>NC_050202.1:42035800-44435800 GCF_013141755.1 Anopheles stephensi
ATTAAAATTTGCGTCTTACAATTAATCTTAGGCTTTAACGTTCCATCAACGGAACGCATCCCAAACCTAGCGGATTCGTTGCAATATTCGCCTTCATAGTACGAGTCAATATCCCATCAATCAAAATCTTTTAAAGAAACAGAGAGTACACCTACACGAAGTTTGATAACAATAGTTTTAATTGAGAGAGAAAAAAAAGAACACAACATAAACATACTCCGTTCTACGTGCTTATTTTTAACGGCCTACAGATCTCAACAGGTGGTGTGGTGCTATTTGTCTATCGCCACAGGTAACACGCTCTGCTGTACTTTACACCTTTGCGCCAGGCGGGAGATGAAGGATGAGCTTGGTACATTGACAGCGCAGCACGCAAACGCGCTTGACGTGCAAAAATGTGCAAATCGAACAACATGCAACATTCGGAGAGAATGTGTGGCTACCGTTGCGGTTCTGCTAAACGAACAGTGATTCTTCTCGCTGACAAAGACACCTATCCACACCGAAACGCAAGTGTTGATTAGCATTGTCCGTTGGCAGTCAGGGGTGAGTTCGATTTGGTTTTGTTTTGTGTTTTGTTTTTGTGGTGTGTGAGAGCTCCGTAAACAAAAAACGCACTCGGGTCAGTTTCGCCATGCATGTAGAATGCATCGCCTGCATTACTCCGGTACGGTGAAAGCGTAGCAGTGCACCGTGTAAAGCGAGAACCACGGTAGAATAGAATGGAAAAGAAAGTGCAAAAATTAGGGTGCGTGAAATAGACAAAAGGGGGAAAAACACAGGTGTAATGTACCCAACCACCCTGTGCATACCCATCGCCAGATTGGGCCAGCAATCGAAATGAGAATAAAAACTAGAACTCTCTAGCTAATCTCGTAGCTCCGACTTGGAGCGTGTTGGCCGACGGGGGAACGGAATGGCCAGAGAGCCGGACGAGGCCGATAGAATAGAAAATAATCAGACCGCATACGCATCGTCGAAAAGTGCATCGTAGCACACAGCACCGCACTTAGCCACCTTCCCACCGTATCGCCTTCCCAGACCCGGCCTGAAGCACGAATTAGGCTTGAACAAATGCAACATCATCAAGCCTAAGCGTGTTTTCTCTCTCGCGATGTGTGGTGGTGCATTGGCTGTTTGTGGTGGTAAAATTTAATTTGCTTCACTGCATCGGACGGCGGTGGGTGTTGAAGCCTTCTCCGCCGTTTGGTGCATTTGCAGATAATTTTGCCATTTTTTGCCGGGTTTGTTTTTATTGTGCGCTATGTGTGTTTGCATGCGATGGAAGTAGGAGATTTAGCTGGGGTTTGTTTTGTTTTGTTTGCTTGTTTGTTTGTTTGTTTGTTTGTTGGTTCGGTTGGGGTGGGTGTTTTTTTGGGGTTGCCAATCAAATGGAAACTTGCCCGGTGCACGTGAGATTTGGACCTTGAATGTTAATGATCACTTCTGGCAGGTTGTTTCGGAGCCAATAGCGATGATCACGTGGTGGAAGTATGCTTTGTAGTAAGCAAAACACAAAGAATATTAAAAAAAACCCGACAAACCCGTAGAAAAATTGACTATAATTTGTGAGTTAAATGAAGTCAAATAAATTTCCAAACAGTCATTCAATTTCATTACTTTGAAATGCTTCCCATGAACAGATTAGCAAAGCAATATTTTTGAATGCAGTTATATCCAGTTTGACAAGAGGGTTAAATCATTGTTTTCGACGATCTATTTTAAATTTTTTAATTTATGTCTTGATTCAGTAATTCAAAATTCAGAAAAACTTTATGAGGTTTAAAAGCGTGATCATAATTTTGTACTCTTAAATATAATTTTAATTTGATGGATTTCTCAGTCCGTTGGTTACTTTTTAAACATTTTCAAACAATAATCAAGATCAAGATAGTTGTGGCTTTAGCATCATTACTAGGTATAAGCTTGCTATACTTAGAAACTGTTATTGAACAGGGAAAAGACACACAAAGTGATGAAGTAGAGAAGAAATCGAGATTTTCGTAGTAAGAATACAGCTTTCGTGTCATGTGTGCGGGTAATTGCATCGCCGAACGGAAACTACTAAAGGGCGAGTAGCGCAGGAAGCTTGCTTCGAGTGAAGGTCACCCTGTTTGATACGATCATGTGTAGACGAGAGAAACAAAAACAACCAAGAATATGAACATTCCTTTAACAAAGTGAAGAACAACACGTGTTGGGTGAATTTTAATTAATCATTAAAATAAAATATGATTTACATGGAGTTGATATAAAGCATTTCCTTATCAAGGGTTTTTTTTATGAAGTATCCAAGCGAATCTGATTAGTGGATCAGTATATTTGGTTTTACTTTAAACAATTACAAGAAGCGGGAATCATTTAAAAACGGAAGTTATCGCTTATTGCACTTTGTATCTTTCTTTTTCTCTCTCACACACACGCGCTCTTTCTCTCATTCGCTCCCAAATGCATCTCAGTGTGACCAAACAACCATTCGCCTGCGGATGCATGCGGGGAGCGTGCGGGCCGGGTGCGAATTTATTTGGTTTTCTAATCAGTTTTAACTATCAAGACGACAGCGAGCCAAACAACGCTCGGAGTGGGGTTGCATTTCGTATGTGCAAAACGGGCTGTCAAACGAATCAGCGCTGAGACGGCTCTTCTTGGTATGGGAGCGTGTGCGACTAGCCGAATGGAGTCGCGAATGTAACGCGTTATAGTTAAGCTTAACTGTTTTCTACCAGGGGTTTTAATAGACGAATATTATGGAACCTAAACGGCCGCTAAATTTGTTTGTTCTTCAAAATATTTTAATAAGAAACTAAGTGACTTGTAATATTCGTGAAAGTCTTAAACTATTTTGTGCGTCAATTATATTCAACCCATAAAGCGTCTCAACGCGTCTACTTCCAAATGCTCTTCTAGACCAATCAATCCCAAAACGCAGGCAAAAAACCGCTTTGTTTCGTGGCCTAAGCTTCAATGTGACATGGCATCAAAACCGAACGCCACAACAAGTACTCGTTTCGCAACTGCTGCCAGTAGCCAAGCGAAACTACGAGTAGTTTTATGCCTTCGTTTCGGTTGTTTTCGGTTGTACACTTATCAACCTACATGAATGAGAGGAATCACTCTTATTAGGGGCACGCACACCATCCCACACACACACACACACACATATATGGCATGGCACGGAGCGGACGAACTCAAGTGGACGGATTGGTGGAGGGAGTCGGTGGTCGGATGGATGCAGGTGCAGGCGATGCACTATTTGTTGTTGCACAACGGAAGGCCGTACCAGTGTGCATCGGTGTATGTGTGTTTGGCATTCAGTGCCGCCTTTTTGGTTCGTTTTTGGAACAAGACACACACACGTTGGGTGGTGCAACGTGACTTAGATTTGCGACTGTGTCGTAGTTGTTTTGGAGAGGCTTTTATTAGTGCAGCTACTAGCCATTTTGGGGAATTTCCACTCGCTAGCTGTGTGATGTCATTTGATTGTGGTGCGGTGCAGATAATTGAATTTTGTTGCTGAATCTATAGAGTAGTAGGAATAAATTGTGTAACATGTGGTCTTTCGATTATGATTACAGGAAATCAGAGTTTGATAAACGTTAACTGAAGAGCGGTGTTTTTTTTCTTTAGTTTATAATACAAGTGTACACTTCAGTGTACACAATGTATTCTTCAAAATTACCTCTAAGAGCTCTTTAAGTTTAAGAAATTCATTCACTAGACAATATTACATTCATAAAGTGCATATTCGGTGCTTTACACACCCTTGTACGATGATCAAATCTTCAGGAAAGGAATCGGTTAAAGGGTGAGCTTGGCTAGGGCTATAGGGTGAGGGCCCGTCAGTTACTGGCCACATTTAATTTGATTATATATTTTCACCCAAGCACCGCCGGGTTGGTGGATTGCAGGCCTGCAACTATAATCTTATCTGTGCATTTCCCTCACCTCACCCTAGCCCCCACACCGCAACTGCCCCCTGCAACGGAAGAAAGTGGCCGACCGTTTTGCAGGCAGCCAGATTGCGTCAATGTTTGCAATTATCAGTGTTATTGTTAGTGCTTAGTTTTGGTTCCTCGAACACACACGCACACACACATGGCTGCACGACATGGAGAGGGCCAGGGCCAGAAAACAGCGTTCTTAAATAGTGCACAATTTTCGCTCCTATCAACTATCAGTCAACAACGGGGCTTACGGGCATGTTTTATGGTACGAAATTTAAACGCGAATTGTGACGCCTTCGGTGCTGCGATACGAGCTTTTTGCCAGCTGGAGTGGAGGGTGCATCTAGGTCAGCGTTAGAGCATGCAGGGTGGCAGAGGTGGCGTTTTACAAATGTGGATTTATTTGTGGTTTTCGTGGGGTGAAGCTGGATATAGGAAGAAAAAACTCTTCTTTCAAAAATTAACTACTTACATTTAAGCCTTCAAAATCTTCCACAAATGAATTAAAAATGTCACATTCACGAATTGAGTGGCAAAGAGTTTGAGTCTCTCGAGTTAAGTCTTTCACATTCGCCATCGTCTATTTTGCACAAGTACCCCGGCGCACTAATGCAAATGGCTCATGACAGCTCGTTTACCAGATTCCGAACTGCAAAATAAAAAACGACTCCTTCACCCGATTCAAAAGCAAAAAACAAGATTCAGAACCGCGCCATATGCAAAAAAGTATGTGCGAAAAAGTAAAGTGAAAAACGGCAGAAGTGACTTTTTTCCAATTAAAACCGGGGCGAATTATTTATTTTAGTAACACCGTCCAGCGAACCAGCCATTCCCAACCCAAGTTGCCAAAGTACATGGCACGTCGTGGTGCGCTTGCAAGGCTCGGGACAGTATGTATAAGTTCGTCTGGCAACGTTGCTACTCTCCTTTTGTCTTGCTGAATCTTCTCTGGCCCACACACACACACAAAGACACACGGAGAGAAATTACAAAGACACATAAACTAAAAATTTTCCCAGTGCTTTTTCACATTTTCCTCTCCGGACAGTTTCGGACAAACGGTCTGTTGGAGGACAAGCAAGTTCGGAAGTAGCCGGGGAATACACAAAAAACCCCAAGTCTCCCTCAACCGAGACAGAACGACCAAAGTGGACTGGTCATAGTGAGTGTGTTTTGTTCTAGTCCTTACTGTTCCCCCGTAGTGCTGGAGTGTGCCGTTTTCCTATTGTGCTTTTTCGGTTCGTCCTTACGAAGACAACGCTGATCACGTCCAGATGACGATAGTATGTAGCATGGCTCGTTGCTTATGTGTTTGTGTATTTACACTCGTTGAGGTCTTTTCTACTGTGCACGTCGACCATCAGCACCACCAACATCATCCCGTGCACGGGGGGATGCACGAGTGCAACAATTGGAAATGACGTAAATGCTCGAGAGCTGCGAAGAAGCGGCTGCATCTTTTGATGCCACAAAGTTTTTGTTTTTGGGGTATATCGTTTTTTGTGGAGTGGCACTTTATGCAAAGTTTTTTGGATTTGGTTCGGGACTGAATATATTAATGTTGATATACACTTACCTGCTACATAGAGATGGTGTAGATTATTTTTTTCAAAGTACAGTGGTCTTCATCCTTGATGGTTACTTTTTTTACCCTAAACATATGTAACGGGCTCTTAGTTGATCAGAAGCTCTAATCATCTTCATTGCATATTTGCTATTGAATCTGGAAAAATAATAAGAAGAGTAACAATGTAGTAAGTCATTATTATTATTTTATTGAACTTGTTTAATCAGGGATAATTTACTTCCAAAAAGGTATAAAAATAAATGAAAAACTCTTTGCAATAAGTGCAGCTTGGAAAATCTAGATGTAGATACATTGAAACATTGTAAAACATTGAATAGGGTACTAAAGCTTCTGATTATCAGTTATCATGTTTTTCAAACAACTGTCATCTGCTCTATACATATGTCGTTCAAGAAGGTGCATCCTAGCGAACGGGGGAATGGCCCGGATGGAATTAGAAACTCGGTCCTACCGTGTGAAGACCGGCACCGCTGTCGCAAATACTACCGGGCCACCCGAACCAATTAACCAATTAGGTAATATTTCGTATTTCGCACACTTTTGTGAAATTTTTATGAAATTTTAAGCTATACAATAAATTATCTCCACATAGAAACAATAATAGAAAATTAATTTGACTATTTTAATAGTATGATGATGCCTTCATAATGCAGTAAAAGGACTGAATAATCTCCGACTAATTACTAACTTCAATCTTTCTCATCTTCTTTGCCATTAAAACCACAAAAAGCCTTGGTCTGCCATTACTCCTGCGTACTAAGAAAGGATCCGGATGGGATTCGAAATTCGGTTCTGCCGTGTTAAGACCCGAACTGTTCACCCCACGAACATCGAACAAACTCCAGAGCATGGTGTGGTAATAGCTACTTTAAGCAGAATGATACACTAGCGGTGGAAGAGTTAGCCTCCCCAATGTGCTTTGCACAATTACACTAGAAAAGAAAGCTATCCCTGAGGACCAACAATAACTCTGATTCTTGTACAACAACTGCAACACTAATTAGGCAATATTACATAAATTATAACCTTTTCTTGAAAAATACGTGCATTTGAAGACAACTTACAACATCCAGTAGCAGGTCTGAAAATATCAAAGGTTGTTCGAAGAGTTTTGCGGAACTGCTTTATAATGCTGAAACTCGTTCTTCATCACTTCTGGGCGCTGCTCCCGTTTTGTAACATGTCAAGGTTATGCTGGTCGCCTTTATCCTGCCCACGAATTAAGATATCTTCCGGGTAGGACAAACGAATGAGCAGTGAAAAGAAAATGGAAAACTGGGAAAAATGAACATCAAGGCATGCAAGAGAGAGAGAGAGAGAGAAAGGGAGAGAGAGATAAAGAGAGAGGGAGAAAGAGGGATCAAGCGCAGCATCGGGCAAACTGGTAAAAGTCATCGATCGCGTACGACACCTATCGGGACTAATTTCCGTCGCCTGCTTCTGTCGCTTCTGTCGTTTCGAAAACCGATTTCGCTGCCCAGCTTCCCCGGGCACTCTGCCGGGCGCGAGATAACGGGCGCGTCGTCTTTGAGCATCCGTAGACACGACACGGAACATGATGCCGATGATGATGGTGCAGGCCGACCAGGCCGACAGCGTTGATACCATCTTTCATCGTTAATGGAATCCTGCCTGCCTGCTGCATCCGCACCAATGCACTGCACCACGCTCGCTCCCATGCACTTGATCTCCGATCCGAACGGAACGACGGAGCTTGATCCCAAACTTCAGGCCAGCCAGTTCTGTGGATCGAACTGTGCTACCGAACTGATTGTTGGATTGTTGGTGGCCCCTTGGTGCATCGAGGGCTGAACCGGGCGAGTGTGTGTGTGTGTGTGTGTGTGTGTGTGTGTGTGTGTGTTTGTACGCGAAAAGTCATCTTCCTCTGGCTGCTTGTCCTTGTCCAGCGTCCGTAATCGATTTCGTTGCCACCACTTGTGCGGCCCTTTGTTGTGTTGTTTACGGGCGTAAGGAGGAGGAGAAGAACGTGGCATGAGGACATGGCAGGGGCTGGGGAGAAGGGTTGAATAGTTTAATCGTTGGTTGTCTTACGATCGCGCCACCATCGACGTGTGGATGGAAGAGATGGAGAAAAACTGGTCCTAACCGAATCAGATTGAATCTATCAGTTTGTTAGCTTCGTTGCTGCTGCCATTCTCGTGCAGGTTGGTCGGGGCATCTTATTTTGTAGCGAATAGAGTGCACTTTTACCTATTTTGTTGGTTAAATTAATTCATTGGTAGTATCAAAATCATTCAACTATCTGTTTACTTGCTTAAAGAACTCTAGTTTTCTGTTGAATTTGAAGTTGAAGTATCTTGGAAGCCACTGGAATGATATTATGAAAACTTAAAAAAAAACACTAAAAATCACACAAAAAGTGTTAAGGCAAAGTGCATCGAAAACGTAAAGACGTATGTGTGTGAGAATATGGAGGACACAAACGAACAACCACACAAACAGACAACGTCTCAAGCCGCAGGGCCTCTAGACTGCCGCCGAGCACAAGCGATTGCACATAATTTGATCGATATACAATATATCTATTATTAAATTGCGCTCTTTTATCTACTACCATCTGGGGCCTAAGCTCTCCTCACGACTCCATCGGTCGTCACCACCGGTGGCATTCGCGTGGCTTGCAGAAACCTTCAAATGTGTTGTGCCCATTCCGACATTTCCTTCTGGCCCGTGCCGCCGTGTGTCTCCCGAACGCACTTACCGAGGTGAACTCGTACTCGTAGCAAACGTACGAAGGGTTGCATTTTCCACGCGGAGCTTTGTTGCAAACCGAGGTGCCCAGCAGCTTCTTTAGCGATGCAAAGGGCTGCAGCGAGCGAAACCCATGGCGATGGATGAGATGGGCATCCGCTCTCTAGCTCAGTCACGCTTACAGTGCGATGGTGCTTTCCTCGAATGGATGAGGGTGTGCGAGCAACCTGTTCCTTGGCAAGCGTTCGTACGACAACCGCCGATCCATAAGGTGACCAATAAATTAGCAAACACTTGTCCAACTGTGAGGTACTGACGCTGTTACTGCTGCAGTACGATCGAGTGCGGAGAGCGAGATCGCGTTTTGTGATTGTGCACGAATTATTTGCAGTGCAGAGATATGGCTTCTTGAGTGGGGAAGGGAGGGAATGGATGTATGTTGTGGGGGACTTGGTGGTGGTGACCTTCAGAAAATTCGATCGTGAGAAATCCCAGCGGGCTTGAGTTTGCATTGAGCCAATAGGTTATGTTTTAAAAGCCCGGCAACTAGTGTGTGACATGAATTTCCTTTCAGTGAACGAAAAGGCATTAAGAATGACTATGTCAATAGAACATAATGGTGCAGCAGAGAGTGTTAATTGCTGACCAATATCTCTGCACTAGGCCTTAAAATTTTAGATTTTCTTGTACGATTCCTAGCAGTGAGTCTTGCCTGTTTAAAAATAGTCGATCGATTTGAACTGCTTGTGACGCACAATTTAATGATACACCTGTCCTAGATCAGCTGCACTTTGTAAGAACAAATAAGACAACAAAAAACCAAACAAAAAACAACTACCTCTTTTACGTCATTTCCGGTTCATCGTTCACTACTAATTCTTTCCAGGGGGGAAAAAATGCTCGGCAACTAATTTATTCCGATTGCTTGTGAGTTGATTCACCAAAAGTGCTTTTCTTGCTTGCTAGGCTGACCACACGTGGTTGGAACGATCCCGAAGACATGATATTGTTATTAGGCACAATCAACCCCACCTGCATTAATGGCAGGATGTTGTTAGCTCATGTAAATGAAATCAATAATACCGCTACAGGTATCGATAATCATGGCGCAGGGAAGGAGGGAACGAGAGCGGTGGAGGAGAACTGGGGGGCCTGGGCCATTAGGTCCTACGAATGGAGAGCAAAAGGAGGCAACCTAGGCAACCTCTATCACACTAGGGTTCAGGCCCATTCTTACTACGATCGCCCGCCACCAATCTCCAGCACCACCTGCAGGCCTTTGTCGTCCACCAAGCCAAACAGGAACTTCTCCCGTTATTGAACATCGTTAAGAATTACGGTTAGATTTCTTAAAAGTGGATGCGAAATATGAAAATGCGTACGAGCGTACACGAATGGGTTGAATTGATGCGGACGGGACCCTCGTTACGCCATTCATTGAGGCAGTACAGCCTCCTTTCGTTCCTTTTGTCTTTGTTCGGTTCCTTCGAGAGCCATTCTCCCTGGCTGCTCTTGATCTTGCACTCTGTAATCATTCAACAACAACCAGCGACCAGCGCTGGTCGATCATCGCTACTGCAAATGACTAGCTAGCCAAGCCTCTGGGTGGAAAAAAGTAGAATTTCTCGTGGTGCATCGAGCGGTTACTTTGGGATTTGGAAAATTCTTGCTTAGAAAAAACAAACGGCAGTATGCTCGGCAAGTGAGTGAAACAGGGCGAATCTAGTTGCCACTTAATTTCGAACCAATTTCAATCATATCCCTACGCACTGATACACTCGCGCTGCTGACGTGTTTTTTTGTTGTGCGTGTTTTTCTCTTTCAAGAGCGTAGTAGCGTGGTGTAGAGCATCGTTTCATTGAGCCACCCCATGATGGGCGGATGCGGGGGGATAGTGAGATGCTACAGCGTTGAAGACTTTAGTTAAGACGAGGACTGCTGTGGTTTGCTACTGCTGCTACTGCTTTTGCTGCTGTTGATGATGATGATGAGGACGATGATGGGGCAGTTGACCGTGGTCAGTATCTATGATTAGAGTTTTTGTGTGAAGAAAACCCGTCGTTAGGGTGGTTACACCCTGCCGGTGTGCTTCGTTTTCGCCCGCCATTCTTGTAATCAACCTTCCGGTGGTCAATTGAGGAGGATTCTCGGGCTGTGGCATTTTCCCAGACGAAATCGATGCTATAATTTAAACAGGAAGTTGTTCAGAAGCTTGGTATGTTTCTAGGAATTTGTGAAAATCTTGAATTTATGTTGAGATATGTGCTCGGACTGAGGAACCAATTTGGAATCACTACACCACCTAGCCCGTTGGTAATGTTTTAAAAGATTTGTGATTGTTGACATTAAAATGTAGCTTTTAGCATTATATCCGCTTTTTTAAAGATTTATAATCCTCTCCGAGCTGAGAGTTTAAAAATAGGTAAATATCAGAGTAATCATCAGAAAATCCCAATTCCCAAGACACATGGGAAGCGAAATTTCTTGGGTTTCCTTTAATCGCTACACGAATATATGCTTTTGACATTCAAATTCAGCAATAGTGTGTTATTGTATCATAAAAAGCGTTAGTAAGTAATACTATTTTACATCATACTGATATTAATAATTTTTTCAGGATTTCAAAATTTTGGAAAGTTGCCGGCTTTATTTTCAGAAAAGCTGCTTAAAGTTGTAAAAGTGGAAATTAGATGTGTTCATACTTGGACAACTTGAGGATGATCTGGAACATTGTAACGTCAAGAAGAATTGAGAATTGAGACACGTGCTTGTGGCGTTGTACGTTTGTGTTATTAAAGAAGGTTGCACCATCGGAGAACTCACTTTCACATCTGCCGAAAATGATAAAGGATGACAGGATCAATTATTGACGTTATTTCAAGACAGCTCGTACCTTTGCACGGCGGCTGTCAAATACTGCATTTGGTGGTGAAATGTACTCTTCCATGTAATAGTTGTTGAGGCAATCTAAAACAAAAGTTTCCCTCAAAAGAAATCCATCGAACAACAGAGATGTACTTTGACTAGTCGATTGAGATAAGCGTTGAAGTTGTAGCTAGTTCTAGCAATTTATTAAGACAGTAAAGGTGCTAGAGCTACTACGTGAAAAGCATAAACATTAACGAAGTAAAAAGTAAAAATTATTATTCCCCCCGCCCTGATTATTGCCCGTTCCGGCGGGAAAACACGTGCCGGAATCACGGCTAGCACTATTTCCTTCTGATATGTCCATACCAGTGTCCACCCGGTTTGGCTTCGATTGTGGCCCGAGCCGACATGCCGACGGTAAGGTGGCACAAAAACACCTGTTTTCTCACAAAACCACACGGCGTCGGCCCGGTCACTCGATAACCCGATAGCCCGAGACGTGTTCCGTGACTAAAACCGTAAACATTTTTGCCCCACCCGGCCCACGACGGCAAGGCCACACAGTCCACCGACGCAAATGCAAGCGTGCGCCACATGCCACCACCAACGGTCGTCGTCGCCATCGTCGTTGGTTGCTTCGCAGCGCATGAACATCCACACGGATTGGTATGTGACCGAGATAAGCTTCTTGCCGGCTTGCCCGTGGAGCTGGTCGGCTCGGTGCCTGCACCATCGTAAACACCTGTTGCCTCGGGTATGCGTTGGTTCGCGATGGCCGTGCGGGTGGACTGCAAATCGTTCTTTCTGCGAGACAACCGATCTGTCATGTGCAACAATCGCTTGGGCCATTGTTGCCGGATAGTCTGATAGACGGTTTTTCAGGAGCGACAAACAAAGCAAAACACTGTCTTCTTGTGTTGTTTTGCTTTTTGCTTACCTGCGTTTTGCCTGCCTGCTTGCTTGCCTAGCATAGAACACGTGTGGTTTTTCCGCAAGTGTGCTTTGTCTGCTTTGCTGTGGCGTTTAATAAGTGGAACAAAAACACAAAAAATGACGCATTAGCAGCAACCATTCGTACATATCGAATGTAGGTTAAACATATTATTTACCTCGCACGTGCGAGCTTAATCGATAGAATCGTTAACAAAGTCTTAAGTTCCGCTTGTGAACGCTCAAGATTTCTGGTCACTCAACAACAAAACTAAGGGTGTGTGAACGGTAAAACAATCACCATGTCAGTTATCAAATAAGAAAATTAAGATCGATTTTAAACGATTATCAGAAAACTGACTTCCCGAAGTACCATCTGAAGACGATTATCCTGTGTACTTATCCAGTCTTCAATCCAGCTGTTCAATCTACCATGAGGCATCAATTCCTCCACTCTTCTTCAGCATATAGTATGAACATGCGAAGTAGTACTTAAACTTTGTAATTTCGTTCATATTTTGCTGGAATATTGCGTTAACTATAGTCAATTAATGCGTCTTCTTGAATGGCCAGAATAATAGATTTGTAGTTATCGGCGATAGGCTGAGAGCGGTATCAAGGACCAATGCGAAGAATCCTAAGCAGTTGTAATTTTTCATATGTAGGTCCCAATCAACAGGTTGAGGTTATTAGACTCTTTGCTACTCTATTAGACTCTATTAGACTCTATGACTCTTTGCAAAAATCATACTTCTGATTGTTAGATTTTTGAGTATTAAAACCGTGTTTGAAAGACACTTCCAGAAGGACTCCATACACCACCATCGATTTTTTTGTTAGTTGTCGTAATAGAAAGATTAGTCAACGTTTTCTTAATCGTAGAATCCTACATGTTCATCAATGTTATAGTTAATCATTTTATCATGGAATTTTTTAATAACCCAAATCTGACAACTCGACCAAAGGAACTTGTTTGCTGCTCATAGGAATAGTAAACATTCCAAAATTGAAGATAATTTGGCAGCTATGTCCGTGTAGTTATATCTCACATTACTCTATTCCCAATGAGTTTTGAAAAGAGGAAGAACCAGCGGCCATAAAGAACGCATTATTGCATGGTTCAAACCCGTAAAGCCTACGAGTTGATTAGAGTCTGAAGTCTTTAGAAACCTGCTGCCATAGTTTACTTCAACGTTATCCCTCGTCAGTATGAGCTAATCAAATTTTTGTTGTACGTAACCCTGTTCCCATAAATCGAACTAATTCAAATGAAATTCATTGACAGCAGCATTTCTATTCCAACCCATTGAATGTCTAAATGAGCATGATTGATCCCGAAGCGGTTGTTCTAATTATCCCTTCATTTCACCACAGTCAAACAGTGTTGAACTAATGAAAATCACTCATTGCCGTACGGGGAACGACACGTCCCTAAACCATCACCACAACAGCGAGCTCTTTTCGTACAGGAACCGTTTATGAATTATTTTTGATTGATCACTTAACTATTAACCCGCACCAGCAATTGCACCTTACAATCGCTGCAAACTGCACCCGAAAAAACCATTCGTCCTACCAACCGCTAGCATCGTGCAGCTGAGAGAAGCTGACGGGCGACCTGTTTGACAACCTTTCGACCTATTGCCTATTGCCGGTCGATTATTGGATTAAAATTGCCAGCCCCGAAAGTAATCGAGCAAAGCGTTACTCGACACTGCCGGCCCGGTGTGCTCTAGCCGTTCGAACCTGGTCGGATTTGGGATCCTGTGGGAGGGCGACCAATTAAAGACATCCACGTGAAACGGACCGAACTGTTCGCCGTTCGCGCCACCACACACGAACCTCGAACAGCTGCACTACCGGAGCATGCCGAGTTATGCGATCCGGCCAACGGTAAGGTAGCTGTAGCCAGTAGTCAGACGCTAGATTGCTAATTATGTAATCTGTTGCTACTGCACCGGGCACATTGGTCCACATCCACACACACTCACACACACACATACACACACACACAGACACTGCCACTGCCACCTAACCTCTCATCAATTCATTCATTTCGGAAGGCTCCCATTTCGGTGTCGGGCTTGAGGAAATCCCGTTTTCGATTTTCGTGTTTCCTTCCGTTGTCATTACCACCCAAAACCAACCATATCCAGTCGCGTAAACGGTCGAGATGCATGCAGGCTCGATTTATCCTTCCGTATTGCTGCTCGAAGCGGGAAGAGAGCCATATTCCAAACAGTGTGCTACGGTTCAGCCGAACCCAGGTTAAGGCTCTGGCTGAACGAATGGTCCTAATGGTGGTGGCAGCTATTTCAAAAAATGCTTTCCAATGCCAGCCAGTCTCCAGCTCTAACAGGTGCCATCGGTGGCATTGATATCCGAATGCGCAACAGTACGACCATCAGGACCAGGAGAAGTGCTCGTTATGCGATGCGAGTCGCCTTCACCGGCACCGGCATTTGGTCAATGTAAACCGAAAATTAATACGAATTTAAAAGCTGTCCCTACTTTGCCATTTCCATGCGAGAGTCGTCTACGAATCTGCAATCTTTTACCGGAGACCGGGGAACAGCCGGGGTTACATACGGCGGCATGGAGACTATCGTACTTTGCGTTCTCGGTGCTTTCGGTATGCACATTGCTGAACTTTAACTACATGCTCATTCCTGGCTAATGCCGGGACTCCGTGGTCTATTGGACCGTGGGGATTTGGAGCTGCTGTACTGTGGACACGGAGGGACAAGGGGGTTTATCGTGCAAACCAACACTCCATAAAACCGGTCCCAAATCGTTTAACTTCTCCGTCTGCCAAACAAAACCGAATTTGCGACCGTCTGGATGGTGCTGGCCGGAGTGGCGCAGTGGTGGTTGGTGACGTGTAAATTTTCGGCATTTTAACGTAAATATCTCTCTCTCTCTCTCTCTCGTGCTGGTACACACTCGGGGATTCAGGTTTTGTGGTACGGAAACACGTGAGTACACCGGTTGCTGTTGCTGTTGTTGGTGGTTTCAAAACTCGCCCTGGAAAGGCACTTCGTTAGAGATTTCCCTCTCCGGGGCTTGAAGCACATCACGGATCGCAGTTTGGCGAGGTGTTTTATTTGGACAGGTTTGCAACAGCATCTACATCCTCAATCACTTGTTGAAATCTACTTCTGTTAAACGTAGCACTATTCACCGAAAATGCATTGCAATTGAGGCTCATCCGTGTTTTGAGCAATGTGCCCCAAAAAAACAAAACGGACGAAAGCATAAACAAACGATACTAACACCTTGTTGCATTTTGTACAGAGAGTACCACTCGTAACATCATTTGTTAAGGTTAACAGGAGAAGTATGGTGCTCCATCCTGGTGTAATGCATGTTTGTGCTCCAATGTGCTCCTTTTTTCGGAAAACTGTTGCTCCAAAACGTTGATGGTTGTGCCGAGTGGCGCTACACGGCTACACTTCAGTTCGGCAACGGAAGTTAGTTTCCGCCCGATGGCAGAAGCGTCGAATGGTCGGGCTTTTTTTGTCGTCGTCTAGCGGAAAGAGTTTGCCACGAGAGCTAGGGATGATATGGGTAGAGATTATTGTAGAACCTGTTGAATGTTGAAACTGGCACACTTGTTTGTGCACAATGTATTGAGCCCCAGTTTTGGTGGGGTTTCGGTTGAATGGGGAGTCATGCAATGCAGTTAGGTAAATCTCAATCAAGGTACGATTACCAGACTCGCAAACTTTGGTAATCGGAAACATAACACAAAATTAGTTATTTGATATAGTTAAATAGAAGTCTATGTGAAAGGGGTATAATTTTTTGGTAATTATTTTCCAAAGCAAATGTTAAAGCCTCTTCCGTAGAACAATGCAAAGGACATCGCGAAGAATTATTTAAAACCATGGAACCTTGGCTGAGCTCTTTTTACCCGCTCTTAAACGACTGATAAAATGGTTATCTGACCTATTCAATTTACTCATGAATAACAACAATATTCACATGTCAGCTTGATGTTTATTTAACATATCCATATCCTAGAAAACATTTTTGTATTCTTGAAATTTTCCTCGAATTTGTCTTCTTAATAGAACACTTATTTAATTTTCTTGATTGACTTGATTTTTCATTTAGCGGATAATGTTTACCCTTGCAAGAAATCTTCACTAGAGATTTTTTCTCTATGAAAAATACACATCAAACAATGTACCCCTTGTTGTTATTTGTGTTGGCTATACAGCCTCGAGAGACTACCTTGGCCTACTATTTCTCGTGATTTTGCTTGCTGAAATGCTCCGAATGTTTAGGGTGTTAAAATGTCAGCAGTGCGTTTTTGAAAAAAAAAAAACAAATTGGATGGATATTCTGGAACCATTCTTACCATGACAGAATCCAGCTGCCCCTTAAACACTAAATTGAGTGTTCTCAAGTAATATGTGTCTTTACCATTAACCTTATAGCAATATTTGATTGGTCCTTACGCACGAATGTATTTATTATCGTAGATCTGATGTGTCCTAGTATCTAACCTCTCATTATTACTTGTATCATGTGTTTTATTTCCGAGCAGTCAAGGAGCTATGTTTGAGGCTTTGTTCGCTCTTTGAAGCTCTCCGCCGAGGCAACGAAATATAAGTGGTGAAGAACCACCTTTTTCTTTTTCTTCTTTGGGACAACAATCTCAAAAGGTCTCGACGTACCATTTCTGATTTTCTATGGCTTGGTATTATCCATAGCAAGGAGATCTTAGAGTACGGGGAAGCGATCTGAATGAGATTTGAATTCCGGTCCTGCCGTATAAAGACCAGCGCCCCTATCGGCTATTCCATCGGACCGCCTCAAACCACTGGCCATAACGAATTTGACCTTTATAGCATCTTTTCTCTACTGGAGAATTGAAATAATTCTGAGGATGGTCACCCGTTCATTCATACGATCAGATTTGCCATATAGAATCCTCAGTCGCAATGGTACCTGACAAAGTAGTTGAGAATGATATTTCCCGCCCGGTGAGCGCGTTATTGATATAAGCACAGCAAACTTCATCCAGGATGCCAATAAAGTTTTGAAATTCAAAATTGTTTATTTAAAGCGGAAAATCTCTAGAGATTATTGTTGTAAAATTCTATAATCAAATTTGGAAAATGTTTAACTCCAACGAATTATCTGTAAAAGTCTTCTCGGTTTCTTTAAATTCATACATTAGTACAAGCACCATTATAGGCATAGCGTTTTATATTTTTTGGGTATTGGGGTTTTTTCAAATTTCATCCAGACCGCCTCCCCGTACGTAGGAGCTTGACTACGTTACTACGGGTAAAATTAAGACTCAGAAAGCTAGAAATGGCAGGCCGAGACCTCTCGAGGTTGTAGTGCCAAGGAAGAAGAAGAAGAAGTTTTATATTTTCCCTACTAATCAATAATCTCTCGATACCCTTGATCTCTCGATTCAAGTTATGCGTGTTGTGTCTGTGAGACTCTCAAACTAACGCTTTTTAAAGCAGCTTTCAACCTTGCGCGAAATTTAAACTAAATTGCAGTTTCCTTTCCTCTGTATTCTTCCAGATATCATTCCGCCGCCATGACACTAAGCTAACACGATCATTGTATTGATCCAAAAGGCGATAACAACAACAAAAACATTTAGGATAAGGTATGTACCGGTACACACAGCTTCGAAACACCATCCCCAGAGTATTGCTGGTTCCCTTTTTATTTTTAGTTTAATAATTTCTCTCCATTCCACCCCCTCGGTCTCCGTTTCTCACACACTCACTCGGTACGAAAAATCGAACCAATTCCTCTAAAGGGTTATAATGGGCAACACAAGCGAACACAAAAGAAGGAAAGAAAAAAGCACACACACACACTCATACAGAGAAGAACCGATTTAGTGGCAAAAAATAGAAAACCGGGAAAGGCAATACAAGTGCGATAGAGTAACTAATGCCAGAACGCGAAGGCGTCTTGCTGTCGCCCAGAAAAATGCTATTTCGACCCATCCCATGTGCAGCGCCCCCGTTGCACCAACCCATCACGGGGTGAGTGTGCACTGGTAGTAGTGTCGGTCTCCTTTTACAGCAGCAGGCACTTTTCTTACGTGTGTGTGTGTGTGTGCGTGTCCCAGGCTAAGTAACTGCAGCACCGATTGCACGCGTTTAGTGGACGACGTCGGCAGGCAGAGGTGACAACGAAGGATTTGTTCGGAGCGGCTGTATGTGTGTGTGTGTTCGCGCGTTTTTTTTTTTGTTGATTGCAGCTTATTTCCACCCATCCCATGGATGCATTTTTTCGTCCAGCACACAACAGTATGTGTGCCGCGTGTATATGAAGCGGAAGTGGCCCTCGTTCTTATAGCGTTTCGTAGATTTCGCTTTTTTTCGTACACATTTTTAACGATTTCTTTCCATTTCCGGACTTCCAATTTCCCCGGCCAACTTGCTTAGGAGTTTATGGATGTGTGTGTGTGTAGTGAGTGTGTTGTTCCCAGTGTTTTTTTTTTGGTTGCTGGTTCCTCTTCTTTTCTGGTTGTTTTGTTGCACCACACAAGTTAATGTTGTATATTTCGTTTATTTTCCACCTTCCGGTTCATTTTCCATCCCTGGTTCCGGTTGCTGGCAGCGCTTATGTTTTTCTTCTGCTTGTGTGCAATACTTGCTCGAGCAGTAGTTTTTTAGTGTATATAATTTTTTCTGCAGTTGTTTTGTTTCGTTTGTTTTGCCACCAGCATTTCCGTTCGTATTGGAGCAGCTCGCACTGTGCAGTTGTGTGCACGCCAGAATAGTGCCAGCGTTTCTGGAAGCGTTCCGGACCTTCCTTTAGGTGTGTGGCGTCTCGTTCGTTCGTTCGTTTGGTGCGTTTTGTGGAGATGTCCCTCGGTCTCGCTCGTGTTTGATCGGACGCTCTCCAAATCCCAACCACTTGTTGTTGATGATATTCTTCTAAAATATTTTCCCATTATCTTATTTTCTCGTTTTCGGGCGTTCGTTCCCGCTTTCTACTTCCAGCAGCAATCCCACTCCAAACATCTTGTGCATCATGGTCCTGGACTACCTATAACTACAGTGTGTTGTGTGCGCTTGTGTGTTTTACGTGAGTTTGTGTACGTTTTGGGGTGTGGGTTTTGGAGGCTTGATCGTGGATTCCCGGCTCGTAGTGTCTGTGCATTCTCCTTTCCCCGTGCGCGTGAAAAACCTCCAATCTCCCACATTGTGCGAGATAAAACTACTAGTGGCACCGAAGAAAAGCCGTCGATAACGAAAAACGAAAAAAAGACCCCAGAGCTCAGCCAGAGAACATTGCAACAGGTGTCCTACCCTCGAAGTCCCAGTGAATCCATGTTACCGCACCGAGATAGCGGAGTGTGAGACGACTAATGTTAGGTGAAGATTTGTACAGAGCACAACAATTTGCAACGCCGGGAACACCACCACCACCTGTGGCTTCTGTATCCGGAGTCCGGACCGCTCAGAACCCGTTTGTCTGCCTCACAGGAGCGTATCCAGCCGCACGATGGCAGACTGTTCGTACGCACGCTGTGTCCAGGAGCGGCGCTACATAAGACGCGAGCTGGCCAAGTGGACGAAAAATATGGTGCACATAGTCGGTAAGTGTTGTACTTGTATCAATTTCTTTTCCAATCTTTCTCCAATTATATCGCGGAAGTGAGTGAGTTTGTGTTTCTTATTAGTCTGATAACTCATAGCAAGACCCATAGCAGTAGGAGAATCGATTCCAGCAATGCACCAATTTTGTCATTCACACCTGGTGGCTTTTACTTGGTGGTAACTTTTTGTGGTAGAATCGGTGCATTATGGGCCAGAATAACCGAGAGCCGCGTCTTTTGTTGCCATGTCGAAACAAAGTACTTCTTCTTCTTCCTCCTTCTCCCTATCCCTAGCCCTCCCTTTCGCTCCCCCTCGAGCTTCGTTAGTCATGTCTTGGAGCGATTCCGTGCACGACCTTCTTTGCCAGACACACCTCGGAAAATCGCATCTG
This sequence comes from Anopheles stephensi, assembly GCF_013141755.1. Classification (NCBI taxonomy): domain Eukaryota; kingdom Metazoa; phylum Arthropoda; class Insecta; order Diptera; family Culicidae; genus Anopheles; species Anopheles stephensi. The sequence continues at coordinate 42,055,823 of NC_050202.1, forward strand.
CAGTCATATAGCGCTTGTTGGTAGTAGTGGTGGTGCATTCGCACGTTGGACGCGCGCAACAAGTGAAATTTTCCTATATTTTCGAGCTGCTTTCTGACGCTTTTTTCCGGTGTCCCTCAAGACCCCATCCCCTAACTCCAGACTTCTTCCTTCCACTCGCAGATGGTGGAGAGTGTAGTCCCTTCTTAGCTCTTGCTAGCTTCTGGCATACGCAGCAGCAGGATGGGAAACTTGTTGTTAGCGGCACGTACCAGGCTCACTTCTTTGCCTTTTTTTGTATTTTTATTCGTTAGCTCGTCTCATTCTCCCTTGGACAACCCCCACGCCTTGTGCATGTGCATGTCCTTTCGGGGTGGACGCGATAGTGTGTATATGTCTTGCAGGCGCACCCTGAAGCTTGAAACCTTTTTTTCTTCTATTTTGGCGTGGCAATGCGTGTGCAAGAGCGAGAGAGAGAGAGAGAGAGAGAGAGAGAGAGAAGCAGGAAGAAAAAAAACACACTCTCGCATCGAAACGCCATAGTGCCGAAGTGCACTCCGGCGGCGATGTGGCGTACACACAGTGAAAGAAGAAGAAAGTCGTCGTTGTATATAAAACCCGGGTTGGACTCGCCTCGTCTGCGTCGGTGGTGGTTGCTATGGGGTTGCTGGGGTTTACTAGGACTAGGTGGGGATGGCCCAGAGACACACGGACACGGACGCTCCTTCGGTGCACGCTCCAACAGGAAATATAATCAGGTTTTTGCGCTTGTGTGTCAGTCGTTTCCGCTTTTCGTTAGTTCCGTTCCTTCGCGCTCGCACACACAGACACCCTTCAAAATTGTGTGCCTTTTATTACTGCTGCCAGCTTTCGGTGTGGCCTTCCTTGGGCTTCCTGTACAAACACGAAAATATCAACTCTCCCGGGACTGTTTTGCACCTTCCCTGGCTCAAGTTCCGGCCCGCCTTCCATATTCCACGCGCGTTGCATAGGGAAAACGATCAATTTTTGTTGTATAATGTGCCCCGGCTTCATGGCCACCAGTCGGGGAGCCCGATTTGTCTTGTCCTAAAGCTGTGTGCGAAAGTGTGCGTTCTCTACTTAATCTATCTCGCTCTGCTCGCCGGAAGGCAGCAATAAGGCAACAAAAAACGCTCCGTTCTCCTCCTTGAGATGGTTGCACTTTTCTTTAGTTCGTCTTTCTGACGCCTCGCGTTCACTCGCTACCCTCCGGGCTCTAACGGCCACCCAAGCACGGCGTCCGCGTGTATCGAACGGAAAACTTCTTCAGAGAGAGCTTACCTTATACCCGAAAACACGCTGTAGTCGGAAGGAACGGAAATGTCACTTCCCACTGAACTCTGCGCACCCGAGGCCACCCCCTGGTCGATCCCTGTCGACTGGATCTTATCCCGTTGCCGAAGCTCTGGTAGTCCAATTTTCGTTCACTTTCGTACCACCATCCTCATGCTCCAGCCTCCGCGGTGGACTCGTTTTCCATGCGCTCCATCGCCACGCAGCAAGTCCTTATCGCTTTTCGCCGATGAAGTTGGCTGCTTCTTCCGGATGCATCCTGCCAGAAAAGGGAATAAAACACGTGACTGTGTGGTGGGGATCCTCGGCTCCACTTTGGTGATGGTGACGTCTGGTGAGGTTGTGCAAGGACACTGGAGACTGGAGTAGTTTCCGAGATATTGGTTGTGGTGGTGGCGGGTGCCTGCACAGCTACATACACAGCCTTCGAACTCGCTCTGTGTGTGCTATAGGCAACAGGTTTCCGTTTCACACAGGGACCAGGAAAACAACGACAATCACCGACGAGCGGTCGGTAGCGATAGGACAGCACCGATGGTTGTAGGAGAAACGGCAGAAAAGTTTTCTTTGCAGCACAATATCGCTATCGCCAAGTACACGGCCGCCACGGTACGGTGGTGCGTTGCTGTTTGCTGGATACTGCGTTTGCGTTTTGTGGAATGTCGGTCGGTCGGGTTTTCGGGGTACAATGACGCTGCCTTGCGGGTAACAGATGGTAGCGCACGGTCTTTTCACACACAAATAAATCAATGCGCGATATTCAATATACATCTAAATATATTGCACCGATTGATGATGGTGAGACCCGTCAGGTACCGGTACCCGAAATCTGGTACCGGTAGTAGCGATGGTAGTTGAATAATGCGTTATTCATTCGGTGAAATCGATATCACTTTATCACGAAATTACCACGTAGGTGCTAGAAAACGGAAAATAGGAACCTTTTTTTTTCTTCCTTGGATTTTGAAGCAAAGTATTGCAGGAATCCTTGAAAGCTTAACTAAACTCGGTATATCGATTTTGTGGGTTAAAACTCTCGTCATTAACACCTCTATTCATTCGTTAGAAACTTCAAACAGTCTTGCGTCTAAGCTGCATCGTTTGCTAACTTTTAATTCAACGCGTCGCCCCCATTAATTGGCAGGAAACATGTGACTCTTTCACACTCACACACACACTCATGTTAAACCTCAAAAAGCAACTAGTGGTTGCATTCCAAACAAGCGCTCCTTGATCCTACGCGCCGGGTGCCACATTATTCCACTGCACTTGGAATGTGTCCAACAACGTCAGCCCACAAGTGTTCGTCCTGCAACACGCACGAAATCACTTAATAACTTAATCCCCTTAACCGGCCAAAAACTGACGAGCGGCCAAAAACATTTGCCCAAACATCCGAAAACATGTGTGCCCGGTTGCTGCAGCACAGAACGGTACGAATGGTGTGTCTCGTACGGCTCGTACGCTCATCTGGCAATCATAGTTCTCGTGCCCTGCCTGCCAACGAGTCAACGAGACCCAGCCCAACAACGGTATCGGGATCTGGACGAGTAGCACACTGGGCAGACGTTAGGCCGAAAGTTAAATGGCACCAAAAACTCCGAAACGATCAACTTTTTGTGTGGGGTGAACTTTTTGAAATTGATAGAGAAAACCACCCTCGAGCCGAGGGTCGAATGCCCCGTCTGCATTCGTCTGTTTCGCATATGGTAGACATTTCGCAGGAATTTCGGAACATTACCGACTGGCCCGTGCTTGGCCGGTTTCGTTTAGCAAGACTATTTGGCTGCAAACGGTGCAAGGATGTGTCTTCCCCATTTTGGGAACAGAGATAAACGGTTGAAATCGGAATAAAATCGTCCGGGCTGTCTCTCAAGAGGACAGCTACCGGTGGCCTCTGAATGTATGTGTGTGTGTGTGCATTGCCACTTTTTGTATCCCTTTCAGCAATCGTCCTCGCAAAGTGAGTTGTTTCATTGAAGCCTTCACAAGCATGATAACGAGTGGTCTTCTCCACCGGCTGGGGCAAGAGTGCTACACCGGTAGCATAGGACACGATACAACAACAACGAGAGCAACAAAGACCGTCCTCTTGCAGCTGAATGGCCTAGCTGCCTGGCCGATTTGGCTTTTTTGCCACACCGAAACGGCACTCAAAACCGTAACCATAAACCAACAGAATTGACCATTTTCGGGGTAAATCTGTTCACCCGTACGAACGCTTTCCAAAGCTTATGGTGCCTGGTGCAACAAACGGCAAAGCACGACAGTAACCTCAGACACAACGTCCAATAACCTCCAGCCTGTTGCATCTGTTGCTGCAGCAAGAGGAGAAAACAGGCAGGCAACCCCGAAAAAAAAAAACAGGAAAGAATTCGAGGGGTTTTCGATGTTTCGATGCAGCTGGGCAGAGAATGGGTTTTCGGTAACCCAACAAAACGGAAGCCAATTTTCCCATCACCCGAACGAAGCTTTTGGCTAGCTTCCTGTTGCCTGTTGCTTTATTCTTTTTTTGTTTTTTTTTCTAGGCCAGACAGAGCAGTCGGCAGACGACAGTCGCTTGCTTTCGGTTTCTGTTGCATGAGAAAAATCCCACAAAATCCAGACATGAGTACATTGGTTTGGCAGGCTGTTGCATGCGCGTGTCCCAGTTGTGGCTGTCGGCTTCGTTTCCTATGTTTCGCTCGGTACGGAGATACCGTTGAGTGTGGAGCATGGAACTTTATCTGTATCAGAAGGTGCTTGAAGTACCTGTTGGTAACCTGTTTGGGAAAAGTTTTTTTGTCTTTCGGCCTGGTTAGTTTTCGTATTGAATTGCTGGTGTTCACTCGATTCAATTATCTCTAAAGCTGTTGTGTGTTTTCGGTAAGATTATTAGTTCTTAACTTTATCTGTTACTTAAGGTTAATTTAAGGTTTGATAGTGTTCAATATCCGGAAAAAGCTTCATAGGTGATATGGTCAATTTGGTGTATGTATTTTGACATTTTACGATTTAAAACGTTGGCAGCTTTCCATACAAATATGGTGAGAAAGGCAATTCTCCAATCTTAACTTTGGATATTTTACGAACACAGTGATTGGCTCTCCTTATACGACAATGATGCTTTAAATCTTTAGAAGATGTCGAATAATAATTTTGGCTTTCCAACACAAATTAATTCACCCGACCCATTGCAATCCATCTTCCACCAGGCGTCTCCATTGTTCCGCTATTCCTACAACTGCACATAGTTTGAACACAACAATTTTCGAAGCGTCTGATGTCCTCGCGTTTCGCGAAACGTGAAGCTTTCGAGTGGCTGTTTCATTAGCGAATGTTGCCGAAGTTGATGATGCGGTAAATTTAAACCAAACATCCACCCCTATCACTAACCAGACAGTCGACTTCCCGGAAGGTGGCATTTTATCCCGGTGAAGTGTCTTCACGCTTCCGCCATCGCTGTTTGATATCGCCAGATTTCGTCGTCAGCTGTCCATAGGGCGTACGGCATACGGCATTTTCGTGCCGCAACGCAACGCGGATATTATTTGTTTACGCGGCACGAAAACCAAGCGCACATTCGACCAAAAGCTCGCGACCTGGCAGACTCACCGTCACTAACCAGGGAGGAAAGCCAGGGGTAAGAAGATAATTTCATCCCACCGCCCAGTCGGGGGCCTGCAGCACTTTAGAAGCTCGTCTCATCATACGATTCCGTACGCTAAGCGTGTCAAGAGTGCAGCTCCAACCACGGGGCGGTTTGGCGTTTTTCGATGGCGAATAATGGCGTGACGCGCCGTGGCGTTGTTGTGACCAGCGAGCGCACGTTGTTGGCAGCATGCCACAACCTTTGCCTAATGGGTGCGATGGTGAGCATCGTCTGGTGTTTGCAGCCGGAAACACTTGTTGATGGGCCGATCCAAACAGTATGGCCCAGGCGGGTAGGCATAGCATTCTGTACTGTGCCGGCAGCATATCTTGGGCCCGCAGTAGGGAAAACGGTGGACGGAAGGCCTACTCAGCGCGACCCTTGCGAATAGCGGCGACGCGACGCAATGGGCCGTATGCTGGAGCGCCGAGATAGTGTCGTACTGGCCGGATGAATGGAATGCTGGTAAAAGTTTATGTCTTTCTGCTGTTGGTGTGTTGTTGGCGCTGGTTTTGTTGTTGTCGCTGCTTCCGGCCACATCGGTCGGCAGTATTTAACTGCGTGAAATGAAAGCTCTAGACAGAATGAAAACTGTTCATTTACTAACCAGCTTGTTCGACACTCGTCTTTTTTGGGAAAATGCTTTACTCTAGTTGTTTGCCAACACGATAACGTCCAAAACGTTATAGTATAATAATTTTGGCTTCTCCATTTTGGCCACTACCTTCACACACATCGAGAAAGTCTTGCAGAAAATGTGCTAGTCGAAAATGCTACTTGTAACGTACCATAATGCACGAGCGACTTGTAGAGCAGTGAGTATTCCAGCAGCAAAGCAACAGGTTGTTAGAGACATCGCCGTTGTAGTTCTGCTTTTGGAAGCATTTGTAACCAGAAACCATACAACCAAACAATTGCTGGAAATAGGCCAAATGAACTCATACTCGCGTCTGAAATACATGAACGTTCTACGATTCTTTTATGTAGGCTGATGAAGATGAGGCGAGATTCAGTGCTTAAGATAAATGTTTACCAGTGTGGTTTAGCTTTTGCAAAGATGCTTGGAGGGAGCTGTTTGGTTTTTACTTCATGAATGTGGGTATCTCTGTTCGATTGAAATCAAACAGGGTTTAGCGTTTTCTCAGGAACCAGTGTCATTGGAGCAGCATCAAGATAGCGGCAGCGGTAGCGCCAGCAATTGATAACAAGAACAATTTGGTACGGGGAACGGTCCTGTCGTGTAAAGACCGGCGCCACTGTCGCCTCGGCCACCGGACCGCCCCAATTAACTCCAATCCGTTTAACATATTTAAACAGCTCGAAACATATCAAATTATCTTATGAGTAGTTAATGACAGTTGAAATGAGCACCAAGCTAGTTCATGGAACTTGGAGATGTATGAAGTTAAATCTATATAAGTATTAAGTATAATTGAAGAACAAAGTTAAATTTAGGAAAATTATTTGAATTTAAAAAAAATCTATTTTCGTTTCGAATCGACTAGCAGCCATCTAAGCCTTAAGTCGCCTTTAAATCTCAAAACGCATATTAAAAAAGCTGACTTAAGTCGGGTGTAACGCCCGTACGCTAGCAATCCTAGCGTCAAAATCCGAGCTAAAGCCAAAGTTTTTTGCTCGATACTTCAATTTCTGTCTGGACATCTAGTTTCGTCGTCAAAAGTCCGGGTGAACGATCCCCAAGATCTAAAACAGAACTCCCAATGGCAAGGCGTAGAAAGTTTCCGTCTCCACACACTCAAGCTCGTTCTAAACTTCTACCGAAAAATCTTCAACTCTGCCAGTTTCGATCAGGGACGATGGAGTTTTTTTTTTGCACCTTCGCATCATCACACCGTACTTCGTGAATATCCATTCTTTGTTCAATTGGGAAGCCAATTCGGTCTGTACCGCTCAGTAAGTGAAGTGAAGGCATATCGAACAAAAAATCGTCGCTGTTAGATTCCGCTCTTGCTGACGGCAGGACACATGCTCACGATGAAAAATAAAACCCAAAAAAAAGAGAAGGATATCCCTCACTCCTCAACGCGGACCATTTTGGAGGACCATTTCTTCATTAGAAGTTCCCCCCAGCTGGCAGCGTGCGAAAAAGAGAGCAGCTCCAGCGAAAAAGAGGTGCAATACAACGTCCAGCTTAAAATATACCATCACACTCGGACAACGCAGCGTAGAGCCCCCGGGACAAGGGAAGCAAAAATTAATGATTTTTTTTCACAGCACACGCCCTCCGGACGCTTCCCCATCTCTGCTTGCTTTATCCTTTCGCGGCATTCGGTTTCGGGCAGGATCTAATTTTTTCCACCTCCGTCCCCACGCTCGGCAAGTTTTGCCCAGAACCTCTGGACACACTGTCGACGTGGTCCAGGGCGAGTCCCGGACATTGCACAGCACTGGCGCACGATGCGCTTCCTTATGTGCTTATTTATTATTCATTTTCATTCTACACGCCAGCCATCGCCACGTTGGCCCATGGAGCTGGCGGGGGATGATGGCACTGGTGGTAACGAAACGCGATATTGAGTCCTTGCGTTGCACCCTTTGTGTCCAACCGGGACCACGGTCCCTATGGTCAGAGTTGCCACCTAGCTCTAATTTTCATGTGGGTATGAGTGTGTGTGTGTGTGCGAGAGACGTCCGTCTGTGTAGTCAGTCAGTGTAGTTGAGTGCACTCGTAGGGTCAATGCAAAAACCGAATATCAAAGTACGAGCGGCCACACTGCTCCTCGAGATCCTCAATTCCTTCGCCATCTAGACAGGAACGAATGGCCAGGAGTGAGGTGAGAAAAGCTGTGCTTAAAAAATAGGATGGCCATCCTTTTCGTCTTCTCGCGTTTCGATCGTTCCGTTAACCCCTTTTGTGACCAGGACCAACTGGTGGCCCGGACATCTTGAGCGAGATGTCCAGCCGGGTTCGGATTTTTTAGTGGAGAACAAACAAAAAATATTGATGATATCCGCTTCCGCCAAGACGCAAACTATCAACCTCGGCTCGGCTGGCTGGGGTCGTGCGACGAAATTGGTGCCCTCACACACACACACACATACACACATATATATACACCATTACAAACACACTGTCGCACAGTGTGCGGAAAAACGAATAGTGTATAAAAATTGCATCAAGCTTTTTCTTCCTTGTCCTGTCCACTAAACCACCCACCGCCTGCCCGGTCCAGGTGGGGTGAAGGAAGGAGAGGAGGATTTTTTGCCCGAGATTGCTTCTTACTTCATCCTACGTCTCTGTTTCATTCTGTCACTATGTCCATTTCGCTTTCGCCACTTTTATCGACTCCGGTTCAGTGTTTCTTTCCCTCAGATTGGCGATTGGGGAGGTTTTTCCGTGGCTTTTTTCTTTCTTTTTCCCTGCTGCCATGGAGATTTTTCTTCATTGCATTTTCTCCTACAAATGTGCTAGAAGGGAAGGAAAAGTCCCGAACCGATTTTAGATGAAGTTGAATATATTTTTGTTGTAGTTGCATAGATTTTACTTATTTTTTTCCGTTGGCCTGTTTGGTTCCAGTTGAAGATTGCTTTTTGTTGTACATGTGCCTGTTTCTTCCTGCCTTTCTTCACGCTCAGTGAGAAAGATGCGCAAAGCGCAAATGCTGCATCCACACGCACACTCTGTACAAATACCGATGCACCTAAGCAGGAAGTATAACTATTTGAAGGTATCCTTACTTGTTTGCAGCTTGTCCAGGAATTGGCGCACAGGCATGTCTCTTTCGATCAACTCCACGTACCGGGGAGTGTACGATTTTAAAGGAGTTTGAACAAATTTAGCAACAAACTATTCGACAGGTGCAATGCCGGTTTCATGGCAAAGTGTCAATAAATGTGAACACTTTTAATGTTAGTTAGTCATATTTGTCTGACAATACGGCGTCAAGCCGTAATTCTCAAAATATAAATAAATATTCATATTTGTCCGTAGAATCTTCGATGTAACAATTTAATTTAATTGTTGAGAAAAACCTAACATCTTTTTATTCCTTTTACCTCTAAGCTCCCCCAATTAATTAGTTGTTGTAGTGAACTTCTCTTCAAATGCTGCTTTTTGTTTTGAATTATGACATTCAAAACTAAGGCAAAAGCCTTAGTGTTTAATTTTGATCGATGTTCAATCAGTAAATGAGTACAGTGATCCTGGAGAATTCAATGATTTTGAATCGATCCTTGTGCTTCAGAGCTTTGTTTATCTCAACTTTATCAACTTTAGACAGACTTGAGGCTATCCAACGAAAAATTCACATGGTTTGCTGAAGCTATTAGCAAACTTTGATGTATTGACAGACCTTGCTAACGTCTGTTAATGAGCGCTGCCGACAAAATTGATTTTTATCTGGTGGGATAATTTTGGTTTATGGCTCCGAGACAAGCCATATGGTATCAGTTTTTATTTAATATAACATGCATTGACGCATCATACGCCTATTATGCTTCTTTTAAAATCATCAGATTAGATTGATATCTTCATTTATCTGACCTCGTTAAAAATCATGCGAAACATTTCTCCGATATACTTCATACTTCCGATACTGTCTTGCTAAATCGTTGTTGGTAGTTTTTTCGGATAAAAATGTTTGAAATTTCACAACGTAATTGTGATATTGTGATACACGATTACCCCAAAATTGTCTATGAACCAGGCGAACCAATCAACCGTTTTCTTTCATTAAGATACTAGCTCCCAATGTACTCAGCACGTGCATTGCACTGGCATTGGTTGGCACTGTTCCAGCCAGCATGCATCAACAAACCACCAACAGGTGGTTTTACCCTTGCGTTGTGGCTTTAAACGCTGGCTGCATCTCTTGCCAATAGAGCAAATCCGTCTGTTGTGTAAGAAAGGCAGTCGGTGGAGTCGCATGGTACCGATTTCTTGAAACAGCCTCATGTGTTGCTTTGATAAACCGCGTTTGAGACGAGTGTTGTTTAGGCACCAGATACTGTCGATGAAATTAGTACTACAGAAATATTGATAACTCTGAACATTAAATTGTTCTTACCCAAGACAGCACAAGGAGGTCCTGGTGAGTTATTTCTGGTTTCCGGATAGAAATTGATACCGATTCTGTTGCGTGCAACCAAGCCACCGGTACTTCCAATTTAATTCCAAATAACTTAAACGCGTTTCAAAATCACTCTGCAAATTTCATACAGTTTATGCTGAACGAAACTAATATAAAACACCATCCACACTGTTCGGAAGATAAATAAAATCAGCAGAAAATAATTAAACCTGGCTTCACTTCCTTATTTTGACAAACAACAAAAACGCTTAACCAAACCTCCCACGGAGCAATAGATATAGCGATAAACCAAAAATATAAGAACCCACACTCAAGGTGGCTCTCTCCTTTCCGTGGTTCAACTGGCTACAGAAACTTTACAAAAAAAGTTTGTGTATATAATAACATTTGGCTGCATTATGTAGTTTTCTTGCTTTAGTTTTCGCACACCGTATAGCGCTTTGAATGTATTTTTTATATCTCTCTCTCTACCCGATTTGCCGCACGTTATCCAGCGGGGCCACCCGTGTTCCATTTTTATAGCGATTTTTTCGGTATCCAGTCGGTATTTCTTGCCCCGTTTCACGATTTCACCAGCTTCGCTCCACGTTTCAATTGCTAGTTTTCCTCATTTCCTCATTTTATTATATTTTCGCACTGCCACTGATGGCGCACTTGCGTCTCCTGGCCCATTTCTTGAGCCACTACTTGGTGATGTTGGTGATGTTGCTTTTTTTGTTCCTTCTCGCCATTCGCACACCTACCTACGAACGCTGGAAAGAATTCCTACATTTTTTTTTCGCTTCACCGTGGTGCTCTCGATCCGTTTGCTGCTGTTATTACTTTTCATCCGTGTGCCCTCGCGCCAGGCCGGCCACCACCCCATCCCCTCGTCGATCGTCGTGCGAGTGGCGTTCTGTAAAACTGTTTTTAGTTATCAAGCTACCGTGGTAAGAGTTCCGTGGCGATTTGGCTATTTTTCGTTCGTCACTTTTCGTTCGTTCGATTCGACGACGCTCGTGCAACCGAACCACCGCACGTTCGGAGGATTTTGTTGTTTTCTTCCAAGGCGGTTTTTTACGTTTTCCTTTTTTTTTGGGAGGGAAGCATCCCGAATCCCGAAGGATTCCTGTTCGTCTTTGCCATTTTCTAGTCGTCTATGGCGTTCCCAACCTGTCCGCACAATTCCCCCGACTCGATTCTCCGACCGATCACGGTCTCTTTCTCGCCTGCACACACAGCTGCAGCACCGTACGATTGTATGCGTCCGTTGCAAGCGGGTGGCAGCGGGATAGAGGCACCTTTTTTTCGCTTTTCTTTGTTTTGTACATTTTTCAAGCCAGAGCTTCCTTCCAGCCCCGTGCGAGGAGCACCCACGATCGTGTAATCGCGATGCATTTCGGCTTCCTAGTCGCTTCATCGACTTCGCGTGCTGAAGCTGCTCTCTCGCTCTCTTTCCGTCTAGTTTTCCTCTCACTAACGTGCTCTCGCTCTCACCTAAGTGCTCTTTTTCGGAATGCATTGGCACAAACACTACGGCATCCTTGTTATGATGTTGTAGAAAAACTAGTCGCCACGAGCAGCTTCTCCAAAAACGTCCTGCGTCCCTAGTCCCAAGCCTGCCGTTCCCGTCCATAGTCGAAATGGGAATTCGTTTGGGGTTCGTTCGGAGTTCGGCAGTTTTCGGGTCTGCTCCAACCATCCAACCATCCAGCCTTAACCCACCAGCCAACTAACGAAACTAAATACGTTCGTGCTTCATCCCCATTTTTTGTGCCTGAAATTGTGGCCAAAGAAGGCTGGCTGGAGGACCTGGGGAAGATGTCGAATAGTGTGGCACTAGACACCAGCACGCTAAACCCTAGTGCACTGTGCCTCTCTACTTGATCATCGCCGCTTTGTACGCTTCTTCTACGACGAGGAGGACAGGGCGCAATGGCGGAGCGAGTGGGCGTGGGGGGATTTTTCGGAACCACCGAACCGCTCACCACTTCCTGCGTCACGCCTGCGTCCGTCCGTCTCCGCCTGCTGCACTTCCGCATTCTCGGGCGCAATGTCGTCGCTTTTATTTGGACAAGTTTTTCGTCGGTGGCGAGTGCAACAAGTGACTCTCGCCCGGACCGGGTCGATTCGGCTGGCGTAGTAGTTCTCGAACAACAATACCGTGCGCTGCTAGCTGCTATCTAGCGGAGTGTCCATCCCGTAATTTCAACCGTTTGCAGATAGCGTTTTGAGCATTTGAGTTTGCTAGTTCCAACAGAAGAAAAAGGAAACGGTCTCCAAAAAGATTAATAGACTTTTGTGAACTATTTTTTCCGAGTAGTGTAACTGATTCAAGCAAAGTGTCACTTAATAAAGGACTCTCTAATTCTAACGAAAAACACTCATATGAGCCACCTGTTGGTAGGTCGGTCGGTTGGTGGTTTATCAGCTGACCTCGGTGGAGACGCATGGTGGTTTGTGGAAATGGTGTGATCTAGATCTAGACCAAAGAGGGTGGAATTGTGACGGTATATAAACTGTAACTTAAAACTCAAAAGTTTCAATCTCGTCGCTTACTCATAGAACTCAGAAATATTTGGTGAAGTTTGTTTGCGAAAACATGTTTAGTTAAACATTTAACCACCGATGACATTCGGTTAGAGCGAAATGTTTTGTGTTGGTTCCGAAGTGACATCTCGTGGTGGAGGTGGATTCATTGAACAACAGTCTAACTCGAACTGTCACCACTTTCTTCATCGCGTACATCATATGTCTGTGTCGATGGATCAGCTACAGCCAGCGTCGTTGCACGATCTACATCCAATCGAAAGCTCTTCCGACAAGATGAACAACGTTGGTGAGTTGTTTGAATTATTTAATCTCACTAGTGATTTTTTTTGTGAATTATAATAAAAGAAGACAACAAAAATTAATGATATTTAAAAAAGCCCGGTTGTGATAGAGACGCAGAATTTCTAAGCAATAGTTGCATGGCGCTTAGGAATTGGAAGTTAAACAACAACCTGTTGATCGAGCTTTCAACAATATGCGCTATTCAGAATTTCTGACCATCAAAATTATTGAAGAACAGTGAATTGTTGAAGCTCTGACGAGTTCTGATAAAAATTAGGTGAAATGCTAACTCAGAATATTAAAAAAATGCTTTTTCCTGTGATATTGCTTGGAACATCGATCAGTAAAGAAGGAGATTGACATTTTGAAGGATTAAAAAAACTCTTATTGTGAACCACGCCCAACATGCTGCACCGAACTTATTCAAACAATCTATTATGATGTAATGAAAGTTGTACAATGTGCGTTGTCAAAACTCAACAAATTTTTACTTAAAGTATAAAAGACATCTGGATTGATGCAGTGCTTGATAATTACGCATATTTCAAAACAGATGGTTTATTAGAATGTTATACAATCACTTATCTCGCCCTTAGAGAATATTTTCGCCCGACTTTGAGTCGTTATTTACATTCAGTGTTTTCATCAGATGGCTTTTGTTGTGACTTTTGTGAAGTACAGTGAGTCCCCACCGCGCCTATAGTTGATGCAAACTTTGGCCCATTACTAACCGTGTGACTACCGCTTATCAGTGCCAGCAATGCATTTTCGCAATCCCAAACGCATACTGCATACGCACCCGCAATAAACTATTCTTATCAAAATAAGTCACCGCTGAAAGTCGCTAATCACACACACACACACACACACACACACACACACACACACACACGGAGATTTGCTGCTCAGCCTCATCACCGGCTGGAGGAAAAGCCGAGGCTTTATGAAAGCAACAGCAGATTGTGTTGTTCCCTATCAGGCTCATAAATCCAAGGTTTTTCTGTAAAAAAAAAACTTAGCTGTGTATACAACAGTGGGATGGTGTTGTTCTTCCTGGGTTGCTCAATAGTTTTCTAACAAAACTTCCGACAATAGGGAACTAATCCTTACCATACGGTTCGGTCTACCAAAAGTGTGAGTTTTCTTTTTTTCGCCAACTAAGTTGAAGCCTTCTCTTTGTGTGGTTGCCAAAAGCAACTCACTATTTCTGTACCGCTTGTCGGGTAGCATGGCGGTGTTGTGACGCACCATTCCCTTTTTCCACGAGCCATTTGTTTGTTTGTCCAGGATGCTCAGGGAAAAAAGCGTAACGCACTCTAAGATGGTAAGTGCATGCGTGTGTGTGTGTGTGTGTCTTATACTTTCTTAGTTGCGGGGCAGCGTAAAGAAAAAAAAATGTGTCTTATACTTGCTGTTGTTGCCGCTGATGCACTATTGCAAGATGCAACAAGTTTCTTTATCTCGCTCGGTACTCCACTGAGCATGGCACACATTCGGCAGCTCGCGGTCTCTCTCGCTCTTTCCATTCCATCGGTTCCGTTTCATGTCCTTCAAACTCCCCATCACTGTATCGTCGCACCTCAACCCTTCCCTTGGTTTTCTTACCTCATCTACACTCACTCACTCACTCACTCATGCTGACGGGCTACAGCGTTTCTCAACGCATCGCCATCAACATCTTTCACAGCCACATTATCGTCATCGGGTTTGACGAAGACAGCTTTATTATTCCAAGTACGCAAAGAAGTGCCAATTTTCTAAGCACGTTCCAGTTGCATGGAACGCCACCACTCCGCGGCACATTTTCGTGTGCGAGCTGCTTCCGTGTGGTGTGCGATGATGCAAATCTCTCTAGGGGCAGGGGGAGATGATAGCCAGATCGAGCAAGCAACAGACTAAGCAGCAACCACAATAACAAAAGCACCATCCCAAATATGGGATCCCAAGGTGGTTTAGGGAGATAATTCCTATTGCTGATTCAATCCTCTAATATGCAACCCTAGCAGTTCTTGCCCACTTTGAAGAAGCGAGCCATAGAGATTTGGTTTTTTGTAGGCCACTAAATTTAGTCTCCCAAAATGCGCGGCGGCCACGACGTCGCTAGAGGAAGCAATCGGTACGGAAGTGCGCCTATCTTTTCCTCTTACCAGCACTACCACCACCGACACTACCGACACATACACGAAACGCACACCACGCGAGAATGATCGCGCGCGTGTTAGTGTTGGTGCCGAACCAACGGCTCACCCTCCGGAGACTTTGTTCTCGGAACTGTGTTGTCGCAAACACCTATCGTTATCTCGTTCTAAAGTGCATGTGCAAGGGCAGGCTGCACCTCTCCGCACCTCCCCGCACACCTCGCTAGCAAAGAAGGGGAAAACGCACTCGGTTGTTCTTTATTTCGCTGCAACGCAACGGATACGAGTGCAAGCGAGAATGGATGGCGCGCTCGTGCGAGACCGCGACCAAAACCCACCAGCAGAACGACTGCAATGAATGCAGTTTGCCCATAGTTGCACTCATGAGACAAATGCTGCCGAAACCGCGTTTCGCATGCGCTGTTCGTCGGTCTGTCGAATGCAATTGTTGAAGCTGGTCATGATTCCCATTCTTGTCTATTGTACATGTGTGTGTGTGTGTGTTGGTGAGTGAATTCGCATGCACTCGTGAGTGACTGGCCGTGCCTTTCCCCACCACACCAATGCATATGTGTGTGTGTATGGGTGCACCCGTCAAAGGGGGAGAATCGGCAAGCGCAGGACAAGAGGTGCGAACGAGACAACAGGTCGTTTGCCGAGCGCGCCTGCTCAACACGATGGCATTCAGTGGTTCGCGCGGCGTTTTCCCCGTTATTTTTTCAGTCGCATCAACGCACTGCTCCGATATGCACCGGAACGCAATTTCGGACGCGGCCCGAGTCGACCCGAGTAAGGCTGGTTAGGTTTCCTCACCAAAAACCCATTCACACACAAATCCGTCTTGGCTCAGCTCAGCTTAACCCACGCGGCGGCGGTGGTTTCGGGGGCGGAAGGTGGTTCCCGTGGTCGCGGCGTTTGTGTTTTTTGTTGTTGGTTTACAGTTTAGTGGAACGGATGGATCACTAGGATCACTAGTCCCAAAAAGGGTGCGTGTGTGCGGGTGTGTGCTGCGAGGGGCGCGCAGAGAAGACGTCCCAACAAGAAAAAGAAAAGCCCCCAAAACGTTCATAAGTGTCTGTGTTTTTTGTCGGTTAAGGTTGTTCTTAGTGAAATAGAGGGCAATGAAGAAGAATTTGGCTTCTGCACGGTGCCAGTAATTCGTGCGTGTGCATGTGCGTGTGTGCGTGTGCGTGAAGATGTAGTGAGGATGACGGAAGTGATGCGCGCTTCCGTGCCTGTCAGGTAACGACGGCGGCGGCTTAAGCGACAAAGCATTAGCTCCTGGAGAACTAAGTCATCCAGGATTTTAAAACGCGTATGCGTGTGTCTATGAGTGCCGTTTTTTGGTGGTGTGCTTTAACAAGCATTTAAAGCACCAAAATTGATTGTTCCTTTACGTGTGCCCTGATCAAGCGGATCAAATAACAGCAGATTGTTTTGTCAGCCTGCCAACTACCAACCCAGTGGTGTGTGTCTGTGACAGTGCCGACAGAGAAACTTGTGTCCCGTGTGTGTCGAATCAGATAACATGCAACACTCATACGCCTCGGAATAGCATCCAGTATGTGTTCGAATGTTACGATCACGTCAAACACAGGGATCACATACGCGACGTCCGATACTTTGGAATCAAATTCTGCACCTCGCCTAGATGCACCAGCTGCTTTGACACACACGGACAGTAATTTGACGACTGAAGCACGAAAAAAAAACAACCCAAACCCAAAACCCAGTCCAAATGGGGCACGAGCCGCGCACTACCGTCAGCTACCTCGCAGAGCCAAATTTTGAAGCAAAGAAAAACCCCGCCTAGCAAAGTGCTCCAGTGAACTGTAACGTAAAATTGTCACCTAAAATTATTGCGAAAAAAAACCCCCACATAGTTGGTTACATTTTTTTAGGGGAAAGACAAACAACCGCCCCCTCCCCCTTCCCCTCTCTTCTCCTCTTCTTTCATGGTGCTCCTGCCGTGTGTTCAAATTATGTTCTTATGTCGACAAAATTTGGTGTGTTGCTACAAGCAATGCATGGTGTCGTAGTTGGTGTAGTGTACAAGTTTGTTCGTTTCATGTTTTTTCGGTTGTTTATGTTTTGTTTGCGATTATTACCTCCCTCCTCCATGACAGGGGATATTTTAACAATTTTTTTGTTAAGCTGCTCACACGGTTAAGCCGAACCCCGTTATAATCGCGCGTGCGTGGACGAGTGATCGTTGGGGGTTTTTGGGCCTTTTTAGTTTGTATTTTGAGTGTTACTAAAAAACCCAGGCCCGGACTGTTCTTGTTTGTCCCCGTTTTTGGGAGCATTAGGTGAAATATTCTATTTAAAGTTTTGTTGGCGTTTTTTTGGAGCTTGTTCTTCTACTTTTTTTACAACTGCTAGAACATATGTTTAGTGTGAAATATTTGAATGTTTTTATTTTGTTTTTTTTTTGTGTGTTTAGTTTCGTTATTGTTTTTGTTCAAACTCCTCCAAAACGTGTGCTTATTACGATTGCTCAGGAATCACTTTGCGATCGCGTGCCTGAGTGCGAGTGTTGGCGTTCGAAAAACTTACCTCCACAAAGAAGATAGATACTATTCGGGAGCCGGAGCAGCCTCAGCAGAGTTGCATTGCTATGTTACTTAATCGTTGTCGGGAACGAGCACTAGTAACATCGCAAGACATACAGGTTCTGTTGTCTGTACCAAAATCTACCGACGCCGTACAAAGAGATCGAGAATCGTGTGTAAAGTAGGTTATTGAAGGCAAAAAAAGCAGGTGATCGTGCTGTTTCGTGTCAGGAACCACCATCTTCCTAGTGGCCTCGTGTTTGTAACCGTGTTATGGTTTTGATGGTTGTTTGTGTGCGCCGTGATCCTAAGGTGCCCTTACAGTGATCGATCCTTTGTCTCACCGGACTGCCTAAACTTAATCCACCAAAAATTGATGCACACACAAATACCATCGAACCATTTGCAGTTGGTGCCGGTAGTGTCTCAAGGCGATCTTTGCAAACGCGAAACTGACGCCCTTTTGCGCTTTGTTTTTTTTTTGTTTTTCAACCATCTCTGTGTTCCAGCAGTGTGCGTTAGTGCGTGCGCGTAGTTGTTATTTTATATGTACATATATGTGAAACGAGCGGTGCGCGTTTTTGTCCACACGTAAATCGCGATACAGTGCAAGTACGAGTACGGAGAAGGAGGCGAAGAAGTGTGTTGGTTTTTTTTTTGCATAAATGAAAAGTGGTAAGTGTCGTCAGCACAACTTCGTCCGATCGTAATTTCATCGCAGTACGCTGCGTATAAGTAAGCGGCAAATGGTTTTCGATGTGACTCACGCGCCAGAAAGCGCTGTTGTGAGAAACCGGAAGAGAAATAATATTGGTGAAAACAGAATAGTAAGAGAGTTTTAAAACAAGACTTGCACGAATCCAGTATCGAGGAGTATCGAGAAAAGAATAGTTATTCAACCAGTAGAAGGAAATCAGGCAGCAGGAAAATTGTTAAACATTGCGTGACGCAGTATTGCATTTGGATTCAGTGCTTTGACGTTTGCTGCAGAAGAGAAGAGATTGAAGTTCAGGAAAAACACGGCAATTCGGCAAATTCCTCTACCTCAAAGCCTTCGTCAGCAATCATTGAGCCGATCATCGTCATTTTAAGTTGATGAAGGAAAACGTTGCCGTTGTTTCGTTCCGATCGGTCATTTGCACCTCGATGTCGTGATGTTCTCCGAGGCATCTTCCTTCCTGCCGGCAAAAGATATGAGTGCGTGAGTTTTTACAGGCCAATCCGATTCACTTTTCTTCACTGCGTGTATCTCTCTCTCTCTCTCTCTCTATCTGTTTGTCTCTCACGATTCGCTTCATCTTCTTGTACTGTAGCAGTTTATTTCTGGGGCTAGCAACCAAGAAACAAGACATGTTACCTTGTGATTAACTTTATCTGACCCATTCTATGGTGGTTTACTTTCTGTCTGATTGTTTCCGTAACACTAATCGTCTATATTTGTTGTACATATCCATTATCATAGAGGGTTAGCTCTTTCGGAGCATACAATTATCCTGCAAAATAATCATTTGTATCTATAAACATTATAGCATAACAGTAACAGTGTGTCGTTGAAAATTGCACATTGTAGCATGGATTACTAACAAATGTACATCATAATTAATGCATAAGAAACACCTCTTCAAGAATATCTACATTTTACAATGATTTTTGTTTCTACTTCACAAAAGGAAATTAAGTTGTGGATGCTCAAAATGGATTGATCTCATTCAAATCGAGAGCTTTAACCTTTTTTATGTAAGCATCTTTGTCAACATTACGGAGGTTGCAAAAAAATATTGACGTTCATATAAAACTCTTACCCAGCACAACTTACTGACAAAACGTGACCGTGGGAAATAATATTCCTACTCTTCCGATGTGTATTGAGTAATGAAGACAAACACATGTTAACAATAAGCATCGGATAGCTTTGCTCAAATTTAAGTTTGCTCTTTTCTTACTTGTTTTCTGTTTTATGAGAGGTTTATGAGGCGATTGAAGATCAATTTTGCATATTTTTGTTCTTATTGTTCCGAAAACGGAAGCAACTCCTGAAGCCCTCACTAGTTTCTCAACTGCACTTTATACAGCCCAAGGCAACGATGTTTCTTAAGACTCACAGCTCGCATTTTAGAAAAAAAATCAAAATCGGAAAATCATGCTTGAATTTCCCTGTGTTTTGTCTTTTTGTTGAATTGCGTCGTTTTAAATGTTATCCATAATTTAACGAAAAAAAAGCTATTTTCTCTTGTGCAACTGTCACACAAGCAGTTACAACATACTACAACGAACTTTTTTCCTTTTCGCTCGAACTCGATTGACGAAAAGGCTTTTAAGGTGCAGCAAAAGTGCAACAAAAGCACAGACAATACAAAAAACAGAGCGCCTTTTCGAAGCTCCTCCTTCTTTCTTACCCAATTTCCGCCTAGATTGCAACAAACTGCATTCAAAGTCGACAAACATTGGGCAGACCGGACCGAGCCACAAAAAAAGCCACGGATTGTGAGCGAATAGCCGTACGGCTAAGAACAAGAAGTGCCAGACTAGGCCGACGTTGTGTTCAGGCCTGCTTTGTGACGAAATGTAAATTTGCGACGCCCGTTAAAACTTGCCCCTCGATGCTAGTGGCAAAAGTCGACCAAAAAAAAAACTATATGTTAGAGTAGATAGGGAAAAATAATAAGGCATGCAAGGGCTAGAAGAAAGTAATAACAAAACTATACAGTACCACACCGGGGGAAATGATTCAATGAAGCTAATACGTTTCAACTAGCGAAACTTGGAGACGATTTCAAAGAATCCCGAACCCTTGAATGTGCTATCGCAGCGCGGGAAGTCTTGCGTCACAAGGGTGTTATGCTTTCACCTTAAAAAATGTGTCCCATCCGGTGTTGCAACTGAGTTTGAGCAACAAATGTACACTGCAGAAGGTTCTTGCAACATCTCCAGTTCAGTGACACTTTTGAAGCGGTGCTAACGCTAGTTTTTTAGCTGGTCAAGACAAGTTTCGGCGATCTCTACGCCCAACGATGAAAACACGTGTGAGTAGCATTTCATGTATCCTGAACGGTGCAGTTCTACTGAACCGACCCACAGATGATGATTTTACACCGCCGGACTAATCGTCCGCTACGTCCATAGCAACAATCCATTGAAGACTTCCTCGTGCGACCATTGAACAATCATGCACCCGAGGGCCAGGAAGAATGAAGCGACGAACCATTCTGCTGCGGAAGACGGTTTCAGGGCGATTTGTGAATGAAACGTACCACGCGACTCACCAGTGGGCCTTAAGATGCAACGTAAGATATGCATCACCGTACCCCTGTTTGCCCAGGTGCAGAAAAACAACGGGCCGTTGGAAAATGGAGGAAAAGCGCACCGAGGAATCGAAATCGAACCAGAGCCACGCGACTAGTGCGAGCTGGTACGTGGTTTCCCGGTAAGACGAAACACGACACACAACGAGCGTGGAGCGCGCGCGGTACATTTGCGAGGAAAATCTGCTGTCTCTGATGCTGCTACTACTGCTGCTGCTGCTGCTGCTGCTGCTGCCCGCTCGACTTGACTGGTGGTGCAGTTACAGTTGCATAATCACAGCGCAACAGACACACAAACCGGCTTTCACGCGACGAATGGTAATGGTTTTCCGTGAAGGTCGGCACCATCCCACGGCGACGACGCGACCCACGACGCGAGGAAGGGTCAAGGGTTCGTGCGCGTCGAGGACACGATGCTCTGATGCACCTTTATAAATACGTCACGGTCTCTCGGCGGCGAAGGAAACTCGGTCTGCGTGTGTGTGTGTTGGTTTGTGTATTTCAATGTGTACCGGAGGGAATTGGAGCAACAATCTCACGACGACGAGTTTTCCAGACGCCGTCGATCCAGACAGCATCGTTGTGGTGGCGGCCGTTTTCTTGAACACAGCCGCGCCAGTGTGAAGTCCCGATTGTATCGATTGCTCACTACACAAGTAAATGCAACTAGTGCATCCCACTGACCACAACCTCATCTCGCTAGCTTTCTCCGTCCGCCCACCCACCCGCGATAGCCGTCCGAACGGTGGTGGCAGATTAGTAGCAGTCGGTCATCTTCACCTTGATGACGTCTCGCCTCGGTTTACCTTTTTAAGTGAAAACAGTCAACAACACACCGGGTACGGCAAATTCACTGCCACACGACCTGAGATGATGATGCACACTGGTCGGGCGATTGCAAAACCCGGGTTGGCACGTGTTTGGTCGCATCGTTTGCGAAAAGCTGCAGCACATGTCGAGCACATTGTACGCCACCCCAAACAATCTCAACTCTAGCCCAAGCGATCAGGACATATCAGGGGAGTGCGTATTTAGGGAGTGCTTCCTCTCACCAAAACACACGCAAAACAGTGGCGCTAGAACGGTGCATCAAAAATTGGGTAAAATTTTGAACTCGACGGTTCCCCACGTTTGTGTGTGTCGGTGTGTGCTTGTGAGTGGTTCGGCCGTACCCCGCAATTCTAATCGTCTAACTTGCTGATCGCACACGCTCCCTCTCGATATCCTGACGGGCGGAGTTCATGCGAGAGTTCGGCTGCATTGCTGCCACCCAGATCAGACGAACTGCAGTGTGCCACAAAGTGAGTGCATCCACCTGCACCGGCTCTCGGTAATGTTAGTTGCCGAAATAAAAAAAAATCCCAATAAAACCTTGCTATGTACATGTGTGCGGAACCGTATGCAACAGTTGGAGCAATGTGCGCTTAGAAACCTTTTGCACTCGCTTGCACCCAACTGAGCGCATACAACACACACATCCATATATTTCGGCACGTACCAAACCAAGATAGAAACAACTGGTTCGCTCCGTCCCGGTGCGATGGTGGGGTGGGATAGGAATAGATTTAGAAAAAGCAGCTCTACGCACAGCCGAACAGCCTACGAGCGGATGCGCTAGACGAGGACAAAGCGATGATGCATTTTCTAAAACTGCAGCTGCGTTTTCTAATGCATCGTTAGCCACTTATTGGATGCATGGGCAGTGTACCAACAAAAAAAACGAACCTCTACAGCCGAGAGATGCATTGAAAAATTGGATTTCGGGCCCATTTCGTCATTGGTTCGGGCCGCCGCATTGAGTGATTGAATGAAACATTTTGAAGAGTAAGCAACGAACGTACGGTCTTGTGAATCGACGTAAACTTCGATGCAGTGCCTCAAATCGTCGCTTATGCTCTTTTGAATTTTGCAGTTCCAATTTATCCAAAACTAAACACTGCATCGTGAACTGATTGCCTTACGGATGCCTTGCCGACGGATACGGCAAACAAACTTGACCGAAATGACTCAACCGGACGGTTCCACCTCGCAGTCTTGACCTTAATGAGCCACTGAAGTGAGCGATTTTAATGAGATTTTGATTGAACGACAATTTCACTAAACGGATCAGAGAAATTCGCTTTACTTGAAACCACACAGCTTAGTCCATCAATTGTTAATAGTACTTACATTTTGTATTTCCTTTCACATTTCCTACACTATTCGACCAGAGCACCATTAGCTGATGCGTTTTTTTTTGCCACAGTTTCAGAACAAAAACCGCTGGTAAATAGGTTATGACATGTGAGCGCTCAATGCCACCGCGATCGCACCATGTACGATGCAGAACACAGAACATAAAAATCGAGCGAAGGTATGTCCTCCGAAAACCAAACACTCGGAGCGTTACTCCAAGTCCACCTCCAACCTTCGCGCGCTTAGAACCGCACGCTAAAACGAGTTCGCTCGGTTCGACAGAGCACGCAATATCCACATACGCCAAGATCAAGATTCAAATCGTGCACCCTCAAAGGCCAAACCCTCGAAACAACCATTTTTTTTAACGTTTTGCCCCGATCGCGTTTCTCCCTTCGCAAAAAAACCCCCGTGTTGTCACGAGACAACTTCGTAGGTTCGCGTAGCTGCCCTTCCAAATCCCTACCACTGGACACGGCGGGTACCGGTACCGATGATGGTTTGAAATACGTTGCAAATAACACAAATCCACCATCAAACACCACCTCCTTCCCACCACCGAGGCTCCCCACGCTGTTCGCCGAGCTTAATTCGATAAATTTAAATAAATCTAAACTTGAAATTCCACCATCGCGAGGTAGTGAGACCTCGAGAAGCAGTTTTACCTGCTGGTGCTGCTGCGGCACCACACAACGGTCCAACTGCATTAAGTTCAAGTTTTTCGCCATTACCACCACCCCGTTCCGTTGCATCTCCACAAGCTTGCAAATGCCTCTCAGCACTTGCCTGCCAGCCTGCCTGGCCAGTGTCCTTCAGCGTTTCAGTTCCTCGATCATCGATCGTTTGGAAGTGCAATATGGCGACCCCCAGCACAAATCCAGCTCTCCGCTTCGAAGCAGCGAGCGCTCGGAACGTGCGTAATTAGCGCCTAACGAGTGGTCACTAGATACTCACCCTAGGCCGTGTCATGTAGAGTGCCGTTTTTTGTGAAGCGAAGTCCGAGTGAGTTCGACTAGCTGTGTTGAATAGTGCACAAGTAGCGAGCAAAACTGAGATAGACGTTCGACTGCTACACCGCTACCAAGAATTCGAGATCATTAACGATCCTCGATCGATTGATACCCTTGCCCACTTGCTCGTGTGCTCAGGTTGCATTGCAGCTGACGAACCGGTTGCACACTTCCTTGAGAGCGAGGGAGGCCATTTTGGGTATGAAAACGATAAACAGCTATCAAACAAATGACGACGCCTAGCCAAGCGCTGAACGAACATAGACGATACTTCTATCTATCGTTTGACAGTTGACGCTCTTCTACCAGGAAGGGGAACGTGAGTTAAGAACCATCCGGAACCGCTGCTGCCAGTTTTTGCTTATCTGTCACAACATGCCAAAAGAGCAGTGGTCACCCGCACCCTTATGGTCTTTGTTTGAGCGTACATCAGAATTGCTCACGTCCTTCGCACGTGCAACTGCTGATTCGCGCCTCCACAAATGTATTTTGTGATTGTATTTTTGTCTTATTTTTGAAGATCCGTCCCCTCCAGAAACAACCGCTAGGGTTGTGGTTGCTGAGGAAAAATAACTTCTTTAGAGGAGTTCTTTGTTGGAGGTGAAAATGAAGCTTCTCTTGGCAAATTTCGGAAAAGAACACAGAATATAACTGTGCTCACTGATGTCACTTGCTTCAGTCGAGCCTACATGTTTGATGCTAAGTTCTTCTTCGTTGGGATGTAAGGTTTTATATCCAACGACGGGTAATTTTTAATTAGCTACAGTATCGCCAAACGGCTTTTCTCAATAACTTAAAGTTCAATCCATCTTCTTCTTTCCACATTGTGTGCTAAACTATTGATCATTATTACATTAAATTCTCCACACTGCACAATTGCGAAACTGCACATTACTGCTGCTATTAAGGGCATTAGAATTTACAATAACCACAAAACCTCTTCAAAACCATGGCATTAATACATCTAATCTGACGTAAAAAGTTACTAATGATTATATTATTGAAGGAGAATTATTTTGAACCTCTCCAACAATCTAACTATAATTTTCTTTCTTAAGAATTTCTTTCCTGAAAATTTTCTTTGCAGACAGAATGGTTACATTAACAAATTAAAATTTATTTTTGAAAAGTTTTTATGAATCTCTCCAAAGACCTGGCCCTGAAAACTCATGTTGGTCTACAGCTTCTTTCTGTTTTAGTATTTAAACACTAAAACAATTAATTTGCATTTTGAGTCCCTCCCTTCAAATAGTTGATTTGTTTCAAAAGATATACAATATTACATGTCAAATTGCAATGCCATGCCCAGATTCCAAGGTTAGAAAACGACGTAACGTTAGTTGTAATGTTACAGCTAACACGTTAGCTAGCTATTAAGATTTATTTTATTTATTTTATATTTAAAGTTAAACGGCTTGGCGCCGTATTGACAGCTATTAAGATTTCTTAGCAATAAAATTAAACATTTTTTCTGCATTATTTTGAGCATGGAAATGCGACCTTAATAACTTCGTAGCAATGAAGAAATTGTTGTCAGTAATGAAAAATAGCTAAAATAAAAATTATTTCCTGCCCTGCTTAACTAACTTCAAATTGGCACAATTTCTAGCCCCTCTCCGTTCAAATTTATCGTTTATCTGTCAGCATTGTTTGCATTTGTGCCCTTCTTCGCCGTTCCCGTGTGCAGTTATCAAAGCAAGGTGGAGGCAACTGTGAGCTCACCGTAACGAGGAGTAGAAACGGGGAAACGGCGAGGTAACTGCAGCTACACGAGTCGGGTCGGACGTGAGCTAGGACGCATTTTTCTAAGTGCGACTCATCGTTACCCCACCTCATTGTCGCGTGAATCTGTCGCACGCGCTCTTCTTGGGCATTATTGTTTGCTGATTTTGCCAAGGCAAGTGAAACAAACGATTCATTTTTGGCGCCATCTACCATTCTCGTGTGCGTGTGTGTGTGTTTCTTTTTTATACACAAGTGTGTAGGGAGGACCCTCACAAAGGATGCTTGTTCTGGATGGCACGACCCTTATTCACGCGTTTAATTAGCAACCCTTCAACATCGACATTCTACGCAATTTTCTTCAAGTGCGTAGATTGATGAGCATCAAAGCCTTGAATATTTCTTTGATTAGTGTGACAATATTGTCGCAATCAAATTTCGGCTATCATCAGTCACAAGAATTCGTTTTTTTTCATAATTAACGTCTTTGTTGTTTCAACACAGAACACCCGATTCAGTTCTCAGTTTTTATTGGAACTTGCTTTATCGCTTTGTCATGGATTTCTACAGAATGTCATCGATACTCTTGCATTCGACTGCACACTGTCCACACCGCGCCATACGATCGCGACCATCATGTGCATTCCAAAAATTCAATAACAAAGAAACACTCCCACCTTGCACACACCATACCCACCTCCACCACCACCACGTGGTCCGCCCAATAACTACGCGAATCGCAAAGAAAGATCATCACTTTCGCTTTCGCGTGAATCACTTCGGAACCCGGCCCGTGCATAAAAGAACAAAACTGCGCACCGATGACGCGAACCACGGTTGGCCTCATTTCGGTTGCATCTTGCCGAAAATGCATGTCAGCGAAAAGGAAGTGCACGCAAAAGAGAAAGCATTACCACCAGACCCCTGGCGATGAGGGTGAGATGAGACTTACCCCAACATTTGCCCCCACAGACCCGTCCGTCCATCCCGCCCCCAGTCCGAATGGGGAAACGACGCCGTTGTCAGTCAGTCGACAAGATAAACAAAGCGACACTCTCAGCTCAAGGTCTTCCCGGCCGATTGGTGGTGGTTCGCTCGAGTCGCATGCATACCGTGGGGAGGCACAAGATCAGACACGCGAAGTTCGATTTGATTTCGGCACATTTTGGCGCGTCCCGAGCACTCGCTGCCCTGCACACGCATGCGGTAAGCGAAACTGCAGCCGAAATAAGCACCGGCCGGCCGAATCTTGCCGAAGTCGGCGATATATACACACGCGGGCCTATGCAACACTTGCCGCCAATGGGCTTACGCGATGAGAGCCCGCGCGCACATACACTGCCGGCTGCCGGTCTCGCGCGCGGGATGATGAGAGCCACGCGAGACGTCTGTGTGTGTGTGTGTGTGTCCGAAAGTCCCAAATTTGGCCGAGTGCGTAGGTCGTGAGCGGTATGCACTTGCGAGACACAGCACAACAAGGCGTCCGCTTCCTGTCCATATGTATGGGACGCTCTCGCCAAATTCTCGCCGGTGGTGCGACCACGACCGTGAAAGAGGACGGCTTTGTTTTTGGTGCTCATGATTTGCTTGTTTCTTCTTTTTTTGGTCGCCCCTTGCCCTACTTTCCAGCCAGACGGACTGCAGCAGGACGGTAATGATGTGTCCCCCCGAATCGGCACCATTGCACGCTCGCGACGCAACGATAACGCAAGGTTTTTCGGTTGCTTCTGTTTTATTGCTTCTTTTTATATTGAGAGCGCTATCTGGTTACGGGGTTTCGGTTGCTCGCGTCGCCCACCCTCGTGTATGTGGCCTGCTTTAAGCCTGGACGGAGCCTGTATTATTTTTTGCTATTTCTTTTCCCGTGGCCGAGTCGTCTGAGCGCGAGAGCTACTTTCTGGTACAAATGTATTGACTCGAACCGGAATTGGGCTGTAATCGAGCCGAGCGGGACGATGCAAAACGACGAACGCCACGACACTGCCAGACACTGTTTACACTTACACGTATTTGGGGTAGGTCATGGTCGTCGTCAGCGTGGTTACGGTGACGCACCGTAACGCCGTTTCCTGATGTCTTTGTCTGTTGTCGGCTGGGATAAGATATACACATCGCTTGCAGCAATACAAGCAGCTATTGAGGACTTTTTCTAAAAATCTTTGTTAGTCAAATAAATACGAGTGAGAGCTAACAATGAAGATTCTTCCGAAAAAACAATAGAAGAAAAATGAATAATTCATTATTTTAAAGAACTGTATTCACGTGTATTGGGGCGGTCCGGTGGCTGAAGCAATAACGGCGCCGGTCTTCACACGACAGGACCGGGGTCCAAATCCCATCCAGACCGCCACGCACCCCGTACGTAGGGCTGACTACTTTGCTTCGGGAAAATCAAGTCACAGAAAGCCAGAAATTGCAGGCCCAGACCTCTCGACGATGTAGTGCCAAGGAAGAAGAAGAAGTATTCACATAGCGCAGTCGATTCTGCTACGAGTCAAATCCAGTAGGAACTGGCAGGCCAAAGCTGCTCGAGGACACACTAAAAAAGAAAATCGTAGATAGACTGCCAGAATTGCTGAATCATTTTTTAACATCAATATATCAATTTACTTGCAACTTGTGTCGAAATCTACACAATCTGATAAGCATCTTCTTAGTCACATATAAGTATTGGTTCGACTGCAATAAATCTAAGAACTATGCTTTTGTTTCAAAAACCATCCATTGAACTACCACTGAAACACTTATCCACAGAATAAAGGTAAAATTGTCACGGTTATTTTAATCGAATCGGACGAAGTGTATGTTCAACAGAGAATGTGCTTAAGCCAGATCTCCAATTACAACCTTTTACAATATTGTAAATGATCAGACATAACAGTAAGACCTCTTTCTATATGGAGACAAGTTGTTCTTTCTCGTTAAATCGAAGTTTATAGTTTTCCACATCAGTTTATTGTTTAGGCTGATTTAAATGAGTTACTAGACTGACTTTTAGCTCGTAATCGGATAAAGGGGGCGGCCCGGTGGTAGAGGCTACAACTGCACCGGTCTTCATAAGGCAGGGCCGGGGTTCAAATCCCATTCAGACCGTTTTCCCGTAGTGAGGATTGCCTATGCAACTACGTGGTATCATTGAGTCTAGTTAGCCAGAAATGGCAGGCATGACCTAAGAAGTCTTTAGGCCAAAGAAGAGAAAGAAGAATCGGATAAAGATATTTGCTACGGGAGAAAAGTTCAAATCAGATTCGATACTTGTTGATTTTGTACCGATATTCATAACCAAAAAAGCCCCGAGAAATTATTTCTTTAATCAATATCACGATTAGCAGTCTATCTCATTAGAACTTAAATTTAATAATAACTTCAAAGCTATCTAAAGTTTTGTTTTAATAAATCACCCCAACAAAAAATCGGGGGAAGTATAATGATGGCAAAACCAACATTCCTGCTTTTGTGAATGATTTTCAAATTAAAAAAAAAAACCTTTTCGCATAGTCTACCCTATGACTTTCGGGTTTCCTATGCAGCACCGGCAGCAGTAGCAACACTGCCTGGGCATACCCAACCTTTACCTTACACGGGAGGACACGCAAGCTGTAGGTGTGTTTGTACGGATGGATTTATGTACGAAAATTGAACATGTTGCAATCCGCGCATGTTGTATGTACGGCATCAGAGACCGGTGAGCAGTGGAACAAAAAAAACCCGAACCGCTTATCCGTATACATTATACGAAAATAAAATATTTTTTCAACCCCACCTGGTCACCCGTCCAGCATCGAATTTTTGCACGCACACACACACACGTACACACCTCTGTCCAGTTTTTCCGAATCCCTAAAAACGCATTTTATCCCACTGTTTCCTCCACTGTTCTGACACTCGACTGTGTATGGCGGGCTCTCTTTCACACTGTATATACATTTTTCAGCTTAACCCTACTGTTACTCCTTGCCCATCAGCACAATGTACCTTCGAGCATAGCCATCACCACCGATTAAAAATTCATTTTTAACGCTACAGCATGAACCTTTTTTTGTTTGTCGATCCGTTCTGGTTTTCCCTATTTTTTTGTTGCTCCTCTGTGTGCTGCACACGGATGTTCTCCCCCACACTCAACCAGCGAATGCATTCCGTCCCAAACGTTCCCCAATACTGTGTCCAACCTTTGTGCAATGTGCAGTGTGCTAGGACTAACTTCCATGGTAACTACAGTGACGCCGACGTCGATGATGTTGATGATGACGATGATGGGTTAATGAGAATATAACTGTATGCGTGAGAGGTTCATTGTAATGGTTTTATTGGAAACGCGGCCAGGGAGTCACAGGGAAGGAGGGTCCTCCTTTCGGTTGTTTCTTTTTCGCGAAAACATTCGATGATGCCACTTTTTTCCTGATGGTAGTAAAAATATTTGAAAACATCGGCACCCTCACAAACGAACGCACTTCTGTATATACAAATGCAGAATGCACACGGCCGCACGCCTGTTTCGGCACTTGGCTGATGCTGGCTGGCGATGGCTGGTGATGGCTGGCAGCATTAAACATTATGTCGATTTTTGAATGCAACGCTTCCCGATCCGTCATTGGTTTGGAATGTCGGCGTTGTGTGGGGGGATTTGTGCATTTTTATGTATAAACCAAAGAGAAGGAAAAAACACATTCATTTTGGATGGTGTAGTCCTTTTTTTGCCCTGGGCTCATTTTTTACTTTACATAGAAATAACCAACACATTAATGCCACATCGATCCGGCCTGCACGCACACCAACACTTACAGAAGAATGATGCATATTGGTTTGGGGTTTGGAGGGATTCGAGGGTTTTTTTAATTTTATTTGCATTGCACTGGAGGTTTTGTTTCATTTTGCCCGGCTCAGGTCTGCGTGTACGAGCTCAACGGGAAATTTAAAAAACGAAAAACTAAAATGGCGTCCTCGACCTTGCGAGTGTGCAGTGCACACCAAAAAGGCAAACAAAACCGCACTGGGCCGAACACAAATCGTTGAACCCCATTTCGGCCAAAAAATAAAACTAGATAAAATTTTGTACTTGTTTCACCGGCTAGTGACGAATCGGGATGGCCTTGGAAAGAAAGTGTTGACTTTACACTGAGGTTGGGATTTTTTTGGTGTGGACTTTTTTTATCAGAATGCTGCATGGTGTTTGCATATGCGAGGGTTATTTTTCCTACGCTTTAATTTGAAGTCTTTAGCTTTAATTTCACAAACTTGATTTGTGTTGGTTGTTTGTGTTGAGCAATATGCTTCAACCATCAACAGAACCAGTCCTTTTTGCATGAAAATAGTTTAATGCCTCAAAGTCTCTATAAAATAATTAGCCAGCAAAGTGTAACATCCTGAGGCTTTCAAGATAGCATATTTCATGCAATGGCGAAAATTTATTCAAACGCTTCGGAATACATTAAATCATAGAACCTTGCAGTGAATAAAGCAGCCTTTTATGTATATATATTTTTGTTCTTCTTTCTAAAGTCATGATGTGTGTCGTTGATCCAATTATTGGTGTCATTAAATTTAAAATTGATAAGGCAAGTCAAAAATACATTCCACATCGTATTATACTCATGCTCAATACGAGCATTGGAAATTGGGTTCGATAACAGTTTGATAACTATAACCAACTTCCATATGAATGACAACTAGGAAAAATCCATTTTCTCATAATAAAGACTTGCACTAAAATCCCTCTTTAATGCATTCAATTTTAATTATGCTTCGCTAACGTCAGTTGGTTTTTATTTTATCAAAATTGCTGGACTTTTGGCACCACCAGCAGGCAAACCCAAAAACCAGTTCCCCAATCATCTGCAACCGGGAACGGTCAACGGGAGCCGCAGGCATGGAATGGAATGAATGTGTTGGGAAATGAATAAATTATGTTGATTTTTGAGCAGGAACCATACATCGCGCTCACCCAGAACGCTGTGAACGAAGCACAGAACAGAGTGTGATTGTGTTGATCGAATATATAAAACGAAAAACAAGCAGCAGGAGGAAGGGGAGGAAAAATAAAAACACGTCGGAAAAATGAAAACTGCCTGTAAAAACCCGACCGCCCAAAAACATAAACCCCGACCAAACGAGTTAAAATATTGATTTTTTGTTTTAATCGTCGCAAAAAAAAACGACAAGAGAAATACAAAAATGTAACACACACGCACGCACGTTCACCACCAGCTCAAAATTATCATTTACATGTGCGCATCGTTTATGCGTGTGTGTGGGTAGCACCAAATAACCAACCAATCAAGCAAAAAAAAAACAGATAATAATTGTACATAATTTCCCCAGCCGATGCATCATTTCCGCGTTCAGGTATCCTCAGGTATTATGAAGAAGAGAAAAAAAGTGTCCAAATTATTCTAAACCGTTCGGAAACGTCAAAGTTTCAGTCAAAGAGTTGACCACAAACAAAGGCACTTGGAACGATCACAAAGTCGCCCTTGCCAGCTCTCGGCTGTCTACACTCTTGATGGCCATTTAGCGATTGTCGTCGTCGTCGTCGTCGCAGCCTACCACCACGTTACCACCAGCCCGCCGATCTTCATCTCATTGTGACACATACGTGTGAATCATCTTCTTTCCCTATCCCTATGGCTTACTGTCTGGCGGTTGCTTGCTTTTTTCCCCACTCTTTCTCTATTTGCCTTCCGAGTCGAGTTCTCTTTGTTGGAACCGAAATGAATCCATGGTTTGGATAGTGGAGAGCGCCATCCGCGTACCGTAAACAATGATCGTTGTGTTTCGCTTCTAACCTTGCATTTTTATCGTGTTTTTTGCCGGCTTGGCGAGCGAGCGTGACTTCATAGTGGAATAAATTAAAAAACAATCTACTTGCCTCGATCGAACAAAAGCATTGATAAATTATTGAGAATATTGTGTGCTGCGCTTGTTCGTTCACGGTAGATCTATTTCAAATGTGTTTGGAGTTGTTAAGAACCGTTTTCGGTCCTAAACTCCTGAATCTAAGTTCTAATTTCACACGACCTATCAATAGGATAGCATTTATGACTTCACACAAAAATAGACCGTATTACATGCCACAAACTGTGAATAGAGCCACATATCGACACCGACATACAAACAGTCATCCTACATGTATTACGCCGGAACAACACACCAAGAGTGCTGCTAGGCGTTTAACGACTAATGGTATTATTACATCTCACTCCCACCGTAGCCCTGAAAAAGACCAGTTTTACGCTTCCTTGTTTGGGGCGCCCTGGTGTTACGGCTTCGAAAGAGAACAAAAAGAAAACTGTGTCAATAATGCAGAAAATGGCATTTTAAAACAAATAAAAATAAGCTGCATTTAGAATGGCTTCGGTCGCTCTTGTTCCTAGGTACCAATACAAACACGCACGGACACATGCACATACCCCATAATAGCTTGACAGAAATGGCAACCAGAAACACGCGGTGGATAAGATTTGAGACCTCCCGACCCAGCCAACGATAGTGTGGAAAGCTATACTCTTGCTAGTCTTTCGCATTTTCCACACTGGCACTGTACGTACAATCGCTCAAAATCAGACCGTTCCCAGTGCCGCGGTGCATGAGATATTTATGTTTTTATATTTGCATGCGTAAAAACGCCACTACATTTCGGACGTTCCCTGTAAGAGTGGCCGCCCTTTTTTACTGCCTGTAGCAGGATATGCTGTAACAGCTCAGTAGCAGCTCTGCCTGGCTACTATCACTTTTGCAATAATGTTTCCGGGTAACCAAGAAACCCACTTGCCACTTGCATTTGGAACTTTGGAGCCCACGAGGCCATTACGCAAGGAAGAATAAGTTATTAACAATAGCTGCACCCTCCGATAACCCGTGCCGGAATATTCTTGATATTGGCTATCCGGGAGAGTATGGGAGAGCTCGGGAAGACGGTCGGCCGATATGCCAATGTGTTCTAGTTTGGTACAAGTCATCTTGCACCCGCGTACGCGCGCGCTCCTTACCGAACTGTAGACTACCATGCGCCTCCATTCGCTATTTACTTCGTTTCCGTTTTTCCGGTGAGAGCAGGCCTAAGGCCGCCTATGTGTTACCACGTTTTAGGACGCCAAAATTATACTTGGAACCGTTGCCGGGGTGTATTTGCGTACCTTTCACCCCATTTGCGCCACTCTTTCCATCTCTCTCACCCTCTCTGCTTACCCGTTTCGAGTGAGGCTTGTTGGGAAAGGTTGTGGTTTTGTGCTGCTAATCAAATAAACTACTCACAAACACATGCACCAAACTATGACGTGCGGTGCTGTGCAATGCGAGTTAGTGAGCTCATCGAACGAAAAGTGTTTGCAGTTTGCTTCATGGAGGTTACATTTGGAGCACATTTTGCTAGTCGGCTGATCAAATGTCGAAATGATATTATGCTTTCAAAACTTATCATGTTTCATTTGCCTTCAGTGCCGACTGCGGAAGTGACACGGCAGGACTAAATATCGAATCTGAACTATTCTAATGTAAGCAGGATCGGTGGATCAGCCAAATGAATCAAGTTTAAATGAAATAAAGGTAGAGTGAAAAGCTAGACCAAGGAGTCTCGAGTTGTTAAGTTTCAAAAAATCTCATCACATGAAACTTTAATAATTGTCAGTATTATACAAATATCTCAGGGATTTTGACAAAGACTATTTTCTATGTTCAAGTGTTATAATGCTGATTAAAACTGAATACACGCAATATGTCTTTGTTTGTGTCAGAAATTTGAATACTCTGCTGTATCTTTTGCGCTGTTGCTAAGGAGACCAGCCACATCGTCCAAAGAAGTCCTTATAGTTGGACAGGTGCACTAATAACTCAATTATCGTCAAAACGAACAAGTTTAAGGTTTACAAAAA
Source organism: Anopheles stephensi (assembly GCF_013141755.1). Lineage (NCBI taxonomy): Eukaryota > Metazoa > Arthropoda > Insecta > Diptera > Culicidae > Anopheles > Anopheles stephensi. The sequence continues at coordinate 42,090,378 of NC_050202.1, forward strand.
GCATGAATTTTTACGGTATTATAGTTTAACAAAAGTTATAGTGAACCGAAATTTCCCTTGATCGTTATATTTTGTAGAATTGCTTGAATATGTAAAACGTCCGCTAGAATCAGATTAAGTAATAGCCGTTCAATAAGTCTGGGAGCAATAAATAACGTTTCAATGATGCGCCTTGTATGTATTGTCAATTTTAACTCAATTTAATTGTCGAAAATTATCAAAAAACAAGATAAGGAAACAAATTTAAATGATTTGCTTTAAGCATTGCAAATAATGTCAGCAATAGAAAAGCAGAGGCAAATTACCTTCAGTAATATTTACCATCATCTCATTTAAAAAAATATTCAATCCGGTTGATCAAAATCGCCTCCCAGATTATACTTATTTCTTTATCTCTTCTATGTAAAACTCATATTCTACCTGCCGTGTATACCTTGTGCAGCTCATTTCCACCGGAATAAACAATCGATAAACAAAAATTCTTCCCAAATAGTGGTTCCGGGTTGGGGCTTCTTTTTTGCTGTTGTTTGTCACGAGTATATCGCTCTATGCTGTGTCCATCGTTTCACACAGGCACACAGGAGTGTAAAGGCAACATACCGATTGATGATTATGCGCCCGGTGCCCATGTTTATGAAGCGTATGTTCATTCGAGACGCCTAAACGACTACCCAATCCGCCAAAACCCCGGTTCACCCCGGTGCGGAAGAGAATCAAAACAAAACTGGGAGGTAGCATGAAGCAAGGTACAGCACAGGATGGTAGCAATCCGCCGAAAGGATGGAAATAGCAAGCGAATGGCAAAAGGAACGAGAAGCCGAATCGAAGCATGCAAGAAACCACACGACCCGGGGAGGTTTGAATCAAGGGAGTTTTGCGTTTTAATATACGAGTTTTTTATTTCTATGTATGTTCAAAAAGTACTTTTTTTTCAAACGTCCTATCCTGTTTGTTCGCCTGCCCGCTCATCCATTAGCCTGTCGCACGTTCGACATCCTTTTTTATCACGGCTCACATAATTCGACTGCCATTACTGCCGCCATTTCCGCTGAGAGTGACGGTGGAGGAGGGGGGATGGGGGGGGAGGGGAGAGGGATTTGAACGATAGGGCACCCAACAGCAACAACAACACCGAACACATTTGGGGCTGAACGTTGGGGTAATGCACTGGCCTGTGCCTGCCTGCCTGCATACATCGCCGTCCATGTGTGCTGCATATTCTGTTGCGATCGATGCACTTTTTTTTTGTTGCTGCAATCCATTCTCAACTACAATTGCACCCCAACAACTTTTTTTCACCCCTCTGTGTGTGTGTGTGTGTGTGTTTTCGTTTTTTCGTTTTTTTTACTCCGTTCGCCAACAAAATTACCAATACGCACATATTTGCCGACCGGTGCCCTTATCGTCCTGCTCGGACCTGGGCACCCCCTAGGGCAGCGGTGGTTAAGGATGGACAGCATAATTATGGCCACCGTCCACCGGCCGCATCCGCCTGCCAGTCGCGTAAAAATGTGCCGTTCAGTTGCGTTTGTTGGATAATCATCCGTTGCAGCAAATTGAATTGCAGAACCCGAAAATGAATTTCAGCTTTTCGTAAATTAAAAATGAACACTGTGAAGCATAGGGGAAATGCTGGTAGAGGGTGGTAGAAGTTCGAAAAAAAAAACATAACTATGGATAGGGGTTCGGATAACCCCCGTGATAGACGGGGCACCTCACTTGCTTCTTCAGGTTGCCTGGAGATGGAGACGCCCAGTAGCAGTGCGCGGCGTGTCGACAGGGCATTGGAGCGACAAGATATCACCGGTGACACTGTGTGCGCCAAAGATGTCGAAGGCTCGCCTACACACACGTCACCCACAAGCAAGGCTTGATGCGTGGATGCGGGTGTGGCCGCTCCGTCTTCTAACCGGCCGCCACCTATCCGCGCCAGGTCGAGCAGGTCGGTCCAGAACGACGATTTACGTGTATTTACGCCCGAACAACCCGATTATACATATATATACTTTTTATTTTATCTCCACACAACCGCCGACCGACCCTTACTATCCTATCCACCGTTTTCCGACCAACCGGGCTATTATTATCCTATCATTATTTGTAAAAACATTCATGCAAAATTGATATAAATGACAAAGTGAAATATTTATGCATCATCGATGCAGAATCCCCGGGATTTTTAAATCCACTCGTTGTGTTGGTGACAGTGTGTGAGAGCGTGGGTGTTTGTGTGTGTGTGTGTTTCATTTTTTTTTCAGGCACCCTTCAAGCCTGATCCCATCTTTGCCTATTCAATTTGATTGGACTCTAATATTCCCTCCATCACAGGGGGCTCGGTTCTGAATCAGTCTCGTATGATTTATTTTTCATTAGCAATTGTTATTTCATAACAAGCACTATAATGTTTTCCAGGATGTCTTGAGCTTAAATCATATATAGTATGGGAGTCCTCAAACTTTTCGGTGCAAGGATCGGCGCAATTACTGCGATATCTTTGTTGAGGATAGTTATCGTAAACCCTTAAAATTAGAATATGAAATTATGCCTCAAGAGGGTCTAGAATTATGGGATAAGCTAAGCTAACTTCATTTCATTATTACATCGTTTTAATCAGCACCAAATATCATTTTACCTCTCAATATGGACAAATTCTTTTGACTCTTTTAAGTTAGATACATGTCTACAAATGAGCCCTTCGAGTGTCTAAGACCCATTTTATAGGTTGAGGAACAACCAGCTCGGGGTTTGGTGTGCTTTTTTCTGGTTGTTGTTATTCTAGAGACTTTAGAGTTAGTTTAGAGGAAGTTTAGAGAATTACTAAACTTCATTCGTCTCTTATCACGCTGCTGGTTTATTACTAGGAGATCGATTATATCGAAATCCTTACTTGGGAGCCGCTCTAGCTCTCTTTCTCCTTTTGACCTAACGACCTCTTAAGGTAATGCCAACCATTTTTGGCAACTACCACGTAGTTGAATTGTTAATTCACAGTACAGTGGAACGGTCAGGACGAGTTTTGAGCCACGATCTTGAATCTTTGAAGTCTAAAAATTCAAATAAATAACTCATTGCCGATGTCATGTCGATGTTGCACCGAATCTTGATTAGGTAATGAGTATTGTTGAGGCTGCTAAAATAATGGCTAGAACCTGTCCTCAATTTTTCATCCATGTCAGCATGAATGAATTAATACCGCGTTTTCAGAGAACTATATTTGGAAACTATTTTATAAATTATATATTATGGACTGAAAATTACAAGATAATTATAACTCAATCAGAAAGTAGATAGAATCAAAGATAATTGAAATAAAAAATAAGTCATACGAGAAGCTCCCAAATTCCGTAATGCAATTGCACCCAATTTGCTTGATTAGTGTAGCAGTGCTCTAAATTCAGGTTTCGGTGATTGAAGCACATCTCTGTGTAACCGTATCACCTCACATGACCATGCACGTCGCACGGTGAATTAGTGTTACTATTTCCGGACAGAAACTGCTCCAAACTGAGGCAAATACAGCAACAGCAACAAAAATGTCTTCTCCAAAACCCACCATATGGCCTCGAAACTACACAAATACCACGGTACGTGCATGTCACGTTCATTCGCACTTCTTTCACTATCGATCCTGCACCTCACGGCAGTTTCGGTCGCCATTTCGGTCTCGTCATCGTCACCAATTCCTTATCCCAGCAGGATACTACTGGCAAAAGCGACCTAGGACACTCGGTCAAAGTGGTGGCAGGAACAAATAAAGAAAAAAGACCCCCGTAACGCAAACGTAAAGTGGAAGAGAACCGAAAAAAATGCCACACACAACTCCAGCAACCTAGAGCTAGAGCTGTCAGGATTAGCCCCACACAGTGACAGCAAACGAGGGAGTGGGAGTTCACTGAGGCACAGCGGTGCACACGGTGGAGGCAAAACGGAAGAAATTTTACGACCGCGGACGAACCAAAACGAAGTAGTATAGCTGCTTCTTTTTTTTTTGCTTTTTAAATCCTACCTCGCCCTTCGACCGCGTTTCCTCCCCGCCAGGCCTTTCTTCCTGCCTTCCTTCCTGACTTTAGTGCCCTTTTCACGCAGAAAAGTGGGTGCGGAAAATAATCGATAACGATGTCAAGCTTCTTTTTCAACGAATGTAGCACCCCGGTTTCGGGCACCCGTTTGTTGGGTTAAATTTCTTGTGCGCCACCTTAATTTGTAGTGCAACCATTGCACGGTGCCATCACTCGACGTATGGAGAGTATGTTGCTGTAATGCCATATTTTAAATTAGCTATTTAACCTATTCAAAAACTGGGATTCTAATTCAACTAATCGAATCGCTTAAGAACTTCTTCCTAAAATCCTTCCGATGTTTTTTTATATAAATTCAGATTTTGTAAAAACCCCTACACTCTTCAGACAATCTTATTTATGTGCATCCTAAATCGATGACTCGCAAAGAAGCAACACATTCGAAGCACTCTGGAGCTTGCATTGAAGAGAACAGTCCATGACTCGGTTCCAAAAACATAAACACGCACACACTCGCACGCACATCGAGCCGGCGGTTTGGCCAGTGGTTATTCTTCCCAGAAATCTTTACCTTTGCCTCCTTGTAGTTGTCCCCGGCACAAGAGGCGCTTGCTCGAAAATTGATGGTAAGATGTGCGTTTGCCGATTCGTTCATTGATTACGAAGCGAGAACGAAGCAGTGCAATGCAGCGCAGACGGTCATGTACACGTTTGGCACTCAGGTAGATAAAGGTTCATCGGATGCATCATGTGTATGCATCCGGAGCACCTTTTGGGCAAAGATAAAAGATTATTGCACCGAAGGCATCTTTTTCATCTCACTATCAGCCTCCACCGGCACATCTGCTTCTATTCTCCTAGTGCTTGGTTGAGACCAGCCCAGGATCATAATCTTATCAGAGCAAGAAACAACATCCTTTCTGGAAGAAAATTCTCCTCCAACACCGACACACGTTCCACTACCCGGGAGCCAAGAAAAACGGCCCCATGCTCGCAGCAGCATCGTGGAGGATAGTTTAAGAAAATTATTAAGGATTCGATTTCTCCAAGGCTATGGGGCAGGAATCGATCCATCTGGTTACGCTCGCACACAGACGCACCAGGTACCGGGGCATTGGGAATGCAAGGAATTGGCCCCTCGAAAGATCGTTGATGAGCGGGCGATGCGTATCGGACGTGTCTGTTGTGCATATAGGAAGCACACTGGTGGCTCACCTGTCCGGAAGTTGGCTCGTCTTCTTGGTGTGGGGTACATAAAATTGGTCCTCCTCTTAACCTCTCCGTCGCCCGTTCGGAAAATCATTTGCTTTTGTAAGATTTCTAAGACGAAATTTTAGAATCTCCTCGAATTAATCTTAAGCCTAACGATGCTCGTTGCGTATGCAGTGCTGTGGATGTGCTTTCCCATCTGCTTCTCACACATATGCATAAGAGTGAGTGGTTTTTTGATGATGTTCAGGAGGCAAAGAGAGGGCGAGAAGCAAGGAGAAGGGCGCGTCTGTTTCCTCCAGGCTGGATGTAGATTACACCTTGGTCTGGTTGAGTGGGCCGGATGCACTTGGCCGGTGTGAAAACTTACCGAAACCGACCAAAGTCCGAGGATAGCGGAAAATCGAGGAAAGGAAGGACCGGTAGGGAGTTGGGAAAGATTTTCTTATCGGCGATGATTTTCACAACAACACAAGACACACAAAAGGTAAGTCCCATCGCCTTTCGTCGGGACGCACTGCACACGGATGGCCGATACAGCCTAATTGGAATGAGGTGCCACAGGGGGCACAAGACACTGGTCCGGTCCTTACTCGATAGGCATAATATTTTGAAGAATCCTGCCTTTCTTCAAACTTTCTTCCCTGCAAGAAGTTCCATGATGTGTGGTGGTTGCCAAGTCGAGAGCATATGGTACATTGGCACGGTGGGTTGGGTGTCGAAGCCAACTGGCCTTGCTATTTTCCTATTTTCTCGAGATTGCCCCTCCTTCGATCAAATCCCGGCTCACATAATGGTCATGGTGTGCTCCGGTAGCTCTTATGGTAAATATAAATTAAAGGATGCTTGCCCCGGAACTGCTTCCCCGGCAAAGCGCACTCGTTTGGGCAAAACGCCTTCTCCCCGACCTTCTTGATGTCGACGAAACAATGTGAATTTATTGAGATGCATGAGCATGAGATGGACGAAATCTGAAGAATACGATCCACCCGGGGATTGGGGAATGGTGCTGAGGCAGCGTCGAGAAAACTCACAATCAATAAGAAACCCGAATGCACGGAAGAATTGATTGATGATCGAGTTATGATCGGTATTTATTACACAGGCCTAGTACAATGCGCCTGTTCTTCTAAGACGTCCCCGGATAGCATACCTCCTATTGTCCTATCTTATGTCCACACTTGCAAGGCATCCTCAGAAAAAGGGATGGAAGTGGAGATCTGGAAAAGCTTCCGACTAATCCCAACCAGGAACCAACTCCAAAATGTCTTACCTCACTCACCTTTCTCGAGTTGCTGAATGTGCAACTCACCTAATGGTTGCTTACGCTCGGCTGCAGAGCATCTTCTTGCGTCTAAAGACGCCCTGAACATTCCTTATTCTTCGTCTTCGATTAGCAAGGCATTGACCGGTGGTGCCGGCCAGTAGCATGAAACTGGAAATTTCATTAATTTTGATTTTAAAAAGACATCCAACCGAACCGAAGGTAGTTATTTCTTCAGACAGTCTTCTTTTGGAGCTTGTGATACAGCAAGATATAGTTTGGCACAGGAAGAGTAGAACGGTATGTGTATGAGTGTGTATAAAAGGCAAATCTAATTGCTCCTTGTAAACTATGCATGCTTGCCCGATACGCTTTCGATGAGTTCGGTAGGACTTGCCTGAAATTATATCTTGGTCCGGGCCAAGCCAAGCTTTTGGACACGCACACACACACACACACACCACAACCCTCACTCCTGCCCCCTCGGAGGCAAATCTGGCACTGTATCTTATTGCAGGATACGTCCGTGCGCCCGGTGCCTCCTAATAGATACGAAACAGTACACTAAGATTTGCTACCGGCTCACATGTTCAAAGTGCATCTATTCCAAGGTCTTCCTTTCAGACACCTTTTCTTATGGGCTAGCTTCTTGAGTTAGGACGAAAGAAAGTTCCCCATTCCCCAAGTCCGAATATTGCAACTGACAGAGGAAGTTCACAGCCGGAGGAACCTGCGTAGCTATCGAACAGCCCGGGCACTGTCTTTGCATGCATTCAATTTTCGTATCGGAGAAAAAGCATTGCTCTCTTTCGCACTGTCTCTGATCCTTGAAATAGCTCGGATAACCTATACCGTCTGCCCGGGTTTCCAATAATCTTCGCCAGGGCCAGCAAGTGCGTAACGTTGCATATCCGGAATTTTGGATATACAGCCACTCTCCTCATCCACCTTCTTCTTCTTCTTCTTCTTCTTCTCTTCCTAGCACCCATCACACGCAATACGTGTGTGAGTTCATTCGTCGCAACACAACACACTATTCACCAAGACACTGGGCTACTGAATACGAAGAAACTCTATTAAAATGCGTTCGAAATGCCAAACCAAGATGCAAATGTGGTTTAAAACCTAAATTTGTACCGCTTCCCCTTCCTCCAAATCCCTCTCTTTCCCATCCTACACGTGTCAACCACGTGTCTTTCGATTCGGTTTGGAAAATATAGGATACTGGACGGTACAGCAAACGGACGGCAACTCGATATCAAGAAGACTTTCTCGGAGACATAGGAAATGTCGCTCAAGTACGAAATAAGATGGACCGGGTCGTACGTGCCAGGACAGGGATGAGGGTCGGAATTCAGTACAATATGTTGCACTCCCACACACACACCCACACGCACTCACACGCCCTGACGGTGTCCACACAATCAGTTTGTAGCAGTCGATAGTTTCACCTCAGGTGGAGAAAGGATCCGTTTGAAGATGTCGAAATGAGTTTCAAGATGACACGTTTTCTGGCAATCGATGGTCAGTTTATTTGATATTTGATCGACATGTATATTCAAATATGAAACAACATGCAGTATTTATGTTGTTGCAAAATTGGTTGTTATTATGTATGTGCGTCTAGTTCAATTTCTTATCCCTTAAGTGGATGCGTAACATGGAGAGTCAATGAATTTTGTCAATAAGTTTTGTCAGCCACTTATCAGCAATATTTTGTTTGTTATCGATTTAAAGCTATTACCAGGACCATTGCAATCAGTCAATTAAAAAATCAAATGATTTTCCCATCAACATGTGTAGCTTTCAAACTTGCCAAAGCAACATTTCTTGCAATCTTGTTGTAAAGTTCACTGCAAATCCTACATGCCTTTTTGTAATCATTGTACCAACACCAACACCAACAACATCCCACTTTTCGTCGGTTGCCAAATCGAGTGTCCTCACCCAAGTGCAATCCAATTCCAATTACAACACCCCGCCTGTTGTCTCACCGCTAGCTGCTTCTCCTCACTTTCTTAACGATTGACCCTTGCAGACGTTCTCCTTACCGTCACTCAAACTCAAGCTCCGGAATGATGCCAAAAATTGAAACATTTTATCAAGCACAAGAAACTAGCCCCCACCCTTAGACTGTTCAGTTTTAAAGGGTGAAACAATCTGGCAAGACATTGACATCGAACCGGGAGCGAAAGAGAGATAGTACGTTTCCAGTAGGACGGATTATGCTGGAGAACTGGGTGGTCATGTGGAATGTCGGAGAGATGGCTTTAACTCATCCCACCCGAATACGTCGGAGAATACCTCAGAAACACACCCATCCTTTACAGCAGCATTACATCCCGTCTTGTGACCATGTGGTCCTCCCCATCCCCTTTTGCTAATCACATTTTCGGAGCTACCAACACGTCGATCGGAGACATGGCCACACGAAATAGCGTTCGATAGCCACATGTATGCCATTCTGGGATGAGGCTTTTGGCAACAAATCCCTTACTCCACAACTCGATTCAAACGAGCAGCAAAACCACAGCTGACCGACTGTACCCACACCACTCTCACACGTTGGCTTACCGCTCACCCTAGACCATTTTCGTAAGTTGCTTCCCTGCAGGGTGTTCCGGCCTAGCCGTCTCTAAAATAGAAATCTTCCAAACTGGCGCACGCTCCAGGGACAAAAGGAACCGCGACGGTATGCACACCATCGTCGGGCTGCAATGTACAGCTTTCGATTCTAAACCGAATAATTTATGGCACAATTCGTGTGTGCGTGTGTAAAACCTACGTAAACATGTTATTATGTTTATGATAAGGATTTTCGGTGCTGGAAAGTCACGGAAGGCGACTGCCAATTCGAGGAGGACGGGTGCACATTTTGGGTGGTGGCAGTGATTTGGGGCGGTCATCCGAAAATTTCTCGGCAAAATGGTCAGTCGAGATAAGGAACATGGCAGGGATTCAATGCACTCGCACTCGTTGCAGCCTATGTGTGTGTGTTGGTGCGAAAGGATTTCGGAAACTGGATTCTATTTACAACCATCCCAACCCGAAGGAAGACGACGATGCCCGTGGCTGTGGCCCACCCTAAGACGATGAAATCCATCCGTTTTGTCCGGCCAAACCCTCTGGTTTGTGTGACGCCATCTTTCTAGCCCCTTGGAGCATAGTTTCTTCGATTCTTGAATCTACCTATCTTCGGAACATTAGGAGTCAGGGAGGAACATCGAATAAGTGCACAACGCCATGGATTGGAAAGAAGTCTGAGCAGAGGAAGACAGAAGCTCTCTTAGCACCTTGCATCACCATACCTGATATTGGCAGGCATATAAGCCATCGGGTGGCCTTATAGCGGTGGAATGAGAATAAGGATCATTGGGGTTGAAATTTTCTTCAAGGTGCATTAGTGTACGCACACTCAGGTCGGCACACAGGTCCTTTCGGATATGCACTTTCTTCTTCTGTAGCACTTCCGGTGACACCTGCCCCAATACTCCCTCTTTTCCAAACCCAAATTTGTGGAGTACAATTTTCATCTTACCATCCTAACCTCAGCAGACGGTAGTGCTAGACGAATCCTTGCGACACAAGACATCATCAAGACTTTGGTCTGAACGTTGCGTATGTGCGTTCAAATGAGTGCCTCCTCCTCCTCATGAGAAGTACCTCGACCCCGTACCCGTCTTCCTCAACGGATGCGAAAGGGTACGAATTTTCGGATGCATTTCGGATGCATCAATAATGTAGGAGGTAGTCGAAATTAGATTGTAAAGCGCACAGTGGGCGTCCAAAGCAATTGCCCTCGCCCTCTTTATGTGTGTTGCAGCAGGAGAAGCGAATATCAAGGAATGGGTGATCGGAACAAGTCCCCTCTAACCTTCCCTTACCCCCATTCCCCATCAATTCCAGCTGGTGTCACACTTCTTGCAGTTTTCTTTCATCTGGAAAGAAAACCCCTAACGGTGATGTTGATGCTACACAATGCACAACGCTTTGTGCATACGCCAAGCTTGTGTTGGGCTGGGTATGTATCGGTCGGAATATTTCCAAACACCTCCCATCCCCTTCTGATCTCCAACCCTCTTGTCTCCTCATTACCACCGACAATCCTGCCTAATCTTGGACATTCTTCCTCCTCATGAAGATTTTCCTCCTTCGTGTGCAGCAAATGGGAAGCAATACCGAAGGTTTGTGGTTTTTCCCGACAGGCAAGTAGAGGAAGCACTACAAGCAATGGGAAGTCCAGTTCGAAGACTTCCGGGTGTGCTAGATTAGAAGAAGCGGCCGTCTTCTTATTCTTGCCTGGAACGGTGCCCGTTCTTCAAACTCGGTCGGCCAGTACGGCCCTCCCGAAAGCGGGATGGATGGTAAATTTTGGATCCGATCGAAGATTTGAAATTTCCTTATTGTGCCTGCCTTCTTACTCAGTGCTTGCCAGGGAGAGGGCAAGTGAACCACCACCCGGTGCACACCGTATGTTGTGCTATGTGCGTATTTATGCGTGCGTGTTTATATGCATGGACCTGGTATAAGATTTCGATTGGAAACACAAAAGCAGAGATCCTGAGCAGACCCGGGTGGGATGGATGGTCGAAACGACCGGCACCTTAGGATGTGGCCAGAAAATGCAATTTTCGAGAATCGAACCGTCCCGACCCACCCAGCATCCTCTTGCCGAGCAAGACCTGTGGTAAGGAAGAAACGGCAAGGCCTCATACATTCATTCTCATTCCTTCCGGCCACTGTGCCATGCTTTGAGAGACTTTTGGGGGGGGGGAGACCGGTGAGACTGTTTCTTGCGGATGCGTTGGTCAATGTGTGTTTGTGTGCGTCTCCGTATCGGTCAGTGGGTGGTAAATGGGCACGAAACGTTGCATGCCAGTAGATGAAGAAGTACGTGGTCATTTTCTCCAATTTTCGGTAGGCACAAGGGTCGTACGGTCGTCGAAGAAGTGTTCCTTCGTACGGGAACGGGCCCTCACAAAGTTTGTGTTCGATGGTCTTGGCTAACGAGAGACGAAGACAGAAACTTTGAAAACGCTGCCCAAGACAACCGGGAAAGGGGTGGTTCTGTTTTTGGGTGATGATGGAATTGCTGTTGGTGTTGATATTTTTGATATTCTTCTTCGCTTATGCCAGTCGGGCACCCTCACCCCAATCGCTCGCCCATCTCAACATGCACAACAACACGTGCGCACACGCGAATCCAAAGCACGTACTAGTAGCACCGGCAACGTCTTTACAAAACACCAGTGCACCAGTCGCGTAAGCAAAAGGACATACATGCATCTCCACATTCGGCAGAAAGGTGCCCTGCGAGGCGCCGGGAAGGGTTAGTGTGATAAGGATATATCAAGATTGAGAGCCGAAATACGCACACAACTAGCGAACAGCTGCAGGAGCAAAAAAGACAAAGCGAAAGTGTGAGAGAGAGAGACATAGTATGAGATGGAATAGTCCAGCTTGACCGAAGGCCGTAAGGATTCGTCCAGTTTCGTGTGCCGAACGTCTTGTGATGCAGGACAGAAATAATAATACTTAATGCAAACTAATATTGAAATAATGAAATGCATTATCGATTTTCTATTTATTACTTATGTATGTGCGTAGGGTCTAGTTTCGGTGCTCAGGCATGTTCGAGCCCCTCACTAAGACTCTCTACCTCAGGGCACCCTTCGAGTATGGCCCACGCTTCTCGCGCCGAAACATGCGTGATACGAAGCACCGCAGGCAGGATGTAAGGCCCTACCCCGGCCGGCACACGCCACGTATTCCGTGTCCAGAAATTGGTGGGACGTAAGTGGTGCCGTTGGGTGATGATGCACCGCACCACGCATTTGCTGCTGCAACTGCAAATCGTGACCGATGAACCGATGGGGAGCAAGAAAGTTTGGCAAATTCGTGGACCGTGGACTCGTGTAGGAGCGCGATGGTTCGCGGGAAGCCTGGGGACTCGCGGGGAACCGTGTTCCTGAACGCACTTTGCGCTTGTTACGCATAAATGAAGCCACACCCCACCCGCCCCTACGCGTAGAATTTCCCGATGCCACGCGGCCAAATTCCGAGGACGAAAGAGGCAACGAGTATCACCAAAGAGGCCTGGGATTTTCGCTACTTAAGAACTGAATCCGGTACGGTGGAGTCTCCTGCCACCCTCTCCACTCCACCAACTGTTATACCCATGCCCAGTTCGCAGCTAAATGATTTCTTGCATTTGGGGGGTGAGGATTCTGACCGAAGTGGGCGACGAGTACGGTGCGGCCTACTGCAACCTGCATTAAGAAGGGTAGCGATCCAACGATGCAAAGCACGCGTAAATGACATGCACACACGCACAAGGGATGATGAAAATGGCCTTTCTCCGTTCGAGAGGGAGAATCGTTTTTTTGCACCTCGATGCGTGTACAATCCGTAGTACCGAAGCGATCCAGCGATTCCCCGACCACCACCGGCTGGAGAAGGCATTATCCACACGTACTTCTTTTTTTTGCTACGCAGTGGTTCGTTTTTGGATGTACAACGGCTCATGCTGCAAGTACTCCATGAAAATGCTACATTTTGTTACCTTTCCCCCTTTATCTGCTTCAGTTGCTGCCGGCTGAGGCAACACAGGAGCAAGAAAAAAAATCCCCCGGGCGGATGAAGGGGCGCCCTCGTTCGTTTGCTTTTGAATAATAACCTAAACAACCTAAAAAGCTGCAACAACAGCAACACGGAAGGCACCTTGATGCAGAAGGCGCAGAAAAAGTACGCATTTTTAATATGCATTCACCAAGTCGATCGATGACGAGTGAAACGCTAAAGTGTGAGTGCAAAGGGGGGCGGCGAACAACATTGCAGCCCGGGAGAGGCGGGGAGTTTCCTTAATTATTATCCTTACCGGTTTCGCTTTGCCTAGCGCATAGTACACGTAGCCAACTGCAAGGACTTGGCCGCTTTAACCGAATAGGTTAAATGGGTCAAAATTGCGTGTGGTTCGAATTTGTCCGCCGCACACCGGCCCGATTCGATAAACAAGGGGCACGACTCGGTTCACGTCCCGGGACTTTGCCAACGGAGGGTGGGGTAGTGGCGTTCACTGCCTGAAACGGGGAGTTACGGAAACGGAAAGTAATTAAAATTTGAAAATAGGATCGAATCGAGCTATCGAAGCGAACCAGCACGGTAGAAAGGGGTTCGCTATTTTCTTATTTACTTATTTCTTTTTCATACCGCAGCGAGAATAGACAAAACTTGGGGAGTGTGTATGTGTGTGTGTGTGTGTGTGTGTGTGTGTCTTGTGTCCAGATCAAGGGAGATAGCAAATAAGAAGCTAGAGCGCCTAGAGCCAGTTGTAGAATAGCGAAAGAAACTAACTAAGACTAAAAACAACAAGGTCCCTCCATAGGGGGAAAGCTCAAAAACAAACTGGCTTCAGGTCTTGTAAAGTCTTACAGGGGTTATCGAAAGATTTCATAAGAATAATAACATTTGAGGACAACTTTCACAGATGATATCACAATAGCTGCGTGTTACTACAAGAGACCATTAATTAAACCAATATCCAGATCGACCAGACCAAAGACCTATCGAGGTTGTAGTGCCAAACAAACTTCTTCTTCTTCTTCTCCCTTGGCACTACAACCTTGAAAGGTCTCGGCCTGCCATTTCTGGCTTTCTATGACTTGACTTTACCCATAGCAAAGTAGTCAGCCCTGCGTACAGGGAGTCCGTCTGGATGGCATTTGAACCCCGGTCCTGCCGTGTGAAGACTGGCACCGCTGTCGCCTCGGTCTCCGGACCGCCCCAATCCTTAAACGCCAAAAAAACTTAAATTGTTCTAAAAAAATTAAAATTAAATAAGCCAATTCAAACAAAAATCACGCTACATCAATGGAAAACCATATTTACTTCGAGCTTAAGTTGACTTTGTGAAATCATGTGGTAAAATTGGGATATTATTTGATAACTTTGTCGTACAAGTGTCTTTTGACTAATATTGTTTAATTCTTGTGGATTCAGCAGCAAAACCCCTGTATTACGATGTATGGAGCCATACTAACATAACATTAACCAACTCTTTAACAGTGCAAAAAAGCCATATTCATTGCCGTGGTGCGTTTTTTCCCTCAGGCCTCATTTTGTTTCCCTTACAGCCGGTATTGTAAGCAGTCGAACAGAAAAAAACACACACACACAAACACATTGGCCACATTAGGCTAGGTGCCATAAGGGGGAACTGCTGGAAGTCCTAGTAAATGATTATTGATTAGCAAAGTTCTTACGGCCATTCTCCCGGTTGCCAAACGGTTGCCGCTTTTTAGCATGTCTGTCGAAGAAATTAAACGCCCAAAGGAAGAATATGGAGACGTAAGGGACGGCCTGGAACTGATTTGTAATTAGTTCGAAACATCGATTTTGAAACAACGTACGCTTTGTAATGGGAAGGCATTTTAATATGTTTGCAGTTGTTACAATTTTCAATCATTCCATGCCAAAGATACTTGATACTTGTTACTGGAAATTACGATCAAACAAATTCACCCCACGCATTGTCACACACAACTGACGATAATGTTGATTCCATTTTACTAGTTCTCGCGGGCTGGTGAGTGGTTTGGAGTTTTATCGATCTAGGAAAATGCTGTAGTGGACCCTTTTTGTAGTGACAACTTCTCCAAAACAAGCGGACAATTACAAGCAGAAAAATACTGTAGTCTTGTAAAATAATAGACCGATTGAAGGATGTTTTCGCTCTTATCTACTAACAACCGTATCGCAATAGAGCCACATACTTTTATCAATGTCCAAAAGAGTGCAATTAATTAAATCTTGTTTTCCTGTTGCAATTCTCTAAACTAGGACTAGAACGTGTCGCTGAAGAATTGATGGGACGCAGGAAATGGAAACACTATCAGGACGTCCTAACGCGACAACAGTTGAATCTGCTGGACCCGAGTACAACAAACTCCACCGAGGACGATCTGCTGAGCGGCACGACCGGCGTGGCCGCTGCCGCCGCTGCAGCTGCTGCAGCCGCGGCCGCCCAATTGCAGCAAGGGCAGCTGATGAATACCGCCAGCGCCACTACCGCTGCCGCAGCCCTCTCGCTTGCTGGCGGCGGCATGATCGATCAAAAGACCAGTCCCGCCGCCATAGTGGCCGCAGCAAACGCTGCCGCCGTGGCTTCCCTCACAACACCTGCCGCTGCCCAAGCTGCCAACACAACTGCCGCGACGGCTATAGGTAAGACACGGCTGTGTGCCTCTCAAGAGTCGGCTCTAACACGGTCATCCATTTCCCCCCACAATGCAGTAAGAAATGGGCACTGTCAGCAAGGCGACGTAGATGTCGACCCAAAATGTGCTGCCTCCGCCTCCAGTCCCGACAGTCCCCGTGCCACCAACTGCTTGGCATCGGAAAAGCTTAGCCCTCACTCTAGTGCCAGATCACCGCGACACGACAAGGACGAACGATCGGTTTCGCCGCGCAATTGTCACGCAACTGATAATGGCACCGCGACTCCATCGACGGGTACCACCATTGACGGAACGTCACCCTGTCCCACGTCACCCTCCGGCACGGTGGAGGGAGATCCTGTCCGGCCCAAGTCAGCCTCCGGTCCCCAGCAAGTAACTGCCGAGCCAAGAAAAACGAACACACCCGATCGTCGCGCGTCTTCCGTGACAAGTCCCGATCTCCGAGGAGCGGAGCCAACTGCCACCGAACTTGAAAGCGTGTCCATTGTGAAGCAGGAACCTGTGGGTAAGTAGTCACTTGAGTTTTCAGTAAAACCAGGTCTCAATCATGACTCTGCTGTGCTTCATACAGAAAATTCTACAGAAAATGCCGAAACGTCGCGAATAAAATCAGAACAACCAAACCCAGAGTCTATGGCAGAGACCACGGCCGTCAAGTTGGCCCTCGCATCCAAAATACCGATAGTCGGGACGAACAACAACAACACTATCAACAGTAACAACAACAACACAATTCAGCATCGCAGCAATGGGATGGCGACAGACGATGGTTCCGCAGGCACTACGCCACTGGCAACCGAAACACCCACGGAACCAGAGGCGGCCACTCCGGTCGACTGGAAGCCTCAGGACAAGTGCTATTTCTGCGTCGACGGTAAGCTGCTGACGGTGAATGAGGCTGGCGAAGTCGTTCCCGAGTCAGGTCCGGCCCCGACCGAAGGAGAACGGTACCTTAGCCAACGGGTAAGTGCAAGAACAAGCTCATTCGAATTCTTGACGTGACTCGATGCTTTTGTTATGGATGATAGGCTGCTGCTGCTGCTGCGATGGCCGAATCCGATAGCGATACGAGCGAGAGCAGTGAGCCAGAGCTTTTGGCTAATCTGCTGAGCGTCGGTGCGGCTAGTGGAGTGTCTGCCAAATCGCTGGCCGCGTTACTACGTGAAGCGGGATCTTCACAAAATCTACCCTCGTTGCAGTCGTTCATAGCGCAGTACACTGCGGCCACTTCTCTCCAGGGTCTACAGCCGAATCTTGCCCAGCTCTATAACCGTAAGTGACATCACGGATTTTGTCGACCAGGACACATTCAACTTACTATTGGGATCCTCTCTGTGATGTTCCTTATCTCCTAACAGCTCTCTGGTATTCGCAACTGCAGCAGCAAATATCACCGGCTACCGTCGATTCGGCAACTGGAGCTGGTGGAGCCGCAACTGCAGCCATCAGTCCCACGACTGCGGCCAAGATAGCTGCGGAGCTGGAAACGGTCGGAGCGACGGGAGAGCAGCCGCTTGATCTCAGCGCGAAACCGGGTACTTCCGGCATGACATCACTGCTGAGTATGATGGATCCGAAGCACATCTACAAGTAAGTGACGCCCTTTTTACGTTCTTCACTTCTCCACCCTTGTCCCGGACACTGTCAAGCGCCGTCTGGCGGGCTCCGTGAGCACTAGAGGAACTATTTCAATTACGTCTTCCTTTCCCCCAACCTACTGGGGGTTCGCGTTAGTTAGGACCGATCGTAATCGAATCCTATCCTCGATCCAGTACGAACAAATTGCCCCAGCCAGCAACAATCGGCCCCAAATGGTGTCGTCCATGTCGCCATTTTTTAATTGAATTTTCCTTCAATTTCTGCCGCCGCCGCGTTCGCACACTAGCCCACCTGCGACGGTAGTAGAAGAATTGAAATTCGATACTCGACATCGCACCCGCTGACCCATTAAAGAGTGCTGCTGCGTGGTGGATGTGTATCGAGAGATAATGAAAATATACTAGTTGTCGATTGTTTTCCCATTTTTGCCCCCTACCAAACTGTTACCGCTACCGTGTGCTGTGAGGTAACCTTGCCAGGGGAGATGTGCTACTGTGTACTCCAGGTTACGAGTTACGCCTTCGCGAGCATATCGTGCCGGGCGAAAAACAAAAGCGCTTTCCATGTCCTTCCCGATCTCTTGAGGCAATCGAGCGATAGCGATTCGATTGATTGGTTTTGATTCACCGGAGTCCATGCGCTCTTCGCTGTGGACACTGAGCTATTTTGGTGCCGTGTGCCCTTCCTTTGGATGGTTCCGTTGAGCTTTGTCTTTTTATAGTGGCAGCAGTAAAAAAAATCCTGCGGACCGAACCTTCCAAACCCTTGCAATTAACATCGCTTTCTCATTAACACCGTCCCCCACTGGGGAAGAACTCCCCTATTCCGGTGTTCAATTTTGTTGAGTTCTTCGTGTGCAGGTGCAGGTGATTGGAAAAGAAAGTGCTCCTGTATCGTGTAACACCACCACCACACCCATATTGCTGTTGCAGATGTGGAATGCGATTACAGTGCAACTAATGGAGGGTGGAGAAGGATAAGCTTCAAAATGCTATTAAAAAGGAAAAGGCGATATATCTATCGGTTGTGCTGACGCGATCGCGCTACGCCTTAGACTATCGCGAGAGCGTGATCGTTGTTATCGATGGATAAATTTTTAATTAGTAATTTGAACACTCGGTCCTGTTGCGATTGCTGCTTGCTCCAGAGCAGATGCCTTTTCTGTTTGTGAAGTAGGTTCTTTGTTTTTATTACATGACGTAAGTTATGTTGTCACACTCTTACTCTCATTTTTTTTAAACTTATAATTCGATAGTTAGAAATCAAGGGCAGCTCAGATGTCTTCCCTTAGTATGTGCATTAAGATAGAAAATGTGACTTTTTCCCAGAAAGTTTTAAGAATTTAAAGGGAGTATCCGATACGAAGAGAAATCCGCGCATTCTTAGAATGCAAAGAAAACGTGCCTCAGAATACAGTAAATTTGAAAGTCCAAGAAAAACAAGTCTATCACTTAATCTCTGGCAGTCATGTATATTTTCATCAGAAAATCGACGACGAATATTCCTTGAGGAATATTCAACTTATAGAAGACTTTCATTTCCGTTAGATCTATCAAACTAATGTTTAAGTACTGATATTATTCATAATATTCGAAGGGTTTCATGTATGTTTAATTGTCACATTCTCGATTTAGAACATTGATTAGCGATAAAGCGAATCGTCAACTCAACCCTGTTCTCTGGCTGATCTGATGAAGTACCGGCTACAAAATTTTAAAGTTTTGTTCATGAATCTCACTAATAACAATACACCATTCCACGTTCATTCCAACTAGCGAAATAGAGGTTAGTAAAAGCGAGAATGATAAGGTGATTGCAATCATCAAGAGTTGTCAGTCGGGATCTGATCGCTGAACGTTGTGGAGTTCTGATGCTTATGGTGTTAAGATGCAAGAAGTTGTTTTTTACGATTCCCCTAAATAACTCTTATCACACCCAATCGGTGTCATGACTTTGCATCAGCAACGTTACACCAAATCACGACACAATACCGGGTATCCTTGGACAAAACAGTAACCCTGCAGTGAGTATATCGTCGTGAGTCGCCCGAAGAGCAACAGAAAAGGTTAATTATATTTTCTTCCTTGATATGTATATTCTTTGTTTCATTGCGATTTTCACACAAACAATTCGATACCATTAATCATTGTTTTAAGTACTGGCAACCAGATCCGAGTATCGCGTTCATTACTCTCCCGATGCACGGCCTTTTAAGGTGAATGGAAAAATGTATCGCTTTAACGGTTTCTTCCATTAAAATGACAGCTGTCCGTGATTTGTTAACACATCGTAACATATCGCTGACGTTTTCATACTCCGTTGGCCAGATTTTTACGGCCTCATCATTTGTCAGAACGTGCAACGTTCGTGATGCATTTGAAAACCGCCACACGTGATGCGTAGCATTTGTCTTCGCTTTCTGGCAATGCACTTCAATTGACCGACCCCGGCCTCTTCCCGCTATTCCCTTCCCAACTCAAAGAACACACATGCAAATGTGGTTCCTTTGCACACATGGGTGTGCCAAACGGTAGGATAATAAAAAGAGAAGAAGAAGATCATCAACAGCACCAGCGAAAAACAACAAACATACGCACAATCTTACATCTGACGGGCTGCCGTCACACTATCATTTCATCCCATATGGGACCTGCTGAGTTCCAAAATACCGCCGAGTTCGTTCACATCACCAATCTAACGGGATGCGAATTTGTTTGGTGCAGATTTTAAGAGCCCGTCCACTTCCTGTCCTCCTGTCCTGGGTGGCATTGTGAGTTGTACTACAACTGATGGCAGGCAGAGAGCCAGAGCAGATGCGTGCGTGTGAGGTTAATTTGCCGCCAAAATAATCATCATAAAAAAGGGAGACGATGGCAGCAATAATAATCATGTTTGCGAAAACGGGTTGCGAGAGCAAAGTGAGCCCAAAACAACAACGCCAAAAACTGGTCGGTTTCTACCATCGAGATCGGCAGAAGATGCACTCGCATGCAGCCAGAAACAGCCCCAAGAGCATCGTCACTTTGACACGAAAACGCGTCCCCAAATGTGTCAAAAAGCGGTACTCGCCACGTTGCCCTTAATGCCTGCTGTTTATGATGCCCTTCCACTTTCACCGAAGTTTGTTCTTTTCTCCCAGTTTTTATTGTGTTTGTTTTGTTGCTCGTATAAATGGCCAAAACGAAACGATGATTATGTTACCCAAAAACAAAAACCACAATTCGGCTGGTGGTAAACGAATGCATGTTTTGGGCCCTACGCCACAGAAAAAAAAAACCCTTTCGCTTTTTTATTCACCGATTCCTGTTTTGTAACATTTTTCTCGGTTTTTTGGGGGGATTTGTTTCTTTTTTTTCATTTGCCCAAGGCAAAAAGAGCGCACACAAGGAAAGCGAATGCAACGACCGAAAGAATGATGATGATGATGATGATGCACCGAGAACGCCTGGATCGAGAACAAGGGCAAGGCGTCACGGGCAAAGGGTGGCACCCGGTTCAGGTCATTGCTCTCGGGCATTTTCTTTCCTTTCAACTTTCCTTTTCGTTTGCGTCGAGCCAACAGAAGCCAAAAACAGGAAACCTGGAGTTACAAATGTTTCTGATGCTTTGAAATGGATCCCTCCAAATTTGTTCATCGTGCAGGCCGAAACCCCTCTCTTTTCTCTGGTGCTTTCACTTTATGGCTTATGACGCGTGTTGATTCTTTATTTCTACATATTACTTAACACGACATATGGTCTGAATTTGCGCAAGTAACTCGAACTCCACCCGGTTACGATACAGTTCACATTTTAGCTTCTCGCATTAAAATGACACAAGGCAAAATAAAACCTCATGCCGTTTTTTCGCTGATCTTTGTCCAAGAATAGAGGTAGCTGCTGGAGCTAAAAACGAAATCTCTTGCAACATAATGCCCCTAGTTGTTTTGGGGGATATTTTGTCAGATTTCATCAGCCGATTGTTTCCAGTTTGCTTTTAATGCCATTTTTGGAAGACCGGAGCTACGGCTTTCTGTTGCACGTTGTATAACACAGATTCACCGCATGACAAATTAGCATCATCATGTTTTACGGCTGCCGAATGTTTGTGTTTCTTCAAGCGCCACTAAAGTGTTAAGAGTGTGACAAATTATCCGATTGAAGGTGACAGATATAACTTGTCAAATGTAATTAACTTTTAAGGTATGTGCGGTAACTTGTAAGAAGTACATAATTAATGACAAAACTCGCTATTTGCAGCATGAAACAAGTTTGATTATATTGTTTTTACTTACAAAAAATCTTTGCATACTTGGCCTGCAAAATAAGTCTTAAAAGTCGCTCACGATCAGGCGTCGTCGTCGTCCAATCTATTATCCTAGCTTTTCTGGCATACGTATCAACGCCATCCGTCTCAGTTTGATCGTACAACGACTGCTCTTTTCACGAGAACGACCAACAGAAACTATCACCTGGGTCACCAGATCATTCATTCTCGGCCCACCACAGCTTGACAGTCTATTTCAGAAAACTGAGGTTCTTTTCAGCTTCTTTTATAACCATGGGGCCAATCATTTTGACCTTCGTCTTCTTTGAGGAGAAATATGTCAGTTTTGGACAGAGTCTCCAAGACGTATGTGAGTCCTGAGACTGTAAATGTTCTACTTAGACCCAGCATCGTCCGTCGAGACAAGCCTTTTGGTTGCAGATGTTCCCTCAGATTGTATAATAATATATTTTAAACTGTGCCGACTGTTTATCAAAGATCGAAGAAATTATGAAAGCTGTGGTATGCAATCGTTGAGAGGCAGGGAGTGTTGAAGGTCAAGAAAAATCCAGCCTCTGCATAAATCGGATATCAGGTTCAGACTAGCGATGAAAACAAAATACGTTGGGAGTTTTCTATCGTCCTTCAGAGTTTTGCCAGAGTCATTTTGGAATGAGTTGAAATGAAACAGCTGTTTAGCCATTTTCTACAACGTTTGTCGTGAAGATTTTGTCAGAGGGACAAGTGAATCTTTAAGGGGAAAATCTTGTCAGCGCTATACAATGTTCTTCCCCTGTAATGATTGCTCTGCCATTTGACAAGAGTTTGGTTACTCTAGTGTAAATGCTTGTTTTGTGCTTGATCCAATGGATTTTTCTTTTGGGATATCGTCAATGCTGTATGACAGTAGCATAATATCATCTGCAAATGCAGCTTATAGCAGTTCAGTAACATTTGATCAACATGTTAAGCACTCTGCTAGAAAATGTCTTTTCAATAATTGACCAAATATCTATCCTGACTATCACAATCGCTCTACTTCGGATGAAAGTTAAAAAGGCGACCTGGCTATATCTTCGTAAAACTTGAAGTCTAAAATGAGCACTGATATTTTTACACTCTCACACTTTTTTTTTTAATGCAACGAACTTTTTAAAGCATTGTTAAGCTCAACTCCAAAAATAGATAACCCACTTACGAAACGTTCATTTCAATCTACAACTCTTGTAGTTTTTACACTGCAGGTAGTATTATCCTTCCGCACCATTATCACACAACCCAGAGGTAAGCCTTCCAGGTCCAACAAAACTAATACAAACATCCCCAACTAATACAAAAAGGAGACCACAAAATGGAACACTTGCTGCTCACTAAAATGTATGCATTAGCGGGTCATTCCTTTTCGCCAGTCGGTCATTCAACATATTCCGCCTATCATATCGCTTATAATATGTATCCTTTTTATTGCTCCGCTTGCAACGGAAAATGCTTAAACACCAACGGGGGTCAATAATGTTATACTACCCATCAAAAGGATTTTTCTATTTCAATTTAAAAACAAACAAACAGCAGCAGCAACAAAAAATAGGTGTGCTGTAAAAAAAAAAACCTATTCCATTGTTTCTAGCTGTGTTAATTGAATGATGCACCTGTCGGAATTTCTCTTTTTCAACATTTTATTTCCTTTCCAGTGACGGGATTTTTTTTCGCCCAGTTTGCACCTCGTTTATAGTGCAGTGACAAAGCTGTGCTGATTTTTTTTTTAATGTTTTCAATACAATCCATACCATATCCACACACTGGACGGGCGTTGGTGACGAACAAAAACAAAATTGTTGAAAAAGAATTCTATGGATTTGCAAAACCCATATTTTTGCCTGTTTGCGTTTGCTTTTTCCGTGCATCTGTCCTCCGTGTATGTGCTTGTGTGTATGCATGCATGTATTTCAAATCGTTCACAAAATAATCGTTTCCGTGCGTTTGTTGCCTTTTTTGCATTCATATTTTTCTATTTTTCCACTGATCTCTTTTCTCGTAAATCGTTTTTTATGTTTTATACGGGTGTTTTTTTACTTACTCTCACCCGGACACTATTCACACCCATTTTTCCATTGGCACTTCATTGGCGGAAGCGATTCGCACCGGATGGACTTCAATGCCGCTTGGTTGAAAATACGTTGAAATAATACAAACAGTCGCTATGTCACAGCTGTACAAAAAATATCTATATATTTATGAAAACGAGTGTATTCCAATTAGAAACCGGATTGGATGGGATCTTCTTTTTTGTTTTTGCTTTTTCTCCCAGCACCATACCTATTCGATGTCCCCAGGATCAATCCAAAACTGGTGGTATAAATGAGTGAAAAAGGCTTTTCTAACGGGGAATGTTATCATTGCAAACCAAACACCAAAATGGAAATATGGTCATAGTTTTGCAGCATCCCACTAACAATCTGTAGCTATTTTCTTTGGTAATTTATTTTTAGACTACAGAGTAAGGAAAACATTCTTGCACCCATTAAAATGCAAACCAAACATGTTAAAAATGTATGCACAAACACACTACCCAGCTTAATAGCTTTAATCCAAAACCGCTCTGAAACTGGCATTATGAAATTCATTGAAAAATAATAAAAATCTCTACCATCGTCTCAAGTCCAACAATTTTTCAAGAAGTGTAGTCAAAATAATATCTGGAACATATCACGTTCCGTAAGACGAAAGTCGGACCAGTTGCACTTTAGCGATGATTCTTGATAAATTATCATCAGTTGCAAATAAGCAGAACGTAACCTGATAACTGTGAGTGCTTGGGCGTCGTTTCGAGAACAGTTATCTTCCGTTTCCTCGCCCGTAATTAAGACAAGTAGCCCACGTTGTGCTGACAATATTTGCTAAACAATCTGCCTTCGTCACATTGCATCAGCATCGAGATGATTCCAGTCGGCTAGCTAAACCCTATCTTGTCCTCACCTTTGATCCCCTTGCGAGAGGTAGCGCTGGGTCCAGGGTGTGCGGGACACACCGTAGATTTCGTTCAGAAGAAGTTGGAATAAATTGTTAACGCAGCACAACAGCGACCACCACCGCGCAATCCCGGCCGGATGCGGATCAACCACCGATCGGCCATCAAATGTCAGCAGGCATTACGAAATGCCACTTGCGTACCCGCAACGTTTCGCGCCTTTCGGACGACGGCGACGATGATGATGATGATGGCGATGGGGACGCCGACGAAAGAGGGCCTTACGTCGCGCGACCTCGCAACTCGTTCGACGTCTTGACCTTTTTAGCGAATGATTCGTTTTCTCGCATGCTGTTTTTATTTCCGACGACCGACGCTCTGGACGGCTCTGCCCAGCGTTTCGAGCCCTCAGCGCTATAATGCCCACGAGAGCCCCTCCTTGCATCCTGAGCTCGAATCCGATGACACGCATGTTTGTCTACGTTTGCAACGCTACTATCCACGAACTTTGGACAAAGAAAACGGACAAGGGCCGTGTGGTAGATGCACGCTAAAAAAAACCCCTCACAGCAGTCGAAGGGAAAATCCTGCACTGGAGCGAGGGCCAGAGAGTGAGATAGCATACGCACAAGACGCTTGTTGCTGGTGGATACAGGCCGCAATGCATTGAACTATGATGGTGCGTTGCTTTACTGCAATTTTAATCGAAAATTACCTTCTGCTTCTTTGTTGCGCCACACTCCGGGCCTCCGTACTCAAACTCACCGCACAGAAACTCCGCAAGGGGTTTAGGGGAGTACGCGAGTTTCATAAATAATAAATCTGACCTTAAAATATTTAATCACATCGATTCGCATTCGGCACAAACCGTAGTTTCTTGGAGGAGAAGGGCAAAAGCACACCGTGTGGCTCTCGAGTCTCTGCTTCTCAAGGCAACAAAGGCTTCCACAGCACGTTCTAAGCGAGTGATCGCGGGGGAACCGTAGCTTCCTACAAACACAATCCAACGCTATGTTGATTCTTGCTTTTCGTTCTCATCTCGCGAACAATCTTGTGCAAGCAAAAAAAACGGTATTGATAAGAAGGGTCCATCTTGGTAAATAAGGGACTGTGACAAAATATTTTATCAAAATGCTTTATGTATGATGCGTATTGCATGTTAGGAAGATTAATGTTAAGAGTTTAAGAGGTTTTTGAATGCTTTTCTTAATTAAATGTTACAACTTCAAGTAGCATTGGGCTCTGATAATTTTCTCTAGTAGTTTTTTTTTTAAGACTTTTGTCGAAGCGCTAATGTTTAAAATCTCGTGAAAGGCAGACTTCTGAGAAAAGTTTGTCATCCTGGACAGTTTTCTGCAAGAAGACATGAATTTAGTCGGATTACTTCAAATTTCAAAGTCCAAAAAATATATTTTTTATTCATTAACGATGGCCTGGCCGTATTGATACCAAAAAATACACGAAAATTCATGATAAACGACTTTGCCATTAAAGTCTACGATAAAAGATCATCAGCAATATTCTTAAGTCATTTTTCGAGATCTTCAAACTTAGTTAATACAAATGACAAACACATCACTTGCAAAACTGCAAACAGCAGCATTAAATCTAATGAGCCAAAGTCTCTATGAATCAACCAATAAACCAATCCAGTGTTTTAGAAACATTTAACAAAGAACCATTATACTATCCACTTAATCACCCAAAAACCTGCCCCATGTCCACCCAAAAATCATTACATTATCAAAAATGTGCACTGTCCCAAGTGAAGCCTCCAGACCAGTCGCCACCGCCACGTGTAAACATGTCATCAAATTTCCATAAAAAAGAACACCTCAACTTACACACACACACATCGCTACCAACCCGACAGCTAAAAAAGGTTAATGAACTTGCCGAACTTCCGTTCAACCTTTGCGTGCGTTACGTTCTTGCCGGCACTGTGTATTCTGGCTCTAGGAAGAAAGGGAAGCCAAATCTTCAAAAGGTACACCATACGTTAGACACGTTGACGACACCGTACGCAGAACCTGGGGGGAGCTGTTTCGCTTGCATCCTGCAAATGCATTTGCACTCGATGCAACGAATTTCCCTCCTTCTCTTTAGGACATTCCCCAGCCAGCCTTCCCCACCGGAGTTCCTTTCACAGCGGTCCGCTCGTTCGCTGTGATTGAAAACTGCGGAAGGAACTTCCTTTTGGGACGGTCCTTCCTTTTATTAGCTAGCGAAGAGGAAGAAAAATGCATACAGGACACACACACACACACACATGCATACACACCTCGCCTTTCGCAAATGTGCCCTAGTCCTCTTTTTTCGTGTGTGATCGAGGATTTCAAATTCACCTTCTTCTCTCTGGCAAATCTCATCCATTCCGCACCTCTTCAACATCGTCCTGCACTGGAGTGCATTTCACACTGAATTTGCATTTCTGTCACCAACACACATCAACACATATGTGGTTGAAATGGTCATATGTGTGTGAGCGGGAAAATTTGAACAAAAAAACGCACACATATGCCGCTGCCGCCGGTACAGTGTCAACCGCAATGTTTGGATGCAGTTTTTTTTCGCGAAGCGTTACAACGACGAAAAAAAAACACCAACACAAACTCACACAAAACAGGGTGAAAGAAAACATAAGGCAAGTTCTCATCAAAATTTTAAAACTTGCTTCCACCCTTTGCAACCTCCGTCCTGGAGCGCAACCCGGGACAACGACACACACCGCATCACATCATGTCCCCGGCAATCTATTCGCGGAGACTGCCAGCCATATCTAAACCCGAAAGATGGCGCTGTGCAGACTGGCGAAGACTGGGGAATGGAAAGGAGGATGTGCAGTCGACGCCGTTACCGTCGTCGTTATCCTCATCGTCGACGTCGTCATCGTTTTCAGGCTGGCTTTGTACCACCGTTCATTAGCCACCGTTCCCACTGGCTGACAGGGCTCGTTTCCGATTTGCCTCAGACCCCAAGAAGTGTGCTCCGTTGCACCAAAAGTGCATTTCCAATGGTTCACTCCTGGATAGCCGCGTCCTGGAGAGAGTGTGTGTTGGAAAGAGAAAGAGAGAGAGCGAAAGAGAGAGAACAACAAAAATCCCCAAGAAAGGACGAATTGTCGTAGAATGGTGCTGCGTCTTACTGCACGACACGTCGACCCACAAAAACTACCTTCATTTGCTGCGGTGCAATTTTTGTGCGCCAGTTGCATGTACTACGTACACCTTCTCCACGCCTTGGAGGATTATGTTGGCGATTTTTTTTTCGTTTCGTTTTTACAAGTATGCGTAAGTGTTGGTGCAGCGAGTTTTTTTTTTCGAAGAACGCCTTTTTTGACGGTAGCATAAATTACACTCCTACACATACTCGTCGCGCTCTGCGAAAGAAGCATTCTATCATTCCATTTCCTCTACATCCTAAAAACAGCCCACCAACACACATACACACACTGATACAGCAGCATAAAAAAATACCATCCCGAAAACAGTACACGAGCCAAGAAGGGGGCCCAATGCACATGCACCGGGGCTTGATATGTTTGTGCACATGCATGTTAGAATGCATTTTTCGGGTGGCACGAATAAAGATCCCGTCCTCCCTCAAAACCGTTCCCCTCCCTTGCTTCCTGTCCCTTCACCCTACGCCTCCTCCACCCCCACTTATTACAACGTTTCGTGCCCGGCTGCATGCATGCAATTGCATATATTGCACCGACTACATTTGCACCGAAAAATGCACCAAACATGCCGTGTCATTACCGTCTTTCACCCTTAAAAAAAACGAAACAAAACCACAAACTGAAGGTTTGAATCTTTGTGTGCATGAGCGTGTATGTATGTTTGGGACGTACTGTTTCGTATGCATCGTCTGGTATAGGATTTTTGGTTTTTATTTTAACCACACTCGAGTTGGTTCCCATCTTTGGAGCGGGCAAGGTTTTTTGGGCAGCGATGATGATGATGATGATGATGATGAAAAGCGTAATTACTACTATCCCCGTCGACACATTCCTCCATTTTTACAACCACTTAGGTTTTGAAGTAGCACCTTCGTTTAGGCTCGGTTTTGCACTCATTCGAAGTATCAGAAGGTGCCAAATGTATTTGGGTAGAATGTGACGCACATGGTGTTAACGTAAAAAACAACGCGCAATTAACTCACCGAGACGGTGAATTCAATGTTTTAATTTATCTTTTTTTTCTATATTTTATATTGTTCCTTGCGACTGGAAGAATAATTCTTGGTGATTGGGAGTTCTTGGTCGGTTTTGGACGACTGAAGTCAAACGTTTTTTATATGAATCACATGATTATTATTATTCTAAAAAAAAGTGCAAAAGGATGTATTGGTTATCCTTCAAAATACATTTTTCTCGCGTATGTGTTTCCCCGTACTGAGCAAAGCAATGCGGGATCCATGTTCGAATGCATGTTACGTACGGTCGGTCCGTTGAATGGCGCTGCCTTCAGCTAGCCAAAAGATGCCACCCGCATTACCACCTACCCATGCTCTTCTTCTCAACATAGTTTTTTGCCGTAGTCGTCGTTGTCGTCGTCTTAGGCGGTACCAGATAGGAAGCAGGACAAACCCAGGCTCTGTCCTGGTCAGTCAGTAATGCCTGGAACTCCTCGAAGGTCCGGTGTGGAAGTGTGTGGAAGAGGGGTTGCATGCACGCGCCGTGTGTGTGGTGTGTCTGTGTGTGTGTGTGTGTGTGTGTTTAATGTTTGCAAAGCTGTTGTGCAAAGGAAAGCAACTACCAGTCGTCCAACCGACGTAACTTGTTATGCACACGGTAAAGGTGATTTGGCAGGGCTAGGTTAGGCGAGACAGGGTCCCTGGTCGCTGTAACAGGGACGGGGATTCTTTTTGCGCTTTCCTGCGCTACCGAAATGCGACTTCTCAATGTAAACCCCTTCCACCATGGCGAAGAAGCGCACGAAGAAATGCATACGGAGATGGTGAGACGATGCACAAAAAATGCATTCTGAAAATATATGAGTGTTCTGCTGCACTTTGCTATTCACATGCACACACATAGCTTTGAATTCAAACGCACACATCTCACAAACGAAAATACAGACACACACTTACCCGTGGACACTCCTATTCTCGATGCCAAATGCATCGCGTTCCAAAAAAGTTGGACAGAAAGGCGCTGGAAAAGGGAAAATCCAACATTCGGCGTTACCGTGTAGAGGGAAATCCTGTCGAAAGATGCACTTTGGTTGTTCCCTTGGGCCGCGTACCATAAGGGGTTTTGTTTTTTTTGCATTACAGTTGGCTCGCGCGTTTCTATTAAAATATGCAAGTTGGCTGGTTCTATCGGGAAGTTCGGTGCTGACTAACGCGATGGAAAAATTGTCAAAACTAGAAAAGAGCTAGACTGGGCAAAAAGGGATCTCACCAAAGGTGCAATTTATCACCACACATTGTAGCGTATGGCGAACGACATGCACATGCAGGCTGATGCATTGATATGGCATGCTGTACTTGGCTCTGTTTTAGTTACTCAATGTAAAGTGACCGTAACGCAGAGCCTGACACCTTGAAATGAAACGCTTGAATGACTTTGTGGACAATTCTAAAGGTGTAGGAATGCAACAAAAAAGAACATTTAACATGTCTTTGTACTAACGACTCAAAACATTTTTCATTCGAGGTCATAATTTGCGATGTATTGAAACATCGGTATAATAACGCGCCAACCAACGTTAAGAGAACAGACTTTGATAGCTTATTAATGTCTTTTCATTTCTTAAGCCCTTGAAACGTAAACTTGAAATTAAAATTATGAGGAATATTGTAAGAATATTGTAAGAATTGCACTTCTTTTAATCGATATCGACTACTTTGGACTCCCGAAAAGTTATTATAAGCTAATATAATTGACACACAGCAATAAGGCCAGGCCGTTCTTTATGAATAAAATAAAAATTACATTCAATTATCGAAACATAAGTCATCAAGATGGAAGATCTAAAACTTCTACAAATCGAAAAAGTAGTTTGGATTACTTAAGCAAATTAAAGCATACCATAAATTAAAGTCTATGTTAATAAAACAATAATAAAATACATCCCTTGCAACCAATTTTGAACAAGACACGGACAGCAAACTCAACCAAGCTAAGTACGATTGTTCATGGAATTCGTCCAAAATATTGTTGAAATTAACCTAATAAACTTCATAAGCTTTCATTCCAAAAAAAACCGAAAAAAGGCATTCCAATCTTATTCAAACTTTCACATGAAGTTATTAAATTAGGCAGTAGTCTATTGAAATAGCTTGGCTTGTAGAATTCGTACTTTCTGTATAGTTTTGTTCATATATATAAATAGGAACCATTTTTTGAAAAACATTCATCGAGGATATATTGAAAGGCAACGATTGCAACTTACAAACGATTTGTTTAAAATATGTTAAAACAATTAGCACCACAGTGACCACAGTTCTACAAAATGACCTCTAAAAATCCCACCCGATAAGCTGTTACATTTCGCAGATCACTGACAAAACTACACAACACACGACTTCCTCTCCAACGTATTGAGATTGTTGCAAAATCCGTGTATCATTTGTCCTTAAATGTTAAGTTAGCTAAACGGTTCATCGCTACCTGTTTTGTCACACCCCAAACGCTGTACTGGCGCTAATACAAATTAGCGTTTCGGTCCAAATTATTTCCACCAGAGCAACCGCCACCATGTGTAGCTACTGCTTTTGACAGATTGTGCCCATGTATTTACATCACACTTTGTACGTGATCATGCTGTAGGTGTTGCAACTTTAATTTGAAAAAAACAATTGTTATGTCTTAACAACCCAACTCTGACACGTATTGGGCAAAAAGATATTATACGAAATTGGACAACCAACCATTTCTAATCTCAAAAAACAACATGGCCACGACCGGTGGTGGTGATCAACATCAACTATTAGAAGGCGTTCCTAATACGCAGTTTTCGGCTGTTTTGCTTTGTGGTGTACTTCGTTATTCCATCTAAACCTGCCGCCATTGCAACGAAGAAATCACACCCAAAAAGTACAACGCAAAAGAGAAACGAAATTCAAAAACCGGTCCAAATTTGAGGCCACAGCAACCATCATGATCTACGGCATCAATGTAGGCGTTCGTAAAAACTATTACTTCTATTTCGCGTATGTTGTTTCTCTCTCGCACCAATAGTTGTAAATCGTGTCTTGCTTGGGCTATTAGCAGCTTTGAGTTGCTTTTGTGTCGTTGATGCTTGACGTCACAAGAAACCGAACAGAAACGGTGATGCATTTTTAAGCTCGCAAGTCAACGCAACTGATTAAAGTCCGATTCGTCTTTGCCTTTGCATGTAAGAACGAATTGAATCGCAATTTCCTGCTACTGCACACAAAAGACCTTAACTTGCACTTTCTTCTCGTGTTATCGAATGCAGGGGCAAAGGCAACATACTTCTTTAGTCTGATTTTCTTTACCGTCATTACTGCCTTTGCATTGCCCACTGCTTTTCGCAATATGTGTGAGAGAGCGCGGTCCCATTTTCCCGGAAGAAAGGGTGCCGAAAGTGTGCAAAACTGTCGATCAGGTTATTGA
Organism: Anopheles stephensi; assembly: GCF_013141755.1. Taxonomy (NCBI): domain Eukaryota; kingdom Metazoa; phylum Arthropoda; class Insecta; order Diptera; family Culicidae; genus Anopheles; species Anopheles stephensi. Next base: position 42,122,506 of record NC_050202.1, read on the forward strand.
CAAACAAGATTTCGAGGAAATGTTTTTGCGCCATTGCAGTCACTTGCGGTAGGATGCCCTGCCGCTACACTCTGTATTACACGCGCGCTGCATGTTTGGTGTGTTTCGGTTCCCACCAAACGTTCCCGAAACCGAAAACTGCCTGCCAAAGTTTTCCCGGAATGACGCGACCACTTGAACCCGATTTCACACCCTCACAACACACAGTACGGCTCGCGCATCCCTCCTTTCGCTCCCCTTTCGAGTCATGTGTGTGTGTGTATGTGTGTATGTGTGTGATGGAATTTGGGCCAACAGCCGAACAAGAGGCCTCATAAAAATCGACACGTCTAGACATGCTCTCTGTCGCGCTGCTGGCACATCATCCCCTGCGCATCCCTTTTGGCCTACTCGCGGAGCCCTCCTTCCGGTCCGTACCCTACACAACTTCGGACACCCCTCTTTCGAGAAATCTTCTTCGGATAGCCTGCCTCTCAACTGCTCGCCCTTCTCACCCTTCTTGTCACTGGCGCTTATCTTATGCCAACTTGTATTCAACAACTTCTGTTCTTCTCCTGTTTGAAAGGCTGTTTGAGACATTGTGCGATGTGTGTTGGTACGATTCGTCGCAGCTTTTTTTTAGCTGCTGCTTACCTTGTATATTCGACCCGTCCCGTTTGCTGCCTGTCTGTCGTTGGGTTTCTGTTTGGGCGAAAGTCGTCTTTACAAACCATGCGGCAATGGCATCGCACGATCGTCGCACAGTTTATTCCGACAATCAAACCCTGAGATTGAAAGAGAGCATAAGGCGAGTTCAAAATAAGAAGAAAAACACACACTTTCAAAAGACGACACGATGCATTCCGGCGGCAGGAAGAATCGAGAAATGGCCGTGAGCGTAACCCCAAAAGCAACGACATAATCAACACCACCACGGTCATTGGGTTCTACTAGCAGAGCTGCGGCTCTGCATTTGGAACACGGGGCAGTCGCCGGATCGTCGTAGTCGTCGTAAGAATCAAGCGCGAAAAGGGACCAAACAAGACGGTGCCAAGATAAGGAGAGGATCCTTCGATCAGCCAGGCCCAAGCCCTTGAGAGAGCGAGCGAACGAAGCGACATAACGTCGTCAAGTTGTGCTGGTCAGTAACCTGACGCGGGGCCATCGATACAGAGAGTGGAAACGTTTTATGATGCAATTATCGCCTCGATGCATCCCCGACCCTTTACGACCAGGCACTGTCATCACTGTCGGCATCCAAGTGCTATTTCTCCGCTTTTTTGCTGTTGTTTTGTTTTCCTTACTTCAACTTCAACCGAACGAACGAACGGAACGGGCAAGCGGATTGATTTAACGTTGCATCTATCAGTTTGAATTGGTTTCGGTGCGATTCGGTTGATTGAAGTCGGCCCTGCGGGTCGCCTCTATCGCCTCTACGATGGAGTCCTTCAAATCTTCCCACTTCAATGCATCGACAAACAATCTACGCACACATTAAAGCAAACTCTTTCCCCTAAGGTTATAAACAAAAAAAGGGCAAAAGGAAACGTTGAATCTTATGGTCGAATACATTGCTGACTGAAGTTCGTAGATCCGTCATCGTCATAAAAACGGATCATGTTTCATTCGTCGGACGTTTACTTGTCCTCGTCCAACATTGTAACTAGCGACCAATGAACGGTGAATTCAAAAGTATGGATCCGGAAATGCAAGAGTATCTTATTTCGGTGTATCAAACTCGATCCTCTGTTTACAACAACGAACAAAAAAAAAGACGTTAACGCACAGCGACAACCATTGTCCAGCGACTCAGTATATGTCATTGCTTGTCATTTTAAGAGCACACATTTTAAGCACACAGCATTTCTACTACACACCAGCTCAGTTAAAGCTGCTATTACTGACATTGTTTTGCACTGGAGGGCTAGCCAGCCACTTGCTTAGCTGCTTCGAAAAAGGAAGTGGGATTAGGCGGAGTGTGGACGGAAAATGAGATCCTCCTCGCGTTTTCGCTTCTTGCCAGCTTCTTCGCCCTGGACTCTACAGCCAGAAGTGTTTCGTTGCTGACCGAATTAGGGCAAGTGGTTGTGGAAAGTGGCTTCCTTACGGTTATCCCCCCTCGCCCCGGTGAAGGCCCCGGCAGACACAGGTGGCCACTACCTCCCCTCCTATCCCCCTTCCCCAGACTCATTCCATCCCTCCCATCACACCCATTTTCGGTCGGTGGTTTCGTGAGCATCGTGCTTCACTCTTTCACCGCCACGTTATTTTTACTTTTTCGCCGTATTCGCGCTTTTGTGTCGGAATGGCGCTCATCGTCCGCTGTGGCACCGAGAGCACCCTTTCCGGTGCATACATACATATGCAGCGCGTTCGGTGCACACATCACATCCTAGCGTCCTGGCAAGCACATACACACACACACGGTGCCATTCCGAGTGGCACTTGTTTTCTGACTGGCGAAAATTTTTCACCAAGCCTCACCTCACAAGAGCGAAACCACTTGTACGTACCTCCCAGTTCGTCGGGTAAGCGCGAAAGGATGGTAGATGAAGGAGCGGAATTCGTGCAAAAACTGGAATCCCCATCGCTGCTGGAGCTCTGAGGGAGAGTTTGGAAGAAACAAGTGTCTGGAATAGTATAAGATGCTGGCGTTAGCGATATGTGCTGTACGAGCAACTACTCTCACACGTGACGACCCGGCGCAACGAACATGTTCACCAAGGACCAAATGCTGGAAGTCGGATGGATGGTTTAAGGGTGAAGGAAGACACAAAATAATGTAGGCAAATCTGTGTACCAAACGGACAAACACTGAGCGCGTCTACACACACATACGCTTAGATTGGTTAGTCTAAAACGCGAAGGAACTGGAGTAGAATCTTCTGTCCACGACAGCAAACTAATGAAAAATCACGTTTGCTGACGTTTTGCTTTCGCCAGCGAATTCATTGTTTAGCGATGCCGCTTTCACCCCACCGAGTAGAGACCCTATTTTGGGGCTGTGTCATGTCCAAAAACATCATTCACATCTCTCTGGAATCAACCACTTCAAACCCAATTTCCGAACCTGCTTTTTTCCCTCGGTCAGACATATGAATGTCCTTCAAATTAAAGATTTTGCCAACTTCGGCGAATACTTATTCTTTCGCTTCTCATTTCATCCGTTCTTACCAGGGCAAAACCACGGTTATCACCTATCGGCGGACGAAAAACCTACACCGAGGATGGTTTGCAGAACGCGCTGCAGGACATATTAAGCGGACGGCTCGGTACACGCCGGGCAGCGATGCAGTACGGCATTCCGCGCTCGACGTTACGCAACAAGGTGTACAAGTTAGCGATCGGCAGCAAGCGCAATATAGCGTCACTGCTGGAAGATGACGACGATAAGGACTCGCTGGACGATGACACCAAGGACGGCGAACTGCTCGACAAGCACGTTTTGGCAGAAATGCTGATGAAGATGTACGGCGGAACCGGTGGCACACCCCGGCCGCAAGAGACCTCTCTCACCCGCACACCTCCCGCCACCGCAACACCTCCCGCTCATCGTGCCACACCCGAGCCGGCCTCGTTAGATATTGCCGGTATGAGTCTAAAGCCGATCGCGCTATCGTCGACCCCCCGCCAGTCCGTTGCTACAACAGCGACTCCTCCAGCGACTACGCAGCCACCGCAATCGTCTCCACTAGTAGCCGCGGCCGCATCCACTCTACTCAACCCGAATCTGGTGATGCAGGTAGAACGCATACTGCAGGTAACGGCGACGTCACAAGCGTCCGGAGAGACACAGCAGGCACTGGCCGAGCTACCCGAACTCCTCCGGAAGATCATCGATCAGCAGCAGTTGCTGGCGGATCAAATCAAAAAGGCCAGCGGCAGCAGCGGTGTACCTCCGGCGGCTGGATGCATACAACCGTCCGTGTCGGGAAGCGCGGGTTCCAGTCCCACCATTGCCGGACTTTCGGGTGCAACTGGAGTATCCTCCCTGGTAAATTCCTCGGCACTTGATGCGGCACTGGCAAGATCTCCCTCTCTCAGCGCTGCTCTCAATGCAAACGGAACCGGTGGGCAGGGCGCATCAATCGATCCCTGCTATATACCGTTTTTCCAACAGCTGCAGCAGCAACAGCAGCAGCACGGGAAACTGCGTACAATGTCCGCCGGAACACCGGACGCGCCCACTTCGATATCCTCCATCGAGCTGAATGACGCCTCGAGCGATGATCCGCACGTCATACTAAAGATTCCGTCCTACGGAAGAGCCCCTGGCGCTTCGCCAGGAGTAGGCGTCCCTGCCAGCAGCAAAAATGGAGACCTGGAACGCCACCTGCAACATCACAATATGACGACTCCTTCGCCTCCTACAGCCGCTGCCGCTGCCGTGCTTAGCAGTCTCGTAGCTGCACCGGTCCGTGCTCCACACGCATCGGCCAGTCCGCAAACAAATCTGCTGAACAGTGTTGGCAACGGTGGCACCGGCATTGGAGGTGTTGCTTCCGCACCGGCCTCGTCGCAAGTCTCACTGGCGTCATCCCTCTCGTCCTCATCACCACTTTCTTCGCTGTCGGTCGCATCGTCGATCGCGCAGCAGGATCGAGGGAATGCACAGTCGAATCACCTGTCGGTCATATCTCCACCCCTGATGAACCTGCGGGGAGTCGTGAAGGCTGAGTCGGCCATTTCACCACCAGTCTCCGGACATCACGGTTCGGCAGCAACGGGCCTGTCGGCGGCTGGCGGCAAATCAATGCTCTCCGTACACGAGGTGATAGCGCGAAGCATCAGTAAAAACTTTCAACAACAACAATCGGACATGATGCACAAGCAGCAGATGGATCAGATGAAACGGCCCAGCATATCGGTCATCAAAACGCTCGGCGATATCTCGCACTTCGGGAACGGGAACGCGGCCGTCGCTGCTGCAGCAGCTGCCGCCGGCCTGGGGTCTGTCGGAAACGCGGCACAGTTAGCGGCGGCAGCGGCTGCTGCAGCTGCCAACAACACCGGTACCGGAGGCAAAGGCACACGTCCCAAGCGTGGCAAGTATCGCAACTACGATCGGGACAGTTTGGTAGAGGCCGTGAAAGCGGTACAGCGGGGTGAGATGTCCGTGCATCGAGCGGGAAGCTACTACGGCGTTCCACACTCCACGTTGGAGTACAAGGTAAAGGAACGGCATCTGATGCGACCGAGAAAGCGTGAACCCAAACCACAACCAGGCCTGGACGATCATCGGCTCGGTGGCTCGTCGTCCGGCAAGGGATCGGCAGATGGTTCGTCTTCCCTGCGCGGGCTTGACAAAGGTAAGGGTGGCATGGGTGGACTTGGAGCCGGTTCGAAAGGTGCGGCCGGAATGGGTGGTCATTCCGGCAAAAACCATCACCATCTACAGCAGCAAACACAACAGTCGCAGTTTTCCACCAGCTCACCCAATGGTGCCCTTGGTGCAAAAATGCCTATGTTTGATGCATCGTCCATTGGCTACGGATCACCCTTCTTCTGGCCACACCACGCATCCGGTTTCGGTGGAATGCCGGGCGTAGACTTTGCACGCGGTCAACCTGGTCCGGATGGTGTCTTCAACTCCCCAACACTCATGCAGCGGTTTCAGCAAGAAGCCACGGCCAGTCCGCTATCGCCAGCAGACACGCGACACTACACGGGTGGAAAGTCAGTCCCGGCCGGAGTCAGTGCTGCGGCAGCCGCGAGTCTAGCCGCTCTGCCCAAGGGTAGCAGTGTGCGTGAAATGGCCGAGCAGCTGTACGACGGTAGCGGTGCCAATGGTGGCTCCTTCCTGGACGACATCATACGGCAAAGTCTCGACAAAAAGTCGGGCGAACTCACGGGCAGCCACAATGCGTTGTTCGATCATTTGTTGAAAGGCAAATTGCGCTCATCTGCAGCCGCTGCCGGTTCGGTAGGAACGGCCGAGGATGCCAACACGGCCGCTCTACTTGCCAAAGCAGCCACCAAACGTGCAGCCACCAGTCCCCCTCTAGCATTCCACCCGGAGAGCGTCAAGCGCGAGCGGGCCAGTCCCGGCGCGTCGTCCACCTCCTCCACCGGCAGCAGTAACAACAATCGATTGGGCGTAAGTCTTGGCAGCGATCAACAACATCACGGACTCGGTCTTCAGCACCAGCAGCAACAGCAGCAGAACCCATCACAATCAGCCGCCTGTGTTAGCACGCCGGAGCTACTGCTCGCGAAAAACGTCGAGAGCCTCATGAAACTGCAGGAGAATCTTTCGTCGATGTCCGCGGCGCACTTACAACGGACCGCGATGGAAGAACTCAACGGTATGCAAGGCTCGACCGGCATATCCGCATCCCGAGCATCGCTCCTGGGCCACCAGTCGGATTCGGCCGATCAGCACGGTTCGGACGGTGAGACGGACACGGACTCGCTGCGATCGAACAGCAACCATCACGGGCACAGCCTGCGTCACAGTCTGTTGCAGCAGCACCACCACCATCACCACCAGCGGGGACTGACAGATGACAGCTCCTAGGGTCGGCTGCGCGGTGCATCTGCAATGCAACTGCGACGACCCATCTGCTGAACGCGCTAAAGTGAAGTAAGTGATGATCCGCTGTGCTGTGCTAATTGAAGGCATTCAGGGTGTGAAGAGTGTAAGAGAGACCGCGGCCGATCGAGTGTGACAACCCCCCACACACACAAAGGCAGATCGTTGAGAAATGGAGAATCCATAGTTCAAATATTATTCTTATATATATATATTAATTGTATATCATCGTAGTCAAAGGTAGACAGGGCGGCTGGCGCTGTCCCTTCGAACATGGAAGGGTGCGGGAACCGAAGGAAAACAAACAAACAAAAAACCGGGACGATGCAGTAGCAAATGCAGGGCGTAACAAGTAGATACCGCTAACAGAGAGCACGAAGTGTTAACAATTTTATCCATTTAAGCAAGCAGGCTGATGATCGCAGGAGCAGATTTAACTTTATCGTAGAGATCGCAGCAACAAAAAAAAAACAGAAAGAAGAAAGGATCAACAGAGGACTAACGATAATAATGTTACAAAGAGCTATACAAACAGTTGAGAAGGGTAAAAGGACGGAACCACACATACAAAAAGCGTCTGAGATGGCAAAGAATACTTTACTATTTTCCTTACACTTTACACCGTCTATCACCGTCACCATCAACATTCTAAACAGGCGATCATGAAATCGAGATGTCATCCACGAACATACAAACACACGCGAATGATCATTCTTTTACGATCATCCCGCTAGAGCTTAGTAGCCTGATATCACGTCAGGTGAAACATAGTGAAACACTGAACACTATCAAGATCACACGCAAACCCCCGATCGTACATCTCCACACCCGGGAGAGTGTTTAAAATGGCAGTTGAAGGTGTGTAAGAAGGTAGAAGAATGGCTTGAATGGCTACGAAAATCGCGTAATCCAACCATCAAGAAAACGGGCAAACGTGAACTGTAGAAAACTGCGGAATGGAACAAGTACCCGCAATTTGGAAGCACAGGCTAATGTTTTTTGACAATCGACAAATAGGCTCCTTGTGTAAACGTTACACTACGTCACAAATGTACACCCCTCCACAATCGTCATGATAACCACCATTATTCACCACCAACACCACCACCACTAATTGCCCATCACCGTGACCCGGTCAAGGTGCGGGCTCAGTATAGGAATACAGCAAGAAACATTGAAACATTGTGCAAGAAGAAATGGGAAGGGAATAAATCGCGCAAAAAACACAACCCATTCGATCTCTAGCACCAACATAAGAAAAAAAAACACCACCACCAACATCGCATCCACCATGCCACATAGCAATAGCTAAACGTCACGTACCGATCACCGATCTAAGTCGCACTCAGTACTCAATGCTTGACGTTAACGCGTATCAGAAAATACCCACTCGGCAAAACGAAAGCCAAAGTGCCGCGTCAGGATCAACACCGGAAAATGGGAACGGGTTTTCGTAACTGTAGCTACGAGTTTTGGAAATCTTTTTTAGGCACTTATAACAAAACTGGGACAAAGAAAGCGAACAACATCTTTGCTTTGTTTCCCAGCCTGCGGTTATTCAGACAAAACTAAGATCGTATAATTCACACACACACACACTCACATAGACACACTTACTAGTATGCGTTCAGGCAACCAAATGGAAATATCAACCAAGGATGGAACAAACGATAAACGAGATTCATCGAGAATTGTTTCGATGAAAGCGATGCAAAAACCACAATTAAGCGCATTGATATCTCTACTAGCCGTGTACTGTAATGTTTTGGGCCGTTTCAGTTAAATTGTACTGCATGTGAGCAAACAAACATACTTGGAGCTAGAAAATCGAAAATCGAAGAAAATCTAAAAAATACCTAAATGTTGTGGCTATATCAAAATTTTCAAAAAATAACAAGTATTATCCGTTTCAGGTGAGATGCTATCTCGGAAACCATGAGTCCGTGAGAGCGAAACATAGAGAAAGAAGAAGGAGAAAAGATTTAGAACCAAATTAAAGTATACAAGTATTACAGTAATGCGTGTCAGGGTTAGGGTAGACCCTGAAGTCTCTATTTGGTGTTCAAAATTGTATCATCCTATCAAAAATTACTCCCCAAAACGATTTGCTTCACAGGTACAGGTGAGGAGCAGAACCATCCAGCGAACAATGCAAAAGAAACTAAAAAACACAAAATTATAAGCAGACTAAGAAAACATCAATCTATATGTTTCGACGTTTTTACATTACAAATCTAAACAGCGCATACTGTCGTAGAGGAGAAAAAAAGGATGGGTGTGCCGCTAAAACGATGTGTGTTGTGTGAAGTGAAATCTTATCAAAATTTATCTATACAAACAACAACAAAAAAGTAATACTAAACTATAACTGGATGTATTTTCGTTTTTCTTTTTCTAAAACAAGTCTAGATATTTGTGAATGCATTGAGGAAGAAAACCGAGGAGCATTAAGGTACGATGCTGATGGGTATTAGGACGGCAGTAAATGTAAAACGTGTGGACTGAAACAAAATACGAGATAATACTTAGCGGTTAAACCCAGAACCACCGCGTGCGTTATCAGCCGTTACCAAGCGTTACAAACACGATGTTTTGGTCCGTAATTCCTATACGCCAAGCCGCTTGCCCCCGGGAGCGATGTATGCGTGTATCGTCGTCCCGTCCCAGACACGGGTACACAGGCATCCCCAACACACAAAATCCCGAAACCTAGCCCACCCGAGAACGATCATTCTCCCTTACACATTCACACACATTCTATCATGTACCACGCGTAGAGCAGAGTCTAAATCCATTCGTAGCAAAGATAAACACAGAAACACAGAAAAAGGGTGGAAAATAAGTAAGAAATATATTATATGTGTGTGTCTTCACGTCGCGTATACCTCAAACGATTACAAACAAACAAAAAAAAACATAAAAAACAGAAAATATTTAACTGATCGAGAATGGCAAACCAAAACCAATTCGGGAAATGGAAAATGGAAGCGAAATTTTAGGCGTTGAATACATTTGGAATAAACGTAGCTGAAAAATGCCACCAGAAATGTCAGCTGAGGAGGGACGAATCGTGACACATTTTTGGGAACTGCTTTAGTACACTTCGACCCAAAAGGGTGTACCGGAATTAGTTTCCCGTGACACAAACTTTCATTTTCTTCGGTAGCTTCGTGATTTCATGTCGCGTGCGTACGAACCCCTTTTATCACACTCCTACCACCACAAATACGATACAAAATTACGCGCAATAGAACCAGATTTATGTTCTTCAACGCACACGTCGCATCCTTTCTGGAAGCGCTGTCGCACATTGCAACAAAAGCGACTAGTGTGAGTATGCTTGCGTTTTGCGGGTTAGCCCAACACGAAACTAAAGCAACTTCCCAAATGCGAGACGATACAAAAAAGAAAACAGACGCTCTACCAACACTAGAGACTAGCGGATGAGACGGTATGGAAATGGCACCGAAAAGGGGACGCGGGAGAGAGAAGCAGGACGGAAAAAATATATATTTATACACTATCTGTGATTGATAATCCAAAATTTTGATGTATATTTTTCTCTAATAAACAAAAAAGAAAAAGATGAAAATTTAAAATTTAGGAGCTAATTGCTAGGGAGCAGAGAAAAGCGTTGTTTGCTAAATGGCAACAACAGCAGCAAAACGGTACCAGGAGAGCTAAAACACACACACACTTACATACACACATACACACTAGTGACGATGTAAAACAATTGTAAAACGTGACGTTTAGGTAAACAAAAAGCAGCTGAAGGATTGTAGGTTTTTATGTGCCGCGTTGTATAGCAAATGTTTGACCAACCAACCGATGGCAAAAAACCGTGAGCTTTCGGTCTTTGTTCCATCGTTTTCTGTTTTTTTTGTTTAACTACTGTTCTTTCGACCAAACTAAGATTTCGTTAGTAAATGATTAAGCGAAGAAGCGGTGGCGAGAAGCAGTAATTAGCATAACAAAAAAACCAAAACAAAAATTAACACGTGCCAGCATCGGTAGTGCATGGATGCGACACGAGATGAACTTGTTTTAAGCGAAATTTTCCCTGTTTCAAATTTAGTGCGCGTGCTATTTAAGTGCACCAGTGTCTCAATGTGTCCTCTCAGAATAACAGTAACCGTTGTAAAAGTGCTGCTTGGGGTTTGCAAAGGCAACGGTTTTTGTCCTTCGATTTTCGTGTTTAGAAAGGGAAGAACCGATTAAATGGAAAGCGACAGCTCATGGTAAGCTACCCAAAAACAAAGCGAAGAAACGGAGGCGACTCAAAACTGGGGCGGCAAGCAAGCGCAAACAAAAACATTAGACTGAGAATGCGCAAGGAATAGATGCTGTATGGTGGTGTATGAAAGGAGATAACAATTGAACGTAATAAATATTGAAAATGGAAAGTGCGCGATCGGAATGCGGGAACGCAGACGTGAAACGTGAAAGATAGTGGAGAAGCAGACGAAGAAGAAGAAATCAAAAAGTGCAATTAGAACGATGTAAACCGTAACATATTCGTTATTTATATTGACAAACGAGTAAGCAAACATACAAACAAACAAAAAAACTGAAAAGCTAAAACAAAACAAACAAAAACCATACGAAGAAGAAAACACAACAAAAGAAATGTTAATACGAAAAGTATGCAAAAGCGCCAAGAAGAGCAACCACACATCCACAAATACATACACACACATAAGATACACAACATTATACACGGGACATGCGAATACAAGTGGTAGGTGTAATAAATTTAAATATATAGGAAAAATTATTTAATTCTATATTTACAAAAAAAAAACAAAACGTGGAAACAAGAAAAAACTGAACAAATGAAATCCTGGCAGCCAAAGTGCGCCAAGCCTGGCCAAGAACAAATATTCACTAACGCGCTTACCAATAAGGGCCAATTTGTAATTTGATTGGTATAGGTAAAAGCGTACGAAATGAGCGTTGATCATGGCAAAAATCGAGGCAACCAGTGTTATAGCGGAGCAAACACACACATGCGCACATGCACACGGTATTCAAAATTTTCTTGATTTAGCAAATTAGTCGGCGAAAGCTACAAGTGTGCTTCGGAAGTTGTAAATTGTTTCGTTTTCTCTGTGTTGGACTTAACAAAAACATTATACACACAAACACGTGTGATTGCGAGAGTTATGTGTTTGTTTCAACAAAGGCAACGGGAGCTTTTGAAAAGCTCGCTGCTCCACGTAAAGCTTTACACTAGGGAAACTGCCACTTACGCCACATGTGTGTGGTTCACTAAGGGAAAATGAAATCACAGAAGAAGAAAATATGTCAAGAGCGAAAAATGTCTTTGGAAATGGTTTAGGCTGAAGGCATGAATGAAGCATTCATTTATCGAGAACACGCTACTAACTGGACCGAAAATCTCTCTGTAGCGAAGGAACCACCAGCCATTCAAGCGTCCTGTGTAAGACTTTAGCCATTTGTTTTTTTTTTAATTACCTTTTCAGTTTTCATTTAAGTTTTGTTTGGTCGACACCCTTCTCCTATCTTCCTTCTTTCCAACTTTGCCAAATTTCCATTCAATTCTATCCCTTTATCCTCAATTCTTATCCAAATCCAGATGCCCTTAACTTCCCGTTCGAAAATCGGTTGCCACAGTTGCCCCAGGTGACAACACAGGCAACACGACTTTCGGTCATCGATCGATGACCGACGACGATTGTCAATCGGGGTTTATACCAGGCTACTACGATGAAAGTTACACCCCTTTACACTGGTGGAAGAAAACTCAAAACAAATAGCTAGTGCAATGTTTTTTTTTTTACATATATATTATTGTTTTATTAATGCGAAATGCGAATAACTGAACGAAACCTTCCATGTTTTCCTTTTAATCTGTGCTTTAAGTGAACGAAATCAAAAATAACTTTTAAGATGTAAAACACTATGCGTGCGAAAGAGTAAACTAGCCAAGCGACAGTAAAGATGAAAATATTGGAAACAGTGTCACAGAAGCAGAAGCAAAAGAAAGTAGAAAGAAGCGGGAACGATTTTCATAGACGGAATTCGTGTTTTCTTTGCAAAATTTGAAAAATAGACAGTAATCGAAACCACTCTCAAGAAGGTAAAAATGTTGTCCAGTACCAAAAAGAATATCTGAATAACGAATTAAAACCACCTTAAGCAAAAGAATTGTCGACAATGCGGAACAAAAAGCAAAAAAGCTCTTCGACTCGCAAACTGTTTGTTTTGTACGACCCAGCGATTAATTTTATTGTGTTCTACCATCTTTTTGTTTGTGAAGCCTAAACAAGCTACCTAATTTCACCAATAACGGACCAACAGTTACAGAGAGAAAGAGAGATTGTCTCATACAGCGTAAGCCTGTAACCAATAGGTAGAAACGTTCAAGCGCAAAAAAGATCTTTTGTTTCGGAGCAAGTTACAGCTAAAAGAATAGTGAAACAAAAAAACTGGATTTTGGCCTGCAAACCACCACTGAATCAAACTTCAAACTAACGCAACAAAACACAACCGAACCTATCGAACAGCAATACAGCCTTGCTGCGCAACAACAACTTCAGAAGCACACAAGTAATACACACCAGTAACACTTACTACACACAACACGCACACACTCACACATTCAGTCACAGGAAATGGTCATTTGTTTGTACGTACGATTAAACATGTATGATTTGTTCACTTTGGGCAATGTCACAGTTCGAACAATCAGCACACAAAACTCGCTTTTGGCAAATGTTTTACCGTTCGTAAAATGCATCGACAAACACTATCTGCAACAGAAACATCAGAAAAGTGATTGAAGCTCAATGACAAGCAGAAGCGTTAAATCGAGTAAAACGAAGGTCCACCATCTTACGCAAATAAATTCATAAAAATGTCTCAATAAACAGCAGCAGATAAAGATAAGTTCAAATCACCTAAAACAAGATTTGACAGAGCAGGATAAATGCAGGAGGAAAAACAAAACTAAAAGCACCACCATCATCATCAACTACCAACCTTATCAGCAGTAGAATAACGCCACCAACCACCAACCATTGATAACTACAGCAAAAATCAATCCAACACACATACAATCATCCCCGCTCAATGTCCTTCCCACTTCAAACAACCACACCAACACTACAAACTTCCCTGAAAACTAGCCTATGCCGACAGTCGATTGGCACTAGGATACATCGCAGCCGGAGCTGTCACGCGCGCCACGTGCGATCGTGATCGTGCCGCGATGTATCACAGTGTACAGATAACAAAACACACACAAATAGATACTGACTCATAATAGAGACCACAGAAAATAGTAACAGCAACCATCGAGCCACAAACAAACAGTAAAGTAATACAATAGCCAATACAATAGAACTAAACTTGACCAACACACAAACCAACAAGCCCCATACCCATACAAGCAGTAAAAGTCCCAGCTACAATGTTGGGCAGACAATAGGCAGAAGTAAAATGGATAAAATACCACAGCATAAAACAATAACAACAACAACAAAAGCAAACCAACACTTCAATCTCCCAGTTACGGTTATAATTATTATTGCTACAAGTCCGCGGGGAACGAATGTCAGAGTTCAGTAACGATAAATCAATAGTCTCCATATCACTCACTTTTTCTCTCTATCTCTATAATACACACAACATGCACACACACACCCAAACACAGCTCGGTTTAGTAAACAATAGCCCGGATGTGACACTCCAACCAGAGAGTAACCAGTGCGTTGTGTTATTCACAGCCACTACTTACAGCAGCAGCAGCAGCAGCAGCAAGTAATCTTTATTGTACAATAGCCAGGATTAAATGAGTAAGCATCGTCTTATTCTCTTGTTCACACATATTCACATCAACACATACACACACTTATACCACAACCACAATATTACAATAATACAGCCACGATCGCCGGCCAGTGGTCGGCGGTCCTGGGCATTAATGTTTAAATTTTGTTACAGTTCTCTTGCTAAGCAGTAATAATAACCGTAATGAACAGCAACATACAGCAAATAGTAGTAGATGGAATGAGCAAAACCACAGAAGAAGAAAAAAAACAAACAAAACACAAAAAAATAATAATTTCCCCCCATTTTCCCTCCGCCCCGCATTTTCCTCCAACTGCGACACCAGTACAGAGAAAATAATAAAACAAACAAACGGACAAGCTGATGATGATCCTCTATTAAAGTCTTAATGACTAGGTAAATGATAACAACACAAGCAGCAAGCAACTTCTCAGCAAACGATCACATTCAATTCAATACACCGCAGTACTTACAATAGTAAACAATAGTAAACAATAAGAGCAATCCCGAATCTGTAAAAAAACTACATGCAATGGCTGTGCAGTCTGCACAGTCACGATCACACACAGAAATATATCAAATCGGATGTTCCCCCGCGGGCATGAATACCTGAGTGAAAAAAAAAACAGTTTATGTACCCTTGGAACCACCCGGAGCAAAGGGAAGAACACGAAGACCAGAAAACATCAGGAAAAACCGCGCTAATACTGTCTGCGGAGGACCATTCGATGTCAATAGAAACAATAGACCTATCATTCAAACAGCAGCAGCAGGAGCAGCAAGATAGATTTAATTCAAACCCAATTTCACAACGCAAAAAACAACAACCACAACAACACATCTACACTTACACGCATGTAATAGTTGTGCTGAATGTGTGAAGAAAAGCGCAGTCAAATAGAACACAAATCAATAGTAATAAAACCAAAATCGCCCCGGATATGCAAACAAACACACCGTAAGTGAAACAAAGCTGACAACCCCCGGAACAATCGGATCTGTCAACGGTTTTTCTTTACAATATTACAACAAACAAACAAAAACAAATAAAGTCAAAGAAATGTGGCTTCCGCGAAATGTAATAGAAAGCAAATACAGTGCAACTAAGATTCAGTAACCAAATAACAAAGTCAAAAACCAGAATTGCATATAGAAAGACATTTCCGCCAGCAACAAACAGAGTTACAAAACGAAGTTGGTAATTGCGTTAAGCAAAACAATAACAACATCATCACAATCAAACAACAACCAAGCTTAAGTTTCTTTATGTAAATGTGCGATCAGATGCAGATCAATCGATCAGAGGCAAAAATGAACACCTTCACGAGAGATGATGATCCAAAGATGAACAAATGTCAAACTTTCTTGTTTTGCTTTTAGCTATGATGAACAAACATTTTTGTGTACTAACGCAACATACATACAGCCAGTAACAGTGGCCGAACAGAAGGGAACGCATTTTTTTAATTCCGTAAATTTACGTCAGAGGAGCTGGCTTTCTGTTTACTTCTAGGTGATAAACGCTACTAGCTTTACTGGCACGATTCAGATGTGAAGAAAACGTACGAGAACAGTAAAATTAGGAACTTATTTTACAACCTTTATATAGGTTTTATTAAGCGCCGTCTACAGAAAAGAAAAGATATCGCTCGCAACGAGTTAATAGGAACAACATAAAAGAAACAAACACACTTCAGTTTTATTCTAACAACAAGTGTTAGCAAGGAATGGAAACAAACGATATATGGCCAGAGTTCTCTTTCTCCGTTTAGCCTTAAGACTAGTTAAATAGTGTATAACTGGAATGGTGAATGAAATATCCAAAACGTAAGAGATACGCCCGGGCGAATACCACCACCAGCAATGGCTGACGAATGGCAGGAATGTTATTTGCATGATGTGCATCACGAGGTTGCACAGCAAGATTGCAGTTGTTGTATTATAGTTGCGTTTTACTCTTAATTTAATTAAGTGGTTCAATCACAATCCGTGTACCGGGCCCGACGATGCTATGCTTGCTAATCCACCGTAAGCATTAACAAGGTTGAGTTGTATCTGTCATACAAGTTCAAGAAAGTAACAGAAAACAAAAAAACAATAATCAACAACCATCAATGATAAGAAAAGAAATTGGTTTTCTGTGTGCCCTCTGTGCGTCAAATAAACAATAAGCATACAATAATGTGAGAATACAAAACAAAATATTCACCTCCCCACACAACCACACGCAAACACAATTCATATATTCTAATGCAAAGCTGTAATACAACAGTGAAACAAAATGAAACGCAGGAAGAAAACGATAAGAACACTTATAAAATGGCTGCCTAGAGAAATAGAAATAATACATAACACAAAAATACAAAATACAAATAGCACTACTTGCAGGAAAAAAACAACAAATTCATTTGATTTAGTAATTTAGCGCTTAAGTGAGTAAAAACAGTAAACAAAAAGACATGAGGTGCGGTTTTCTGTTTTCCGTTGTCAGTTTTAAGTTGGCAAGACATGGTTGGGCACAATATTAAATTTTGACTTGTTATTTTTTTAACTGCGTGTCACAAACAGAACAGACGAATGTATTGCCGAAAAAGTGTCGAAAAGTGTCTCTTTATTTACCCTCAATAAAAACTTACACGACCGTGAATTCGAAAAACCTCCCACACACTCACACACATACACACCCAATTCCATGGCTTGTCTGGAAAGAATCACCAATAAGTCCACAAGCGGTCCGGCTTTTGCCCATTTAAGGAATTACGGAGACCATAGAGGCGATTGTAGTGGTAAAGGGAATTAGTCGTGATAAAGACAAATACCGGCACCAACTTCAGTTTCAGGTTTTTTTTTTGGAATTCCAGATTTTTGGATTTTAGTCCTCCATTGTTATTGCTTTCTTTTTGTACTTTTTCGGAAATGTTTATATAAAAATGCGTTTTTTGTAGATAAAACAAATGCAAATATACAAAAACACACACACAAACGCAAACGCGGAAAAAGTGAAGAAGAAAAGAAACAAAACATGTTTTAAGAATTCAACTACAAAGTATTTACCACCAAAAATGTGCCAGAAACAAAAATGTGGAAAACAAAAAGGTAAAAATGCAAATGCTCGGCGCTATCGTAATTGTAAGAAGCGTCTATTGCATTTTTCGATGTGAATGTGCAGCCGTTTTTCGGGATTTTAACCAAATTTACATGTTTCAATTTTGTCCTTGTTTAACGCACCGTTGCGTTTCTATCAAAATTCAATACCATTTCTTCTCACTTTATCACAAAAAACACATACATTGTGTAAACACAGTTTGTTTGATAAGTCAAAATGTTTTCCCTGTTTTTATCGTCTGAGCATAGGAAATCTGGCTAAATTCAATCTTGAATGGTAATATAAGAATGCACATAAGTGTAGGTGTATAGAGAAGCAGTAAACTAAATTTATCTTTGTATATCAAATCAATGCCTTACAGCGGAACAGAATGAGGATAGTGGAAAAGAAAAACAGAAATTAATTATTCATACACAAATCGAATACAATGTCGTACGATGTCGCAACATGATCATGAATCCCAAAAAAAAATTATGGCAAAAACATGGGATTTAGCTTATGAGCCATGTCTAACCACGGCCAAGAGGCTTGTAGCTTTGCAGCTTTATGGATTGTTAAAAACAATTGGCACATAGAAGAACCACATCTAGAAACTGTGCTTTTTTAACTAATTTTACTTTTGGAGCCATACACACTAGAGGCTGAAGCTTTGTTTTTCTCATAAATGTATATCTGTATAATACAGTGTTCGTGTCTGTCCTTCTGTTCCTTCTATGGAAAGATGTGTACACTAGAGATTTGTACAAAAACAAATTCAAAAAAAGTATTTCATTTTGTGCCACGTTAGCAGTACAGATTAATTAGGCTCGATCCCGGTTAAAATTGCAAATTAATTTCAAAAACCCTCGAGGGGGAAACAAAACATGGTTTCATGGCTATAAGCGTTATACTTTCTTTCCTTGAACGATCTCCACAAACTCTACACGCAAGGTAAAGCTCGCTTGAGAAGGAATTGTATGAAACCAAACCATTACTAGAAACCTCCCCAAACCTAAAAGTTGTTAGCAACAAGCACAAGAAAAGCGTTAAGTAACTCGATTTCTTTCGTCCTCGAAATTTTTTGACTATCTACACGCGAGAAATTGTTTGAAGGAAGCACCTTTACCAATTGGCCAAACTAAGGGAGTGCTTTACTTTAAGTTGAATTGCATGCATGCAACACTGTTATACTTGAAACACCACGAATTAGAACATTGGCAAGACTTGAAATTAACTACACGGACTAAAATTAAACATTATTGAACGGATCGGCAACAACGGTTCCACAAAATTGTGATTACATGTTTACATTGCTGCAAGCATTCCGAAAACGATTTTCAAAATCAAAAATTTTTAACCAACCCTATCATTGATAAAGTGTATGTGTGTTCAAACACGGACAAAGCGGTGCTAAATTAATTAGGAATTTAAACAAAATCAAAATCAAACACAAACGCACCAAACTATTTTGTGATTGGATAGCTTTTAGCGCTTTAATTTTTTATTCGAAATTCAAGTTACTAAACGAAAATGTAGTAATGCTGTTATTATTAAAAACAAAAAGGCAAACAGCAAACAAAAAGAAAAGGGATAAGCGATCGGGCACATTCTTTGTTCGACTCGATCGACTAAAAAACTATGAGACTAATAATATACAAGTGCGACATATTCGAATGTGTTAAATCAATGGTGCTTTGAAGATTTACGAACGAACGGGCGGGATCATGGCGCAATGAGTTAGTTTAATTTCGCTGCAAAGCACATCTAGTTGTTTCGATTTCGAGCGTTTGATACATTTGATTTGTTGTAAATAATAGGCAAAGTAACGTCAAGAAGCACTTCATCGTGAGCTCCTGAGATACTCGGCAGAGAAATTGTTATTTTGTTGTTATCATCTCTTCGGCAGCAAACTGCGCCCTTAGGTACGTGTATGTGGCTTCTAGTGCAGGTAAAAAGCAGCAGAGAGACACCACATTGTTTACACCGTGTTTAGGGAAAGGTTTATCTAGATTCTTCCTTAATTTCATATTGAAAGCGTAAGTAAAGCAAAACGGCAGTAGCAAAAACGAAGCTTTTATACACACCTTTTGAAGGCATCAAATCAATGGAGGCAACACGAAATGGCGTTTTGGATGCTGAGACAGCATGCAATATACCATGCAGCTCTCCTGTAGTGTCCAGAGCGTTAAGGGACGTCCTCCCCGATGAATATTTACCCTCTGTCCAAAAATAAAATGCATTTATATAACTAAATTTTAATACGTCATCGTGACTAAATCGAAAGTGTCTGAGTAAAGCAACTGTCAACTGGGCAGGAAAAAAACGAAAAAATTCTATAAAAAAAAGCAAGGTGTGAACATTTTATTTCATCTAATGTCTAAATGTGATATGTAAGATTCTGTTGGATACAGGAAAATGACAATTAGTACCAAGTATGAACTAAATCTCCTGTAACATTAACGACAACCGAGAATGTCCTTGAAAACAACATAGGGAAAAAATCATGAAATGACGAGATGGAAAACGAAAACCAAACAAGGAAAAGAATTATTAGAATTATTGAAAACGTAAAACCAACAGCAAAAGCACACAGATTTAAAGCGACTTATGGCAGACGAAATTTATACAAAACAAAAAGAAAGCAGATCATATACCCGTTGGCTCTATGAGAGATGCGTTAAATGAAATGAAAACGTAATTGAACAAAAATGAACAAAACCGAACAATATCCGACACGACCATGCACGTCCACCAGCAGCAGGATGCAAAAACATTCAAAAATCTTTAACCCACACGGCCAGACACCAAGGATGACATCCAACATGAGTTTGCGAAATGTTTAAGTTTAGTTATTATAATTATACTTTCCGCTCAACAGAAAAAAAAAAAGTTTATTTACATACAAAATTTACAATAAAAGCACATAGATCAGCAGCTCAAATCCACCAAAACTAATGCTGATAAGAGCAATCAATCAACGCCACATTCACAATGCAATAGGAAATAGCAGCAGCCAACATGACAGTCTTAAGCAGCAATTAAGACAGCAACATAAACAACAGCAACATACACAACAGCAACATAAACAACAGCAACATACACAACAGCAACATAAACAACAGCAATATACACAACAGCAACATAAACAACAGCAACATAAACAACAGCCACATAAAGGAATAATCAATGGATTAATTTTACTAATAATACTAACACCATAGCACAGTATAATAACTACAATAGAAGCAAATAGCAGCAGATAGCGTTCTTAAGTCACTGCACACCACCACAACCACCACACTCATTGCTCAGCACAGACAAAGTGTTGAGACTCTCACATTACAATAACAACCAACAAAATGAACATCAAACCAAGAACCAGAACAGATAACAGATACAACAATAGGATAACAACAGCATCAACAACAACAATTTCAACCAATTAGCAACGGAGGTTACAACATGATTTCGTAACAACATCTCTACGAACAGTAGACATTTTTCAAACCCTGGAGTAGTGGATTAAAAGCATTATTTGTATATTTCGGACGAAGCTGAAGATAAAATTCTAAGAGCCTTTTGCGACCACCAAGGCCCTACACCAGAAAAATGGGTTTGTCAGGGAGACTTTTGATCGATCCGAGTACTCACATACGCCACTGAGATCTGCACTCCGTAAAAAAATGACGAATTCTCTGACGGATTTTTGGCTCCATGGATATGGACCAATGTTATGGGAATTGCGACAGACAACCCAGGTCTTAAAGTCTTTCTAGACTGTCCATAGAATGGTGGAAATATCAATGTCCTTAAACATAGAAGAGATTGGATTACGAGACTGCAATAAGCAGTTGTAACTCCGTACAAGTAGAAGGAAGTTTATCAGAGTTCCAAACCTTACCCGTTACGGGATCTACTCCAGGGTTTAAAGTAATACGAAACGATATTTTTATTTACAACATAGTTTCAGTTCAATATATTATGACAACAGTTTCATTGCTCACCGTTCCGTCGGTGTGCTTTTTATGGTTTTGGATATGTCATTCATTGACAGTTAAGACAGAAGCACTACAACCGGCATCCGTCTTTGCAATCCAATTGAATTGAAAACCAATTGGAAAATGTGTCATCAACAGCAGCAACTACATTCCAGTAGAAAACAGACGAAAAAGGTTTAAAGTTGGCTACCGGACAACCTAACTAGGAAAAGAACGTTTAAGCTGGCAACGGCCATCTTGAAAAGCCGCTTGATTTTATCGAATCGTTTTTCCATCCAACATCTTTCTTTTTTTTTCGTGCTTCTGTTACCGCTCGTAAACATTTTATATCTCTCGTTGAGATTGAATCAAATAGCTATCAGCAGCAAGTCGTACACATATACATACATACGTAATGTTTTGTTTATTCGTTTGTTTTGCTTTGAGAGAATATTGCTTTATGTTTTATGCCCTTAACACAGGTTTTTAAGTTGTTGTTATACATTTTATTCGTAAGCAGACTATCTTCTACCATTAACTACTATTTTTTTTTACTTCTCAATAATCTACTTTCAATGTTATCCACTCTTCCCGCTGTTACTTTCTACCTTCTTTTATAAAATCGTTGTGTAGTAAATGCCATCTCAGCAGCATCAGTTGAGTTGTATGGTTTCTTTGTCTGTTTTTTGCTTTACCAACAAGCGGAAAAGACATTTTTTCGAAATGTCAAAATCAAGAATCAATGCGTTAAAAATGTGCATTGCTTGATTTCGAAGTATCTTTCTTGAATGCTGCTAAAACACGGATATAGACAAACAAAATGGGCTTCAAAAAATGGAAGCGAGGTGCAATCATGTTGGACAGAAACTATCGAGACATGCATCTGCAGGTGTATAGGAAAGGATACGCATCAAGAGCCAAGATTCAGTTAGAAAATGTAAAACAAAACCCTTAAATGTACATTACAATTAAGCGAAAACCAAAACACGGATTCACACACACACACACACACAAATAAACGTACACATACAGCAATAGCCATAATGAATACAATGTCACAATTGAAACACAAAATCAGAATATATTAAAACAAAAGAAACAAACTTACACACAGTACCGCATTCAGAAGTAACAAATTCAGCATGTTGATTAGGACACAGAGTACACAGAGCACAGAGCAAAGAATAAACCGAATGAACCGCTTGAACTAATGTCATGGGGTCGGCAAATAGAACTAAGATTGCGTTACAATAGATACAACATACAACTACAGCAGTACAGTGTAGAAAGGCACGATCAAGATCACGCATACAGTAAGGTTTACCTTCGGAAGCGTCACTGGATGTTGAGTGCGCGGTACAGGTAGGAATGCATTCACGCGAGCTTTTTCTGTAACAAACACTACGAAACACTTCGTTCGGAGTTGTGTATTACCACACTGCTAGCCGAACTTAAACCGATTATCCCGAAAGTCTTAGACCGACTGAGGGTAGGCAAAAACTCTTGTAAATAGGGCGGCCCCATAGCTCGCTGAAACAAACTCCGTTCACGATAAGCAAATCGGTCGAACGCGCTTGAAACTACACTAAACCGATGTTTAGCATTAATCTTGCATTCAAAGAGAACGCAGGTGTCGAAACGACTCCGTTACACACTTTACACACAAACACTTTAAAAAACAGAAACACACTAAGAGTAAAAATGGTTTTACAATCGAGCAAATGATGGCGCGAGATCGACGGCCAACCAGACACAGATGGAACAATCTGCTACAAAACAGGATCAGAATTAAGTTTTCCGATGCCGACAAGTGTAACCGATACTACCATAGAGGTGGCAGTTTGGTTTTTATTCTTTCTTCTTTACTAACAGTCCAACAGGGTTAATGTCCTGTTCCACGAGCTCACCAGCAGGCGACGGCGTTGCGAGTCAACGGAGCACGAAGTAAAGTGAATGCAATCGGTGCGAAAGTGTGCGTGCCATTCCAGGGGAACTTCTCTGCAGTAGTGATCAGAAGGTGTAGGGGATGCCGAATCTTCTCACTAGTAGATGAACGACTGTCACAAAGTTCGTAGGTAGATAGATTACAAAGGGTTCGCCAAGAACGAAAAGATATAAGGATACAAGCTTTTATACGAACTACATGGTAAGCAATTATTTTTTCTCTAGTTCAGTTCAGGCATGTGGGATACTAGGTTACTAAAGCCCAATTCGGGTTGAATTATGGATGTTTTTTTGACTTAATTTAAGTTGTACAACACACACACGTACACACCTGCTTGAAAGACAGCAATTGTAGCAGCAAACACCAGCAAAGCGTTTAGATTCTAACGAAGGGTTCAACCGTACCTAATGCTGCTTTAAAGTTGCATCCGGCCAGGTGGTTCTTCTTCGCATTACTTAAGCAAGTTAGCATTTAACTACTCCATCTACTGAAGCCAATGGTTACATTGTAAGGTTTTTTTTTCAAAATCATTTCACATCAGCAGTACAACAGATGTTTTACGATTAGAAATGAAAGTGTTACATAGCGACGTCGGATAAGGCTAAGTTTGATTCTATTAAGTTTAGCGATTTTTACTGTTAGTCGTTTTGATTAGGTTCGATTAGTTTTTCAGGATACAATTTTATGTTTAGAAGATACTTTGGATAAGTCATCATAAAACTTAAAGTCTTGTAAGCTAACTTAAGCAGGCATGATCTATTAGGTTAGGTTAGAGAACTAGGCAGGCAGGCAGGCAGGGCAGACATGTCACCCACAATTGTTTTGGAGCACTGACAGCTACATTTAGCACGATTGCATCAACTTTTCCAATGACTCGCCGCTGGCCGCTACCAATAACAACAGTAACAACAATAGCAACAGCAGCAAAACACAGTTACAACAAAATCTAACCAATCTACCAATTTGCAATAGCAAGAGCAAACAGCAGCATACAACATCCAACACCATTTCCACCGACAGGAAATCCCCCGTTACAACGCAATTTTAAACATCAAACAAAACAATAGCCCAAACAGGTGTTTAAAACTATTACGTTTCACTCATTTGAAAACAAACATCTTTACACCAAACCAACAAAAACCATAATCATGGCAAACCCCCTGCACTCGAATTGCAGAGACTACGATCACATTAGAACAAAAAAACCTCGTTGGCTCGAATGTTTAGGCAAGACCGAAAAATCATGTTGCGCATGTTGAACAGACCGATGGGATGCGTGCCGTAATATCTTTACAGCTAAAATTATAAAGAAACAAAAATTAAACAAAGACTGACAAAATAAAAACAAACAAACAAAACCATCAAACCACCTTATAAAGGACGAAATAAAAAAAACGGGAATCTTGTACATGTATGTACTTAGTGAAACATTTTCCAAACTCGTATGGCAAATGGTTTAAATAGTATTATTCTCACTTATCCTTTCGTAAAAAAATCACAAACCGTTGAGCGACCGCTCACAGTTCACTTTTGTTTTTCGAATCAAAAACAAATATTGTTCTGATGTACTGAAACTTAGACGCAAAAAAGCAGTTGCTATCGAAAGGGGAAGACGTCACGGTTTGGGTAAAACGGTTTTAAATGTTTTTCAGTGCATCAGAACGAGAGGGCTTTCAAAAATCTATTGTGCGTAACACGTGTAACATAAAAACAAACGTAAACAAAACCTGTTTTGGGACCAAAAGCACCTCCAGAATCAGCATTCCAAAAGTCCATATCCAGTCGAAACTGAAAATTACAATCTAATCAAATCCGCGTTTGTGGCAATTTACACGCGCGATTACTCCACCTAGACGTTCTATAGCGTTCAATGGAGCTCTAAGCAGGGCAAACTTTCGTCAGACGAAATAAAAGAAGAAATTATAGCGGGAATGGAAAGCTGCAAAGAAATAAAACAAAATATCTTGCAAAACGAACTGAAGAAAACCCAGACGGGACGAGGATCGTCAAAGATATTCACGATATCGATGCCTTTTTCATTTACGGTAGAAGGTACGCTTAAATCTGTATAAAAAAAAAACAATCGATCGTATCGATTCCAAGCACAAGATGTTTGGGGAAAACTTGTGGCGAAATCAAAATGTCTAAGTTAAGGGAAAAAAGAAATGTTTCGGATCGGAAAGATAAACAAATGAATAAAATGAAAATAAAACAAAGAAAAGACACAACAGAAAAATATTACGTCCGGCAATGCTACAAAAAAGACACACTAATTAGCCAAAACAAAAACTCTGATAAAAACAGAAAACGCGATATTTGAAAACAAAGAAAAAAGTTTGAAACAAAACAAAAACGAAAACATAGCGATTGTATCGAAACATCTAAAAACAGAGAAGAAAACCCCTTTAAACTGTAGCGCCAGAGACTGTGCAAGCTTTTTGCTGAACGGGACACACGAGTAAATCAAACAAACAAACATGTTGAATACATATTAAACGTTGTGGGATTGTTATTAAAAAAGAGGGAGTAAAAACTAAACCGTAGTACAGATGCAACAGTGAGAGTAGCTGAAAAACAAAAGCAAAAAGCAAAAAAAAACGAATTGCAAAGAAGGCAGAACACTAACACACTGGTACGTAAGAAATAGGTGTTAGTCAATCGGAAACAATGCCCCGTAACGATCAAAACGTTACGGTGTCTGTTTTTGTGTTACACATCAGTGTCGATGTGCAGCTGTGTAACTGCATAAGGATCGGCCATCTCACCAAGAAAACAGAATCACGCAAACGATCAGGCGTACGAGCGCCAGTAATACTGAATAAAGAAAGCAACACACGTTCTATAGGATAAGTAGAGGCAAAGAGATTAGAACGGAGTCCGTGCTGAATGAAGATGATAAGTGAAAACCATACACACACATACATACACAACTACATAAATACAAGAAAACACAAACCGCATGCATACACAGTGGAAGAGTGTATTACGAGAAAACCGAAAAACCCGGGGGAGAAATTATATAATAAACAAGAAAATAATTATTGTAATATATTTATAATGTGAATTTGGAATATAACCAGTATTTATTATACTGTAATAAAAATATATTTAAAACCATAACTATCATCTCGAAAGAATTTGCAAAAACCCACCAATCCCGCTTCTCAAAAATACAGAATGGTTAGTACAAGCATAGTGGCATTGCTTGTTGCTTGTGTGAATGAAACAGAAGTAAGTATTTTGAAATTGGTACTTTAAAGGTCTCTAGAGTTCCCTCGTGATGGACAACGAAGGATGTGTACAGCTTCAGTCTCCGTTTCGGTAAGCACAGCTCGGGTTACGAGGATTTCCTAGCTTTAAATTCCATCTACTCCATTTTCGAATTATTATACTGATGATGATTTATCTTTTTGTTGTTCTCTTTTAGATCAACTTTATATCTTATCATTGCTCTACGAAGGCTCCTCAAAGTGAAAGTATAGGTCTGTATATCGAACCCAAATAAATGCTCCAAACAACAGTCCAAAAAAGTATATGAACTATTTGCAATATCACTTGCACGGAAAAGCTTAGTCGAAAACTCCCTTATTCTGCTCTGCCCGCTCAAGCAAGATTACGTTGAACTGACATGGCCAGATCTCCAAACTGTTATTTGGTACAAGACTGCAATCCTCCACCAATGGCTCCATGTGATCTTCGATCTTTTACCTCAACCATAGAAATCTTCCGACTTTGAACACCGTATAGATAACTTGAACTCTTTTTTTTTCGAGGAGGAGATCTTCGAGAGGATATAACAGTGGAAATGAATGGTATAGACAATTTTTGCATGAGCAATCCGTCACAGCGTCGCGTTGAAAACGGACAACTTGGGGACTTGGTTATGAGCTTGGAGCTAATGAGACTCTTCCAGTTTTCAACGGTGATTTACTGTCTCTCGCGGCACCATGTTCTTCCAAGAAGATCATAACCACCGCTACAGTATGAAGCCGGGTTCACCATTAATGATATGGTTCTCCCGACTAACAACCAGCTGAGCACCTGGACCGGAGATATCTCCACCTTCAATCTGTTGGAACACGAACACATCGCCGAAGACAGTCCTTATTTCCCGCTGCTCCAAAACGGCAGGATCACTGCCAGTCCTTCCCCAGCATAGTCCAGGACTTGTGCTTGTAGGGGACTAGTAAACGAATGAACACCACGCAAACTGCCACAGATGTACATTCGATGATGTCGATGTCATCCGCGAAGCCCAATGTTTGGGTACCTCGGTTGAAAATAATGTTCCTGGATGCCGAAAAACTCTCACTAATAATCCAAAACTCCGCAATAGAAACTTAGTAAAGCTACTCCTGTGGCGTAGTAAAGCTCTAATGTGGCGAGAACTCTTCGCCACCCCAGATGCCTTTTATCTTACGCCACCCAAACATAAGGCTCTTAGACCTAATCGTTAAAACCGCCACTAGTAGAAAGCGATTGTTTAGCAACGAGTAAATTGGTTCCCTTGCAGAATGAGATCGAAGCCCTCAAATGTCTTCTCATGGCCGCTTAGCCAGAGCAATAAGAAATGGAAGAAAAATTATTTATACATTTATACATTTATACATATTTAAAAATTATGTATAAAGGTTTTATAAGACTTTAAATTGATTACAATATGATATTCAAATTCCGGCCTTCACACGGCAACACCTAGGTTCAAATCCCATCCCGGCCGTTCCCCAGTAGTGAGGACTGACTATCCAACTAAGCGGTATCAATAAGTCTAGTGAGTCAGAATTGGCAGACATTACCTAAGGTTTCGTTAATCCAAGAAAGAAGATAAGAAGATGTTTATTCAAAACTTCAAGTACCTAATAATATATTTTACCATAATAATGACTCTAACCTCGAACCTCGGGTTGGAGATTAACGAGGCGAAAACCAAAATGATGGTGGCACCATCAGCGGCCCTGCTAACAAACACTTATTTACGCAGGGGTGATGCACAGATAGGTTACCGCACCTTCGAAGTCATCCAAAACTTCACCTATCTGGGGACAAAAGTCAGCACCGACAACAACATTGATGTTGAGTTACGCGCACGGGTGCTGGCTGCCTACCGGTCATACTACAGCCTGAGGAAACTTCTCCACTCTAAATACCTGTCGCGACGGACGAAGCTGGTATTGTACAGAACATTTATAGTCCCAGTACTCACATACGCCTCTGAGACATGGACTCTGTCCAAAACTGACGAAGCCCTCTTAGCCGCGTTCGAGAGGAAGATGCTCAGAAGGATGTTTGGCCCCGTCTGTGTGGAAGGACAATGGAGGAGCCGCTACAATGACGAGCTCTACGAGCTGTACGATGATCTCACTATCGTGCAGCGCATTAGACTCGCCAGGCTCAGGTGAGCTGGTCACGTCATGAGAATGACACCGGACGACCCAGCCCGTAAAGTCCTTTTAGGCCGTCCACACGGACAGAGGAGGCGTGGTAGGCCCAAATTGAGATGGAGTAATGGCGTTGATGCGTCCGCCAGAACGGCCAGGATAACGGATTGGCAGACGACGGCGCTGAACCGTGAGCGGTATCGAGGATTGTTGCAGCAGGCCAAGACCGCAAAGCGGTTGTAGCGCCTGATAAGTAAGTAAGTAAGTAATAACTCTAAACCTTTTGTGTGGATCTTTTGTCCTCTCAAGCAAACCCGATCGATAAGAAATCTAGCACCTTTGGAAGTTGTTGGTTTATGTGATGAATCTTTTTTTTTTATTCATCTGGCCGCATTATTCTGGCCGTATTGCTAATGAATCGTTTTTTATGCTATATAAATTGTGTCACCATAGTTTTGAATGACATTGAATTGAAACAAACGATTAGAGAAGAATGGAGTAAAAATTGTTCATTCTTGAAGGCAAACATAGAAACCTATGACTAATAGGTTTATATCGGTAATTTGAAGGGTAATATATCGGTCCATTGAACTAACCCTAGTATTTCACTTGCTTTTTTACATAATGCATTCGGCAACTATAGACGTAGTAGTCTTAAGAAAGGCATAGTAGCCAAGTAGCCATTGGTATCGATCATATATGAAAGCAGAACATTCTATTGTAAAAGGAATTATTTTCTGTTTTTTGTTTCTTGTTCTTTTTTTAATTGAATACCGCGAACGGATTATTTTACTTATAACAAATGAACTCCATCGTTTGGAAGTTCTTAAGGTTCCCTCGAAACACCCCTCTGCTAACTCCTGGCTGCATAGTTCATCGAGGATTAGAGCGGTTCTGGTTGCTTGTATAGGCAGGACCAACCAGGGGGTAAATTAAGTAAAAAAAAACATTAAGACAGACTAAGAAATACCGACATTATTATGTCATAGGAGAAGAGGAAAACAGTCCACTCACAACTACGAAATTTAACGCTCGTCTAATTCAAGAAAATACCTCTTAATGATTATACAGTACCTTGTGAACGAGTTCTTGCTGTAACCGCAACTATTCAAATATTTTACTTCCACTATGGTCGTTAAGCTCAAACCTAAGAATTTATCACTAAAATCACAGCTCAACTCAACTGCACAATCCAAACTGTTTCATCGACTGCCAATGCTAACACGTTCACACTGCGATCAAGGCTACTGAGATAAATTATAGCAACAAAAAGGCATCATATCCACGAGCCTTGGTTTTGCTGCCGATTAGACTACTAGATTCTGATTCTCCTGCAAGCTGAAGGTCGAAGTCGGAATGAGATATTTGCGAAAAGATTTAATGGATATTTATTTTTAACTTTATAAGAATTGTATCAATAAATCATTCGTACGGTGCAGATCTCGAATTGGGCTAAAAAAGACCCTTAAAACACATCAAACTGCCACCCAATTGCAACCAAATATTCAAATGACCTACATAACACCGCGAAACCCCGTCACGAAAAACGCTGCTCGCGTAACAAAAATACACAAAACTGACCTAAATCAACGCGCTATTCTTATCAACGCGCATACATGGTGGGATGATGTTTCTGTTTTTTTTTTCGTTCATTTGCGAAACATTTTGCGAAACCCGGCTCAATCGTATTGCCCTGCCGAGATACGAGGAGCGGTTGTCTGGTTGGAGAACCATCGTCGGGAGCGTCAAGTGGTCAAACATTGCGCAAAGCTGCCGTTTGGGAGCAGACGCCTACTAATGAGGCCACAGTCGGTTGCACTTCCCTCGTCAAAAAAAAAAAAAAAGCGAACCAAAGTAGGCAGATTACAAGCATTATTTTGGTTCCCTTTTCGGGTTTTCGCAAACTCCATCCGGAGGACGTCCTCCGCCCAATCCTAACCTCATTCCGAAATTCCGTAACTCTCTCAGTACGCTCTCAGACGGAACGGATCGTCGTGTACAAACAAACGCACACGATAATGCACAAAACGACGGCCCCCAGACGGTGATGCGTATTGCGGCAACAACCCTCCCCTCAACGGGAGGGATGATGGCCTTGAATTCGCGCAGCCGGGTCAACCCGTCTGGAGACGAGATGGGCCGGGGCGAGGGAAAAAGTTTGTTCGTCTGCGATGTGCTTCACACAAAAAAAGGCAGACAAGGAACAGGGAAAGAGGCGTATCATTTCCGGCCGACGGGGTTTTGCAGTTTCCCCAGTTTTTTTTTGTTTTGCTATAAATAAAACCAAAACATTGACGGCGTCCATCAAATAACGGCACAATTAGTGCAATAAAAAATGGCCATCATTCGGTCCGTTGTTCCAACGGCTCAACGGCCCACACGGCCGGTTGCGGTTGTGTTTGTATTGACCGCACCCGTTTGGTCAGACGGTCGGACGCGCGAGTTCAATGTTTCTAATGCGTTGAACCCAAAAGAAGGCATCCATCCGTTCCGTTCGGTAAAGCATCACTTCAAAACAGATTAGGCTAGGTCCGGGACCGTGCGACATCAGCTTGCGGCAATGTTAGTAGCATTAGCGATGGTCGTTTTTTTTCTGAGGGCGTGCTGTTGTTGTCGTCTGTGTGCTGTCTTGTATCGCTGCTGCCCGTTTCGCTATCGCTATCTGGCACATTATTTGCTTTTCGCCTCTCGTGATTTTTTTTTTTCGCGAGTCAAGAAACTTTGTTCGGCTGATAAATCGGTACATTCCCGAGGGTCGCGATAATACGTCACGACGTGTACCGTGGAATGAGCTGTTCGTCTACACAGACGTGTCTGGATGGTGGTAGTGCGTATTTTGACCAAGTCAGTCTGAAGTAGACGTGGCCGCCGTTGCCGATCTTCACTGGCCAAGGCCGTACATCAGCACCGCAAGCGATAAAGCTGACTGAGGGCGTGCTGAGTGACTGACGAGCAGACGCTACTACGCTACGAAGATCTGGCCAAAGTACGCGTCATTTCTACCAGAGGAATGTTAAACTTGGGGAGTGTTGAAAGCGGTTCAACGACTTTGCAAGGAATCAATGGACATTGAATGTTTTATGCTTGGGTTTTGGCTCCCCATTAGGACCAGAATTTCAAATTTCACATGCATGCTGAGCATTGCATTTTTTTCAAGAGCCTCACATCAAATACTAGACTCAAACGATCAAACGTCTTGACGATCCTAGGCAGAATGAAACTGGATAACCTTTAACACATCAATTCTAAAGATTGCGCCATATTCAGCGACCAAGCAGAGACATTTTACAAGCTCGCTTATAAAGCTTGGCTCCTGTAAATGCTCGAGGCTCTCGGGACCCGCACAGTCTGCTGGTTGGAGGATACTCCATACGCCTCTTTCGATATGTAGAGGGCCCCACAAAAGCTGGTAGGTCCTTGACAAAATTTGCTTATACTATGATTCGCCTTTAACTAGGAGGTCATTACTCTTTTAGCTGCAAGTGGGTAAATGACGGAGCTTTTGATACACTTTTAATGCACTCCATTGCACTACCTTGAAGGTCGGCTATGAACACCATGTAGCCGGATAGTCAGTCCTATAGCTAAGAAGAAAAGGATTTGAAATCCGGTCCTGCCAAACTACAGCGATGGCTACAGTAATGGCCACCGGACTGTCACCGTACCGTACCGTACACGTGGGGGGTGGCGTCCCGGTGATACATGCGACAGCAGCGCCCGGGGTTCAAATCCCATCTTGGCCGTTTCCCCATAGTGAGGACTGACTACCCAACTATGCGGTATCAATAAGTCTAGTAAGCCAGAAATGGCAGGCATGTGCTTAGCGGCCGTTCAGCCAAGAAAGAAGAAGAAGAAGAGTAACGAACTATTTTAGCTAAATCTTTGAGCAAAGGTGCGCTTATGAAGCATACATTAAAAATTGCAATATTTTAACAGGCATTGAGTTCTGCTCGAATCCCAAATCAACTAATTTATAACTGTTCTAATAACAACAAAAATAGTATGAAATTTTGCTATTGCACCGTCGCGAACACAGCACAATTGAAGAAGGTCCAGCGATTTGGGTTAAGAAGAGGCTACAAAAAAACCAAATTAAATTCGAAACTTCTAAGTCTCTTCACAGTCAGCAGGATTATTTGGCCTGCTGTAAAACCTGTCTAACAATCTCCAACGATAGAAATTTTTGTGCGTGTAGCAACGTGAGAGAAAAGACGGTTGGGCTCGCAATGATCCTGGAGCTTTAAATTAACATTCGTAATAATAAATTATTTTTTACATAAATAAAACATACATTACTAAATAAATACATTTCTACGCAAATTTTCAATTAATTATAATTATAGGAATACATCAGGTAGTTTTGATAAGACGGGGGAAATGTTAAAAAAATAACTAACATTACACGAATTCTCGAATTAAGTAAGTAAGTACACATATTTTAGAAGCCTTTCGCTAACAAAAACAGCTCGGGTAAAAAATCCCATTTGGATCGTCTCTGCATTCGCAGGAGTGACTATCCAACCAAGAACAAATTAAGCCAATGAATCCAAATTTTAGTGAAAAAAGACGAATATCTGTTTGATGGACAATTATTCACCACTAACCACTATTCCGACAATTCCGCACATTTTCTCAGGTATTTTTTTTCCTCTCTATTTTAACGATTTTTATAACGAAATTTTTGATTTTAGTCCTGCAGTTTTCTCGGTGTTTTTCAAAAACTTTTCAATTCATGTTAATATTATTCATATGTTAATAATATTAGCGAATGTTGTTTTAAGAGGGGGCGGCCCGGTGGCCGAGGCGATAACGACGCCGGGCTTCACACGGCAGGTTCAAATCCCATCCAGACCGCCTCCTCGTACGTAGAGCTTGACTACGTTACTACGGGTAAAATTAAGTCACGGTGAGCTAGAAATGGCAGGCCGAGACCTCTCGAGGTTGTAGTGCCAAGGAATAAGAAGAAGTTGTTTTAAGAATAAAAGAAAAGAATAAAAAACGATGAAAAAACTCTGGACAACTGTAAAAAGGTGCAGAGAAAACAAAAATGGAAATAGTGATTGGAACGAAATATCATCAAACAAACAAAAGGGGGGAGGTCCGGATGCCCTGTAATTTTATGTTGCTATCCGCTTTGTATATAATATAAATAAACTACATGTAATGTGT
The DNA here is from genome assembly GCF_013141755.1 of Anopheles stephensi. Classification (NCBI taxonomy): domain Eukaryota; kingdom Metazoa; phylum Arthropoda; class Insecta; order Diptera; family Culicidae; genus Anopheles; species Anopheles stephensi. The sequence continues at coordinate 42,156,386 of NC_050202.1, forward strand.
GTTGGATCATATTTGATGATACTTTCAAACTAAAAAAAGCTAAAGAAAAATAGAAAATTAATTCAACGAGTCCAACTGTTAGTTGCCAAAAAAACAAAAAATCGACCGCTACGTAAAACATTTGCAATCCCGTTAAAATGCTCTTCGTCACTGCACCTGCTGTTAGTTTGGTGCTTTCTTTCTAACCTACATATCAAGCCAACGGTATTACAGTTACCTTAATGGCATAACAGTTACCATCTCCTTGAAGCTTTCATTTCTTGTGACCCGACCGACCTGAAAGGTTCAACAATACTATTAAGATATGCTAACGATAACCAATTTAATTATTTAATCACACATTCCACTCGCTCTTCATTACTATTCGTCATTTGGAAGTTACCCGAAAAATTGAAGAAGGTTTTTTTACACTCAATACTGTCACCACCGTTCACCGACCAGCAGGCAGGCAGGAGTCAGAACAAAGGAACGCTTCTTCTTCGTCGGTGTGCAATCGTTCCTGCCGAAATCCCTCAATTTGTTCTGCACTAATTACGCTCCATTCTGCAGAAAAAAAGGCCCGATCTCCGAAGGGACCAAAACTAAAAATTGCATCCACACATTGAGGGCTTTTGCCAAAATATTATTAACCAACAAAACCATCCCTCTGGTGTCCCCGCGCGCGCACAAAGCGAGGGGGAAGCGAAAAAAAGTGAAACTGCTCACAGGCCGTAACAATTTAATGATCATGCCCGGCTACATGCTCCCCTCCGGGTTCTTGGGCTTGGGAGGAAGCGAACACTTAGTTCGCCCCGAGGGGAGGGAGTTTTACCACAAAAGATCGAGGCCACATCCCTTCCCGAACCCCCGAAAAACCAGCCCACGATTCCGAACCGGTTCCGCCGACCGGGCTCGTCTTCCGTCCGATGGAGCTCATAATTTTTTTTTTTTTTGTTTTTTTTTTTTTTTTTTTTTTTTTGTTGGACGAAAGCATCGTCGATCGTTGCCGCATGTCCCCGGCCATAGTCAGCCCATCACCCAGATCGTCATCCTACGATCGACGTCATTCGTCTTCGTCCTCGGCGTCGATTGCACACACAATTACCACATCGGACGGGACTGCAGCGAAAAGTGCACTCGAGTTGCGTTTTGCGCATGCACCGAACACCGAAACCGGCCCGTTGCAGCAATGTGCAGCCGGCAGGAAGAAACTGGCTGGCCTTGATCTTATTTTCACTCTCGATTTTTCGAGGGTTCGACCCGGTCTGTCTGGCTTTAAGAAGCGCGTCGTTTCGTTGTTCGCGTTTCCTTCCTTTTGCTGTTTTCTTTCTGCTTCTGGCTGTCCACCGTGCCCTTTTGTTTGCCAAGCGATTTCGGCGAAAGCGTTGCAAACTGCACCGCAAAGCAAAAAGAGCAATAATAAGACAGAAAAAAAACTTTACGTCTCACTGCAAAAGTGCATGCATGTTCGCTGCAAAAGTGCATTGGTGACTTTTGCGTACAGAGTTGGTGTTTTCTGTGCTGCTCTGTCTGCCGAGCAAGGATGCTGGCCGGCACGGTAAGGATGTGCACGTCCCGACGTCGGAGACGGAGACGCTGTGACCTCATTTCTTTGCAATTTTTGGCCAGCTGAGTTAGCCTTGAACATAGCCAGCCGGCCTCAAGCAACACCATAGCAACATCCTGCCCGATACCGCTTCCTTCCCTAGCTCCGCGGCACACCGCCTCCAGCATACGCGATCCGTTGCTGCCGATGTCGATCACCCAGTGTAGGGCGGGCGGCCTGCATTTTCTTTCAATGCCGACTCCTCGGTTATGAGAGCGTTCGCGATATGTCGAGTTTTTTTTTTTTTCTTCTCTTCTCTCCGCTTTTGCTGTCTTCGCTGCGTAAGATCTCGCGTACTTGAAAAGCGTGCAAAACTTGTTTCCTCAAAATTTTACAGCCTCATGGCAGCAGCACCGGCAGCGTCATGTGCCCGCCCTTGCACTGCCGCGTATTTTGTTCTGTTTTTTGGCCTACGGTATAGATAGCATCCAGCGGAATCAGGTCAAGGATTGTGTGACTTTTTGTGGCATTTTGGGTGAGTTTTATTCGCTTCGAACACGCTGCAGGAAGTACACTTGGTATGCGCCCGTTCCCAACTCCAAGGAGGCGTCGCGTTCCTGTACGGGTTTGTCAAGCTTCCGAAAGCCTTCGAAGTTGGATGATGCCGATGAAGCATCTGTATAGCTAAACCGAGTAGCTAGTTCCCATCCGGCAATTAACGCATCCTTCCTTCCGTCGGCAGCGGCCACTTCCACGATGGTGTGTCCTATGCCGCAGTGTACTTTTTCCACCGTTACTTCATCATCACCCGGGAAGGATACGAGATGCGGCAGCGATACGACACGCTCGTTGTGCTGGGGATCCGGTAACCCGAGCTGACCCTTATTGTTCCAGCCCCAGGTATACAGATCACCGAAGGAGGATACCGCAGCCGAGTGCCATCCTTGTGCGGCAATGTCAATTACTTTCACTCCAGCCAATCCTTCCACGATCCGCGGTTGATCACTGAGTGCGGTAATTTCTCCGTTTCCGAGCTGTCCTCGCCTACCAAGAAAAATGGTTACTTTATCGTTGGTTTAAACAGATTACTCACATTCTTACAATCCGCCACCCCAACTGTACACATCTCCGTTCGTGGTGAGCAGCAGACAATGCTCAAATCCAGCTGCAACTTTCCTAATCCGCACGTGTCGCGGAAGCGTGACCGTGCAATTCGGTATATTGTACACGCCGTTTGTGGAGGTACAAGCTACGGACACGCATTCCCCACAGGCCACATGGGTTATGGAACATTTGTTCGGTGTCTTATTTACACCGTCGTCCTCTATGCCGAGAAAATTTACCTGAACCACTTTTTCGGCCAAACAATCGTACTTGAACAACTGGCCAGTCGACAACAGAACTAAACAGTGTTTACTATTTGCGGCTATGGATGTAATGCTTGCGTCGAGAGTAGCCGTCCTGCTATCGCCTGTTAGAACACAAAAGATGTGTAGTTTATGTTCGTATGCGATAAAACTGTACAGTTGACCAAACTGTAGTTGTATTTTAGATGAAATCGAATTTTCCTTCATCAGCTCGCATAAATTTATTTCTGAAAGAGGAAATAACAGCATCGCTCTTTGTATTTAATTTAGGTGAATTTCAAACGAGCAGCAAACCCACCCTTCCAGCCACAATCCGATTCCGCTTCCACAGGATTGATACCTTGCACCCATAATTTAACGTTCATTGTATTTGAATAATTTAGCAGCGCCTCCAGTAACCGTTCGAGTTTACGAACCCTGCCCGTTCAGCGCCACCTAGTTGTCAACCGTTCAAGCTAATGTTGAAGAGCGGCTCGTGACGTTCATGACAGTTGACTGTGTGTGTTTTGGTGTCTGCTGTCTGTTGCCGCTGCGGTCTGTTTGCTGCTCCTATCAGCACTCCAAATTTTGAAAAACCATCACACTTTTATAACCAATTCGTAGCTACTGTACATCTTTCGATGGTAAGACACGTTCCGGGATTAAATTCCACCCGGAAAGTATGCGTTTGGCGTGATAATTACCCGTTTTGCAAGCTCAGTACGGAGATTCACTTTGTTTGGTGTGCGCGTTTCCCGGGAAACCGACTTTGTTTTGACAAGTTTGACGGGTTTGGGTGTTTAAGAGAGTTTGGCGAGAGAAAAAAAGATTTCTTTTAAATTTTGCATAATTTTATTTTTTCTTGTCAAACAGTAAAATTTAAAAAAAGTAGCAGTAACCTTATTAATTTATTTTAAAATTTCCAGGGTCTTCTCTCGCTTTTGCGGAAATTACGATCGGCGCCGGAAAAGGAGCTACGCATCCTGCTGCTCGGGCTGGACAATGCCGGCAAAACCACCCTGCTCAAACAGCTTGCATCCGAGGAAGTGACGCAGGTGACTCCCACGGCGGGATTCAACATAAAGTCCGTCGTGTCGGACGGATTCAAGCTGAACGTTTGGGACATCGGTGGGCAAAGCAAAATTCGACCGTACTGGAAAAACTACTTCGAAAACACGGACGTGCTGATATATGTGATCGATTCGAGCGACAAGAAACGGCTGGAAGAAACGGGCGACGAGCTTACGGAGCTGCTGCTCGATGATAAGCTAAAATCCGTACCTTTGCTAGTGTTTGCCAACAAGCAGGATGTGGTTGGTGCACTGAAAGCTTCCGAGATTGCTGAGTGTTTGAAGCTGGTGAAGCTAATGGACCGCACCTGGCAGATACAAGGCTGTTCGGCTCTGCAAGGCACAGGCGTGAAGGTAAGCTAACTTTAAACCTAGAAACATTGAGCATTTACTAACAGCATTAACTGAATGTTTCCAATAACCAACGAAATGTCTTCTCGTGCATGCTGCTATTTTTGAACGATAGGAGGGAATGGATTGGGTTTGCAAAAGCATAAAGAAATAAGCCTTACTACTAACTCGATGCACCAATTCCATTTCGATTCGATCACACTGATCCAACCAACATTCCGTCCACCTATATCTTTCACAAGCCTTAACACCGAAGTGCAATAAAAAGCATATGCATAAAACGAATCTCATTTGATACGCAGAAACAAAAGCAAAACTAATTCCAAATCATCGGTTCGTTTGGGAGTTTTTCAGTTCATTTTTGTTTTGTTTTGTTTATTTGTATTTTCTTTTTTGGTCGTGACCACGTCGCTGCCAGTCACCCTCGGCGGCGTTGCACCGCAGTGCAACGTTTGCCAGCGTTTGTAATCTACATTCGAACACACCATACCATGCGATGTAAGCATTCAAACCATTTCACGCATGCACACATTACTAAGCCTTCAAATAGTTCAGCTTCGTGCAAGTGTGCGCCCATTAGACAGTTAATTACGGCTAGCTTAAAATCTATCGCTCCTCCCGTGTAGTAAATGCCGAAGATGTAGGCAACTGCGAAAACGAGGGTGTGTCAATGTCGTTAATTTGAATCGCATTAGGAGCTTCCTAGTAGCATTCAACAGGTCACCTTTAACTGCCCAGCCCGGATAACAGTCTGGGAGAGTGTTCAGGTGCTAATCTTTAAAATGTTTTAATTCCCCCTCTTGCTTAATTGTGTGCCTTACTAAAAGCACCTATCATCGTAATTCTAACCATACGTTCGATCATACGCTCTCTTTCATCCAGCTGCCCCATGGTTAGGTAGGTTCGAATGTACAGTAAAAACCCTGTTGGGTGACCACTAGTTTTAGGCGCATTAGTACCATAATCGACGACGATCACTAGGTTTTTTTGTGTAGTTTTGAGTCAACAATCACGCGTTTGCTCGTGTTTTTTTCTGGGCATTCATTCTGTCCATCTCACCGTCATCGGAATGGACAGAACGAAAACTAACAACGGAAACGAACGTCAGTCTTATGCGGGCACTGGCGCCCGTTTCCCGGATGCGTCCACCAGTCAGCTAGCCACCGCTGCCACACCAGGATCACACGTTTCGCCTCTACAGCTCACTGTGCGGATACTCTGTGGTGACACGGTTTTCACTCTCGTGGTACTCTAAACAATCGACCGGATGCTTCACATCGCAGTTGTGCGGGTCGTTGATGATAGCAAACAGCGTCCAGAAGGGGGTGTGCGTTTCCTGTGCAATGAACCAGGCCGCTGCCATGCTGCCGAATCGGGTCACGCCGTGCTTGAAGCCGCCGAGACCCAACTTTTCGTTTGGATCGTGTGAGTTGATGTCGCACAGGATGTATTTGTCGCAGTGTGGCGTTGCGATGGCTTGCCGGTAAGCCCGATGCACCTTTAGCACCGGTTCAATGACCTATTACGAGTCAAGAAAATAATCAAATTATTGGCGGGCCACACCCCCTCAATCGATCGCACCCAGCTAGCTCACCTCAAGATTCAGCGTGTCGGTTAGCTTATCCGTCATCTCGGTCACGTTGTACTGGGTCAGGAACTGTTTGGCCTTGCCCAGCTTCAGCAGATCCTTCACGTAGTTCACGGCCGGCTTAACGTACTGGATGGAAGAAATTTTTACCGCCAGATGGCGCTTCGCCACGTGATCGATCAGGTGCGAGATCGTTTCGCTCGGTCGATTAATATCGAGGAACGTTTGTTTCGGGTAGCCCTGCGATTGCAGGAACCCGTTGGCCATCATCTGTCCGGTGGCAACGTACCTGGAAACACCGGTAGCGAGTGACACGAAATTTATAAGCGTTGCGTTCGCGCCGCTGACCTACTTTACAGCACTTTCAACCGCATCGAATACACCACGTCATCTGGTAACGGTATTCCCGCTTGTGTCGCGTCGTACGTGATTACTCACCGTTGGTAAACCTCCGGATTGGCGATGTAGTTCACCCACTCGGCCAGATAGATGGTCGCAGCCTTGATCCAGCGCCGCCGGAACGATTGGTTTTGCAGCGACTGGAAGAGTTTGTCGTAGTCCAGCTTACCGTCACGTCCGACAAAACCCTTGAAGACCGCGTTCAAACCCAACTTCATCCACAGTGCTTCCGCCAGCTCGGATTGCGTGAACTGGTCCCACATTACGTGGATGTTTTCCAGGAACGGTGGCAGCACCCAGGAATGATCTTTGTGCTTCGCATGGGTACGTTCCATTTCCGGTCCGGAAAACGATTGGAATGCTTGCACTGCCAAGGGCAGCAGGTTCATGAGCGCGTCAGCACCACCAGCGCCGTCAGAGGGCGAATCACGATCGTGGTCAGCACTGTTGTAGTTCGCCAGCCAGCTGGTAGCCATTGTAAGCATCGTATCTACGAGCGGATTCTGGGCCTGGTCAGGTTGTGCTTTTCGTTTCTGACGCTTGCTACCACCTTGCTGCTGACGACGAACAGGCTCATCGTCATCTAATCCGCCACCACCACTAGCCGCTCCGGCAAACATTTGAATCACGTTTCCAATCAGCGCAGGATCAAATCCTCCTCCTCCTCCACCACCACCTGCACCTCCGTTCGCACCGGCCGCTAACATACTTCCGAGGCCCGAAAGGATCGCACCCATGCCATCATTACCACTAGCTTTCCCACCACTGTTAGCGTTGGCCATCAGTGGCAGCAGCATCGAAGCGATGCCGGAGAGTCCGGCAGCACCTCCAACGCCGCCACCACCAGCACCACCGCCTCCCTGTTGATTGCCCAGCGTCGACAAGAACTCGCTCGCCATATCTAAGAACGGGCTACCCTCGTCCGCCACGGCATCATGCGTACGCTGCGCCGTGTAGGCGCCTCCGCTGAAGATCGAGAAGATCACCAACGCAACAAAGCACATATGTTTACGCCCGAAGTACATGATTGCTTCCGGATGACACTAGAACGTCGTTTAATCAACTGCCACTCGAAAGATTTCTAGCACATTTTTTGTCAAGAAAGTTAGTCATTCACCAGCACTGCAACGACTTAAATCACAGGGCCTCTTGTTTGTGCAGATGTGAAATGGTTACACGCAAACACAGAAGTTCTTGCACTCGCGCGCCGCGCGACGTCTTTGGTTTTGGTGGTGAGACAAGCGCTCGACTCGAAATCTGGTACCGAACTGAACGAACCGTAGAATAGCCACGTTCCTCGTGAAGATTGGCGTGCTGGCGTCCGGAGTTACCTCTACGCGACGCTGCTACGGCCAAGCGTGCGAACAAACGAGACGGATAATGTGCTGCCAGAAGCAGAAGGATGGAAAAGCACTAGTAATTGTCGGGCCGCGATCGCAAAGGGAGAAAAAGGTAAGGGTGGTTCCGAGAGAGAAGATGTGAGGATGCGAAGAAAAGCTTCAGGATGGAAGGAAAGAAATAACAAAATGCGAACGAAAAAAAAACATACACATGAAATCATGACTCGATGGGCATCGAAACGAAACGGAGCGAAGCGCTAGAACAGGTTGTATGTGTGTCTGGTGGAAGGCGCAAGAAGTCAGCGGCCATTCGCCAGCGTACCTAGAGCGTGATCAGCAGCGTATGTGGCGCGTGAGCTAGGCCATTCGTTACGCTGCGGGTCCATCCGGGGGAGGGTGACGTACGAAAACGGGCCGGGTACGAGAATGGTGGAAAATTATATTTTTATAACAGTAATTCTTAGGCGGGCATGTACACATATTCCCTGGACCTGCCGTGTAGCTATTAGACGTAGCATTGCTATACCCGGTGCCTGTGCCTCGCGAGGGTATAGAATTCCAATCCGTTCCAAGCTGAGCATAGGAGGGGTAGGCAGTTCAGCTTGCGAAGAGAACCATGCGATTTTGCGTGCCGTGCCACTGCTTCTGTATAAGCGTAATTGACCAGCAGACCGCGCACCGAGCAGCAAGCAAAGATCCGCTAGGTTCCTATTTAGGGCGCGCTGTTCAGCTCAGAGCACTTCAGCGATCGTTCGCGATCCTTTCAAGCGTTTTTCTTTTTGAAATATCCAGCTTAGACTGTTGCACGGGTACAACTTGCCATTTTACATTCACTGACGACCGTGCGCTGCGTTCTTTGCCGATGTCCACGAAAACAAAAGCTCCCAAACTTTCACCGACCAAAATAACGTGGGTCTCGCGCAGACGTGAATAACGACGACTCAAGAGCGCTGCATTATTCATGACTCCGCCGACCAGCGTGAAAGGGGGAAGAAACTGGGCGAAACAGGTTACCAGATGTGAAGGAGCCAGAATCCGCAAATGGGTCACCATGAAACGGCCTTTAGCTATTCCACTTCCATCGGGGAAGAGACATCCCTCGCTGTCGGACGTCAACCAGAGAGGTGATTGTAACAAAACACACACTTTCCTGTTTGGGTGTTAATTTTTGTTCAAAAATAAGGGAGAGAGGAACAAGATGGACGAGCGATTCCACCAGTGTCGTTAACCTCAAAGTTAAGATACTTCAGAAGAATGTTCTTTCTTCGGATGAAGCATCATCATTTAATATTTGTGTCTTTTCTTCCAGCTTGCTCTCTGGCTCTCTCTCTCTCTCTCTCTCTCTCTCTCTCTCTCTCTCTCTCTCTCTCTCTCTCCCATTGCCCTCTTCTTGGTGTAGCGATCGATCGTGAATGATCTCGTGGGTTGGTTGGAGAACCACCCCGACCAAAGTATGTTGTTTTTCGCCTTTTTGGTGCCGTATGTAGAAGCTCACCGTCGATGTTCCGACCCGGTAAAAAAGTGGGTCAAATGCTAGTCTAGTATAAAATTGTGGGGAACCCGTAACCGGGAATCACCCATGACCGTTGCGTACGGCTTAAACTCCTAAAGAGCCATCGAGTTGAAGGAAAGGAAAGATTTGGAAGATTATCTGTAGGCGGGTCGGAAGTGTCTACCGATAGGAGATATGAAATAGATGCAGGCTTCGAAAAGCAAAAGACAACGTTTTGCAGACAGGCCTCGCTCGCTATGAGGAAAAGGTCAAACGGACTGAACAACGGATCGGGATGTTTCGAAGTAGCATGGAGCAGAATTGTGGATAGCTACAATACTTTTCGTTTTATGACTGGAAATAGCCGAGCGGAACGGAAATGGGTCCCAAGTTTATCGAACTTATGTAAAGATTTCTTTTTTAATCTTTAATTATTTGACTTAGTTTACTACATTTTAGATACATTGGCTAATCAAGACTTCAATAGGCCCGTGGCGGAAGGAAGGACTTCAACAAAGTCAAAACAAAGAAAATGTTGTGATTTGTTACCCGATTTTGGACCATGTACCTGGGCGACAATATATTAAAGGATGAGGATCGCTTGATGGACGAAGTCCCTTTCATGAAGAAGGTTCCTTTAACGAAGAGAATTCATGGTCGGAGAGGTGCACACGAAAGCTTTAGAATTATTTAAGGCTCCCTGGACGGTGATGAACTTGCCACTACTTAAACACATTTTTCATTCAATGTCTTTACATCAAAGCGATCTTCTTCTTAGGCGCTATAACCACGAGAGGAGACCTGCTTGAGCTTTAAGCCCGTGAGAGGTTTGTAATTTCACGCTTCCTGTGACTTGATTTTATCCGTAGCTAGATAATCGGTCCTGCCGGAACCGGAAGTCGGTCCGGATGGGGTGTGATCCTCGGTTTTACCGTGTCGTGAGACCAGTCGCCTTTAGTCGCCTCTAAAGAAATCGATCAATCTCATTATTTATCGTCTTTCAACATGGTGGTTCCTGTTTGCAGACAAAATCGTGATCAATTGATTCAGAACAACTATAGCCAAACATAGCAGAGTCTTTACTTTTGAACATTTGCTCGTACTAACAGCCCGATCCCTATTGTGGAAAAAGTATCGAATCACTTGTATCACTTGTCTTGTGAGATTACCCCAAAAGCCCATTAAAAAAAACCAAACGACCAATAGTGATCATGTGTTTGCATACCCGGAGGCCAGACGTCAAAGCATCCGTCCATGTAATGCAGGTCCTGGAGAAAACGCACAGTCCAAGTCGTCCATTTCTTAACAACCGATAATCATTCATAACAATCGTGATCACGTCATCAAAAGCAGAACCAGTTCCAAGCATAGACAAGTAGAGCTTTTGTGGGATATCTTAAATAGAAGACGTTTTCCTATCATTCAATAGGACCAATTCCGATAAAAAAAAGGTTGCTTCGGTTGCTAAACTAGATAAAGTGCATGTGTGGATCAAACTCTTGCGCGGTGGTTTCACGATTGACCCCGCTAATATTTATTTCATTCTTTTGTTGAGCTTCGATGGGTAAGTCATATAATAATACCGTTAGTTCAAGATTCAAGAATATGCGCTGTGTGGATGAGATATCTCTTGGCCCGTGAATCTGTGACAAAAAATAAACTAGGATAGTACACTTAGTTCATGAACACTGAATGCACTCCCTTTGACGAGATCACTTTGAAGAGCTACCTTCAAAGAACCTGGTGATCTTAGGGTTGCACACCCTGTCTCCAGGCTTCAGAGTATCCGTCCATATGAGCAAGATACTGGATAAGATGGACTGTCCAAGCCGTCCATTTCTAAGCACTCATGACAATTGTGATTGCGTTATCGGCAACAGAGACATCCCTATACTATAGAGCTATAGGGCTTTTACGGCAAATCTAATTCGGTAGCGAAGACGAAGGATCAAGCGATTGTCGCATCATTAAAATGTCCAAGATCCAACTCTCATAGGACACCGGTGAATGAAGAAATGCTAGTTGAGCGTGATACTCGAACAAATCAGCGAACATAAAGGGCGGATACTTCTTTACGAAGAGCCATTGATTGATAGTGCCAATGTGACAAAAGTCTCTTTGGTTCGCAACCTTGGCGTTTCACCACCTCTTAGAGGAAGTGCTTTATTGCATCAAACTTTGCAATTTCTCATGGTTGCCGATGCACTTTATGATTTCATTAGGTAACCATAGCAATGACTCTGCGTATTTCCTGCTGGAGTCCCACTCCCAGCGGCATAGCAGTGCAGATCCCTTAATCCGTAATCTAAGCAGCGTGTTTACCACTGCTAAGCATCACCGGCAGTGAAGCTCAAAGCAGTTCCCCGAGATATTACATCGAAAGCCCTCCACATGCGTAACCGTTCCGTCGGTTCTGAATTGTGTTGGCCAGTACAAAAACACCAACTGCTTTCACTAACACCAGCCCTGCGTCACAAACACGGAAATGCACCAGCCGGTAACAACCACTCCCACCACCAGCCCCGGTACAACATCAGCATGATGTGTTCGTCCACTAGTGCCAGCTAAACTGACTACTTTCTTCCTAGGAACTGGAGTTGGCGCGCGGGCGCGCTTGCAAAAAGTCTCGATGCAATCCTGCGTCTGGTGCCAGTCCAGTACAAGAGTAGGGGACTGGGGACTGCATTTTATAAATGCCACTGCACAGCCGATTTCCGGCCTCAGTTTGCGCCCGGTGGATGAACAGTGAAAGTGGTGAACGCTTAGAAAAATCGTGTGGTGTTTGGTCGTAGAATAGCTCAGCCTTAGTCTGTATTTGGCGTAATACCGTCCCTCAGAATGGACCCTCTCGAGTACAATCCGCTCGGCGATGGTTTTCGGGAGCGGTTGGACGCTTTCTTCGGTCGGCGGGACCACTTTATCGAGGTGAATCCGGGCCGTGTTGTGATGCCGAAAGCGTTCGCTGAGCTCGGTGATTCGATCCGTGCGCTACCGATCCGCCCGAACGATGTGTGGTTGATGTCGTTTCCGAGAGCCGGATCGACCTGGGCGCAGGAGATGGTGTGGCTGCTCGGGAACAATCTTGACTACGATGCGGCCCGCAATCAACTGCAGCAAGTGCGTACACCGCTGCTCGAGCTTTCGGCCATCTTTTCGGACGATCGTAGCGTGGAGGACACCGTGACGTAAGTTACTGGTTGAGCGTGGTGCAAATCATAATCTTTCGTTTACTGACATCCATTTCTTCACCGGTAGCCGACACGAGAAAATCGATTCGGTGCAGTGTGTGCAACAGATGGCCGGTAGGCGCTTCATCAAATCCCACCTTCCGTGGCAGCTTCATCCCCGCGAGATGGACAGCGTACGGCCAAAGATCATCTACGTGGTTCGAAATCCCAAGGACCTGTGCGTCTCGTATTACTACTACTGTCAGCTCATTCATCGGTCCGAAGGTACATTCGAAGAGTTTTGCGACCTTTTCCTAGCCGATCAGACTCCCATCGGACCGATGTGGGCTCACGCATTGGCTTTCTGGAAGAGGCGCAATCAGGACAATATGCTCTTCCTAAAGTACGAGGACATGAAGCGCAATCTGCCCGAAGTGATACGTCAGTGCGCGGAGTTTCTTGAATTTGGACAGGAGCTAACGGACGAGGAAGTGCAACGGATGTGTGATCACCTGCAGTTCGAACGGATGCAACGTAATCCGGCCGTTAATTTGGAACCGCTTATGAAAGATTCGCAAATCATACCGAGAAACGCTGGTGGGAAGTTTATTCGGAAAGGCGAAATTGGCGATTGGAAAAATCATATGGACGAGGCACTGTCCGCGAGATTCGACGCCTGGATCGAGGAGCATTTTCAGGGCACCGGGCTAGAGTTCGATTACGAGTGAAATAAAGTATTCTTTTTTGAATCGAGCTAACCAACGGAAACAATTTATCTGTCGGTGTCGACAGCCTTAAAAGAGAGGACGATTAAAAAACATCCGTTATTGCTGGCAAACCGGTGGATTGCTTTAAAGTGTACATACGCGCCGCACCTAGGCACATGTGCGCCAATTATCTGCCAGTTCCGCGATTTACACAAACCACATCCACATCCTTCTGCACTTTCTTTCCGTGTCCACGCTAGCTTACGCAATCCGTATGATCCCCGTGCACACGCATGCTGGTGGTTTCCTTTTGCATCTTCGTCCACATGCGCGCCAACGGCTTCCTGTCCCCGATGCAAATTCATGCAATATCCGCCCGATATAGGTACCGCTCGTCTCGGTTAAAGCTGCACCGGATGAAAACTGGTCAGCTGATTATCGGGCTAACGATACAGGCCAAACCAAACCACTATTCTGCCCCCCTCACTGGGTAGATCGGGACTATCGGTTGCATCTGGCGGGTTTCAGTATATCGACAACCGGTTCTTGGCTGTGGTGCATGCGGACAAATCACTGGTAAACACCGTTACGGCCACGTTTAGTTATGCCCTGCTAGGTTTTCTGGGATCGTGTGTACACTACTAATAAGTGTAACGGTAACAATTTATCTTCCTTAGCCCGGCACAATTGGGTGATCTAGATTCTCTTCACACTCTTCCGACCGACCAATCGACGAGTCCTAAGACGCATTTTGAAGCTTTGGGAGAAAAAAATTGTCGTTTGCATAATTCTAATTTTGACAATTCTAACTAGCTGCTACAAGTCGAGAGAGCAACTCTTTTGTACTCTAATTGAAAATTATAATGGATAACTGGCGAATATAATTTACAAACGGAATCTATCACTGGCCTATACCAGTGATGCCGAATTCATTTTCCCCATTTCATTGGTCGCCTAGATTTTGCTTTGAAAGGATACCCACCATGGAACCCACCTCTGAGGACTAATTATGGAGTAATATCCCAAGGTTGTTGAGCTAGGTTGTTGAATAGGATAAGGAAGCAGATTTGAATGCTCATTGCTGTAGCGGAAATAGTAAATTGAAAGAAATTAGGACTAAATATAATCATATGCATAATGTATCTTCGACAAAATTCGCTCTAGGTCACAGTTAATCTGTGAACGCTTTTTGAAATGAAGCCTTCGTTTTTATCACTTTTATCACAAACAATAAAAATGCACAACAAATAACGTTAATTTCGAATTTAAACATTCCCCTCCTGACCGCCGTCAGCGACCACAGTGCACGACGGTTCGATTGTCAAAGTGACAGCCACATCAAAACAATGCCAAAACATCAATCCGTAAATAAAAAATAGAAAAGAGTGAAAAAGTTTCCTGCCAGCCAGCCAGCAAGCCAGCATCAGAGGGGTTTAATTTTTGTGTTATTCTATTTTTATTCCTGACTGCAAACCAGAACCTGTCGAAGCTTTCGCCATCGTTTTCAGCGCTTTCGTCTGCTGGTCTGTGGTAGGAAATCTATTCAGTTCACAACGTTACAGATCTCGTGAAGCGTATCTCGGTCGCGCTCTCCATCAGCACCACCACTTGGTGTAATGAGAAAACTTACGACGTATCCGTCGCACTCCACAACGTCGCCCGCATCGTCATCGTCGTCCGCGAAGCAGGTGCTCCAGCACAGAACTTTGGGGCAGATCGGGAATGAATTGTTGCAAGAATGCAAAACCTGTACCGAAAATTCACGCCTCTCGAAGGGGTTACGCGATCAGCTGGAGCGCCTGGCGCGCAAGATGCGGAAGGAGGTTGTGAAACGGGTGAGCGATGGCTGCTCGCCACTGTTTATCGCCTGTCGCCGAGGCAATGTGTACATCACGGAGTATTTGATAACGATGTGCGATGCAGACAGCGAACAGAGAGGCATGTTCGAGGTTCCGGAGGATCGCTCCGTTCACCACGTAACGCCGCTGTGGTGTGCCTGCGTTTCCGGCAAGCTTCCGGTGGTAAAATGTCTCGTCCGTCTTGGTTCCAACATTAATGCGCTTTCGGACACTGGATCAACTCCATTGCGTAGCGCTTGCTTCATGACACACATTGACATTGGTAAGTGATGTGAAAGAAGGTCCTGGTAGCAACAGACAACAGCATAAAACCGCTGCTTTTCGTTTCTTTTGCAGTTCAATTTTTGGTGGAACACGGCGCAGACATTAAGAAACCGAACTACAATGGAGGCACGTGTCTGATCAATTCCGTGCAATCGGTCACCCTCTGCACGTACCTCATCAGCAAGGGCGCGGACGTGAATGCCCGCGACATTCAAAACAAAACGGCACTACACTACGCCATTCAGGAGCATCGGCTGGAAACGGCCCAGCTGCTCCTGGAGCACGGGGCTGACCCGTTCGCCAAATCGCACTACGGCGATGATGCGCTGCAGACGGCCTGCCTCAAGGGAGCCTATCATATATTCGATTACTTGAAAAAGCGTATCAACTACTCCGCCGAACGGTTGGCCGACGCGCACGAGCTGTTCGGCTCGACACTGATCGATGATCTGAACGTGACGCGGGGTGCCATTCTGCACTGGCGATTGGCACATCAGATTCGCCTGCGGGAAGCCGAGTACATACCGAAGAAACCCACGATCGAGCCGCGTGCGGCGTACGGATACGCGACCGAATTTACCACCGTCCGCGAGCTGGACAATATTGCCGCCGACATGGACGCGATGCGGGTACAGAGTTTACTCATTTACGAGCGTATTCTCGGCATCGAACACAGGGACACACTGTTCCGGCTCATGTTCCGAGGGGCGTCCTATGCCGATGCGCATCGGTTCCAGCGTTGCATCGATCTATGGCTGCTCGCGCTACAGGTACGGGTGCACAAATATTCCATCCTGTACTCGGACACGTGTCTAGCGGCCCAAGCCATTGTGCGGCTGATGCTGGACCTAACCGATGGGTGCGACGAAATGATGCCGGTGGAATTGTACGAGGGCAGCGTACCACGGTTCGAGGATGTGTACGCCGTGTTTAACATCCTGACCGCCAACATAGCGGTGGCCCGGCAACTCATCACCATCCGCCCGGTGCACCGCAAGCAGCAGGAAAACTTTGATCGCGTGATGAAGTGCCTTACGCACTTGATGTATCTGATGCTGGCCACGGCCAAAACGGAGTCGGACCGGAACGCCATCTACCGCGCAGTGCACACGCTCGTGCACAGCAAGGTGTGTAGCGCCATCACCAACGACACGCTGCTCCATCTCTCCGTGTCACGGTTGAACGTGATCAAGAGTGGGTACTTCAGTGACGAATCCACCTCGCTGCGGGTCGTTTTCCCGAGCTTGAAGGTGGCCAAGCTGCTGCTAGACTGTGGGGCTGACGTGAACGCAAAGAATGAGTCGAAATCGACTCCGCTGCTGGTTGCTGCTATGCCTTACAACTATGATCGTGATGTAAGTACCGTCCACCGCCCATTCACCGATAGACGGTTTCTTTTAATTTGGATGCAAACTCAACTTACAGGTGATTTATACGTTGCTTGAGTACGGCGCACATTTGGACGAACCGAACCGGCAGGATGATCGGCCGCTAAACTTGCTGCGCAACAATCCCATCACCGACATTCCGACGCTAAACTATCTTCCACTCAAGTGTCTCTGTTCGACGGTGATCGTGCGGTTTGGCATACCGTACCGCAACCAAATACCACGCACGCTGGAAGAATTTGTCCAACGGCACGAACCGTAATAGAAGAAGCAAACTAATTTACCACCCACCCCATCCGGGAACGAACTCTGTCCCGGTTTGTCGTAAGTTTTTTCAGCCAGCTAAGTTCTAAATCTGTGATTTTTATAGCACGAGAGCGAGAGCGAGAACACATACACCCACTGTCAATAGGATTCAATTTCAAATCGTTTTGCAAACAAATTACAACTGAACCAGCAATGGTGGCACATTGAACACTACGGCCCCCTGGCGCGCTATTTGTCAATTTCTTAGCAATAATTAGCATTTGGTGGAAAGAAATTCAACGATGCGATACACTGCACCGGAGGCAAATGCATATTAAACCCAACCACACTACAAAACTAATAAAACATACTTAGTGCGTTACGATGTAGCTATATGTGTGAAGCTAGGAACCTAAATGAGTAGTTCCAAAATAGCGTGGACGGGGACATGTTTAGGACGAGAACACAAAAACAGAAGTAAACCGTTGCATATACTCCAACGTAAGTTGTGCGGGCTTAACGGAGAGAGAGAAAGAGCTAAAAATATCGGATTATTACAACGGCAATACATAACCAAACGTATAATACTGTAAAATAGCACCAGCTGTGTAGCAAAGCTTTTGGAACGATTTGCAAAACACATCCACACAAACACTTTGGGTAAAATAAAGCTTAAATTAAGTTGTAACAGTGCTTTTCACGAGGAATTTGCCATGGACGCAAATGAAAGGGATCTTACAAAAGATGTATTATGCATTATGTTGAGCCGGTACTCCACAGAACTTACTAAAATAAAGTCGAAATGTATGATTAGCAAAGTTACAAAACGTACGAAACTGACTCGGTGAACAGTTAGTTTGCCTAGCATAAGTTGTTTAGTTTACAACATTTCGATTTCGGAGGAATGATTCTTGATCCTTCCTCTTCCTTGGCACTAACACTAGGGTTTGGCAGAAAAAAGGGCGAACACTTATGTAGGAGTACCGCAGCAAGCACATCGTTATCAAGTCACAAAAAGCAATAATATCGAACGGTTCTAGAAGAATTCAGGTTGATAATATCCTATCGAAAACGAACTAACAAGAGGGTGCAAGAAGTTTAGAAAACGTATTGCGAAATAATTTGTCGAATATCGACTGCCAGATGCGTGTTTTAGGAGACTTCGGGTTAAACATACTCTCAAATTGTTGAATCGTACGGACGCCACCGACCATTGGGCCCTCCCCCTAATGATGGTTTTTGAGTGAGTCTAATAACATAAAACGATCTGTGCGGATCGTAGAAAAGGGCATCGATACAAAACAGCTTTTCGTGGGAGAACAATCCTGCTTTTTTGTACAAAATCTGCACAGCAAGTTACATATAACATGTGGCTTTAGCTTCTTCTTCTTCTTCTTTAGCGCTACAACCTCGAGAGGTCTCGGCCTACCATTTCTGGCTCTCTGTGACTTGATTCTACTCGTAGCAAAGTAGTCAGCTCTGCGTACGGGGGGCGGTCTGGTTGTCCAGAGATGTTGGCTGCCTTGTCAAGTTTCCTGATGGAACGCACCCCGGACTGGGAGCAATCTTCTAGTGTATAACGATTGTATCACCTTTAAGGCACTGTCTTATTCGATGAACTGTGTCCGAACGACATCCCAAACGCTTTGGGTAATCTCTTCCGACGGGCAACTACATTTTAAGCATGCCTACTATTCAAGAATTTGCGCTACAAAAATATGAATTTTCTGAAGTTTTCGCCGACGTTTTCTAGCTGCCTTGACAACCTAAGCTGGTATCGTTCGACGTTAGGATATTCCTTACAGTAAACGTTAACCTCAAAGTGGTTGTAAGTGACGCACTGCAAAAAGCAAAGGGCAATACGTAGCACACCTCCCGTACGAGCATAACATAATCGTTCCCTGTCGTTCGTAAAGGTATGCATAAAGAATAAAGTAACTCAAAAGCACTACCCAATAATATACTGCTTTCATGACGACAAACACGCCTATATGCATACATACAACATGTACACACACGTATGCGGTATATTAAAGTGCTAGGTAACCCACAAAATATGAATGGTGTGTAGGAAGGCACATACTGTTAACGAGTAATTGTGATTATTATCCGAAAAAATAAAAAAGGAGCAAGTATTACAGATGAGAGACACCAGCAGCAACTACATAACCGATAATTGTGCGAGTTTCAATGCAGCGTACTACTATCTAATATAGTTGTGATATAGAGGCGTATACAAAGCAACAATACAATAAACTAAGGTAACCCAATCGTGGTGTGTGTTCTTGTGTTACACTAAACTAAAAAAGGGACTGATTTTGAGAAATGTCCAAGTAATCGGCAACCAAATTCAAGCACTACAACTTCTAGCAAAGATGAAGAACGTCTATAAAGAAAAACACTTTGCAATCGCCGGGTAGGGCAGATCTGTAATAAAAGTTAACGATTTTTTTTTTTTCAAATATTCAAAATCTCCAAATGGAAAACGCTGCGGAAAAGTAGCTGAGTAGCTGATCGTCATAGTAACGAAACAGCTAGAAACCCATTCAAACACACCAAAACCTACCAATCAGTTTTAAAGAACATTTTTATAGAAGGCTCAATAAACGTGGACGTATATGTATACACGAATCAAGCCACTTCACCACTAGCGACGACCTTCAAAAGACCATATCCTTCATGGTTCTGTAATATCCTGGGACTTCCAGCGCCAATCGAATGGAAAATTGCGAATAAATATCACTGTGTGCGTAACCACGTAACAGTGCAGGACATAATAGTAACATCTCTCACCCCACAATCTCATTTTTAAACCACAGGTTTTGAATCTTAAATTAATTATACATATTCCAATGGTCAGAGAACCATTAACAACATCTTAGCTTGACATCGAACTTTTTTTCTCGATAAGGAAATACTTACACAATAAGTTAAAGACACAACACACAGGCTTAAACATACTTCTTCCTCTTATTGGCACTGCAATCCTCGAAGGGTGGTTTCGGCCGGTCTTTTATGGCTTTCTGTGACTTGATAACTAACGAAAGCGGCAGACGGATACCAATGCCTTCCAGCTAGAGTACACCACATAAATCTTAAAACATGGTGGCGAAAACTTCATGGCCTGGGTCTTAAATGTATGGTGAAGCTATGCAGAGCGTGAACATAGTCATAAAAACTCATGACTTAGCATACAGCCCATTCAGCGAAGAAATGTTTCGTGGTTTACAATCTCCAAGTTCTACTGTAACACTCCAGTTTGTCAAACCACCATTGTTAAATCGCCAAATTGATGTCCAGGCTAATTCGTTGATATTCTCCGTCAGATTTAAGACGATCGTATTGTTTCGTTCCACACTGTACATCTCTCGAATGCAACAGGTCTCGGTGCGTGTACGGGCAGGCGCGCGAAAGGTAAGATTTTGTATGACAGTTAGCTTTCCGATTTTGTCCCGAGCCTGCTTGTGTGCGTGAGCTGCACATACCTGTCTGTACGTTGGTGGTGTGAGTATTTCTATTTATTTGCGAAAGTAACCGGACCGATCGCCGCCGCTCTGCAGCTGTTAACACGAACGGCGATCGCTCGGCGCATACGATCGACCGACCGACCGACCGACCGACCGCCGCTAACCACCGTTCGGGCGGGTCTCGTTTTACTTCCTCCAGTGCGTATCTCGCGCACGGTCCGCTTTCTGCACGTCACAATTGTTTGGTAGTCGTGTCAGACCGTCTTAAGATGGTCGACGATCGCCGCTGCTGGTAGAGTGTGAAAGGCGGCAACCAGGAAAAAAAGACGGCCACTGCTACGTGTACGCGTTGTCGTCATTCGTATGTGCCGTGAACATCTGAGCTCCAGCCTGTGTTCTCGTGTGTTTCATTTGGTTCTCTAGTGCAAGAAAAGAAAAAGTGCATCAACAATGCAACGCGATCGGTAGTGTGACGTGAAGTAAAGAAGCATGATTAGAAACTCGCCCGCCCGACTGTATGGTGCGAATCTGTATCTGAATCTCACCGCACTTTCCACCGAGGCGTCCACCACGTCCCACAACAACCGGGGCAGACAAGAGTGAAAGCAAACTACTGCTAGAAGAGGTTTGCAGCCCCAATCCATCTGTGAATTCCGGCCCGTTACTTATCATAACCGTATCGAAAAGGCACACGATTCCTTCCCATTTAGGGTTGCCCAGCGGCCCAGTGTGCGTACGGGTGTGTTGTTTGAAGCGATTTTGCTTTGTTAGGCTGTGAGTGTAAGGAAGAGGAAGTATGAAAGGTATGCAGTTTTTGTACGGATCTGCCGTTCGGTGGCGCGGATCGGTGACCGTCACTAGGATTCTGGCCACGCTGTTGCTGCTTGCGACGGTTTTGCTAAACCATGCTGGTAAGTACAAAGCTTGCAAACCCCTAAACCCAATGCCCGGATACGCGAGTCATACGAAAGACTCCTTCTACTCGCGAACGACAAGCGACGAACCGTGAATGAGGGCGAAAGAAGACAAAAACAACTCCAACGAACGAACCAAAGGGAGAGCGTGTGGTCGGAACATTCTTCTTGCGTACGAACACAGTGCGGAAAGGTTTTACGCACAGTGCGCAACCTTGAGTTTGTTGTACACTGTAGTGAGTTGAACCGCCCAGGAAGTGCACTCAACTTTGGTCTTCGCACTTGGCTAGTGGAAAGGGTGCATGGTATAGGAATAAGATCGAATTTTGCACTACGCTCACCGAAGGACGTTTCGATGACTGTTTCATCTGCACAGTGTTAGTCATACTCAAAATGTCCGTTGTGCAAGCACTTATTCATCTCATAGCTGTGAACTGCAGTCAACAGTGCTCGTAACGAGTTCCTTTTTTCACAATTTTTCCACATACGAGCAAATGGAAATGCGCGTAAAAAGTCTAGTTGTTGATCTGTTCCTTTTTGGATTTTGGCAGATGTTATGAAAATAAAAAATTTATATGTTTCATTAGTTGTAAAGCTACTTAATTACTTCTCCAGCGCTACAACCGCTTCGCAATCTTGGCCTGTTGCAACATTCCTCCTGCCAATCGTTTTAAAGTTAGCTACACCAAAATTCATGCCTGCAAATTAGAAGCTTAAAATGGATAATTCATAAATATTGAAAGTACAATCAAAGACTTTTACTTTTACTATGCTTTCCAGAACTAATTACACCTCACGATGTACTCTGTCTTTCATAAAAACATAAATCAATAAATTACGATTTGGACGATCTAATAGTAATCTTAGATTACAAATTCTATAGAACTAGATCAATATGCCCATCTTGCCACAGGAATCGTCGTTTAAGAAAAAATGTGACTATGGGCTTTCAAGGGCTTTGTCGTCTTTATTCTTTGAATCATACCCGCCAAAGGCCTTCTCAAGTTTGGAACTTCAAACGTCACTTAAAAAGGTTTATTTTTTTCATGAACGGCGTTGAGGATTGATCACTTTTCATACAAATCATGTGGAAAAGAACGACTGAAATACTGGACCGGATTACATTAGCCTTGAGACTTGAGACTGTAGTTCACACATTATCCATAGAATGTGTAATGTTCCAGCATTGTTAATTTGTACTTCATCGCCTTTCTTACAACAGCAAGTCAAAAACCGGAAGATGGCCCGTACCGGGGGAAGTACATCGGCAAGTTTAACTCCTACCATCACCAAGCGTCAGGAGATGTGTACGCCGTGGACGAGTACACGTTCCTACTGACCGGCTTCAACTACGACGGTAACGGTGTCGATACGTTCTTCTGGTCCGGCGCGAGCAACCGTCCCGGGCCGCAAGGATTCATCGTACCGGACGAGTATGGAAAGTAAGTGATCCATCACTTGATCTGCCTTGTAGTGAACAAAACAATTTAATCCTCACCTGCATTCCAGGACAAACATCCTAGAACGGTACTTCAACAAAGATTTCACGCTTCGCCTACCGGACAACAAGAAGATCACGGAGGTGAAATGGTTGGCCGTGTACGATCTAAACTCGCAGAACAACTTTGCTGACGTGTACATCCCGGAAGACTTTGAACCGCCCGTACCGCAAAAGGCGGGCAGCCTAACGGTCATCGCCGGTGGTCCAATGGTATCGAGCGATACGATCGACATACTCGACTCGAAAACGATTCGCATCACCGACTTCACCTACGATGGAAAGGCGGGCGATCAAGCGGAAGTACATTTCTGGGTCGGCGTTGGTCCATCGCCATCGTCCAAAGGCAGCAAGGTGCCGGACGAGATGGGCTACCTGGACCCGATACGGGCGTACGATCGCGAAACGATCACGCTGGAACTTCCGGGTGATATGACCATCTTCGACATCGATTGGTTCAGCGTGTACGATGTGGGAGCACGTCGGGATTATGGGTCAATCCTCATTTCGGACGATCTAAACGTGCCGCCGTCGCTGGTACGCGTTACGCCGCACACCGAGTCGCTGCCGAACTGTCGCCAACTGCACAAAGATTACCGCGTGTCGTGGGAAGTGTTTGGACCGCAAATTACGATTCAACTTGCAGGAAACGTACAGCAGGACGAATATTTGTCGTTTGGACTGTCCGGTTCGGAGCAGCGTAGTCAAATGCTGGGCGCGGACGTCGTTGTTGCATTCATCGATGGACATCGGGGATATGCGGTGGACTATAACATCACCTCGCTTGCGCCGTGTGTGCAAGTGCTTGGTCAAAACAAGGGCGTATGCCGTGACGATGTGGTGGGAGGACTGGACAGCTTTCAGCTGCACACGTTCAGCCGGGAGGACGACATCAACACGATCACGTTCCGGCGTACACTCATTTCGTCCGATTCCGGCGACAAGGAGTTCCTGCTGGACCGACCGATGTACGTGGTGTGGGCGATGGGTCGCCTCGATTCTAACAATGAGCCTACCTACCACGACGTCTACCCGAAACGAAATGTACAGATCCACTTCAACACTTCCGAGCCGGTCAACGACTGTTTCAGCTTTACAAGTCGTGAAGACAATCTGAAGGATGTGTGGGAACGTCAGCAAATCTTCGATCGGTCCGTCCGATCGTTCACGGCCACGCTTGGTCCTGCTGGAGGCAAGCGAGGCTACCAAGGCATTACCGGACACGTTTCCAATGGATTGGCATGGTACATCAATGGGTTCCTCGTGCCGGAGCTGTGGTTGCGGCGTGGCCTCACCTACTCGTTTCTGGTACGTGGCGGCAACAATCCTCACTCGCCCGAGTTCTACCATCCGCTCGTGATCACGGACGAACCGCACGGCGGTTTCGACAGGCTTTCCGATGCACGGCAGAGCGAAATTCGTGTCCTGGCGGGTGTGGAGTTTACACGCCGCGGACGTCCGAAACCGATAGCCGCTGGTCCGCTATGTCTAGCACGCCACCCGGAGGGACAAGATCGCCGATTGGATGACAATTTTGCCACGTTCAAAAAGTTCAACCGCACGCTCAAGTGGAGCTGCGATTCCGGCGAGCCGGCGGTGTTGGAGATTACACCGAACACCAGCTGGCCGGACGTGGTGTACTATAACAGCTTTACCCACGCAAACATGGGCTGGAAGATACACATAGTTGATAGTTACAGCCAGTCGGCGCGTAATCACGGTACGATCTACAGCTTCGATCACTCGATTCGGTTACTGCTCTTCACGAGCATTCTCGTCGTGTGGGCAAGGTTGCAAAAATAAATAAAAAAAAAAACTTTTCTCACCCAAATACACTCAAATCGATTTTTTTACTTCCTCTTCATGTGTGGTAAAATTAGACGTCCAAGTAAGTAACAAACACAGTATAAACCTATGGAAGTATCTGTTTCCAGTGTTTTAGTTGTTGCAATAGTGCCTATATTTAGTGTGCATCAACAATGAAGGATTCGCTACAATGACGAGCTCTCTCGTCACATTGGAGAAGTCCACATATTGCGTTAGTAAAGGACACATTTTTCATCCTCACCGGTTGCTTTGGTCTCGCTGCTCTCTTGAGGACCGCACACCATTTGAACCAAAGCTTCCTCCCTCCATACGCTTCTGGCAATCTTCAAGTAGGCTGTCTTTAACGATTAGCATGATTCAATACCTATTCTGATTGAATTTTCTAAGCTACTATCAATAAGTCATTAGTCTCATCTCTCGTGTTTAATGGATTTTCCGATTGGAAAGCTGTGTACTTTCTGTGAGCATACGTATCTTGGATGAAATTATCGTACATACGTGGTCTACAATACCGGCCTGGAATGGATGACGTTACACGCTTTGGCTGACCATCTTTTATAAACCAGG
This sequence comes from Anopheles stephensi, assembly GCF_013141755.1. Taxonomy (NCBI): domain Eukaryota; kingdom Metazoa; phylum Arthropoda; class Insecta; order Diptera; family Culicidae; genus Anopheles; species Anopheles stephensi. Next base: position 42,181,401 of record NC_050202.1, read on the forward strand.
TTAATCGTTCCTCAGGCAGCAATGGGTAAATCCTAAATTTACTCGACCGCCATTTTCACTTTCGCTTACAATAAGCCACAATCACCGTCACAGCCGTTCTTCGGAACACTTTATCTACACTCGCGATCCTGGGCCCAATACTTATATTGGGTTGTCCAGAGTATATTTTAATATCGACTGAATGATGTAAGATGCAATCGACTTTTATAAGAAAAACTATATTTTACAATTTCATACCGAACCACAATCGCATGCTACTAGATGGGATCTACCTTTTAGCTATCGTTCCAAAAATGCGAACCCTAGAAAGTCCTCCATCCGGGGCAATCGTGATGCGTACGAGCGAGGCAGCCTTCTCTTGGGCCTGCAAATCTGCCGCTCTAAACTCGTGCGTTTGATTAGGTCCCAACTTCTTCCTGTTCATCAACGGTATCCACACATCCGGCTCGCCCTTGCTCGCATACTCCACCCTTACGTTGTCGGGGAAGTTTCCTTTGAAATGTATCGTGTCAATGCATACACATTCTATCCAGCATCCTTCGGGGGCACCCAGTTGAAAGGTGGCCCACTCGCACCCGGGTACTTGCAGAATTCCCGCTCCATCAACCTGTAGCACTGGCGGTCGATCAAGCCGCCGGGCCGTCTCCCAACCGTCGCCCATATTTATGGGTTGGCTGGGTTTGATCAAATTCCGTGGATGGCCATAATGTGCGTTTGAGAAACCGGTACAGCGACCCCCGTTGAGCATCGCAATCATGTCGATCGGTTTCTTTGCCGCTAGACTGTCACTTACGTTTAACCGGACCGTACCGTACACGCGCAGACGTGAGATCCCACCATCCGGATACATGTTTACACGCAAATGATTGACCGGCGGCGATTGTTTCGCTTTCGTCGGGCTAACGATGAAATACTGTCGGCGGGTTTGTTCGTAACCTGGCTTAAGCTCGGTTCGTGGCAGTAGTACATCCCACTGCTCCGTGCCTATCAGCTCCACCATGCCTAGTTCCTCCGTAGTACGGCCAGTGCCCATGTTCGCATCGCTGTTGCGGGGAATAGAGGACTGCAGCATACGCTTCATCGTTCCGTCCAACGTGCCACCCTGGATGGAAATGCGTGGCGCATAGTTCCCGGTGAAAAATGCCGTATCGATCATAAAACCGACGATTTGCGTCGGAGCACCAAGCTCCACCAGGCACCAATCGTGACCGGGCGTACGTTTGCGTCGCGTTTCCCATCCATCCATCCACTTGCCGAAGGAAGTGTACTCGTCCGGCCGAAACACTGGGTCCGCATCCTTAAGCATCCATTCGGCCGGAGCGAACCAATCGTCCGTTGCGAACAGAATAGAGCCATTGCTCTGCAAAACAAGAACAAAAAGGATAACGTAATTGACAAACTAACGGAAACCCCGTATTTCTTACTCCAATTGATGCCACTTCACTCAGCTCGCTAAATGCCGGATGCAGCTGCCGCTCCAGTGACGGTGTATGGGTGCTCTGGGCGGCTTCCATTTTCCCGATCCCGATGCTTTGAACAACGTAACCGTGTTTTGTATTATTTCCACCTTAAAACAGTCTCTCGATCGACAAAACCGCGCCACAGCACCGTTAATCTTCCCATGTGGAACAACACGGACAACGTACGATAGCGGGCCGTTTAAATATAAAAATTACAAAATAATCAAACCCGCCGCACAATCTCCCAGCAACAACACGCTCTATCGCTCTTGTGGCGCGCATGTGAAAAGCGCATCACCATTGTCTATCTACGTTCTTGGCGTAGGAATTAAAATGTGCTCAAACACAGGCACACACTCATTACCTGCTGGGCAGATAAGGCAGAGTATTACGTTGCTATTTCGTATTCATCGCAGTACAGTAAATAATAAAACATCCATATTTCAGAACACAATGAAGCAGCAAGGTCCATTCATCCAGTGTAGTGAGATGCTTCCGCAGGCTGCTCTAGGTCTCCGGTGGGGTTCTGAACGGACACACCGGGCAGGCAGCAAAACCTCCAAATGATAAGCGCTGTAGTTTTCAAAAACAAAACAAGATTAGTCGTAAATAGTTTACTAATTTTGTGTCGTTGAGTCGTGTTGTTTACAGTTGCTATGTCTCAGTTAACTACGATCATAAATCAAACGAGTCGAATTTGACTTATTCTCAGCTACAGGCTGCTCCGACGGAAAAAAACAATATAATAAAGCTATCGTAAAGATATTTCAAATCCGGTAGCTAAAAGAACACGTCGCACTCTGCCGGAAGGGACGATTTTTTCCGACACGATGTTCTATGTTCTCAATATTATGCTCCGTTCGCTGCACGGGGTTGTCTCTTCACTGTATGTTGTGGTTTATTTCATTGTTTTTATTTCATTTGATTTTTGTTGTTTCTTGTTTGCTTCTTCGCTTATGCGCTGCGCTGCTTCGTTTCTTCGTGCATTTCATAAACCTTATTCAAACCGCCTGTTCCGGCCCGTCTTTCATCCACCTTTCCTCTGCTGTGCTATTATAACGCCTTTGCCAAGCATTTCTGTAATTGTGTTCGACAACCTCTCTCGCGTTCGCTACCCATATTTGTGTCTTCTTTGTTCCTCCTCGGTCCACACCACAGCATCTCCTCCATTAGTTTTGTTTGTCTAGTCTTTTGCGATCGTGCAAGACGAAGTAAACACGAGTATCACATGCCTCCCACATCATCATCATTTACAAGCAATTCTTGTCCCCGCACTTTCCACTTCCAATCAATAAACCAATCGTTCGTGCATGGTCGTCGTCTGTCTGCTTGCTGTTTGTCTTTTCATCCCAGATTTTTCAATGCCGCCCCGCACTACACCACGCTGGCAGCGAAAATTTTTTCAAATGCTTCTGGGCGAACAAAACAAAACATAAACTAACGAAATAAAAAAAAAACATGTCGGGACAAAGGCAGCAACAACATCGTAAGTGGGATAAAAGATAAACTTAATGTAAAGAAATATAATAATATAAAAAACCTATCGCAAAGGAATTGTTTTTAAAAAACGGCTGCACTTAACCACGTACGTACGTATGTTTGCACGGGGGATGGTGCATCATGGATGTGTTCTGCACACACACACACACGCACCCCCTCCGTGATTGCCTGATATCATGTGTGAGTGTGTTGCGGGGGTCCTGCTAACACGTCACGTCAAACTTCCATGAGACACGCACACACGATTGACAAAATCGCTCGTGGTGTTACACATTCTGCCAACATCACACACACTGCATCGCCCCTCTCGAAGCTATTCCAATCGTCTGTGGCTATGTTCTAGCACACAGGTATGCGTCCTTCTCCTGTTTTTAATTTTATCCTTTCTTCGCTCTAGCGCTTTAGTTTTGAATGCATCGTACGCGTAAGTGCGGTGAGTGGTTTTTCGATTCACTGTGTGTCTTTATCCAACACCATCTCTTCTAAAGCTTCAGCCTTTTTTGCCCTCTTAAATGCAAAACATAATAAACGATTAAAAGGTGTGTCTGTGTGAATGGGGGAGTTCGCTAAATCGCTTCTCGTGGCATGCAACAAAGCACACAGGGGCAGCGGCAACTGATCGAATACAGCGTGGTTGACGTATTTGCGAATACGGGGGCAATCGATGTAAACCAACCGCAGGCATTTAAATCCTGATGATCTACATGAGAGCAACTCATTTATGATATCTTTTCAAGCAACCATTCCACATGTTGTTTTGTATCCAAAATTATTTGAATTTCACAAAAAAAAACTTGTTTTTAGGCTAGATTGTATGCCTAAGAGCTTGGTAATGATACACTACGCATCGCGCACTGCATACACTTCGTGGAAATCTGCATGTGAATCCTGCTCAGATCAGCGAAATTCGGTCCACGGCTAAACCCGATCTCCGAAAAGTCAACAAGCTCGGTGTGTGCTCCAATTCGTTAAGTGACCGGTAAGGACATATAGACCGCCAAACATAGAGGTGCGCAAGGAGATCCATCGTAGTGTGCATTTTTTCTGGATCGCAGCAGTTTCTTTAGCTCATATTACGCTCGATTCCTCGGAACAAAGAGCTTGCGGTGTTCGGTGCTTAGATTGTTCTTCGACGGTACAATCGTTCCGATGTAGCTCCCTGTTCAACCGATGCTGTAGTCCTCCCAAGCCAAGGAAATTTACGTCAATTACTTCTGTTCACATATCGCAAATAACTAACTCATACACGCTGCCTTCTATCAATTTCCACACCCTCTCATACATCATCGCCAGTCAAAACGTAACAACAACAAAAAAAATGGCTAATATGCTGTCCTGTAATCTCAATGCTTGTTTGCTTGCCCTCAGGAAGGATGCACAATTGGAATAGACGACCCGCTCCTGGTGGGCAAATGAGTGTTTGTGACAAGTTTTTCACATACGCACGCTCACTTTTTTTATCTTTTTACAATCATGTTTCATTTTGAAAATGAAAATGAGCAAAAACTGAAAGCAACTAAGGGTAATTGAATTCCGATTTCACACGCCGTTCAAAACCTTTACGTTTCAACCGCTGCCGATTGTTTGCAGTTTTCTTTAACCATTATTGAGCTGCGAAGTACGATAGTTTCTCTTAGCCTTCCTTAATTAACCTTTTGATGCGTTGATTTCAGTTTGTCCGAGATGTGTCCCCCCGGGGGGGGGCGTCTGTTACGCGCGTTCTGAGAAACACAATTTGCTGTGTGATTCATTTATATGTATAATTATGCCCGTATCTTTTATGTGTGTTTTTGTTTTTCGTTTTTGCTTTGTAATACCTCCCCCCATTGATAACGATAGCTTTTCGTGATAATCGATGATAGGCAACAGTACAGTTTGACAGGTTGAAAATGCCTCAAAATGCCTGAAGGAATCAAAACTTAGGACTGATTTTGACTATATGATCGTGCTTTCATCCTCCCCAAGTGATTGCGTTTGGCTTCCCTCGTTTCCTCGCATTTTTTGTTTTGTTTTGTTGATACTCTCCTTTCTTTTCACTATGTGCAAAGCTTTTCCAGATGCTTATCATCGTGGCGCACGCACGCACGCACACTTAGGGGGGTGGGGGCTTATCGTTCTTTTTACACGTTTATGCTTTTTTTTTCATCTCCATTTCCGTCTCTAGAAACATTCAATCCCCCAGAAAAAAAAAAAACATCGCCCTAACTGGTTTATTTCACTAGAATCTAGAATTAACGATGTACTTCCTTTATCATGCTCACTCTTATCATTCCAAGCACGCAGTGCTTCTTCTTCTATCTGATCTTGCTGCGCAAACACTTCACCGCACTCACACAATCTCACGCACTCTCGCCATTCACCTTTGCCCAATCACACACATTCATTGTACCCGCACTCGAAAACATATGCATGGCGTTTCAGTAGTTATTGTTCCTCTGTTTGTATATAGTGCCGCGCCGTGCCGCTGAAGCCAACACTCCTGGGGATACTATTGTTCTGGCTTGGGAAGGGCAGATAACGATCGGGGATTGCTCTTGCTTTATGCTTGTTTCCTGGGACTACTAGTACTAGGCCACGGATGTAGGGACGACGCGTGAAGAGAGAAAGTGCCGTATGGCAAATGAAGAAAACAAAATGAATGAACCATGCTAAACAAAATCGAAAATTTTACCGTACTGAGCATATGGCTGACGAGCATGACGGGATAAAGATCCAGGACCTGATCGGTCAAGGAGACCAAAAGACACATTTCGATGATCTTTTCGTGCAAAAATGTAAACTGTGTAAAGCCGATTCTCGCACCTTTTGTCAATAGCATGTAGCGCGCAAGTTAAAGCAAATCGGGGATCACTCGCATACATCGTCTATCCTAGCTATAACGTTGTGGCCACACTTATTATACACACATACATTCTGTCTCTCTCTCCTGGGAAAGATTCAACCCCATCGCCAGCTACAAGGGTATGGCTTTTCTACTATTTCAGTAAACCTTATTCGTCATACCGAAACACCCGGCCATAGGGTTATTTCTTCCAGCCAATTGATTGTTTCACTTACTACTGTTCAGCTCTGTTCTAAGCATGTCTCTGTTTCTCTCTCGCTCGCTCGCTCCACAAACGCGTACATTATTGACTGTTCCGAAAATGATCGTGATTTTCACTCACGCACGGTTTGCCGCTTTACACAGTATTATGCCAGGCTATGTTGCGCGTCTTGCTACTCGCGACGACGCTACCCTTCCTCCGTTCTGCCCCCGTCTTCTCTTCCTGCCCAGGAAACTCAGCTCAGTAATAATAATAATTATAATCATCATCATTACAATTAGAATAATGTATAATTATCCTCGCTACTACTATTACTATTGGCTAAAACTTATCCTGAAATATGAATAAATTATTGGTTGCGGCCACGGCGATGATGTTTTCGAGCGGGTGCCAAGCAGTGTGCAGGATCCGCTTGTTGAAGGCCAAACAGTCAACGCTGATCTCATCCTTTTTCCGCTTGCCGCCGGTGCACACTTTGCGCGGTTTCAACACCGTCTTCGGTTTGATGATGTCGCGCGACGCTTCCAGCGTGACGTCCTTGTTCGTGTTGCGATCAAAGATGCGGAAGAAGTTGTTGTAACTGCCGGTCATAATTGCCGAATCGTTGCCGTTCCAGCAACACTCGAACTTGTCGAAGATACAATCATTCTCGTACAGCGAGCACAGCTTCGTACGGAGGTATTCATGAACCTGGGCAAGAAAAAAAAAAGAAGAAGACAGCGTATTAAACGCCGGATGTCCTGCCGGAACTGGTAACACTCCTTCATCCCACTTACCGGATACGTTTCGATAGGTCTCGTTTCCATGTGCAAATCCCACACCTTAATACTCAGATAGTCCCGCGAGATCATGTAGCGGCCGGAGTTGCTCAGCTTCACATCGCTAATCGAACTGATTATTTCGCGGAAAAAGCTTTTGTTTGTTATATCCACATCCTCCGGCTCCTCGAACAGCTTCGCGTGCCGGTCGCATAGCGCCGAGGAGCGCATATCACATAACCTAATTGTACCCTTGCTGCTCGAGTACACGAACACGTTGCACTCGGTCGGATGGAACTCGGCCGCGGTGATCACCTCCGTCAACTCCTCCATGTTGGCCGGCTTGATGTCGACGATGTTGAAGCTCTGGTCCGTAATTTCTAGATGCCACAGGTTGATCCGCAGATCATCCGCCGACAGGTACGTTTCCTGGTCAGAGTTCACCGAGATCGAATTGATGTGGTAGGTGTGTGCGTTCGCGAAGATGCGGCGCGGGGACGCTTCCACCATCAGATCCATCGGTTTGATCGACGGTACGCGCAGTGCATTGATCGAGGCCGGATCGCGAATGCTCCCATTGTCCTCCCGCGTGTTGTACCCCTCGACGCGCTTGTCGCGCTCGGACACCTTCCACAGCTTGATCGTTTTGTCGTTGGTCGAGAGCAGAAAGTGGGACTGATTCTTTCGCTTCAGCCATCTGATTTTGTTAATCTTCTCCTCGATCTCAAGCGACTTCAGGTAATCAAACTCTGGTTCGTGCGATTGAAAGGTGGAGTACACATTGTATTCGCCCCGCCGCGGTGTCGATGCCTTCGAGGAGGGGTCTCTCTGTAGAGGAAGATGGGGGTGAACATTAGTAAATGAAAGTATAAACCAGAAAGTGCATTAATCTATCGAGCTGAATCGAATCAGCTTATGATGATTTGTCAAGTTAGTAAGGCCGATTTGTTGCGATTCAACTTTTCATTGCACCACAGTATATCCTGGAGTATCGTATTCACGAATTTGTGATGCTATTTTTTTCAGTTCCCTACATTTCTACAAATTATTGAGTTATTTATTTATTTTCAATTATGACGACTTGAAGCCGTTATTGTCAAATTATTTACTTATGTTTCGCCATTACTTTGTAGTCCTCCCTATCTCCTTATCTGGATTTTTTTTATTTAAATGAAATTGTCGAACAATAAAATGAACTTAATAAACTACAACATTGTAAAGCATTTTTATCTTATACTTTCAAAACCCATTAATGTGCTGCTCTTGATTCGCCCAGTGTATAGTATGACATGTTCTACACAAATAATATACCGGAGAAATATTGAACTAAATAAATGGGCGAAACTGCACCACACGCAAAAAAGTGTGCGCTGGTGAACGTCGTTTAAGCTATTTCGTATGTATCCGCGCGATCTTGGTTTAAGATTTCCAGCTCCTGCATGTTAAGTTCCCTGCGGGCAAAAACCACGACAGCTTCTATCAAAACACTGAGCTCACTACTCACTCGCTACAATTATGGAAGCGAAAAGGAAACATGACCGGTTTGGCATCATGATGTCAGCTTGTTGGTTACATAAAATTAAACCAACTCCATTCAACCCAGAGCAACAGCATAAACGGACGTTTAAAAAAAAACGATCTCTGCCTGTCGCCAAGTATCGCTAGCACTTTCGAATCCTTAGTCGTATGCGACGATAATGCGTGGCAAAGTTTACTGTCGCGGACGTGTTACAAATAGTTGTTGTGCTCTACTATGAAGCACTACTGCACTACTGTGAAATGTTCTTACCTGAAATATAACAACCCGTCCTCCTTTATCACCGGTGGCCAAAAGTTCGCCATCGTGATTAAACTCGACGCAGGAAATGATGTCGGCCTCGGTAACATCATCATCCAGGGCACCCTTTATCTGTGAAAAGCACCACGATGTTTCGCCATTACCTAGTAAGAGAAAGCGTGAGTGATATGGGATGAAAGATAACGTAAGATACGAGTTAGCAATTTATATATAATAAAGTTGAAACAAACATGAAGATAATGAGAAAGTAAGATAATTTTGTTTTCCTGTGCTGAAGACCAGCAGATTTCGCTCTAATATTGTTAATATTATTGCATATGTTATCTAAATTGTAGGAATATGTTTCTGTTGCACCCAAAAGGAACGGAGATTAAGTTAATATACTTGAAAACTTATTTTCCTCTTGCTTGATGTCCTAGCAATAATCTCTGATAGATACGACACAAACATCAGTTATTCAGGCATCTGTGTGTGCGACTTAAGAAACCAAAATTAATATTTATAACGTTTAAGAAGAACTAGAAACATCATACTGTCCCCACATGGAAAGCAACAAAACTCATCGCTATTTTACCACTTTCTGCCGATCTTCACAGGATCTTTAGATATTCTTCTTCTTCCTTGGCACTACAACCTCGAGAGATCTCGGCCTGTCATTTCTGGCCTTCTGTGACTTAATTTTACCCGCAGTAAAGTAGTCAGCTTTACATACGGTGAGGCGGTCTGGATGGGATATGAACCCCGGCGCTGCCGAGTGAAGACCAACGCCGCTGTCGCCTCGGCCACCGGACCGCCCGATATTAGCTTTCAAAAATCGAAGGTTTACGTAGAAATTGCGGTTTGTTCATTATTATGAAAATCGATCTAATTTATTTTTATGAAGAGTGGTCTCAGTCTCCCTCACAGCATGAACTTGATGGGTCTAATGAACCATTGAAGAAAACTCTCACAACAAGAAAACAGCACGCACTTCATTGTTTACCATAATAATTTGGCACTAGTGCATTTCCTACTAGGATTGTCCTACCAATTCTTATCTAGATGAAGCAAAGCTTTTTCTGCAGAAACAATAATCGATCAGTTAATGTTGTTTAATCTAAGAAAAAAAAGGGACATCGATTGTGAGTGAAAGATTAGATTGTGACACCAACAGGCATAACTGAGTAACCGAAATTTCCTTATCATACGGTTAGCTACGGTCTAGAAATAACTAAGTGCACCACCGCACTTCCAGCCACAGAACGTGAGTTCCTACATAGGCAGCATCATCTACCACAGCCCCAAAAGGGTGACGCTGATTTGCGACTGAACAAGTCGAAAAACATTTTACGAATTTCCTGTTCCTATCCGTTATGATCACACATACAAAACTCCTCTCCCGTAATCACGTTTCCATTCTGTAGGCCTTTCCCAGCAAACGCAAGTGCCTTCTCGACACTTCTGAGCCGAGGGCACATCCTTCCCAACGACGACGGAAGCCGACAATTTGCTGTGTGCATTAATGGATAAAATGGGATGACATCGATTGGAAATTAATGTCACCTGTAGTTGCTGCTGCATGGAACAAGTACTAGATGACACTGGTTAATGTAATGCAGTGTGCCAGAATCTTCAGTACAGACTTATCCCTTCGCAAAGGTCCATAAATGCGCTTTGACACAAAAAGGGACCGATACGAAGAAGGAAAAATTTCTAATGATCCTTTTTAAATTAGTGTAAAGTCTTCCGACGGTCCTTCATTACTCGAAGGACACCCTAAATACAGCGCAAGGAGTAAAAGGATAGCAAGAGCCCTTTAAAAAGACTATCATAAAAACGAACAAAAATGGATACAATGGATGTAATATCCGAGTGTCGCACAGAAACGTTGTGGTGGTTTTGTGCATTTATATCGATTTTTGTGTTGCTTTTCCGCGGATAGTTTTACACGGTCGGGTCATTCGTACGTACAGAAAGCACTGGGATTTTATTTATGGCAAAAGGCAGCAGACTCTTGTTTCTGTGCTACAATTTGTACGACTTTCATTAGATATCTTACGAGCTTATAGGGAGAAAATTCGTTGGAATGTATTCTAAGCCCAAAATTCGCACATAATTGGGTTCGGTTTAGGGTAAGCAACGAGCGAACATTGGTGCCATTGTCTGTGCTCACATGAGTATGTGCGCACGACCGATTGCCCCATAATGGGGGTTTGGTAAATTTTAATTGAACAATCGCCGCACAGTTGAGTTGGTGCCAAAGCGGACGAATCAACCTCATTTTCAAATGTAAAGAAAAAGGCGATATCCTAAAAGCATGCAAAGCTATTCCTCTATCCATAACAAGGCCAAGGATGACCCTCGTGTTTAGCTACAGTGAGAATAGCAGCTACGGTTTAAATTTTGCATAGATCACAAGGTATTGATTTTAATCGACCTAATCCCATTCGGTGCTGCGTAATGGAAGTTTAAGTGAGTCACGGGACACAAATTCCTCTCCTGGATGGTTCAATTGGTGGTTCTGGCCAATCGTTTAGGGGTTTTTTGAGCCGGTTTAGCGGATACAAATGTTCAACGCTACGTACGACGGACTTCTCACTCATTAATAATCGTAGAATTTTGTATCCAAGAAGCATTGTACAAAAATAGCAGCACCAAGCGGCCGCAACTGGCTTTACGATAAGAAGTAGGGATTTCTTAAACAATTAGTAACTACTTCGTCTTGACTACAGAATTATGGGATAAGGTACTCCAATAATTGAAACTTGTAATTCACATGAACGCTTCAGAGGTCAGTTAGAAGCTGTTCGGTCGATGATGCGTTCACTGTCAAAAAGAGATTTTTGACTAGCGTTGTAAGCCGCTGGTTATGAGTCATTGTCTCGTGAACAACTTCATCTCAAGCAAGGACAACGAGTTTCGTTAAAGAATGTCCATATTGTCCAGGATATTTTTCAGATATTCTAGGTATACCGACTTCACATCGATAAAGCCTCGCGCTGTTCCTTATCAATTTCTGTTACTAGTCAATACGCCGCCAAGCCGTCATACTAGATATATAAAATAAAATAAATTTCTGTTACTATTTACGGCCACACAATACTGCTGTGACATTATATGATAGTAAAATTCCACAAAGAGATTGCACACATCCGCTTCAAAAAGTCTTGACCTAATATTTCTAGCCCCCTTTACTTAATTAAACAGCATGTAGTCCTGTGCGTGAGTGCGTGAGCACTCGGGATGGGATTCGATACCCACTCCTAACATGTGTTTTACCGGAACCACTACAATATTGCTACCGTTTCAATCAAGAAATTAAACTAATAATCGCGATTTCAAATTCGTAGAATGTTGTAATGTTTCTAAATGAAATATAAAAACTGTTATATTTTCATGAATGCATACCACATTGGCTAGGATCATATTTAGCAACAACTATCGTTATGGACTACATAAAAAGGAACATTGTAAAAGACCAGTAAAATAAGTTGCCCGCACAGGTTCGTAAATCACACACATGTGCATCACTTTTACCGGCAGTTTTTTTTATCGCTTTCCCCCCATAATCAACATGACAACCGACCACGTGTTGACGAACCCTGTCCTACGTCACTGTAGCCAGCGAGCAAAGCTGTACCGTGTACATGTACAGGCAGCAGCAGCACACCGTTCCTAGAGCACACGCACACACAAGCAGCACAGCGCGCGAATTCGTTTTCTTATTCGTTTTATTTTGCAGAAACTCACACCACCAAGAAAGCAAGCACGCATCTTTTTCTTACATGCTGCTGCTGCCGATGCTGCCCCCCCTTACTCACTCACACACTCACTCACAACCCCGTCTGTTCGTGATAGCAACATTTACGTTGTTCCTTCGCCGTTCTTTTGCTTCATTGTAGCCGCTATGTACAAACGAGTACGACGACGATTCATAAATTACATCGTGCAGCGCAGAGCGTAAGGAAAAAGATCTTTGACAAATCTGGTCGACGCATTTTGGAAGAGACGGCCTGCTACAAACGTCAAAGTATGCGCTGAAAGCACAGCAGGCATAACCAACACAGCCAGACACAGACAGACAGACAGTCGTACATGCAGGAACATTGCTAACAAAATCCTGAAAGTGAGGTTAGAATCATTTGTTGTCACACACGCAAAGGACCAAAGGTCGGTCGATGAGACTTTCGTTGAATGTTTTTCACTTGTCTAAAAACTCGGTTCCGTTCTATGCTGTCACCCCTTTCGGTTGAACTAAATTACCTAAAATATGTACACTCACCGGCCATGTCAAATCCAGTCGCAACCTCTACCGGGGAGAGACTTCATATACAAGAACGAACTATTGTTGTCACTGCGGTTTTCCTTCTTTCACCCGATTCACAAGGATGTGCTTTATCGCAGATCGTAGATTGATACTTCTTCTTCAACACGAGCTTTTGTTTTTTAAAGAGCCAGAACGAATCAGGCTATATTTTGCACTAGCGCCGATTGAAATTTGCACACTTTGGCGTAGAACGTAGTAGCCACTGGGCGAGCGTAAATAGAGAAAGCAGAAAGCCCGTGTGATTGAACGATGTGTTGTTTTTCAATAATATTGCGCACTTGTTTTGTATTCACTTCAACTTCACACAAATGGGAACAACTAGGTCACATCTAAACCAGCAGAGTAATCTGATGGTAACAGGGGAAATAAGAAAACCAATCGACATAAAAATATCGCTGTATTAGATGAGTTGCTATCACACACCTCAACACTTTTGTGTACGGCCACCCTTTTAGAAACACGACCGCGCACTACTACCGCATCTGGAGTTACAACATCGCCAAAAAGGACGCAATTTAAAGCGGACGCTTTTTCACCGATTCCTGCCCAAGGAATAGCCCATAAATGACCCACATGCTGTAAGAAATCCAGCCAAATACACCGCCGCACCGTATCACACGCTCTGTCTAAATGTGTCTTCCAAGATGCTACGCGAAACGCACACACTCACACACATAGTACGCACTCCGCGGCGATAAGCTAGGGTGAGTGTGACAGCTTACTTTTCTACACACCACCGTCCTGCAGCAAGGTCGACTCGCTTCCGAGTATGGTTAAAATTTGCTGACCATCATCATCATCATCATTAGGTACAGCGGAACCACCACCCACCAATCATATCTTTGAAAATCTCCACTAAACTACGCCAAACGCACCACCACATCCCACAGGAACGGAGATCCTCTGGATCCGACCATCGTATGATTAGATTTGAGACGGGAAAAGGCAAAGAAGAATAGGAGAAGTAACAACACACCTATAACTATACACACTTTTCTCCGCTGCTGTGCCCGTTCTAATCATCTAAGCAAACGATGGTTATCTTCCCGTGTGTTTGCCTGTGTGTGTGTGTCTGTAGTGGACTCAAATGCACATTTCGACCATTCGCACTGCCTACTGCCACCACCGCGCAGCAGCGTGCGACAGGCTCCAGGATTCGGAAGCGCTACACAGGATTCGCGAATGTCGCCACTAGCCAAATAACAACCACTTGGAAACTCTCGACTCGGTTACACACCGTGACAATGTTTCGCAAAGGCTTTTCATTACCAATGCGGTATTTGCCAAAATCGATCACTGCTTCTTGCCGCCGCCGTCGTGGAAATCGTACAGGGTAACAAATTAATGATGATGTGTTTTTGGCGTGAAGCAAACGCAAAAAAGAACCCTCTAACTTCTTCTCACATAGATCACACGGCACAGGGAACAGCGCACATCGTGTGTCATACGGATGCGGGATATTCGCACGGCGAAAAAAACGACCGACCGACCAAACTCTCAACAGCGTTCTTCTTTCTGCGAGAAGTTTGCACGGCAGCCACCATTGCACACTGTCATATACGCACACACACACACACACATAAATATACGCGCGCGCACACACAGGCTCAGCTGCTAGAATGGTCCGCGTAGTCTGGAGAAGGTAGAAGCACAGTGACAGAAAGCAAAAAAAAACCTACGAAATTTGCGACCCGACTCCACGGCTTTTGTCGTGGGCAACTGAAAACTCGTGACACGGACCACTTTCGATGCGTTTCGTTGTATTTGCGTAGAGGGCTACTGATACTACGGAAAATGTCGAGAGAAAACGCGAATACACGGCACCAACCAACCAAGCTCCAACAAACACGATGAAAATAGGAAGAAGCGAATGCCAAGTGCAGCTGTCAAAAGTTGCGCGTACCCAACTTACAAAACGAGGCCAGGGTTGAGCAACTCCGCTCCGAAGTCAGATGGAATTGGCGAAAAATTCAAAACGACGGTTAGTACCCAAGTAACGTCGTGTTTCAAATGTAGGAGAGTCGTTGGGTGTGTTGTGAAGATTTATTTAACTTTTCCAACATGTAAAATTTGTACGTTGATCCGAGTTTATATTTATCACGATTGCCAAAAATCGTTCGAGTGTTGCTGAATATTCATGAAGGGAATCTCTGATCATTTACAAAGTTTGATCAACCAAAATTTTCTGGAACTACAAATTGTCCACCGACTTGCGAGAATTGCTTGCTACAATTTCGAACAGTTAAGTAATTCCACAACAATTTCCAAGTCAAAAATGTAGTGTATTGAGTTGAATGTGAATTTAACAAATGTTGTAATTTGTCCTCCTTGTGATAATTGGTTCAAATTCCATCAGATTTGTCTAACTTTGGCAAATTTAAGTTTGACTACAAGGCGTATGTCAAATTTTCACTTTAAATAGACATGACATAGAGCTAAACCCCACTTAATCCCTTTTTTTAAGTTCAACGAGAAAAGTGCCAGAATTTATAAAGATCCTTTTAAGTAATTTTACATTTAAGTTACCCAAGAAATACCTTAGATTAGGTAGAAGCATTTGATATCTTCAATAAAGGAGCACAAAATTATCTTGAACAAGTTATCGCAGCACGTGTACAACAGTCGATTAAGAAATGGCATTACTTACCACTGTTACTACTGCTGCTGTTGCTGCTACTACCGCTGCTGAATTGCTTTTTCGTTCCATTGACGGCCGTATTGATCATGTACCCTATCTTGGTGAAGCTGGACTGTCGTATCACAGGTCGGGGCGGTATCGGTGGTGGCATATTGATGGGAGGACTGTGCGGAGGGCTAGGACTGCCGGTCAGCGTGTAGCTGTATCCCTCAGCCGTTCCGCTGGCCGTACTGCCGGGTATGGTTACCGGGTTCGTTGTCGATCGTCCCCATCGCCCAATCGATGACGCATTCTGTCTAAAGCTCGTCTGTACCTTAGCTGCCGGAATGGAAAAGTTTAATATCAGGTTGGAAATTAAATCACAGCCACACGGTGAATGTTCGAAATATAGCAAAAAAGACTCGCTTATCACCAAATCAATCCTATCACGCGCGGTTTCCATTTCGATTTTGTCCCCGCGCGTCTTACCCGCAGAAGAGTCACTACAGAGGACTCGAGCCACTATAAGGTGAAATAATTGAAAAAGATAACAAACGATTCCAGTCGCGATAAGAGCGTCCCATCGTTGGGTTTGTGTATCGCTCACCTTACCCCATTTGCTTCGCTGCTATCTAGCGAGGCGAATAACAATTGCCGCGTGTAATAAAATTTTTACCGTATCACTTGGCTTGCCGGAGCCAAGCGGTACGACACTTGTCGTTCCACACACTTGGAAGTTTACGATTTCTATAAACACCTACGGGCGCTACTAGGCGATCTATCTCGCTTTTAATGCGGTAAGGTGCGTTGCTTTTATCGCATGCGAGGAACTATGGAAAGAAGGGCCTCTTTCTTTATGAGTGACCTTACTGTTGAGGATAGCTCAATGCTGCTACCATTATGAGAAATTGTACGGTATTTAAATAAATTCGTACAGGCAGCACTTACACTTCATCGATCGCTCGAAAGTTGCTGTTGATGGTTGAGATGCTCAATACCAAACCGTCGGGCGGGATGCTGACGTGGCCGGTTTATGTTAACCATGAAGCGGATGCAAAACCGATAGCACACTGGTTCACTCGAGTGACCACCGCGTTCTTTGAGCTTTGATAACGCCAGGCATCTACGGTGGCTGCTGTCCCCGTTATCCCACGATGATGTCAAGGACGCTAGAATGAGAGCCAGAACGATGGGAAAGTTAAGCAATGTTTTACCGTTCTGGAATGTTGAGCTTGTGTCGTGCTGTTCCACAAAAATAGCTGCAAAAGCAATATTTGGAATCATCTGTTTAGCTACAACATCGTGGACCGAATCCCAACGCACGTTCCACACATGATCGGCGAAGCCAAAGGGAAAGGGACATTGCAAGAAAGGACACCAAGGGACACTACAATAGGTTTCCCAAAACCCCTTCATAAATTTTGCCTAATATTATACCAAAACCCCTCCACTAGGACACATCTAGCACATGTGTGCCAAAAGCATATTTGATTGGAAGCAATGAGTTGTCGTTGGATATAATTCCACTGCTACGGTATACATATTGCTTAAGCCCAAGCCGGTGAATGCAGTTTTCTGCATACTTCCCGGCACAGCTAGCAATAAGCCACATCGTTCATACCGTCCTCCACCAATTCTGGAAGCTTTTAAAACCAGCCACCGATTAGTGATTGTCCCAAGACAATAGAATGCGGTTCCATGTCCCTCTTCGCACAGAGAGTCCCCGTAACTGGAACGCTGCCAAACTGTTTGGCCAGTATTTTTGAAACACACTTAGCTTTTACTGCCATTTGTTCAAATTTGCACACCAATGCGTTGCAAAC
The DNA here is from genome assembly GCF_013141755.1 of Anopheles stephensi. Lineage (NCBI taxonomy): Eukaryota > Metazoa > Arthropoda > Insecta > Diptera > Culicidae > Anopheles > Anopheles stephensi. The sequence continues at coordinate 42,198,707 of NC_050202.1, forward strand.
TGATTAGCGTTGTCTTAATGAGTCTTTAATTTTCAACGTAATTATTATTTCTTAAATATGGCGGTCCGATGCCGTATTGTCACCACCGCACCAAAAAGACAAGTATAACAGAAATTAACTAGGCATTTCCTTCTAGTTATTTGCCATATTGTGCACGAAAGATAGGTGGTTGTTGTCCATTTCTATTGTGTGTGTATGTTGTGGGTTTTTTTTGTGCGGATCTATTATGGGTCCGCACTGAAAAAAACAACAAACCTGTTATTTGGACAGTACAAACAAGGATTTTTTCTGCGTGCAATGTTCCCAGCAATGACACAGCCCGTGATCGACCAAGTCAACATCGGATTCAAAAGCGATCAGCGAATTCCATCTCGCAACAGCTGGGGTGACTCCACTGCTTACGAGGCTGTACCCGCCGACCGCTCCCGAACCCAACGCCAAATTTTCAACGTAACAACAGACAAACGAACAGATTTTCCCGAATTTGTGCTTTCGTGAAGAAAAAGAATATTTAGGTCAACCAGATTCAGTTAGCAGGCTCCATTGATTGCTTGCAAACGACAGCACAACAAACGAAATGTAATAGAAAAAAAGATTGAAAAGTCATCACTCCTGTTTTGCACCACTGTTTGGTGTTTTGCTGGTTTGTTCACGTGAGTCAAAATTGGCTATCTTGCAACAAAAGTGCATCGATTAAATGCAACTTCGCTCGAGCGTCTCAACACCAGTTCCGGTGTAGCTGCAAGCAACAATGTTATTGGAGGGGAGAGAGTGGTGGCTGGGGGTGGTTACTGATTGTTATCGTGCGATTAGGGTAATCCACACAGTTTGCTCCGTCGCTCTCGCTCTTTGTTACCCCCACCGACGATCGGACACAATCTGGCGGGATGATCTTGAGGAGAGTATGGGTCCGACATGATCTTTACAGCGCACCGAGCTCGTACGCATAGACGCATATACACTCGACTACTATTGCGCCATGTCCATGCGCGGGACTGGGGTGGGTATGTGCAAGCACAAGCAATCGACAACCATCTGCCGCGTAGTTAGTCCGTTTGTTTAGCGCCTGTACGAGGAGAAGTCTTGCGCCATGCGCTCGGTTACATTGAACTGTTTTTTTTTAGTTTTGTAGGGTTTCCATTCATATAATGGAACTTTTGAATCACTCGATGGAACGTTTGAACTGTATAGTGTAATATTGCAGTCGCGTTGTGGATATTTGCAATCATACAGTGGAATGCTACATTCGATTAAGGGAAGTATGCCATTCGACTGTGGAAGCTTGAAATCAATTTTATATTGAGGAAGTTATTATTAAAACATATAGTAACAATTATAAATAATGTAATATGAATGATATGGTTCCATGGAATGGTTCTATGGTTCCACTCAAAATGCCTGTCGCGATGGACGAACCTCTGATACATGGAAACTGTCCAAAACTGACGGAACCCTCTTAGTCGCGTTCGGGAGGAAGATGCTCAGAAGGATTTTTGGCCCCGTATGCGCGGAAGGATAATGGAGGAGCCCCTACAATAACGAGCTCTACGAGCTGTACAGATCATCTTCCAGCGTACAGCGAATTAGACTCACCAGGCTGCGGTGGGCATGAGAAAGACACTGGACGACCCAGCCGTCCTTTTAGGCCGTCCACACGGACAGAGGAGTCGTGGTAGGCCCAAATTGAGATGGAGTGATGGCGTTGATGCGTCCGAAAGAATTTCCGGGAAAATGGATTGACAGACGATGGAATGAATCAAAACTTCCATCATATGGATCGAAACCCTGTATGTCTCACGTGTTGCAAGCTCGTTTGATTGTATAATGAAAGTTACAGGATGGTTATATCTCAGACAAAACAATCTAATTTGTACTGAAGGCCAGGAAACATGCATCATTCCAAGAAATTTGACAACAAAGGTGGCCACCTACCAAAAATAGATTTTGAAGGCACTTCTTTTTTAAGGGGAATTAATTTGGCTCTCATCTTTAAATCACTTTTGTCCGTGACATTAAATGGGGCGAATATCATTACCGAAACTCACTCGCACGATAGTGTGACCCTTGTTTGTTGCACACGGGGGACAGAACAAGTCGGTCTAAATTAACTGTTTTAACACACTTTCGACCCCATCACGACGGCGATGATGAACGGCGGCAGATATGCACACACACACCCAGACACAAGAAAATCCCTACACAGAGTAGGGAATAATGGACAGAAAACACACAGGGCCAAAGTGTGGCACATTGCGTACCATAAATATCTTCGTTAAGTGTAATTTACGCACGTGCAAACAAACCGTAGCGAAGATTTGTTTTTCCGTGAACGTCTGTCCGTCGACGACAACGCGATACGATCCGCCCCATCTTCCCAAAAACCTGTCTTATGGTAGCGTTCTGACCGAAAAAAAAGCACTGGATCATCATCATCGCCGTCGTCGTCATCAGCTTTGCAATCGTGGCGTTATCGTGCCAGACGTTGTGTTATTGTTTTCATGTCTCAGGCCCCAAGGCCAGCCGAAAGAACAGAGCACGCAAAATGCGTGTCCGGCAAGCGAAAAACCATCGCTCGCGACCCGTGTCCTAGCGCTGGAAATAGGCTGGCGAGGCGAAGCTTCAAATTGATGGATAAACTTTGATCGATCGATCGATCGATTGATTCACGGCTTCTTTTCGCAGGTAGGGTAGGCACACATGCTGCTAATCAGATTTCAAGACCAATCCATTTCTCACACCTCCGACGCTGCTCCGCACGGTCTCTTGCAAGGGGCTAATTTATGTCGCATAAGCGTTAATCGCCTTGCCGGTTTGTTTGTGTACATTTCATGCTGGGCTGGCGGTGAGATTCGATTCGGTGGCTCATCGTTCGAAGAAAAGAGGCCACCACGCGTAATCCATGCGGCTAGTAGCGGTAGCACAACATCTAAAAACAGGGTGTCCGCATCATGCGACTGATGCGGCTCATGGGGGCGAAAGACATAAAATGTGCATGCACGCTTGGTTTCGGAAAGAAAGGTTTTTACATAGAGAAGGATGCGAGAAAGAGAGATAAAGGATCAAGGAACGTAGACGTCGTTTGAAAGGTAGGTCGACGAAGTAAACATACGCCGCGCAATGTGCAACCTTCGCCCCAATCGTACCTCGATGTCAATGGAAAGGAAGGCAAGTAAGTACCGCAAATGGCCGACTCGGTCTAGCTCACGCTGGTCGGCGACGGTGGCGGGAAGGATGGATGGGTGGTGGACAATATGACCAAACATGGCAGAGACCGGTCATCGGTCGGCGGTCAGGTCGTCGGGCCGAACCAGTATGCGCTACCCGGTGGCCATAACCTCGGTCGGATAGCCGCCGATGGAAAGACACGAGATCGATGCGGTTCGAAGGCGCTCGGAGAACCGGGCACCTTGATCGTACGATCGTTCCCAGCCCAGCGAACGCACGATCGTTCGCGCGGATGTCACGAGTGTTTGTGCAAACCCGTACGCGAATAGTTGGTGGTTTTTATCTGCTGGTTGTGGGTCAGCCTGATTTGATTTATGGCCGCGCGAGCGCGCGCCCACCGTACACGCCGAGAGTTAAAAGAGAGCTGTCCGAAAACAAAACGAAACGTCTATCGCGATCAGTCGCGATCAGATCGCGTCGATGGCAAATGCGAAGTTCAAATGAGATCATTTATGGCATTAATTTAGTGCCACCGTGGTGCAAAGTGAGCTTAATTTAAACGGCCAATAATTATACAGCTCCCTAAATGAGATCAACAGAAATCGCTGCGATCGCTACGACGCTGTTTGGTGCTTCTTTCCGGCGTATTCGGACTCGCCGTTGCCATCTAATGTAATGTAGGTCGATTATGTCGTTTCACCAAAAGTAGCGAGCAAAAGGCGACGCGCCTTCAATTACCCCGCCAACCTACAATGCAATGCGCCATTCTGTGCTCACGATCGAGTATTTCGTCCGAAAGCTCAACATATCGCAATCCTCCGCTACTGCGGCCGATACTCTTCGGCCGGATATTTACAGATGCCTCGTGAATGTCACTGCACCTTTCCGCGTAATACAGCTGCTAATTAGCACTTCCAAAGCTAGCGAGAAATTCGCACCATCGCACAGAACCCAAACGGTCGTCGCTAAACGCGGGATGCTCAGCATTGCTTTGCTCAGTTTTGTTGAGCACTGGAACTGGTGATGATGATGGCTTTGATAACCGGATATTTTGTCAACTTTTACGCTAATACGCTATTAATTAGTAACGTTGCTGTATGTTTCCACACGACACACAGCGGTAGAAATGCTTTCCTGGCACAACACTTTCAAGATTTTTGCCTCAACCAAAAGGAACTGCTTACCTTTTTTGCCGTTTCAATTTGGAGTTCAGCAAAGTGTTTCGGGCGGCGATTCACACACTCACTCTCTCACTCACTCCCGCTCTCTACCACTGCACTTCCGGTTTCCGGTTGGCTTTAACCTTCGATCTTCGGGACGGGACAGTAACGGCACCGCCACGTTGCACCAGGCTGAAGCTCGGATTTGAGGTAATACGATTTGGCTCTGCTTTCCAGCGGCTTTTGATCGCGTAAATCGAATTCGGTAGAGGTTCGCCAACGATTGACCGTACGCGAATCGTTCGGTGAGGCATCCACAGGAAACGCGTTACAAATCGAGTGCAATATGGCGCTATGATGGTCGGCAATAGTGTCGTCGATCGTACACTTCCTGATCCGTTCTCCAGTCTCCGTTAAGTGGTCACACTAAACGTTATCAGGTGTTTTCAGACACGACACGGGCACGGCACTGATAAATAGTTTTGCAACAGATGTTTCGCTAGTGCGGAACGGAATGGTTTGGCAACAATATTGGCACTGATGTCGGGTTGGGAGGGTTTAAAGCAAAAAGTTTCACTGTAACCTGTGGGAGAGACTGAAGATTGATTCACTTTAACACTTATGGAAACTTTTTACCAATTTCTTATCCCATTTTTATTGTTGAAGACACAATCACTTTAAGGATCTTTGTTTTTAGATTTCCGTTATACAGGAAGATACTTTGTTCGTCATTAACTCTAGCGAAAGGTTAGACAAACAAACATCGTTAATTCACGTCAACAAAACCACACGAGAACACTCACACAAATTCACATTCAAAACCCTCGGAAACACTATCATCGTTGGATATTTTGCTGAAAATCGTTCACAGACCACCTCAAACCGAGGGATGTAATTTATGAATCAAACACAATTATCACCACCATACTAACAGAGAGAAAATCCCCAACAAGGTACAAAAACAACCGTCTCATCGTCTCCAAGATACTTGAGGCCCGGAGAGCTGTGCCTGGCCAGTCGCTTTAAGCTCTGAGTTGGATGGATGGATGATGCGACCGAGAAAACAACACAAAAATTAAAGATAAGAACATTCTCATCTGCCAGCGCTTTGAAGTCCGGAAGGTGCCTAGAAGGCACCCAAAAAAAAAAAACAAATCTTTCACCGGAGCGAAACGTAAACGTGCCCTTGAAGGAAGGAATGGATGAATTATGGATCTCTCCTATCGGCTGACTGGAGATGAAACGCTGGCTCTGGCACGCCCGAAAGAAGATGACGACATAAAGCTACGTTCGACAGGCACGAGGAAGGATTATGATCCAGTGCCAGATTCAGAAGCGTCACTAAAAAATTTCCACCACAAAACGATCTGCAATGAAAAGAAAGCATACGTTAAGATCACACATCGGCCGTAAGATCCCGGTTACCGAATGCCAGATACCATTTATTTTTATCCACACCACATCATCAGCATGTGTCGCGGTTGTCCTTGTCACTTTCCAGAAGAAGTAGGCCAGAAGAAGGCCAACAGAGAACAAAACAAAACAAACAATCACACCCTGTACACTGTATTAAGAAATAACATGCACAATAACACAGCAACATCAGCACTGAGCGCACATTCTGCACCGATCGCGGATGATCGTGATCGCGTTGTTCACCACCCACCAAGACACGACTCTCTGTCGTTTGCTCTGCTGCCCTCCCTGAGGCAACAACAACAACGTACGCGGGTTCCGGCAAAAGATTCGAACAGCTCGGCGCTCCTCGACTGAATGAAGGTACCACGCGGCCGAACGCAACCATCCAACCGACAAATCCGACCGACTAACCCAATCGAGGCGAGGTGAACGCATCACTGAACAGCGTTGTGTTTGAATTGCTCTTTTTTGCTTCGCTGTACTACAAGAGAGTGAGAGTGTGTACGTGTGTGTGTGTGTGAATGGGGCAGGGATGGGATGGGATGGGGTGGTAAAGATAACAATAAAAAAACACACACACACACCAATGTGGCAATGTGCGATATCGGGGATACGCGTGAAGAGGATCCACGAGTATCTTTCTATCTTGCGTCGCGATGGGCACACCATATACATACTTCACACTCGCGCACACACACACACATGTGGGAACACAGGAAACACTAGGTACGTAATGCTGCCCAACATCCCTGACGCCGCTTCGTTACTTCGCATCGGCCGCCCAACAGATTAATCCGATGGAGACGCACGATTGTTGTTGACTCGCATCGTTCGTGGGAGCGCACGCGTGCGTGTTTGCACGTTTTTCTTGTACGTACTTTTTTTTTGCAGTGTACAATTTTATGAGACTTCTTTTAATGTGTGTGTGTGTTATTTCGTTTGTGTGTGGATGTAGAGAGTATTTTTTGCGCGTGAGGACTATTTGCTTACAGTCGGTACCGGCATTTGATAAGATTGATTGGCGGTGGTGTGGATTCGAATAGGTGTAATCGAAACCTTTCGGTTCCGCTTTGATTGTGTATGGCATGGTGCATTTTTGTGTGTGTTTACACCCACAGCGGCTCAGTTTCTTTCCGGTAACCGCAAAAACCACAAAGCCTACAGCCTGCAGAGTAAACACAACCCAACCCAACTCAACCCATTCCAACCCAGCTCGTTGTACATTTGTTCATACATTCTGATTTTGTTTTCCGATTCTGTATCAGTCTCTTACCTTACTCTCTCTCTCTTTCTCTCTATCTCTAGCGCTGAGCTGTTAGCTCCCTGGTTCCCTCATACCCATCAAGGTCTAGGGTGCCTTGTGCGTCAGTGTGCCCGAGCTTGTTTGTAAGCTGTAACTCATCCTCTCGGTGAGGCTGGTGAGATTTGTTTGGTGTCTTGCACGGATCACACCTTATGGGGACAATCAAAACGGTAGTTATGCAAGCTGGAATTAACTGGCACTGGCAACAATTCCACAATCTTACCAGACTGCTACCGAGTCGCAAACTCAAATCTATATTGACGCGTGTCCTGATGGATCAGAAGTATCAAAGAACACATTCATACATTATTAATACACCCTTCCATCCATCCGGAGCGTGTGTACATACGGATACGGGCGGCATCGAGATCATGTTGATAGATGAGATGCATAATTTAGTACCAAATTGAAGAGGCTCAAAAATGTCAATAGTCAAAAATGATTGCAATCATTTTCCACTTTAAGACTGCTTTCTTTTTAAGAATTATTAACTGGAGTTGAAGTGCTCTCTGTGTGATAAACCTTTTTCGACCTAGAATATTCTTCGCGAGGAACGCCGTGTAAAGTCCCCTGTGTATGATAACAACAGCATGCTGCACTGAACGACAGATAATACTGAAACTTCATTTAAGCACCGTTGCAAGGTACTCGCATCAACATCGATAGTGCTCATATCTACACCATTGCTCGTTCCTATTGCTGTGCATTATAAATTCATCACACCGAGCACACAGTAAGTAACGAGGTGCCCCAAAGGTCTAGTACACCCGTTGGCTGAATGGCTAGGCACGGGTGGCACGATACCGGAGCGTAGTAGTAACCTTGCAGTTCCGGTTGCCCTAATGCAGCCCCTAGACAAGTAAACGATCGCCGTAGATCTATCGCTGATAGGTGATCGTATGCATCTGAAGGTGCGGACGATCGAGTGATCGCACAACAAACTCGACCCGGTGCGTGCTGCTCGCACTTTGGCACAAACGGAAGCATGCGTGCGAGATTTATGAACATTAGTCACGGCCTACGATCACGTGACGCTAACGGCCAAGCAAAACCTTGAGGCGCAAAACGACAAAGCCATACAGCCACCGCACGTTGATCGGTCAATGATGTCGCTTGCAGCAAAATAACTATTATAGCTCTTTACTGTGTGGAGATATTCAAATGTATCTACCTAAACGAGAGGTAACTCTTGACTAGCTAACTCCATACGATTGTTTTCTTCGACGTGGGGCGTCACAGCGGCAAAAGACGGTTATTTCTCGATATTTCCGACCTAAAGCACATTAAAAAATTCGTCCAAAATAATCCTTTGTGTGAACGCAAAACCAATTATCACCAGTTTTGGTTCCACCCTTTGGATAAAATGTGGGGAAATACGGTGCAGAGAGAGAGAAAGAGCGAGAGGAAATTGTTTGGCGATCGAAAATAGTCGTCTGGCGATCGGATCTTTCGGTGTTGTTCATCATCATATTCACAAAACAGCTTTTATGGTTTGCAATAGGGAGTCCGGTGCCAGCTCGGGTGCTGTTTGTCCAGTCAATTGTCGAGCAGCCGCAAAAGCTGGCCAAACATTGACAACACCTATTTAAGTAACGTTTTCCAACATCTCGTTGTCTCGTCGGGCTGCCAAAATGGAGCTAGCAGACTCCAGACTGGGAACGATCCAGGCTCGTTTGCTTGCCTTGCCTGTTACCGTATAGATGGGTAAAATGATGATGAACAACGATTGCCGCGGTTCGGAGTTTGATCTAGATTAAAAGCAACGAAAGTCGGTGGATCAAATGTAGTATGTACAGAGTGTAGTGTCATTGGAGATTTTGATTATTTGATTTAGGGCTTCAGTGTTCTTTCAGTAATTCCTGGGTCTATGAAAAGTAACTATTCCTCTTGTGCTTATGACGATCTTGTTAAAATTCTGTTAGTAACCTAGAATAATAGATATTGCGACTCAGGACGAATATCTCTTTAGTTCAAACTTATTTTTATGTATAGAATGTTAGGATACCTTAGACAGGAAGTAATTACTTCGGAAAAGATATTTACTTGTATTAGCCATAGATATCCGTCTATGGACAAGACTAGGTCAAACCTGATGCGATTATAGTGTCTCCTACTGATCTGCAGCTTATAAATCTGCCCGATGGTGCTTGCTCTGGACCAAAGTTCTTGCACGTTATCTTTGGCACGTATCTATGCAAGCGGCTGCAACTGCTAAGCACCAACAGGTATTTAAAAGAATTATGCATAAGTGTATGGTACAAAAACACCAAATATTCGTTAGTCGACTTTTCCCGGAAGATAATTTGTTATTTTTCTGTATGAACTTCGAAAAGAACGCGTGAAAATATAAGAAAGTTAATGAACAGTGCGGTCGAATACTAAAACTAAAAAGGTTTAATGTTGATCGCGAAGAAATAATTTGTCGCTTTAACTTTACAAAAAAGGGTGGCCAGTACATTATTCTTCTTCTTATCTAGAGCTCTCCAACCTCAACAGCACATGGCCTCCCATTTCGGGAATCCGTTGACTTAATTTTCCTTCTGAAGAGTAAGTCAAGCGTACGAGATTCGATGTACTCCGCTGTTAAGAGACCGGAGGCGCTACAGCTTCTACTATTCGACTGTCCCCATGGCTCTTACACTATATCAAATTTACAGTGGTTGTCGTTAAATTTTGCCCCCAAGTCACCAATTTCAAACCAAAAAAATCTAACTTAGTACCAAAATTTACGCCAACGACCTTATCCTCGGTCCTCGAAAATGTTGCGGAGTGAAGCGTAAACGCTTGACTTACCACTTAAAGAACTAAGTTATGCCTACAGTGGAATAAGACAACTTTTGTATCCGAATTTCTTCTTCTTTCTTGGTCTAACGACCTCTTAGGTCATGCCTGCCATTTCTGGCTTACTAGAGTTATTGATACCGCATATAGTTGGATAGTCATTCCTTATTATGGGAGAATGGCCTAGATGGGATTTGAATCCCGGTTCTGCTGTGTGAAGACCGACACCGCTGTACCATCTACCACCGGGCTGCTCCAGAAAAAGTATTAGTGTTGATTCTTCTCGTTGGTATAACCATACCAATCAAAGTGTTTAGAAAGAAGAAGAAATTATTAACATCCTAACTTTCAATATAGATTTTGTTTTCGTTCAAATTACAAATTACTGAGAATTAAAAAATGTTTGTAAAGTCAACAAATTTGATGACAAAAAAGACTATTTTTATATAACACAGCTAAACTGTGTTAATACTAAAAAATGGAATGAGAGGATGCCCAGAAAGTAAAAAAAATAATTTGATGTGAAGTCTTATTTTATTGTATTAGTATTTTAGCCATATTTTATCAAGAACGAAGCTATGATCTTGATCAGAAACCTTGATCGTTTTCCCAGAATTATCAACGAAACTAGACAAAAAAATACAAGTTGATTCCTTGAAAATCGGCATCATAAACTCATATTTACGCTGTTTCAAAATTGGGTGGTCTTATTATGTAGTCTGTCACTGTATATTTGTAAGACTGAAATCAAGATATCCAAGTTAATGCATCGATTAGTTCCCCCAAACTGGACAAAAAATAGCCCAAGCAGAGAGTACACTGCAGCAATAAGTTTTGATCATATTAATGGCCATATTGATAACGTAGGATGCTATGCTAGGCTTCGCCGCTTCCCCCCATTAGCAAAGCTCGTATATAAGAGGGTTATTAATAGCTTCAAATAACACAGTCAAAATCTCTAGTTGATCACATCGCGTGGTGCGGAGCTTTCGACCAATTCGGAACACAATGGTTTAAGAAGTTAAATCTAATCTCGAACATTTTAAATCCAAATATTATTTATATGCGCTCGTGTTTTGCTATTTAAAAAGATTTAGACAAATAAACAGCAAAGGGTTTTAACTCGAATGATCTTTGACGAAGACACTCGGTGATATACTCGATTAATCAATATTACAGCATTTTACAATAGCGAAACTCCTTCGCGATATTTTAGGAAAGCATCGCTTCCCACATCACAACCCATTCGGGCTCAAATGAACCCTATCTTCGGAGATGCTCTCTCGTTCGCCCGTCCTGAAGCTTGGTCTGCCTCTCCATTACAGTTACTGGCGGGCTTAGCAAATTGAAACAGCTTTAGCGTGCTCCTGGGGCATGGTAAAACAAAAAGGACCCGATAGTCCTATTTATCGTCCTGCCAGAGCCAGCCGGACCTGGAGCATCCAGCATCATCATCCGTCCATGCCAGCAGCCGAAGATGAGCCATGGAACAGTGGAGCGAAAACGAAAACAAAACACAGCACAGCAACAGCAACAACAAAAAAACGGAACTAATTCGATAGATGGGGCCGATATGTAAATAATCTGCGCCATCTCACATGCGGAGCCTATGTATGTTTATTTTTAACTTTTATTAAAATATACAGCGAAAGGGCAGGCCTGAGATTGCCCCTTTACATCGGAAGGGATAGCACCGACCGACCGACCGACTGCCGGGAAAAGGATGTCAAATCCGGAGAGAAGCGTGTGTGCCCTTTTTGCAATTTCCTTGCCCAACCGGTCGAGTGGATAAGAAAAGCTTCAGCCCCACTACCACACCATAGTTTATGTACTCTCCGTGCCTCTTTCTAAGTGTGTGTGTGTGTGTTTGCCACATCACACTGGGACCTAAGGTTAATTATGACCCACCGGATCCACCGGTAATCATTCAGCCAGCAAATATTCCACCCCACACACTCGTGAGTCTAAAGCCCGTCGAGTAACTCCCTCGAGTATTTGTAGCACATTTGGGGTTCTTAGAATACATGCTCTGTACATGTAGCATGTGGAAGGTTAAATTGCTTTACATCCTGGTTGGCAGGTCCTTCCCCCGACAGGTTGTACTGTACACAAAAGGACAAGAAAACCGCACGAACAATTGCGCACGACCGTCGTGGATACTTGAAACACCACTTGAGCACCGACCTTTTCCAGACCTCGGCTCACCTCAAACCGACTGCATGAATGCAGTCTGCATTCGCGTCCTTGCGGATGGTGCATCGCCATCATCATCACCATGCATCTCGCACACGAAAAACCGTTGCGGATGCGGCCGTGGATTCGCGGTGTGTCAATCAAATATGGATACATAAAAATAAGATTTAAGAAGCATAATGGAATGGAACCTAGAGTTCTGAGTATGGACGAAGTACACCGTGTCCTCACGGACATTGGATTGTGAAGTGCTACTGCCTTTGTGTCTCTACTGCTGCTTCTACTACTACTACTACTACCAGATGGGTTGTGGTGAGTTTGTTCGTCCTTGATGGACTGGCACGGTTGGACTGCTGGTCGCCAGATTCGCCTCCAACAGCCCCGTACGCTCCAAAGGCTTCCTGTGCCTTATCAACAAAATGTACAACCACATCTTCCTGAGCAAGTGCATTCACCACCACCGGCACACACACACAGTGATGCTTCTTTTCTTTGGCAAAGTAAAAGGCACAGAAAGAAGAGCCTGTGTGTTCCGTTCATTTGTCCACGTTGGTTCGCTTTCTGCCCATCATCACAGGCGGTAGAATGTTCCAGCCGCAACTTCATCAAACTAATCTACACACACCGTCACACGGACGGATGGTTGGGCCTGTGTAAAAAGGTACCCACTTAGCCAGTGTGATAGCTGCTGCTGCCTTCCTGCACAGGCGATGGGAAAGGACCGCTTGGCGCATCCTTTAACGGAACACTTCGAACCCATCGCACAGTGCCGAGTCTCATTACCATTCAGGGAGCGGAGGCGAGGAGAGAACTTCTTCAATTTACTTAGCATTTTAGCACGTGGGATGGGATGGAGCTCCTTCCATCTCCTGGCCACCAACCCAAGTCCAAGAGAACCAAGACGAAACCCTGGGTGACACTACTCCTAGAGCGTAGTCGACGGAGACCATGATTGTCGCTTTTCTCGCTCTGTTTTTCCTGAGGTTTTTTTTTTGCGTGTGTGTGCGCCTCCGTTGTTGTTTATTTTGTACATGATGGGGTTTTGGATGCTGATGAACACACATACACACATACATACATACGAGCCCATCGGAGGCTGATGGCGTTCACAATCATTTGCATTCATCGATCGGGATATTTTTCGCGCTGCTCGCTGGTGCGGTGCGAGTTCCATCTAGAGGAATGTTGTTCAAACCGGGACAACGTATCTAGGCTTGGTATATTATTATTCACTTTTTTGCATACAGGACACAAACATACACAATTTCTTCGCACATACAACACGCGTGAGGTTCGCGACCGTTGATGGCACTTTGAATTTTGATAAGTTGATATTTTCGATCCATTGACCTTATTGAAGCAGAAAAGCTTCATTTGGGAGCGTATGGATTGCAAATTTAAGGCCTGTCCTGTTTTCGAATCAGAAGTGTTGTCGATCTTCACCCGGATTACGAAACCTGATCGGAGCTACAGGTATCCTCAAGACTCAAGGAAGCCAGTAATGACAGGCCAAGACCCTTTCGAGATTCTTCTTCTTGGCTTAACGATCCTTTAGGTCATGCCTTCCATGTCTGACTTACTAGACTTATTGATATCACGTAGTTGAATAATCAACTTTCACTACCGGGGAACGGCCCGGACGAGATTTGAACTTCGGTAGTGCCGATCAGCGCCTCTGACGCCCATTTCCATCGGGCCACCCTTTCGTGGTTGTCGAAAATTAATTTCGTCCCAAGCGGCCACCAAATTGTACATAATTACTATCTACGTACATAACCCAGCTCTGTTTTACTTATTGACTCGTTCTATTTTTTCTACTATCATCGAAGATTGTAAATAGATCTGGGCTAAAAATAAAAAGCTCCCCAACGCCACCCGAAGCTACACGACCCATGTCAGCGGCAACAACTCTGGCGAATACTTATAACAGCATTACATTTTCGGAGGTGCCATTAAACCTTCATAAATCTCGATCAACGGCGTGCCGTAGGTAGGGTACGGCAAAATTGGGCTAACGAAAATCGGGTAGCGAAGCACACAATCTTGCCCCAGGCCCAAACCATTTTAAGCCGTACAAGTACCATTGTCGGCTGACAAGTCTAATTTTTATCATGAAAAGCGGGCCATGAGTGAGAATGATAAACAGCGAGTGTGTTCTAGCAAGCGCACTTGGTGGATGATAAGGTCAGGTTCCTGCCAGATTTTCATCGATCGCTGGCACCGGTGAAGGGCATTAAATATTTACGGACAGCCGTTTGGCGAAACGGTGTCCATTCCGCTTGCCCTGGCATGAACTTTTCTCATGCCCACTTTGCCATTCGCTTTTTATCACACTTCGTTCGCTCTCGCTCTTTTTCTACCTCGCTCTGACGCTCTCTCTCTCTCTCTCTCTCTCTCTCTCTCTCTCTTTCTCTCTGGATATCTCTTTCGCACTCGTTCTGTCCATGACCTCTGTAACACGTGGCCGGCACCAGGCGGCTCCATCTCTTCGGCCAAAGCCGATATCTGACCAAAACCCCCCGAACAGAGCTCGTCGATGCAGCCAGCTGTTGCGGCCGTTTGCTCGGCCTGAGAGTTCATGCGAGAGTGTTTATGAGAAATCTCGGCACGGAGAAAAACACAAAACTCCGAGGCGCCACCATCAACGTCACAACCAATACCGGGGGGCTCTCCACCGGGCGGAACTAATAGCTATTTCATATCGTTTTTCAATCAATGTTTGAATCGGGTTCGACTAGGAACAACCGCACACCGCATAAGTCACGTAATAAACGTAGAATAACATTTTAATTTGTTGGACTAGTGCGAAACAGGATGTTGGATGGTACACTGGCGACTGGTCCGGACCCGGAGAGAGAACGAGCGAGCGAGAGCTTCAAGCTGCCATTGATTCGACTCCACAAACAAATACGTTGCGTGGCCTTGCCCCTTTCAGTGGGTACGCGAAATAATTGCCAGAAGGGAAGGAAATTGGGCGGACTATTACAGCAGAGTACATTCGTGAGCAAACTTACACGTACACCGGCAGCAACGTGTGACGGAAATGGAACTCATCGCGCGTTCCAGGAAGCAAACATTGGTTGAATCCTGTTCCGCCTATCATGGGTTAGCTTACCTTACACGGCACAAACTAAACGTTTTCCGGGAAAGAGAAAGTTTTTCCTTTACTGCTTTCACACACTTTCACTCACTCTTTGCTGTGTGCGTGCGCGCGTATGCTCAAGGGTTTTCTGTTCTGTATTGCACTGATTACTTCCGTTTGTATACTTTCTTCGTATCATGCTCGTCAGCTAAGCACATCGAGCCAAGCTTTAAGCAAAACAACCGTTCTATCTTAAGATAACAGGCATCAGTTTGGGCAACACTTGCTGCGATTAATAGTCTGGCATAGTAGGAAAAAAAGTTTTCTGATTTTAAACCTTAAAAACTCTCTTTCAATAATTTTCAATAACTTTTAACTCTTTTGGTGCCAACTTGCGTACTTACGCACAATCGAGATGTTCCACACTCACGCGCGAGCCCTTCTTCGGTAGAAATGCGCTTCTGGCGGAATGATAAATTGTACTAGCCAAGGCTGGGAGAAACTGGAGTTCCGTAACAATCAGTGTCCGAACGCACGAGCACGAACGGAATGAACGAGCAATCTGATGCTGAGCGGTGGCGAACGAAGATTTTCGCGCGTAATGATTTTCTCGATATATTTCCCCGTCGATTCCATGCCCCGATTCCAAACGCGCTCACGTGAGAAGCTTCGTGTAAAGTGTATTGTTTGTGTGAAGGTTAGCGCGAAAACAAGTATTAAAAATATTTAAAACAACATGCAGCTGCATCTTTTGTTGTAGTTTAAAATCAAATAACCTTTTTTAGGGGGAGATATTAAATGTAGCTATGAAATCAAATGAGGTGGTGCATTTACTTGCTTGAATACGAATAACGGTTGCGGAACGATTGAAGGGACAAAAACCACTGTGCAATGGGATGGGAACTGTCATAACAACATCAGACGTCAGACGTTTGACCATCATCGAACGTCAGATGCTAAACCGCATTGTTATTGTTTTGGGGCGCGTATTTTGTTCAACCATTTCAGGGAGTTTTTAACCGAACTTTGCAGTGTTAGCAATGCTTTTTTAGAGTGTTTTGTTCTGTGAAAATGGACAACGACGTTTGCGAAGTATGTGGTCTCGAGGATTTTACCCTAGCAGATGGATTTTATTACTGTACCGAGTGTGGTACGAAGCTGCTCCATAAACGTGAAATTGCGATCGATGAAATCAACGTTGGCGTGCAGACCACAATCCGGAAAGATGTCAAAGTAGAACGTACCATAACCAGCTGGGAACAAATGAACTACTTTCTGCGCGGGCTCACGGAGCGCTTAATTGAGCTTGGTGCACCGGACGAGCTTAAGGTGACAGTACTGCAAATTTGGTGTGCCTACCTGAACGTTGCCGAAATAGCATTCTTTAACAAAAGGCAACGGAAGCGGCCCCGTTTGGCTTTACGAAATCAAAAATGGTTCGTTGGGTGAGCGACGGAGCAAATGCAAGCTCTAACCACGCGTCTTCTCGTTTGCAGGGATTTGAAGTTACTGTTCAATCGGGAAGCTCCGAAGAAACCGAAACGTAAAGCAAAGGATTCGGATAAATTGTCATCAACGCAAAGGCGAAAGGATGCTGAGCAAATGGTAAACGCGGAACGGGAGGAGGCATTAACACAGAGTCAAACATCCGATCTGGAGTCTACACTGGACACACTATCTACCTCAATGCAAAGCTCATCGAACTCAGCGCAAACTCCATTGAGTTTTCAGTTTAACCGGCGGGCACGAAAGCGACTGCTAGAGGAAATGCGTCTCGACGAGGAACACATAGAATGGCATGAACAAGAAGCGCCCGTACATGCACCTTGCCATTCCTATCCTTACACGGGTGTAAAACGCAGCTTTGCCCAGGAGTTCGATAATTGGTCATTTATGCATCGAAAAACAATTTTGATCGCTATTCTAGCCCTTGCCCTGAACCAGATACGCAGCCCAATACAAATAGCGGATCTTACACGCTGGATAGAGGAAGGCCATCTACCGTTTCACAATTTGAGACAGTTTCTGCCGGAGGACATACTTCCGATTTGCTACTCGGAAACGTTGGCACACATGTTGACGGCTCACCAAGGATTCATTTACTGCCGTATACTCGCCTCACTGGTAGCTACTGATCTCGGTATAGTGCCGATCGAACCAGACCTTTCGGCTCTTTGCCGTCGATTTTTACGTGAACTGGCACTGCCGCTCGATCTTTTGCCCTACATTACCAAAGTAATGGCGATCGGGCCGGAAATAAGGCGAAATTACGTGTACGCGTACTTTCCAAAGTACGAGATACATGCCATGAAGTACATACTGTTCGTGATGAAGCTGCTCTTTGGCTTGGATGGTAGAATCGAAAACAAGTTAGATGCCAGCTCCGAGCGGCTTAATGAACGAATGGGAGTATTTAACAGCGTACCACAACTGTTCGTATGGAACGAATGGCAACAATACGTAACTATGCGGCACATCATTCTGGAACAGTTGCATTATCCAACAAGTCACGCCCGTACCCAATCAAAGATTAATCGTCCTATTGACCGGGAACTTTTTCTAAGCTTTTTTGAATCACATGTCGTACCGGATGATCATAATTCGACTGGCTATCGGGCAGGAGATCTTCGACCGTCGCATACAGCGATGCAGGAGCGATTGTTTAAAAACATACACACGGTCATATCGTCGGCAACGGACAAACATGCTACGTTTCGCGACAAAACACCTACACAGCACATCCATTTTGATCATAGCATGGAACCTCAGCGTGCATATTTTGCAGAGATACTCACGATGGACGATACCGGGCGGCAAAACGTGTACATACCGGAGTATATGCTAACAGACCACAGCAAAAGAACGGTCACGCCGTTCGTAAATCCAATGCCTCTGAAAAGGCACCTTTTGGAACATCAGCGGGTACGGTTGGTTACGAAAAAAATAACATCCAAACTCAAGCGCATCCAGATGGTGAAGTACAACTCACATATTACTAACGTAGAACTGTACCTGGCGGAGAACAAATTTGCTCACGTTCTCCACGTGGACGATGATGGTGATGAGTCTAGCGGATCGGAAGATAGCAACATCAAGGGCAACATTTTAGACTACATCAATTCACAGGCCGAACAGCATCGACTAAACCCAGAGGAAATGCTACACAAAACGCTTTGCCGAAACACGATAGAAGAAATGGAGTCGAATATACGGAGGGAAGAGTTTACAGTCTGTGCCAATGACATGGAGCTGTCCTGGCTTAAGGAACAGGCGGACGAAGTAAATCCGTTCCAAAATAACCCTCCCCTAGACGAAACGATAGCGGGCGAAGAACAGTGCAGTGAAACGATAACAATTGCACTGCCCAATTATTACTACTGGGTAAATAATGGTAATCTGCGATACATTTCTTACGACGTCTTTGAGCAGGATTATTTTAGCACGTTTCCCGCCAGCTTTCAACTGTTGCTTCGAGAAGCGGCATACGTTACGCGATGCTCCATGCTGGAATTGTACTCGGAACTGAATGAGTTAGAGAAACATTTTTTTAAAAACTACAGCCGAATAAAGTGATGCTCGTCGTGATCTCTTCCAATCGTATTCGTTTCTTTTTTTGTAGTAGTACGCTCTGAAATTGCCTTGCTGATTTTCGAAACGCCATCCTGCTGATAGTTTATTATGTTTCTCTGCAAATATGGAAAAATTCCACTTGCTATAGAAATAATAAACCCCCAAATGTTTCAGTTTTGTTTCAACTGCAATTCAAACGAATGATTTGCTTGACAAAAATAGTCATACAAACAACTTTCTTGAACGTCAACGCTTGGATTTGTCATGTTGTCAGAATTAACAAAAAAAGAAAGAAAATAGAAGGCAAAGAAAAGTGTTGTTTCGTCAGAGTGGAGAGAAACTCCGATTTCTATTGCTTTTTTGTGTTTGCTAACAAATTGGTCAGTGGCACTGGGCCACACGTACGCAGGGAATTGCAACTGCCGACCAACGATAAGCTCGTGTTGCCCATTTCCTTTGCTCCCTGCCGTTTTGTTGCCCATCGCCGCCTTTCGTGGATGGAACAGCGTACTACCGCTGGACGACGTGGAATTGTGCGTTCTGTGCTGTTGGTGGTTACGTGTGACGAGATTCCGAAGGCCAGCAGCAGCAACAGCAGCAGACTTGCGTGTGGCAAGATTTATTTCGTCAATCATCGTTAGTGGTGTCTTACGGCCGCTTATCAAGGTGTAATCCACATTCCTTCGATATTGGTGCTGCATATTCCGTTCCAGACAATCTGCTCCAAGTGCCCACCTGTGTATCCGAACGCGCGCGTGACAGTGTGTGCGTGTGTGTGTGTGTGTGGTTGTGCATTGTTTCTTTTTCAGTTTTGTGACGGGGCAGTGTGCTTTGCCCCTTTAAAGCCTATTCGAAAAGCATTCCTGTTACTTTGAAACCAAAAGCCGGGAAAGTACCCGAAAAGCAAGGCAACAAAATTCCAGTACATAGAAAACAGGCGTATTAAAGCAACATAGCCATGGATAAATTTATCAGCATGTGGAAAGTGCGAGAACTCGCCGATAAAGTGTAAGTATGGTTTGTGTGATGAAGTGTACAACTACACCTTCAGAAGACAATGCACACTCCAAAACGCGATAAGACTCTACCTTCGATCCTAACAATCAAGTCTAATACCGACCTGGTCGAGGAGCTGGCTGGAGGCGATAGGGCCAGAAATGTTAATGGTGTTTGCATTACACCGCAGAAATAATTAAACCATGGAACACGCTGTAGCTGTGCCAGGCAGCACATACCACGTATCAGGGATGGTGCGTTTTGAACTCGATATTTTACCATTTCATTTGTACACAGCGCCGACACCATCAGGTGGTAGACAATTCGTCTGAAGGATTTTTGCATTCCTTGCCTTGAAAGTGGCCTGCTCGATGTGTCATGCCTCTACGGGCTGTGTGACCATGGAAACGTTGAAGAGCGATTGATATATCTTCATTAACTGGTTTGCCCATCCCATTTGTGTGCCGGAGTGTCTCCGCTGGGATCAGTGGAAAAATTTGCAAACTTGAAATTAGTCAGAACTTTATTTTTAAGAATGGTTTATTGAAAATGAAAAAAAAATCCCACAACCACTCTAAAGGATTGTGCCACCAGCAGCAATATGATGCGAGCATTATCAAAAGTATAAATGTTTGAAGCTCCCGAATGTACCGTTGTGCTGTGGCAAACATCCACCCGAAAGCGGTAAAAGTGTGCCGCACGTTTGTGGCAAAGGGAAACCGAACTACCGAACGCGTAAAATGAGGTGCCGCAAGGGAGTTTTAAATTATTAAATACATCGAACCATCATCACGCTTCGATGTGAAAGTATTTTTGTTGTTACTATTAATATTCCTGCATTCGTGTTTCTGTACTACGAAAAGAACATTGGAATGGTGCTCATCCGCTGTTTGCTCCATAAATCAGGGGGTGTGGGGGGGGGGGGGGAGGTCATTCATACAGAATGAATGGTCGTTTCGCTCAAGGTGATCGTTATAGTTAAAATGGGAACTTACGCTATGTTGAGCCAGGCGAAGGTCAAGCGATCACGAGAAGAAACAAAACTTTGTACAAATACGCACCTTCGTTGCGCGTTAGTCTTGCAAATTTGCTAGTATTTGGTCTCAACCTGTCGACATTTCGGGACCAGTTAAATGACCTTCTTACATGTTGTTTATATTGTTTTGGTAAAAATTTCGAATAAGCGTCTGTCACATCGGTAATCGGTGAACGGTAACCCATTTTCCCATTTCCCCCTGCTCACTTTACAGTACAAATGTGGTGATGAACTACACAGAAATTGAGGGTAAGGTACGCGAAGCAACAAACGATGAACCGTGGGGTCCAACGGGACCACTGATGCAAGAACTCGCCCATGCCACCTTCACGTACGAGCACTTCCCGGAGGTGATGTCGATGCTGTGGAAGCGTATGCTGCAAGACAACAAAACGAACTGGCGGCGAACGTACAAAAGTCTGCTGCTGCTCAACTACCTGGTGCGCAATGGATCGGAACGCGTCGTTACCTCGTCGCGGGAGCACATCTACGATCTGCGATCGCTAGAAAACTATACCTTCGTGGATGAGTTTGGCAAGGATCAGGGCATTAACGTGCGGCACAAGGTACGTGAGCTGATCGATTTCATCCAGGACGACGATCGGTTGCGGGAGGAACGCAAAAAGGCGAAAAAGAACAAGGACAAATACATCGGCATGAGCTCGGAGGCGATGGGGATGCGGTACGGTGGCAGTAGTGGTGGTGGTGGTGGTGGTGGAATGGATTATGGTGGCTATCGCGATAGCTACGATCGACGAAGTGAGGATCGATGTAAGTAGTATTTTTGGTCGGCGATGTGCTGCAATACGCGTATTCACAAGCAATCTTTTCTTTGCTTAGATAACGAAGCGAGGGACCATCACGAATACGACTACCAGTACGAAGGGGAAAGGGAAGATTCCGACGATGAATCGAACGGACCGCAGCAGGATCGTGCCAACCGGTACCAGGACCGGGAACCGTCGAAAAGCCCTGCCACGCGTCAATCGTCCAGTTTGTCTACCGGTTCCACGACGGCGTTCGGAAGTGGTGGTGGAACAGGAGGCAGTGAGCGGAAGATAAATCTGAACATTAAACCTACCGTCGGTAGTAGCACGACGTCGACCACCGCCAGTAGTACACTCCGAAGCGCACAGAAAACGACCAAGAAAATTGATCTCGGGGCTGCAAGCGGATTTGCAAAGACGGCAGCAGCAACGGCCGCCTCATCCCCAGCAACTGTTGATCAGTTTGGCATCAATTCCCCAACCCATCGCAATACGCACGCCGAAGAGATAGTAGGCACTGGTGGAGCCAGCTCTTCGGGCAAGCAGCAGGATGTTCTAGATGATTTGTTTAAAACTTGTCCCACAAAAACCCCGTCCACGTCCGGTGGTAGCAGTGGCGGCGGCCTGCTCGATGAGGACGATTTCAATCCACGTGCTGCGGAAGATTTCGGAGATTTTGAATCGGCCTTCGGTGCAAATACTGGCAAATCGGCGGTAGTGACGGCCACGAAAGGAGATGATTTTGCGGACTTTGCTGCCTTCGGAACGGATCCCGTACAGCAGCAGCAGACGACGGTGATGACACCGAAAGCAGCGGAAGCGAATGCCGATCTTTTGTTTGGCCTAAATGTTGGAGCTACCGGTGCTGCGGGAACATCGAACAATGGTGTCGGTGGTGCGCAAATGGATATTCTTTCCGATCTGAGTGGACTGTCCCTTGGCACCACTACCTCAAATGGTATGTATTACGAAAGATTCTCTTTTTGCTTTAATCTTTTCTGCAACTGCCCGCCCGTACGTGTTGTTTACAATGTTCATATGCATTGAGAATGGCGCTTGAACATTCTGCGAATGGGAATGAGAGTGCGTTTGTGTTTTGTTCGATTTTTGATCCAAACTCAAGTCATTAGCGGGGGCATGTTGCTCCTGGTAAAACAAACAACACGTATCATAGCTATCATTCCTTCCGCCTTGTTGTTCCTTTTGTATGGTTTATTAGTGCGAATTATCTTATCCGCTTGATGCCGTGACGAATCCGTTTCCGTTGCATTTTTACGCCTACTATGATGTGTCTTTGACCTCACCTTCTTCCGAATGCCTACCTTCCTTACCACCGGTGGTAACGCCATCTTTGGGACGGTAGCGAAGGAGGATGGTGATACATATTTGGGTAAGCTATTGGTGCAACAAACGCTATTTCTACCTTCTCCCCTTTCAGCATCCAGTGTCAGCTACCACACCAACATCATCGTATCTCCGAGCACCCACTATCGATATAACGATCTGCTGGCCAGTGTTCGTTCACTGCCCTCTACACAACACGGCCGAACTATTCAACGCGACGCAGAGCGTGAGCTAGTGAACGAAAAGTTAGCCCTGCTGCTCGAATGTCTCCCGCCACCGGTCCAACCGACCGATGTACTGTGCACAGAATGGGACCGGTTTGCAGCCGAAGCGTATCCGAGCTTGCTGGAGGAAGTGATCCCGCTGATGGGGCATCTGCAACTGTCCCATCTGCGTCGTCTCGTTACACTCGATGCAAGCGCTCATTTTCCGTGCGAAGCGATCAATGCTTTGACCCAGCGATCGGTCTTACAGGGTGCGACGTGTGATACAGCGTTGAAGCTGCTGGCCTATCTAATCGAGGATGATTCCGTGTTGCCAGCAGCCTTCATCAAATTGACGTTAGCACGAAAGGACGATAATCACACTGTTGATTACAGCCAGCTTCTGCAACTCCTATCCGCTATTCCTAACAAGGTCGCTAATGTCCTGAAAGCTAAAACGCCCGAAAATCTTTTACCCTCGGCCTACAGTAAGACGCTGTACCGACAGTTCATGCGTACTCTCGTAACCTTAAACGACGCTGTTCTGTATTACGAGAAAGAGGAAGACCTTGTTACAAAACCTGCGCTGCAAGACGCCTGTTTAACTGCCCTGTTCAACAAGCTCGTGATCGATTATCACCAGGATCGTCGCTCTCCAACGTTGCGTGCTGTACTGTATCTGCTTGTGGACGGAATCTCCAGGATGCCAGTAATGGCTAATTTCATAAGAGAAATATTCGCAAACTTAACACCGACAGCGATCGAAACTGTAGCCTTCGTTGCCCTCAACGAGCGTATCGATCTCTCGCCAATCTTTGAGCAATCTACTCCTAGCAGCAGCTGGTCGTATGTGTTGTTGCAGAAAGTTCCTCTGTACAATTACTATCCCAACAATGATACGATCATCCACGAATTGATTCACTTGTTAACGAAAATGCCCTTAACTAATGCAACTAATGAAACTGCTCTGGAACGATTAGCGCAACAGCTGCTAGTGGTGTGGTCAAGTCGAGCCGCGATTCAACGGACCAGCTTCGATCAGCATCTCTACGTGACGAAACTGCTACTGGCTGCCGTTACAAGAACAATTGAGAATGACGCGCGTTGGTCCGCTAGCGTCAGTGACACGTATCGAAGAATGCTGTTCGATGGCTTAAAAGCCCATTTGGAATCTCCGATGAAAGATGTTCGCTGCATCGGTATGATAACAGTGGAGATCATCATGGGATTGATCGATGAAAAGCGCGCCCCAAGCAACAAATCAACCAGCGAGAAAGATGCTGAAAATCGGCTACGGTTTGACTATGAAGGGTTTGATGCAGACACACTTGGCATGATAGAGAACTTGAAGAACATTGTGCAACATAGAAACGCTTTAGATCGAGAGCGAAAAGAGCGATACGCGGACGAAGAAATTATCCTGCAAGCGTTTAAAGAGTTGGCTCATGATGTAGCGCAAGCATCCGGTGACTCGCAGGAAATAGTTGTACGAGAGCAAGTAGAAACGAGCGTGGTTAGCATCATTCCGCCGGTAGCCGATAGCGACGATGAAGAAGAGCGCGACGACCGTCAATCGCTGGATTCCGATGATGACGATGATCTGCCCGTTTACGACATGTCCAACGACACTAAGCTCGACCACGAGCGGTACCGGCCAAAGTATCTGCTAGATTTGCGTGATGTTCTCATAGATGCGGATGCAGGCAAAACTCCGGAACGGTTTGAGCTTGCCGTTGAATGTGCACCCGAACTGATCGCCCAACAGTTGCCCAGCAATGACGCGAAGCTGGCGCTAGACCTGTTGCAAATTTTCCTTTCGCTAGAGGAAAAAACTCATATGCCCACGTTCGGTGAGCGAAAGTTTAGCGCGCTGGTCGAAATATGTGTCGCCTTTCCGAAAGAATGCGCCTCATTTCTCTGCCAACAGTTCCATGCCGAGGTTAGCCGTTACGCGGTGAATAGTCGCATATACATGCTTGACGTCATGACCGAGGTAGCAAAAGTGCTTTCGAACAATCGCAGAGAGGAGAACGGATCGTTGTCGGAAGAAAGGGTGCGATCAGTGGAGGCCGAGTCGATCGCACCGTCGATAACCAACAGCAACAAAAATCAACTTTTGTTAATGTTCCGCGACGAAGCAGAACACCGGACACGGCGCGAGGAAGCCGAACGGATCGTACGGGAACGAATCGAGCGCAAAACAAGACGCTTTCGGTCGGCCTATGCTAAGATCCGCGAAAGGGCAATAAAAGGCACGATCAATCGGTACGGTGAGGTGGCCGGCTGGTTCTTCTTTCCCCTGATACGTGGTTTCGGCGGCAACAAGTTTATCTTCACGGCCGGGCTCAAATTCCCGTACGATGCGGAAAATCTGCTGCTCGTCAGCTTCCTGCAAGCCCTGTCCGTGCTTATGGTGTGCGCCGAACAGTGTCCCATTGCGGCCCGAATGGCAAGGGAGCTGTTTACGCTCGCGAAACTGTTGCGCTACAGCGAGGAACCGAAGGTGCGACTTTCGGTGATGCAACTATTGGCGGCCATCTTTTTAGCGATCCGGTCCGATCTGCTGCAGGTACAGTTCTACGAGGAGCTGGTGGAGCTTAAGGACTGGCTCGAGCAGTGCACACAGAGCGACGTTGTTCGGCGCGGTGAAACGAATGAGGAATGCCGTCAGCTAGCGCGTCATCTGCTTGCCATGTGTTACGGCGCACTCGTAGAAGAACGGACATGAGTGTACGGGAGAAGGTTGCAGTGCGAAAAAAGTGTTTGAATTATTGTTGATGATATGTAACGTGTTCTGAATTAATAACATCGAGCTTTTTTAAAGGCGTGAGATAAGAAGAAACAAACAGCAAACAAAAATCATGCCTCGTGTTTTCGAACCTACCTACACCGTGGATCCCGAAATGTCTTATCCCGAAAACAGAAAGGCCATATTGCATGCGTTAAAGAAGTATATTCTGAAAGCCTAGCACCACAAACCAGCGTGGCGTTTTCTATGACCATTTGCAGAAAGGACAGATATCTTGAAGGCTGGAACAAGATTGATATTTTTCTTCCAATCCCCGATGAACCGTCGGTCCTGCTAAACGCCATTCGACAAATGTAAAAAACAATCCAGACACCAAAATGATCACCAAACTTGGTAAACGAACTCACTTTTCCGTATGTATCTTTGGAAAGGTTCAATTCGTAAGTTTCGGGAAGATTTGTAGAAATTGTTGGGGCACATCCTGACGAACCCGCCTCTCGAGTTGTCAACATTATCGGTGTTTAATTGGTCAGAGCATCCGTCCAGAAAGGACATATGCTAAGAATATCCTGGACACAAAAGACATATTAAGACAAAAACTCGCTGGCAACCCCTGAGATGGAGCCAGAATGGGCGACTGAGGGCGCTTGTTAAACGGACTGTAGGCTGATCGTTGATACGCGCCTCTCCCCTATGGTCTGAATTTCATTCATTTTTTGATATAGAAATGATAGTAAAATATTTCGAACCGAATGCTCCAAGGGGCTAAAGGTGGTGGTGTAACATTTTGATTGCTTTATTTTCATTACTCTGTTAATACTAATGTGACTGTGTGGAAGCGTTGCTGCTTTCTTACGGCTTCCAACTACACGTATCGCGCGATCGGGATGGTGCTTGCGAACCGATCTGAATGGGGCAGATTACTGGGTATGCTTTTACTGTGGTAGAGTCGCCATTAATTAGTTGGTTAGTTAGCGAACCATTTCGCCGCACTTGAAGCACTTGCAGTCGACCGGTTCCTTCAGACGAATTTCCATCGTGGCAGACTCGTGGTCCGTCATGCGCACACCGTCCGGATCGTAACAGTGCGTTAGCTGCAGTTGCCGTTCGCGCAGGAACGATTCCCGGCAGCAGTAGCACTCCTTGAGGAAGCCTGTCGCCGTAATAACGGACGGCTGCACCTGGCTGTTGCACTTTCCCTCGCACTTGTTGACTGTGACGTCGCCGTTGCAGGTACGGTAGAGGCGCCCCAGCTCATCGTACTCCTCTGAAGAAGAGGAGAGACAGAGAGAAAAACAAAACACGTCACGATCACAAGGAAGATGCTTCCCAGCGACTCTTACCTTTGATGAGATGAATCTCCGATGGAAGCGTTTCACACGTTTCATCGGCCTGGTTGTGCTGAGCAGCGACCGGTGACATGGTGCAGGTTAGAGTCAGCAGCACTACACAACACAGCAGCACACCGCAACCGTTCGTCACCAGTGCGGATCCTAAACTGTGGCACATTGCGATGAAAACTGAACGGCGACGGATTGTTGCAAAATGTTACTCAACTGCGTGGTCAGTCCTGGTGCCAGCGAATCGTTCTATCACGGCGAACAGTCCGTCCCGATTTGCAGCGCAATGCGTCGGTATATTCAGTTTTATACTTTACGCCCGTCATTACACGTCTAGCTCTTTCCTCTTGACGCGTGAAAGGAGCACTGTTAGAAACCATGTTCCTACATGCATTTCCTGCTGAGCAAGGGTAAAGGGCGTTCGTGTGTCCTTTGGTGGCGACACCGCCAACACGTTGGTCCTTGGGTGAGTGTGGCAAAGTGAACGCAGGTCAGGTATCGTTGCTCCCGCCGAGTTTCGTTTCGTGCTTCGCCCTAGGTGGCTGGGGCCAAAATACTCTCCACCCTCCACATATGCGACCTTTGACCGAGGACGCATCGACCGAGGGCATCATGCATGTAACGGTTATGTTTTTTGGATTTTTTTTCTTCGCTCTCACGTCACGATTAAAGCAAGGAAGGAACCAAAATTGCGTTGTTCTTTTTTTCTTTCTTCTGATTCTTCTTGTAAAATGTGCTTGTCTTGTTTTGTTACACTATCGACAATTGTCCACAGTACAATGCTAATTACATTCTTACATTTGTTTCCCTTCTCCTCATGCTAGCGGCCCTATTTACATCGCTGAACAATGGATCCGGGGGCTTGCTGCAACCCACTCCCCTCCTAGCGGCCAATGCAAACAACAACAACAATCATTCGATGGTGTCCAGCCAGGGCAAGCAGCAGCAGCAACCTGCCGCCAACGTAGGCACCACGTGGAAGAATGCCGGCAACATCAATATCGATCTGGACAATCTGCTCGGTAATGGGGCGAAGGGTGGTGGACGGGGCGGATCGGGCGGTGTGGGTGGCGGTGCCGGTGGCTCCAACGCGCCATCGATGAACCAGCTGAAAAGCATCCATTCCAGCCCGGTGCATCAGCCGATGATGGGAGCCGCGATGAGCCCACAGCAATCTCCTTTCGGTGGTGGTGCCGCATTCAATTTCGCACAGCAACAGCAAGCACCCGCGGTTGGTATGATGATGGGGGGCGGTATGGGCGGCGGTGGCGCCTTTCTGAACGACAATAGCAATAACGCGTCGACCTCCTCAACCGGCGGTGCCAGCTTCGGAGGGTTTAACGCGTTTCAATGATCCCACGCCGCCGGCCTGGCCAAAAGTTTGGCGGCCTCCTGTTACTAACCCTTGACCCGATCCTTCCACCCCACCACCACCCCAATCGATTCGTGATGTGCTGCCTATGGAAGGTAGCTGTGTTGTAACATCTGCATCTGCCTTGCCCATGTGTTGTACCAGTGCTGTGCCACGATCAAATCAAACATATGAAATTGCACACTCCACAAGAACACAACAAAACACTGTCCACCAATCCCAATCCCTGAAAAAGCCAATCAATCGACTTTCCCACCAATAGTGAAAGGTATTGGTGAATCGCCTTCTTCCTTTATCGCATTCCTCTTTTCCGCCCCCAAAAGGAAACCCTTGTACCACAAACTTATATTCCAACCAATGCGGCCTACAACACAACCTATACGAAAGATATTATTATGATTTGTGTTATATACCACTACTTGGGACTTCTGGTAGGTTTCGATGAAGGAATTAGTCATATTTAGATAGGCGGTAGAAGCGCGAGGAGAGCATTAAAATTTAGTGTTAGCAAGAGTGAGTCGGATCATCAGTCGCCGTAGAACATTTACCGAAAATCGATCAGTATTGAATGTTCTCCGTTTGCCGAGCAAGGCAAAGAAAGTAACAAACAAACTAACACACACAAAAACTAAATCCTGACTCTTCCAATTCCACCTTACTTTTCAATAGAGAAACCAGAACATAAAGGTACTGCTGTACAGCAGGGATACAGCATTCTTTATACCTTCCTTTAAGCATTCCCTTCGGTGTATTTGAAACTGTTTTCGTATCTTTTTAACCATGTTTGTTAAACGGTGAGGAAAAAAACAAAAGAAACAAGGCGTCGAGTTTTTTGTGCAATACAATGCAACACGCGGCACACGATAACAGACACACGCACTAACGAACAGGAGGAAAAATGGTTCGTTACCATTTTAGAAATTAGCAGTTTACAATTGACAAGAAACATCAACAGGGTATATATAAAGAACAAATCGATAATATGTGAAACGATTACAAGCAAATCAATGTTGTGTAGTACCGACTGTGAAACAATTGAAGGCAGGAAAGCTTATAATCGCAACACAACCCCATCAAATAAGTACATCGATACGGACTACGAAAAACGTACCGAAACGAAACCTTTTTTTACTAAACATTCTCTACTGCAATTGGTGCGTCTGCATTTTGGTATGTGTGTCTCTGTCAAGTGTGTGTGTGTGTGTAAATGTGTCTTATGAAAGTTTTGCACAAAATGAGGTAACAGTTGGTAACAATACCAAAAGACGGGCGAGCGCGAACAACTGTGTGTTCGAGTGTTGTGAAGCTGTATTAGGAAATGAGCGTTATAAGGGCAAAACAAGGACGAGCGAGAGACGATTAACGGATTAAGAAGCAATCGTTAAGTTTGTTATGTTGTTAAGCAGAGTTAGATGGCGAAAGTGAAAGCACACACACGCGCGCGGCACCGCTCCAACACACATGTAAGCTTATTTATATCAATCTTTCTTCATTTTTTCTTTAGTTTGCACCACCAGGGGATATACACTGGGGAACAACATTATTTGGTGATGGGTCCGAAGGGGAAGGGGCAGAACTAGATCAGGCTAATGTAGGATCTAAAAATTATCTGTTTAACTGTTCTTTCAGAATTCTAAAAGAAGCATGCACACACACACGCATAAAGCACACGTTTAATAGTACATTTACACCGCGCCCCGTGGTCAGCAGTAGGTTCGGATACTAATCCCGATGCCCAATGCCTATATCCAATTTTGCTGTGGAGCTTGGTTTCAGATGGATGTTGGAGGATAATTAAGTTTGATTAACATGTAGGACTAACCATCAAATCAGAAATCC
The DNA here is from genome assembly GCF_013141755.1 of Anopheles stephensi. Taxonomy (NCBI): domain Eukaryota; kingdom Metazoa; phylum Arthropoda; class Insecta; order Diptera; family Culicidae; genus Anopheles; species Anopheles stephensi. The sequence goes on from NC_050202.1 coordinate 42,229,026, forward strand.
AGCGTAATGCAAGCCGGGAGAGCTAGGTCGGCAGGCATTCCTGGGAAATTGTCCCTGCACTTTCTATAGCAGTTGATGTTGCAATTTTGGGACATTAATTTTTTTCAGTTCCAACCATGAACTGAAGCTGGTACATTCTGAAAACGAGCAACGATTCGATTGTGGACGTAGGAACAGTTTTCCACGAGGCGCAGGATCTGAGACTGAGGATTATCCGGAAGCAGAGCATTAGTTCGCGGCAATTAGCTCAAGGTAGTAGAGAAACGCTGCTACGATTGCATGATCGTTAAGGCTCAATGTACTCCTGCGCATCCTAAAGACTTCTGGAGGTTCCGCTACAAGAAGCTGAGTCCTGGGATATGCTTCATCGGAGCTAAAGACTTCTGGAGGTTCCGCTACAAGAACCTGAGTCCTGGGATATGCTTCATCGGAGCTACAATGGGTCGAGCTTCGTGGAAGCGGATTGGTCCTGAGAAATCCAGGAAATGGTCCATACAATACAATTTTGAACTGATTTAAAGGACATCCACTTTTGCATCCGATATCGATCACGCTGACGATCGGATGCTTTGCTTGCTGTTGTATCAAAGTTCAACATCCTTTCACAGCACAATTTCTGTTAGTTGTTGAAATAGTCTGGCTGATCAGGGACAATTAGAAGCGTACTAGAATATAATGATCACGGAACGGGGTGGGGTGTACAATGATAGCGCCCGGGCGCCTTTTCCACTTTCTGCAACTATATTACATTTTTTTTGCGATACCCACGTTAGTTAAGTGACGAAGTTACTAAGCATGTGTGTGTGTGTGTGTGTGTATTGTGTGCGTATTGGAGTAGATAGAGAACGCAACTGCTTGCTAGCGAAATGCATTTGGCTGTACTGTATTCCGTTCAATTTGAGTATTATAGTCTTCCCTATATTTAACTTTTTGTTTTATTTCCCCACGTTTTGTTACATTGTTTTTATTATACTTTGTGCTTGCTTTTTATTTTCTTTATAACTCATTATGCTGCGTATTCTAGATTCGTTTAAAAAATACTACAACAAAACACACACTTCCAATTGTCGTCGTCAAAGGGCACACACCGGGTGCAAAATGTTAACTATAAAACGGCTTGTTTCACTACTTTATATTGCTTCAAATGCTTCACCGCAACGAAATGTTTGATGTTTTGTGTGTGATTCCGTTGCAAGTCGTCGTCGTCGTCGTCGTCGTCGTCGTCGTCGTCGTGAGAGCATTTGTTTTGTTGGTTCGAGCAATACCCAAAAAATGCGTAACGACAATAATATAAAAGGATCGCATCGGACGAAACGCGTGGTTAAAAAGAAATTGGCGATCCTTAGATCGCAGCTAGAGAAAAAAAAGCTGCTGTTTATCGTATTCGGTTGTTTTTGTTGTAATTGTCGAAACTAACATATCGTGTGATGGATGAGATGAATTGGGGGGACAACGAGGAAGGCGTGAGGAATGATAAACAAACAGGCCAAAACAGTGAGCGTGAGTGAGCTGCAGACTTTGTGAACGACGACTAGGCAGCGTATGTGTAAGCGAATTGTGAGCGATAGATTTTTTGTACGAGTCAATGCAATATGTATGGTGAGCAAAAGCTGTAAAAAATATACATTCTTTACAAATATATAGTAGTACACTAAAACGGGAGTTAGTTAAAGTTGATGCGCCGGACAAGATTGCAGTAGAAAGGAGACAAACAGTAGCGCCCCGAGGGGGGTAGGTCTGTCCGCATGATGACTGCAGCCGTATCACTTACTGATACTCTGATGTTGGGTCAATCAACGTTGCAAAACTATTAGCATTTGTTAGGCAAAGGGGTACGTACGTCCACAGCAGCCGGTTTCCAACATGTTTTTTGGTCCTAACTCTGGATTCACCTTGTTGGTTGTTGTAGTTTACATTTTAGGGAACTCTCCTGATGGTGCATCACGTACGTTCATCGATCGTGTTGAAGTGATAGTGAAAAAACTCTATCAGTAGTAGTCAACTCCACTACTTTGTTTCGCTACTATTTGTTCAACGTCTGTGTGTGCGTGTGATGTACAGTTTGGATGTTTACGGTTCCGCAATTCCGCGCTAGAGTCCGAAAACGAATGCACGCACGGGAAATTGTTTGCAAAACAAGAAGAAGAAAAAAACGAACGACTTTAACTCTTTATTACAACAAAACAAAAAACGTGTAAAAAAACACTCAAAAAAACATTTATGATCGACCGTAGTAATAAGGGCAAGAAGACGAACAACCACTGCGAAGCAAAACGAAATCGTTAGTCAAAACCGATGAACGATGGCGTAGTTGAGAAGAGGGTGATAAAACACAGTAACAATAACAAAACAGGACAAGCGAACTTTGCACTTTGAACAGTAGTGAGAGGAGGCGCCAACGGAAAGCATAATTTAGCAGAAGATGTATTTTTGTTGAAATAAAACAGTAAACAGTGCAAACACTAACCGAACTGCTCCGTGGAAGAGAAGAAATAGATGAGAAATGACCAGTCGATAATAGTGCGAGGCATCTTGGGAAACGGTAAGCATCCTTTCTTGCTTGGGCTAAGCTCCGTAATTGATCTTAACGATTCTGATGTTGGTTTTATTCAAGGAAGACCGCCTTACGTAGCCCTGAAAGTTACGTTGGGCATTGGGTGGGACCTGCTGGAAATTATATATTATGAGCCGCTTCAATCGCATGAAGGGTCGCAAGCAACATGGACAAGGATCAAAGGAAGCAATTGTCCTTATGGATGGCATCGCAAGCTTATTTTAGCCAGCAATTAAATTGGATTGATTATTATTATTATTATTATATTATTATATTTATTTATTGCCCGCAAATGATGGTGTAAAAGCCAGGCTATATGATGCGAGATGCCAAAAAGCTTTCGCTAAAAAGGGGCCCATATACGACATATACTTCAGCTGCCACGACCGCCACCATATGCTCGGAGCGTGTTTCGCCGTCGGTCCGCGGCTGAAATCCGAAATCATCGGCTTCAAGGCTATCAATGATAGGCTATGCACCCTGCGCATGCGAGGCAGATTCTTCAACATCAGCCTCATCAACGTTCACGCCCCTACCGAAGACAAGGATGAAGAGGAGAAGGACCTGTTCTATGGCCGCCTCACAAAAATCATTGACCAGTGTCCCAGGCACGATGTTAAAATCATCCTGGAGGACTTCAATGCAAAAGTCGGTAGGGAGCCAATGTACCGCCAATACATTGGAAGTCACAGTCTACATGAGCACAGTAACGGCAATGGTAGTAGATTGGTCCAGTTTGCAGCTGCAAACAATCTGGTTGTGGGAAGTACCAAGTTTGCGCGCCGAGACATTCACAAAGCTACGTGGGTGTCTCCGGATGGAGCAACTTCCAATCAGATAGACCACGTGTTGATTAACCGCCGAAGACAGTCGAGCTTGTTGAACGTCAGAACGTATCGAGGGGCCAACATCGATTCCGATCACTATTTGGTTGGCTTAGTGATTCGTTGCAGAATCGCCCGTCCCCGCGCCAATGGGGGCGAAGTTAACACGCAGGCTCGACTCAACACGGACTCCCTAAAGGACAGTCACGTCCAACAGGCATTCAAATCCGCTTTAGGTGAGGCTCTATTACCAGAAAACGAATATGAAACTACGAGCGAACGGTGGAACGCTCTAAAAACAAAAATAATAAGCTGTGCCAATTCCACACTCCCACCACGTCGGGGCAACACCAGATCTGGCTGGTTCGACGAAGAATGTAGACATGTGACAGAACGTAAAAACTGTGCATACCGAGTAATGCAGCAGCGGCATAGAACGCGGGCATGCGCAGAGGAATACTCACGGCTCAGGAGAGAAGAGAAAAGAGTTCACCGCACCAAAAACCAACTTTGGGAAGAGCAGCGGGTGCGGGAACTTCAAGAAATCAGAGTGCGTTACGGACCAGGAAGAAAGTTTTACCAGGAGATAGCAGGTCGCCGAAATAACTTTAGACCTAAGGTGACCTGCTGTCGGAATAAGGATGGGGATCTGGTCAGTTACCAGCCAGAGGTCCTCTCGCGATGGGCTCAGTACTTTGATGAATTGCTAAATGATCAGTTCAACGAACAGCTAGAGGCTCCACTAGCAGATGATATCATGCTACTGCCACCTAGCATAGATGAAACACGAATGGCCATCCGTCGGCTCAAGAACAACAAGGCACCAGGCACCGACGGAATAGTAGCCGAACTAATCAAAAACGGTGGTGCAGCACTCGTACAGGAAATTCGTCAAATTATTACTGAGGTATGGAATAGCGAATCGATGCCTTGTGATTGGAATCTTGGCATCATCTATCCCATATACAAGAAGGGAGATAGGCTAGAGTGCAGCAACTACAGGGGTATTATGGTGTTGAATACCGCCTACAAGATTTTCTCCCTTATCTTACAAGATCGACTTGTCCCATTCGTTGAAGAGATAGTCGGAAACTATCAGAGAGGATTCCGAAACTGAAAATCAACCACTGACCAGATCTTCACGATGTGGCAAATCTTGGAGAAGATGGCGGAGCAACAGCTCCACTCCTACCATCTCTTCATTGATTTTAATGCCGCCTATGACAGCATAGCCAGGGTAAAACCGTACGACGCAATGAGCTCTTTTGGAATTCCGGGCGAGCTTCCCAGGCTTGGGCCTGCATCAGGGAGATGGGCTTGCCTGTCTCCTTTTCCACCTGGCGCTAGAGAGAGCCATCCGCGACTCGGAGGTGGAAACTTCGGGGACCATCTTCTATAAGTCAATCCAGATCCTGGCATACGCTGATGACATATACATCATTGGTTTGAGGCTCTCCTATGTAGCAGAAGCTTATCAAAGGATCGAGCTTGCGGCACAGAACCACGGGTTGGAGATTAACGAGGCGAAAACAAAAATGATGGTGGCACCACCAGCGGCCCTGCTAACTAATTTACGCAGGGATGATTAACAGATAGGTGACCGCACCTTCGAAGTCGTTGAAAACTTCACCTATCTGGGGTCAAAAGTCAGCACCGACAACAACATTGATGTTGAGTTACGCGCAAGGTTTCTGGCTGCCAACCGGTCATACAGCCTGAGGAAACTTCTCCACTCGCGTCGCGGAAATACCTGTCGCGTCGCGCAAGGTTTCTGTCGCTGGGACTGTACAGAACATTTATAGTCCCATAGACTATGTCCAAAACTGACGAAGCCCTCTTAGCCAGCCATAAAGTGAACTTTGAGAAAATAATGTTGAGAGAATTTTTCATCCACTTTCAATTTCTTTCTTCACTTCGTAACTGCTTAGCTCACAAAGAAAAAGAAAAAAACACTTGACAGGATTTCAACCTACTGTAGCACTGTTGTTTTTATTAGGTATTTACCTTAAAAGGATCAAGATTGAACGTTATCTGCATGCGGTCAGCCATAAAGGCCGAGTAGTCGTCGTAGTAGTAGTAGAAGCCTTAGCAGTACTAGTAGTAGTAGTCAGTGGCCCCAAGCTGGCACACCGGCTGCACACGTACAAACTATCCTGACTAACTCATGATCAAGCAATGTTTCCTTGTCGCTTCTCTTCTGCATAATCACACTCAATCACACTAATTTGCCTACTACAGCTGTATTACCATTATCTAGTTAATAGTTCTTTTATATGAATTAAAATTCACGCTTTTACGTTCGTTTGCAAGCTTTCCGAGAGATTGTTTTCCCATTGCTCACTGCTGCTGACTAGGTAGAATGCTGTAGGAAATTTTGTTTTCAAATTGGAAAATGCGGGAAACGGAAAAGCAAGCAGAGTGTATGTAAAGTGGGATTAGTTAATTTATGTACGTATCGTATGCATACGCCTCACGGGTTTGGGGTTAAACCGGGGGCTCAGCCTGGATAGCATCGTATCAACCACACCAACTACTGTCTGTCCCGCTAGTGTTCTGCGTTCTCACTCGGACGGCCCAAAATCCTTTCCTGCTCCTGCCTCTCCTTTCTGGGAGTAAAAATACTAGATTGAAATCACACTCGTTCATGTCCACGACAAATGCGCCTATGCGCCTACGCTCCAACCCCTTCTTGCTTAAGGAATTGTAGCACTCACAAAGCGAAATAGGGCGCGTGAGCGTGCACGCGTTGATTGATTGTGTATCGTATGAACTTTTCTCTCTTTCTAAATGCTAAATTATTTTCATTTATAATATCGTTTATGCAATTTGGTTGTTCACTTTACGGCGCCCTTGGGTGGGCGAACACCAGTCGAGAAGATTTGCTGCTGGGTTCTGGGCTGCATACACTACATCCAGCACCAGCAGTTTTCCTTATTTGTTTACTTGTTTAATAATGGTTAAAGTTTTCTTGTTTTTTGTTTTTTTTTTTTGGCAAATGGATTCTTTCACACACAGACACACGCACACGCACGCACACACACACATACAGAGGTGATCGATGAAGTGCAGCTTTCGATCTCCACTGCAAAATATTCCTCTTATAGATAACGCCACACCGTCTAATGGGGTGGCAGCACGCACAGAGATTGAGTAAATGTATGCAGGAGAGGTATATAGTAATTCATTGTATGGAATTCGTTTTCAATTAAATTATCGATGGTTGTATAAATGTGTATATAGAGATATATGTAGCATGCATACGTACGCGTTGCCGCTTGTGGCGGTGTATATCGATAAATATAGCAAGCAGTTTGCCGCCCGCTTCCAAAACGGTGTCCTCGGCACCGACGTGGGTCCTTACGATGTTCCTGAATGTAGTTCTCGTTGGTATGTAGTTACTTTCTTATCGTGAAGCGTATCACCCCTCCCATCCGTTTGCTCCGTTTTCACCGATGGGATGATGGATGATAGAGATTGCACATATACATATATATTCTTCCTGTCCACGGTTGAAATCCACCGGTTTTCTCCTTCCCAAGTGGTGCGACCGAAAACGATCTGTAGAAAAGTCTTAGTACTCCGCGGCCACACACACACACGCCCTTAGTAGAATATTTCGTCCTCATCATCCCGCCGCAAGGAAATGATGGTGGTCGTGGTGGTTGTCGTTGTGATGGCACTAAGCTCCAGCGCTTCACCGGTCCCATTCACTCCGGATCCTCCACCTCCTCCTCCTCCTCCTCCTCCACCTCCGCCAACTGACCGTCCCGGACTGGGTGTAAGCTTGGCACGCTGGACAACTCCACCACTGCCGGCCGGATTGTCACACTCATCACTGAACGAATCGCTAAAGTTGTCGTTGAACATTGGCGGCGGCGCTGGGCTAATGTCGTTCAGGCTGAGCTGCTCACCATCGGACAAACTGTTGGTGCTTAGGTTAAGCGACTGATTGCGCTGATGGTGGTGGTAGTGCGGCGGCTGTGGTAAATGCTGCCCGTGGAAGCTGTTATTGTTGTTGTTGTTGTTGATGTTATTATTGTTGCCTGCTCCCACCCCAAGGCTGACGGCCGGCAGCGAATGTTGATGGTGCAACGAGGCCGACTTGGGTGGAATTGGTGGTGGTGGCGGTTGCGTGGTGGTCGCGCCAGCGGATGGGGATATGCCGCCGCCCGTCGCCATCATCGGAATGCTTTGGTACGCTTCGGGGTTTGAGTTGGTCTTTTGATGGCCACGGACCACCGGCATCGTGTTTCCGTTTGCGATGATGTTGTAATCGTCGTGCGGCGTTACGGTGGACGCAATGGCCATCGGTTGATGGTAGTGTTGGTGCGGGGTTTGCACGCAACTGCCTTCTCCGGTTTGTTGCGCTGCCGTTCCGGATGACGACGCGACGTTGAGATTGTTCAATTCCTGGGTGCTGGTAGAGATGCCCGAATCACGGTAGAACCCTTGCCTAAACTCGGTCAGATTCCGCGGACTACCGTAATTGCCACTGTCGTTGAGTGATATTTCGTACAGCGAGTACTTCTTTTGCCGATTTTTGCCCGGTAAGCTGTGCTGCTGATGCTGTTGCTGCTGCAGCTGCTGCTGTTCGACGTATTCGGTGAATGGCATCGGATTGGAGCTACGCTTGTCCGGTGTGTGGCCGCGCGGTGGCAACGGTGGTGCGGTGGGTGAACACACTGCTGGCAGCATCATGCCACCGGTGCTGTCACGGGGAGGAATGTGCGGTACGGGGGAGGAGGTCAATGCCGTCATGGGGACGATTCCCGACAGCGAGAGAGCCTTCTTGTTCACCGACATGTACGTTCCGTCGTAATCCTCCGGGAAGTAAGCCAGCTCTTGTGCTCCACCGTTCATCGTGCCCCCCAGCTTGCCACCGTTGGAACCCACGTACGAGTCACCCGCTTGCTGCTGCTGACCGATGGGCAACGGTGGCAGTGGTTTGGTTGGAATGTTGATGTTCGTCTTCCATTCGGCCGTACTCTTCTCCAGCTCGAGGAACGCTTCCGACAGCCGGTTGTGCAGTGGCAGCACCTGTTCGGGCGCAAGACTACGATGGAGTTCCAGCGCCTGGCGCAATATTTGCATCTGTTCGAAGATTAATCGCTTCAGCCGCTGCACGTGTACACTTTGGTCGCGACCCTCGGTCGATTTGGCGAAGCGCTCCGAAAAGAATGCGTCCTGGTACTTGCTGAACCCTCCGTTCACGTTCGCATCGACCGAACCTTGCAGGCGCATCGTGAATGGGTTGAGATTGCGCTTCGGATCGAGCCGGTACTGCACGATCAGATCGGACAGCTCCTTGTTCACGTTCGCAATGGTTTCGCACGCAAACTCCACCGGTGTCAGTTCATGTTCCGAGCTGCAAAAAGAGGATGTTGTGCGTAGAACAATTAGCGAAAACTAAATTCACGATCCACCAGAGTCGACACTCACGTTTTGCTCACTTCGAACCATCGCAAGATGCCCGGCAAGGGCTGAGCCGTTTCGTAGATCGTTCGCACAATCCACAGCGACTTGAACTCGTTGTCCTTGTCAACCGTGCCCTTGTGGACGGGACGATCGTACTGGAAGCGGGTAACGTCGTTCACCTCGTAGTACTTGGAAATCTTTTCCGGGACGGTCACTTTGGCACTTTTCAGATGGTACGGATCGGCGATCGGGCGCACATTGACAACGTGGAACCGCTGCTCGGGCGAGTTGAGTATGGAGCTATCGGGGGGATATTGCTTCTTGTCCAGAATCAGCGCCGTCGGAAACTCGGTCTGGAGTCGCTGTATGAACGCGCCAATCCGCTCATACTCCAGTCCACGGTAGATGAATTGCTTGTTCTTTGTGGAAAATGAGAAAGAGAAGACCAGATCAGATCAGAAGGGGGTTATCGAGCATTGCATGAACAGCACGACCAGCGGTACATACTCGGACAAATGAAGGAAATCCGGTCCCGTAGTAGCCTACCCGGAAGTATTCCGGTTCCGGGCGCAGCTGGGTGAGTATGTTTTGGAAGAATTTCGCCTCCTGCACCAGCACATCACTCAGCCGGTTGTAGTCGAACCGCTTGCGCTCGTAAAACATGGCCAGTTCCTTGCACAGCGGGATGCCCTTCTCCCAGCATTTGCCCTTGTCGAAATAGCCTATGATCTGAAAAGGAAAGAGCAAGCACATTCATTCAGAACCCCCCCTTTGAGACCTTGCCCTATGATCGACGACACTTACATTTTTGTAAATCTTCTCCTTTTGCTCCCACTCTGGTGGACCGTTCGATTCCGACTCGGAAACGTTCTCACTGTCCCAGGACTGCATATCGGCGTACAGCTTGAGCGTAAGACCTGCCTCGACGTAATTTTCCGCGCCCAGATGCAGATCCAGCAGCTTGTAGATGTAACGGACGTACATTTCCTTGCGATTGATTTCGTCGTTGTAGAAGTTGAGCAAATTGACCGTGCAGGTCATACGTTTGTCGCGGTTTTCGTCACCCTGCATCACGCTGCGATAGTCCAGCAACCGTTCGAGCAGCCGCGTTACGGAGGAAATGAATGCAATTCCCGACTCGCGCCAGGAAGGATTTTCCGTCTGCACCCGCTCCAACAGGCTGTTTGGCGTCGTGCATACATGCGTCGATTACAAAGAGAGAAACAAACGGTAAATCAATTGTACGTGGTGCTTTAAATTGTTGTTAAATGTTACAGTTTAAGGCAGTGAAACAGTGAGCAATTAAGCCGGGGTTTACGTGAAAACTTACGCTAGACACAGTTGCTCCCTACAGATATTGGGTGCAGAGTTGTGCAGATAGGCACAAACAAGAGAAGAAACACGACACGGAGACGGATTTGTAGTAGTCGCACAATATGAACCCAGACGGTATAACGATGCACGATGCACGATTACGATGTATTTCATCATGCAAATGACGATGAAGAAGATGATGGGATGATGATGGTTGATGGAGACGCGTTTTAGTGTTTGCAATTTTAATACCAAAGTTAAGAATTGTGATTAGTATTTAGCCAAACGATTTATAGCTTATAGTTAGTGTTAGTATTAGTGAGGTTATGTACTGCTGATGATACTGACACTAATAGAGTCTAATGTGAAGTAAAATTACTTACATAGTGCTAAACAGTTCGCGGTACTCATCGTCCCCCTTGTTCTCGCTAATAAGTAAATCCAGCTTGTCGATCAGCTCACTTTCTACCAGTCGGAACGATCCACGGGAAACCTAGAGATGAAAATGTACAAAAATACAAATATAATAATCATATACACTTTAAACCACTTCCACTTCCATGTGCATTAAAATATTGAGTATCCATTTTCTGGCAGTATGTTTGGTTTGGTGCAGCGACGGTCAACGTAATGGAGGAACTCTAAGTTAAGCTTCGTACTGGGAGCCTTGTCCCAGAGTAAAATAATTAGCTACATCCAGACGACTGGTTGTAACTGCTAAGAAGTTCACAACCATAACCCAATCAATCTTCAAAATATCTGTTCAATTAGCTGTCCGATTTTGAGTGAAGTAGTCAAGTGCAGATAAGTTTAAATATTTCTTCAACAATCATTTCTATACCAAGCCATTTTGATGTTTTTTGTTTTGTTTTATAAGGAAGCTCTACTAACTTCCAACGAGCAATTTATGATTTAATAAGTTTACACAAGCCGTGCAAAATGTTCGTCCAAACAATTTAATCTATAAAAACTGGACGCTACGAATACGTGGACGATAAGATAATGAAAGTAAAAACGGGATAATGAAAGTAAAAAAATCACCAACCTTTGGTACATTTAAACAGGATGTAACAGAATGAAAAATTACAATTATTTGTTCAATCATCCTATCCTTTTCGCGGATCGCCACTACATCGTTACAAAAAGAACTAGTTGTTGCAGCGAATATATGTTCCTAACATTAAACACGTAATGTTGGGTTTCCAGATCGTTTTGTTCGCCCATAATATCATAAATTAGGAGCTCACAAGTTCTAAAAGCTTTAATGAAGAATAAAAAACTCTTATCAATTTTCGGTAACAACATTGTTTTAGACGTAAATTGAATAGAACCTTGAAAACGAAACGCTTTTAAGGGTTAGGTTTCTGCCAAGTTATCAGCAATCAAAAGCGTCTGGGAATAGGGTAAAACACCCCAAAGGCACTTGCCTCAATGACTAGACAAATTTGAGGCATTACTCATATGTAAGGTAAACAGACACCTGTCCCTAGCGTATCAGCAATTACATGGAATTTCGTTCGACATTCGATAAAATCAATAGTTTAACCCGAGATAAGCCCGCCATACGGTGGTCTGTTGTTTGTCGTTGCTCGTCTTATCTCACCTGCAATTGTTAAGCAATGTGTTGTTTTTGTTTTGTGAGGTTATCTATATTTCTTCATACAAAACTTATTATATTTGTATCCCTCCTTGTACAAACAATTGCAACCATCGATGCCACGCTTCGATGCATTGAACCAACGTTTGCGCTTTTCCGTTCAAACACAGTTTGCGCTGTTCGCAAACTAGCGCGCGAGCGAGCAGTTGACAGCCACGGGCGAAGCAACGCTTATTCGCCCCGCCTATCAAACGCGATTCGAGCAGCGCCGGGTGGAATTCGAGCACTTTTAACGAAACAAGCTTTTGCTGTAATTTCGTCGATTCAACGAAAATTGTCAAGCAGGCAAGCGAACGAACAACACACACATCTCGGAGCACCCCGGAACAAAAATCGTCGTCCCCCTTGCAGTGCACGTAGTAGTGATGTGATTTGGATGGAGAATTTGATGAAAAGCAGTCTCATCAGCTACCTGCCGCAGCCCGAAACGAAACGACACAGTGAGCCACCGATGAATTGGCCACCCCGAGTGTGCTCTCGCGGATGTTGTGAAATTTGATGATGATGATAAGTGCTTGAGGTGTGTGCGCTCTGGTGGTTTGTGCGTGCGGGTCAAAAGAAGAACACCGAGCCACCCTCCTCCTACGAATCGTCGAAACACACACAAAAAACGGCCAGTGCGTAGAATGCGCTGATTGCAGCCGCCGTTCGACCTTCTGCTCTTCTCTGCTGCCTTGATGTTACACCATCGGAAAGGAAAAGGAAATATGCGGTCGGGTTTTGGCCATGGCAGTTAAGCTACGGCGCCAGACACAGCAGCAGCAGCAGCAGGAGGGCACGTAGGGGAGAGCGCATGCATCATATTTGCGGCCAAGGGGGTCGGTCAGTTAGCAAACACAACGAGGAAACAACAGCAGTGTCCCTTTAATGCATCGGTGTGTACATGATGCATTTGAAATGGTTGCTGGTGTAGTGGAGTACGGAAGCACACACATTCACACGACCAACAAATCATTTACACAAACTCACAGCGGACAAGCGGATAGAACGAACGAACAAAAAAAAGTGCGTGGCTCCTTCGTTATCTCAATTATGCGATGTGTGTCTAATTGACATTTAACGACAGTAGCAAGAAAAAAAACAGGGAGGAAGTACCCGGAATGAAGTGAAACCGTTTTTACCATCCCACGTACGGAGAAACAGTAACTACCCGATCAGGCTGGCACTGGTCGGCACTATCCCAAACTTGGAAATCATTCTCTAGCGTCGGATCAAACCCACCCGCCCTTTTAAAGTGCAATCCTTTCGTGAGCAACAGAGTCGTCGTTGTGATGCAAGTCAGCCAGCAATAGTAGCTCTCTACATTGAAAGATTGTCATACCACACACTAGACCGCGCATCACCGCGCGGAACAAAAAGACCACACAGAGACAGAAACAATCATTATGTTGCTGTAGAGTAAAAAAAAAGAGTGGTGGCAAATATGAATCACCGCGAGCAGCAGCACCGCTGATCCCAGCAATCCGTTCAAAAGCAACAACACAACAGTGCAGAGTGCAAAGGAAAAGTGGGATCGTAGTGTGCGCCTCCCTAACGACGGTAGAGAAGAACAATCGAAGCAGAAACGTCTAGCCTGGCTGTTCTGTTACGGGTCGTACGCAGGTACGCAGGACGAAAGCGATTGCCCCCTAAGGGCAATAACATAACAGCGAAAAGCCCTCAGGAACGCAGGGAAAAAGGAAAAGCTTCGGCAAATTGGTGCACAGACGTCGCGACGACATATTCTGATTGGGCGCTGTCCGCGTCGGGGTGTCGACGGCGCCACCGCCGTGCATCGGTGTGTTTGTGCGTTACGCATCCATCCATAGCACCACGGCGGCGGCGGTTGTATTTTATTGTTGAGCGCGCGCGTGTGTGTCTCTCAACAATAATTATCGACAAAGTGGCAAGGGCAGCGAGGGCAGTGTATGGATTTGTATGATACGCCACAGGCGAGAGCAGCAAGAGCGGTGACCAATTTTCAGCCAGGCGCGACAAAAAAGGTGGCTCGAGAGGCAAACAACAACAACAGCTGTAGGAGTAGTAGTGGTAGTAGTCTAGTCACAGGGACCCTAGTCATCACTGATTGTGGTTTCCTCCGTAGTGCGGCCGCTAATCGCAACAGCAAGCTGGACGAGCAGCAGCCGCCCGAATCGAAAGAATCGCACCATCGACCGATTCGCAGCCCGGTACCGCGACGACACCATCATCCAAGACAGCAGCGGCTGGGCAGTTGCGACAGTGCGGGTAGCAGCAGCGGCGGCGGCGGACGGCGAGATAAGCACAGTAGGGACAGGTCCCGCGAGGAAGCGGCGATAGCAAGAAGCGGCAGCAGCGGCAGAGCGCTGGAAATGACTACTGCGACAATGGAAATGCTAACGACAGCGACAACAACCACGCCTGCAACAGGCAATTCCGCCTCGATGGCCAGTACGACCGCAGCCAGCGGAGGTAGTGGAAGTGGTGTCGCGTTCAGTACCGGTGCCAGCCTGGACGAGATGATGCGCGGCACGATGATGCCCGTCGATTACGGCAACCTGTCCGGCGTGGTGCCGCTGCTAGAGGAAGTCGACGGCAATCTGACAACCGTGTCGCAGCACAGCAATGATTCGATCGAACGTACGCTGCTACCGGGTTCGACCTCCTCCGGTGGCGGTCAGCCGCATGGGCATGCTCACCAGAAGGGCCATTCGCGGGGGAGCAGTGCGCCGCAAGCGTACGATCGCATCACGACCAAGATCGCCTGCACGAAGGAACTGATACGTAAGGAGCAGGAAGCGCGCGATTCGAACGTGAACGAGTATCTGAAGCTAGCGGCAAACGCCGACAAGAACCAGCTGCAACGCATCAAGGCCGTGTTCGAGAAGAAGAACCAGAAAAGCGCCAACAACATTTCCCAGCTGCAAAAGAAGCTGGAATCGTACAACAAGCGCTTCAAGGATATGCAGCAAACGCAACAAAAGCAGGCCCAGCAGCAGCAACAATCGCAACAGCAGCAGCAGCAACAACAGGCACAGCATGCCGCCGCGGCCGCCAGCTTATTGCTGCAGCAGCAGCAGCAACAGCACCAGCAGCAGCAAGCGGTACTGCATACCGGGGGCAGTCAAACCTTACCGCCAAATTTGCAGCAACTAGCGGTCACGACCAGTCAGCAGCAGCAGCAACAAAGCTTTCTACAACCGCGCGAAATGCTGCGCGACGTTGGCCAGGGGCTGAGGAACGTAGGGGGTAACATTCGGCACGGTGTGACCGGGCTGTCGGCAACTGTGATATCGAAGCCACGCAAATTTGCTCATCTGATACGAAACAAGTTTGGCAGTGCGGACAACATTAACCAGCTGACGTCCACCTGGTACACCGGCAGTGCGGCCGACAGCGAACTGACCGGGATGGACGTGACGGGTGGTGCCGAGGGGCAGCAAACGACGCCGAATGCCAGTGGCCCCGGCGGTGGTGGGGGACAGAGCAATCAACACAACACCAGCATTAGCGATAGCGAAGGTCGACGCACACACGGCACAACGCAAGGAGGGCATGGGCAGCAGCAGCAGCAGCAGCACCACCACCACCATCAGCAGCTGCACGGGGTGTCTTCGGGCCATCGGCACCACAGCGGCGTTCCGGGTCCGGGTGGAAAGTACAGCGAACATGACAGTGAATGTAGCAGCGTCACCAGCGACAGCATACCGCTCGGATCGGACAAACACCGGCTCAGCTGCAGCCAGCGATGCGTCAATTACAAAGCCCTCAATGAACTGCGTGACGAGTACCAGAAGCTGAAGGAACGGCTCGATCGGGTCGAGCTGGTGCAGAAAGAGGTGACCGAGCTTTCGATGGCCCTCGAGAATGAACGGTACCGGGCGGATCGGCTCGAGGAGCAGATAAACGACCTGTCCGAGCTACACCAGAACGAGCGTGAAAATCTGAAGCAAGCGATTGCCGACCTGGAGGAAAAGGTGCAATACCAGAGCGACGAACGGTTGCGGGACGTGAACGAAATTCTCGAAAACTGCCAGACGCGCATTTCCAAGATGGAGCAAATGTCGCAACAGCAGTACGTCACGGTTGAAGGCATCTACAACTCGAATGCGCGTGCCGTCGTCGTGAAGCTGATCAACGTCGTGCTGACCGTGCTGCAGGTGATCCTGCTGTTGGTCGCCACGGTCGCCGGCATCATAGTGCCATTTCTCAAGACGCGACTACGAGTGCTGACGACGCTGCTATGCACGCTGGTGCTCATAGCGATAGTGCGGCAGTGGCCCGATGTGCGGGACACCGGTGTGCATCTGATCCGGATCCTACGCAGCCAGGTCGTGAGCGACACGGCAGCAACCTAGATGCGGACCTGTTCCTCCGCGGTGGCTTTACGTGTGTGTGTGTGTTTTTAAAGGCGAAAGAGGGAGAGCGAAAGTGTGCAGGTGCTATCATAAAACCGGCGACCAAATTCGATTCCGAATGCTCAGACAACACGTGTGTCGTGGTACAGGAGTATCGGTAAGCTAGCTAGTGGCGCGCGCACGTCGAAGGGCGACGAGGCCGCATTTTTGCTCAAAATCAAATCGAGGGAAAGTCTCTTAGTTCGCAACGGTAGAACTATTTAATATTGGAAATAGCCAGATGTGTTAGTAGTGTTGAACGAGAATCCATCCAAGACATGCTCCATTCACAAACGTTACGCAAATTCATACACACCACAGAGGATGATAAAACTGTTTAGTATTATTGCAGGACACTAGGATAGGATAAGCGTGAGAGAGTATGCAAACTGCTCTAACTCAGAGGGCTCAGAAGAGTGCGTGCGTGTGTGTGTGTGTTACAATTGGCCATATATTATAAACACTTTGCTGCAATCTTGATTCTTGCGTAGAACAAACATATTTGTCCGTTCGTTCGTGAAGCCCGTTCTCTGAAAGCTCTGTTTAGCACATGTGTACACAAACCGTAGGACACTGCTACTAGTGTGTAGAGATTCTTAAACTCTCAACTCTCCTCGTATTCCGGAATGTTAGGCATAGTAGTTTTCCCCATGAAGCAAAACAAAAGGGTGATGGTTTTTAAAGACTATCGATAAGCAGGAAAATTTTAGCAAAAAAAAAGAAGCGAAAAACGAAAGCAATCTTTTGTGTAGAGGAAGACAAACCCAATAGATGATGTAGAATTTTTCGAAAACGACTCCAAGAATTGGTGTATTAAGGGAACGATTTGACACACAGCTAAAAAAAACACCCCGTATCAAGCCCTCCACCCGCGGGGCCTTGATCACCGCACACGAAATGGTCTCGAAGATGTCAGCAAACAAATGCGAATCGAAGAAAACAGGCTTTCCGTTTTGGAGTATGTGTAAGAGGCGGCAAACTAAACATGGGACACCGCGTTTATCGTTGAAAGTTAGGCAAACGCACGATCACCTAACGGTCGTTGTTGTTATACGATTTATAATGTATGTTCTCTTATGCTATCGAGCTTCGTTTTTTATGATTTCTTCTGCCAATGGAAGCAATATTAAGTTATTCTTTGTGAGAGGAGTGGAGCGCAAAATGCAAGCAAAACCACACAATACATTAAAGGAAATTGCCAGCCGAAGGCAAAACAGTGAACAGGAGTAATTGTGGTAAAAGTTATTTGGGGGCCATGGCAGGGACCCAGGGGAAAGAGGGGGGGGGGGGGGGGGGGGGTAGGGAAATTACATAATACGGTAGGCGCGCATATACATAACATCGTGATTAGAGCGGACGACGGTTCAATTTAAGTTAAGTAAAACAGAGGGTAAACATTATTATAGAGCAAGTTATTGGCAGGAACGAAACGCGTTAGGAAAACGCTAGGGGATTTGTAGTGTGTAATAATCGGCGCGTTTAGTAGACAACAGTAGAGAGACACCATACAAGCAAACCTGCCACTGAAACGTATAACGACATACATAAACAGCAAAACAATCGAAACAGCAGCCTGGTGCATCCGTAAGGAGCGCGCAGATCGAGCCGAACCACGTACGATTTGCATCACAAGGGAAACCAACCAACCAAAGCAAAGAAGCAACACAAAAAACAACACGAACGATCAATCGCTTGAAAAATCGGAAAAGATTTTAGAAGCTATAGGAACGAAAACAATTAAGGAAATATGTACCGATATTTCACATTTCAATGTTCAAACTAAACAATACCGCAAAGAAGTAGTAATCAACCATCGGGTGATATTTCCGAAACAAAACGATTTCGCCGGGGAAAGGGAAGGGAAGGAGGCGGGCGTTGTGCGGGCGCTAGCCAGGCCGGGCACCACCCAAACCTCCCAAAAGCCTCCCACTTCCTCTTGCCCTTCTTCTTCTCTCTCACTCTCTCTATTTATGTTTCTCAATCTAGAGATTCGAAAAATAAAGGAAAGACTACAACATAAAACAAAGAGCTGTTGCGTTACGTTGCTGCTACCCTCATTACACCGCATTAATCTATCTTGGCCGTTGTGGTATATGTGGTCGTTGGGCGTTATGAATCGATTCCCCAGAGAATGGATGTGACCGGATTTTAAGTGATTGGCTTTAATACGTTCAACGTGGCCGCCACACTTCAGTGCGTGCATTCGTCCTTAAACAATAGATTGGAACCAAATCGCAACGGATTTCGATGTTTCATCGTTAGTAGTGACGTCGGCACTGGTGATAATAATTATGAACACCAATGCTATAATCACCCTCGACTGATTCGTATGAAAGCATTATACCCCTCTTATCGCAACCACATCTTCATACCAGCGAACCAGTCGAATACCAGGGGTACTTCTGGGACCTCACCTACTGTGGACAACAATCTCCCACGTGTATTTTTGCCTTCAGCTTATGAAACGTAAGCTTCATCAAAGGCTAAAGTAGCGGCATTAAGGTCCCATCAGCAAGGGTGGCAATTGGTTCTTTTTCCGCATTCAAATTGTTCACCACACAATAAAACAAGGTCGATGTCCGCGGCCTGGCACATATAAAATGTTCAAGATTGGAACGCGTCATACAAAGAAGGTCAAAGGTGTGTTTTGTCTTGGGAACGGACCATGATAAAGTGTTTATTGCTTTATCAACACTTCCCACCGCTTGCATATATTACCATCGATGAAGGAAAAGACTAATGCAAACAAATATTTAAAACAGATTTGAATATTTGAGGGATTCATTTTTCCCAACAGCTCAACGCATTTCCTTCGCATTTTCCACGTATTTTTCAATCGAGCAATTCAGCGCATGACTAATTGGCAACACTGCCATTTCGCCCGGTCTTCTGTCAAACACAAACGTCATTTGCAGGGCTGTCACAACAGAGAACAGAGAAAAAAAGTTAGGTGCTGTATTTTCCAAGCGTGTGTTTTTGCAGTTTGTGAACAAGTTTTCCAGCCAAAAGCCAGCTTGCATCTTGATTTTGCGGCTTGGTTTCGTTTCTTTTGCATCTATACCGCGGCAAACATTCAGAAAAGCGTTCAAAATGGCTATGTCAAAAACTACAAACACGTACAATCGACAAAACTGGGAAGATTCGGTAAGTTGATGCTGCCCCCATATTTTGCTTACGCTTATGTTTCCGATTTTACCTTTTTTGTTTTAGGAATTCCCAATACTTTGTCAAACATGCCTTGGCGATAATCCATACGTTCGCATGGTAAGTTTGCTTGTAGCGTACCCAAGCACCCGAATCTCCAACACAACTTCACCAAAACACAAACTAATTCCCGTTTGCCCCTTTCAGATAAAAGAACGCTATGGCAAGGAATGCAAAATCTGCACACGCCCCTTTACCATATTTCGCTGGTGTCCCGGTGCGAGAATGCGGTTCAAGAAGACAGAAATCTGCCAAACGTGCAGCAAGCTGAAAAACGTTTGTCAGACATGCCTGTTGGATCTGGAGTACGGTTTGCCAACACAGGTTCGAGACGCTGCGCTGAAGATTCAGGACAAAATTCCCGAAAGCGACGTGAACAAGGAATTCTACATACAAAACATTGAGTCACAGCTAAAGGCGGGTGATGATAATACCGTTGCCGCTGGCACGGTGGGCAAATCGCTGGCGGCAAGCGATATGCTGGCAAAGCTGGCACGCACTGCACCATACTACAAGCGTAATCTACCTCACATCTGCTCGTTCTGGGTGAAGGGAGAATGTAAACGTGGTGAGGAGTGTCCGTACCGGCACGACAAACCCGTCGAACCGGACGATCCATTGTCGGAGCAGAACATTCGTGATCGATACTACGGACGCAACGATCCGGTTGCGGACAAGCTGATGAAACGGGCTGCCTCGATACCGACGTTGGAACCGCCGGAAGACAAAACCATCACCACACTGTACGTAGGCAACTTGGGCGAGCACCTAACCGAGGTTGACATACGGGACAATTTCTACCATTACGGCGAAATTCGTTCTGTGTCGCTCGTTCCGAGACAGCAATGTGCGTTCGTGCAGTACACCAAACGAGCCGCTGCGGAGCTGGCCGCTGAAAAAACGTTCAACAAGCTTGTGCTTGGTGGGAAGAAGCTGACAATCAAGTGGGCACACTCGCAGGCCAAATCAACGGCCTATGCACAGAACTCCACTCCGCGTGGTGCTGGTGGTGGTAACCGAATATTTGATCCCGTACCCGGACTTCCAGGACAGCTACCCATGCCACCAAATCCAACGGACTACTTTAATCTGCAGGCTTCGGAAATGGCCGTGTTACCACCGGGAATGAAGATACATCAGTTGCCGCCGGGACTGATTCCCGGTGCGCCAAGTTATGCTTCAATGTATCAGCAAGCTGCTGGAGGTTCCTCTGCGGCGGGAGCTGGTGCAAGCGCCAGTGAAGCAGGAACCAGCAGTAGCAGCGGTGCTGGAGGAGGCTCTGGCCATTCCATGATGCCACCGGCAATGCATCAGCAACAATTGCATTATCCAAGTCAGGATCCGGCGCGGTTAGGAGCATTGAAAAAGTAGCAAAAGTCACTGCAATAATGTGATCATACAGCGAGTTCATGTATCATAAACATTTAATAAACTTTACCGACATCAGACAAACTTTGGAAGCGATTCGATGATTTTTTTGCCTTAGTAGCGGGGCGTGTTTTCAACACGCTAGAACCGGGTCTTTGAACCGTTCGTCCGAAGCAAGGACTGACTATCCTATCCGGCTGCGTGGTATACACAAGTTAAGTGGGCCATTGTACCCGTTACCCCAGTATAAGTATAACGAGGAAAACCCACCAATAAATCCACTTCAAACGGCTCTACTTCTTCCCCATTTACCGAAACGAATGTATGTGTAATGCTTTCTCACAGTTCCATACAAAAGAAATCTTGTTAGTTAAATATAAAAAGAAAACCTTTTCCACCTACCTGTTCGCACTGCATCATGTCGTAGAACACCGTAAACGTAGCCTTCCGTAGCGCCGGTTCGGGTACAAGTGTAACCTCCAAAAATGGTCCCACCATCGACGGAATAAAGTGCAACTTGTGCTCACCGAGCTGAGCCCACATGCTCAATATTTGAAAGCCCATCATCACACGCATATCGCCATGCGTGCTCAATATTTTGCGCCGTTTCGTCTCGTGGTACTGCTCGATTTGTAGGGATGGCTGGGTGAGGAATATAACCGCAACGCTAAAGTACGTCCGCCACAGCTGTGAATCGAACGATTGCGGACCCAGGAATCGGTATACGAGTGGCTTTGCTAGCTCCTCTAGCGTGCGCCGTAATACATCGTTGGCGGCCATCTTCATCACCAACCAATCTTTCGAGAAAATCATCCAATCCTGTTCCAGAATGTCCTTGAAGATGGCCAAACACTGCTGAATGAAATCACGCAGCTCCTTTCCACCGACAATCGATCCACCGCCAGTCGGGCTGCTGCCACTCTGCTGTCGATCCCACATCCGTTGGTAGTGAGATTCATCGAGCAGCTGTAGTAAGCCTAGCTTCACCGCAAACAGGGAGCAGACGAGGTTTTCGTTCCCACCATTGCTCAGCACGTTGATGGTTTGTAGCAGTATGGGAAAGATGTTCGCAAACAATGTGTCCAGATCGTGGTGGATGGCGTTCGATGGTTTCTCCCCCGTTTTGGCTTTCGCTTCATACAGCTTGATCAGCACTTCGGCGAGAATGTCCGAGCACAGTCTTAGCTCGTCCCTGCGTGCTAAATGGATGCGAAGATGTTTGCAGGCAATGTTCAGTATAACGGAGCGCAGTTCGTCGTCTTGGAAAAGCTGGCCGGAAACCATATCCTTGATGGATTTCAGCTTTGCCTGTATCAGCGGTGGCTGGGCGTCTTTCGGAACTGCGTCTAACATAGATTTCACGAGTGTTTCCAGCTCCGGGCGGGTAATGATGGTACGCAGCTGCTCAAACACGACGCCCGCGTTGCTGAGCAGCGCTTCCTGTGTCGCCAGGATTTGGGTAGTGCTTGGCACAGCGAGCATGCCATTCAGTGAGAGGAACACCGAAAACAGATCATTTTTAAACTTGTCCTCATATTGACCGCCCGATGCGTGTGCAAACAGTTTGCGCGATTGGATGATCAGCTTGAAGATGAACTCGAGCGAACTAAAACACTGCACGATCGGTTCCAGATTATCGGTAGTCGTCAACCAGTCCGCCAGGTGTTGAACCGACGACAGTAATCCCTGGTACACTAACGGTGCCGCGAAATGATTGCGTATGTACGCGTCCATCACCGGTTTGAAGTGTTGAAATTTGCTACTTTGCATCAGACTAAATATGTTGACTAGCACGTGAAACACAAGCCCCGAGTGGGGCGTACTGTTACCATCATCGGTTGAGAATAGCGCAAACAGAGCATCCAGTACGTCCTGCAAGAATTTGATCAGCTCCTCATTGTGCAGTCGCAGTACGCGCTGCAGCGAGTCCTGTATGCCTTCCGGTCTGTTGCGCCACTGCAGCAGCGATAGTAAATCTCCATTTTGTGTCAGCTTCGTTGAGCAAAGGATCGTGCGCACGTAAAAGGCTTCTTTCGAGCTGCGGTGGTATGGTGAGGGTGAGTCACCCAGCGCTTGCCGGTCACCGGCCGAACAGGGCAGTCGTAGGTACACGTTCGGTTGCACCTTTAGCGGGTCTTCACATTTGTATACGTACAATTCATGGGCTCCATCGGCTATGGTTGCACCACCGGTCTCCATCAGCCGGGCGAAGCTAAATCCAAACAGCTTCGGATCCGATTTATCCCTCGTCGAACAACTGCGGAACTCGAAGCGAACGTGTGCCTTGCTGAACTTATCGATCGGCACGAACATCCGGATCGTTTCATTCCAAGCCGGCGAGTTATTGTGATACAGCACCATCGATTTGTAGTACGCCTGAAGTGGGCTTCCGGACGCGATCGCGATGCACTCCTGCACCACGCGACCATTTTCATCCAGCACCAACGCCGTAATCTCTATGTTCTTGGCCGTGCTAATGCCGACGCGCTCAAACTCGCCACGCTCGAGCGTCAGAAACAGATCGTTACGCACATCGCCCGGCATAATCACATCGGGGAAGCCTATCTTTTTGGTAATGGCCGTTCCCTGAAACAGAATAGGTTGCTCCAGCTTTGCCTGACTGATTTCGCCGTGCAGAAGTTTCATGGACACCACCAGTCCGTAGTGGCCCTGGGTGCTTGCATTGATCGGTTGAAATTTTCCGCTCGCTTTCTTTATGATCAGCTCGTGCAGCTGGTGATAGTCTTTCTCCTCGCACTGGAAAATCTTAAAGCTAAATTCTTTTTCCTCCGACTCGACGCTGTAATCGAACTGGACGATTTCACTCAGCGGCAGCACACCAACGCCATACGGCCGCCGGTAGGCGTGCGTCGTAGTCGTGAGTTTGTCACCCTTCTTTACCGACTCCGAGTGAAGCATTTTGCCCACGCGCATTACGTTGGCGATCAGGTAAAGGTCCTGATTCAGGTCGGATGATCCAAGATCGGTGAAGATGGTACAGTTATGACTTGTTTCCACGTACGTCGAGAAGCCGTCACGCGCGATCCGCACTAGGAAGCGTTCCGAAAGCGCACGCATTCGATTCGTGTTGCCATCGTACAGGTAGAAATAGATCTCTGCATCGTCTCCTATCCGGTGGCCAAAATCACGCATGCAAAAGTACAGATGATGCGTGTGTATTTTTTTACCCGCTTTTCGCCGAAGCGTTCCTCGGTTCTGCAAAATTGACAAAAGCAAAGTAGAGTTATACCATGGCTGCTCACATTACGAGCCGTTCGTTCTACCGTAGGTAACATACCGATGCTGCCTTTGCATTTTCAGCGCTGTTAACGTGTACTTGGTGCAGTGATACTATACCAATTTTCTGTGGATCCACTGCCAGGGTGCCTGATCGAGGTACCAGATCTAAGCCAAGTTTTCTGTAATAATAGAAATGAGAAGCAGAAACAAATATTAATTTAAACTGTTACGAATGGACCACCAAAACTACTGTTTTGTTGGTGAAAGATTGTTTCATAAAATAAAATAAAATAAAATTTTATCACCTTCTTAAAATTGATATCAAGAGCTTTTCGTATTTTATAATTCTATCATACGTTTACTAAGAGACGCACGAAGCCGAATGATTCTAAGTCTCTATAAACTGGCCCACCATGCTTTTCTATTCCTTTATGTCCTTTAACGATACGGCTGTCCTCAATTCTTTCCTTGGATCTTACAATAAAATCGCATGCTGATAATTAAGATACTGGTGCATCTTGAATAAATTGATTGGTTGAAATTGAATAGAACGCAGCGCAGTACAAAAAAGAGAACATTGATTTAGCACACGCTAGCCTTCCATCCTTTCCATTCCTTTATTTACAAGTCTTATGGCTAAAAATGATACAAAGTTCAAGAATCGACGATCTATAAGGTTGGTGAATTAATCAATGCTAAATCAATCGCACACAATCAAACTCAGTACAGTCTCTAAAAAGTGTCCAAAACAATGGAATTGTTTCTTCCCGTCCTGGATCTTCTCTTGGCCCTTGATCGCTGAATACATATAAATTCGCATAGGCAACGAAGCGCTACAAAGGTGCCAGACCCAAACTGTGAGAACTAATGGTAAGAAAAAATGAAGCAATTTAAAGAAACATGATCGTCTCATGACTCTTTTACGACCACCCCCTTCGCCATAGCACTCCGCAGCCAACAGTGACAGTCCTGTCCCCGGGACCTGTACTGGAAATGCTACGATTGCAGCTACTTTACCCACAGGCACCATGGACAATTTTGTGAATTTTCTGCTTTCACTGCATTGGGACAAAACACGTTGACAACCTCACACACTGAGGTCCGGTTGCATGTACCCTCCTCGCGCTGCGCAAAACATAAAGCAAGTACGCGCAAAAACATACACCGTATGCTATGCTCCTGTTACCAACGCCTGTTGACATGTGGTGCTACGGCACCAACTTGGCAACGTTGCACACAACGCCACCGAGTAGGAGGCTCCGGATATTTAACGCTCAAGAAAGAAGCCCATAAAGAGAAATACCTCACGTCAAATGCAGACGGCCAGCCCCGACTAAGAGATGATCAATTGAAGGGCAGATAGGATGCGACGGCGACGAGGAAAAGGCTGGAAAGGAAGCAAGAGCCATTCAACGAACGCACCCCATGATCGCGACGTGTGTATGTGTGCGCGACCGATCGAAAGATGGCGATGGTTAGTCGCTGTAGCCACGAGAGATGCAAGTGTACCTTCACGCAGTCTCCGGGGAAGGCTCTTTTAAAAACTCCTGAGAAGAATTAACCTGTTCCAATGGTGTGCGACGAGCCTCCTCTGCGCTGCCAACAAGCAGGGCGCATTATAATGCTGGAAGCTTTCCAAGGGTAATTCAGAAGCCGGCACTCACCGCGGCACACGCACACACCTTTGCGACCAATGGGCATAGACGTTCAGGTGA
This sequence comes from Anopheles stephensi, assembly GCF_013141755.1. Classification (NCBI taxonomy): domain Eukaryota; kingdom Metazoa; phylum Arthropoda; class Insecta; order Diptera; family Culicidae; genus Anopheles; species Anopheles stephensi. Next base: position 42,254,672 of record NC_050202.1, read on the forward strand.
GAAATCGTTTCGTCAAATCGATGAGTGCCAGGCTGCATGAGCTACTTCCAGTGAGTGATGGAGTTACACCACAGATGCTGAGATTGCTTTAACCAGTCATCCGGTTCGTCTTTTACATTATCGCACTATCGGATGTTTTGTCGTTCTTGTTTAATCGATTAATTTCCCTTCTATTCATTACAATTATATTTACTTATCTTACATTATTTTCTAGTTACTTATTAGACAATGAAACTGGAATAGTTGCATGCTATGATGTACGTGGAACAGACTTTAGGTGTACAATTAAAGGTAATAATGGAAAAGACACATTAAAAATATGTACAAAGTAATGGAAGAAACATGAATATTACAATATTCTGCAAATGTCTGCCACACCAAGAAGATAATTATACTTCAGAGTACTTCTGGCGTAAAAATAGCAGAACTACATCTATTTATTGCAGGAAAGAACAATGATGATCTACAACCCTTCCTTTTGATGAAGCATTTTGATGAACAAAACACGACTGAGAAAGAACGAGATACATAAGAATGAGTGAAGAAATGGATGAATAGAGAACGCGGGGAAGCTGTGCAAACCATTCAGTGCTGAGGCTCGTTAGAAACTAATTTGGTGGTTGTTCCGAGCAGCTTCTGACGATGCTGCTGACTGCGGGCGCTCGCTTGCCAGAGAGCTTCTACGAAAACGAGGGTGGAAGCGAAAGTGCAAGAGGGCGGCGAACTCAAAACCAGAAGGCGAAACCCTGCGCGATCTTCGGGCCAGGGATCCATCTCACTGCCAGGCTGTTCATTCTGACCCATCCAGCCGTTCGACCCATCGGCGAGAAGGCATAAATGATGGGGAGCGAAATTAAAACCTTAATCTTTAACACGGCGCGGTACAGCGGAGTACGTTGCTGGCCGCTGCCTACACAGTTTCGAGTTTTATTTTCATCCCGCTTCTTAACCTGTGGTTTAGCACATGTATGGCTTACATTCGAGTCAATTTAATAATGCACGCTGCTTCATCCGGCATTGAACGATTATGAGATTCTAAGTGATTTTTTTGTTGTGTTCATGGTTCAAGAGACCCTTAACTTGGTTTGCATGCGAAAAAGCAACGTATATTTGACACTTTCGTTGGTTTAACAACCCAAACAACAGGGAAAGTGCACTTCTACATCACTTTTATCTTCAAAATGTATCTTCAAAATGTATAGTAGTTCATAGTTCCATGAAAGTAAAAGGAAGGACATTATGATGCACGATCAGTACTTGGTGTGAAATTCGATACCGCTGGTCGATCATGGCTGGTAAACAAATTATTGCCCATAAAATCAATGTTTTTATGTCACAACAAAATACATTGTACACAAGGTGATTGTTATGTGTATTTAATGAATACAACATTGATTCTAATGCCTTAATTCTTAATTTCTTTAGCTTGGAATATATAACGCTGTGAAAATTCCCGCGGTTTTCTATGGTAGGAGTCGTTTAGTTAGCAAAAACTTAAGAACCCCTAACAATCAAGGAAGACTGCTAGAGTAAAGAGAAAATAATGACAATCTTAAATTCATTAGCATACAATGCCACGAATCATGAATATGCATAATACATAATACATAATGCGAATAAGTTTAATTATGTCTGATGAGCAGATAATAAAGAGTTCTCCCCTGTTTATATTCTACGCTACGCATCTCACGAACACAGTCAAAATCATGTTTGTACTGATCGTTCAATAATATAATTAATTGTACATAAAACTAAAGATATACTTGATCAGTATTGGTTCTTTTGTTTTCTAATTTCATTTTATTTTCTGCCTTGTTTACAACTGCATTAATGCAATACGGCTTCCGGCCGTTATATTGAAAATATAAATAAATAAATACAGCTGTATTATGCACTTAACAATTAATGCCCGCCAAACGAAACAAATTTAGGGGGTTTTTAAATTTTAATGCTAAATGTTTTTAAATTAAACAAAAGGTGACATACTAACCCCGCTTCAATGGGTGTACGATAGCTCAATACTGTAAACTCTTTTTGATTTTACAGCATTTAATTCAAGCAACAAAGACGAAAAGCAGCATGGTAAAACACTAATTCAATTATTCATTCTACACCTGAAACCCAATTTAAATGCCCACGAGCTAATCCTACTAGCAAATTACCCGCAAAAACTAGCTCATACAGCGATAAAAATAGTTTAATCGCTTTGTATTTACTGCGTCAGCTGTTATAAACAGACATTTTAGATTAAATACCAGATACGAATCTGGTATACATGTTGCGATAGTTATTAAATGAACAAAAACCCCTAAAAGGGGTTTAAAATTATTAAAACGTAGCATGTTTCAAAACAAACGCGTTACATGTGGGTGGTAGCTTGATAAACCATTGGACGATGTTTTTATTTTGTTATCTACTTAGGCTCCCTTCTAAGCTGTCTTGCATGTGTATTGAACCGTTCAAAGACAAACCCGCACACCGACACATTTAAAAAGTGTACCTGTTCTTGGCGCTGCTCTTATCAAACCTGCTCCATTGTGAATCACCCTTGTTGTGACGGTGCTGCTGCTGTTGCCGGTGCAATGGGACATAAAATGTCATATTTTTTGGTTGCTCCTAATTTGTTGAAATTGATGCAACTTCAATATACCAGCTTCACTATGACGTTTCTTGTTTTGCGTTCAGGGGAATGGGCTGCTTCATGCGCCAACCTCATCACATTATCTAGAGCACCATTTACACCTCATTGGAAAACGGAAATGGGGCACGCGGCACATTTGATAGGTACTGCCAACAATATGTCTATCACACGGTTCCGCATGCACCCCGATGCACCACCATCAATCGATCACTTAACTACCTTAAACATGTGTTACAAATCACCATCGGCCAAACAAAAATCACTTCCGGTCGAAACTATGACAACGTCTCACTCGTTGTACCGACGACTCTATCTTTCATATCAGCAGCGCGCCATTAAGCCACCTGTGTGCAACTGATTTGTAGTAGTAAGTGTTACTTCGTAGCGCCTTTCACGACCGGCACACTCGGGCTTCTTGTGGACCTCTCGAGTGGAAAGTGATAACTGATGTTACATATTGGCTAACTTTGTCGGCTAGCGTCAAACTGTGCACGACACGGCAGCCAAGGCACGCGACCGCACACCATACAAGTACTATCAGCTCATTACTGACACATATCCATCCATGCAACATCGGCGATGACAATATCCCCACCGTCTATCAGCACACCACCGATGGCTGCTAACCCTTCTTCGCACTGCACGCGACCGATTTGTGAGGCTCCCCTATCGCTCTCTCGCCAAAGAAAACTCGCACACATGGAACAGGTGGAACATATGGGACTGATGAAAATTGGATTGGAAAATCCACACACCGAGGTGAGCGCAAATACACACCCATCTTGGTACCGGCATAAGGTTAGAAAAGCTCTTCTCACACTCAAGAGAGGTCAGACTGTCGTCGTCGAGTTGGTTGAATTGCTGCCACATTTTTCTCTCCCACACCACACAACTACAACAATGAGACACAACCCTTGCGATAGTGAATGCATTGTGTACGGAAGGCTTTCACATGGTGGGTTTCCTTCCTCGTTTGTGGGTTGTTCCATTGTGTCTACGATTTCCCTCACACGCACACTGAACTTCCGTTGACCATGAACTTCAACGGTGGTGCACTGAATAAATGCTTCAAACATTTTTATTTTTGACACCATTAACCGTGCTGCTGATAGCGATACGGTCAGGGCGTTCTACTAGAATAACAAACAAACCTTGCTATAGAAACCGAGATTTTTAGAAGCTTGTAGGTTTAAACATTATTATTAACGTATTAAGTTTTTTAATGCATGGGTACACAAGCCGATATTAGTTGGTAAGTTTGGAAGATAAAGAATTTCATTAATAGGACTTCATTAGTCTCTTTATCTACCAGCCTCATCTCTTTTAAGTACAATTTGGTTACTACACTTATAATTACACCACTATGTCACTATACACATTTAATCGAATGCGACGCTACCACATACGCCACCGCTATCATCAACGCTTAAGCACAGACCTCAATCAGAGAAAATATTTCAAATCCTTTGATGTCTATAAACAACTCTAAAATCATTCCTTCGCGACGTGTTTCTAGTGATCTTAAATTATATTTAAACTATGACTTAAAAACTAGTATGATGAGAATTCCTCATTATCCTTCTGATTTATATTACTTCGGAATCATTTATTTCTTTCTAATATGTGTTGTCTATGTTTATTAGGATTTTTTTGTAGTACCACAGGCGATTTCTATGAATAAACAAGCTACGCCTCAAAGGAGATGAGGAATTCCTCTTCTTCTGCTTCTTCCTTGGCACTGCAACCTCGAGAGGTCTCGGCCTGCCACTTCTGGCTTTCTGTGACTTATATTTACCCGCAGTAAAGTAGTCAGCCCTACGAACGGGGAGGCGTACGGTCTGGATTGGATTTGAACCCCTGTCCTGTGATGACCGGTGCCGTTATCGCCTCGGCCACCGGACCGCCAAGGAATTCACCACACATTTATTCAAATCGAATTTGGATACATAAAGTAATCTTTACTGAGGCCGCCACTCAATACAAATATTAATAATTTAAAAACCATAATAAACCTCTACAACATTAAAAGTGATGACAACAGTACCGCATTCAGTAACATATCTATAAAGACAAAATACATAAAAAATTGCACAATATCTGCAACTGTTCTCAGCAACGATTCTACCAACAGACAACAAATCACAATCAGAACCTTTAATGTTTGTGATGCCGAGGAATTCACCACACATTTATTCGAATCGAGCTAGTACAAGAGGCACAGCCAGCACCGGGGAAAATACTGGACAATGAGTCGTTGAAATACATACAAATGGCAATTAAATAAAAATAAATAAAAATAACAGAAAATATTTCACCAACAATTTTGATAACAGGTTTGTCACGTATGCTACCGTTAAAGTCTCTTGTTTTCTATTGAGTTACATTAATTATTGTTCGCTTTCTTCGATTGGCTTCGTTTGCTGAAATTACAACAATATTTTCCTTTACAGGCAAATTTCAAAATTGCCCAGTATACTCACTCTACTCACTCTATGCAACATTATCAATTGGATGTTTCGTTCATGGTCACAAAAAAGAGAACATAAAACGAAAACTAAGTAATGTGCAGGGCGCACCTAGAAGAATTACATTTAAAGTTTGTAACATTGTACTGCAGATAAAAAAAACTATCTTGTATTTTTGATGCAGTATATATTGTTTACCTTTATGTATACAGCTTCAAGAAGCCAACATTATATTGGGGTGGCCTTGCCGTGTAGTATCACATAGTACGTGAAATGTTGTGTTTATCACTCTGCAAAAGAGCTTTAATTAAGCTACTGATTTAAACAGCAATATTTCATTTCTTGTTATCGCAATAAGAACAACATGGTCTGCAATCAATATATCACATACATTTCACCATTCAAGTGAAACCTGATGACAGCATACTAACGAAGCGATTCCGGTACTATATAGTAGTAATTGAAAAAATAGCACGGAGCGGTTCTCGTTCGGCGAGGTAAACTCATTAAATTAACACCTCGCAATAGCAACCACTAGTGAAGTGGGCGGACAAATTATCCCCATCAACATCAACAGGACGACGCGGCGCTGGCCCAAGCGAACTTAAAAGAAACAACAGAAAAGTAAGCCCTGCGCAAAGTCTCCGGCGAAACGTTGTTCGCCACTAAATCGCTAAAACGATCAGTATCATTTCAACCGGGGCTTTAGTGAAAGGAAGCGAACAGAATCGGTAGCCAGGTACGTTCAGTTCAGTGATGACTTAGTATGCTGCCGCTGATAATCTACCCGGTCCGAGGTCCGCTGTCTCGCTGGACTTCGACTCGCCCCTGATGTAGGTTGAGCGAGCGAACGCTGCCTCGTGAAGGTGACCGTAAGCTGCCAAGTTAAATGTGTCAGTATGGTAAAGGAGAAAAAATGCAATCAAAACGCATAGCATTATGACCATGCCTGGAAGCAAACGAACGAACAGTCATTTTAACCATTCAAGTCATTCCAGACAACGGTTCTGGAAGTTGTATGCACCCTGCGCCGTGGTTGGTATTTAAGGCAACTCTCTAAAAACGTCCGAAAGTAATTACTGTACCACGGTGCGCTACGTGACGTGTTGATTTATGGCAGTTAAATTAATATTTTGCCAAGACGAAAAGACCATCCCAAGAATGAATAAAAAACAACAACAAAAACCACTGTCGGCCCGATCGAGTGGACGTGTTTTGAGCGCAAAACAGTAGCGCATGATACAGTGAGTTACATCTCATCGAAAGAAACGAAATAGCAAGCCAAATCCAGACATAAAGCGGATGGATGTCGTAGCGCGGTAGCATATAAGCCGACCATTATTTCGTTCCAAGCCAAGAATAAAATGGAACGGAAAAAGGGAATCGATGTACAGGATCTCACCATATGCTGCAATTCATGCTTCCTTCGCCTGCGCATGTAGGTGTACAATCACCAATACCGACGACCACTGGTAGGCAACTGCAGAGAAACGAAACCACCGCGAGAGGTACCGGCCGTTTGGTGCAGCGCAGGCAGTGCGATCGTTTCTTGAAGCTTTTCGGAAAAAGAGGTAAAAAAGGTAATGGGGATAAGATATATCAGAAACAACCAGAAGATGAGAACTGGTTTTCCGTACCATGGTAGAGAGATGAATTTCAAGCAGCTTTTATAACAGCAGCAGTCGGGCACGGAACACTTCACAGTATAGCATACCGACATACCGGGAAAGATCGGAGTGTCCGAGCGAAGGAGAGGAAGATCGGGGCAAGTAATCTTGGGGTTATTGAAGCAGATGGAAATTAGGCAGAATCAAGTTCAAGTTCTTCTTCGTCATCGTCCCGCGCTCACATCTTCATCGATCCATACCTACGGTAAATAGTCGTAGGATTGGAGGACTCGAGTGGTTCTAATCAGCATGGAAATGACGCCTTGCCTACACACAAAATGCGCGTCCGCGAGGCTGACGTTCAAGTTTTCTGGTTCTAACGTCCAACTTCCCCACAACTTATTGCACTATGCACATATAACCAGGAAAGTCACTGGCATATGAGATGCCAGTAACCCGACAAACCACCACTAAAATCCCTGACGTTCATCTTCACGGACTAAACGCGATGGACAGAAGACTCACCACTATGCGATGCCGCACACATCGTCAAGCCTCAAACAACTTAATCAAAGTCAATAAACTCAACCGTTCCTAACGCTGTGTTTGGCTCCATCTGTGCTAGACACTGTGAACTGTTTCATTCTTTCAAGCACCTTTCAAACGCTTCTCTCCTTTGGCTATTCTTTTGCTTCGCGCAGACACGGGCACGTTTTACAACATGTGTTGCGATGTTCTCGGTCCCGATTTGTAGGAACATACTACACATCCAGGCATGAAACCACACCAGCCAACAAGCAAATAACGTTAAATAAATAGACATAAGACCTGTAGCAAGTTACAGCATACACACACACACACATTTCTTACTGATGGATTCTCATTCGCATGGTGTGTAACAAACGATTTCAAGTATTATACAATAAATTGCTATAACCAGCTCAAAGCACTGAATTTAGGCCGGGTGTGAAGCAGAGAAGTATACATTACATAAATCCTATATTGACATGTTCAATATTTTACATTTGTCAGAATAGTCAATTAGGATTACTAATCCCTATACACGCAGGCTATCTTATAAATAACAATCGGTCTCCACTTACTTGTTCCATCGCTATAGACAATACATAACTGTCCAAGTCGTGCTACATTCATAACAAAACAGAATTAAATTACAATAAATGTCCGTTTGCTCTTCGGAACAGCAACACACACACACACACAGAACCAGACGTTTAAAGGTAGTAATGGATTTGAAATGATGGTCATGTTTTTGCATAAGCATTATACTTGCAGCATCCATCAATAGGCGGCTGTACTGTGGTCACGTTTTACCACCACAGAGCTTCGACGATAGTTTCAAGGAACCAAAACGCGACAAAATTAAGTCACGGACAACCACATTTGTGCCGCGACACGATTGGTCTAGAAAACTTGTTTATGTCGATATGATTGATTGGTTATACAATGTTTAACTCCATTGTAACAATACGGTAAATTGCATGAGTGATCTTCAAGTGTATATAGCTGATTGACAGAAGCAACCTGCTTGATCTTGTAGCATAAGTTGACCTTGCAGTTTATGGAATGCAAGACTATTTAATATGAATCTGGTGAGATGCAAAGTTGAAATGTGACATCTCTTGGCGTTTTTGACACCCAACCCTCATACACTTTCCAGATGAGTTACGAAACTTCAATATCATACATTAACTTTAAACAGCATATCTCTTCTACCGTATTCCGTTTTATTCTTACACCACAAGAGACTATTTGAGATACAGCATCCAACAGCCGACAACTACCGTATTGAGCCAGTATGGTCTGCAAAGCAAAAAGCGGGCGCAGCCACCATTACTTTATATGGCCTCTTCGCCTTCTCCACCAAGGGAACGGCGAACGTTGGCTGCTGCATTTAGTAGTCCACGGCTTGCTTTACCATGCAACGCCTTTACCACAACCGTATGCGGCAAGCCTCGAAGCATATTGGCAGACTCTCCGCTCCCTCTGTGTTTATCTACCTACTGTGCACACTTCCACGCCATCCATCGTTGCGAATGTCGCCGATCGCCATCTTTTCTCTACGCTTACCTACCGCGTGATCCTTTTGCGAAGTGTAGTCGCCTGAAGCGATGCTTCTCGCATTCAAAACCCTAAAAATGGTACGAAATATCCACACGAATGGAACTAAACAAAAAGAAAAAAGAATTCCAACACTAAAACAACAAGACCACAGCCAGCCAAGCCTGTGCTTCCTACCGCTTCACGTCGAAATTCTTCTCGTCAAGTGCAGAACGCATCCCCGGTCATGGCGTTCCAAAATTCCAACTTCCCCGGCAAACGACACGTTGCACGATCGGCGAAGATTAGCGAAGAGAACACATAACGAGGGACTAAGAAAACGGTTTCGCTAAAAATGCAAGTGCGAGAACGGCCCTGCGAAAATCGGAGGATGACCAAGGATCCGTCCGGAGCCCGATGGTGGTTGTGAAAAGAGTTAAACTTGTTCGCAAACTGGCTCCAGCTACCCTTTTACTCAGCGCTCCCTCCAGCGCTTGTTGGAGTGCTGTAGCCGTCTTACCGCTCACATGTCCGCACGCATACGAAAGCAAATGTGGCTCTACAACAGCCAACAGATCGCTAACAAACCAAACTGTTCGCTTGACCTCTCCACGCTTGGTGCTGGCTCTACTGCTTCTTGCAGATCACGTTATCTCGTTGAACTTATGCACGGGACTACGGTGCGATTTCTGAGCTCTTTATGTGTATCTCTTGCTGTTATGCAAAGAAAAAATATTTTGCTCCGCTGCTCTAAGTTTTACGCTCCGAGGAAGGACCTCGCAACCTTTATTTTTGCAAAGTTTTTAATATGCAAACATTATTTTAAAGCTACTTTTTCCATATGCTCTAGTGTAGCAAATATCCCACATATGCATCCCAACAGTTTGCGTATCCCAGGTCTAGCAGGTTGAAGTGGAAGTTATGCTTGATTGGATAATTTTTGCCAAAGCTCGAATCGCTCCTCTTCGTCAGTGCAGATGGTCATTCAAACATGTACTTGTCAAGCATCGTACTCCGCTGAAACACGATCTCCCTCCTAACCATGCAATTATCAAATGACCATTTGTAACAGGCAGTCAACCTTCCTCCTCTCTTTCCTTCAAAAATGTCTAAAACCACACCAAAAGAGGAATTGGCTGGATGAAGATGGCAATTAAATTCCACACCCGTAAAACTGGTTGCACGCAAATGAACTCTAAAAACACTTATGGATTTTTTATCTCACTTTTAACGCTTTCTTTTCCAAACACACATTTTTCAAGAATTCTACTGGGCAATGTTATTGCTCAGTAAAGCCAATATACTATAGCATTGCCCGTAACATTATTGCTCAGACATTGAGAAGTTATTCTTGAAGAATATGCTGAACTTTAATTTGCAAAACTGTTTTAACAGTCAGTCGACTAAGCTTAAGCCAAGTAAGACTTTCTGTTTAACTATCCGTTCGTAAGTTCCACACACGTAGCGTTAAGCAATTCCAACAGCAACAAAAAGCCCCAACGCGTAAACCAAAAACCTTCCAACAGCACGGGCACAACCATACGCGGGCAACATAACAACCAAGGTAATGGCCACACAACTGGCAACGTCATCAAAACTAAACTGTTTGCTTCGGTCAATTTTGCAAAATTGCAGGTAAAAGAAGAAGAGAACAAATAAATCCAAATCAACCGGAGTTTACCTTATTCGGGAACGCTTTAACCATGGTAAAAGAGGACTAGAGAAATGGATAATAAGTGCAAATAGTAAATACATTCCTAACCTATCATCTTTTTACTCGAAATATATAACTAGGCTTTTGCTATCTTACAGATGAATACTATTAGATAAAAAAGGGAACCTTAGAGAATTTGGACCTTTTTTCGTAAGCAAAGACAAGACTCGTCCCACGACCCTTAATTATACTTTCTGCAAAACGGCGGCCAAGGCTTATAATAAAGCGCGCGAGTAATAACAGGGCCAAGACTGTCAGATTGACGATCGCCATCGCGCACTAGACTAACGGGAGACTCCTTCACCGCGATCACAAGGGTTGATCGATGACGTGTCTTATTTTTTGGAGAAGTATCGCTATTAACGAGTGGATCGCTCAGGAAAGTCATCGCATTCATGTGATGCGATTCATTCTAGGGGTGTGACTCAACGTTCGTTTAACGAAGCGGAACGAAACGCAAAATTGCAAGAATTTCGCAACCACGTGTTAACATGTTCATAAATCTTTTTTGGTTCTAGCCAAACATTATTCCGATTAGTTATATATGATTTTATTACTATCAATTTAAAGCAAAACCCCAAAAATAATCACTGCATTCGATGCTGCCTTAAAGAGGAAATATGCACGACTTTCCCAAATTTGTCAACGCTACCCGTTCCAAAAGACATTTGCATAAAAGGTGCTGGAGGGGGAGATTTTTCATGGTACCGACTCCTGAACGCATTCCGCGACGACTTGCATGATGAAATATTGCTTGAATGTGCTACATCTCGCACCACACTTTCTACCGAATTTCATCAGCTAGCTGAGGCTTCACCTTTACTATGTTGTGGTTTGTTGCGATAAAAATGCTTTGATCGTAACTATCCTAATGTATAGACTCTCCTTTTCCACCATATTAGCCAATAATGTTGAATGAATTGCAATAAACTTCAAACTTCTTTATTTCTCCATTCATTCTCAAGCAAAAAATAAGCTGAAAAGAAGCAAGTTTCAAAGGAAAAAATGCCACCAAAAAACCCATCTACGAAACGTGCTCACCGAAATTCGATTCATGCTACCGGTGTTGCGGATAACCCCCCAAACAACCCCCTTGGGTGAGGAACGAAACGCATGATAGCGCCACGATCGTTTTTATTCACGCAAGATATATTCCCTTTCCACCGAGCGTGTGCAAAGAGGAAGGCTACACTAGGAGACACCCGCCACAAAAAGTCCAAAGTCGCGCGAGCACCAAAACCGTACTTAAAAGCATGGTATCCTCCTGCATAGTACCAGCGGCAGCAGCACGATCGTTCGTCGCCAGTCAGCCTTTTCGAACCCCCGTCACGGCCTACTTTGCTATGCTGAGCAGACGAATAGGACATGGATCTACGCATGATTATGTGTCATGATTTTTTACACCCTTTTTTTGTTGGTGTTGTTCGGGTGGCCCTGTGTCTAGCCCACTGGCACGCATCTTAGAACAGAAGCTTTGAGACCCGATAAACGTCGTTCGATCGGCCGTTGTTCGAGTCGTGGCAGTGCTGCCAGTGTGTGGACTCGCCATGAACGGCGCTCGATCACGACCAAACCGGTCCGCTTCGCGCAGCCGAGTAGCCAATCCAAAGCGCACCGTCGTCGCCTGATCGCGATCTCGCACACAGGTAAAGTTAAGCGTGGGAAACGAACGCGAACGCGCAGGAAGCTCCAACCAGCTGCAACCCTCGTTCCCATCAACCCTCGACGACACCACACGGGAAAGCGCTAAGGAATTCCACGCATACGCGTGCAGAAGGAAAGCCCACTGGAAGGCACTCACGGTCACTCACCCGTCACGGACGTCGCACTACGCATAAACCAAGCATAAAGCAGCACCAACCACACCAGGGGGTAGCGAATCGCCCGTCTCTTTCGAACGCACACGTGGCTTCGGACCGAAAGGAGTTCATGCTGGGTGGGGTTGGGTGGTGTGCGTGTTTGTGTGCTAGCGTCACCACTACACAGGCACGAATGACGCGCGTCCCCTCTTACGGACGGCGATGCGGCGGTCGCTTCCACGACGAACCGTTCAGCACGCTGCATTCAATTCCAACGAGTCCGCCATCCAGTGTGGAACGGATTTCGCTGCCCCGGTTCGAACATGATCGAGTAGTGGAGAGATCACATCTCATTTTTCATTCTACTGCCGCTGTCTACTAGCGCCGACTCTGCTGCTTTCGCGCTCGCGATCGTGTGCCTGCGTGTTCGCGTTCAGGTGTTCCTGTGTGCGTGTGTGTGTGTGTGCGTGTGCATGTCTGTATGTGTACCTGTTCGTGTGTAGTGTGTGTGGCTGTGTGTGAGCGTGTGTTTATGTGTGATCTCCGAAGATCTTCGCGCTAGTCTGTCTCTACACATACAGACGATCTTCGCAACTGAAGCCTCTGGAAAGGCCGCGGAATCTTTTTAGTGAAGTGAAACTGTTCAGCATATTAAATCTCTCGCCGTTGTGTACACACACACACAGTTTCTTTTTCTTTTTTGTTTGTCGCCGTCGCTTTGTCGTCGTTTGTGTATTAGAAAAAGTAGGTAAACCGACGTTCGACCCGTCAAGCGTATCCCGCGTGCCACATCTGTCTTTCTATCTGTCTGCTAGCACCAAGCGTCCGTCTTGCTTTGCCACGAATGTGTCTCTCGCTCGTTAATGTCTCCCGCTTGTGGGCCTCCGCCGGATCATCATAGCATCGCATGTGTCTACAAAGGGTACAAAGCAAACAGACAACAGACATGGAAGAAAAAACATACATTCGCGCACATGTTCCATCCATTTGTTTTAAATAAAACGGCAAAACAGTAATTCGAATAAACACATAACATGCATCCCGCTAGTGCATCATCAACACTGTGTGTGTCCGCATCTCGGAAAGCCAACGCCATTAATTGTTGCAGTGTGTCGGAAGTGTTTATGATTATGAAAGGAACACAGTTCCTGGTGCGTGTGCTCAATTAAATGGCTTCATGTGCTATAATAAAATTGATCATTAGCAACGCCGCCGGAACAGCGAGTGAGCTACGTTAAGTTAAAACCATAGCAGATACATTCTACAATTTCAGAGGTCACCAGCGGTGGGCTTTGTTTTTTGACGAATCAATTCGATATACCTGATGATGCGGGTAAATTGGTGAAAACGTGTTGTCACTAACAAAAATCATGCCCAACAAACGATTGGTCACCGGCGATTCGAATAAAAACCCCGAACCCGGGTTCTACAGTCTAAAGTGCATCACTACACTTCAGAATTTATAAGCGAATGAGTTTTCAAAAGTTATTCCCCGTGGATGTGTGTTAGTGATGGAAAGTGCGTATGTATGTACATGAAAGCCTCGACAGCCAACAGTCCTGGGCTCAGCATGCAGCTGGTAACAGAAAGTAAATAAGATACCGGTGCCAACGAACACATCCGGTTCCTCGCAAGTGTGCAAACAAAACATGTTGAACTGATGAAAAGCGAACCAAAAGAGAAAAAAAAATACCGAATGAGGACTATTTCAGGTCAATTGCCAACAATTTAGTGTTACCGTGGACAAAATTTATTACCGCCAAATAATCCATAAGAATTCTAGCTGAATTCCCGATTCTCCATACCAGACCAAACTTCTCTGTGAGAATCATCTCAGTGAGACACATACGGAATATTGTGGTAACAGTTCACAGCTTTACCTGACACTATAAAAAGGGCACATTGCTTTCTTCGCAGCATTAAAGTGTGCACACTTTACCAATACCAATAAGCGCATGGTATAAATGTGAACTATTAGGGGGGGAAAACCTATACCCAAAAATAATCAGACGCGTCATGACACGACCCTACACGAAAAATGTACCCTTCATTACAAAACCAACCAAAGCAACACGCACACAACCATCCCTAACACGACGTACAAGGACGATTCAGAATTAGACCGGAATTCAAAGGACTCAAACGAAGAGTAAGGCGAGTGTACCTACATCCGTCCGAAACCCCGATGCTTCGTTTGTTACACAGAATGGCGTTGGTTAGGTTTCGTTGATGTTTCGAAAACATTCGAAGGGTAGCATTGCCAGGATAGGATGGTTTGACCAGAGAGGGTAACGACACACGCGTGCGTTGATGATGTTGAATCGTTTCATTGACTGTTTAGAGTTGTGACAATAGGTAAACAAGTATGCAACTCCAGACGTGTATTGCTTAATATTGCTCTGTATGGCGTTGCCTACCTGCTCCGATATTATCCTCCATGTTCCAATCTATCTGACATCTTCAATAGACGCCTTATATAGACAACTTCTCTAATACTGGTGCTGTACCCAGGTCAATTTCGATGAAGCCATACATTAGCTTCTACCCTGATGTTTTATCCCTTAAAAATAAACCGAAAAGCAAATCCTAATCATGTGCGGGTACAGCACTGCAGCAGCAGATAGAAAAGTGCAGTTATCTGCTGGTGCTAATGACAGTGGTATCCAAAGTTCCTACAGCCTTTATAAGCTGTTACTGAACGGTTGAAAATAGTTTTGCTTTATTTTTCTCATAGCTACACGTAGATTGTCACGTACAAACCGACAGCTATTCACGTCTTGTTGCTGCCATCCATTTGATAGAAGGCATTGCTGCACAGCACACCCCTATCTGGGCAAGTGCAAGCTATATCCAAACGATTTTTTGCTGTCGTTTCATCCACAACACGTCTAGAGCCACAACCACCCCAACAACGGTAAACGCTGGCTGGTCGTCGATTTATCTTGTTGGCTCTTGTCAATACGCAAATGACACTTTCTAGCTAACTAGTACAACATGTAAGCTTGGCACCGGGTTCATACTCTTCCCCGGAGATAGGGGTCTTGCTTTTAAATTGCAGACCATTTTTTTAGCACTATCACATCCTAACTTACCTAGTTATTTACGGTTGATTAACGGGCAAGAAGTGGAGCAATTATCACGGGCAAGATTCCTTCAGCAAACTGCTTTGCAGTAGTAGCTTTGCCGTAACAGGGCATAAATCCAAAGCAAATGCATGAATGAAGGGCCGCTATTAACAGCACACGCCAACCGCATAATTGTGCATGTCGTTGACTTGCGAAAAAGTGTCACTGAGGTAAAAATAAGTGCTGATTTGTACTTTCACACATATAAGTTACAGTTACACCCAAGTTGATGGATGCTTGTGAATCATATTGCTGCTCTGTTGCGTTAACTTAAGTGAATACTGTAACTCAAATATTGTCTCGTACTTCCAAGACCTGAGAGAAATATTTGTTTTCACTGTGTGTACGGTTATCCCTGGTTATACTCTTCCTTGAAAAGGTTCTCGAAGTCTCCCTTGAGTTAAAACAGCAGGTTAATAAATTCTGCCTTTTAGAATCATGCACATACAATTTCACTAGATCACATGACTTGCAAACACATGGCAATTTGTTAGCATTGCTTTGCTTGTGGCTGAACACTGAATCAGGACAGCCGTTGTCGTTGTCACCGATTCTCCGTACCGCTGTGCTGTGGTAGACCCTGTGGTTGATGATGTTGCAAGACAGTCAAGCGAGAGCTGCAAACTCCTAAACGAGTTTGTGTCTTTAAGCATTTCTTTATGCACTACGTTCGGCGACGAACGCTTGTTGTGTGTCTGTGAGTGAGTAAACGCATAAAAATGTGCAGAAAAAAATTTGATTGCCAGTTGTTTGATCATTTCCTTTATGCATACAAGAGACAGCATTTTAGCGCACTGAACTGCTGCTGCTGCTGCTGCTGCTGCCCGTATGGAATATGGCGGAGAAAAACGGAAAAAGGCAGTTCCGTATACCTTTTGCTAGAACTAAAATGATTCATCACAAAGAAAGAGTTGGAACTTTGATCTTTTGCTGCTGATTGTACTGCTACTATTCCGGTTTTATGCGCCGAGGATCGCGGGATGCATTCGCTCCCCAAGACCCATAGATTTATCGGCATGGCAACAACAAAGAACAGTGCGCTCTTCCCGTGTTGCGCGTTCCAAACGCTCCACCATACCATGTCCTCTCGGCACCTCCCTCGATCAAGCTCCACCACCGAAGGAACGGAATGCCGATGGAAGGAGTCGCAAACACAAACAGCAGAAATGATTTATCGTTACAGCAGCGCCGTGTGTTCCGACGAGTGTGTACTGCGCGGCTTCTCAATTCCGTTCAGATATGATGTCGAACGAACGAAAAATGGTGCCGCAGCATTGAAAAACGAAGGAACGATCGATAAATGAACGAACAAAAGGGAGAACAGAACGAAAGTACGGACGGAACAGACGGGAGGGTAGAGAAGAACCGAGAGATGCGGGAAAAGAAAACACAAGACATGCCGGAGCGAAGGTAAGGTTCTTCCTTCGACGGGAACGCGCAGCCCAAGTAGAAGCACTGCAGTGTGGGGTCGACGGACGGCCATATTGTCATGTTTTACGATCGAGAGCTCGTGTTGGTTGAGAATAAATTTGAGGCATCTAATATTAAACATTGAAGGGAAGAAGAGAATCGAGATTGTCTTACTTATATTGAACATATCCGCTGCTATAAACTTCTTCGTAATTCGCAAACCAACCCTTGCTCACCAACTACTGTCGATCGTAGCATAACAGAGAACACAGAGAGAACCTCCAACGTATTGTTATGACATTTCGCTTGGGTAGCCTTTGGACTTGAACGATAACCTAGCGATGTCAGACCACTGTCCATATGCAGTTGCTCTTATCAAACACAAAAAGGATCGCTTGCCAAGATTCTTCCAGCAACGCGTTTTAGCTCGTCTTAATATTATATGAGCTGTACAAATTGTCTAAACTGAATCAGGTTTCTCCCCAGGAAGTCATGTTTTCCATCTTATCAACGTTACATTACAAAAGTAACGTCTTTACAATGCGGCCGTCCATCCAAAGCCATCTACCAAAAAACGTCCCAAACCGAATGCTGCTTATCAACAAAACTTATCAACAAAGCTTTCAAACCATTTCTCAAATCATCTGGAAACGGAAACTTCCGTTTCCTGTATCCACCACAATGCAAATTCGGTACATGCGGCATCGTTGTCACAGATCCAAACTTTTTCTCCATGTACCGGTAGCACGCGATATGCCCTTGCCCTTGAACGATGCAAACAAAACATTACAAACTCGTCTCTCACTTCCTGTCCTCATATATTCACCACTTTAAATTCACTCCACATGCATTATTTCATGCCGACTAATTAACGATGACACCAATGGGAACAAAAACTCCTGATAAGAGCATTCCATTCATTATGACCGGCAGCGATCATGTTTCCCAGCTGTGCACGGCGAAACACAATAGCCGACAATAGTGAAAATTTATTACATCCACGCTTGCTGTTTACTGAATAGAAACCACGTGCTGAATAATGGTCGCTCCACAACATCGGAACTTTTGGGGCGCGTCTTTTTCGTGTTGCACCCACCGTAAACAGTGTCATGTGTCGCCTAGCCGGACATGTAAATCTGGGCTGAGTGATCTATAACATCACCAACATTGGGAGCATCGCAAGAGATGCTGATCGCTGCTTCTCTTTCGAGCAACGTTCAGAACATGGCAGCACCATTAGAAACCGTGCCAAATAATCGTGAGAGCCTCATTATCAACACAAACGGCTTCCACAGCAACAAAAAACAACCAACAGCGGAAAAAGTGTTGAACAGATTCGCAAAGAGAGAGCACCTCAGTGTGAAGTGGGGGACTGACGGTTCAGCAATGCTTCAGTTCTTCCTAAAAAAAAAGGAAGCGATCGTGACTGGACGAGGGCAAAAGCCATTTTAAACGCACCGTACGATTTCGAACGCTACGTTGGATTTTTTCACCCCGAGCAACACATTTGAGCATCGTCTCGCTCAGCATGTGTGTGTGTGTGTGTGTATTACGTTGCGGAATGTTTATGTGCTATTCAAATTTGAACGAAACGTATGACACAGTCTAAATGGGAAACAAATATTTGGCCAACTACTTAAGCAGTTTACTGAAGAGTGCTGCTTATCAAACTAAACACTGCAATGTTTCCATCTTTATAGCTCTTCATAGACTATTTGGGATGAATGGCAAATGTTGAATTAATACACAAAAAGTAAGATGTAAAATGGAATACTGATCAATTGCAAAAACGACAGCCTCGTCTATATCTTCATGTTCACTTTTGCTTCTCTTCTTTTAATAGTTCAAACCTTGACGAAAGCAAACCCGCGTACGCAGGACTCCAGCTAAGGGAAATTTCCAACTAAGGGAAATTTAAGTTAAGCAAGCCAGGAACACAAACTATCGAGATTGGTGCCAAAGTAGACTACTAAAAAAACGTTTTCAATTTAGTGAGGGAGAACACTAGATTCCATTTTTTTTTCTTGTTTTGCTCCTATTCAACTTTACTGTCTTGTATGTTTATTAAGTCTCATTAAGCCTACCCTCAGATACCCAGCATTGCTTTACTACAGTACCTGCAGCAGCACCTTGATCAGTTGTTTTTACGCTTCCGATATTGTAGATTCAAATTTACAACCAACCACAGCACCAACCGCAAGTATTCTTAACCCGTAGCAACCCCGTTACATCAGAATGAATATGCAATACAATAACACGTTGTTTCTGCCACCTTCCACCGGTTCCATCCTGTGGTCACTGTCAGGTGTGCTACTCTCAGCAGCCCCTACACAATAATCTGAAGTGTCACGATGACACTTGGACAGAGGTCCAGCGTCCACGATCGTTTGCACAGATGCCAAGCGCAATTACCCGTGATTCCACGTGCTTTGATTCGCGGGGAGGGGGTCGCGGTTGGAATTGGATTAAAGTAGAACTGCATTCAACCTGATGGGTGATGGATTGATCTGATGAAACAATGAGTTTGACATTGAAGGTGCCGCTGCATTTTACGCTGTCAGATAGAACTAGCGCAAGTGGCAGGGCGAAACACAAATCCTGGCAGAATCAACAAATCGGTACTCCGCCCTGTACGACACCCATCCAACAGGAACTAATATGTAACGCGTGCATTCTAACATTCGAACCGTCAGACAGACAGATGTGGTAGCGGTAGCGATACGGAGCACCGTTGTTTTTAATTTACATTGTATTGCCCACAAAAGTTTCTTACCGTATCATACTCAACATTTTCTTACAGCTGTTTTAAATTAACCTCCATCGAGTCTTCAATTGGCCAGGACACTAACGATCAACAAAGATGGCTGTGTTTGGACTCGTCTCAGCTGTGGCTGGGTTCGTGAAGGTGCGCTACCTACAGGATAAGGCCATCATCGATAATATGGTGTTCCGGTGCCACTATCGCATTACCAGTGCGATCCTCTTTGCCTGCTGCATTATCGTCACAGCGAACAATTTGATCGGCGATCCGATATCCTGCATTAACGACGGAGCCGTACCCGGGCATGTGATTAACACCTATTGCTGGATTACGTACACGTTTACCCTGCCCGGTCAGCACGGACGCACGATGGGCACGGAAGTGGCCCATTCCGGACTGGGCAACGACAACCAGGAACGAACGTACCACAGCTACTACCAGTGGGTACCGTTCATGCTGTTCTTCCAGGGTCTTCTGTTCTATGTGCCGCACTGGATCTGGAAAAACTGGGAAGAGGGCCGCATGCGTATGATCACCGAAGGTATGCGAGGAGTTTCGACCGCCAGTCCGGCGGAGCGTAAGGCACGCCATGAACGTTTGGCTCAATACTTGTACGACAGTGCCAACACACACAACACATACTCGTTTGGATATTTCATCTGTGAAGCGCTCAATTTTATCAATGTGGTAAGTGAAGAACTGGTGGACTTCAGCTCATTTTCTAACTACAGCTGATACTGATCGATTGAACGCTAACTTCATTGCAGGTGGGCAATATTTTCTTCGTCGATAAGTTTTTGGGCGGTGCTTTCTTGACCTACGGTTCCGATGTGCTAAGATTCTCGAATATGAACCAAGAAAATCGTTCTGATCCCATGATTGAGGTAAGGCGTATAGTTTTAATCCAACAAAGTGAAAAGAACCCTTTTTTAACAAAATATGTTGCTCTTCACACAGATTTTCCCGCGAGTGACTAAGTGTACGTTCCACAAGTATGGTGCCTCGGGAAGCATCCAAAAGCACGACGCGCTCTGTGTGCTGGCGCTTAACATTTTGAATGAAAAGATTTACATTTTCCTGTGGTGAGTATATCGCGACTACTGCACCCGCTAGCTGATATTGACCAACATAATAATCTTCTGCTTGCTCTCTGTTCCCGTCATCAGGTTCTGGTTCATTATATTGGCGGTCGCTTCGGGTTTGGCTATCATCTACTCGGCCGCCATCGTCATGATGCCCACGACGCGAGAAGCCGTACTTAGACGTCGCTTCCGCAAGGCAGACCCGGTTGACGTTTGCAATCTTATTCGCCGCGTGCAGATCGGCGATTTTCTCATGATTCATCTGCTTGGCCAAAATCTCAACGTTACCTCGTACGGTGAGATGCTGCACACCTTTATCAACATGCTGGACGAAAGCCGACCAATCTCGGGCGATACACCTTCGGCCCCGTCGACGCTGGAAATGGCACCAATGTATCCGGCGATCGAGAAATACGGTAAAGAAACTGAAACATAACTCCATTCACCCATCTGCCGCACGGTTTGTGTTCAGGCCGCCAAGATGATGGTGGTAGGCTTCTGCAGCAGACTGCTAGCACCGTGTATCACGACCACACGCACAAACCTATAGCTAGAACTTGTATTTCGACCTTTCCTTTCTCCATTTCCATTTCGTGCAAACTTAGTTTGAATTGTTGAGTAGATTTGCTCTATGGTTGAGCCTTAAATTATCGACATATACGCACTGATTCATAGTTTCCATACACATAGTTCAATACAATTGAATGACCCTGCATGAGTAGAACGTAGATGAACCTTATATCTCGGGACACACTGGCCGTGCGTCGGACAGACGTTTCAGCAACAAAATTTGTTACTTATCCTGCTAACTTATCAAACATTTATTTCCAATTTTTGGACCATCTTTACCACACACACGCGCGATCAACGGAACACCATCATGGAAAAAAACGGAAATTCGATGCTGTCTTTAACATTATTCTCGGTACTCAACAACACTATGTAACAGACAAGGAAAAGGAGGTATTGCATCAGGACTACGAAGCTTAAATAATGTCTGCCTCCCGAAGCGCGTGTGCAAACGTGATCAGAAATTTACGCTCTAGCCGCGTACGCGCGTTCGACGTTGAAGCAGTTGGGTAGTTTAAGACGAACGAAAACAATCAACCTACTTCTCAATTTTAAATTACAAATAATCATCCTAAACCCGGCATAAGGTTAAACTAAGCTGTGGAAATGAATGGTCAACGAAAGTTTGGAGTCAACAGTTTGTCCGATTCATTACCGTGGCGAAAGTAGCGTTTGTATTAAAAGTAATAATTAGACGGCGAAATTAAAAAAAAAACGCATTTTAAAATGTTATATCGGAATGGCGAATAATTCTCCATGGAGGAATATTCCTCCTGCCGATAGACATAATGTAGTAGAAAAAGCAACAGAAGACTGTCATGTGGTGTCCTACGTGTTTTAAATTAGTATTCAGTTGCGCATTTCAGCGGATTGCGCAGGGATAACTTTTATTTTATCAATTTTTTAACAAAATTTTTGAGCAACGTCCAAATTGTAGCATTTTTTGCAATTGTAAGGAATAAAGCGGAATATGAACAAAAAACAACAATAAGAAGTGAATCTCTCGTTCTTGGCAAGATTCGTTCGCGCTTATCGGATCGAATCGAAAACATTGCAAACATTATTTGAAAGGGACATAATTAATCCTTCATCAAATGCCATAGTATAAAAAACAACCGTATTCGCATATCGTAAGCCGTAAAAGACCGTACACGTTCACACAGCATTCACACAGTAGGCCCTAATGTTACGTACAGCAATAAGAATATGCAAAATTCAAAAATAATCATTGTAAACGTAAGATCATTTTATCATAATGGCACTCAAAACATAGGATTTAGAACACTTTTATCTCATGAGAAAGCAACGGAAACAAACTGCCTTACAATAAATGCATAAGCATTGTTAACAATTCACCTCAAAAAGCTGTAAAGCTTCGTGCTCGACAAAATATCGCCATTTAATTACGATCAAACTAAGTACAGAAATGATAAACCAACCTACTTGCATGTTTAGAGCATCATTGTTCATTTCCTAGTTTTGATGCAATACGAACTCAGATGCGATTCTTTCTGAACGTATGGATAAGGAACGAGGTGTGTTACATTCCGTACTTCTAGTGTACCTTCTGCCAAGGAAAAGTTAAACGAAAACAAACTCCTCGCCTGACCAATCTCGACGACACTGTAAAGGCAGCATTGACAAAAAAAAACAAACAAATACGTTTAGGACTCGTTTTAGATAGTTTACGTCAGTCAAAAGTACAGCCAGTTTGCTGTAGCGAAAATTAAACATTTTAACGTAGCATATGGTCGCTAATATACACACGAAAACGTAAGCAATAATATACGGTTAAATTTTTTTTGACAAAAACAATATATACATATTATATGCTTGCCGATGTGTGGGTCGGTTGAACGAATCATCATCATCTGAACTCGAAGATGTAATGATATGAGGATATGCAGGACACAACAAGAAACGAGAAACGAGGAAGGGTCAAGAGTGAACGCAAACATGTTTGCGGACTCTAATTGTGATTACATTGATAAAATTAAGTGGAAAACTAATAAAGCTTATCTAGGTTTTGAATATATTGTCGTGTATAGTTTTTGTTCCAAGAATAAAATGTACAGCATTATGCATCCGACGAACTATCGTATATCCTACTTTAAAATCTTGTAGTATTTCAGTTGGTCACTTCTCCTTCCTCGTCGTCCTTTGAAAATGTTTAAAAATATTATTCTAATAACTCTTGAACCAAGCAATACGGCCAGGCCGTTCTTTATGAATAAAAAAAAACTCATTAACCATTTAAGGTCGCATAATACCTTAAATGATACGGACCATTTGTTGAGTGATTTAGTCATGGCCATAAAAGCCGGTCTTGTAAATAGGACAGCTCACTTAAAATTTCAAGAATGATCTGACTTTCCCAGGCCATCCCAGATTTGAGTAATACTGAGCCAGCTATCAATTTTGCATTTGTTCAGTATTCTACAAGTTTTTTTTACGACATAACTGAAATATAGTGCGCTCTACTACCGATTTGTCTTCTTTTGCACACACTTGTCCATAATACACCACATACAGAAAAATATGTTCCAAACATCACAGTACCAATGCAATAAGAGTTACAATGGGAACAAATACCGAATAAAGTCTTACTATTCGGTAGTAAAGAACTTACTATTAGACTACATAAATAAATCTTATGAGCCATCATAAAATCGGCATGACCTAGCAGATCGCTAAGACTGACAAAGGGGAAACGTTTTATTTACATATAGTTTTTTCTTTTACTGATCGTGTGTCTGATAATTTTCCAAAATAAATGATTTTCGTCTGCAATAATAAACCGTACATCCACGTGTATGTGGAGGTTAAGGTATATGCTACAGCATTGCATACTCACAGGCGCAACAAATATGCCATAAAGATTATTGAGATCATACAACCAGCCACATGTTTTTAATCCCATTTTCGTATACATTGGTAGAAAGTGAAGAAAGACAACGTTATAAAATTTATAAATTTGTAACGATGTTTAAAATATTTTGGAAATCAGTAGATAATACATTAATCCATTTAGGGGAAAATAAAATCCGTGGTTTGAAAATGTATACGGTACGGTAAATCTATTTTCAGCCACTTAATAATGGCATAATAATGGTCTGCACAAGGGACATCGTATGATAAAATATTATGCATATATCAATAATCACTTTGCCATAAAGGATCACATTGAGGCATGGAGTTTGGTGCATCTAAATTACACGCAAATTTATTTATTTTTTATTTCGTTTTACTATTTCAGATTTTGTTAGTAATTTTTACTTTAATTTAAATATATTTTCTTTTATTTTCACAAAAGTACGAACACTATGTTTTTATTTAGAATGTTTTTTAATTACTTGTAATAAAAATTGTTTACTGGTTCAAATTCATTTAGAACCGAAGCAGAGCATTTACTAAAACAAACTAAACGTTAGTCAAACTTTACCGCAATCTGGATACAAATACTGTACAAAGAATTTTAATTTGATCATAAAGTTCAATTGTGTCAAAATATAGCAAACCAAACTACCAGTCACCAATAAAATTATATGTTTTGAAACATTACAACAATATAGTTGAGTTAATAAAAAGCCTCAGATGAATTTCTGTTCAATTTTTAAAATCGAATTGAATTTCTATGACCTTACCAAAATAAAACATTTCCTCACCACCATTTCTTATATTAAGTGTTATGAAATATTATTCTTCAATATTGGTAATAATTATACAAAACTCCAAAAATGTAATTGCCACAAAAAAATAATATTACTCTTCGTTCGATATAATATAGCATGTTTCGCTTAGGAACAAGAGTCAATTAAAGCCAAAAATGTTGTACTTACCGATTCCCCCAATCAATTTTTGATATCACTTTCATTTGCAGCTCGTATGTCTGATCCTGGGTAAGCGTAGAGCTTAACAGTTCTCGACGGCTCTCGAGCAGGGCCAGCATTACCTTGCGCAGTGACGTAAATTTGTATTCCTCGCGTTCCTATATTTCACGGAAATGAAACAAACAAAAAAAACATTTAAACATTGCCAATACGTCTGTGTCGTATGCAGCAACGTCATCAACGTTGGAAATTTGCATACAATTGATAATATCAGCTGTACTCACCACAAACAATCGCTTCCAAATTTCGGACCACTCGCGTAACACTAGCGTACATTCTGCCACTACCGGATCTACCTTCGAGAGGTCCTTCAGATGGATGTACGATTTTGGAAACAGTCCCACCTTGCGAGGCTTCCGTGGACAGGTGCCACGAAACCAGTAGGCAGTCTCCTCAAGTATCTCCACGCAGTCTCCCACATCTAGCGCTAGTCCGTGCGTCACATCACCGTGCCAGTTGTGTATTGCTAGTAATGGATAAGAGGATGGTAAAATTGTTAAGCGGAAACACTGACATAATTCATGCTCGAAATAAACAATTTCTTTTGATCCATGCGATGAATGAATCAAATAACGCAAGTTTTATTTCTGCTCACATGTAGATATTTGTTTAGCAGATCGTATTGTGTGGAGAGTTCTTCGAATATAAATATCGTGACGGACAACAGACAGATTATAGCACATTCGCTTTTCTTCGTATTTTTTGTACCATTTCACATCAGTTTAGTTCATTCTACAAAAATAAAAACAGTGAATCAGTCGGCACATGCTGACACCAGTATGTTTACAATAGGGATTGAAAAAAAAAAATATAGACGTACTCCAAGATGCAAATCGGTTGCCATACAATCATCACTAGTGTCCGCTACTTTGCAATAAAAAGCCACCTCAACATTAAGGTGGAAGGAAAATATGCAATAAACAATAAAGAAGATCGTTTTTAGCACAAGTTTATAAATGAAACTAATGAAAAATTGTCACACAAATGACACATTAAATGCTAAGTAACATGCAAAATATAAACTCAATTTAAAGGCATAATAATGCTTTGCAGGACGTCTTATAAATAACATTTATTTATATTACGATAAACGATTTCGGGCGGCCCGGTAGTAGATGCGCCGAACTTCACACGGCAGGACCGGAGTTCAAATTCCATCCGGACCGTTTCCCCGTAGTGAGGACTGACTATCCAACTAAGTGATATCATTAAGTCTAGTAAGTCAGAAATAGCAGTCGTGATTCAAGACGGTCATTAGGCCGAAGATGACGAAACCAGATCACAAATGCTACTAAACACAAATATGCGTTTTTTAATTCTTCACAAATTCTCTAGTTTTAATTTACATTTGGATGTAACTACCGGATTATGGAGAAAATATGGAAATTTGGGCTAAAGAAACAAAGAAAATGTTTCTTGTTTTATTTTTTATTTATTAAGAATATATCAGTATACGAGGAAGTAGTGTAAAGTCCAACCATATGACTCATCAAACTCTCAGACTCTCATCAACAGTTCTATTAATTGTTTCTTTTTTGTATTTCATCCATTAGAGTACAACGGTATGTGAATGGCCGCTACCCTCACCCCTAGTTATAAATTTCAGTAAATTGGGTTAATTACCCAAATTCAGATACGGTCTCGAATGACCGCATTCGAACATTCAGCATCCAAAAACATTTACGACGAAACTGAACGCAGGAGCAACCCGAATACATTTGGTATTTCACTTGAATATAACTAATAATTTCCTACGATATTCTTTACTAAAAATATCGAATGTTGCGAAAAATAATATCAATAAAATCCAACAAATCTGAGATGCGGCTACCAGAACTGTTGAATTTGCAAGGCTCAATTGTAATAATGAAGTATAACAATGTAGTGAAATATTACTTATAGTAATATAATCTATCAAGCTTCAATCTACTTCCATACTCTGCATCCAATGCATGGACGAATGCAATGTGGGCCTTACTAACAAAACTAACACACATCTTTTCATCTCGAAACATCTGCATTTGGCTTCGAAGCGAAACAACCTTCAAACCGGAAATAAGAGATCCATAATTCACATGCTGCACGATGCGTCGCTCAACAGCAAGCAAGAGAGTAGCAGTGAGTAGCAGACGCAACAACAAACCATGCACCAGCATAAACGAATTCCAGAAGCGGATAAAAATATAGTCATTTTTTTATTGCCCCGCCATCAGACAACGTCTACTGGGCGTCTGAATGCACCGAGAGTCAGAGACGGTAAGAACATCACATATGATCACCAGCCATGCAAAAGGGATGGAATGAACAAGACCAAGAAAAGGCGATAAACTGTAGGCAATGTAAAGAAATGATAAAACAGTAGAATAATAACGAACTCGGCGAATGATGAATTACAGCCATGTCGCGTGAGACTTCTTCCGTTCCACGTTAGGGGGGGTTGCTGTTATCGACCTTTGTGTCTGATGTGAATGCGCTGCTGACATCACATTACACAAACTGCATATGGGGATTTGTCACCAATGGTACTGTCTGCTCCAGGAAAGGAAAACATTGGTTGGACTATGAACTCTTTGTGAAGCTGTCTAACAGAGGTTATCCCATCCCAAAACTTTGTTCATAACAATAAGCACAAGCACATTCAAGCTAACAATTGTCATCCCAAACAGCACAGCATACAGCTCGTCTCAAATTATTCCACTAGCTGAAACTAACTAGAATTGTCTTAAAACAACGATACTGCATTAAGTAATCCCACTTCTTTTAATCATTTGATAATTTCCTAAACACTATGAAACTGTGCCAAAATGGCGAGCTGCCCCCAACTGTTATGACATTATCCTACACCTACTCCAGTCGGTCGATGAGCCGACCTACCCCTAGCCAGCAAGGGTCCACTTTATTTTTAGACTGTACAATTTCTTACGGAAAAAAAAACTCTCTCAACGCAGCAGCGAACGCTAATAAATGAGTTCGATGGCAGTGAACGCAACTGGTTCGCGTTACGATGAATGTGAACGGGTTACCGCCACAGAACGGAAGTATGCGTGCCAGATAACCTTGAATGATCGGTAATTTTCTTCCCGGTCTTCTTCATTTCAACCTCCGACAAGTGCAGTACGAATCAGCGGTTCCTCCATGGTGAATGGTGCCAGCCACTTGCTGCCAGATCAATACGTCGGATCGATTCATGCAATGATTGAATGAATCGATTAAAGGGTACAAATTAATTTTTCACACGTACACAGGCAATTCTCGATCGTGTAGAAAACTGTTTAATATTAAGGAAGATATAAATAAGTAATGGAAGGATAATGTCAATATTGTCAATACTTTTTCCAACATTGCATTTAGTTCAAACTCATACACTGACGATCTAAATACAAAATGCTAAATTTTCTGCCTACATTTTCATACTACAAGTTCGACTTGCCCTATTTTTCGAAGAGATGCAATCGTAAGGGATTCCGAAAAGGAAAATCAACCACTGACTCAATCTACAACTAATGGAAAATCTGTAGAAAAATATAAACAACAGCTTCTTCCGCTAAAGAGCCTGCACTAACAACGGGAGCTTGCCTATCTTCT
The DNA here is from genome assembly GCF_013141755.1 of Anopheles stephensi. NCBI lineage: Eukaryota > Metazoa > Arthropoda > Insecta > Diptera > Culicidae > Anopheles > Anopheles stephensi. The sequence continues at coordinate 42,283,382 of NC_050202.1, forward strand.
CTTCAACCTGAAGGCAATCAAAGACTTGGACATAGAAAAATGGAGAACCATCTTCTGCAAGTCAATCCACATCCTGGCATACGCTGATGACATCATTGATTTAAGGCTCTGTTATGTAGCAGAAGTTTACCAAAGGATCGATCACACATATGAAGTAGGTCAAAACTTTACTTATCTGGTGTTAAACGTCTGCATCAGCTCGACATCCGCGAAAGGATACTTACTACCTACCAGTCATCATACTACATCCTATGGAAACTTCTCCGCTCCAGAGATATAGTCTGTGTATTCCCAGTATGCTTCTTAAACATAGACTCTGTTCAAAACTTACTCCTTTGCTAGGCTCCGATAAGCTGATCATGTCCTGAGAATGTCTCCTGACGACTCAGCCCGTAACATTTGTCTGGGCCTTTCACATCGAGTAATGACGTATATGAATGCGCTAGAAAGTGATATCGAAGATTCCCGCAACCAGACAAGATCGTCAAGCTTGTCGTTAGTAGTGAGTATACTAGAACATGATAACTACAGCATCTAATCATTATTTTTTTCAGATATTAAATATTTTATAATTGCTATATTTGTTTCGACCAGACCTGCAATTGAATATTGTTTGTTGTATCTGTTTATCATGGCTCAATGCCGGATTTGTAGCTCTAAATGTTTATACTCAATACTACACTGAACAAAGAATATCAGCGTTTACAAAAACATTCTGAAGGTTTTCTAATCATTTCTATAAAAGGTTTTACATTTGCGTTATCACCCTCTCACCAACTGCATGTCGCAACAGACACGCTGCGCAACATACAAATAACAGAGAAACGGCACCAGATCAGGTTGAATGACACCGAATGGCCCTTGTTTGTAGTTTCATGCTTATTATAAACAAGTTATGCTGACCTTGATATGCAAGGAAGGCATAAACTATCGTGGCAATTTACCGGACAACATATACATAATACGATGCAGCTATTAAAATAACAATAGCGCTTAAGCAAAATTGTTCTTTTAATATTGTTTATGAATGTTTCGAAAGGAAATTTTCTAAATTGTTTATAGTGTTAGAAAAAACATGTAACACATTTTCTCTCACACATTTCTTTTAAATCCTATTTTATTTTCCATTCACAGATTTTATCTATTCTGTGAATAGCTCACTCTTTCATGCTCTATCGCTGTTCCAAAAACTATGCATATATTTTCTATGAGCGGTCAGAACAACGATGCGCAGCGATAAAGCACTAATGCTGTACTCAAAAAGGCGCTTACCGGAAGTCGTACATCCGCATTACCCATTTTCTTCACTCAAGCCAACCTACTGAGGAATGTAGCACGCCATATACAAATTCATCGGATAGTCGGAGGCGGTAATGGTCCGATCGAAAGCCATGTGACCAGTGTCAAATAAAACTACATATTGTTGGTTATGGCTCCTTTATCTTTATTCTATAACATTTTACATAATATATTCAAGCTAGCTGTTGCATTATGAAGCAATGCAAATGACGTTATCATTGCTTATTTGCTGTCAGTTAGATCATGCCGGCCATGAAATGGTTTATACGCGTATAACAATGCACTAGTTCTGACTGGGATTCAGTTTAGGTAAAATGTACTTGGGATAACCTGCTCAAATTTTAATAAAACATAATTTGAGTTAAATTTGATCATCAGAGCGATTTGAGAGTTATTATCGTAGATATTTGTCGCGAGTAAGTTGTGTTCTGTTCTGTTTCGACCTACGACTACGGTACACCAACCAATTAATCCTGTCGACCGTGCAAGATTGGCCATCAATCGAGATTGATTGTAAGGATTACGGCTTCCTCTAAACTCGGTTAATATTTTCAGCTCTTTTTAAACAAGTGCACCATAGCTCATCAACTTCCACGATCAAGATAATGCAATTTCTTTGCCCTTCAACCCATGACGCTCGACATTCGCCGCGGTTGCACTTTTGTCTGATAGGAATTTGTTGCGACGTCATCGCGCTACACATATTATTCAATTCTTCTCTTCCCCCAGGGTTCTAGCAGGCATACAGAGCGTCGTACACACATCGTACCAACGCGAGATGACGCTTTATTATCAACGACAAACATACCAACGACCAACGTTCTGCTGTTCATCGCATACTGTGATCTTTCGCTCGCCTTTGGATGCTTTGAGAGTATCTTTTTAGTTTAAAAACACATACCTGCTAGATTGGAATCAAAGTAATCTAAGAGTTTAAAGGGAATTTTCCTATATTCTACATCTAATCCACTTACCAACTCCGTATTTATTGCTAGTCGGTGACCAGATCATGTTGACTATCACTTTTGATTATTTTCCGGGTGTCCGAATGAGTAATCTTCCTCGTTGCTTAGACGATACTTAGTTGGTTAGCATAAATCACTTAAAAACTTTGGCACTCAATTTTTGCTATCACCGATTGACACACAAATCCGGTGAAGGAGATTCAGATGAGATTCAGTGCATGATGTTCACTTTTGCATATTACTGGCACACTACGACGGGACAATAAGCAAAACGGTTGGTGGCATAGAGTAAAAGAAAGAAAGAACACGTATTAAATTGGAATCTGGATGACAAATGCGTTGAATAGCTAGCTCGCTGTTGTGCTGCTCCGTGATGCTCTCAAGGAAGAAATATTCTCCTTCAAGGGAAAAACAAGGGTTTTAAATCACTGTTCACTGTTTGATTCTTTGGAAATGGATTGTAAGATACTCTAGCTGCACTTTTTGTTTTGTACAGGACTCATAAGCAAGTGACCACTAAGGAAGATTACACAGTGCCGGCAGATCGACTATACACTTTCAATGACACAACTTTACAACTTTATATGCTACATTGAATTTATGAAAACATTGCACACATACACACAGAAATACACGCACTCTCACTCACTGGAGATTTGGCACCTTTTTGGCGTTCAGTCGCCGACTAAAACCGACTTCACTTCCTGAACCTGATACGGCGCATTTTACAGCATTTCTTCGTTTCCGCGAGTTCCACACCTTCACCGATTACTTAGATGCTGTTGCTGCAATTTGTGGGAGCGGCATCAGAACCAATCACTATAGGGAAAGAACCATCAACAGCACAGCAATAGAGGGAGCAGGAAAATGCTTACAATGCACAGTAATGTACGCACGTGAATCTAATATCAACACACACACACACACAGACGAAGGCAAATACACACTAGTTTGCCAAATTTTCACTTCCAAAAAACTTGGCACCCTGGGATTTTTTTGCAGGTGCGGCTTTTCAAACAATCCCAGTAGTCGCGCTCGATACGCTGGGGAGCATTTAGCACAATTTTATCACTACTACTCGCTCGTACCACAGCACCACTACTAATAACTACACCATGGCCACAATCGGCACCTTCCTGTGGCAAGTGTGGTTTGCATGGAAGCAAACATCAATTACACGCACCGGAAAACTGGCGAAACTAGGAAGTAAGCACTGTTTTTGTCGCAGCTATCGGACCTGCACGAGGAGCTACATTCCACAAACAAAAGGAATATGAGAACGACCCTCCGCTGCCGTGTGTAGTGAACGCGCGCGCGCTGGCCGTTCTTGCAAGTATGCGTACGGCACGGCGAACGGCACGACCGAGCAGTGGGTGGACATCTGGATTGACAAGTCAAATCGTTGTTATTATACAAAGAATTGCAACAACTCCTATGTTCCACCTGCGAACACTAGCACAGGTTGTTCTTTCCTCACATGAATGTAAGTATGCTCCACATGTTCCCCACCAGGCTTCGAGTGCATACTCCCGCACTAACACCAATTATCAACAAGAACAGAACGATCGAATACACCACATCAGGGCAGTTCACTTTCACAGCAGTAGATACAGCCACGGGCGTTCTTACTCGACTATGGTGCGCGATTACATATTTCAAAGGCGGATGCCATATCGATAAATAGCAATCTTGCACTGTTTACGTTTCAGTAACAAATGATAATCTTGCACGACACACGGAAAAACTATGATAACGAGATACGGTGCTGGTACCGTCTGTCAAATCACCCCAAATGCCGAATGTTTCCAACCCACACTACTTTACAGCTCGTCAAACATCCCTAGAGGCATAAGCAATGTGTTCGTTACTAATTACGATTTGTCTTTGCTCTGTTACAATCTTAACATGATTGATTCTTCACAAAAGAGGAATCAGATATATTTCAGAAATAAAAATCTACAAATATTATCAATTAATACGAATTAACCACAAAGTTATCATGATTGCGTTTGAGTTCTTACTTTTTATCACGATTTCGTACAATACTTTATTCAAAATTTTTACAAGAACAGTTACCGAAATGGCAAAGCAGGCCAGTTAAAAACATGCATTTGACATTTATCAACGAAACAATACGATTGTGAAGAATGACAGAAGCGATCAAACACTTTTCATTAAAAAAATCTTTAAGTAAATTAATTATATAAATCATTCTAAATTCCAACCGAATTTCTCCTATACGAACCGTATTGTATTTGCATGTTTGATCGATAAGCACTATATATTTATCATGATTTTTTACAATGTGGTTTTAATGAGTTTGATAAAACGAAAACAATCCGATACCATCGATCGCATTCAGCAAGCTTGCTCTTGTATACTGTTATGTGATAAAACATAGATAGATCTCTTGAAGAAGAGCTACAAACTCAAACACTCGTAATACCAATCAGTAATACACATTTGCAGAACAACGGGTCAAATAAAGCAATAATCTTAGATTTATCTGCGCTTGATCTGCTTTATATTTTACACAACTTAACCAATGCTTTCGAGCTACAGTTTCGCAACGTTTCTCGCACAGACTCGAAGTATCTTTAGCATAACTTTGGGTCGCCTAATTGTCTTGGGCGAATGCATCTCGCAAGGAAACCAAAAACTCCGTACAGCTTTTGGCATTTTATACGGCAATGTTTCTTGTACCGGTAACGGTGGCGCTTAGTTGGCCACCAGCATTGCTGCTACTGCTGCTAGCTGCAGTTGTCGTGCTCTTTGTCCGTTCATCGCTATTCTGTTTGTAGAGTGTTCCGAGCACAATGCCAAGGAATAGTAAAAATCCTACCTGATGATTGGAAATGAATTTGGTGGCACAATCCTTGGGATTGTGAATATTTAGAGAGTGAATCTAGAGAAAAAAAAAGAAAAGCATGTTAAACATCATTTATTAAAGCGAGCGAGCACAATGTTGAATACCTGATGAGCTAAGTGGGCTCCAATCAGCCCAATTGAGGTATAATATGGCCACGTTTGATCACACACCAGTCCAGCGGTGAGCAGATTCCCAAGCATTGCCGCCGTAAACCCGCTCAGCCACAGTTTCGTATTATCGCCAAAGCGTAAAGCCGTCGATTTGATTCCGATTATTAAATCATCCACCTTGTCCTGGTGCGCGTATATCGTATCGTACACAATCGTCCAGCAAACGCCGGCGACGTACAGAGGCAAGCAGGCGGCCCACTCTACTGATCCTTGGGTTGCGCTCCAGCCAAGCAATGCACCCCAATTAAAGGTAGCTCCGAGCATCAACTGGGGCCAATAGGTGATACGCTTCATCAACGGATACACGACCACCAGCCCCAAAGAGCTAGCGCCAAGCAGAATCGAGTACCAGTTTAGCTGAAGCAACACAAACAAACCTACACCCAGTTGCCCGGCCAGGAACACAAGTGCGTCGAACGGGGCTATTTCTCCTGCCACCAGGGGTCGAGTTCGGGTGCGTTCCACCTTTGCATCAATGTCACGATCCCATAGATCGTTGATCGTACACCCGGCGCCACGCATCACGAACGCTCCAACGCCAAACAATCCCAGCATCATTGGATCCGGCCAACATCCCGCCGGCGCACTGAGCGCAATACTCCAACCGCATGGCCAGAACAGAAGCCACGAACCGATGGGCCTGTCGATACGCATCAATCTCGCGTACGGGGATATTTTCTGCTGCCATGTTGCCATGTTTTGCTGTTGCGTCTCCTGTTCTTCCACCCTTTTCGACCGCAGCTTATCGCTAGTATCACTTGCAACGCTCCGGGCAGTGAGCATGCTGAAGGTATTTGGTATCGTTTGTACTCCGGAAGTATGCGCGTTTGGTTTACGGCCAAGATATGCTGGACACAGTAACCTCCTTTCCATGACTTTCGGAATATGATTTACGTGTAGCGGATAGCATATGGTACGCTTTGCATGCATCGGTCGTGATGTGCAGCCGTTTCTGCTCCACGGCCAGCCATGAAACAAGGTTGTGCTGCTACTCCCAACTCTTCCTCTCCACACGTTGCTGCTTCCTCGTATCATTGCCGCCCAGAACTGTTGGCGCCGGTCGTGTTCAAAATGTATAGTTTAGGAACAGGGAGATACACAACAGGCCACGCCTATAGCTCTCACATTATTTTCGCCATTGCTAGCGGCGCACATTCGCCATCAGCAGCTAGAAAGGCAAGATAATAAACTACAGAATGGGAAAGAATAATATTTTGCAACACCACGAGAAAATTACGTGACTGATGGATGCACGGGGTACGTAGAAACACAACAATAAGCTGTACCGCGCGCAAGATGCTTCAAGTAAAGGTGTGCCGCAAAAAAGGTTGCTCACTTCTCATTTAATTTTTGGAAACGGCTCATAGTATTGTGATGAAGCGAGTGGAATCAATGCAAAAATGATGTGTAGTTAAGTAAATTTGCACTTGATTTAGCTCCTATATCGAATAACATTTAATAAATCAGCTATTTCTAGCCAATATTCTTCTCACTTCTAGCTCACCAGGTGAGCAGCTCCAACTGTCATCCCGTCGCAGCGGCGAACAAAATCCATGTGCTTCGAGCCGCCTCTGTTTGACGTCTGCAATTTGCTGCGATCGGGTGTTTTCGTTCGTAGCGAAAGAAAAACGTGGTATTTGGCTGCGTTTTGCAGCGTGCATTTGAGTAAAAGTGGTGAAAACTGATCTAATTCTACTACGATGGCCCTGAAAGCGATGAAATGTAAGTGCATCTTGTCCTATTGCACCCTATGCACATGTACTTAATACGCCCGGTTTGTTGACTTTCTTTTTAGGCAAGAAATCCAAGCGCCAGAAAGCTTCGCTTCGGTACAAGGTAATCAAGAAGATTGCCGAAAGCAAACGGAAGAAGTCGAAGGAGGCGAAGAAGCTGCCCAAGCTAAAAAGCAAAAAGCAGAAGCTGATCCAAGTGCCGAACATATGTCCGTTCAAGCGCGAAATCATTGCCGAGGTCGAGGAGTATAAACAAAAGCAGGAGGAACTGCGTCAGAAGGACAGGGAACGACAAAAGGCACTGCGCCAGGAAGAGCTACGATCCAAGACGCTGCAGTCGATGGTGGCAGATGCGGAGAAACGGCAGGATCAATTCAGCCCGCAAACTGGCGAGGACGATGAGTATGCAAACGTGACCGGTGGTGGTGGAAAGGAAAATTCGTTGAAGGCATACTTCAAAGAGTTCAAGAAGGTGGTCGACGCGGCGGATGTAGTGCTGGAAGTGGTCGATGCTCGCGATCCTCTAGGCACTCGGTGTGCAGAGGTAGCGAAGATCGTTCGCGAAGCGCCCGGCCAGAAGCGGTTGGTAGTGATCCTGAACAAGGCCGATCTTGTGCCGCGCGATAATTTGGAGCGCTGGATGAAGTATCTGCGCCGTTCGGGACCGGTGATCCCTTTCAAAGCAACGACACAAGCACAGAAATCCAATATAGGCCACAAAAAGTTCAAATCCGCCAAAAGCTTCGACTGTTCACCGTGCATCGGAGCGGATTTGCTGAAGGAATTGTTGGCCAACTACTGCCGCAGCGATAACATTCGTACGTCGATCCGGGTCGGAGTGGTTGGGCTGCCGAACGTGGGCAAAAGCTCGCTGGTGAACTCGTTGAAGCGCAAGCGAGCCTGTATGGTCGGTGCAAAGCCGGGTGTTACCAAACAGATGCAAGAGGTACAAATCGATTCACACGTAAAGCTTCTCGATAGTCCCGGAATCGTGTTCCAGCGCCCAAAAGAACAGGACCAGAACAAATATTTCGCCCTCAAGAATGCACAGCGCGTTACGGAAATTCAGGATCCATTCCCGCTGGCAAACGACATCCTCAAGCGTGGCACGATGATGTACTTCTGCAAACTGTATGACATCAGTGAGTTCCATTCGACGGATGAGTTTCTCGCCAAGAAAGCCATCCGTATGGGAGCGCTGGCGAAGAAGGGTGTGCCGGATGTGAAGAAGGCGGCACGCTGTCTGATCGAGGATTGGAACAGTGGCAAGATCAAATACTGCACCCAGCCGCCGGAGGATAATACGGACGAGGTGCATCTGGGTGCCCAGCTCGTGTCGTCGACGGACAGTGTGCCCGAGCTGGACCTTGACCAGCAGCTGGACGCTATCGTGGAACAGTTGGGCAATCAGTACGAGGCAAGCTTCAACATGAAGGACGGGAACGGTATGAAGGTGGCCATCAAGAAGGAGGATATTCTCACGATGGAAGTGGACACCGGTGGTCCGGTGCACATGCGGCTGGCAAAAAGCGATCAGCTGTCGACGCTCACGACCGAAGGAACGATCATCGAGCGGGACGATGCGATGGATGGTAAAACGGGCGAGGGCAAAGGCCGCAAACGGAAGGTGAACGATTACGCGGAGGAGGAGAAAAAATTCCGCAAGGATCCGATGTTTCTGCTGGAAGGCAATCAAACGGCTAACCGGAACATGAAGCAGGAGCTGAAGAAGCGCAAAAAACAACAGAACAAGCTAACGAGCACGGTCAAGGAAGAGAAAGAGGCGTACGATTTCGATGATGACTACGGTATGGAAGATCAAGAGTAACACGGTGGTGGGCACGGCACGGTAAGTTGATTTTTCTTTCGTTGTGCGCGCTGCTCTTGGAATGTAGATTGTAGGCTCACTTTTGCTTAATAATCGAATGCGCATTATTTGCAAATGTACACGTATATTCAATAATAAAAAAAAACAATCAGTTTCAAAAGGGTAAAGTGGTGATGCTAAACTTAATACAGTTACAGTGAATTAGGGGGATGATCGGACCGGCACGAACCCCCCTCCCCCCTCCACCCATCTTGTGGAAAAGGCACGATTGTTTCCTTCCTCTAATGGTACTTTACCATGAAATCGTCCGACAGGGAGGCAATGTAGGACTTTTCCTGCTGCTTAATACGGTCCAGGGCCATCTCGCGGCTGGCATAGTTGTGTCGTTCCATAAAAATTCGCAAACCCCACTCCATCAGCAGTGTCGAGGTGAAGAATTCGGTGTACTGCAAATTTTAAACCATAAACATGCGAAGGTACAGATTGTCTCTTGCACAACAACACAGAATGCTACTACCTTGCCGCGTTGCTGTTCGGGCACAAACTCATCCTCCAGTTGCTGCATCATTACAAACTTCTGCTCGTCATCCAAAATGTTTCCGATGTCGGTAAAGTAGCACAGCTCGGAGGACGTTTTCCACTGGCGCTCGGTTTGATCCTTGTAGCGCAAAAATATGCCATGCAGTTCGTTCCGGTACTGTTTGAATGTGTCCAGAATTTCTTGCTTCGACAAACTGACACAATCGCTGCAAAGATAGAGAGGGAAATCGCAATTAATCACACACTCGGAAGCTGTCTGAAGCAACACCTCGCTTACAGCACTTCCACCTTGGACAGTCTTTTCATCTCTGTGGCCACTTCGGACAATTTCTCCAGCTTGCTCTGCTTCTTCAACGAAGCTTCTTTCCGCTGGACAGCCTTTTTACGGATCACTTTCTTCAGCTGCAGCAGTGCATTCATGCTATCCTCCTCCTGCTTTGCGGAAGCACCATTTTTCTTCGGCACTTTCGCCTTTCGCTTTTCCTTCTCCTCCGGACTTTCTACCATTAAACCGCGTGAATTTTGTTTGCTACTCCTTGGTAATACTTCTCGCTTGCCCGCCACGTATGTCGGCGGCGAGGCACATCGATCCGGGGAAGGTTGCTGCTGGTTATAAGCCGCGCTGTTTTCGTGTGGCGAAGTTTGTTGTTCGCTGTCGGAAAACATGTCCTTTCCACTATCGTTCTTCGCCTGATGTGCTTCGGCAGGAACGTTCGTATTCGTCGGATCATACTCTTCATCATCATCGGACCCGAACAGATTTTTTTCGACTTTGACCGGCTTGCCAGTTGGAGTTTTTCGTACGTCCAGCTTGTTCTGTGGGCTAGACGTTGGAGTGTAGGAAATCTTAACCGGCGTATCGCCCGTGCCCGGTGGTGTGTAGGGATCGGGCTCCCCAGAGCCAGCCGGTTTGCCACCATCCACGATTTTGGACGGCTTGTAAGTACGCTTAATTCCTGGCGAGGTGCCGTTCCGAGTTACGGGAACATATTCCTCGTCCGTGTTTCTCGCACTCTTTCTTACCGGTTCCGGATGGTATTCTTCCACTTCGGACGCCACTACACGAGTGCTGTTGGAAAGCTTTGGCTTATCCGGTTCGGGTGCAACGTTCGTATTTTCCCGCTTTAAATGTTCGATCTCCTTCGATAAGCGTTGTATCGTTTTGCCCAGATTTTCCACCTTGTCGAAAATGGCACGCCCCTGGTCACTGATTTCAACGTAGATGCAGGTGTCGTACAAGTTTGTAAACTTTTCCTTGAACAGTATGTTTAGATTGTTGCGATAGCTCTTGTCCCGAAACTCATACTTCATCTGCAGGTACGGGCGATCGGAACATATCATATGGTATTCCGTATTCAACTGGAACAGCGGATCTTTATCGTGCACGACCAAATGTTTGCGGAACAGATCGTACAGCTTTCGATAAACGAACGATTCCCAGATATCGAGCGTTAGAAATTTGTTCCGGGCCGGAAACCTACACTCGTTCGGTCCATCATGATCAGGCGGCTTGGATTGTGGCAGAACTACGATATTGGCCAAAATGTACTTTTCTCCAAACTGCGTTCGGTGGCCAAGCAAATACAGAAATCAAACGTATTAGTTGTTGGAGAAGGCTCGAGAAAAGGAACATTGTAATACCTTCAATTTTTCAACCAACTGCGATAATGCCATTTCGTTGAGTGACGATACAAAACAGACAACGCTTTATGTACACAACAGGTTTCATTTGTAAAAAACAAAAAACTCAGCTTAAAATTGGTTCATTTTGAATAGAAAACAAACAAACACGACCAATTTCCACAGGAGCAAAACATAATTCGGTTAACTGCTGTCAGAGCGATGCTATTTGATTGAGTATTTTCACCGGGAGTCACCATTTGTCACGACGTCTCACCGATGAGAGCGAAACTGAAATTGATTAAAGAAATGAATGAAAGATGTAATTTTCAGGTTTCCACAAGTGTTCTGTAACTATTAGATCGTTTGCAGCTAATTTATTATAAATATATTGCATTGTATTGCATCGAACCGTGGTTGGAAATATGCTGTCCGTTATTATTGCAGATTCGGCAATTCAAACTGACACACTGAGAACTATCAAAATTGTCAAAAAATGTAAACACGTATCGGAAGGATAAACAAAGCGGCGCAATATTTATCACCGTCACGCGCGCTTTCGAACGTCCAAACGCTACCAGTAACTTCATGTGAAATCAAGTAAATACTACCGCTCCGCTACGATGAAAGCCCTAGTGATAATCGACACTAGCAAGCAAACGCGAAAGGTGGTCCCGGAACACACCCAGGACATTGGCCGTGGGAAGTTTTTGGAGGTAAGCGACAGCCAAACAATCCCTCCAGCGCCTTGTTTGTATCACGATCTGCTACGTTCTTTTCCCCTTCGTTTCAGTGCGAAGACAAACGAGTGTCTCGAACTCATGGTCGCATTTCGAAGGAATCGAAAGGCTCTAAATTATTGTTGCGACTGGAATCGTTGCACATAAATTCGATATTTTGTCGAAAAAAGGACGGCACCTCGGATTACCTGCTGAAAAAGGATGAAACTATACTGCTAGAAGTGGGCGACAGGTTTCGACTTATTCAGGACGGCGATTGGTTTGAGGTGGGAGAAGATACGGGGGAAGACATTGATTCACAAAGCACAGCTATGTCGGTGGAAATGGAGAGTCAGAGTGTTACATTGCAAGAAGATATACCATCCAAACGAAAACATGATTCGAATAACGAAGAGGACCCATCCAAACGGCAACGAGTAGTAGGTGAGGGTAGCTGCGAGGAACCGTCCACTTCGTCGCAGTCGCTCACAGCCGGTCACTCTGCCGATCATGAAAAAACGATGTCTCAAGAAAGTTGCACAACTGATACCGGAGATCCTCCGGCAGTTGCAATTAAGCCCGATCCCGACACATTGCCTACGAATTGTGGTGCTTCGCCAAAAATTCAGATAAAACCCGATCCGGATGCTGGAGAATGTAACACGGGGGCAGGTGTCATGAACGTCCCGGGACCATCGACGACTGTTAATGGACCGCCAGTATCAGTTAAACCGGATCCGGATGGGATGGGAGGCAAAGTTGGGTTGGGTGCCATGGGGCCGAGTGTACTGCGTCCTTCCTGTGATTTCGGAATACGGTGCTATAGAGCAGGGCAAGATCATCGTAGTGCGTTTGCTCATCCGGGCGATCTCGACTATCGAAGACCGAGTCTACCGCCACCACCGCCGGGTACGCCGATGTGTCCATTCGGGGCACGTTGCTATCGACGAAATCCGCAGCACTTTCGTGAATACGATCATCCCGATCCGAGTAAGTATGATAACAACGTAACGCAAAGCATGCAACCTCCATCGCCGCCAAGCGGTAGACGGTCAAATCGAGTCATTAATTTACCCAAGAAGTTTGAGGATTATTTAATGTAATAAATGACGAAGTGGTTGGGGGTGTGTGTGCATGTAATCCTCGTAATAATATTATACAATTCCTATTTATACAATTGTTGAAATCATTTGTGCAATATTAACTCCATTGTACACCTCACTTTTGTTCAAAGTTTATAAACAATAGCCTAACGAGTTTGATGATTTTGTTTTCTATCTATGAGAAATTGTATAAATATAAGCTTAAATATATGTCATGCATGGGTGTGTTAAGATTGTATTGACTTTGTTCAGGTTTATATTTTTAGATGCTGTTTTACCACGTACGCCAAGACACCAAGGTGCATCAAGACGGCAAGCCTTCGACACTATGTCCGACGAAGAATATGATTACGAATCTGAACCCGATTTTGATGATTCATCGTCGGACGAATATATCCCTGGCGTGGGCGAGGATAGCGATGATATGGCGAGCGAAGGCGAGGAAGATCACGACAGTGGACTAGATTGTTAAGGCTGTACAAACGCCATGTTTTGCTAAGCTGATTATTTATAAGAAGTTATGTTATTTTGGATGATGTTATGTGCATTACTAATATAAAAAGGAACTCACTATTTTCCCGATTGTTATGGTTTATGTGTCTTTTTTTTTGTTGGAAAGATGCAACATATATGCACCGAAATGTACTGATGATGAACAAGTGCAGGCAAGAATTACGGTGTATTGAGATGTATCAGTCATGTACCTGATGGAATCTTCACCCAGGGATGTCAAACTCATTTTTGTTCGAGAACCGGATTGTATGGAAAATAAGCTTTTGCGGATCAAATGGAATAACATCTGTTTTGAGCTTTAGATACAAGCTTTTGAGGCCGTCCAGTGGCACTATTGCTAGCTGTTTCGTGCCTTTAACACGGCACTCCCTTTATCCATCGAAATCGACTAGGAAGATTTCATAAGTTTTGAACACAGTGCTCTTCTAATGAGGTAGGATCCGAGACTAAGGGCTTTTAAATGAGCTCCTACTCAACTCATATTTCGCCACGTCCAAATCGCAGAGTGGTAACTTTCCCCGCTGAATATACGAGTTTTGGTACACGAGTCATCCCTTCGGGCGGATGGTGGAGTATGACCGAACAGAAAACGGGGTGTGCCAGGTCGCCGGAGCGGTAACCATACGATAAACCAAACTGCCGAACGAGACCCTTCAGGGGTACCCAGAGGCTGGAGCACAGGCCCAGCTACCCTGTCTCAAGTATTTAATCAGAATAAATTTATCGAGGATCCATCGAGGATTTTGGGCCCCGTTATGTGTAGAAGGGCAATTGAGGAACCGCCATCGTCACCATTGTGCAGCGAATTATAATCGATGTTTATAATAATCAGGCTATGATGGGCAGGTCATGTCATGAGAATGGCACCGGTCAACCCAGCTCGTAAAGTTATTTTAGGCCGTGTAGCACATGGGCAGAGGAGGTTTGGTAGTTCCAAATTGGGTGAAATGTGGTATCTAGGACTTCTGCAACAGCCTCAGACAGTGAAACGGTTCTAGAACCTGATAAGTGGGTAAGTAAATTTGGACAGAGTCCAAGTCGCAAAGTATCATAGTCTACGTGAGAGCTGCTACTTTATGATTTTTACAATTTCCTACCATCCTCGGTCGTGCTTAGTGCTTTAAGTGAAGAAAATACCTCTGCTTTTCCTCGGCACTGCAACCTCGAGAGGTCTCGGCCTGCCATTTCTGGCTTTCTGTGATTTGAGTTTACCCGTGATTGGATTCCCAGTCCTGCCGTGTGAAGACCGGCGCTGTTACCGCCTCGGCCACTGGCTCTAGTAAAACCGGTTAACATCCTGCACCATTGCGTGTATATCTGTGTTGTTGTCGATCGTGATATATTCCTTCCCACCGATATTTACCCCTTTTTAACTATCGCAACAGTCGCCCAACACTGGAACATCACCTGGCACAACCTATATCTCTCCAAGAAACTCCGCTACTGATTAGAGGATCCTGATTTCAGCCACAGCCAGTTCCCTCGATAGTCTTGGTCATATCCGGCTGACACACTCCTAAATTCAGTTCATCCGATTTCTGAACACAATAGAATAAACCCTTTTGCCATGATTCAGCCATGATTCAGGTAAGCCATGATTCAGCGATTCAAGGATCGTTTTCTTAAAATTTTCACTTAAGTTTAACAATAAAAATCCAAGTTTTTTTAAGTTTCAAGTTTGATGAATTTTTCTGCGTGCAATGTTCTCCAATTAGCACAGCAATGACACAGCCTGTGATCGACCCAATCAATATCGAACTCAAAAGCGATCGGCGGATTCCATCTCGCAACAGCTGGAGACTCCACTGTTTACGAGGCTGTACCCGCCGACCACTCCCGGACCCAACGCCAATACAGGTGGACCCGCTGTTTCAAAGCTGGACTGACTTATAGCGCACTGCCATAGACGAAAAAAGCCTGCCTCGTTTTTACGGCAGTATGAAAATTGCCAACTACTCCGTCAACGGATCGTACGTTGCACAACATAAAACACTTAAGACAAAGACAACACAACATATAACAAAAGGAATGGCGGATATGCATTGGAAGAATAATTGGGATGCGGAATCACAGGATAAGACCGTTGTCTCTGGCGAATCGGAAGATGAGCCTCATGAAGGCGCAGGTCCCTAGTCGCCAACACTTCTCTTATTTCTCTACCTGGTCGTCTGCCGATGCTCTCGACTGCGCCCAACAAGGAGGGTCTTGCGGTTTCAAACTCCACGCAGGACCATAGAAGGTGATACACATCGTGAAATCCGACATAAGTCGAGACATCATGCGTATGAATGCCCGGTCTACAGAGAGCCCAACGAACCAAGGCCGCAGGGACACTTGCGGAGAGATCGGGAGAGGAATCGCCCGAGATCATCCGCCTCCCACATGCTCTGCTAGCGAGACAGGAAAAGCTGCTGTGGCAAGCGAAGAAGCTTTCGGGCCGAGATCGGGCGGTCGTTAAAGGCGCCTTGTTGGACGCCTGTTTTGGTCAGTGAGTCTGCCTTCTCGTTGCCGGGGATTTCACAATGAGAAGGTATCCAAATTAGCGAAATCCTGAACGCCTTGTCAAACATTGAGCCATGCAATTCTATGATTTTCATGGTAAGGAAATCCTGACTCTTAACAGCCTTCGGGGATCTTAGTGCTTCGATAGCGCTAAGGCTATCTGTGAAGATGAAGTACTGATCCGAAGGTCTCGCTGCTATCATCAATAGTGCGTACAAGATTGCGGCTAGTTCTGCGGTGAAGACACTACACGGCTCCCGCAATTTGAAAAATGCTTCGGCGGACTCACTAAAAACGCCGAAGCCGGTGCCTTCCTTAGAGGATGATCCATCAGTGTAATACTGGCTTATTTGGTCTAAATGGCCATACTTATCCCTGAAAATACCCGGAACTACCATCGGGCGAAGACCATTCGGTATGGTCTTAATTTCCTCGTGCAATGAGGAATCTGTTGTTAAAAGGGAACTGTAGGTCTCAGAAAGGGCAGCACGGTTTAATGCTTGTGGAGCGCTAGGATGCACTTGTAGGGCAACAAAATCTTCGTACATTTTCAAGATTTTGCTCTTAGAACCTGTCTCTAGAAGCGCTTTGAAAATTTTTTCGATCAAGGGATTTGATACTGAAGAACGGACTAGAAGGCAAAGCGACAGCATTTCAAAACGAAGTTTCAGCGGCATCACTCCAGTCATCACTTCTAAGGACACGTTGTGTGTTGATTTCATGCTCCCTAGTGCGAGTCTAAGACAACGATACTGTAGCCTCTCTAGTTTGAGGATATGCGTGTTGGATGCCCAATGGAAGCATATGCTTCCATATTCCAACACGAATTGTACCGTCGTCTTATACAGTCGCAGGACGTTTGATGGATGTGCGACCCACATTCAAGTTTTTTATTTTATATAGTTTTTAATTCTATAGTATTTTTTAAAGTTTTATATTTTTATGAAATAAGTTGATCTTAATCTGTTATTCGCCACTCAGGCTCGAACGAAGTAGTGCAGGTTAGCTTTATTGGTAGGTTTTACCAAGACTGATGAGAGAAAAGAACAAATTAAATTTGTAGATTAAATTCATTCGAGAATGGAGGGCTTTAGTTAAATTTGAATTTTGCTTAATTTAAAGCTACAATACTTTCTCGTTGGCACAGAGAGTACTGAAGATCAATTACTAAAGCAAAACCCTCATCTTTGGCATCTGCCATGACAATACTGCATACACGACACTTCTCGCCAAGAGTCGTGATGTATCGTTCACTCAATCATGAGTGTTTTGGAATGCTTCTAAAGTGATCTTTATTATAGCCCTATACGAGACCACACCTGCGAAAGGTTGTGTGTTCGATTGTGCCCATAGTGTTGAAAAAACCCTACAAGAACAAATGAGTTGACGTCAAACAACCAAACAAGCTTCCAGAACGGATACATGTGAAGACGTATGGCCAGCTAAGCACCATCCGGAACTAGCTGTCACAGAAAGCCATAAACGAGACAATGCATGGCCCGGAACACAAAAACCCTAAAAAACTCAATTAAGTTAAGCCATCGGAGCAATTGAATCACTATTATGACGAATAATAGTCTGGATTTGGGTTTTGTTGTAGACGATGGCCTCATCGCAACGAGAAGGCTCGTACTTACGAGCGCATTGAAATTGGAAACAGGCCACCGCCGATGGGCACAGTGGCAACAGTGTCAACATTGTGGTGTTACGTGCAACTGCGGAAGTGCGATCAATGGTCCCACATGAAGTCCCACAACGTACAAAACCGGACCTTCCGCTTAACGAACCTTAGCCAGGTCAGGAAGAAGGAAGCAAACAAGCGTACGTAAGGCCATTGGCTTTACAAATGACTCCTGTAGCCTGGAGAAAATCTTGCAATTGTTAAAGGCACAAATCGGGACAGACTTGATGGCTTAGACCCCCGGGGAGGATGTTTTGTAAGCATGGGTAGAAGGATGGTGCCACCCTCACTGTTTTTTTTTTGTCTGCAGACGATCGCCCTACAAGGGCCGATCCGGAGTCATTCCGATATCCGGAAGTGATTGTTGCCTTTTTGGGGGTCGTGCTGGGTGCTGAGCTTTTGACTGTTTGTCTCAAAATCTGTCTCGCAAGAATCCCGATAAATCTGCTTACCATCATCGTGTGATCCATTTGCTTGATGGTCCGAATTAAATCATCAAAACCTCACCACTCTGGCCAGTAGGCATAGCCGAGACGCTTGCGCTGACCTGAGCCAGGATAACCACCCGTGAAGATTGCAACTGCTGATCATTCAATCTATTGAGAGCTGCTCGATCTTGTGGAAACAATTCCACGAGGTGATCTTGTCCTTTTTGTCAACCCTCGTCGAATCGTTGCATTGTGCGGACGAAATTCTGCAAACATCAGTGCATTTTTCTTGCTCCTTTAGCTACCCAACCCACGGAGAGTAGGTGAAGGAGAAAGTAGAGAAACTCATGTTCAGATTAATATCGTGAAGAATTGTGGCCCTTATCCTTGGTAGTATTTGTTCTTGGGTTATGGGGTTGCCAACGATTTTAGCAAACAACTTTCGTCCTTTGGCAGTTATGATGCCTTTCCCCCATTAAAACGGTGTTATAATGTAATTTTGTTTTCCTCTCTCTCTCTCTCTCAATGCAGTGCTCATCCATGTTCAACCTGACAAGGATGGTGAGGGCAATATCGTCCAACAATGGTGGTGAATGGATGGGCGATCGCGATGAAGAAAAAACAACACAAGATCGATCACATGACGATCACAAATCCTAGATGATCGTTATCTTGGTTCATGTAATCGTCGGCTTGGGTGGCGACTGGATGAGGACACTTTTCTGGTGAAATGTTTTATTCAGCAGCAGAAAAAATGTCTCGGTCCCGTTAATTGCATCATTTAGCGTATCGCGTTTCTGTGGTTCTGTAGAACAGTTGTGGACACAATGAGGCTTGATCGACCTTTTTTTTTTTTGTTGGGTAGTTTCGTTTATTGCAACCCATCGTTTGTTGTGTGTGTTCGAAGTGCAACAGTTGGAACTGCTTGGTTTATCACTGGAGTATTGTGATTGGCCACGAACCAGACGATGAAGTGGTTTCTCCTTGTTTGCTTACATTTTTGTCACAAATCTTCAACGGCAGCTGGTGGTAGTCTAAAGGGCCAAACAATATCGGCGACACATTAGCGACACAATCGAGGAGCACGTGTATTGGATAAAAGCTGGTCTCTGGTTCGCTTTAAATTTCTTTTCTATTTAATGTATTTGTTCTATGTTATCCTCTTTGAAGGACTCTTCCTCCAAGCTGCATGTCAGCCTCTTCGGAGGTTTCTTCTTCCTAGGCTGTAAATGCTATAGCTAAGAAGCTTTTATTAGTTTTATTTTAGAAATGGCTTTTTGAGTATTCGTGAATAATTCAAACTTATTTGGACACGTTTGGGCCCAAAGGAGCTTCATGCTATTTATTTTTTATTTCTTCGACGGTAGTAAAGCAAACTTTGATAAGAACCTTCTAAGTCGCTTCAAACGATTAGTGCTCTATGATAAGAATTATACGCCCGAGAGATGGAATTCTCACTTCTTATCACTAATTACAGTATACAATACACCTTCGGTTATTGAAATAGTGAATAGAAATTATACGATATGCTTTGGTTACAACACGGTAGCCAGCTTGCAGCCATTTTGAGAAACAAACGATAGACGATATCATTTTCAAGATATCGATCATCTAAATTAATTTCTACTGGAACAAATTGCATTGAAAATATAACAATTATAAGCGGAAGTTGGGGTGGACGTGTGCCATGGAGGCTATTGAGCGGCCTTGAAACAAAAAAATTGGAATAGTAGAAATAGTCCTCAAATTCCGTTCCGCTTAGGGCCTCCAAGAAGCCAAATCGACTATTGCTAGATATCGAATCGCAGAATTATATTTGGATTTTTTTTTCATCAATAGTTTCAGTGAAGCGTGTGAATGGTGCAAATTAGGTCCAAAGGAAAGAGGCCAGCGTCCAGGTGACACGAACTGCCCAGGAGCACAAATTTTCTCCGATAGCTCCTTGAAGCTCCAACAGTCAACTCCGTTAGTTTGAAGCTAAGCTTCGGTCGTTACCAAACTATTTTTACCACATTGATCACATTTACCACAGCTGTGATCCGCTCCGGATTCTGCTTAAGGTATCCTAGGAACAACATCCGCTACTGGTTCGAAACATATATTCATAAAGTATATCACTAAACGACTCAACGGGTAGACTTTTTGGCAGTAGGTTGGGACCTAAACCAACATCAGACTGTTAGACGCTGTTGAAGAGAGTGGGAGAGTGTCTCCTTTGTCGTCGGCGTGATCACCGTTGGAATGATATTTTTCCCAGGTGCCTTCTGAAATTCAAACTACTGTTACATTCTACATTCGATGAGTAGGATGTTGTAGA
The DNA here is from genome assembly GCF_013141755.1 of Anopheles stephensi. Classification (NCBI taxonomy): domain Eukaryota; kingdom Metazoa; phylum Arthropoda; class Insecta; order Diptera; family Culicidae; genus Anopheles; species Anopheles stephensi. The sequence goes on from NC_050202.1 coordinate 42,303,669, forward strand.
AGTCGGATTGATCATGCGACTAGTGGTCTGAAAGGACCAAACCATTTTCAACCTTTTCGATTTGGAATAATGCTTATGGTACTTCCTACAACGATGATTTTTGGTCATAGCTGCACCAAAATAATAACTGACACGATGGAGAATCGAAAGGATCACTAGGGTACATGGTCATATGATGTAAGCTCTTAGTCCAGACACTTTATTAAGTCAAGCAATTTTAGCTGGACTATTTAACAAACATTACTATTCTACAAAAAATACACCCCTTAAATCTGCATACAGAATTCAATATAACTATATCAACTCAGATTCAACAACCACCAATGCCTCAGCCATCATGAAGCGGGAATCCTAAAGTGCTACAAGGCAAAATTGAATAATCCGTCGCCGTTTGCAGCCATCTCCAGTGTTGGTTTAGTACTTTGTTTTATGACTGCCCGATCAACGCCACGAAATGGAGTACTTGAAACGCACCCCAAAAAGGGCATAAACTGGGCATAACGCTCAAAGAAGAAAAAAAAACAAACGCACATACTAACGGATAACACGATTAGAAAACTCAACAATCGTAATATATCATACCATAACTATTGGACCCGTTTCGCAGCTAGGGTTGTGGCCGCAATTGAATTCCGCACATTACAAACGAACCCTCCGGATAAACCTCCATAACCATTTGTTTGCCTTTCCACGCTTCTTTCCACGCATGGCTGTGAGGTGAGTTAAGCAGCAGGGAGGGAAAACTTTGTGTAAGGACGGCGCATCATTCTGGTGATTTAATCGTCCTGGTATGGGGGGGGGGGGGGGATTGTCTTTCTATCCCTCTCTCTCTCCTGGTGGTCGTCTTCCTCGACCTATTAGCTTTTCCCGCTGGCAAAGCGCGTTTCCGGGCCGGCGAATAAGTGCAACTGCCATTTTCTATGCGAACCGGCGGCCCACCGTCGAGGGGTTGGCCGTGATGACAAACCGCATCCATACATAACCTCAATCCCTGCCACGGTACTCCGGTATCCGGCACCGATCGTATTTGCCTATTATTTATTCGATCGAATCAAAATCGTACCCGAGAACCCTCTCGAGAAGGCTAAAGGAGAAAGGAATAAAAGAATAATGGTTGACCGATGGGAGGAATTCAGGCTCGCTGTGGTGAGGGAAAACAAGGGATGTTTGCGGTGAGGTGAAAAAATGGCGTGCGTGCGTGCTGAACCCCAGGCACCTCGGAGGCAAAGCTCAACAATAGCCACTTTCGATGGATGGCTGCCACAAGGGGGGGAGACAGTGACAGCAGCACCACGATACATCATTGGCAATACGGGGATGTCCCTCTGGCCACCGTCTTGCCGGAGCCGAAGGAAGACTTGGTTCAATCGAATGCAGCTTCCCCTTTTCTGGGTGCGTGTCCGATAGCGAACGCGATCTCTATTGACACTCTGTTTCCGTTTGGTAACGGAGTGTTCTTTCTTCGAGCGGGCCTTCCGATGGCCCAGCATACTTGTTGGGCGTTAGGGGTGCGTTGCGTTTGACAGTGTCGCCGCGTAAGAACAAATGGGCGAAGGCAAGCAAGCAAGCAAGCAAACATACATCCCACCAGCATCAAACTGGGTGTAAGCGTCGCGGTAAGCTAGATTTAAAATCTGCAAACTAATTGAATTTCTAGTCCCCTTAACGGAGGGAGAAACGGGGAAAATTGAATTTGAGCCTTGCTACAGCCCTGTTCAGCCTTTGTCGGTGCTGTTTGTGACGACGGGCTGGTGTGTAACGCAGACAATTGGACATTTTGCCGGTTTTTTTTGTGAGAAGACAATTTGGTAGTTTTGAGTGAAAGTATTTAATTTCAAGTCTTATCATTGAATTGCACGAGTAAACATTAATTGGATTACTGTTCTAGACATTTTTTTTTATTCATATGGAACGGCCTGGCCGTATAGCTGTTCTAAACATTTAATAGACATCAAACACTTTGCCTTAATCATAGGCGAGTTGTATTAAACTGTAAATTGACTTTATTAAATTGAAATACGAATCCATCAACCCCGCATAACATTTTTTCTTAAGATTTTGCCTGGGTCTAGAGATCAAACTAACTATCGATATTCTGTTATCGATCAAATGTAGCCAACAAAGGGAAGGAATTGCTACAACATACTTGTTTGAACAATTAAACGCATCAGTGAAGAATATTCAGAGTGTCTGGCACTTCTTGGCTTTGGAATTGGCTGTTACAGTATCTTTTCCCATCTGTAGAAAAGTGGGAACATCGGACTTATTCTTAGTTATCTTACAAGACTGTAAGACTCTAAAATGTACCAGAAGCTAATGATGAAAAATTAGAAGTCTCGCGGAAGCCTACTAGACTAGAGCATGCATCCAACTTTGATGAATATTGTGGATATGATCCTGACGATAATTTACGACTTTACTGGAAAAAAATGCACCGAAACACAAAATGAGTTTGTTGCGATGTTAGAAGTAACTCGAGAGATGGAAGAAAAATAGATTCCCCATGAACTGAAGCCGCGAGATATCGATCGTCAATTTGTCATGTGTGAAGTGCTGCTCTAGCTGCAACTCTTTCATCGTTTCGTCACAAAAGATGAGAGAGGAATCTTTTGCATCAATTCTAAGCGCAAAAAATCATGGGGACTTCCCGGGCATTCCTGCATTACCTAGACCAAACGTCTTTAGCTTAAACTTCAACTGGTAAAACGTTGCTGGAGACTGTAAAATAGGATGTTTTACCATCTTTACCGTTTTGTACGGATGCTGCATTGTTAGATAGTGCATGGACTGGACTGGCTGACCAGCTATTCAGGTCTTATCAGAAGATCCAGAGCAGGCTGAAACCATGGACCGCGCCGAAGGACGGATACTTTTGTGGTAAAATAATCTGTGATTTAGAGGAAAGATGCCAGAAAGTAATAAGAAACCATGTTACGTTTAAGGCGGAGGATCGACTGATCCTCAACTGATCAAAGCCTGGAAAGAGCTAACATTTATGTTAAAATACAATGAGGGTGATGACTAGGGTGTCTTCTGGCTAATAAGGAATGGCGATCCTATTTCTATGGAATGCTTTTCAAACGTACAATTCGCTTATATTATATTACTGGCATAATATTTCTGGTAAAAAAATATACAGATAAATACTGTTATTTTCAGATAGGTTCAGATAGGTTCTATTCATCCATCTCTTCTGACATATTTAATGTAAATGAAGAATGATTCAAACGTTTAAGTGACGAATAGTGTCAATACTTAAATCCTAACTTGATACCATGCCAAAAGCTCCATTGCTTTTCACTCACCACCTGCATGAAGTGGACTGAATAAGACATCAGTAGAAATTGCAGCAAACCCTTCTCGCCTCTTCATGATCGTGAGATTAGTAACGCAAGCACGATGCATTTTCGTTGCACAAATTGCACCACTCGAACCTTAAGAATGCACGCATAATAGGTTAACCAGAATGCTTGAAATGCGACACAAATTCAACCAGTAAATCTTTCACCCACCTGATCGATCCCACGCGATGTCCAGTGAATGAATGCCAGCAAGAGATGAGAATAAAAAAAACGAAAACTTTTCCGAAACACTAACCACGATTTGTCCTCGAAATTAGACCGACCCAAAAAAAAACGTAGGAAAAGTTTCCCAGACTTTCCACCTTCCATGTGTGTGTCAGGCAGCGAACAAAGCAGTGGCAAAGCAGACATTTTGTCACACCAACAGAGCAAACCCGAGCAAGCACGGAATCACCGCTTGAATGAAACCGCAAACTGTCGATTGCCCAACTCTGTCAATTGATATGAATTCTCCCGAAAACGGGGGGCAAAAAAAAATCATACATTCCCGAAGAATTTCACGCGCAAAGGGTGTAAGATTACCTGACCCTTCCCGGATTCTCCCGGTGTCTGATTTATACGCGTCCTTTCCATTCATCCTCGGCTCAGGTGCCTATCCAGCTCACTGGGACCACTTTGAATGATAATCAGCCCGGTATAACCCACTGACCGTTTCCAATCGATCGATTTCGATTCGAGCCTAACCACCGATTGCTGCTGCCCACCCGTGTAGGACTGCCTGGCGATGATGACGACAGGCTGTCTGGTGCGTTCGCTAGCCTTTGCCCCATTCATTCGAAGCAGGGCGAAGGGTTTGCTAGTGTCTGCTCCTTGCTTTATTGTTACCCTTCATTCATTCATAACTTCGGACAACTGGCCACCACTGGCCCGAACAAGAACATGTCGAACTATTCTCCTTGAGGAACCTTTTGTAGTAATAGTTTGTCCCAAATTTGTCGACCTTTTTTGGTCCGAAAAAAAAAACGGGTATCGAGTCTCGCTAAGCTCGGTGAAGATTTTCGTTTTCGATTTTGATTTTTTAGGCCGCACTTACACTCTGTAAACAGTTGGCGAGTATGAATGATTGAAGCAGGAGCATACCTGCCAGCAGAGTTAAGAGGCCTGGAGGCACAGCAACACACCAATGCTGGCCATAAATTAAAGACAACTTTTACAGAAGTCTACATGATTAGCCCGCTGACAGAGGGAGCTGTAGAGGTGAGTGAGAGGTTCAAAGTAAAACAGAGAGAGAGAGAGAGAGAGAGAGAGAGAGAGAGCTGTAGATATTCTCGGTGGGAATGCTGGTTTCAGTTTCCCAAAGCCAATAGCGTCCTTTCCTTCTGGCCCTTCCAGGACATCGACCGGCTTCGATTCACTTGTGCCAGGATCTCACCCCCGCCGACGCTATTTTCTCACCTATTGGATTGGGCCGTAAGCTCAACTACGAACAAAAAAAAACACCCAACTCGACGGGTAAATGGGATAATAGGATTCAGAATGATAATAAAAAGGCGTGCAAGATCCGTTTCTTTTATGTCGCTTTCGGTTACGGGTTCTCGTTACTCGCCTTGACCGCCGGCTTTATGCGTTCTCCGCACGACTCTGCTCGCTGACTTACGATTGATTAGCCTTCCTCGGTGTTTGCCTTTTTCCAGTTCACAAGAACTCTCGCCAGCCTTTTGCCAACCGAGCCGAGGACCAACAAAAACAATAGACAGCTCGACAGGTTCTTTGGCATCCGAGCGAGCTGAAGGGTCCCGATTGTAAAGTGATGATTATTTTACGACTGCGTCACGGCATTGCTCAGGTAACCTCTGGCTCAGGCTGTGCCACTCGTCCATGGGAATTGCAAAAATAGAATCATAAATTCCAAAGAATGACCACGCTCGAAGCATTCCAAATGACGTTTTCCCTTTTTGCAATCGCTTACGTGCCTAAAATTTGGCGATAAATAGAGTCGTACAGCCGAGATTACCTGCAAGAGCTCATTCAGCTTGCCGGGCCGCCCGTTGTGTGAAGGTGTGGGCTGGAAAAGCCTTCCGTTAAACGGTTGCCATCTAGCAGCAGCTTAAACAAGTCATCATCATTTGGCTCGCCTATTTTACGCACTGCATGATGAAACGAGAGGGTTTCCCTTTCTTTTGGGTTCTTTTTTGTGTTGGGTAATGGTGAACAATGTGTTATATGCAGATTGGGATTCGGGTGCTCGGGATTGTAACGAACGACGGCCGATCGTATAAACATTGGATATCCTTTTGAAGATTGCAGAGTTACACTAACTGACTATCCCAAAGTCCATATGGCTTGAGTTTTAATTAGGGAGGCATTTACCGGTCTTCACACGGCAGCACCGAGGCACCGAAGTCATAAATGGTAGACCTTCTAGATTGTAGTATCGAATGTGAGCCAATTATTTACACTGATCGTTTCTGCAGTTTTTTTCCTCTACTACTATCGTAAGGAGAAAACAAACAGACCTATCTTGTACAAATTGATTCCTTCCTAGCCCACGAAACCTCTTCTGATGATCCTCAAAGTAACAACTTTTGGAGTCTCTGTTCTTTACGCTGAAAGCCTAAGACTGATTCAACCTGCCGGATGTTTTTTCTTGAATGCTATCACTAGAAAGATCTGTGAACTATTTTTTTCGACTGGTGATCGTTTAAAACGACCAACTTATTTCTATCTATAACGGCGTGTTTATGTCCTACCTAGGAACGCAATGGGACTAGTGGGTTCTTTCTTTAAATTAAAAAATGAGACTGGAAGCGTGTACCGTGCAGGAGTTGTCTGTCTACACTTCTCGTCTATCCAACAACATCGTGTAACAAGAACAATCGATCAAGTGGAGACAGAAAGCTTAAAGTACCGGTTTAAAAAAAAACTTATAAATAGGCGAAAAAAGAGCAATCAATAACACTTTTTTCACAGAGTTAGCGCTGCTGCTTTTAGTGACACGATACAAATGTGTGCTGGGAAAAATAATTTAGTGTTATTTTTAACCTTTTTAAGATTTTTAATGAATAACAAAATGATGGTTGGTGCAAAAAATCTTCTTTGGGATTTTATTTTAATTCGATCGCTCCTTTGAAGGATCGGAAAGAACCTAGTATGACGATGGGAACATTACTAACTGTGGATGTTGCAGTGCAGTTAGATATTCACGAGTCCTTGAGATCGTAGAACAAAATGGTAGGTTTTATGTAGGAAGAAAATTTCCTTATGCTTTTTACTAACTCTTCTTTTCCGTTTGGTTCAACAACATAGAAGGTTTTACTTTGACTGTTATTGCTGCTATTGACTGCTATTACCCATAGCTGAGTAGTCAGTCCTGCGATGGTTGGAAGTCCAAAATTCAAATATGGATGCAACCAGAATAAGTGTACAAGAAGAGATTATGTTTTGTATTATTTTTTGCGAGTTTTCTAGGAAGTATACACGATCACATATCCCGGATACAGACTCGTAGAATATCGTAGAACTTCTATCTGAATACGACCGTCCAGACAACCAAAAATCAAAACAAAACAATCAAAAATCTGGATTTAACTGTAGTGCGTGGAATTTTATCTTGAATATAGGAATATAGGAATGATTGCCCTGGCACCCATGAAATTTTTTAAGGAACGATCTTTACTGGTATGATGGATACATTGAAACCTTACCGTGTATAGGAGGCCCTCGATGCTTTTGAAAGGAGAAAAAAGTTAAACTAGGATGGATGGAAAGTTAAACTAGGTCCTACCCCGACGGTTCGAAGACTTTTTTATGTACACCAAAGCAAATTATTTAAATAGCTGTAAGTGCCGGGCCAAGCCTCTTGGAGACCCTAGGCGTAACGGATGTTGGGGTCCCTTAAATGCGACACTTATCCAAAGCAGTCGATGGGGCCCTAGAATCATCAAATAAATGGATGAGCACCTAGATTTACCTTCGATTTACAAACATTAACGAGCTCTAAAAAAATATATAAGAAAAAATAAATCAATTATCTTTAAAAAGGGAAAATTAAAAGTATTTTCATTCGGTTAGTTGACAGAGATTTTGAACCATTCAACTTTAATCGTCGTTGTGCTATTACTCCCGTTTCTTTCCAACAAGAACCAATTTTCTAAAAGATGAATATAAGAAGCATAGGACTATAAATTTAAATGTTTGCTATCATCTGCCATAGTTTTATTCTTTTGCTTCTTATCTCTATACGAAAAAAAGTTATTAACACTCTCGGAACAAACATTTGTAAACTGCCGTCGGAAAATATCTAAAATAATCTGTTCTTAACACTAATAGTCTTTTGCCACTCGGAGTACTAATTTCGACGAAAGAACTTCATCACTTGTGCCACTGGTTTTATCACGATCGATAGTAAATAGCCTATCGACACGAATCACTGGGATGCTGGATCCAATGCACTAATCCCACCTACTAGTATCCAAAGACATGGGACGCGTACATTGGCATCAACATGGCCGCCGCCGCGGCTGCAGCTGCCGACGCTGGCATCAGCCCATACGTGTACCGTTCCTGGGGCATGTGAGTTTTGGTGTGCTTCTTGAGGTGATCCCGACGGCCAAACTTTTTCCCGCACGTCTGGCAGCCGTACGGTCGGATGCCGGTGTGGATACGTTTATGGCGCGTAAGTTCCTCATTGCGGGTGAACGTTTTACCACAGCTAGGTTCATCACACTTGAACGGCCGTTCGCCTGGGGAGAGAGAAGATCGGAACCATAACCGGTACGTTAGTATCGATCACGAAGAGGATAGACCGAGCATTGGATAGACCGAGCATTGCATGGATACCTACCGGTATGAATGCGGATGTGTCCCTTCAGCTGACCATTGTTGGAGAACGCTACGTCGCAGTGGGGACATTTGAACTTCTTCGGTCGCTGCTTTCGGCTGGCCAGTAGCTTCGCCTTTGCATCCTCACTCAGCACACGCATGTACTCCTGCTCCATCTGATCGTACGAAAACCCGAGCGGATCGATCACAGAAGGCATGGTGCCGGGTGCGCCGAAAGCTCCCACCGGACCAGGAACTCTGAGCGGGTCCGCATGCAGCTGGCTCGGTAGTGGATGTTCGGCCAGTTGTTGCTGCTGCTGATAGCAATAATGGTAGTACGCGGCTACATCCGCCGAAGGATAATGCATCATCGACGGGTCCGCGCCGATGGGAAGCTTCGATCCGTAGATCTCACCACATTTCACTGGACTGTGCTGGCTGTAATCCGTCGGTTCGGATTTAATCGTTTGCTCACTTTCACTGTCACTGTACGCGTCCGATTCTTCACCGTTCACACGACTTGGGCTTGGTTCACGGCTGCAGGTTGCCGACGGTAACACCTCTTCAGGTTTTGCTTCCTTACCATCCCACGGACGAAACAGCCGCGAGTACGTTTGCGGTGGCGTTAGTGTTTTGGCCGACATTTTGTTCACTTTTTTCGGATACGGTGCGATGCACGAGATGTTCACACTTGGATAGCTGCGCGCAAAATGAGATGACTAAGCAGGGAAGCGTACAAATATAAACGAAAATGCCCTCCAGAATCCTGGACACGTAAGGACACGGAGCGAGATGGGACGATCTGCGGGAAGAGGACGGGATGTGTGTCCTTTTTTTCGGGATGGGATTCGTTGGATGCGAGGGTTTTCCCTGCCTGCACCAAAAATCCAACAGACAGTCTGTCTGCGAGGGATCGATAGGCACAGGACATCGATTGTAGCCGAACACAGTCTCGCCAAGGATGCCTTCTTGCCAAACAGAGGGGTGCGTGAAGAGGCCTTTTCGTATGGCTAGCACCAAAGACAAACCCTAAACGGGGCCAGCACCATATTTCCTGCGCGTCCTTGCTGCGTAGCCTCCTCCCAGTTTTTTTTTTCTCGTGCTCGCCGGAACGACTCTATCGCGATCAGGTTCTTCCGTAGGGGTTGCTTGCATGTCGCTATCTTTTTCACAACAACTGCAACTCTGCTAAGCGTGTATTAACCGCAGAGATTCTTCGTAAGCCGGCCGAGATTACACTCTCCCTATTTTACAAACCTGGACTGTTGTTGATGTAATCATTCCCTGCTACCCCGCCGAGGAGTGGTGAATATCTTCCAGTTTAGCAAATGGTGCATAATTTTTGGCCGTACGTCCTCCGGCCATGCGTTGTTAAATTGCCCACCGTGAAAAGGCATATCACACTCAAGCAGGGGACTGAGCAAGGGCATCTTCAGCGTAACACATCGAGGGCTTCGTTAAAAGCAAATGCACGTAATGCCAAAAATGCTACTCCCGAAAAATTGGATGATCGATCGAAGAGATCGAGCTGTCAAAAATAGTGCATTTTTTGCGAACGGTTCCACTTCTCGCCGCAACATCTTCCAAGTGTCCGTCACTGGGCTGGCATTTGTGCTAATTGTGACGGATCGTCGGAAAGGCTTTCTACGAAAATTGTCTCCGCTCCGGTCGATCCGGTCGAAAAAAAGGTTTCTACGCCTGAATGTCATCCCTCAACAAAAACCAACTGAACGCTGGCCGAAGAGCCCTCGGAGCACGAGTACGAATGCTATTCGAAATTTATTAGTGGTTTTTATTGCACCTTCCTTTTGCGGGACAATCTCGAACCATTTTCTTTGTGCAACGTTTTTGTGTAACAATGTAAAGCGCAACGTTTAATGTAACAATGCAGCAGCCACACTCGCTCGCTTGAGGTGCAAAAATGCATTTTTTTCTCTTTCCGAAAAGGGATCACATTTGAAGATAGAAAAAAACAGTCGTATCACCTCAATCGGTGGCCACATTGTGTTCAAAAGCATTTTTTTCGACGCAATCGAACTAGGAGAGGATGAAACAGGATCAACCGTTAGTCCGAATGGTCGAATTTCTGCGTAAATTTCTGATCGTTTTATTGTTCTCGTTGACATTGCGCATAAAAGCCGACACTTGAATAAAATGGGAATCGAATGATCGATAGGTGCTCTATGAACCGTACATGGCTGAAGGGAACAAGAATAAGCATCTGTGGTTGGAATTGTAGGCAAGACAGATTGTATTATAAGTTTTAATATGGTTTGCTGGATAATGCTTAACTTTGTAGCTTTCCGCCATCTTTGCTACGATCACATGCACGATATCCGTTTCACCACGTAGTAAAACATTGGTCGTTTAGATATCCCAATCCTTGGGCAAAATTATTCAGAAGGCTATTTTGCCTGGATTATAATATTCATTGAGAACATGAATTGTCCAAACCCCGAGCGTCCATGTCCAGCGAAGGTGAGACAATCCATTTTATAACGCTACAATTGGAACTCCTTCAAGGATTTGTACCGCAAGCTTCCCGAAGTGTGCTTTCCGAGCTTGAGCCCTTCAAAGCCGGCTGCCTTCCAACGCACCTTTTTCCTTGACACAATCAAAGGAAAGAGCACGAGTCACACGTGCTCCTCTCACGTTGGATGCTTTTCACACCTTTTCCCTTCTAAACACCGCGCGCGCACGCGGATCGCGCGGGCGATCGTAAAACCCTGTCCGGGCCCTGCACAAAGGGCTTTCGTAGAGCCCAAAACGAAACCTCCCGAAAACGCCATAAATAATGTGTCACACTTTGTCAACAGGGTAGCCCAAGTTCCTTTCATTCCTGTGGTTGGCCGCGGTTGCAAGCTGCGGCGGCTACCTTTTAAGCGGCTGCTGCCCGCTACCCGTGGACCGTCGCTAGTTTTATCCGAGGTGCAGGAGCTTGGGAGAATTAATCATTTTTCACTCAAAAACTGGATTCAGCGTTTTCGTGAACGCTCTCGGACAATGGTTAGATCGTGGCGAGTGCCCGCTTCAGATCGCCCGGTGTCCTAGAAGTCGCTTTCACTGTGGTTACTGTGAAATTATGAGACATCGATAGCGCGACAGTTCGTCGATAGCATCATCTTCTGAGCTCAAAATTAAGCAAATTTTAAGCTGGTTAATGAGTTTAGAGAAAATGTGGGGTTCTGTAATGCAATCTCATAAGGACTTTTCAAATATTTTCTTTCAGCGATACGTCATATGCCAACAAAAAGTTATTTTTGTGGGAAAAGTCGAATCTCATCCACAATTCGTTTATTGTATAGAGCACTTCAACCGAGAATCATTGAATGATTTTTTTTGTGCAACGGTTTTAGTTTTATATTGTAGCTTGAATCTTAACAAACACCATGTTTGTTTCTTTTGAAAACTTAGAAACACACTTTAAATATAAAATAAATAAATACGTTTTCTTATATTTTTGCATATTTTTACGCACACTAATACTTATTTTTATTGAGTTGAAAATCTATATGTTTTATTGGGTATCATAACTATAAGGCCACTTACGAAAATCCATTGTTTTTTATATTATTCCGCATTTAAAAATTCGGTAAAAAAGCACTTCTCATTTTGGTATCGATTGCTTTGTATTGAATTGTACCTTTTGTTTATAGCTTTGGGCACGACAGAAAGAGATAGAGATAAGAAGATATGGAAGACGAGATAACTATAAAAACATTGCAGGAGGATCGATAGTTTCGCTAGTCTTGTTCGTAAGCAGTTAAACGTGCTTCTGTTGCAGTAAAAGAGGGGTGTGCGTAGCAGCCGTTGACCATAGGAAAAATCTAAAAAAATATTTCTGATATTCTTTGGTCTTTCACATTATGTCCAAATTTTTGCATAATTTTATCTTTTGTTTTCAAAATTCACGATGCTCTTAAAACAATTTATCTCGCAAAAAGGCCTCCCTACATTTATTAAGCTCCTGATCATGTTATACGAAATGTACCAGGGAAATTTATTCATATTTTGAAAGGTGAAACTCAATAAAAAAATAAGCATTAGTGTGCGTAACAATATGCAAAAAATATAAGAAAACGTATTTTTTATTCTCTACAACTTTGCACAACATCATTTTAACCTATGTTTTCAAATTTCTAGTTATTCTCAAAAAACTAGTGACCCTATTGTTCTGTTACGCACTGTATATAAAATTATAACGCAAAATTACTATAAAATAAATGAAATAATATGGATTCACGAATGACGGCCTGGCCATATTGCTAATACATTTTATAAGTAAGTAAAAAAACCTTACATATCCTGAATAGAATGTATCATATATCGATATAGCATATATCTTCTTTTTTTAATGTCTACATTGTTTTCTGAATTTAAAAAGTTTTCGCTCATAAAATTTTAATGAATAGGTAATAAGACATCTAATCCTATGAATCATAATATGAAAATCTGCATCTCAATTATATTAGCGAAGAAAGTAGTTTCCGTCGAGATTTGCTGCATTATGTGAGCAAAAATGTGTTTAAAGTAAAAAAAAGTGTACATTACTTAAAAATGTGTAAAAGACGATACAAGTTTTTAATTACAACTTGCTGCATCGCTGTGTTAAGCCTTTCTACGTACAGACGGTAAGGACTGTAAGCAATACATCCAGGATGTTATCTCGCTCTTAAGTCTAATTATCTAAACTGAAAAAAAATATTAATTAAAAAAAAAGAAGAATCCCTAAAACATCAAGCTATGCAACGCCAACTTTTTATAATAAAAGTGGGGTTGGATAGTGAAAAGGAAATCTGGAAAAGGTTAGCTAACACAAAGCTGTTCATAAAAAAGCCATAAACAGTCTGCTCTGAAATAGAGATAAAGTTATATAGAACACTAATTCGACGAGTGTTCAGATCTTGAGATTTTAGAGCAGAACTTAAGATACTAATTTTATTAAATTATAATTATATTAGGTTGTTAAGTTCGTTTTAGGTGTGAAAATTGCATGCAGAAGGTCCAAAGTAATATTTAAAAAGAATAGAAAAATGTTCATCTAACAATACGACCTGTCCGTTGCCAACGAGCTAAGCAAAAAGCTTACCTAGGACACCAATTAGGGTCGTCCCGAAGAGTTTTCGCTGGACGATAATTCCTAGCCTTTTCGCGGACAAGTATGGACCATTCAGAAAACCACAAAACAGTACTTTACCGACGGGTTTTTTTTTTCAATTAAAATATGGTACAGGTTTTGGTATATACAGCAACTCCAAAGAACTATTCCACAAGTTGAGTTTCACCATGTTCTATTTATTTTGCAGCAACCAACCACCTGATGAGTACTCAAAACATCAAGCTTTGGTAAGAGTTTAGACTTTTTTTGACCATCAATTATTGAAGTTCTAAGTTCTCGGTTTGATAAAGCATTTCGCATTTCACTTCAATGGATTCCTTTTCATGCTGCTAACATCTGTAACAAGGAAGCGAATGAATTAAGAAACCAGCACCACTGTTGGTGACTTTTACATGTAAACTGTTTCACGAATTCATCCTCTCTTCACGAGAGATATGTATGCCTTGATGGGAGAATTCGTACCATGCGGACGATCTTGGGAATTTACTTTACACGATCTCTTCTACAATCGTTTGGCTAATTCACCGAAAAGGAGACCGTTAATCCGCATGTTGTCGAAGCTCTTGTCATAAAATTATCATTGAACGATCAGCTTTAGCGTATAAACCGAGCTCCAACGAAAGCATACAGTCGCACTGTAGAACATCGTGACATAGACCAGCATCTTTAGTCTTGTAAACATATAATCCCGCTAAAGAATCTCTGTTAACATCTGCGGGATGCAATAGACAGACAACAAGTTGATGCCTCCCTATAACAGCTCCCATCAGGGATCTAATGGCGACAAAAGACCTGCGTTATATGAAAGTAATTTGCGAAAGAACATGACTTAAGCCTATAAGTGTCAATTCTCCGTTTACTTTACGGATCCAAGTAATAATTGTTGTACCGTGTACTTTCATGTATGTAGCACTGCACGTAGCACTATACCGCAAGTTTATCGAAACACAGAAGTTGAATATGGCAACACGGATTATAATGAATCGAATAAGAAAAGCTTAATTCTTCTAACTTTCGTGGACGCAAAACGGTTGCATTTTTGTCTTTGTAGTTGCGATACCACAAATCCTTTTATAATTTACTCTTAGCTTGTGTGCTGGCAACTGTTCAGAAATACTGAATAAAGTATAACACTGTTCAAGGACTAAGGTAGATCAATTTCTTTGTAAAACACGAGCCCTTGATGAACAGCATTCGGAATATCCTTGCAGAAGAGCTCTTCTACACCGATACTCTTGTAATATATGTACAGCTCCTATCCTGGAGGTAGGGCTGTACGGTGCAGATTCGACAGCGGCCACATGGCAGGCCCAGGGTTCAAATCCCATCCAGACGGTACGACTGACTATCCAGCTACGGCAAAAGCTAAGTCACAGCAAGCCAGAAATAGCAGGCCGTGACCTTTCGAGATTGAAGTGCCAAACAAAAAAAAAGACATGGAACAGGACCAAGAATATGGCACCTATCACCGATGCTTGTTGTAACTCGTTTCATTAAAGTATCCAGAATTCCGAGAAAATATCGAACCGGTACCAAACGTAAGCTAATGAATCCAATATCGGCAACACCCAGCACCAATCACTAGCTATATTTTCCTCGACCCCAGACCCGAACCCGGGATCTGTTTTGCGAATTTACCGGGCAAAAATGAATGGATTCGCTTCAACCTAAATCAACAAACCGGCATGACACGGTAATTGATCTCATCAGCATGTGCATTGTACGCGTCCAAACACCGTGGTACACCGGCCATCAACATCTTTCAACACCAGCTTCATTTGCTCCCGTACAGGCACGGGTGCAGGACAAATTGAACCAAATATTAGCATAATAATTCCTTTCACAACCGAAAGCCTTTAAATTGTGCCGAAATGGGACCAACAGACGCGTGGCACGCAGAAAGAGAGAGAGAGAGCGAGGCAGCTCGATTAGGATTGTTTTTGCACAAGTAACAACACCGCCACAGGTCACACCAAGCTGGCAAGGCAAGGGATTAGGACATTTTTGTGTTTGGTTTGGCAAAATGGTTAATCCCATTCCGGATCATTTCATCGGCCATCATCAGAGAGCGAAAAACCGACCCGCCCCTCCCCCCGGTCCCGAACCGGTGCAGCAGAAAGGTGTGAAATGGTTTTGAATGGTCGAAATCCCTTAAATCGATGCACTTTCCAGCTCGTTTTCCCAATTGTTGGACGGATTAGGAGCTG
This sequence comes from Anopheles stephensi, assembly GCF_013141755.1. Lineage (NCBI taxonomy): Eukaryota > Metazoa > Arthropoda > Insecta > Diptera > Culicidae > Anopheles > Anopheles stephensi. Next base: position 42,319,118 of record NC_050202.1, read on the forward strand.
TTGCTTTTGGCTTTCCCTTCTTCTGATGGTCTTTTTCTGGACCCCCAGAACCAGCAAATGAATGAACGTCCTCTGGAGGACCATTTCAAGCACCGTTCCGGTAATAAGGTGAAGATGAAAGGATCTCCAGAACAGTGGAAGGATCACAGAAGTTAGGAGGATTATCGGGCGGCAATGTCATGTTAATTAACTCACCTTACCGTTACGCTGCATTAGCTACGGATTCTTGACACCCGCAAGAACCAACCGTAGCTAATCCGTGACGAATGGCGGGCACAACTCAATTCCTTCGCTATCGACTCTTGGCGCAATCGTCGTCGATACGTGTGACGTCCAAGCGAGACGAACTTTCAACAAACTCTCGCAATGGAATTCATAATCCACCGTCCCGTAAGGTGAGCAAACCACTCCAACTCCGGACCGAATTGTGGCTTAAGGGTCCTGCGCCCAATACAACATGGGAGTGCTTGTCTGCTTGGTAAGAAGGTAAGGCCACCGGTTGACTCTGTGGTGACCGGTACCAGTTCCTGCGGGTATCATTTGAGGATAATGAATGTAATGAAAGACGAAAAACCCAACCGATCAATTTGCTGAGACTGCGTTCAAGATGCGGTTTTTGACGATCACCAGGATGCAGCGTCTATCGGGACCGAGGAGTGTCCCTCGAAGGATAGAAAAATGCTACAAACCTGGGCTGGAAGGAAGCTCGAAGGGAATGGCACGATGTGTAATAAATAGGTGTACCCACTGCGAAGGACGCGATGATGACGCTTCTCCGGTCGATCATTGTCTCGGATGAAAGGTTGCACTGTTTGTTGGAACGGCGCAACAGCCAGCCGCAACAGAAAAGAAGGAACACGGAGGGAACCGGCAAAAGGTGGCAGTATGTGCGAAACGAAAGTCAGCGTCAGACAGTCTGGCATTTGAAATAAATCCTGACGTTTACCTTTTTTCGCCTCCACGCCCAGGCACCGGGGCGACGCAAAAAGGGACGACGACGACGACGACGGTACTGAATCGTTAATATTACTTCCAGGAATTGTACGCTGCAACACGAACGCTTAAATATCACTGGGCAATAGTCTGGGCTGGGCTGACAGTCGATAGGATAGGAACACCCAGCAGAAGCAGAAGGAGCGGCTCGCGAGGAAGCGAAGTTTCTGTTTCAATAAAAGGATTTACTCAAGTGCCACTCGGTGGACAATGCGAAAATTGGTTAAATTAACTGCGCTTTCGTACTGAATTTACTTACGCCCTGAGCACAACATTTCTGTTTCCACTTCGAAAGGAAAGGTAAAGCTTTACTGTGATTGCGCCCTTTTTTGCTGGTGGTTACGGAAGCGTGGATGGTCATGGCACGTTTTCCATCATTTCATGCTTTCAATAAAGTAACGTTCGAAATGGTGAAACAGACACTATTACAAAGGAGCAATGGAGAAGACTATTACAAAACGAGAAAAGACTGATAAAATATATAATCTACCTACTTTTGGTTGGTGTAAAGAGTTCCTTTCGTATTAATAATACCATCGTGAGCTTTTGGCCGTGTATTCGCCAAATGCTGCAATGGCAAACTTTACATGGATGAGGCAGTTGTTGTATTTTAATTTGAATTGGTTGGTTGAATTGGCTATAGAAATGGTTGGCAATTTCCTACTTTATAGGCGGCGTGCGCCTGGACGGGAATCGTTCCCCCGTCTTGCCGTGTGAAGACCGACATCGCTATGGCGTTGGATAATGGACGATTAGTACAGAGCATTAATTTGATCGATGCAGACGCAAACAAAAGTCTCAACAATCAGCAAGAATATAGAAGAATTCTGGGCGGATGAGGATTTGCTCAGCCAGACTTGCCTTCATCGTTGGGTTTCCTCAACAACTACCATCGATTGCCCAGCCCAGCGCTCTCGTCGGTGGGTCTATAAGTAAGTGATCCGACGCCCCGGACCTTGTTTGGCTCGCGTAACCCTTTGGTCTGCATATGTCAACCCAGTCGATGATGCCTTTGGTTTGTCGGTTGAATAAAAATGCTAAAACGCAGCTATTTTAGTAAATAACAATTGTACTCCTTAAGTGATTAAATTTCTTTGACCACCATAACAACACAGGCATGAAGTTCTATGTAAAAGCAGGAGTGATGATCGCTCTCTAAAGTAAAACAATTTAAACATATTGCATTCTCTCTGTTTAGCTTTATAAAGTTTACGCCACTTACACTAAGATTTGTTCATTATGGAACGAATTGATTGGATTTTTCAACTTACACAAATTTCAACGAATGTTTCAACCGAATGCCAGCTCTAAAACGTCCTGCTCGCAACCGATCAATTTTGTTTTAATTTTTGAAGATCGTTATTCAAAAACAAGGATCATTATTCTTATTACTTGTTTCTGGATTGATCAATTGGGAATAAATATGGCGTTACGGCGAGGCCGTCTTACGCAAATAAACTTCAATCATGTATGATCGTTCCTGGGTCCAAATCTATGATACTTCACTTCAACTTTCTCCAGAAGTGTTATCGATCTCCACAAGGCTTCTGTGCGATGCACAAAAGTCTGATCGTGTAATGGGTCATTTTTTGTTTGTTACCTCTCAACGCTAAGAAAGCTACTCAGCATGACTTTAAGTACCATGTAAACGGGGAACCACATAAAAAAAACCCGCTTACGGCCAGGACACGCATTGCTTGTCATCCTGCCGGCTAATCGGCATACAGCAAACAAACAGCTCACTATCTCGCTCTCGCACAAAAGGTGCACCAACACCCTTCGACCGAGCACTGCCGTGACACCTACCGAAACTCATCAGCGGCACCGGCAGCATTATGAAGATGTTGTCCATAAACATCACTTGAGAGAAGTCAACCTCTGAAAGGATGCTCAACTGAAGCAGCACAAGCCGAAAATAAGGCGGTTTCAATGGGCTGGTTTGTCGAGTCCCGATTTTGCCAGTGCCAGTACCCAGCAAATGACGTTGCCTTTTTTGTGACAAACGGTGACCGCTTTTGTGCTGGAGAGCGCGGGAACAAACGAATCGTGCCGACATGTCGGCAGCGCGATAAAGGTAAAGCTCCGGTTTGCAGAAAACCTCTAGCTCTAGTTTCTACAATAGTCCTGCGCTCCATTCCATTCCGACCCCGGGTGACAGTTTGCCGAAAGAAAAGGCCGGTAAGGGCGGCAAATGCCAGTGGCACAAAGCGGTACCACAACAACGGCGATCGTACAGTTCAAAGGGATAGAACGGCTGTAAGTCACGTGAAATGTGAGCAAAATAGGTGCGAAAAGGTACTCCTCCCAACAAAATGCGTGATAAAGGTGCGCCGTGCGTCAGCCTAAGAGCTACCGATGCGTTTTTGCAGTACTTTAATGTTTCAATCGACCAAGAGCCACACTCCCGTACCGTACCATCCCACACAATCTCGTATGGAGAGGTTCAGAAGTCCCGGTAGTCACCGCCCTTCACAAACAAAACCAAACTCGAGCTCAAACCTTTGCACGTTCCATTCCGGCTAGATGACAACTTTGTTTGAACCGTGCTGGGAATCCCTCGGCCCATCACCAGCAACGCCAACCAGATGGGATCGATGGTTTAATCGCTCTTATAGAGAACCCCTTTGTGCCCACGACAGGCCACGACAAACGATACAGTTTGTAAGGAATGGCTTGTAAATCGATCCAATACCGAGCATTTATGTCGTCAACTTCCCGCCGTTCGCTGAGCCCCTTTCTTCAACTCTTTGCTTGCTTCAATCGGTACCAAACCGATCGATCATTGTAAAATGAAAGCTTTCCGTTTAGAGGAAATGATGCTGCACGCGCTTTAAAGTTGAATTTGTAATCGCGTCATGTTTCCCATACTGGATGTGTCACATCAGCGCTAATCGTGAGTGATCGATCATCTTTAAAGTGTTTAAATTTTTGTGCAATTAACATCCGAACAATACTAAGTGGATAGATTAAGTGGAAGTTACATTGTTGAGCTAAGTTACGTGGCAAATGTAATGTAAAAACTGTTACAACTTCAATTTTCTATAGCGATAACAGGTTAATTCTATAGGCTTTCCCAACAGGTTAATTCTACATGACGCTTATCAGGCAACAAGTCTAATGAACAGATAAAAGATGCCATCTCCTAGTTTCCAATTGTACATCTCTTTGCTGGTCTGTCACTGTTGAAGCTGTTTATGATGGTAAGTTTATTTATGTATACCTTTTGATTTAGCTTCAACACCTTCGATTCGATTTTGGGAAAACTCGTGCAAAAATTTTCAAAATATCAGCTTGAACGCTTCGTCTAAGAGACCTCATTCAAAGGGCTTTAGTCAAGGGGTCTCGTCTTTGAGGAGACAATTCGAGAGTTTCGTCATCCAAAAGGCCTTCACGTGCAAGAGGAATTGGCTTTTTTCATTGGTTAGGGCTAAAAGTGTTATCTTTTAGGATTACATGGCTCTCGTTCTCCATGGTGTCAGGGCATTCAGGGTAGTTTAGCGAGCCTTATAGAATGGCGTTCTTATTAAAATAATTAAAGAGAAATCTACTCTCGTTAAGGCTCTTGGTCACACATGTCAAACATACGGCCCTCGAGTCCTTTAAATCTGGTCCGCAAAGGATCGCTTGAATATTCAACTTCTGGGAACTTTGCAGTAAGTTTTCCAGTAGACATGCTGACGCCTCAACTTTGACAATTGATTGTGCGCTAATTGTTGTAACTGCACGTGTCAAGTAGTGCGTTTTTCCAAACGATTCTTTAGCTTCCCACTCAGCCCGTTGAACACTCCGGCAGCTGGAAGCATATCCAAATTTTGCTCGACACACGAGGTTTAATAAGTGTAATAAGACTGATCGCTCAAGTCAACAGATGTCCATCAACGAGATTCCAGTCGACCTTTGCGTCAGAAGCACGAAAGGTTTAGCCTCTGAAATATTCATCTCAGTTTCATTTATTGAAATTGTTATTAGTAGAACACTTAGTTGGTATCCCTTTAAATCTTAATTTCATCTCTTTTCATTTCCTTTCGATATATTTCAAGGTCCGCCCAGAGACTAAACCTATAAATACTAACTTAAAATATAGTAACAAAAATAATGGTAATTCTAAGTAATCCTCTAGTAACCGGCCTTCCATCCTGCCCGAGATTCTAAATACGACGTTAAAGGTGCTCTAGGCCTACAACATTGTTAGATCTTGACTATTCAGGTACGTGTAACATCAAGCAACGGAAAGCCAGAAATGGAACGCCAAGACCTCTCGAGATTGTAGTATCAAAGAAGAAGCTGATTAATGAGTCCTGTTTGCAGGGAAGACAGTCTGGACGAGATTCGATATCGATTCGATGTTTTGCCTCATTAGTTCGTCAACAACTAGTATGGTACTGGCGACTAGACAAGCACCTTGTGGAATGTGATTGTCATCTGAATTCCTCTAATGCTTTACGACCTTTGCTTATAACTGCTCTATAGCAGATGCTTCTATTGCAGCCGGTCTCTAGTGATCTTCCCCGGCTGCTTGCAGACGCTTAGATTTCAGCACGATCTGGGACGGCTGTGGTGTTGTTTATGAATGAGTTCCACTGCGAGATATCTCAGGTTCTCCGCTAAGCATAATCCGTACTAAGGCTCGCTTGCTGTTATCCTCACTGCAGTGCGTGATGGATGCAAAGGGTCTTGAAGACGGAGAACCTATTTCGGCATTAGTTCAGAGGAACTTTACCAGAACTGATGAAGTGCGTGGGTTCGGACTTTTAGTGATAATCAAACATATTTTTTGGCTTCGGGGAGTTAAAATCGTGCGATGTGGGAGTAGTTCATTGGATATTATATAGTTAAAGACACATTAAAGGTACGATAGCCATTGTACAGAAATTGCAAATGACATTACTCTATGTCTTCTATGTCCAACCATAATTGCTGCTACCCTTTTTTGTATTATGCAGCTCGTTGAAATTGCTGTGCAATCTCTCTTTTTTCTCTGTCCGGGTAATATGGCCTCTTTTGAAGCAGCTCAAAATCAAAAACCTTTAAGTCTTCCCACCATCCACATCTTCGTTCTTCCTTGGCCCTTGTATCTGTCCGGTCCTTTGAGACACGATCGAAGCTCGCTCTCTAACCACAATATTACCGACCAAAAATAAAAGAATTTTGTTGCGAAATCCCGACAAAAACACAAATCAATGCGAAAAATTTCCATTACAAACACACCAGCACTCTGGCCCATTCTGTGTTGTGTTGAATAATTTGCTAAAACCACTTCCATTCATGGGGCCCGTGTGTGGGCAACTCTTGCCATCAAATTCCAACTTTCTCACCAACGGGTGGTGGTGCCTGGTGGTGTGGCCCAACACCACCGACCCGTTTGGCGTTTAACTCCTGCTGATACGCCCGCTGTTTGGCGTCGTGCTGCGTTTTCCTTTCATTAAGCCATCCCCGGGGAAGGACAGGAACGGGACTCACGTAAGAGAAGGACGCGCGCGAGAAGACTAAAGGAATGTATGCGTGAGGGATGCTCACATCCGGCCAAAGGGAAAATGACGGTTAGTGGTAATTTGTATCGATAATTTTCTTCCATTCATACACAAAACATACACTGGCTGGTTAGTTCCGGGTCAATCGTTGACCCGGTGACATAAGTGCAGTGGTACAACGGGGTGTAATGCTTGGGAACTTTGTGGTGACAGATGAGGCAATGTGAGCACGATGGACGGACGGAAGGACGGATGGACGTACATCCGTACAAAGAAGGAAATCAATTTGTGCACGGTGGGCGGTTATATTTTGCGGTTCTGCGGAAACAATTTCAACAGCTTTGCTGGGCGCTGGGAACTGAATCCGTAGATTTTGGAAAAGGTTTCCGACTGGTAAGAGATTTATGATGCAAAACGGATGCAATGTAAAATGTGGCTCCACACAGTCGAGTTGTCCGGTACTTATTTTATCTGTTTTGTTTTACTCCCTAAAGGGCACTCCATTTAGCGGCGCACTGCAACAGGTACTTAAAAACTTTCCCGGGGAAAGGCAACATTTTCTTTCTCCCAAGAGGGCGCTAAGTAAATAACGAAGCGCCTCTACGCCCGACGATAGCTTACATCCGGTGTGATCCGTGATCTCACTGCTCCAGCACGGTCCGTGACAAGGATTAATCCTGGCAGTAGAAGTACCATCGTAGAGTAGTCGGGATCGTGACCACGCTTGAGCCGCGCACCGCACAAAACCGACAAATCCGACATCCGACATCCCGAGAAGAGGCGCCTACGGTCATCGTTAGCTCGCCAACACACCAACCTTCCGTTTCATCCCCCACAGTCGGAGTTGAGAGGAAAAGCGAAAGTGAACCGACAAGCGAGCAGTCGCACGTTCCGGTGAGCTACCACCGCAAGCAGGACCCAGTGCGCAACCGTGGAAAACGGGAAAGCCCGAACGCGTTCTGCTCGGGCCACCCATCCTCGTCGTGGTCCCCCCAAATCCCTGTGCCCTGTGCCGAGCTTTCTCCGTTGCACATCGTGCGATGTCCCTTTTGCTCGGGTTGGGGCCGTCGCCAGCGAGTCGTCACTGTTCAGTAGTCCAGTAGCGTTTGTGACTCGCGCTTACACACGCTCGGTCGGTCGCGTCGTGTCGTGTCGGGGCCGGTGAACAGTGAAGAGAGAGCGGTGGACAATCTTTTCCTGTGCCCTGTGGGTTGCAGCAGTAGTAGGGTGCGTGCGTGTGTGTGTGTGTGCAGCCGTGACTGCCTGGTGTATGTGTGTGGGCACGCGTTTGTATGTGCATCTCGGCGAGAGATAATAACAAAGGCCGTTGTGAAGGAAAGCGACGAAAGTCCGCTCGCTATCTACCTACCGGAGCCCCAGCGGGTTAAAGGTAAAGGTAATAAACCCGTCCGTGTGTAGGTGCGAATTGTGCTCCCTCCAAGCGTGTGTGTGAGCGTGTGTGTGTGTGTGAGTGTATGTGTGCTGATTTTCACGAAAAGTGTATGTCAGTGTGGATGTGTGGGAAAACGGTGCTCGGATGAATGGAAAATAGCAAATTATAGCGGAAAGAACAGCCCGTGAAAAGCGCAAAAGCCGTTCACATATTGGAATTTTGGGGCGTGAAGACATCCGACGCTATGTCGAGGGAGTAATGAAGTGCGTGCCAAATTTTAAAACGAGGACAAAACAAGCTCATGTGACCTGATGATGGAAAAGCCCCAGCGCGTGTTTCTGTTCCCCATTTTATGAATCAAAGCTCGAGTTGTCCTATCGTTGACTGCAAAAGTAGCTCCATTGTCCGCTCCGCTTACATCATACGGGCCAGCAGAAGGACTTTCAACTTAAGCTTCGAGGAAAGCCCTTCTGAAGTCTTGCGTTCCTGCCCTGAACGGGGTATCCAAAATAGAAAATCAATGAAATTTTCGTGCCTCGACAGGCTGGGAGGATGTCCGGACCGGACTCGTGTTGAGCGCTCCCCGTACACTAAGCGCGCTCGCGTTCTTGTTAAAGAATCCATCCTTTCCATCCCGTCAGAACACAGATTGTTCTGCCCTAAACCAGGACGAGCCGTCCCTCTAGTCTTGCTGCGCTCGTACACTCGTGAGATCCCCAGTTATTACGTGATGGCTTGCGGATGAGAGCCGCAGCTCATTCCTGATTTAGAAATAGTAGCCACACCGGTGTGAGGTTGAAGCATGGCAGACTGGTCGTTTGTTTTGTACTGCCTGCCACAGTCTGCCAGCCTGCCGGGTAAAGAACGTTGCCTCACTTTTGAATGGCGAGCTCTCGTGTGGCGAACGGCTCGATTTTTGGCCCAGCGAAATAATAAAGTGAGTGGTACGCGTACCCGAAATCTTCGCTTCGGTGCGGATTTTTTTTTTGGGTACGATTTGTGTGGGGGTCGCCGTGCCTACGTCACGCATTTGTAACGATTTTTCGAAGCGCCCAACATTTCAGCCAGCCCCAATATCGTGACCGAATTGTGTTTGGATATTGGATATTTCTAATGTAAAGAACGCGGCGGATAGTAATGGAGAGAATTATCAATAGTCATGGTTGTTTAATCGACTGTCAATTACGATACGTTGACACGCCACATCGAGTTCAAACTGCACTAGAAGTTCTGAACATGCTTTGGCCTTACTTTACTACTTCCAAGTGCCCATTAGTTGCATTTTCTTGCTCGCTCTCTCGCTCTCCCTCTCTTGGTCGTATCGTTATGATGAATCATGTTCATCCGATCGAGAAACCCAGTGCCTATAAAAGTAATGCCGATACTTCCGGAAAATCCTACACATAGTACACGCGACCACGCAGGCCGAAATGAATGCAGCGTGGAGCAGGGGCACCAAATCGATAACCGTCCAACCGGCGCGGTGCCAATGAGAAACAGGACAGCAACAAAATCCTCGTGACCCGCCACCATCATTGACATGACCAGTTGCACCAGTTCCAGCACAAACCATGGATGGGGCATCCATCGTGGAACCATGGATCGTCGTCTAGCCCCGGAGTAATAAAACACCTTAACGAGCAGGATCCTGTCGCTTCAGTTCTGTCGGCACCGCGCAAACTGTGGCACCGCGAGGGCATCCAAGTCCCGGAATGCAATGGGTTTGGGGACGGTTTGCCCTTTTTTATTTGCGTCTCCTTCGGCATTGCTCATCATCCCAACTATCGATCGGGTGTAGCTTGTGTGGTGCTAGAGCATCGGAACGGAAATTTCCCTCGACTGCGGCTACGATAATTCCTTCTGTGTCCGTACGGGCAATGCGCGTGTGAGTGTTTGTGTTTCCCTTGTTCCGACATTCTGGCTGCGGAAGATAATGCGAACATCTTTTGGCAGTTTCTGGTCACACAGAAACAATCCCCCGCACACGAAAGACACTTATTTTTGTCTCATTAAACTCGCCTCTTCCGACTCGAAGCTGCCTGTTTGCTAGACCTAAAAATACAGGCATCATCGATTCTGGACAACCTCACAATAGCCTTTTGGTTGAACTAAATTGGATTTTCAGTATGTGTGTGTGTGTGTGTTATGTGTAGATTTTTGCTGTATATTATGCTAAACGTTACTGTAATTGTGCACTAAACAAGAGCGAACCTTTGCCTTAGTGGATCGCAAATCTAGTGCAACGTGCGGACAATGGGCTAATACAAACATAAGTGAAGTGGCCAGCATAAAACGCAGTTACATAATTTTAGTGTGGCACACGGACTCGCTTGGTGGATGGATTAGCAACCAAACGGGGTGGGGGCGGGGGGCTGGTGGAACCGGTACAAAAATAGCAGCCACAAACGGAACTTGGCGGTGGCACAAAGCTGTGGTGCATACTGGTGGTTAGCTAGTGTTTGTTTGTGCTCTCGGGTCATCGGGTTTCTATCGACCTCCCGTGGATGTGTACTGCGTACTCACACCCATACAAGCGGCAAATGCTAATCAGGGGTAACGGCGGGCCCGATGCCCTAACCCCCCTTTACCTGAAGGCTTCCATTCTTGAAGGCACGTTCCTGTGTGTTCGCACGAGATGCGAGCTCACCGTGCATTAATAAGTAATTTTCTTAATGAAACCGCCGCATTCATTAATATTGGCTGCTCCATTGAGATGCTTTCCCCCATTCACGAATGCGATATTCCGTGCGGAACCATGCATTTTTCTTTAAAATGAGCACAGGATCACTTTAATATTTTAACAACTAATAACACACAGGAACGACAATAAACGAAAATGGTTCTTTCTAGTGTCAAAATGTACAGACTTCAGGATAGCTGAAATCAAGATGGCAGTTTCTACTCCGAACTCTATGTGTAGTGGACTGTGAGATGAATTATTGACTCCTGATTTATTGTAAATGTCATTTGACATTTTGAGGCGAGAATTCTGAACGTTTTCTAATTCGACGGCTATGCAACCCAAACTAGTATCCAATGGAGCTATTAAATGTTTTCTAAAAAAAAAACAAATAAAATAAAAATAACTTTGAATGGCATGTGCCATTAAACAAGCAAATTAAACTGTTTGAAATGAAATGTCGATGAATTCCTAAATGAATTTCACAAGGCAGGAGCATATATGAAATCCCAGCCTAACCTTTCTCTTTTTGTACAATAAAAGTCCAGCCAAAAGGATAGGAATCTAGTAATGGCAGGCCAAGACAACTTCTTCATACACATTGTCATCTTAGTGAGCGTCCATTCGGAATTGAGATGAGATTAACCCACGGATGTGCGTAGAAATTAATATTCGCAGCTTTTTTTCTCGTTCTGGGCTCTTTGATGACAGGTCGATCCTCTGTATTAGCTACAGAATGATTGAGTAAAGCACTCAGCTAGAGCTGCGGTCACTCGAGAGCTCCTTAAATAGATAACACGCTCACCGCCTAAAAGACTTGCCATATGACGCTTATTTTTAGTGATTATCAGATGGACAGTGTCTTCTCAGATATGGAATATGTCTGTCTTGCCCAGGATATCCTCCACAGTTTAGACGAATGTCCTTACCCTTGGAGGCATTCTTCACAACGATACAAGCTTAAAAGGCAATAAACCTTTGATTATTCTCGTTAGTTTCTGCTTCATTTGTGTTACGTGTCACAAATTTCCGTGGTCTGAAAAGATTCATCTTGATCATCTTGAAAAGTGTTCCTTCTTATTATTGTCCACTTTATCTTGTATCCAGAAACGGCTAGCACATCGCTAGTTGAACTCGAAACCTTCGTAATTAACTTTCGCATGAGGAAAACGGTCCAGCAAGCGGGCATCGTCGGGCCCGATAGCTGCAAGACCGTTGCAAATTGAATTGCTATAAATCCACAGCAAAGCTGCATCCATTCGGTACATCCTACCTTAAAGGTACGACACGACAATCTACCTTCGGCATTCATTTCCTGTTGCACGCACACAATCACGTTTATTAGAGCAATGTTTATTCATAAAACACACTTTGCTCTAATCACATTAAAACGGGTCGCCACAGTGTGGTGTGCCTTGTTTATCTCGAGCCGAGAAGGATCGGCTTCCTCGCCACAGGCTCCACGCTCTCGACGCAATCGGAAACAAATCCACATGCAATGAAATTACCGTCGAAAGATCTTTGCTTTGGTAGTGGCCGTGCAAGCTCTATATAGATATCGACCTGCTGCACCAAAGCCGCAAAGCACGTAAGCACAAATATCATTACTTGATCCGATGCCGTGCTCTATCGTCGGCAAACAGGCAGTCTGTGTTGGCACTGTTGGAGCGGCGTTCGGTACGCATGAACTCGAACGGAGCACCAGCAGCATCCCGAAAAGAAAATATAAACGAACAAAAATGCGTTGAAAATGTAAATCGGCTGAACAGAAAACAACATGATGTACGCACACACATACACACCCGCCCTTTCATGCTAAGTGTTTGCTCCCCTGTAATGTCGATGCTTCTCCCTACGCACGCCGAATGGGGAGTAACGCCAAGCTTTTATCCCTAGTGACGATAGCAGCGAGAACGGGCAGCGAATGAAGTTCACCCCGGCCACGGCCCTGACGACCGAAAAAATGCTGCTAAATGTTCGCACCACTTTTTTCGGTAGCATCCGGTTCATTCTTTTCGCCTTCGTCTTCGTCTCACGTGAGCTGACAGCATTGACGGGGGAGGGGGAAAAAGGGTCGCCCATTTGGTCCTGTGAAAATCGGAACTGACAGCGCAAAGGAGAACTGTGGTGTGTGCAGGAGGGCAGAACGAAGAAAAGCGAAGGAAAATTCACTTGCCTCCCCACTTACAGTAGTAGTACGTTCAGTACTTCGGTTCTACTTTCGGTCGGTGGTAGGTGCGATTGCCTACATTTAGGCGTCCAGATGGCCCGACGGCCCACCAGGTAGTGTGAAGAGCAAATAAAGCAATTATTAAACCGTGGACGCGAGAGGGTTTGCAAAGTGAAAAAACTCAGACACTCAGCCTGGCCAAGGTCACTTCGAATACCTTGAGCATGGTTGACGTATGGTCCTAATGGTCAACACAACACTTTTGAGTGTTAAAAATCTATTATTCATCACAGAGTGAATTGAAAAGCCGGTGTGCAGTGGGTGTGTAGTAACCTAGCACGTGTGGCCACTTGTGCACACTCCCGATTGGTCTGGTAGAAGACACATCAAAGACAACAGTTTGTGATGCAGTTAATAAGCATTTTTCCCAGCTATAACACAACCAAGGGGAGGTCTTGTGGTCGTTTGCCACTTCTGGCCTTACTCTTGACTTGATTTACTTTTTTAGTCGGACCGTCAATTCCTTCTTACTGGGCTACGGTTAAAGAAGGGAATCGATATAAGGTCCCTCCGGAGCGAAAATCTTGCACTACAGCCAAAGCTTCAGATGACAAATTGGAAGGATATGCAAGGTAAAGCTTGAAGCCTTGGGACTAGGAATAAGGCCCCGATGGAAATGGCATAATTGGAATTGAAATCGATTGTAGGACGGCGGCAGCCCGCGCTGATTGATTATTCGGTTTCGAGTTATCGTGGTGCCGTGCAGGCACTATTTGTGTACCGGAAGTCTTGCTGCACCATCAAGAACGCGAACGATAATGGCGTGTGCAAGCAAAGTCACGAATATTTTCTTATCAGTCTTCGCCACCTTCGCTACCAGAATGCTGATTCGTTTTGTGAAACGAATGTCTTACTTCCTTACTAAACGAACCACCGTCGATCACTAACTATAGTGATCATAGTCGTGAGGATTTCCTCCAAAAAGAAAAAGCCATCAATCCAAAATATCGTTAAACTACAAAAGGCACAATTGTTCGACCGAACACAAACGGATAAAAACCAAATCCCATAAACAGCGATGGGAAATTGATGCTCGTGCCGTACAATCATACCTCGTGCTAGATGTGCTCTCGCATCTCGTTACCAACTTCCAACGCTACGATCTAGAGTCCTCGATCGTCCCTCCATTTCTACGAGCATTATCCTGCCAGATGAATCCTTCGCCGCAGCCCCGGGACGGAAATGGCAAATGCGAATTAGTAGACAGACGCAAGAGCCAAACATTAACTGGGACCGGGTAAAGCATGCGCCCGCTAAACTATCCTTGGGGAGAGGTTCGAACGTTTATTCAACGGTTTAATGAAATCAACTCGAGTACCCAACATCATCGACCGAGCTAGCGAACGAACAAACGACTCCAAGCGATGAATGGACAAGCGAGTGGCCGGAATTGATTGCGAACGCTCCTTCTCGTGCGCTCTTTTTTCTCCTGTTTTTTTCTGTTCCTCAATTCCACGTTTTCCTTTTTATGCCATTTCTTTTTCCCGGGGAAAATCAAATGCTATTGTAAAGGTGCCACTTGGTTTGACAGTGATAGCGGCTTTTCTTTTGCGCTATGACGCACATTAACCGAGTGAGATCAGCGAGCAGGAAAGAATATTATTAAACGGAGAGAACACCACTCAATGTCATACTAATGCTTGTTTGATGACTATCGTTTCGTCTAACCATGTCTTGCTGTTGCTTCTTCTTCTTATGCTGCTACCGCTTTGCATCCCTACGTTTGGCCGGGTAGGATAAGAAAGGCGAACCCCTCATCATCATCATCATCATCAGTAGCACCATCACGTTCTCGCACACCGGCAGCTAACCATCCAAGACTTGCGATGGCCATCGGTATGGCAGGGCGTCGGCAAACCCGGCGAGGTCGCTACTGGCACATGGGCATCGTATTCCTGGTGTACTCCAGTTTCCACGCGTACTCGGCCTCGATCGGTGGGGCCAGCGAAGAGAAGGGTGGCCTCGATCTCGGCAACCTCGACCTGTCCAACATTACACCGAACCCAGCATTCTTCGCTACCTCTGCCTCGTCCTCAGGCGAAACGTCCGGCGAAACGGACACTACCGGCCCGGACGAGGTAGGTCCGACGGAGGAAACGAAACCGACGGAAGGCCGCGTACATCATACGCATCCGACGTGGAGACCGAAGCGTGAAAACTGTACACCGCCGGCGATCGAACAATTCCCGCAGCCACTGATGGGACCGAACGTGCGGAAGCATGGTGGTCTGATCATACACGTGCTGGTAGCGATCTTCACCTTCCTTGGGCTGGCAATCGTGTGCGACGATTACTTTGTGTCGAGTTTAGACAGAATATGCGAAGGTAAGTTTTCTCGCTCGTTTGATCATCGAAACTGCCACCATTTCATCTCGCTTTTCTACTCCATTTCAGAACTCAAACTCTCACCCGATGTTGCCGGTGCCACGTTTATGGCGGCAGGCAGCTCAGCGCCCGAGTTGGCAACCGTCGTCATTGGGGTGTTCTTCGCCAAGGACGATATCGGCATTAGTGGCGTGATTGGATCGGCCGTGTTCAACATCATGTTCGTGATATCGGTGTGCGCCCTCTGCTCAGGCACCGTGCTCCAGCTGAACTGGTGGCCACTGGTACGAGATTGCACCTTCTACACCATCTCCATACTGGTGATGTTGATCGTCATCTTCAACGATGTCATCTCGTGGATCGAATCGCTGATCATGCTGCTGTTCTACGTCGTGTACTGTGTCGCGCTGCACTTTAACACTCCGCTCGAGAAGTGGGCCCACACCTGGAACCTGCCGATCAAGCTCCCCACAAAGGAAGAACAGTCGGCACTGGTCACGTACAAGAACCTGCCCGAGACGACCTACACCCAGGGTCAGCAGCCAGGCCAAGAACAGCAGCAGCAGCAGCAACCACCAGCCGATCAACCCCCGGCGGTTGATCAGGGTTACTCAGCGTACATGGATCCAAACGCAAGCTGGGACCCAAATGCGGCCTGGGGAGAACCGGCCCCGGCCGTAACGAACTCATCGGTAGCAAACGTAAACGATGCTTGGAACTCCGGTACCGGTCAGCAGAACTATGCGTACGAAGATCAGTACGGCCAGGACGGTCAGAAGACGCAGCAACAGCAGCAGACACAGGTCGTACAGCAGACGGCTGTAGCAGCACCGGCCGCAAGCGAAGACTACTACAAACCGAAGGAACCACGACCACAGGACTCGCACAACCCACTCGAAAAACCCGTCGACGGAGGTATCCTGGCACAGGTGTCGTGGGCGATCGTCTACCCAATCCACTACACTGCCCGGTTAACCATGCCGGACTGCAAGACGGAAAAGTATAAAAACTGGTACCCCTTCACCTTCCTGATCTCGATGATCTGGATCTCGTTCTACTCGTACTTCATGGTGTGGATGATCACGATCATCGGCTCGACCCTCGGCATCCCTGATACCGTCATGGGACTAACGTTCGTGGCCGCGGGTGTGTCCGTCCCGGACGCGCTTAGTTCCATCGCAGTGATCAAGGAGGGGTACGGCGACATGGCCGTCTCCAACGCCGTTGGGTCGAACGTGTTCGACATACTCATCTGTCTCGGGCTGCCGTGGTTCATCCAGACCGCCATCATCAAGCCCGGCTCGCACGTGAACGTCATCTCCAAGGGACTGACCTACTCGACGCTTTCGCTCCTGTCGACCGTGCTGTTCCTGCTGTTCGCTACGCACCTGAACGGCTGGAAGCTGGACAAGCGTCTCGGGATCGTGCTGATGTTCTGGTACCTGCTCTTCATCACCGTCGCTTCCCTGTACGAGCTGAACTTTTTCGGTCAGCTCAATCCACCCGAGTGTCCGAGTAAGTCCGAGCCGTCCTTGTTGCGTTCTAGCTTGCTTTTCTCTAATGTATCTTGTACTTCCGACAGGTATCTACTAAAGCGGGTACCAGCGGGCACCAAACACCAAACAAGTATCGCCTACGTCCACCCCATTATTCTTCCGCACATGTACTTCTTCCGCAGAACCACGACAGTAACACTTTCTCCCTTATTACCAAATAACGTTTGCTTAGCGTGGAAGGCATCCAATATCTTCCAGCTATTTCATACATTGCGTTTAGCGTCCGTTTCTATATCCATTTTCTTTTTGTGTTTGAAGCAGGTATGTTACGATCGAGACAATTGCCACAGCAATGATCGTCTTCGGGTTTTAGCGTAGACATTTACATACGATTGTATAGTTAGCCAAAATGATATCATCCTTAGTGACTGTGTGCCGGCCGGCATTTTGTTATGGTAACAGCGATTGCTTTCTTAGTTTTATTGCACAGTTGTGCCGATGATAGCGAGCTGATAAAAAGCCACGTTATAGCATAAGATGTTACGATTAGCGTTGTTGGTTCTGTTCCTTATTTTTTTGTTTGCATCATTTTACTTACTACACCGGCCAATGTAGCAATACTTGCACCACCAGGATTTTATTTCACTTCTTCATACTGACCAGGAAGGAAGCTTTCCAATTCCTGTTCCCCGCCCCAACAACAAAATTTAAGCTCTAGGACCAAAAGGATTAAATGACAAGTATTACCCTGTTCTCGCTCGCAACTCTGAATAGCTAATATGTTATCGTGATCGTGATCGCGATCGCAGCAGTATTCCGTTTTGCGCAGTATCAAATCCCATCGATCGTTTCCTTAGGACGTAGAATTGTGCATTCTACTGCATCACACTTGCGAAATTGAGAGAGGTAGAGGTGGCATGAGCGCTCGAGCAGATGTGTCGCGTATTAGGTGTAAATACACTAATTCCCATTCCCCGCCACTAACGAATGCGATCAAAAACATGTAAAGAAAGGCATTATTAAGCAAGCAAACTTGTACGCTCTGTATAAACACACAAGCACACCCACACACACTCAGCGTCATGGCAATATTGAGCTGTTAAAAAATCACAAAAGAAAAACACAAAAAAGAGTCAAAAAAGTTAAACCCACACCTATAGCTATGTCTAAACAGGATCAAACCAAACACTCATTATGTCCTCGTTGTTGTTCCGTGTCTGTTTCGGTTTGGCAAAAATTGTAGTGTATCCGTGTACAACCACCACCATCACTCATCTGCTAACGCGTCGCAGATCGCTTTAACTTGATTGAGCTGCGCCTTAGTCATTCCTTCATCCGTAGATGCTGTGAGGTCTACACTAACTCTATTTAACGGTCCTATTCCACTATAAGAACGAATAAGTATTAGAGACAATATATACATACTTACATAAATATACATACATATATATTTATCATACATCTAAAACAAAAGCCGTCACGGGTACCGAAATTGCCGAGAGAGCGCGAGCTAGGGAAGATGAAAACACGCCACATATACACCAAAACACGTGCATCCAACTGTTACTGTTCTTCGTTAGGCGCCTAACAGCTGTCCAGGTCAGTTTTGAATTAGATTGGGTAGCTACAAAACGAACCGAACGACCGAAAACACCGTCGTCGTCAGGCATAAGAGGATAAGCTGACGCCAGACACTGTGTCAGACTATGTATGGGGCAAATTATGACTACGTTAAACGACCGTACCGGAAAGCGTTATTTACATACTAAATTAAAGGTATACATATAAATATAGGATAAACAATCGCTGGCGCCGAAAGGACAATCCGGAGGACAGTATCCGGCAAATGGTACACCCCTTCACTCGCTGTCCTTTCATGTACTTCCAGTTATATAAGGCATGATCCCATGCCACTATTTACTGCTGATTGTTGCCCTGTTGTTGTGTCCCTTTTTGTTTAATTGTCCCTTCCGATAGGAAGTGATCTACCGAAGTATTCAGCTAAGGATCTAAAATCGGCTATGGAAATTGTTAAGTCACAGCTATAGATCACCAGCACTCGACAACACTCACAGACAGAAAGATTGCGGGTCGACAAATGCTAAGCGTGCAAATCGTGCTTATACAGCCTGTTCATACAGTATTATACTGATTTTATTGTTGCAGAGTACCTATATCCACGGTTCAAGTATAACGCTACAAAACGCACGAACTAAAGCATTACTTCA
Organism: Anopheles stephensi; assembly: GCF_013141755.1. Classification (NCBI taxonomy): domain Eukaryota; kingdom Metazoa; phylum Arthropoda; class Insecta; order Diptera; family Culicidae; genus Anopheles; species Anopheles stephensi. The sequence continues at coordinate 42,337,934 of NC_050202.1, forward strand.
ATGTGAGAGGCGTACCACTCTACAAGGCTCTGTTAAGTTGAGCTATAATGCTGAGCTGGGACTCCATACGGTCCATGAGGTGCGAAACCAGGGTTGCCATATGGTCTATTTCTATTAGTTCCTGTCTGGCATGGAAAATTTAGATCTAATGTACTGGTTTTCATATTTTATATATAATTTAAAGTTAACGAAGGATTTTTTGCTTGGTTATGAAATTACATAAAAAGAGGCAGGCTAAAACGATACTATTAGACATCCAAGAAAGAGGGTTGAATTTTCTTCTGCAGCTTTGGAATTAACCTTCCTAGATTATCAGAGAATAGGGCGATTTTTTAACCAATGTTCTATTCACCATGCTGAAAGTGGTGGAACTCGTTGAGTCAAACATACAAATTCTTCAACACCATTTAGTCTCGAGTTAATAACGATGAAGAAAAGTATAAAAATGCTCTTGAAATTATTCTAGTCAAAGGATAATTTACCGACCGGAAATAGGTAGTAAAGGATTTAAAATTAAAAGGCATTTCAAACGTGCCGGGGGGGGAATAAGATCTTCCAAAGATAGCAGACCTCGAGCAGAGCGGAAGTTGACCTTATCACGACACTTGTTTTGTAATGTTTAGTATGTTTTTTGTAAGATGAAGTTGTTTTGCTTATATTAACTTACATTGCTTATATAACAGTATGCAAACAAGAAAACAAAAAACAACTGGCATATTTTGGGTATAACTTTGAGGAAAAGCGACACATAGAATGAAGTTAATGGTGTAGCAACCGCTTACTCCAGTGTAAAACACGCTCGTATAAAAGCAGTTCCATCTATTACACGTCAGTTAAACGTTTCGACGTTGGAAAAGGAAAACGAGGACTACCAGCTTATGATTATCCTTTACCAAAAACCATAAATTCACCACCGAAAAGCATACACAAAAAAGAGGGCATAAATTCACCACGAAGACCCTCGGAACGTAGAAACACCACTTACACATACAAACGCAAGGAGGAGTATATACATGTAGCTCCGCCCCTAGTTTTTCACCTTCTTTTTTTCCTCGTTATCCCATATTCTTGTTCGCTTATGTTACACACGATTGATGCACATAAACTGCAATGCAATCATAGATGCAACATTGCACCGACCGCACTCTCAGCTGCAAGCGCATATAAGTATAGTTGAGCACACGCGGACACGAGGCGTAGGTCGTGTACCGTCGTTGGTACCTTGGGGATCGACATTGTCCGGTACCAACCACGAACAACGGTTAGTCTTCGTTCGGGACGCAATCACCATCGGTTGCCTTTCAAGTGTCCATCTTAGCTGCTGCCTTAGCTTGGGAAAGGAATCGTGTGTCGTGTTGTGTTGAGCGTGCCGATGATCCACGCCGGTCAGTGCTCAGCCGCACACGACGTTCACAGGCAGAAAGGAGACACGGAGGATCATACTATCCTGACGATGGGCTAACTGCCGTTCATGGTTCATCCACATCACACGTTCAGTAGTATGGGTAGTAGCACCAGCACCAGTATTTTCAGCACCGTAGAAAAGTTCCGATTGAAATTATCAAGCGACGTGTGCAGGTGAACGAGAAACTCAACAGAATTGGTTAGAATGTGCCCAACTCACCCAATGGATCGTTTTATTTAGAACGTAGGACGAACACAAAAAACCTACATTCTACACGCCAATATCAAGCATGTATGTTTCAGATCGTGAGGATCGGTCAGCGATACAACCGCAGCCGCTGAACTCGGCCAATACGTTAGCCAAAGTCTCTTACAAACCGCTTGTGTCACAGGCTGAATGGAAACGGCCATGGAGAGACAGCCACATCACCGCGCACATTATTTCCATCGTATCGTCGTGGACTTACAGATTTTAGCATGACACCGTTCGAAACAACGAATCTCTAATGTCAATTGAATGCCTCCGTACTGCAATACTGAAGTAAAACAGAGGGAGAGAGAGAGAGAGATAGAGAGAGAGAGAGCGCAGCAAGTTAGTAGAAAAAGCAACTCTGAAAGCTTTGGAGATCAACTCACCAAACATCTGCCAGCTAGTTTACGGTCTACATTTGTGTTTGCAATATTAGTTCTTCCCTGTCGCTACAACATTCTTCCCACTCAGTTCCGGGAAAAGGGGACATAACGTTACGTTTAGATAAAAAAAAAGATCGGACAATTAGTATCTAGTGGCAGCTAGCTAAACATGTCAATCAATCAATCATTCAACTCACAGTATAGATGTAAACGTTTGAGAAGGTACTAGGCGGTGCGGAGGGACACTCGTGTTGCGTATCACAGGACCCACAAAGAGGCCGACATGCAAGGCGACTGCTCTAGAACAAAAAAAAACATGATCGAATGCACAATAAGCAACTAATAACCCTGCGTTGACTTTCTCTCTTAGTAAAACAGAACAGCAAACAAGGTATCGAAACCCATCAACACCCGATGTCTACCGTCTACCTATATAAATATATTAGCTAACTCTCTATCCAGTGTGGTGGGGCACTCATAGAACTATCATTTCGCACACAAAACTTGCGCGGGCAAATACTCTTAATACTTTACGGAAGAAACGAGTTGAGGAACCCGATAGCCATGAAGATCTTTGTAGAAATTCAGTACCAACAAACATCCTGCAGCATGGTCGTACGTGAGAGGATTTCTGTAAAATCATCTATGTTACTGCAAGTCCCTTTCACTCCAAATTGCTAAACACCGACCGTTGAACTATTGATGTCAGCACATCAAAAACAACAAGAACAACAAGAATAAAAACAACAACTAGAATATGGGTCGAATCTCAGACCATTCACCAGTTCACCAACGGAACGCAGGCAATGGATTCGACCGCTATTGGACGTATTTGGGGAAGTGAGGACAAAACTATAAAATTATAAAACCAAAACAAGTCTAAAACCAAACAAACTGCTCATGCTATGAGATGTTAATTGTTGAAAAAGTTAAATAAAAATGTAATGATAAAATCGAACACGTGCACAGAGTCATGTTTTCACAACAGAATATGAAAGAACGGCAACACAACGGGTTTGTAATATTGAATTTTAACCAATTATTTCAGACAGTTTCAATGGTCCAAGTTATATTAATTACTTTAAAATCATATTGATTACATTTTACATTATGCAAACAGCGACTAAAATTCAAATTGCAACCAAATGCCCACGATGTGTGATAACTTTTGTTTGTAGTGCTGCTACTTGCCAACAGATGGCAGCACACGCAGGAAAAGAGAGTTTCATCAGAGTTTGCTTTCCTTCGTACAATGACCCATCACAATTGCTCCCATAAGTGATTGTAAATGGATAACAATAATTTGTGGAATGAAGTAATAGTAATAATGAAACTTTAATATTTTCTACATCAAAAGATTTCTGCTGAATTAGCTAATAGGACTATGGCTTCAGGCTTGCTTTCGAAAAGGGTGCATTCGCTTCTGTTTTGAGTTCAATTTTTCAACTCTATAAATAGTTAACTTATGTGATGCTGTGAAAAAAATGTGGTACACGGCTTTTACTTTCTTGTAGTCTTAGTAGACTTCTAAGTCCTAATTCCCGCTTCTATGTGTAATGAGTTGATGGTATTATAGATGTTTGTTGCTCACACGACTCATTCAAACTCATACCTAATTTTCTGTCTCTCTGTACGCCGAGCATACTATCCAGCAATGAGCAAATCAAGTAAAAGATCCTGAAAACAGCAGGGCAAGACCTATCGAGTTTTTATAGTATCATAAAAAATGAATTATTCTTATTTATTAATCCAGATGAACCTTTTGCTTCATAAGATAAAAAGGGGCTTCTATGCTAAGGAAATGTTAAGCACAGATCTTTCATCTGGCAGGAATAGGTATCGAATCTCATCTGGATCATAACCTCGTAAGTATGACTAACTATCCAGCGACGACCAAATGATGTTAATTCGATGGCCTGCAATGGCAGACCAAAATAGTTTAGTCACCACGTACTGATCTTGCTAGTAGACAATGCCTGGGTTCAAATTTCGCCCCGATTGTGCGTGCCTCGATTAGCAAGATATAAGTATATTTCGAGTGGCCTGTTGGTAGAGTCGACGACAGAATTCTGACCGTAATGAGGTTATCCCGTAATGAGCACAATTTACAATTTCAATTAAACACTTTCCATTTCTACCGCGTTGCGTATATTCAGCTGTGGAGAGAACGAGATAGAAAATGGACTGTACATACGGTTCCGTTTGGGCCATCGCACGCATTTTGCTTCTGTCAAAACGCTTCAATACGCACCGGATTTTTGCTGTGTGTAAACGAGGCTTTAGTGGTTTCCAAGAAAGAGATGCATTTAGGTAAAACTGCACTGCTCTGCACAAAATTTGTTCAGTAATCGTTCACGATAAAAGAGATACGGTAATTGAAGTGTCTCACTGAAGAATGAGTGGTTTTGTTCCAAAATTTTAGCTAATCTTCTCGCTCTATTATCTGTCAAATCGTAAAACAAAAAAATAACAAACAGACCGGACCCGTCCTGACCGCTGATAGCACAAACAATCGCCGCAACAGACTATCCGGACGCGAAATCAGAAGCTGTCCATCTTCTACACTCCTCGCACGGGTCCCCCCTTGCGTAGAACTTTACTGCCGCCGGTCGCCGGGTTCGGGTTTGTGGGGGTCGGAATGCTAATTTAATGTAACTGTATGAGGGATGGTCGTGTGCGTGCCATTGGATTCGTCTGTACCTCTCAGCCACACCGTCGTAACCACTCGTGCTTATCAGTGAACGACAGTGAAGTGAAGAGCACCAGTTAGTCCAGCAGACCGAAAGCGAACCGCAACTTTGATCACGATCGAAACGTCGTTAGTGCTTCAACGAAATCCGCCTTCGAAAGGTGTGTGTGCAGAAGGGTAGCAGACAGCCCAGTCAGGCCCACTGAGATCGTCCCACCCCTCTCACCAGGCTACCGAGCTTACATAATCATCCATCGGTTGTACTGAAACTTGTCACCTCCGCAGTGTTACCATGGCAATCGAACTACCTCGCGTTAATCTAGACGAACCGCGCTACGACCAAAGTACCTACCTGAACCGTGCCAAGCATTTTCTTATCGTGACCAATCCACTGAATGCTTTCGCTACCGAGGAGCAGCTAGACCGGGCCGCCCGAATTGTGCGCGACTATCGGTAACGAACCCTGAAACACTGATCTGACCTCCCGCTTGCTGGTGGCGCACTACGTGTACTTCATGCTCCTAACGCATGCATTTTTGCTTTGCTTCCATGGCCTGCTTCCGTTTCGTCCTGTTTTTTCCCTCTCTCTGAATACACATGCTATAGCGCCGGTAAACCCGTCCCAGATGTCACCAGTGTCGATGAGCTGTGGAGCGCCAAATATCTGTACGATAGTGCGTTCCACCCGGATACGGGCGAGAAGATGCTGCTCGTCGGTCGCATGTCGGCCCAGGTCCCAATGAACATGACCATCACGGGGTGCATGATGACGTTCTACAAGTCGACACCCGCCGTCATCTTCTGGCAGTGGTTCAACCAGTCGTTCAATGCGGTGGTCAACTACACGAACCGCTCCGGTGCGTCACCGATCAGCCAGGAGCAGTTGCTCACCTCGTACTGCATGGCAACAGGTGGCGCCCTGGTGACTGCACTTTCGCTTAATCGTCTCGTACGGGTATGTACTACCGTGCCATGTCATCTGGGGGATTCCCTGGTCGTGGCATGTGCCCCGGGCAAGCAGCTGTTGAGCATCAACGAATTCTGATCATACCTCTTTCAGAATGCTCCTCCGCTGGTCGGACGTCTCGTGCCGCTTGCCGCTGTAGCCGCCGCCAATTGCATTAACATTCCGCTGATGCGCATACAGTAAGTATATGTTGCCAACGTCGCCCAAACGTATGGTTGCATCAAATAACGCTGAGCGCACCACACACATGTGGTGCTTCGTTCGCACTGCAGGCTACGGGAAGGCAGAGGCACATTGCAAAAACGGGAGTTCAAAAATAGAACCACTAATGACGCGCAAATCGCGTTCGAGTGGCAGTGACAATGTGTCTTGACATTGGGGGAAGACTCGTCGTTATTTATGAATCAAAAAAGAATCCCAAAAAACACATGTGTGGAGGGATGGCCGCGAGCTAAGAGGGCCAAGATAGGCGGTTAACCTTTTTTCTTGCTCTCTCCATCGCTTAGGGAAATCAAAAACGGCGTTACCCTGCTGGATAAGGATGGAAATGAACTGGGTCAATCGGTCCGGGCAGCGAAGGAAGGCATATCCGCCGTCACTTTCAGTCGTATCCTGATGGCCATGCCTGGAATGGGTAATTTTAAGTAGTACGGTTTTTTTGTGAAGGATTTTTTTTATACCATATCTTTCCCACCCATTCTTCAGTCTTCACTCCGGTGCTGATGAATACGCTTGAAAAGCGCGGCTTCCTGCGACGCTTCCCGTGGGCAAATGCACCGATACAGACGCTCTTCTGTGGGTTGTGTCTCACGTTCGCCACCCCGCTCTGCTGCGCGCTGTTCAGTCAGAAGGCGTCGATCAACGTGGCCAGCCTCGAGGAGGATTTGCGCGAGAAGCTACGCAAAGAACGGCCCGAGCTCGATGTCGTGTACTACAACAAGGGTCTGTAGATCGAGAACGCTGCTAAGATCGGGGCGGTCGCACGAAACCGATCGTTTGCCGTTTGGATCCGTTTGCATTTAGTACAATGAGCTTTTATGCCCGTTCGATTCGGACAAATCCGAACAGTTTGCACGTTTATTCGACTCACCACACTCCACTTGCTGCCATATTATTGCGTCAATCAAGACTTCTCTTCATCCTTAAGCGTGCCAGCGCCAGTCCCATACAGTAAAAACAAAATAATTACTTGTATATGTGTGTGTGTGCGTGTGTGAGGGCACGCGTGTATGACAATAAATGTAGGACACTATCTTCGTATACTCACAAACCGCAAGCGTCTGTTTAGCTGGATGATGTGGTAGATCTTTATCATATGGCACAAATATACGCCTGGTTGTAACAAAGAATGCCCTTCTCCGTGTTGCTTTCATTCGTGAGGGAAATGATTACTGAATCGCATGTTTATAGCGCATCATCAGTCATGTCATGAGAATGACACCGGACGTTCCACCGGACGTAAGCTGAAATTGAGATGGAGCGTTTAGTATAGTAGGAAGAAGTAGAATACTTCCAAATTCAAACACCAAAGTAGCCATTGCTTCGATCCCATATAAAAGCAGTTGAAGTCTTGAAATAATACACTTTTCTAAGTTATCCTCAGTGTTTAAAAAGCCGCATCAGGTGTCCGGGACCGCGCAACAGGTAACTAAAACGCACAAACGAACAATTAATTTAATACGATCCTTCTTTATTCTTCTTTATCCATGTTTTTTGAGTTTCTGTACGTTTGTAGAATTGGTTCAGGGTTTGCTATAATAAATCAGTAACACTCACTCCGTGCGCTTGCTTTTGTTCTTGCCGTCACGGAAGTAGTAATGCGAAACAATTTCGTGCCTGTAAGCCAAGAGCAGTCTCTTCTAAAGAATGGGGATAATTTTTCAAAAGTGTGAGTCCTCTTAATCCACAAAGCGCGCTGCCACAGTCCAACGCAAGGGACTTCGAAAAAAGATATTCAAATTTAAAAACAAAAACAACTAAATTTAGACCGATAGTTTAACAAAAACACCGTGAAACAAGGATAAAGCGAAAGTGTTCGTACTACGCAATGATCGCAAAACCATTTCTTCAAACCCCCTTTACTATTGACCACGACTGGTGAACACATGAGCGCTCATAAACGCCGGTAAACGCCTGTTTGCCACTCTAAATCCCCTTTGCACAATCGGGATTTGCTCTTTTCCAATTTTCCCCACTATCCGTAGCCTAATCCTGCCAACACGAACCTTCTCTAATTAAGCAATTCGTTCCTTCACGTTCCATTTTCTACACTTTCGAGCCTTTTTGCTGATTGTTTGATGGGTTTTGATGTTTTACTACGCCGGGGCATTTTGAAAACAGCATTTCAAAACAAACTGAGCCCACGCAAACTGTTTGCAGCTTAATGAAACACATTTCCACACACAAATTGTATTGTATTGTTTGTTTGTTTGCTTGTTTGTTTGCCGTGCGTATCTCGTATCGTATCTAAAGGTGCGTTCACTCACACTATTGGCTCTAACCAATACTACCGCAACTACTTGTTTGTTCACAACAATGCTGTTAATGTTCTGCTCCGTACGACGTAGTTTACGAAAAACTGGCTTTTTCCGTATCCGCTATTGACCGAGCTAGTAGTAGTTGATCGCACGACCGAACTAGTAGTAGTTGATCGCACAAGTAGCGCAAGTCTCTATCGCCTTTACACACATACACTTTCATTTCGTTTGCTTTATGGAGAATGTCCGATTAATTTAGCATTTGCTTCGCTTCTTTAAAGGTATTCGTTTACTTACTTCACGTATTGGTTTCTATCGATTTCATGCACCTCACTTACAGTAACAGTCAGTCCATTGCTCACACTGAAACAGACGCCGGGAATTTACCAGAATAATGAAAAGGAAAGCAAAAACAAAAACACTTTCAAGGAACCGCCAGAAGTGCTACCGTATCATCTTAAACATTAGGAAATCCCGCAGAGATGCATTAGAAAAACGACATTCATAGTACGACAATCGGAAGGGGATAGGGGGGAAGGGGTGGGGTTCGTAAGGAGGGAAGCGGTCAGAATACGCTACAGACAGTACGCGCGGGATGGCTCGTCCACTCTTCTACCCTTTAAGAGGAGGGTGGCGATGATGTTATGCTGGCGCGCTTCTTCGGACACGGTTCCTCCGTATCGACGCTCGGGACTAGAGTTTCCGTGTCCACCGGCACCGGTATTGTGGAACCGTCGTCCGCATCCGCACCGTCTATGCTAGCGGGATCGGCCGGAATGACGGGTGGCTTGTTGTCGTCTTTGTTTTCCTTCGCCGCTTCCAACTCGGCCGTTTGTTTTGCCGTTTCGATGCGCTTCGACAGCTCTTTGTGGAGTTTCGTAATCACATCCGGGCGGGACTGTGGGACCGAGGAAGGAAAAATGCATTACGATGCGGATGCATTCGAAAACGGGAACCAACAGGATACGTTACTTACCATCACAAGAAATACTTTTATCTGTCCAGAACTGTCGATCGCTGTGAGACGTAGACTTTTTTGACTCGGTTGTTGTGCGACCATACCGGCCCATACCTGGAGGAAAAGTAATTGTAGGCGTTATCAAACCGTTCCAAACCGTATTTGATGATTAAGAAATGTTGTTGGAAGATTCAAGATTAACAAGTTCAACTCATGTCGTTGCAAGTACTGTCATCTCTTTCATAACGAATTCAATCTGTTCCGATGTGTTTCAGGCGTGATGCTTCAGGTTCCAACTACAAATTATATAAAAAGTAACATAATCCGTCCTAATCCGTAGCATGGACGGCAATTTTTTTATAATAATCTGTTCATCTTGGCTATATTCACCGTTTGGTCGGATACTCTGACCTTTGGACTAAAATTTCACAACGATAAAGCAACCAGGCGATAAAGATTCCGTTTTTGCCTATTACTATCGTGCAATTTATGGTCACATAACTCTGTTTTGTGGACGGATTCTATAACTCATTTTCGGGAAGATATTGCAAAAATCACAACAGCTATAACTGCCGTTCACGAGGACATACGGGGCAATCTGAGGGCAACTGTACCCTATGCTTTCTAACGTCTTCAGAATTATTATTAATCGCTTGTTTCCATTTTGGCAACGAGTATCAAACATTTGGTTTCAGGACCCCATTCGCTCGCTATGCTGGAGCTTTTGCTGGGAGGAAGAAGTATTGTTGTATAGCATTTTGATTTGCTCATTGTGTGAGAATTTAGCAACTTGAACCTCGCTATGATAGAGAGGACTGTTGTTTTGTGGAGCAAACGCATGAGTTAAGTGTTACAAAAAAGTACAACCATTGGGATTGGCCGCTTACCTTAGTGTTAATTAAAACACGCAGATTTCCAGACTGTCGAAACACAACGCGAGATTCATTGTTGTCTTTGTCGTTAAGTCTCAGCGTACCGTGGCCACGCTCCTCCCAGTTCGACTTGGCAAACGCAAACAGCTTGCAATTGATTTCGACCACATTCCGCTCATCCTCCTCGCCCGTGATCGTTTCCACCTCCTCGTACTTGCGTTTCAGAGCACCCCGGCTTTCCTCGTACCGGCGAGCAGCTTCCTCCAGGCTTTCGCGATCCTTTGGCTCCCGGCTACTGCCGTCGGATGAGTCTGATCCTTCCTTGCCGGGTGTCGTTCCCGTTGCGTTTGCTGCGGCGCTAGTCGTATTGACCGTACCACCTCCCGCCGCTCCACTGTCACCCGCCGTTGCAGCAACGCTCGTGGCAAAAGAAAAGCCCGTGGTCGGTAGATTGTTTCCACTAGCGGCGTTGCTCAGATTTTCACCCGTCACGCGCTCATGCACGTTCTGGCCGAACACAAAACCGCACGAAGCTTCACTGAGCGTCGATTTCTTAACGTTCGCAAACAGATTCGATTTTGGCAGGGAGGCACTCTTTAACTTTGCCAGTGGATCGATATTGTTGCTGCTGTTACTATCGCCAGCGCCATCCCGATTTTCGGTGCCCGATTTGCTACTTTCTGCCGAGCTGGCTTTCGCATCCGACTCCGATGGTTCCTCCTCGCTGAACTGCGTCTTCAGGAAGGGGTTCGTGGAGGCGATGCCGACCGCGTCGTTGCCATTCTTGTCTGCCGCTCCGTTGCCTTCTTTGATGCCGCCGATTCCGCCAAAGGTGAGCTGTGATGGTTTGAGAACGCTCGGTTTCAGGTTAAAGCTGTTGCCTAAGCTGCTGGCACCGGTGCCGCCGACGGACCCGGCGAGCGATGGGGACGATGATATGCTGTTGCTCGACGAAGATCCACCACCACCGCCGCCGCCGCCACCGAGAAACGAAGACCCGCCAAAGGTGGACTGTCGTAGGACGCTGGATTTCAGCTGGAAGCTGGACGGCTGCACAACACTACTCGAGCCATTGCTACTGTTGGATTGCGATGATTCCTGTTCTTCATTCAACATGTTGTCTTCTCCTGTTTTTTGAAAGAGGCAGAAAGGATACACGGACATTGTCGGATGAAAACATTGCAAGCAAACAATGTCGGCAGCAGCACCGGAACAGGGATCAGTTTCGATGCAATTCGTACGAATGGCAACTTCCCGCCACGGTGTGCCCGTAACATTCTACAAGCTTATCCACTCCCCGAAACACACTCGTCACACTTACTTTCAACATTCGCCATTCGCCGTAACAGAAGATAGATTTCGTGCCCTTAGGTCTTGGGGGTGGTGGAATCTTCCAGGATGTTTGTCCTCACGATTAGGGCGAGTGTCCGTGCACGCCACGATTCTGCAAAGCGTGTTTGTGGTGCTGCCAGTGGTAAAGGCAACCAGCGCAAGAGTTGTTGCGAAACCGCAGACAATGGATATTGATAAAAAGTGCTAGGGGAAAACGTTTTGTCAGCATCAAAACCGACCTATTCCACACACCAATCGTCAATCGCGCACACACACAAAACGATCTGAAGCAAGGAAACAGAGGCAAAGTGGACGACGCTGCACGACAGTCGAATACCCGGAATCATGGAACAAATCGCGATGACATTACGTGAAACAAATATCGGTTAAAATTGTATATTTCGCATCCTTCCGGTTGATTGCAAGTGGCAGAAAATGTGTTTCAAACAAATTCTTCTTAAAACCCACTTATATTTCGATTAAAAAATACATCCAAGATAAATCGGTTGGTTGCGTTGAACCTCATCGGCCTGGTGAGAACCGAACCACTTGCTATAAACACCGCCCCAGATGAAACATCAACAAAGTCAATTCTAGTTGGATTTGAGCTGTCAAGAGGACATTTTCTTTTTCACATCAACAGAAGAAAGACCCAGCAGCGTCGCCAAAGAGAGATTTATTGTGTACATTAATTTTGTTTTTATCTGTAGTTTTGGTGCGTATCCTTGCCTGCTGTAAGTGTTGCGAAAAGGATAACACGGGCAGGATGTCGCTATCTACGGTTCTACCCGCGCCTTCCAATCCCGTTTGGGATCGGGACGATGAACGCAAAATGAAGACACCTTCGATGGGCGCGTTGGTAAGTGCCAAGGTTGCAGCACCTCCGTACGGCCAGCGCAAGGGCTGGATACCACGCACTGATGCTGACTTTGGCGATGGAGGCGCCTTTCCGGAAATTCACGTAGCACAGTACCCGTTAGGTAAGAAACCAATAGCAGATTAAGTCGGTTCCGTTAACACACCATGCAATTGTTCTTTGCATGACACAGGTATGGGCGCTCCCGGAAATGCGTCCAAGAAATCGAACGCACTAGCGGTGCAACTAGACCAAACCGGCAAGGTGAAGTACGACGCGATCGCTCGTCAGGGTCATGCGAAGGACAAGATTGTGTACTCGAACATAAATCAATTGCTTCCGGCTGAAGTGTTGGCCGAGGACTCGGAAGAACTGCAACTGCCTGACCAGGAGGCAATCAACGAGATCACCGAAAACACGCGCAAAGCGCTGGAAAAGTTGACCAACCAGAAGATCGTATCGGCTATGCCAGTGCGAGCCGCTGAAAAGCAAGCACCAGCTCAGTACATCCGCTACACACCGTCCCAGCAGGGCGACGCATTCAATTCCGGAGCAAAGCAGCGCATCATTCGCATGGTGGAAGCGCAAGTGGACCCGATGGAACCGCCCCGTTTCCGTATCAACAAAAAGATTCCCCGAGGTCCTCCATCACCCCCGGCGCCGGTACTTCACTCACCAACCCGGAAGGTCACAGTGAAAGAGCAGAAGGAATGGAAAGTTCCACCTTGCATATCCAACTGGAAGAACGCAAAGGGCTACACCATTCCACTCGACAAACGTTTAGCAGCAGATGGGCGTGGGCTGCAGCAAGTGCACATTAACGAAAAGTTCGCCAAAATGGCCGAAGCACTCTACATCGCCGATCGAAAAGCACGTGAGGCCGTCGAGGCCCGTGCCCAGCTCGAGAAGAAATTGGCCCAAAAAGAAAAGGAAAAGAAGGAAGACATGCTTCGTCAGATGGCACAAAGGGCTCGTGACGAGCGAGCCGGTATCCGTCATCCGGATGCAGCTGGTGGTGAGGGCATTGCCGCCGGTGGTGGATCGGCCACAACCGATTTACGCGAGCGTGATGAGATTCGTGCTGAAAGACATCGGGAGCGGGCACGCGACCGAAATCTTGCTCGGGCCGCACCCGAGAAGCGGTCCAAATTGCAACGCGAACGAGAACGAGACATCTCCGAACAGATTGCGTTGGGCATGCCGGCTAAAACGAATCTGGCAGGAGAATCACAATTCGACCAGCGGCTGTTCAATACCTCCAAGGGTATGGACTCCGGGTACGGGGATGACGAAGCGTACAACGTGTACGACAAACCCTGGCGTGAGTCGGGCACGCTCGGGCAGCATTTGTATCGGCCAAGCAAGGCCGTCGATAACGATGCTTACGGTGCGGATCTGGATAAGATCGTAAACACCAACAGGTTCGTGCCTGACAAAGAGTTCAGCGGTACGGATCGTAGCGGTCAAACCGTTCGCCAGGGTCCGGTACAGTTCGAGAAGGAGGAAGATCCATTCGGGTTGGACCAGTTCTTGTCGATGGCCAAGAAAGCGCCGAAACGAAAAGACGATTCAGCGGCAGGGACTAGTGGCAGCAGCAGCCGGGACAAGGATCGTAAGAAGCGTAGAGATTAGATGGACACAAACTCAACACCGACGATCACTCGGTCACGATGTACTGTCTCTTTTGAGTGGAACGGTAAAATTGCTATTAAATAAATTTTAACGGATAACGGAACAGTCCTTCGGATGTCGAAACTCCTTCCTAATGTTTTTCATACGCATCAAATAAACAAATATGATTTTTTATGAGAATAAACGGCCCATATTTCAATCTCTTCCGAGACTGTGAGGTTCCACGCGTGTACCGCGCTCGTACGGTATCAACCCTGCATTATAAACGCACCTGCACCATTGCGAGCTGTCAAATGACGATGGAATGCCAAAATAGAAAAAAGAAAGCAAAAAACATTGTTTCGTTTGAAACAATTTGCCGAAACAATTGTTCCGTAGCAGGGCCGTGCACTTGTGCTACGTTTTGTTTCTTTTAATTTAAGTGCTCGTTTGAAATCGTAACCGCATAGTTCCGTCGGTTCAATGATCACGTTTTGGGGAGAACCCATCATTGTGCGTAAAGCAGATCGCGTATAGTTCGGTCGTCGGTCGCAGCGCCGTGTTGAACAATTCTCAGCTCGCGGACAAGATAACTGTGCAGCACTCGTTGTCATCATCGTCGTCATCCTCCTTCTCCTACATTGTACGACAATGACCCAGCCCCTGTTGGGTGGCAATAGAAGAACAAGCGGACAAGTAGATAAAACTGTGCATGGTTTGTAGCAGCAGTTCGGAGTGCTGTCACCGTGTGTACGTACCGTCGTCTCTAATTAAATACCATCACAGGCAGTGGCGGTGTCTGCGCTAGGCATTGCTGATATCCCATAAGGTCATTGGGGTAGATATTTTCATGCCCATCTGTTTGTTTTTTACGCACGGCCATCTTTGACCGGTACCATCATCAATCGAAGGACCGATTACGAGCGATACGCGGTACTGTCCGAACGTCCCCCAAAATACCAACCTTCTCGCAATTGTAAGCCCTCAGTCGGGTGGGGGACATGAGTAGCAGTAGCGCCAGTGCTAGCACGGCCGGTGGTACTACTACTTCGGCCGATGGTTCCACGTCCTCCTCGTTTTGGCGCAACAACAGCCGCACCATTCCCGGGCGACCGACAACGGTCGGAGTGAATCGCATCGGGAGTGGTCGTCCGATCGGATCGGGATCGTCCGGTGGCAGCTCATCCTTTCAGGACTATCAGGACTCCGTTAGCGATGCGTGGGATTTGGGCGATGACGAATTTTGTATCATTTCCGGCGTAGTGGACACGCGCATATCAAAACGAGCTTCACAGACGGCGGCACTGAATGTGATTAAAACCCATAAGAGCGGCGCCGCTGGTAGTGGTGGTGGTGCCAAACCCCAGAATTCCGTCCGCTCGGACACACCGGAATCAAGCGGCGCAGCTACAAGTGCAGGATCGGGGCGGGTAGTGGCAGAACATCCCGCCGATGAAGGGTCGCACGTAACGGCAGTCATGCGAATAGAGAATTTAGATATCCAAACTCAGCAGCAGCAGGGACAACAACAGCAGTCCAGCGAGGGAATGGGATACGTAAACGATCAGCGGTAAATGAGTGCAGCAAGTGTAACTATGGACTAATCTTACTAACCTATCCTTCGTTTATCCTTTTAGCCTCCGCCAACGGTTTCATGCGTACCCGGGACGTCCACAGCTGCTAAAGCTCTCCTCAAATGTAGCCTCCAAGGATGTGGAGTGTGAATCAAAGTACGAAAAGTTTAGCAACATTCTCGAAGCCCCACTGCTGAACCTGATCGCGCTGAAGGAACTCAGCTGGTCCGGCGTGCCACGCAAGATGCGGGCCGTCACGTGGAGGCTTCTGTCCGGCTATCTGCCGACCAGCCTGGAACGCCGTCAAACGGTGCTGGAACGGAAGCGCGTCGATTACCAGAAGCTGGTGCAGCAGTACTTCGACGCGGACCGTCGGGACGAAAGCCAGCAGGATACGTACCGCCAGATTCACATCGATGTGCCGCGTATGAATCCGCACGTGGCACTGTTTCAGCAGAAGCTGGTGCAGGAAATGTTCGAGCGAATACTGTTCATCTGGGCTATTCGGCATCCGGCGTCGGGGTATGTGCAGGGTATCAACGATCTCGTAACACCGTTTTTCATCGTCTTTCTGCAGGAAGCTGTAGGAGCGGGTACGGAGGATTGCACCGGCGGTCGGCGATGTGAAGGACCATTTCTGATTGTTGTTATTTTTTTTTCGATATCCCCACAACAGATAAAGACCTGGAGCAGTGCCAATTGGGTGACCTCAGCATCGAGCAGAGGGACATCATCGAGTCCGACTCGTTTTGGTGTTTGTCCAAATTTCTCGATTGCATCCAGGATAATTACATTTTCGCACAGCTCGGTATACAGGCAAAGGTTAATCAGCTGAAGGAACTGATCCAGCGAATTGATGGTACACGATACAATGGTTTGCTATACGTCCATATGGCCTACAGTACTAATTCCATTTTTTCCCGTCACTCTTTTCCCGCAGGAACGCTTCACCGACATCTGCAGCTGCACGGTGTCGATTATTTGCAATTTTCTTTCCGATGGATGAACAATCTCCTCACACGTGAACTGCCACTGTACTGCACTATCCGGCTGTGGGATACGTATCTGGCCGAGTCGGACGGGTTTGCGGTGTTTCAGCTGTACGTTTGTGCCGCCTTTTTGTTGCACTGGAGGGAACAGTTGCTTCAGGAGAAAGATTTTCAGGTAAGCATGCGTCCTGCACACGAATTCTGGCTCGATAGAATAGTTTAATTAAATTGCTCCGCACAACCCACCCACACCAGGGACTCATGCTGTTGCTGCAAAACCTGCCCACACACAACTGGATGGATTCGCATATCGGAGTGCTGGTGGCGGAAGCGTTTCGCCTTAAGTTCACCTATGCCGATGCCCCCAAGCACCTCGAAGCCAAAAGTTGACCCGGAATGACGCTGGACGGTGGGTACTATCACAACTACTGTAGAAACTATTTGTACAAGTTTATTTGAAACCATTCTGACCGTGCGTCCGCCACAACTAAATGGGTGGGTGGGAGGGCTAAAAAGAAAAAAATGTTCAATCCACTTCGTGACGGTATTATAACACGAGTAGGGATGAAGTGTGCGATAAACGGGTGGGACGATCATACATGCAGGATGCTCTTGTGGAACAAGAGCCGCTTTTTCTACTTCTAGACCAGAGGGAACAACAAGTCAAGAAACAGGTGCTCTCGCGCGGTACTGTGGTTGCGTTTGGTATTGTTTTTGATTTTTTTTATCAAAAAAGAAGGAAAATCACTATAGTTATCGATCTCTGTATAAAACAAACAAAATCATCGAATTCAGAACGTTTGTTGTTCGTACCGTTTTTTCCATTCAGAATCAAAATCTGACACCTATATACAAACGAAAGTCGCCAGGGTAGAGCAGACGCGCGGGTAGCGGTGAACACATCGAACGGGGCAGGTAGTGAAAACAGCTGAGTGAGAACGCGAGAAGAACTGAGAACTGCATGAAGGGTAGGTCATTTATGATTGTGTCGGACACAGCAGAGGAGAACAAATAACTGCAACCAATTAGCTAATTGTAAGAAAGGTAACGAATAAATCAACCAATATAAGGGACATCTCAACAGTAGTGAAGCGTGAAAAGCTCGTGCGGAGACGATCTGGAAGATATCTGGTAAAGGTAAGTAACTTACCATCTTTCAAGGCTAATTGTTTTATTCACCAAGAATGGCCCGGCCCGGCGTATTGCTATGGTTCATATTTAAGTGTGGGAGGTCTGCAATCCTTTTCCAGAAATGTATGCCCAAAGCTGTATCATACCTTCATCCACGACTGTAACCGATCTCCGACAGGAAGTGGACTTCAACTGAGACTGTTATGCCTCGTCCCACCTTATAGGTCAGGTTGCTCGAAAACGTGACGTGAATACATTAACGTCCAGGTCTCGTAGTGTTTTTTGGATCGCAGGACATCGTACAGCACGATTCTTCTGTGGCTCTGGATCCAAAGCTACAATCGTTTTAAGGTAGCAGAACCACCTCAAGATCGTCGCCGTCAAGTCAACAGATATTGTGACACCGGATCGGATTATATCACGGCTAGAGCTTTCGACAAGCTTATTGAACCTTTAGCAAATCCTTAAAGATCACGCATTCCAGTCAGTTGTACATTTCGCACACCACCACCGCAGTTGTCCGTCCGATGATGATGTGGAGAGCAACGCTATTCACCAAACAGGACAAACAATTCACTGTTTCAACATCCGGTGGATATTTCGATTCCTTGGAGAAGAATTTAATTTTCGTGACATTCTATTTCAACGCCCTCCTGGAACTCTATTTCAGCACTTCTTTCCTAGTCACCTAGTCAATTGTTTGCACTCTCCAGGGTTTCTCAAGCAAGATGATAGAAATTGGCGAGTGAACTTCTCTCACGATTACTCAGCACCACACAAGCATCTAATTGTTCCAAAAATTATAAATTATTTCCTCTTGTCTAGTGTTATATTTACTCAATATTCAGCTAGATAACCCCGTCGTAATAAAACGACACGGAAACGAAATATCCACCGGATGGTCGGAAACAAGTCTTAACAGAAATGAAAAATCCTGATGACATCCCAACATGAGTTTGAACTGATCGTGTTAATTAAGATACTGTTTTTGTCATCTCGGGCGGGAAACGCTACGCTTTTGGATCATTTCACTATTTGTGTTGAACACGAACAACCCGTGCGAACAGTTACTTTAGAAACTACCACTAAAATAAAAAGAAGCGATGAAAAACAAAAAATACAGCACGCACCTCTCAGTAACAGTCCGCATCGTTAACGTCGGCCGCATAATACGAAAACAGCACGTCTTCCAACAACGATCCAAAGCTTTCCGTATTCTCTAACCATCGCTGACGGCTGGCGACGATCGCGGACAGGTCGAGCGTTTGCACGCGGTTCAAAAACTCTTCCGCACTTACGGAGGCAAACTGCCGGAACAAGTCCACATGCCGGAGCGTCTCGTCGCAACCACAATCGTCTCCCGGTTGGCGTCCGTACGCCGTCGCTACGGACGTCATGTGTGGATTGTACGTTACCGACAGCAGATTCATGTCGTTCAGGTTCACGATGGAATCGATGATTTCATCCGCATTGGCCGTACTGCACGCTACGTTACCGCTGTTGTAATCGGCATCGTTTCGCCGCTGTTGTCTCGGAGGTGCTGCGCTTCCACTAGTGCCCTGTTTTCCGCCGGAAGTGGCCGTACTCTGATCGGACGCATGGTGAGTCGTATTTGCTGAGTGCGCACCGGCTTCCAAAGAAGAGCGCTCCGGAGGTTTAACTTCCGAGTAGTTCGTATCGATTACAGATAATCTCCCGGGTGTGGATGCCGGAGCCTGCTGGCCGGCAACGCTGGTTGCCACACCTGGCACCGTGGAACTTGACGCGGATGTTGCCGATGAGTCTCCTTGCAATCTGGACGCGAGGACGTGGTAGTAGTCGAGAAAATTGTACCGGTTTAAGTATGACATCAGCTTATTGATGATTGCGATCGTTTCCTTCACCACGCCCAGATCACAATCGTCTCCGAGGCAGGCGAGCAGCACCCCAAGGCAACCGCGCAGCGAAAGCTCATTAAGTACCTTCATGAGGCGTGTTTGAATCTCCCGGTCGGTGAGGGTAACGATTTTCTTATGCTCCTTAGAGAAGGTTACCGCCGGGAAGGTGCCGTCGATCATTCCTTGATGTTGAAACTGCCGACACATGACAAGTCGCCAAAACTGCAGCGCATTGATCTTCACTTCCCAGTAAAGATCGTTCGAGGCTGCGTGCGATAGGACGGAAAATACGCTATCCAAGCACTGGGGTTGTATTTTGTGATTGGCGTAGATTTCCTTCACCGTGTTCACTGCTTCACGGCGCACCACACCCTCACTCTCGCTGTCGATGACCTCAATGAGGTGATTCTAAAAAAAATGAGGGTTATTAAACATGCCGATTGGATTGAGCTTAATATGCTCACTTACCATTAACGAGAGCTTCGATAGGGAATGATCCCACAGCAAACGGATCTTGACCATCAGCGTCAAACACCGCAGGGCTGACGCACGCACATACGCTTCGGTATCGTTCTTTGCTGCAGCTTCCACTACCGGGATGATATCACAATCGAGAATGTGCTTTTGAAAAGCGGGAAATTCTGCAAGAAGCAAGAGTGCAAACGAATTAGAGCGCTTTGAGAGATGTATTGAACCGTCCGCTCTTACTGATTTCCGAAATGCTGACGATCGATGCGAGCAGCTCCAGCGCCGAATCTCGAGACTCCCAGCTGAGATCGTGCAAGCGTTTGTAGATGATGTGACCCACATGCTCCAGTCCCGAGCCGGATATGTTATCCATTAGCAGAGCAAGATTCGGTGCCAAAAAGTGTTCGATAGACGTTTGCGTGAGCTTTAGCGCCAGTACGACCAGCTGTGGAAGAGGGAGAACAGGTGATTAATTGATAGTGATGAGTTTTGTTGACATATTTGAAAATGAATAATATTTAAATATTATTAAAAATTATTATTGTTTCAATAATGTTTAAATAGAATAGCCACTACAACTGCATACGATCCCGGACTATTGTTTTTAACGTGCTGAGTAAATCTCGAAGAGAAAGCCTCAATTTTTCGCATTAACGAATAACGATATCACAATGGATTGAATTTCGCTCGCATCCTAATCCAACGAACTCTGGTTTCTCATCCAGCTTTGTGTAGCAGGAGATGGATCAGGATAGGATAGGAACAATACAGAGGATATTAAAAAAAGTAGTCAAAAAGAGCCCCAAGAACTTTATGTTTCTTAATAATAGATAGAATTGATCAGATCTTTAAACTTTAAATGTCCTCTGAGTTTTCAATAACTATTATAAATACTTGATCGATCCTTCACGTTGCCGCCATAAACGAGTTAATCAATTCGTCTGTCGTAATAAATATTTCTTCTTTCTTTTTCTTTTTCCTTCGATCAGTTTGTCGACCATTGGGTCTGCTATTAACAATCAAGAAGCATTATTACACTCACCCTTGGCGGAAGGTTCGGGTTGGCCAGCAGGTTCAGCATAAAGTTCACGATCGCCGTCGATTCGATGCACTCCTTCCAGGTGATTTTGAAATTCTCGATCAACGACATCAACCCGTTGATGATCGCCGACAGCAGGTTCGGTTTGCTTAGCATAAGATCCGCCTTGCCGAACGCCCCCTTTTCTCCCTCGACCGAGCAACACATATCGGGCAGGAACTCTTTCAGCAAGTACACGAACGCTTGAAACGCGATGACGGCCCGCGGGCGCGGCAGCTTGTGAGTGGTTACAATGCCCTGTATCGATTTGCATGCCAGCTCCGTTACGTTCAGATTGTAGGCCTGGAAAATGTCCCGACAGGCGTAAATCAGCCGGATGGTAAACTCGCAAGCAATGTCGTACAGCTGGGTGCAAAACTTTTCAATGTAATCCGGCAAATCTTTCGTCGCAAAGCATTGCATTTCGTACACAACGGGAAAGAGCTGCAGCAGCAGTATCTGATCACCGAAGCGTATGCTTTGATTCTTGAGCACCACCTCCTCGGGCGCACGGTCTCCGAGAATGCGCCACAGTGAGTGATGCGTTTCGGCCATAAGCATCACATTTTGCACGTTACCACGCCGTATGGAAAAGTTGACGTAGTTCAGAAAGTTGATCGTGTACCGATCGAAGGTCAGATCTACCGCGAACGTGTCGTCCGGCGGGATTTCCATCGTGCACAACCGTGCACAGTTGGCAAAAATGTGCGTTTGCCAAATTTTCGCCAGGTACGTGTGATCGTGCATGGTGTCGGTAAACTTCCAGAGATTTCGCTCGAATTTGTACGTGTACAGTATGAAGTACGCCACCCGGGTGCGTTGCTTCGATTCGATGATTTTGCGAAACAACGTTTGCATCAGGTTCAGCAGGGGGGAAATGATTTTTTGCGAATTATAATCGTTCACCAGCACAGCATCGTCTTGCTCAGGGCTTTTCCAAACGCAATCGATCAGCGGCGACAGGATGGTGCGTACGATCTCCTTTACCTCCTCGTAATCGCCCATCGTACAGAAGCGTTCCAGCACTTCGTAAATGAACAGCGACGTTTCGCGCGTTATGTAGATCGTCTGATAGCCGTTGTAGTAGTCGAGACAAATGCGCCAAGAACCGGACTGCTTTATCCAGGCCATGCCCATTGCGTGGCGCGAGATCGCTTTCAGCACCAGCACATGGCCCAGCTTGATGGAAGGATTTTGCATCTTTCCGTTGCGCTGAATGCACTCCTGGAACCGGTCCAACATACGGCTTCCGTTTTGGATGCGCGAAAAATCCCACTCATTCTCCACGATCATCGCCAGCAGCTGCAGCGTGAACGCGGCAACATCCGTCGATGGGGGACGATCGCTTTCCCATTGCTGCAGGATGGTTTCCAACCATTGAAACACTTCCGGCGATTTCACCAGCTTCCGATGGTCTGTAAACAGTGATCCAACAATGGTGCATAAGTTGGCGAACAATCAATCGTGATTGGCGATAACGATGTGTACATACCTTCACAATACTTGCCGGACAGGTGGCTGACAATCATTTCCAGATAGACATCGTTGTTGATCTTGAAGCTGCGGTTCAGAAACGCATTCAGCACCTTGTGAAACTTTTCCTGGCACGTATCATCCGTACGCGGCTGGTGCTGTTCTTGATCCATTACGGTGGGATTCATCGGTGCTGAAGATGAAGCGATTTCCGTGGCCATCGCCTTGTTCTTATCACTATTGTTTGCTTCAGTTGAAATGCACTCGTCGCGTTACTCAAAGAGCTGCAATATCACCATTTTTTTAGAATGCGATTCCGCTTGTAAGAGCACTCGTTCGTCACTACTCGCAAGGCACTAGGCGTGGGCACGAAATCATTCGTGAGTTGGGACCAATTACAGCAACATAATCTGCAACTAAACCCCGAAACGAACCTTCCGAAAATGCGCGGAAAATTCAGATGCAAATAATCGTGTTTTCGAAGAGATTGTTGTGTTATGACAACCGTCTGCCAAACAGCATGTGACAGATCAAAATACGACGCAGCAAAATGCGCAACGGCCAGGTTGCTTTGTTTTGGTCGCACTGACGTGTGCCTTCGAATGGAATTAATTCCATTGAGGGCCGCTTTTCTTTTAACTTTATTTTAATTATATATTTTACCAAAGAAAACTGCTCGTAACGATTCAGATTCACGTAAAACTTCCCGTTTATCCATCGCGAGCTTCGCACGTGTGGGTCTTACGGTTGTCAAAAGACATTCAATATGGCCGCCTGGTGACTGTTCGAGCCGGTAACCGGTCCTTTGCACACATTGATTTTGAACTTCGCTGGAAGCATAAAAAACAATATTCTGTATGCAGCTGCTGTCCGAGAAAAAAGTGCGTCGAGCAAAAGTAATTTCTCTCGCAGTATGCACTTCTAGCAGATTCGGTACTGCCCGTGTTTTTGTGTGGTAGCTACAAAACATACAGCGATACAGTGCGATTGCGGAACGTTCGTGCGGATTTCCACAGTTTTACTCCATTGCCATCGACTTTCGGAGCCTTTGTGTGTGTGTTTTGGACCTTTGGAAAAAAGGTCGCAGTGCTACTAACGTTTGTCGCGAGGGTGTGTATAGAAAACGTCGTTCGGAGTAGTGGCCCTTGATTTGAACATGTTTGTTTCGCAGAACATGCCTTCGTCTTTGGAATGGTACTGCTGCTACTGTTTCGATCTATGCTGGCCTCTCCCCTTTACTGCTATTTCTTCCGCCGAACTGTGCAAATGGTGAAAACTGTAGTATCTGTTTACGGTTCCATCCGCGTCGTGGGCTCTTCCTTCCTGGTGGTAACCTTGCCACCCCGTCCCAGTAGTCCTTATCGCTCTTTTATTCTTCCGTTCCGTTTTCAAGAAGGTCCGGTTGGTGTACGGGGCGAATCGCGCAGTGCGGTGATTCTTGTGCTGTCTGCTGCTGTTGTTGCCCTTCCCCTTCCCTTCTGGTCCGTTGATCTTCCCCTCTTCCGCTGCGCTGTCCGGTGTCGTAGTTCGTCGGCCTCGTTCATACTCCATTCCGCTTGGTACGGGCACGCGCGACAGCACTCTTCCTTGGCGACACAGTGTGAGTGTGTGACCGAAAAAGAGAACGCGCGTGCGAGAGAGCGAGAAATGGAGTGAGCGAGAGTTTGCGTTGGGAGCAGCGCACTAGCAATAATACTAAAAACAGCAGCAACAGCAGTGCGATAGTGCCAGCGATTTCCGAAACCGAAAAGGGTGCGAAGTGCGACAAAACGTTAGCGCAGAGGGCTTTTCTGCCGAGGGAGCGTGAAAGAAGAGGAGTGTGTTTGCCGGGATGAGTTTTGTACGTGTGCTTCGCCTGTAGTGTGTCCAATGGAAATTGACAATTTGTGTGGTAAGGCCAGGCAGCAAATGTGAAAAGAAAATCGTGCCCGTCCAGCACCAGCGAAGCGCAGTGCAATTTCCATCCGTCGTCAGGTCACCGTGGTGGCTGTTTGCTATTTTCCCGGAAAATCTCTTCTCGGCTACTGAACGGGTGGAATTACATGTGGAAATAAGTGTTTGCCTATTTTGCAGAGCCTTCTCTTGGGTCTGTTTGGTCTGTCCAAGCATTGTTGTGTGTGTGTGCATATGCGTGTGCATGTAAAAAAGTGCGATAGTGCACCAGTTCTGTGGTTTGGTGTTGGCTATTTTCGGCCATTCTAGTTTTTAAGCGCGTACAAGTATTTGTGCAGTGTATCATACCGCTGTAAGTGCGAGCGTGCGTGCGTGCATTTTTCGTGTATCGTATTCACGCCCAGCCGTAACACGCCGGCATGTTGTTTCGGGCCGAATGTGTCACCATCCACCGAAGCAATCTTGTTTCTTTCGCAATGTGCATGTGCGTGTGTGTGTAGTGATAGTGTGATCAATTCTGTGTGCTGTTTGATAACCGTACCTATTTTCTCATTTTTTACACGCATAAATTCATCCCGTAGTTCTCGAAGCTAAAACAGAAAATAAAACATGAAATAAAAAGTGACAACCGGAATCGATAACGCACTGGTACATACGCGGCGTGCATCTAGCAGGCGTGCATTCGTGCTTTAATCCGATTCTTCCATTGTGCCAGCAGAGGTTTGCGTGCTAACTTAATGTGCAAAAACAGTCCGGTAAGCGCCTGAAGCGTGCCGAAGAACCCAGGGGGCAACGAGTAACAATTGAACCCACAGGCTCTGGGATACAGCCATCCGGCAGCACAAAATGTCAACATCGTCCGAAAGGTGCGTATCTCATCCATAGTATCCACCATTAGCCAACACAGACGATTCACCTAAACGCTTGCTTCTATGTTTTCCGGCTCCGTCGTGCACACCAATACCAAAATCCGTCATTACCGACATGCGTTCTGCGTGCGCCGCTGTCAACCGACCGGATGGTTGTTTGGGGCGAATGCTATGCTGCTGGCTCAAAGCGGTTTCTATGTTGTGTTGTTGACGATTTGTTCATTGCTTTTGCGACTTTACAATACGTGTAAATGTGTCTCGGTTTCGTTTGTCTCCTGTGAATGGCTCACCGCGACAAAATCAATACACACAACACGTGCTGTTTCCAATTGTTCCCCGTATGGTCAAAGGGCGCATAACCCCAAGTTTTTCCCATTTTTTTTAAAGGCAACACTATGTTTATTTCGTCGCGATCATTTTAGTTTAGAGAGCATTCTTCGACGGAATCGTTCAGTAGGCGATGCTATCGAAAATCAAGTAGCAAATATGGAGCGCGATGATGTACTTTCTTCTATGCGGTGTTCTGTTCTGTCTGACTCATTCTTCTATTAGTATGTTTCCGATAACGTTTCAATGCAATTTGTTTGATTTTATATTTATTGCATTATTGACTTTCTAAACACGCATTAACCTATTTATATCCTTTTTTTCTATCAATTGTGTTATGCAGGGTGGAATGGGTGGAAATCATCGAGCCTCGAACGAAGGATCATATGTACGCCAATTTGACCACAGGTGAATGTGTATGGGATCCTCCTGAGGTAAGTAAACATGACAATGACTATTCCACACTCAGTTTTGATAACTTGAGCTTAGTGTCAAGAAATTCCTTTGGACACCTTATTTGTTGATCTAATACGAATTCTTCTTCATCTTTGCTTAATGATTTGTTTGATCTTGCTGGCCATTTAATGGCATACTAGACTTATTGATACCACGTAGTTGAATAGATGTCAATTTTCACTACTGGGGAACGGGTCGGCTGGGTTTTGAAGCCCCCGCTCCTGGCGTGTTCAGACCAGCACCGCTATCGTCTCGACCACCAAATTCTGCTCAAATTAAACGCCTTCTTTTCTCAGTTCAAAAAGATGTTGCAACTTGCAACATTAACTAAAAACTTACAAAAACTGGGTCAGATAAAAATTCTCACAAACTTAGGCTTGTTACGGTACTTTTTTCTATATTGTTATTGCGAGGCAAGATGTAGTTGTTACAAAAAAATAAGAACGACTTAGAAGGATTGTTTTGCATGATTGCACAAAAATAAATGAAAGGCTGCGGAGTAAGTAAGTCAGCACACAAGCGAAACAAATTTCATTGGTTTCGCAGCTCGATGGAACAATTTTTTGCTACATTTTAACCTAAACGAAACTAGAACGATGCTTATTGTGCGTAAACATAGAAAAAATACATGTAGAACTTGTATGAGAGTCACCAAAAATGGATGGAAAATGAATTCTTACAAAAAATAACGCTTCTCTCCATGGACTTGCTTTTTTTTTTGTGCGAAAGGAAACCATGTAAGTTCCTGAATGGAATGTATTAAGGATGATGAGATCATTGGCAAATAAATACGCTTGGCGCGCAGGTCAAGGAAGTTTAACTGTTTTATTTTTTCCGCGTTTTTGACTTTTCGCTTTCGTGGCGTTCTAAAATCAAAAACACTGGATGACCGCACGACGACACTAAAGACGGCAAATAAGGCGTGAATGTTATCGAAAGGGAAAGATATTGTGATACACCTAAAAATAAAAATATAATATAAGTAAGAAGTATTGGAATTTTTCTCATATTTGTTACATTTTTTATCTGTTTTTGGCGTGCTTGTATCGATATTTTAAAATTTACAAATTAAGGAATTTGTATCACATCTCGTTCGGAACATCTTCAGTTATGCAGCCATGGGTGTAACAGAGCCTAGAAATGGAAGCCCAAGGCCTTGCGAGGTTAAAGAGAAAGAGAATAATCAATATTTTCCCATAAATTACGTTTGGTTTTTGATACATTTAATATTATAGTAATACTTGTCCTTTTTGGGAAAATGGAGCGTGAAATACTTTTTCCAATGAAATTTCAAAGCTGATCTCTCTTGTTGTTTACTGCCGGCTAGTGTTTCTACAAAAACACTCCAATCGTCGACTAAATAAGGCATCTTCATGTTTAGAAGAGGAAAGCTTTCAGCGAGAGTGTGCTTGTCTTGTAGTGAGAGTGCATTACATAGAGCAACCACATGAAGCGCATCATTGTAACGCTTTTCACTTTTGTTGTAACTTTGTAGACGGTTTTTTTTTTCATCGTTTTTCCAACCTGCACTTAGTGCAAATGCACTGGCGTAACAAACATCGATCTCTTTAGAAACGATCGTGTTTCTTGCAGCTGTTCTGTAAGATTTAAATGCTGGCTTCGTTTCACTTTGAAATTTGTATTGTAATATGTGAAGCGAAATGAGCAACCAAAAGCTTATGGGATTTATCAAAATTATGTCAAATATTTATAATATAAAGGTGCCAAAATTAAACGGCAAGGTGTATTCATGTAGTAAGAATACAAAAATTAACCATACAATTGTTGATTTTTAAGCGGAATTAATGTTCTTTACATAGATGCTGTCTAGCGGAATAGCTACTGTAATGTTATTTACCCAGTCCACGTAGAACCGCGATGAAGACGAATAGCTGGTGGCGAATAGTGATATCATTTAAACTGTTTTTTTTCTGTAACTTCTTTCAAGCAAACGTAAATTATTGCAAGCAAGCAAGCAAGCGATGGCCTGACGACGAAAACCTTGGCCGGTGTTTGTTTACCTTCCTTGTACGCGTTTCTTGCTGTTAGCAGTTAGCGGATTATTTATTATTTCTTGGTCATCGTCTTGTCTGCTCGCAAAAAGTTTAGACTACGCGCCAGAGATTCCACGGTCTAAGGGAAATTGTTGTTTTGTTGAATGAAACAATGGTTTATTTGTCAACAGCAGCAAACAGCTGGTGAAGCATACGCACTGATCGCACTCACCGCGTACATTTGCTGGAAGGTTAGTAAAGTTATAAACGATTGCACAATAGTTGCAAGTTGTTCTACTGTTGTGAATGGTTTTGTAGTAAAACTGCTCCAGAATGTAAGAAGTACGTGCCTGTACTTGGTGGGAATTTGGGAATGTAAATGAGTAACACTTTAGAACACTGTGCATACTAATTGGCTTTAGCATAGTTCGGCCGGACATTGGAACACAGGGCAATAATAAATGCGAAATGAAGATGACGAAAGTGGACAGGATGTAGCTGATTAAATGGATAAATACGCGCTGTTCAAGAACTGGTTGGAATATCCGGTGCATCGTTTACGCACCAGAGTTCTATGCATTTTGCATTGAAAAGAATGCGGTCAGCTGTAAAACACTCAACCGTCAACACATAAACCGTTTATCTGGACAGTGTTTTATAAGACAAAGTTAGTTTTGAATGTATGATGTGGGATCTATTTAAATTGAATTCTTCCAAACGGCTTCATATTGAAAGAAAAAATCGTCAACAGAGCTGTTCGATACAATCTGTCGCGACAGCTGCTTTGTGTGGAAAGGTTTTTTAGTAGGGCTGGGTTGACTGATTCTCGAGATGATCCTCGAAATTTCCAGCAACGAGCCTCGGATGACTCTTTCTTGTCGCAGGTTCTCCGAGTGATCAAACCTTTTAAACTCGGCTGAGATTCCTTATTTACTCATTACTTCATGGTAAGAGTGTAGTTGAAGATTTGACCAGTGGAAGACTTTCCGTTTCGGGAAGCAAATCATTCATAGAAATTTGTGCAAGTCTCCCAAGCACCTTGTACCCATTAATTATCAAATATTTGATCCTATTTGAAACAGTTTTGCTGACCCAATCGTACCCACCCCGATTGGGTGAATCGAATCGATCGGATTGGACTGGACTCTCGATAAGCCGTGATACATCTTGAGAAAATTGGATGGAAATTTGTACGAATCAATAGAGTGCTTCATTTTTGATTCTTCTTTTTTTTTGCTTCTTTATTCCATTTTCTCGGTCAACAACTCACAACCACTTCTCCAGTAATACAGAGGCGGAGGTCTACATGTGTGTGCATCATCAGCAATGATCATTCCAAATTTTGCTTTTTCCAGATGTTTATGTAAATATACAACAAAAATAAACCACGAACCGCTTTCGCCTGCGAGTGAGCGCCATTGACGTGCTGCTGTAGTGTGTTGTGCCGTTGCAACGGATGCTTGTGCTGTGAATCACGACGTACAGACAGGGCACAATCGGGAGGGAGCATGGGGAGGAATTGTCTGTGCATTTTTTTAACATGTTGCTGAGAGAGCTGCCGAATTCAAAAACGGAACCAGAAGCATTCGTTGTGTTGGTTGCAAAATTTTACCGATAAAAGTACCTGGCCAGCAGCACCGTTTGACCGACCTGCTGCTGCTGTTGCGACTGAACCGGAGGACCGGCTTTCTTCCCGTGCTTCTAAACTCCTCCTCAAAGAAGGCAAAGAAAGTAGCCTCAATTGAGTGTTGTTATTAGAGAACTGTGTGTAATTGTGCTTTGCTACTCAAACGCGTAATTGTTTTGACCTCAAATTCCCGAAAAAACGCACTTCATTCAAGGCAGAGCGGTAGGTTGCATTAGCGGAGTCCGTTCTGAGCTGAAATCTGCTGAGTTTGGGCTGCTGCATGTGCACGTCGCGCTAGCTATCTGCATATGGATAAATCCAGTCTTAGAGGTAAGGCGAGCTTAGGGATGGCAGATATGTTAATGGGGCCAAACAAGAAGAGATATTGCATTAGTCAATAGCTTTAACACTTTTAATCGATGTAAACTTCAACCGATGCAAAGTTATGCTTTTCATACCAAGATGAATGTGTTAAACGATCCCACCGTCTTATCCTCTATCTAAAAACATCTAATCAAGGATGAAAATACTCTCCTATAAGGCGGTGATCATTGGGTGGACAACTTCAGAGTGATCTTTATACATACTGTCGCATGATGTGAAAGTGTCTTTTTGTGGGTTATTATAACCCTCAGAGACATGTCCATGTGATTCGCAAACTGGACACAAACAGAAATCTTCAAAGAGTTCAACAATCCGCAAGGATATGAAAGGATTCTAGAATGCCTTCATTTAACTGTGAATTGATGCACCCACCTCATCTAATCCATTACGCTTTATAAAACAAACCATTTTCAAATTCTTTACGTTCATGCATGTGGCCAGACACTGTTACGTGTCAGAAGGGAAAGTGCCCTCCATTGCGCTCGCATTATATGGCGCAAGTTTCGCAAACTATAGTTGATGCAAATGCTAATGTTTTCGCCACAAACAAATGAACCGCGCAGAATGATTGGTCTATCATTGCCACTTATAATTGAAGCATATGAATCGCCTACAACAAAAGTCACTTTTACGAAGTGCAACTACACACGTTTCGCGGTTTATGATGGGGGGCCTGGCTTATGGTACGGTATGGGGTCATGGTGAATTAGGATGTACACACATCAAGCGACTTGCTCATTTGGAATACATATAATAACCATTTAAATTTTGTTGCCTTGCTTTACTTGTTTTATGTTGTTTTCCTATAGCTGCCGTTAACGGTTATGTACTACAGTGAATTCAATTAGTATTCGTCTAAAGTGAACAAAATTATATACCAGAAGTCAAGTTAGTTTTCTTATGCATCGTGCTTTTCAAAGATTGATTTCTATAAATGAGCCGTCATTTGATTATGTTTCTCAATGAATAGCAAATCTAATCAATTGGATTTCTAGCAAGGCTCTGAGATAATATTTCCACAATCTTTGACAGGTTCAAACGCAGTTTAAACTTCATATTTTAAGCCGTGCTCAAAGACTCACCTACTGCTTTGTAGAAAAAATTCGGAAGGTCTAGTCATTGGGCGGTCCGATGGCAGAGACGACAACGGCGCCGGTCTTCCCACAGCAGGACCGGGCTTCAAATCCCATCTAGATCGCTTCCCCCTACGCAGAGCTGACTACTTTGATACTCGTAAAATTAAGTCACGGAAAGCTAAAAATGGCAGGTCGACACCTTTCATGGTTGTAGGTTGCCAAGGAAGAAGAACCGTTGCTTGTTTTAAACTGAACTTCAATTAATGATAAATTATCATTTAGAAGAATTACTGATGGGACAAACAGTACGCGAGGGTCGTCAAAAAATGTTGCAATCTCGTATGATGATTTCAGTAAAATTCCTTTTCTTCTCTTTTTGAAGTTCACCCTTAATCTTCCTCAAGAGAGAGACGAATTTTTTTTCAACTTCTATCAAAAATAATTCCGCTCATCAAGACGATCAAGAGTAAGGAGTTTGATTCGACAACTTCACTTACTTAAACATGTCTTTCTTTGACTAATCATCACGCAAACGATGAAGGTTGTGGCCTCTGTATGTTGTCATAAAAGGCGTGAAACGGACGGTGAAACGAACGGAAGATACAGTTCCGGTATTAGGGCCGGATATTAATACATCAGCTCGTGGCCGCTTCGGTCGGTACACACGCAGCAGTGCTCTGGTGAAAGGGGGTGTTGTGCTAAGTACGACATATCTGATGCAATGATTTCACTCAAGACTCGGGCGCTTAGCTAAGATCAACTGTGCACAGGCCCGCGTGAAGAAAAATTGCAAAACTTTATGACTGGTTTTTCTTGACAGCAGCGGACGGGAACGAGCAATAGGGGTGATAAGAAAGTGAAAGTGAAAATAGTAAATGGGTTTATCTGGACCGTAATATCTCCAATATGAAAAGAACAGATAATGGATGATTATTATAGTTGTTTTATTTCCGCGAGTTTAAAACACTTTTATGATGCAAAAAATAATAGTAAGAGGTGTCCAATTTAAAGGGATGTTGAGGTTAAATACTGCATTTTAAAACGTCAAACGAAGCATAACGAATTTGCTTTACTCATCCGCATAGCTATTGATCGCTGGCATAAGACTGTGTTTCGTTCCATGTTTTGATCGTTGATGGGTTGCCAGAGTTTGCTGTATCATTCCATTCTCTATTCCGAAATAATTTAGGCGTTATTCTATGCGCGTACATATATGTGTGTCTGGCAAGACCAAAGGAGCAACAAGTGCTTCAACCGATCCAAATTGTAGGCGATCAATTGAGTTCTGCTACGGTTTGACATTAACTTTATTGGTACGCTGTGTGTGTGTGTGTTTGTGTAAAGCTAGCGGTTTAATGGGCAGCTTTCAGTGTACGCGGCCTATGTTTGTGATGTTTGTGAAAAGAAGAGCAACCCGTTAGCGACCGACCGACCGACCAACTCGGAAGGTTGCCCTCCGCAGGGCACAGCACAGCTCGTTGTACCGGCCGTCGCAACACACGGGCTATGGTTGGTTGATTTTTTCTTTCCCTCCTTTAAGAGCTCTTTGTTTTACTGTGAATCGGAGAAAAGTTGGTCAGCTAGTCATGATGATCTCCATACTTACAAACCCTTGAATGGCCGTTACAACCGTGGAAACTAGTATTCCGTGCGCTCCTGCCGCCACAACAAGCAACACCTCTTGAGGCGACGTACCTTTTTGTGCCGCTGTATAAAAGAAAATAAAACCATGTGGATATTGCTATTGCTTGAATGCTCGCTCTAGTTGCAGAGTGTCTAATAAATAATGACAGTTATATTGATTGCATATTATTTGTTTGGGAAAGGGTCAGTATTTTATTTTTATCCATCGAGAATACGGTGGTATAAGGCCAACTTTAGGCGCTTTATTGTGAGTCGTAATCCGCTATTGTCACGGTTATGTCGGTAATTGTGCAACTATACACTAGATAATCGTGTGGAAGATGATATTGTTGAAATTGGAAGATTTAATGTGTCTTTGCAAAACAGAAACATTCGCATGTTTTAAATAACATCAGAAGAGGTCTACGTTTGAGTGCATTATCGCTGGATGATATGATTCGATTGCTAGTGCAAGCACACATCCCGCGCAATTTTCACTGAATCGCAAAAGGAGAGAATACTGCTGATAAGAGCAAATGTATTTAAATGTTTTTGTTCGGTTATCTGTGGCAAGACGTGCTTGCAAACACTGGGAGATGTACACTTCTGATGTGCAATACGATTCTGTGGCAAACGGCTGTGTGCAGTGATTTAGATGGTAAAAATATGCTCTAAAACATTTACTCGAATCAAGCAATATTAAGATATGGAAACGATTGCCTTTTTAAGTTAAATGTATCGCTCTTATCATTTACCATAAGGTGAACCATTCGTTTGGTTAAGCGTTAAATTTAAACTGTACTTTGGAGGCTAAAATGAGAAATTAACGCGCTTGTTGAACATCTTGAACATGCCAATAATGTCCGCTGTCCTTCTTTTTTGTTTTGGTAGGTCAAACAATACAATCGCATTCACAACCAGCTGTACAAGCCACAAAAAGAAAAGTTTCTGTATGTTTTTTTTGTGTTATTTAGCGGCTACTTCTATTGGCATTCGCTGCATCAAACACCGCGAAATCATCAACCGAACGGAAGTAATGAATTATTTTACGTTGGCCCCGCTGGCTGGCGGTTGCTTCAAGAAGGCTACTACTCATGGGGACCCTCAACCGTGTCCATACGAATTGGACTTGGCACTAGGCTTTTCTCTGCAATCGTCCTTTATAAATATTAATGTAGCGGAGCGGCCATTGACAACTTCCGAGGGATCGGGAGGGTAACGCATGGCTTACCGCTGGCAAGATAATGCCATGTCTGCGCCTCCTTGCACGAATCATAGCTCCACAACAAGTGTGTGTGCCTGTTACAATAGATGTGCATAAAATTGTGGCATTATTCAACTTTTCAAATAGTTTTTCTACCACCATTTATTTGCTGTGGTACATCTTCGCGATGATAAGATGACGTGCTGGAAATCAGTTGTTTAGTGAAATTAATGTTTTGAAGCGATGGATGCAAGATATTACTTTTAAGTGGTAATATCGTTTGCATTATTAGTACAAAAAGCAAATCTACTACCAATTATTCTTTCAAATCGTACGGCCAAGAAAATTTTACAAAAATATTGGGACTCCTTACCAGGCGTTCCTTCACCGATAACCGTGCAGCCATGGCTGTCTTTAAAACAGGGTTTTTTTATCTACGCTTTTCGGGATTTAACGATCTGTTGCTTTTTGATTTGATGGCTTCAGAATGATTGGAAAAGGTGCTTCGTTATAGGTTTTCCCAAACAATTTATTGGTCACTGCTGAGGTTCGTTGGGGGGGGTCGGTTCGTATGACGATATGACGTATCGCTTCCCACCTGGCTCTTGTCCTCGAACCCAGTACTAACTGTTTTGTTACGAATAAAATAAAGTCAAGGAAACTAGAAATGGCAGTCCACGCAATTTTAATGTCAAAGATGAAGATGAAGTCCTAGTCTATATTGTTTGGGATATCCTTCGCAATTTAGAGAGCTGCCATGTTCACTTGGCCTCTAATTTTCTCAATGATAAAGCAACCGATCAATCTCTAGCGATCTCAGGCAAGCCCCCTAGCTTGTCTAGATTTTTTATCGTTAGTTTATGTCGTGTTTTACGATCCCACAATACTGTTTTGAGGGCGGATTCTTCTATACCGTATTAGCCGTTTTGTCTTTCTACAGAACAGAGAACATTTTGTTAGTGTTTCAGTGTTTCAATATATTCAGGGATAACACTTATATAACAGATACTTTTTTTATGAGATTTCGCATAAAATATTTTGTAACGCGAATCTGCAGTCAAGAATTAATTGCATCACACTTCAAACGCTTATGTACATGACCGAATCGCTATTAAAACATGTCCAAAACAGCACTGTTGGGTATTCGTAAAAAAAAGCAATTCGTGCAAACAGAACGTTCGGTGGCATTAGTCATCGTGACTGCAGTTCTTCATCACACATGTGTGCGACCTATGCTGCGATGATGATGATGACACCATTAGCCCGGCGGCCCCTACTGTAATGTGGAACAAGTAGAGCTAACCCGAAATGAGAAGACCGCAGAGGGAGCATAAATAACACACAAAGTGGAAAATGAAAACACAGAAGAAGCGTTTGGCCATATTAGAGGGACGAAAAAGCAACGACGAAAACTAAAAAACCATATGCGCCACCAACGGTGCGGGCACACAAGTATCAACACCGCCAGCGTATATGTACGTGCGAGTCCTCTGTGCCATTCACCGTGATTCTTGACATCCGAGACACGAAGAAGACACGCGCGCTGCTGCACGCATTGATTGTCATATTATATGGCGTGGCTCGGTTAACCACACGCTTTTCACCAAACAGAGCATACGCCCGGGATTCTCCTGGCGTCGAATTTTTTGAGCAACGCATTATTTATTGCGGTCGCAGTTCGTTCGTCCCCGGGCCACCTTAAGACTATTGTATGCAACAAGAGAGGCCCAACACCAAGGGGCTTAGCCGTGATGCATCCGTGGTTTGGATGTGCTTTACGGGCGGGCGGATCGTTTTATGAAGTGAGGCGACAGAAAAGGAAACGGCAGCTGTTTGTTACACTTCCGGTGTTGGTGGTGGTGGATGGCGGTTTTGATTTGATGAGTACGGACAGAGCCAGCACTACTGACAGTGGTTCAATACTGTGTTGGTGCTGCAACTGACATGGTCTGGTCGCTTGACTCTCTTCCTGTGTGCTTTTGGCATGTGCGGGCATTTGTAGAAAAATGTAAGATCACATGTTTTTGTATGATTTTTTCCCGTTTGTTTTGTTTTTTTTTCGTTACCCTTACACTCCCTTGAGAAATATCGTTTTCCGAGAAATATGAGCACGTCTTTTCTCTTTGAGCTCCACGAAAGACACACGTCCCATGTTTCAACTCATTCATACATTCATCGCTAAGACCACTTGCACCATCGTGAAATTTGATCATAAAATGTATCATATATGTTACATTTTGTATTTATAAAAAAATGATGCTTATTGGTTGAATGCTTAGCCAGCGTGTGTGTGAGTGTGAGTTCCAGCAAGGCTGCAAACCATTAACACAACATTTCTAGTGTGTGATTCAGTACGTGAAGTTTAAAAATGATAGTAATAAAAACCCTCCTTTAATAAGTTTTCTGTTGCGTGCTCTATCGACCTCTAGCTTTGTCTAATGCTTGGGTCTCTAAAATGTGACGGAGCTTCATGGGCCGAATTGCTTCACGCTACCATTGTTTTGACCTGGTGCCTGTAGGTGCTGACACAAAATCATTTCTATCGAAAAGTTTCGATAAAAAAAAACTAAACAGTCATGTGAATTTAAGACAAACAAGGTATAGTGAGACGACTAGGATGTTTGTTTCATTTTGTTTAATCACTGAACAACTTCAAGTTTTCTAAATACGAATTTATAGAAAGTGTGGTGATTGGCGAGATATTTTCAGAATATTGTTCGTCTGTTTGGAATTCAGAAATGTTCAGTGCGTTCCAACAATCAGTGTGTTATTGTTTCATGTTGTCGCTTTAGTTTATTAATTCGACATATTTAGGGACATACATACATATAGAAAGTGCAGCCAGCGTGCACTTAAAAAATATAAATAAAAAAATTTTTATAAGTTCATAAAATAGCACACACCTCGATTCCTTCATTTAGAACTATTACTTTTTCCATTTTTATCACTTATTGGTTTTCTGATGTACTCACCAGAGGATTGATAGGATCTTCAAAGTCTTCGAGGTTGTCTTGAGACTGTGTTTCGTACTCATCATAAACTTGTTGTATTGTTTCTGATATTCAGTCCTAGATGAAGCTCTTAAAACATGGCAATCTGATGACTGGACCAGACTCAATCAGTCAGCTAACAATAGACGATCGTCGACGAGGTCGAGGAGGATGCACCTTGTAAGGGACAGGCCCCTTTTCAGTGTCCAAGGGTCCTTTAAATGCATGACAAAGCCTCATTGCCCTTTATGAGCTTATGGTAGATCACCTTTTTGCACGGGAACCCTTGAAAGCGCAGTGCTCCAAGCATCTGCCTAATTTTGTTATAATATAATCCACCCCTTAGTTTGGTGGTCATTTTTAATGTTTCTATGCGTTCATTACTGTGGGTTCTGCATGATAATTTCTGACTCTATCGTGCATAGAAACTCTGGCAACAATTCGCTTTACGTCTCAGATTAGGAATTGCGAAAGACGAAATTTACCTTTTGTTTCGAGTTTTGTTACACCTTTGTAATTGTCAAATTATTATTGCTTCATGCGACTGGCGTAATTCAATCAATGGTTTTTCGGTGCCGTTTGCTGCTGCTCTCACCATCGAGGCAATATACCACTGAATCGATCTCAACTATAATTGTTCCGTAGAAAATCCATTACCTTAGTGACGCATGATCAAATTTGTACCACGCACTACTTAGTCGTGGGAGGTGTTTCATGTGGCGGGTGGGAATTTATTCGGTGCAATCAGCATCATAATGTATCAACAATGCGTGGTCTGTGCAGTGTTTCAAAGCAATAAATTGTTACATAAATAAGATAGCATCGATAAGTAAAGCTTGAAAATGTGTTACAACACAATACACAGGGCAGTTGTACCCCTTCAGTAAGGAAAGGACATTTTTCTTGGCGTTACGGCTCATGATATATGTTTATACCATAATCAGTCCTTGCTTTTTGAGGAAGTAGGCTTTTTTGTAATGGACAACATCGCCATTATAACTGGGCTACCTGTGTGATATAAAATATAACTAATTACAAGTACTTGCTTCTAAATCGAATTCCATCCCCCCTTTTTCCAGGGTGTAACTATCAAGCGCACAGATGCATCGCAGTGGTGGGAGCTGTTCGACACAAATACCTGTCGATTTTACTACTACAATGTTGCCTCACAGAAAACCGTTTGGCATCGGCCGCAGAACTGTGATATTATTCCACTGGCCAAGCTACAAACACTCAAACAAAACACCGACCCTAGCGATCGGAAGGATGCGACACTCCCGCATCATCACCACCATCACCACCATCATGGTACGGGCGGCAGCGGTGGCAGCACAGGAGGTCTCGCCGGGCTTGGATCACTCGGCGGTGCATCGAAGCTGGGTGGCAGTGGTACGGTAGGAAAATCTTGCGGCCACCGAACGGCGACGGGCGTTACGGACTATCGTGACAGAGACCATCACCATCGTAGTTCCAGCTCCGGGCATCGTCGGGGTGGCGGTGGCGGATTAGATCAACGCAGCAACAGCGAACTATTGGCCAGTCCACAGGGAAGGCACAGTCTGCAGCATAGGTAAGTTTCACCGGCACTGTGTGATACTCTGCTTTCTCTCTCTCTCTACCTCTCTCTACACTTGCAAAAGTATATCAAAACGCGCGGTAAAGTGCGTTCAAGAATGATCTCCCGCAATTATTTCTACATACACTTGCTGTTGCAAACAAGCAAGGTGTTATTTTTGTTTTTGTATCTTTTGCTAAGTATTGCTAGATTTTTTTGTGATTTACCGTAATCTGTAATAGTAATGTGTCGCCCTTCTCCTTTTGCGTCGTTGTATTTTGTGCAAATATTTTCTATACGCAACTTGCTTATCTGTCTTGATTGAGAGTACAATTGATATTTGTTTTTCTTAAACATGTTAAGGACGTTGTACGTACGTTGTTTAAGTTTTGTTCCCTCTTTTCAAACAGTCATTTTCTTTTCCTTCTTTCTTTTTTATTTCATAAACTTTTTCGGATGCTTCTTCACTTTTCTTCGTCCGCGAAATCGCCTCTCCATATGGCCTCGTCCTTCTGGACATGGTGACGATCGAATTTTTGATCAATTCCATATTTGCGTAATTTGTACTTTTCCTTAATGTATGTGTGATTTTTTTGTATCGATTTTCGGAATTTTGTACTTACAAACGTACATTGATTTGAATATCTTTTTTATTATCGTGTATTTCCTTTCTTTGCCCCGTGTGTTGTATTTGTAAACTAATTTTAAATTTATTATCCCCGATTTTGTTTCTTCCTTATATTCCCTTGATCAAATGATGCCTTGCCCAAAAAAAACCTCAATTTTCACGATTCGATTATGCCTCCTTACATGGCATCCCTTTGCTTTCCACCGTACTTACCTTTGTTTGCCTGTTGTGCGTGCGTGTGTGTGTTGTGCAAAACCTTTTCGGAATGGCATTTGGCCTGCTTGCTCTGGCACATATGTTTTCCCAAACTATCCGCCCTTGTTTGTTATGCAATACTATCTCACACTGCCATCACCGAAATTCCCTGCCGACCGAAACCAATGCCCCCGTGAACCACACATTCCACCAAAACGGGATAAATCACACTCTCCCTGGTTCGGGATGAATCCTTTGGCTTCGGTGACAATCAGATTACCACCGAAAATCTTAACCTCTCCGCTGGCTGACGGTAGCAGCAGCCACTCCTCGATCAGTCGACTGGATTCGCACAAATTTTGCAGACACGGACAACAACAGTCGAGTGGTGGTGCTGGTGGTGGCCTAGGGACCGCTGGCATCGCCGTGCCATCTTCTGGATCGGTACGCGGCAGTCAGCGCTATCCGGGCAGTTATCAGCACGGCCATCTTCATGCGTCGCAACAACAACACCAACAACAGCACCATCAGCGCTTCCACCGTCACCATCATCCCGAAAGTTCGCTCAAATCCTCGGACGCAAGTCTATCCGGTAGCTACCGGCGTCTGCACGGTGGCGTTGCTGGCAGTGTACCTGATGCTGGCCTGAGCAGCTCGCTGCGGTACGGAAGTGGTTCCAGTGGTTATGCTACGAATGGCCATAGCAGCGGTGGCGGCAGTGGTACGGGTAGTAGAAAACACAATCCTGACAGTAGTAGCGGGTAAGTGCATGGACGGCGAAGACCTAGATTTATTAATTGGATGAGGAGGGAAGGAAGGAACTGGGGAGGTGGTGGTGTGAACAGTGAAATGTAGTGTTTGTATTTGTGTGTGTGCGTGTGTAGCTGTATAATAATATCTGCATCCGCTATCATTG
This sequence comes from Anopheles stephensi, assembly GCF_013141755.1. NCBI lineage: Eukaryota > Metazoa > Arthropoda > Insecta > Diptera > Culicidae > Anopheles > Anopheles stephensi. The sequence goes on from NC_050202.1 coordinate 42,378,060, forward strand.
TCTCACCCGCTGTAGCAGTGTGTAGTAGTGTCGTCTGCACGTCTTTATTGGCAAATTACTAACATACTCTTCATTTGGTTCTGGCTGGCTGACTGGCAGCAGCAGCAGCCAAAACAAATCACATGCCCCAAAATTAATTCCACAACAATCATCTAGCATCATCATACTAGGGAGGAGAGCGCTAACTGAGAGGGAGTGGTGGTGGTGGTGGTGGTGATGATGATTTTATTTATTTGCTCATCACATCCAGCAGTATAACGCGATTCCTACGCGACTAACAACATAATTGTTCCGTGCCTTTTTGATTCCAGCTATCGTATGCTACAGGAAAGTTCCAGTTCTCACAACATTCCCCACTCGGTGATCGTCCCTTCGCCTTCCGCGTCAACGGCGGCTGTGAGTAGCAGCGAAAAGCTAGCGCTCGGTTCGTTGCATCATTCGTCCGCACTGCCACCGCCGCACCAGATGCTATCGTACTCGATCTCCAACTCGTCGGATCTCGCGGCTGGCAGTCTTTCGTCACCGTCACACTCGTTGAGCACGCCGCAGTTCAAAAAGAAATTCATGCATGACGGTGGCTCATCGAAATCGTCCTCGAAGGATGGCGGCAACCTTGTAGGCGGTGGAATGGTATCCAAGCACGAAAGCTTCGATTACGGTGGCAGTAAGTGATGGTTCCGATTTTAAAATAAACGAGAGCGCACCTCTCGTTGTCATTCAGTAGTGTGCAGGTCCTTAATTAGTTTGTCTTTTTCCTAGATCCGAGTGCATCATCAATTTCGCTGACAAGATCTGGCAGTTTTCTATCGTCTGCGGGGATAACGAGCGGCGTCGGAGGAGCTATTGGTACTCCCATTTCTTCGCGACCGTACGGGCCGTCTGGAAGCGGAGGAAGTCATCATTCTTCCAGCGGTTCGCACAGAAAGGGTAGCTTTGATGGGAACGGTGGCAGTGGCAGTGCTGGAGGAGGCATTGGAGGTAATGTCGGAGGAGCTGCAGGAGGAGGCGGCGGTGGAGGAGGAGGAGGAGGAGGAAGCGACGATTCGATGCATGAAAAATACTTTAAATCGGTGGAAAATACACCCATCACGCGAAGGCGTCACACAACGTCCTCGAAATCGCCGTTGCAGCAGCAAAAGCAATCAAGCGATTCTAGTCCCCAGAGTCCCATTAGTCCACAACAGCAGCAACAGCAGCAGCAGCAGCAGCAAGGCAAAGTGCAACGGCCGTCAGCATTGTCGGTGGAGTTATCTTCCGGTAGTAGTTACCAAAACAACGGCAGCAACAAATCTAGTCATAAAAATAGCAATACCAATAGTAGCAACCCCGCAGGTGATCAGCCCAGCGACCTGCTGTACAATGCTGATGCTGCGGCAGGCAAAGCGGACAAACATCTTGATAAGATGAAGCACGATCGCGGTGCCGGTAAAATATCTCCCGGTGCGGTGTCCATGGGCGGGAAACAATCTCCATACCCGCCCAACATTTCGGCATCCTCGTCCTCTAGTCATCCGATGGATCAAACGAGCGGAGGGAGCAGCGCTGCCAAAGGCAGCGGAGGCAAGGATCAGTTTTCGTTGAACCTGAACCAATCGAACCTCGACCGGCACAATCGAGTGCACGATCAACAACAGCAACAAACGCTGGAGAAAAAATCGTCCGGATCGACGCATACTGTCGCTTCGAACAATTCATCCACGCACAATGCGAAACATGGAAAGAAGACCAAGAATTACAACAATCACAACAACACCGCCAGTGGCACCGGGTTCGATTTCGATTACGACAACGGCAATACCTCGCCTCTGTACTGCAACTGGGACAAGGTAAAGTTGTTGTCAGGCTGAAATGAAATTGTCTCGCTGAGCTGGGTTTAGATGGATCTTTTTACGAATGTTTTGTTTGACGACTTTCTTTCAGAAAATGCAGGAACATTTGCTCCCTTTGCAACACTATATACTAGAGCAAGCGAAACTGTCCGGCTCCTACGGGCTGGGTGATCTGGACTCGGATTCATTTCACTCCGACAGTCAATCGGAGCATTCATTTTCGGGACACGAGCCGGACAATGAGGACTCCGATCATTCGGACGGACATGGTGACTATTTGGCGCATTATCCTTACGAAGAGTATGGCGCACGACATGCCCAGGATGGCGGTGTTTCGTACTACAACTTTGATTTAAATTTTGGCGATCGAGACGAGAAAGAAGACATGTAAGGATGCGAGGCTAAATATTTGGAAATTTTTTGTGACTAATTAAATGATTTCCTTTGCCCGTTTTTAGATCCGAGGAGGTTACGGCCAAATTAGAGAGCATGCCAGATCAAATATACAGTCCAGTGAAAAATCACCCTCCATTGCACAAATTTCCGTCGCCTGCATTCCAGGGAGGAAGGCCGGGTCTTGACCCGACTGGTTTGCTGCCAGATACCGTTGACCGTGGTCCTCCCACAGTGCCGATGGGCAGCGGTAATGGTACATTTGGTTCGAAGACTTCTTACCTGCAACAGATGGCTGCAGCCGCTGGCCAGCATCAACAGCAACAGCAGCTGAGCGGAGGAATGCAGCCACCGCAGCAGCAACAGCCGCCACCGCACAAACTCAACAAAGCCACACTGTTGCAACGGTTCCAGGAAAATCTAACACTCGCAACGACGGGCGGGCCGGGAGCAGGTAGTAATGGGAAGATAGCCGAGATGGCGCTGCTTAAAGAATGTGACATCGAGAAATTTGCGCAGGATAATCTCAACCTACACTCTAAGGGCATTTTCCGCAAGAAATCTTCCGTGCGAGACATGCTTAGTTGGACGTCGAACGCGATAAGCCGTCCGATGCTGTCGCTTGCACGGGACAAGGCGGGCAAAAAGATGGCAACGGATCTCTTTAAGTTGGTTCAGATATACATGGGTGATAGAAAGGCACGCTTAGGCATGAGCCTGAACTCGGTCGCGATAGACATCGTGACGATGGCGATGGGTCAGGCACAGTTGCGGGACGAGCTGTACATTCAGATCTGCCGTCAGACGACGGAGAATCAGTGTCGAGAATCGCTGATTCGAGGCTGGGAGCTGATGGCAATCTGCCTGTCGTTTGTACCACCGTCGCCTACGTTCCAGCCCGCCCTGCTGGGTTACATCAATCGACATCGGGACCCATCGTTTGCGACCAGCTTCCCCGAGGTCGGTAAATGGCCAATCCATGTGCAGGTTTCTCACTATGCTACGATAGCGTGTCGGCGACTGGATCGGATCGGAAGCTCCGGTAGGAAGCAAGCTAAACGGCCGTCGGAGGATGAGATCAAGCAGGCACGGGAACAAATTTTCCGCGACAGCATGTTCGGCAATACGCTTAATGAGGTGATGGAACTGCAGAAGGAGCGATTCCCGGATCGTCAGCTTCCCTGGATACAGACAACACTTTCCGAACAAGTAAGTTCATCTTAACGTCTGTTAGCACTCTCAATATCTCTCTCAAGAATTGCGTTAGTAGTCGGAGAAACGGAACGGAGAAAGAACTATGTTCACCTGATATGAGAAAATACTGATTGCAGAAAGTCTTCAAGAGTGCAGAACACAAAAAAAAAATGCTGGATGGATGGCTCTCATTGCTCAAATTGCAGTTCAATATTCTTTCCTTGGAATTATTAATTATTACATGGGACGACTTCAGAACCCTTTTGTATGGAACAATAACAAATTTTATACTTATTATCTCTCCTAACCAGGTGTTACTATTGAACGGAAAGCAAACTGAAGGCATTTTCCGAGTCCCGGCCGATGTTGACGAAGTTAATATGCTGAAGAATTTGATTGATCGCTGGGAGTTTCCAGAAAACAAGGGAACGATGGGTGAGAATTGAGTGAAAACGAAAACCCAGACGGTTATTGTAAACGAAATGTGTAATGTTTCAGATGCTCACGCTCCTGCCAGTTTGCTAAAGCTGTGGTATCGCGAACTGTACGATCCGTTGATTCCGGACGAGCTTTATGATGAGTGTGTCCAAACAGAGGACCCCGCTGAAGCGGCCGCTATTGTAGAAAAGTTACCAAAAATCAATAGATTGGTAAGTGTTGTGTAATGTTTTTCAACAAAAGATACGTAAGCAAACCTAAATCTCTCTAACCTTATCTACTCCCATACAGGTTCTAACGTATTTGATACACTTTTTGCAACAATTTTCCTTACCCGACGTTGTGGCTAATACAAAAATGGATTCATCCAATCTGGCGATGGTATTTGCACCCAATTTGCTACGCTGCCAGTCCCAGGATCCGAAAGTAATTTTAGAAAATGCCCGCAAAGAGATGACGTTCATGCGCACTCTGATACAGCATATGGACACAACCAGTGTGACATATTTGGTGTAATAGGAACCATGGACTACAGCAGCAGATCAAAATGGGCAAGGAACCAGATACTTCATTCGCTGTTTGCTAATGCTGGGATTAATAATAGATTTGCCGCCGGCACTGGTACGGCAGACTTATTCACGGGTTCATAAGCGACTTTGCCATTGCCAAAGTACGTAGCAAAACACTGGCAATGTTTTACTGTTGAGTAGAAAGTTATTGCAAAGAGAAGCGAGCGCTCTTGTCGAACAATATTATCAACTTACGAGAGTATAAAAACCATATTTTGTGCAGCATAAACCCCCTTTTTGGATATCGCACTGCGCGTAAGAACGGTGCACAAATGTGTTTGTGTGTCGCACTGTCTCATAAACCCTACTACAAATCTACACCATTCAAACGGAAATCGGCCAAATGGTCTGCACCGTCTGAGCACACAAATGCTATGAAAATAATATACACAAACACGAAGGAAAAATACCATACAAATAAACACACACACACACACACAAACATGTTTTGCCATGCTGGCTGGTTATACTTCGTAAAATGTAACAGTTGAGTCGAGATCAAAGTCGCTTTTGAGGATAGCAAATCATCGATGCATTATTTAACCGAAAGGCTTCATAATGTAAAACGGAATAAAATATTAAAGTTACACACCCATAAGAAACATCTTAAACATCACAAGGCAGCACACAACACCACTCACTCGCATCCATACATGCATGCTACAAACAACAACTTAAAGGAGGAAGCCACATGTGTTGGTGCAGAAACTCTATAGCACATCGACACACACACTCACACTCACACCAAAATCTGTGAAATATCCTGTTCAGTAATATAAAACATATGGTAAAAAATGGAGCTACTATTAGTAACTGCTTACTGAAATTAGAAACGAAAAAAGGCCGCATAATAACGAAGAATAAGGTGCAAATGCTATTACTTTCATAATAAAACATACCAAAAGCAACAGCAACTGTTGGACCGACGGGTTTAGCAGTGAGCATCAGATAGCTTCTAGAGGAATACGATACTTCAGAAAACCTTTAAACAACCATCCGGTTGCGGAAAGCACAATTTACACAAACGAACTGAAACATTTAATGCCCAGCAGAGCGCCTAATAGGGAAGCAGCAGTAAAATAACCAAAATCTGGTACGCAAGACCACAAAACAGAAGCGTGTATGTGCTCGGTTCACGTCCTCCCAGGAAAGAGGTTTCCGAGTTCACTGCGTTGTTCTGCTTTTTATTTCACGAAGAGAGTATAAAGATTTCAAAATAGGGCGTGGCTAGGGTTTCATCAGCAATTTCCATCTTGTCATATCTGTTACTGTGTTTCATTGTAAGGTTGGCGCAGCAAGTCGAACGTCGTGGCGTCCTATTCACGTGGACGCCAGTGGCGATAGTCCTATTCACTTGATAATCTTAGAAGCTACGCGATTGTTTTATACCAAAATTAATTATTATATTTCCGAACAGGAGGCAGATCTGCACGGTAGCTGGTTACGTTCGCTTGCTCTCTCGTTCTTTCTCTAGCTTGGTTAAATTGTAAGATTTGTGTAGATATATTTTTATAATGCGTTTGTTCGAAACCATCGATTTTTACGAATGATTTAAGGCGTATAAGTAAGGCAATACCAATGCTCGTGTGTTTTGCGAACGAACGGCGCGTGTGAATCGGTGCATAACGTTTTGTTAACCCAATAGGTCCAGTACAACAAGGGGTATCTAATTACGAATCTTTCTGTCTTTGCTCTCATCGTGTTGGGATGCGTGTAACCACCATCTCTATGGCCTTTTTCGTGTAACACGTAACGTAGAATGCAATACAAACATGCTCTTGTTCAACCTGCAAAACACAAACACACAATGGTCGTAGAACGAGAAACCAATAATAATGCGTCCATGTTGGGGCAACGAGACATGAGCGAATCCATACACTATTTTATGCAACAACATTGCATCAAGCAAGTTACAATTAGCAAAACAAACAAACAAACAAACACTGAAGCAGGAAGATGCAAGCAAAGAAATAAAGAGCGCCGAACAAATACTGAGATAAAAAAGTATATATATATATATTCTATATTGAGAGAGAAGTTTGAGTAAAAGAAGCATACACAAACCAATTAATAATTTATTATGAGGACACTAAAAACATAGATGCTAACGGGACGAGACAGGAGGACAAAAATGGAGAAAGTGACATTAACCTGACGCATTATTATGCTAAATAAAAGAAACAAAAATACGATATAAAAATGAGTTTCATAGTAAATTACTGCAGTGTGCGGCAAACGCGCGCTGTACACTGCTGTGGTGTGCGTTTTGTGCTGTTGTCGTGGTCCGATTGAAACATCTGTTTTGCTCAGGGATCTTCTGGGCTGCTCCGAGTGCACCGCAGTACCCTGAGCAATCAGCATTAATCTACGTCAATTTGATTCGGATCCGAGATGAGGTGCGTACCGGGAATAGTGGCTGTAGTATTGCTGGTTAGCTTTGACTTTTGTATCACAGACGATAATGGCTCGTGAGTAGATAATGATAAGTTACGTTTTACTAACACACTGTACTAAGACTCTGTCCAAAATCTCCTGAACTTTCAGTGAAATTGCGATTGCTGCTCTTGTGCTAGCTCGGGGAGGATCAAAGGGCATACCGCTGAAAAACATCGTCGAAATACAACCGAATCAGACTCTGCTGGCTCGCGCTCTGCACACCATCCGACAGTCCGGTGTATTCAATGCCATGTGGGTATCGACCGACCACGAACAGATCGCTTCCGAAGCTGCACGCCACGGTGCCACAGTGTTTGCTCGCTCGGCAACGCACGCCCAGGACCATTCGAGCTCGTTAGCAGCGACGCAAGAGTTCCTGCACGCTCATCCGGAGATCAACCATTTCGCCTTGATTCAATGCACTTCACCGTTGCTGCGCGCGGACTATTTGATGCAAGCTGCCCACCAGGTTCGTGCGTTTACGGACAATGCGATGGGCATGATGCCATCGTGCGCTTTCAGTGTGGTGAGAAGTTACAAGCTGCGCTGGCGGATCGCGGATACTCTTAACGGGCGTTTGCAAGCGATCAATTTCGACCCAATGGCTCGCCCGAGGCGGCAGGATTGGGATGGTGAGTTAGTAGAAGCAGGTATGTTTTACTTTTCCCAGCGGCAGCTAGTGATGGATATGGGCATTTTCCAAAGCGAATGGTGCACAGTAGTGGAGGTGGACGAACAGGACGCGCTAGAGATTGACAGTGTGCGGGATCTCACGCTGGCTCGTGTTTTGATTGACATGGAATAGCATTAATCTACAACATAATTGCTTACTCGTGTTTTGTGTGCCAAAAACCTTGTTGTAAAATAGGTTGAACATGGTTGTCATAAATGCTAAAAATTGCCACAGCATTGCTTGGTACAATTTCTAATAATTACAAATTTTCCATTTACTGTTCAATAAACGTATATCAGTAGTATCTTAAATGTGCTGATAGTTTAGACAAAAATATTGCAAACAAATAAAAAGAAAGGAAAGGATAACTAATAATTTAGGAATTTATATTCGAAGAAAACAACAACATACGATAGATGTTGTAATGTGTTTTTTCTAATATGAATTTCCTGATTTAAATGCAAAGAGTGAGGCATTGTTGAGAGAGATCGCTGAAAATGATGACCACATCTGTGTATGTTAATCAGACTATTGTTTCTTAAAGATCGCATGCCGACTTTTCGGAAACCTAGAATTTTAACCTCAATTTTCATTTATTACGAGGCGGCTTCTTCGCATCTGAATATTCTCAGTATCAATCAGCTGCTGCCGTGAAGTGCTTTGAACATGCTGGACGTGACTGTATTTAATGCGAAACATTGTATGACACCGACGAGGAATATAATTCTATATCTTGCTCATCACAGAGATGACATGACGGTGGTGGGGGGTTACTAAGCTTGCCGATGGGCCTAAGTACTGAATTGATTGCATTAGATAATTGCTGTTTGTGCGTTACATTGTTCGGTGGTTCGTGAGGTGTGTGCACTTAGAATTTTCTTAGCCACGTACACACCCCTATGCATGTGTTTGCACGGTTGGTTTGTTCCTGTAAATGAGCAAACTTACTGTATACTACCATACTGCTACGTGTAGTTTCTGCTTTCAAACATACATTAACCCGTAAAGAGCGCCAGCAACAAACCGGGGTTTACCACACGCAAAGGTTTTATTCTACTCGTTTGGACATGCACTTAACATACTTGGTAGTAATGTTCGGAAAAACGAACCGATCATCTACCTTGGCCATATCATCGTACGACACCACGTACGTCTCCTCGTAGCCGGCTTTCGCTGCAGCAACTTGCGATCCGATCGCCGTGAAGCAGGTGGATGTCAACGGTAAGCCAACGCCCTTGCAAAGGGGAATTCGTGCACGCAGAATCTCCGTAGCAATGCCTCGTCCCCGGTAGTTTGGCGCCACCGAAAGTCCCATCGCTCCCAGATACTTATCGACACCGTATCGCTCGTACACGTTTGCCTCCTTCATCGTGTAATCGACCAAATCGTAAATGCATTTCCAAATTTTGCCTTTGCACTGCGCATAAAAGAAATGAACAGGTAGGTTGAGGATAGGGAAGATATTGCCACCCCTTGCAAACGGTGCACTCATACTTGATACTCTTCCTTGTCGCTTTGCTGGGAAACGTACAGCATGTTCATGCCCGCAATTTCATCGCTTCCCTCCTTGAAGCACACGAGCACCAGGTGAAATTTGACGAATTCGCGCCACAAATCAGCTATCTCATCTACGCTTTGCTGCTCACTTACGATATCTACCGGAAGGAAGAGATTAATCAACGCAAACTGTACGCAATCAATTGCAGCGTAATGCTCACTTTTGGCACGGCACGTCGGTTCATCGTAGACGAAGTACTCCATCATGTGTGCGATCGCTTCCTCGAAACGATCTTCCGGCAGATCCTGCACACGGTACGTAACCAGTTGATCACTTTCCGTATCCTTCGCCTGGAACGTATGCCAAACCGATGGGTACGGTACGTTGTCGGGTCGCTTCCAGCTCATCGTGCAAGTTTGTGGTCGACTTCTTGGCCGTACTCGACAAAGATTCTCACGCGCTCGTTTGCGAAACTCGAGACTGTTGTTGTGCTTCTCGCCGCGTGAAGCAACGGACTGAACTGTGTGAGGAGCAGGTTGATTGTTTGACTATGGGAGACCTCCCCTGGGCGGCGCACCCTCAGCATTTCGATCAACGACTTGACTGCTCGGAAGAAAACACAAGCTTCGTGCGTCAGTGTATGTGCGCCAGAGTGATATGCTTGTGTGAAAAGTTGAGCGGCCCTCGTCCAGATAATAGGGCAGCTTGACTAGTAGTAGTTGATAAGGTGACCTTCGTGTTTTGCTCTAATAACGTGTGGATGGCGATGAGATATTTGCATCCAAGTGGCCACCGCCTCCTATCGAAAATGTTATCCGTCTTCAAGCGATCGAGCCAAAATCTTTCCTCCGGAATGTTTGTGATGTATAGATAGAAGACGCCGCGCCAGCCCTCTCACAGGGGGGTTCCCTGATTAGACCTGCTAAATTTGCAGCAACGCATTTTTGGAAAGGGGAAAGAAGCCCAGCGTTGATGACAGTAGCATTCGCATTAATGGAAGATAACGATGATAATACAAGACCACCCCATATGGCCACCAGTCATGGCCACACTCGGTGCATACTGTGTAACGTTTGCCCGGGAACCACTGATAAGGGTGAAAAGGAAGTAAATCGTTTTGATGCTGATTAGTCGCTTGCAAGATCTAGGCGTTTGTGTGTGTGTGTGTAAGAGAGTAAGTCGTTTGAACTAGCGGTTTGAGAGAGCGACACGGTAGTATGCTAGGAAGATAGTTGGCGCAAAAATGTGTTAAGTCACTATGTCAACATCGCACGTAGCTTGCACACACTAGAATTGGATTTTTATTTAGCATGCGTCTCAATGGTAAGACTATATACTTTTGCATATAAACGCAGATATACGGCAGATAAACGGCTTGATGGAAGAGTTGGCTACGATGCGAGTTGCTTACACGAAGGGACCGATATCAAGTCCCGTCAGGGAATCTCTCCGTGCGCAGGATTGAATATTACAGAGTTGCCGAAATCCTCGGATTAAAGACATCACTGACGGCGTTGAAGACCCGCCACCCCGTACCCGTAGCAAAGCAGTCGGCCCTGCGTACGGTGAAGAGGGCCAATGGATGTTGCCGCCTTTGCCACTGGAACGCCCCATTAATTCAATTCGGCCAGTTTATAAGTATCGAAGTCAGCGTAGTGCTTAATGTAGTACTTAAAACAATACGTTTGAATAGAGCCAACAATCTCAGCATTGTTTCTTAAACCATGAAATTTTGCAAGTTGGCATTCGGCGGACAAGTCTTCAATGTTTTTTTTCTTCTGAGGCTGTTCTATTAAAAACAAACTTTCTCTGACGCATCGCTTAGTTTGTCTTCCGACTATGTTTTCCTCCTATCAGTATTGACATATTCACCCTTATCATTCAGCTTTAATATTAGCCTCTTGAATTAGCTTGCACGCGACTGTGTTGTTGTGTTTCTGCAGCACTCGTCAATTGTGCAGTTGCATAAGGCAAATGAATATCAAATTTATAAAAAATATTTAAAAGACTCTGTGGCCTAAAACTGGAGTTTTAAAAATAATATCTATCGAACATCTTGTCTAACAAATATCAGACTCTACCAATTGTCTTGGGATACTCGTCGATTTGATATTCGATATCGCATTACCTGCTGCAATCGGTTGCTGCTAAGCCATTCTGAAATTAAAGTCGTTTCGGAGATAGTTCAGGATTATATGAATAACATCCCTTGTATGAATAACATCGACGAAGAATGCTATAATCTCACAATTTATTCCCGAAATGTCCAGGAGTTTTTTCGAATTGAGACTCAATAGTCCTTTAGAACTCATTGGAACATAGCTGATAAATGGTTTAAAACTTTAATTAGATCTCCCAACAGCGATCTAACTGAGTAAACCTTTTGTTTATATAAATTTATATTTCCGAGACTTTAGTCTGTGTACCATGCCACATCCATCTGACTCGCGAGGCAACCAAAAAACCGTTCCGTTCGTCTATTTAAAAATGTTCGCTGGGCAGCGGCATGATAGCAGCACCATCCAAATGAAGCTGGTGCTAACGGTTTAAGCGTACGCGCTTGCGCGGTCTTTGTTGTCAATGCGCAAACACATGGTTTTCCCTATCGCACACGCTCACCGAAAAGGTTGTGCGTGTGTTGTTATCATTTTAATTCAGACGACAAACGTATCTGTAAGAGTTGAGCTAAAAAGGAATTCAAACCACGGTTAAATGTAGCGCAGTGTACGAACATCTTTCCAACGTAAAACAGTGATTACCCTTGCCTAACGTATCATGCCCTGGGAACGACCGGACAACGTGCCTTACCCGAACGTTTGGTGGACGTTCGATGCACCCGATCCGGACCGTGAGGATGGTGCGTTGGCTACGTACCGGGTGGAGGATTTGACGGAAGATCGGTTCGAAGATGCCGTCAAGCTGTACACCGAGCATTTTCTGGACGATGAACCGCTTTGTTCGTATGGTCGGGTGCGGCACAATGCTCTGTCGTACGAGGAGGTTGTCAAATTCTGGATGCACGTTTTTAGCGAGAAGATGACCATAGTGTGCTACAAGGAAGGATCCAAAGAGCTGGTGGGGGCCAACTTGCTGGCAGTGAAGTGTGTCAACGATAAAACAGATATAGCCAGTTTGGTATGTATGAGTGTGTATACATACACATGCAGGCATTCGTCCATAATAGAACTAAGGCTCATTTGGTTGCTCTACTTCGTTTGCAGATCACTTCCGAAAGTATGCAAAAATTGGTCGCCGTTAATGAGTACATGACCGACACGGTGAACCTGTTCGAGCGGTACGGTGTCGATAAGTATCTGACGGCATACGGTCTTAGCGTAAGCAATCGCTACCGAGGACGAGGAATTGCCACTGAGATACTTAAAGCCCGTAGACCGATTTGCCGTGCGTTTGGCTTACGTCTGTCGAGCACCAATTTTACCGCCATCGGTTCTCAGATACCTGCCGCGAAGATAGGCTTTCAAACGGACCTGGAGATGATGTGAGATCAATAATGGCACAAACGACCAGTCACATTTACTAAACAATTATTTTACCTTTCCAGGTACGATGATTTTGTGAAAGTCAACCCGTCGTACACATTTGAAGGCATTAAGAGCAAAAGCATAAAGCTGATGAGCTTGCAGATCGAATGAGCAGTATCCTCGGGATGAAGTGTGAGAAAGTTGTGGAGCAGCTGAACTTAATGTAGTTACATAGAATAAATAACAATTTGCCAATGTTTAGTAATGTGAACGTACCGGTACTTTTGCTAGATAGTGCGATAACAGGACGTTATCTAGATGATGGTGCACGTTTGATATGCTCACAACAAGTGACTGTTGGCTACTGAGCTTGGGTGACAACAACCTTCGCACAGCTGTGAACATTTTCGGGCATGGTGTAATCTAGAGAACATTGTACTAATCCATTCATGGTGCCATTTCATAATGAATCATGCCATACTGTTTCTAACATATGTAATTATCATCAAAGTACAGATACAGCTAGCTGATACGTTGGGGCGAAAAATCAGTTAATTGTACTGAATTCACATGCTCTGTAAATTAATATATAATTTAGCATGCGATGTAGAATAGTAGTTTAAGCACCTTTCTAAATCTTTTTCCTAGTAATTTATAGCTTTTCCTTAAATTCTGTTCAGCCGAGCATGCTTGAATGATGATTTAAAAATAAGATTGGAGTAAATTTTAGCATCACTGTCGTAATATCATGAAATTTTTAGATAATACTGGTCAAGTTCAATCTACTTCCAAAAAAACAACAAAAAGAGTCTATAGAATAGGTCTTCAAACAACCGCTCTCAGGCCAAATGTTAGCAATTATAATCGATAAGATATTTGACTGTTTTTTTTATCATGTATGAGTTGTACATTTGCCTATTTTTTATTCTATTAGAACCACCTGGTTGTATTGCTTAAAATTAATTTACAGATCATTCTCTCTTCACTTAAATTAGGAGACATTTCCTTCTCCAAACCGTGAAAAGACATATAATAAATGGCTTAAAACTGTACACCGATTAGGAGAGAGAGACACAATATTGAAGAAAGTCATTTTGCTAAAGTAAATAGAAAGGTAAAAAATAGAAAGAAGCAAATAGAAAGGTCGGAAGGATTTTATTGGTTTAAAAAACCTTGAACATTTTCAACAATCTGTATTTAAAATTCAGCCGATGCGAGCAGTATTCGAGCAGTTTCTCCAAAACCACTGCTCGAATCGATCCGTTCAAGCGCTCGCACGGATTTCGCTAGTTGGGTTGCAACGTTTGGGCCAAGAAAGTCAAGACATGGCTTTTCTCTTCAAGATAATGAGCTGGTGCGAAATTGAATCTTGAAATCCAGCGCGAGCAAAACAATCATTTCAAAACGAACTGCTTGACCAGGAACACAACAGCGAGGAACGGTCCGCGACAAACATACCCCACAAGACTATTGTCGTTGGTTGTTTTGTAAAGTATGATTACCGATCGGAGAGTCTAATTGGAGAGGTGTGTACAAAGTAAATATGGATTGAATTGGATCCGACTGTCGAAAGCAAATTAGTTTCCGATTGTATCGAAAGTGTGTGCTCATAGCGCATGGCAGTGTGGTGTAATGATCGATTGACCGTCGTCGCAAAGGATTGTTATGGCCGTAACAATATGCACAGTACCGAAAACGAATGTGTGAAAAGTGAATTGGTTGTTAGGTAGGCAAACAACAGCCAATCGTTGTTTGCGCGTTATGCAAATCGTGTGTTTGTGTGTTCAGTAAGCTGAGTGAAGATCAGTTCTGTTAGGAATCAAGTGCAGTGTAGTTTCGATTGAAACATAATCGATGTATTATCGACAAGTACCGCATCAAGTGAAGGAGTTAAAGGAGGCTTTCTTAGCCCTCCCGAAGCGACACCAACAATGCAGTGAGGTGTGATCTTCTGCAGACTTGTCCAACCGTGTGCTGCTGCTGATGCATGACGGTATGCACGGTGGGCCCCCGTAAGCGTGGTGGGCTTTTCCTAAAGCGCAAGGAACCCATGCTTCGTGCGGAAATAATCACTCTGCCCTCGTGCGTTCGTTCCACGGCGAAGTACTCGATTGCGCAAGTGGTTTGGCTGAACGGACCGCGGTCACTACTTACATTCGTAGCCGTGTAGCGTGTTGTGTGTTGTGCTGGCGGCTGTGGACATGGATCGTGAATTCCTAGCTAATGAGTGAAAACATAGTACCGTGCTGGACAAATAGCTGGGCGTTACATTCTTATTATAGCAACGCAATTAGTTCCCAAACTCGCTTGCGGGGGCATATGAATTAACGCTTAAGTAACATAAAATCGCATCGCATTAAATGTGACAAAATCTCCTCAAGTGGAACACTATTTTGCGATCGATCTTAGCGCGATCACGCATTGCAAGACAAAAAAATAGCAGGGACAGAGATTTTTATTTTCTTCGAAAAGAGCAAAACATTTGAGGAAATTATGTTGCTTATCAAACACATGCACATGAGTGTGCTGCACACACACACACACACACACACACACACACACACACACTCAATCATTCCCTTTTTGCAAATATGCTCTGGGGTCCGGTGCGATTGAAGAAGTCCTCCCCGATCATCGCTGAGGTGCCTCGCCGCCAATGATCGTTCTGTTTGGTTCAAAATAAATTTTAACACAGGTTCCGCTGGCCGGTTTTCAGGTTTCAGACGGGCATCACCGCGAGTTCACCGAAACTGACTTTCCCGTGAGAGCAGCGGCAGCATCAGCAGCCACCAGCAAGAAGCAAACTTTGTTAGAGAAGAACTTCTCGGTAACACGAACCCAGTTTGCCAGTTTCTGCCATGCTGCTGCTGCTGCTGCGACGCTCGGCCAGCCAAGCACCACATACTCACCCAACAGCCAGCAGAGACGTAGGGTGGAAGGCGGGAGGGGGGGCACAACGGGGGCGACGCACATCGAAGCCAAGAGGGTTCAATTTGAATGAGACGTTTTTTTTTTGGTTGTTGGCTGTGTGTCTTCTCTTCGTTCGAGTTATTTTTTCGCGTTCGAATCACCGATCCGTTACGGATATATACGTACCGTTCGGGGGTCTTGGGGGAAGCAGCGAATGGAATGGCATGCGGGTCAGATCTTGGCGAGCTCCGGTTTGGTGGTGCTTTTTTATTGTTTTTATTTTCCTACCAAACCCGGCCCACTGCTGTTTGCCGACACTTGTCCCGGAATCGTGGCGGAAGGTGTGCGTGCACCCGACGGTTTCTGTACCCCTTAAACGGTTATGGTCGCGGTTCAGTTCATCTGACCAATGTCAGTGCCCACACGGCCCACGAATAGTATGGTGGTAGAATTGGTAATTGGGTTCAAAGAAAATGTGAAATTTGTATTTGTTTCAGTTTCCGTCTGTTACGCGTTACTTTCTTTACCCTTTACCACATTTTTAAGGGAAGTTCATGAACGGTTGTGCATAGCTGGATCGAAATGTTAGGGACACATTAAAGGATTGTTTTCATAATTAGAATTATGTGTCAACGTTTTAGAATTCTGACGCGAATGATTCTACATGTTCCAGTAGAACACGTACAAGAACACAATATCAAGCTTTGAAATGTAGAGGATCAGATAGATCAGAGAATAGCCTGTTACTTAGTATTAGAGATCTACCTGCTGAGCTAAGTTTGGCGCTCAGACATACTTACAAGATTCGAACAAAATTATCAGAAATAATCTAACCGCCATCGATCACGATCCTACCTGTGATGGGAAGATTTTTTGCCTCAAAGATCGAGGAAGTAATCGACGCTGGCCTAACAAAAAGGACCAGGCAGGTCGCAGTTGGAAAAGGTTAGACTTTTAGATCAGTAAAAGCCGTTGATCATCAGGAAGAAATATTTAAGAAAAGGAAGGAAAAGGATAGGTCTTTCGACACTGCCACGGGAATACTCCAGACATTACAAGGAAAACAGCATAACAACACACTTGCGAATAGAAAGATAACACCTTAAAGAGGATAATCTACAAATTTTGCATAGATTGAACACATTTAGCGTACCAAAAGTGACAATCCCCTCATTGGATCTTAGCTCCAGCACGTTTTACTTCAACCTTTTGCATGCTTTAGAGCCTGTATTGTATGCTCGGAACGGAACACCTCACACACATTGTGCGAAAGTTTTTAATGTTGCTGCAAAGCTCTCGATTCATAGAATGGAAATAGAACTCCGCCACCCACCCCCTTTACTCACTGTCGATCGTCCGTCCGTACGCGAATCCTAGGTGGTGGTTTGTGGCAAAAATAATTGATTACATTATTCCTCCTCCCGTCCGCTTCTTTCTTGTGCCTGGCACCCGGAGCAATGCTGCAATGAGGGCTCATTTTCAAACTTTCAGTGTGACTAAACAGTCCCGTTGGGGTACACCGCATAAATCAATGGTTTTATGTCATGGCTGGTTTATGCTCCTCCGTTCCGTGAGGTTTTTTGTTCGAGTTTCTACATACGAGCAGGAGTAGTAGTGGTAGTGGTAGTAGGTCGATCAATCGATCGATCGATCGTTTCGGATCTAAAATCGATCGATCGCGAGCGACCGCTGGGAGTGGAGAACCATGCCAATCATGCAATATGAAGTCATGCGAATCGGCAACGCATAGCGGCTGCATCTGACACACTGTGCTTGGACAATTGCAAACGTTCTGAGTGAATAATACGCGGGGTGAATAACACAAACAGCTAAACTCTAGGATGGTGTGCGTAGGATTGATTTACAATCGGAAAGTGCTGAGATGTTCGTTTGCTGCGCCAGGTGGTGTTTGATCGCGTGTTTGTGTGCTTGTGTGCCCTTTTATATGCGTCCGTCAGTGATCTCCATTCTGATTCACCCATTTTTACACAGTGATCGATAGTGATAGATTGGCTGCCAGAAGTGTAACGTTCTAACAGGAGATCATTGCCGAACAACGGATTGGAAACGCGCCGATTGTCATGTGATGGTGAGTATTACTGGTTCCCTTACGATTATATGTACATTCATGCCTGTGCCCACTGGCAAGCCATCGGTGCTTAACTTTCAATCGTTAAACTTAAAAACAAAACATTGCATAACCCGATCGACGCCGTTTCACGCACTGCGCTGTAGCGCTACAATAGTAATGGGAAACATCTATCGTTCTGAGTGTTTGTTGTTGTTGTATATCGCTCCATCATCTAACGCTCCATCCACCGTGCTCATTACAACGCGCGTGGGGGTATGCCTCCAGTGATGTGATTGATGAATGTCCAAGAATAATCCAATCTTCCTTTTATTACCTGGCGACCGGCCGACCTGCGCACTGCGGCATAAAAACATCGCATCAACAGGCACGATCATCGCAAGAGCACGGGGCTTCTTGTCTCACCGGGCACCGGCTCCGCACACCAAGAAGGAGAGTACCAGTTAGTGACCATTTAACACATGGCACAAGGCGAAATGGTGCGAAATTGGCTCCAGAGCACCACAGCAGTACCGAAAGATCGACAAAACACCGCTTTCCCTGCTGGTGCTGGTGGCGGTCTGTCTTACCTCGGCAGCGGTACGACTTAAAAGCTTTTCTGAATCCATCATACACTTTGACGCCAACGATCGCGCTTCGATGGTCGATCAGTCCCCGTTCCCGGACGTTGACGATGACTTCGGTGGAAAAACTACAGCTGATTGAAGCATCAATAGTACACTCGCTCAGGGACTCGGTAATGGACAGACTCCAGAGAGGCCAGGGAGGGGAGAATTGGAGAACGAGACGCGCTACAGCTCAACTTTGTTGTTGAAGTGCAGGTTTGCTGCCTAGTGGAGGTGTCGAAACAGTGCGCCCAGGCATTCGTACGATGGTTCCCATGAAACGGGAGACGTCGACGGGACATCACTGCCGCCGAGCATTAGTGCATGTGTGTGTGTGTGTGCGGGGGGATGGCCCATTGATGTATCGTTTTGAAGTGCTACATGAAGGGACGTTATACGTTCCCTTTCCCTTGACACGGACGGGGGCTTGACGGATTAAGCAATCGTCTCCGGGTCGCGCAGTGTTGGATGATGCGGATGACGAACAAAGCAGTTCCGGTCGTCTCATCTTACTTGCCCGGGCGAACGATCCATGCTTGGTTTCTGGGGTGTGTGGACAAGAGAAATAAGCATTCAGAAAAGGAGATGTGTGAACAAGCATATAGCCCTCCTCTACATTCAGGCCAGGTTTCCTGAATTTAGAGTTTCCGATAACAATAGTGTGATGTGTTGTTTTCGTGTTGTCTCTCTTCGATGTTTTGCCGCACTTGGAGATTATGTTTCATTTTATGGTTTTGGTTCGTTCTTTACATTACTCTTTATGTCTGCAACTGTTTAAAAAAATCGAGTTAGTTCGGATGATGATGAAAACTTCAGATAACATAATGTAACATATTCTATTTTGCCTGAATCCTTCATCCAAGAAGACCTGGTCCTGCTGGAAACAAACATTTAGCTATCTAAAAAATAAATGTTCGCATTTCATTAGCTCTTTCTGACTCTTGATGGTCTGTTATTACTCTGTCTTGGATACAGAACTATCGGACAAAATCCTCCGATGGAAGACTGCTTAAAACAAATTTAATTGGTCACTGGGAGTTGGAAGCTTCTACTGTGGATGACGCACCCACCTTTGCAAAAATATCTACTGATTGCTTTATAAACTACTTGTTCTCAGACATAGTCGGCATAGTTGTATAGCAATGTTGAGCTTGTGCAGGACGTTTTTACCTGTAAGGAAGATGGTCAAAATCTGTCTCAAATTTTGTCTATTTCTTCACTATATTTTACGGATAGGTTATGTGCAAG
Organism: Anopheles stephensi; assembly: GCF_013141755.1. Classification (NCBI taxonomy): domain Eukaryota; kingdom Metazoa; phylum Arthropoda; class Insecta; order Diptera; family Culicidae; genus Anopheles; species Anopheles stephensi. The sequence goes on from NC_050202.1 coordinate 42,397,424, forward strand.
TGTTACACGTTGTTTCGCTTTCATTAATTACCGCCATCAACCAATAAGTGGATATAATTTAAAAAAGGGTATTGAAATGAGCAGCGAGCCAAGATGTATGGCTGGCTACTTTCTTGTGCACGTGAAAGTTCTTTCGCTTGATTCCGCATTTATTACACTGACCTTCCCGGGGCGGTTTTTGTCGACCTGACCGTGGTACCGCGGTGGAGATTTTTTTTTTCCCTCGAGAAACTTTCGCGCGACTACGGCCACTTTCAAAACCACCATAACAAAACCTGACAGTCATGGTGTTCGAAGCTCATTGTTGGGCGGCGGATGGTACAGCGAGCGTACAGCCCGCCCTCCGCAGGGAGCAAACACTTTCACTTGTGGCCACGGTGGACCATTTTTCTTTTTTGTCACAACTACGCGTACCACCGTAGCTTAACGAGAATACTATCGAGTAGAGGACGGCGGGCCGTCCCGGTCACGATTGTAAAGGATCAATGTGTCTGCAGTAGTACGTAGCACGCGGCGGTTCCTTTCTTACGCAGCATTGATGTCTTTCGAACGCTATGCCGGAGAGCCGTTGCGGAATCGAATGCTAAAACACCACAGCCGACTGTAAGGCCGTTTGCAAACGAAACTAAACCTGCGACGATCGTCGTTTCATTCTTTCGCTGTTCGTTGTCCGCTTCTCAGCTCCAGCATTAGCTTAGCGTAAAATGTTCATCCGAGTCTTTTCTCAAGGAGCCACCACATGACGCTGGCTGTGGGTGGTCTTCCGAGACGTGTCAATATGCGAGGAAGATATTGCGCATACTAATTTGAGCGTTCCCCACGCTGCAGCAACGGCCCACCGTCATCACATCCCATATATTTATGATGTTCTTCTTTTGGGACCGCCAATTCCGTTCGAATCTCGAGGTCTTTTTCGTTAGTCGGATTTCTCAACTGTAAGAGATGGATAGATCCGTTTAGTCATCGACCTTATCAGTGTGCTAACGATCATGGTGAGCAAACAAATCTGCGAGCGAGATGTGACTGGCTCGGAAGAATAAACACTCATAAACAGCTGAACCAACGACGTGTCCTGTGCCGGGGACAATATTGACCCTGTTTGTACTGATTTTGTATCAGTTGTTCGATCGCCGTTTGCTAACAGCACGTCAAGCGGGCGGGCGGTGTTTGTTCAAACCGCTGTCGAGATAGTCTCGGCGGAACCGTCATTGGAGGCAGCTGCAAAATCGGTGGGAAAAAACCCGTCGGAAAATATGACCGTTCTATTGCCAGCTCATCGCTGGTACGCCGTTGGTCCTCCCTGGTTTCTTCTTGCTTTGCCCGATCCAATTGAACTGATTTGTCATGCCCCAACCGTTCCCAGGAGAGATTTCCCGACTCGGTTCTTGGTGTGGCATTATTTCCCACGGTTTGGCAATGATACAACTGCAACGCGCGGGTCTGCGCGCCTGTGCCTGTTGTGCTCGTCGAGTGTAGTGGAAATATTTATTTAGGCCGACGGCTGGTAAGCAGGCCAATCGCCCGGTGTGTGTTGCCGTTGCTTGCCGTACAAATGCCGTTGACATTGGAAAACCGAACACCGAACACCACCACCGCATCGCAGGCGCAGAGCACAGATTGGAACGAGCCACTCCGGGGGGAACGAGCGGCGTTAATGCGCAGCTGGAGAAGTTGTGGATTTATGGTCGGGCTCATTTCATTTCAGGACCCGCATAAAGCTGGGTCATGGCCCCACCGACCGTTCTGAGTTGTCGGTACGGTTCACACCGCGCTGCTGGGTGAAATTAATAAACCAATAAAGATAGATCGTGTATAAACGCGTTACCGCAACGATCTTTGCCGATGTCCGGTGCGTGCGGTGGAGCGGATCCCTCGTCGGTTGGAGCCGGCGAGTCGAAATGACGGCGGAAAAAGTCATTTACTTCACGGTCACCTTTAGCCGGCGATCGGCACTCCCAACCGCTGACAGGCTACTGGCAACACTGCATCGTGGCGCCGAGGTCATGCTTGTCCCGGCCTGGAGGTAGGGTTTGGTAAAGGTTCAGGTAACTCCTGCAAGGTCTGATCCGAGGGTCTGACGATTCAGACAAATTAACCTTCTTTGGTTTAGGCGTGTGGGACGATCGAGCTTTGCAGTCGTATTCACAAAAGGGGATATCTCATATGCGATGATTAAAATTAAACGGTTCTCCATCATTAGTAATTTGAATACTATGAAACTTGGGCATTGGGGTTTATGATGACTTAAGTCAGTTTGTTTGAATGGGTTTTGACATTTGACTGCAGAATTTCTGATTATTCACTCGGTCGGAATGATCATCTGTGATCGATACCATACCATACGATCGTATGTTTGATAGATGCTGGTTTTGCTGGCTAAATATCAGTTTCTAAAATAAATCCTCATAGATTCTACTGCTGAATGAAGTGATAAGAGTGTTCGCATGAAAAACCAGCGAAGGATTGTAGACATTTCAATTAAGACACCTCTTGAGTTGGATCTCTCTGTTTATGATACGCTTTCCCAGAAACCAGTTCTCCATACCTTCATGCACCGTACGGAAAGAGAGTTTCATGCAAGACAATGTTGCCACCCGTTTTTAGCCATCCGGCAACCAGCAAGTAGTGTGAATGCAATTAATTAGCTATCCCTTTTACGGTTGTTTTTGGACATACCGTCCAAGCCTCCGAGCACAGGCTCTGCGATGAACTGTCAAAAAAGCACTCTGCTCTGCCGATTGCATTGATTGCGATTGGGATCCTCCAATCGCGTACAAAATCCCAAACGAACCTCGGAATGAAAATGGTAGCTGGTAGCGTAAAAGGCGAAAAACAAAACCGGACCAACTGCGTCGGACGAAACGCGAACGCGCGCACTCACGACTTTTCCAAGGCGGCAATTACAGGCAACCGATTTACCATCGTCGTCGGAGGAGGACGGCGTTACTAGTTATCGCGGGGTACCGGTAGGTAGAGTGGTAAAACTCCGGAACCGGACAACCGGACCCCTGGACCAATGGGCACAGTGTACCAACCACCGCCCCAAGTCCACCGACAGTGCATTGACACGCTGGCAAACTCATGTGCTTCGTCGGTTTGCAGGCACCTTCACGCGTTGTTTTCTTTTTGGTGACTTCGTGCAACACACACACAACTTCCCCACGAATAACGTCGATGGAGGAACGGTTTGACAATATGGAAGGCTCCACCGGCAGGCCCGTAGTTTCGCGGGAGGCTGTAGTGGCAGTGAAAACGATCGCGCGTATGCATCGGAACGGGCTGGAATGATCGTTTGGAGAAAATAAAATGTAGGTCAACAACTCTCCTCCGACGTCAGCTCAAACGTCACCTGCATCCTCTCGCAGTGGCCGCACCGCGCCCTTTTTGCGCCATCAACCCCGAATGTGTGCGATCAGTCGCTCTTACTCTTCATCGATCTCCTCGTGTGTGAGTGTGTGCGCGCGATCAAGAAACGATCTTTCTCTAGTTCTCGCGGGAATGATCCGGTTACCGCCTGTCCCACTATCAGGTTTGGATGTTTTGTACGATCTCGGCTAACGTATAATGTATTCAACCAGCCAACACTCACATTCACCTGCTCAAGGGAAGTTGCAGCATCCCCTATCCAAACCGGACACCTCATCCTTCTTGCAAACATAATCTTGTTTGGTGAATTATTATGGAGGACGCCTTAGTGGTTTTTACTTTCATAAATTAGTTTTGAGGGAGGGAAGGCAATCATCATCTCCGCTGGAAATCGTCGCTGGGAAAAGAAGGAAATGAAGTTGACAGTGACCTCGCCTCAAACCTGCCCGAAAAGCGAATCAGTGACAGGTGTAGGCATGGTAGCCCTTATCCGGCAGGACCAGTATCGCCGTTAGTCTTCGGCGGGATAAACGACACATTGTGACACACTGGAATCGGCGTCCACCACACCTGCTATAAAACCGTACGAATGCTGAAAATGGGATCTTGGCCGTTTCTTTCCGATTGACACGATTCCGCCCGACTCAGTGCGGCGGATGAAAGGAAGCCGAAAGCGGGACTGACAAGGGGAGCACGGAAACGTGGTGCGCTTCACGGACGACCGGGGGTTCTCTTCACACATATGCACACCGTTGGCATTGGGCATAAACCAGGGCGGCGGCAAATGCATTCGATCGACATGAGCCAGCATCGACCAGCATAAGCTAGCTTGTTGGGATGGGGAGTGTTGTTGGTGAATTCAATTACAATTTCAAAGGAAATGATGCCGATAACGGGTTGCTGCGCTACAACGATCGGCACGAAGCACGTGAACCCCCGAGGTCGTGACAGCCGATAAACCGGCCGACGAGGAAATGCAAACAGCTGTGTGGAAAAGATGGTAGTTCCGTGCAATGGTTGGTTGCAAGCACACTGCACCGCTCAGATTTGGGCATTGCAGTTTGAGGAATCGAACGGCTTCCTTCGTACGTTCATTAGCTCCACAACCATGATCCGGCGATTGAGCTTGCAGCTAATACGGTTTCAATATTCACGAGATGGAAAAACAAATACGCGCCACAAGAGGGAGCGAGCGGATGGTCTGGCGGCCGGCGACAGTGCATCATCTCGGTACTGTAAACCTCCCCCCAAAACCCGTTTAACAACTTTACGCGAGAATATCACAAACACGAAGAAAGTGCAAACTTAAAAGCTTAAAAAATCGCTCTCTCTTTCGACCACACCGATCGCCCAGAGGACAAGTTCTCGGGCTGCGTATCGACCGCCATTCAAAGGTTCGAATCGGTTTCGTGGGCCCCGAACAGCACCTCACAAAGCCCTGATAAGTTGGTGGAAAGAGGCTGGTGATTCGTCGTCGTCGTCGTCGCCGTCGTGGCGAAGAAAGGTCCCGGAAACAGCTGACACAGTGAGACAGCCGAGAACATCCACCACACTACTACTTTGTGTGTGCAGCAGTGCGTGTCAATCGTCGGGCTAATCTAATCGTGGCGGCGCAGAAGTCGCTGCTTTGAGCCGTCTCTTCTCGGTCCTCTGTCGCTCTGGTGTCCCGGCCCCGGGAAGTTTTGCGAAATAATTGAGGGTGCTGCGTGAGTGCCTGTGTGTTTGTCACACGCGGGTCAACACTAGCGGTGGTACCCGACACCGTAGCACCGCGGGTCAGTCAACTTTCGCAGTAGAAGTGTACTGTGTCGCGTCAGCCTGCCTGATAATGGCGGTTTAAGATAACTGTGGGCAAAGCTTTTCATCTTTGCCGTCGCACTTGGCCAAAACTTCCGCCAATATTCGAAACGAGGCATCTTAGCTCTAAGCGGACGCTAGTTCCCGAACTTTTGCTTGGCTTTGACCTCCTCAGCCATAGGAGGACTTGTGTTAGGCATCGAAAAGAAAAGCTGGGAATAGTTAATTACACGGCACATTAACAACGATCATGCGATACCTGTGTGTGCAATGGCACTTGAACGGCGGCTGCTTCCGCTTCCGTACAATAATTTCCACCTGAAGATGAGTTTTTGTTTGAGCACTCGCCTGTTCCATTTTTCGTCACATGCCTCCTAACTGCCCTCACTCCAGCTGCCGGAAAACGTCGATTGCGAGCAAACCGGAAGAAGGGCTGTGTTTCACCTGCCAACGTGCGATGAATGCTGGCAGTTGAACAGACGGAAGAAAAAGCGCTAGAGAAGACCGAACAACCGTCTCGCGACACGGACCTGGTCGTCAGGTGCTGCAACCCTAGCGCTAGCGGACGTATTCTAGCGTATTCTAGCTCGACAGTAATAGGATTGAGTTAATGGTTGAAGAAAAGCCGTTAGCGAAACGTGCCGTGCGCTTCTCAGCCGAAGATCATGGGATTGATCGTATCGGCAACCTTCACAGAAATCGGCTCCATCAATATATCGACATATATGCGGATGGTGTCGAAACGACTGTGTCCGGGGGGCGCAGCGTAAGTCAGCTTTCAGTTAAATCGGATTTGAAGAGATTTCTTGCCTGGGCCGTCGTGTTCCGTTTAGGCTTCGCCTAATGATATTGATCTCTCGCTTGGTCGATTGACCAGGGTAGTTAAGAAATCTTCCTGCGGTTTTGCTGGAAGAATGCCGGTTAAAAAAGAAACTAAATAGCATTACTCTAAAGAACAGTCTCCTGTGAGAGCTTGCACATGCCGCCCATCGCACGGGAGATTAAGGCGGAAAAGCCTTTATGTGGCACGCCTGTGTGCGTGAGGGTTTGTTTTTGGGAAACAAATATACAAATCTTTATTGGCGTTACAGGTGCCGCTCACACGTGCCCCGTGTGGCAAGGTGTCGATTTCATGTGTTTGTGCCCCTAGAAACAGCTAGGACCCCGCGCGAGAACCACCCAGAGGCCTAACGGTGCCTAACGGTGGGGGATCCGCTGATGCCGTGACCTTTTGCGGTGACCAGTAATCAACACAAACATTCAAAGTGCCTTTTTTCACACGTGTTTTATAGCCCTTGCAACGCCGCGACCCTATGGTCCTTTCGTGACCACAACGGGTGAAATCTTCAGGAAGCCACGTTGGGAGAAAACCACACTTCACATGGAGACAGGGAGAGAAAGAGAGAGAGAAAGAGATGTTAATTGAGAACGGAGGACTTTAGGGGAAAGCACCAGCTCAGACTTCGAGATCCGATCCTACCCGATGCGTCCAAGGAGAACATTCGGCATTACTGCTGCTGCCGCCGTGGCCACACAGTGTGCGTAACCCAAATTTCACAGAACGAGGTTTATTTCTTTTTGTGCCGTCCGAGCGCTTTCTTTTTACGACCTACCTGCCTACCAGAGAGCTCTAGGCGAACGTTGCGATGCGTGGCTGCTGCGTGTGGTAGACAGAGGGACCTACAAGGGCACAGGGAAGAAGGTTTTCTTCTCGTTTCGTACAGTGACATCCGTACGAAGCCCACAACCAGCCCGATGACCGCTGACAAATGAGCAAAAAGTCCCCGAAAAATAAAATCACGAGGTGGTCGGATCGTTTTGTCTGTCTTTCTTGGAGTCTCAGCCCGATCACTTCGTTCTCGCAGCTCCCAAGACAGATGTGGGGATGATTGGGGTCGCCAAAATTGTGACGATAGCACAGCATCGATGACGGGCCGGATGAGACGGATAATGTAGGCAGTTGTACGAAGTATAAATGTCTCGTTAAGCGTTTAACAAATAAATTATTGTACTCCAACGTTTAAACCACAATCCAACCCAGGGGGGATTTATAGAGGCCCTTTAAGAGGATGTTTGTTATGCCTTACAGCTTTACAAAGTCAACCATAACAGACTTCTGCAATCAGCAATATCGCTAAAAACTGCGTAAGAAGCGATACACGCTCTGGAAGCCATTAAGCACAATGTTCTGGCACACAATTCGTGAACTCATTTTAAAAGATTTATTAAAACTTCTCTGCCTTCTTATTATTTCAATGAAAGACGGCCTTCTTATTTCGCAAAGCTTCAAACCAAACATTCCATCCAGGACGCCAAACGGGACAAAACCCTCAAATACCTTTCTTTCAATACGTAATCCTTGAATCCACACCTCCGAACGCCATGCAACGTCGCCCCGCTCATTATCCACGTTTTGATGCTATAAATGGGGTTTTTGTCACTTGAAAGTAATTACTCGACGAATCACACACCCGTGCACGATTTCATGGTTTCGTCGTTCGGCGCAAGCATTGTGTCAGCCCGGCACGGCACAGCAGAAATGTCAAGCATGTTACTACTGACTTGTGAATGCACATCACGCTGACGACATGTGACACGATTGGCAACAAATTGCATGCATCGCTGGGATGCTGCCAATCTCTCTCCTCCTTTATGTGTGCCGTGGCCTCCCAAGACACCATTGCGGTACCCATGGCCATCCTCTTCTGCGAGAAGAGTGGGAAATGGCCGTGTGCTTCTCCTTCGCACATAAGGCTCCGAAACCAGTGCGACAACCCATTTACGGTCATTACCGATTATTTTCCTTGCTGGCGTTTATTCCCGGCAACACAGCAGCGTTCCTTGGCAGCCGTTTTGTACAAAAATGGAACTACCAAGGTATCGCGGTGCCGCAGGACGACACGGTTTGCGCTTCCCAGGTATGAAAGCATTGCGACAGAGCAAAGAGAATTAATTTCATAATTCTGCCCGTCCCATTTCTTCCTGCGCGTTCTTCTTCCGAACGCGCGATCGGTTCGCCAAAAACGGTTCGTTGCGATCGTAGCAGCTGCTGCAGACATTTGTCTTCGTTCTACGTTTTTTTTTTTTGGGGGGGTTTGGTTTTGGTTTCGTTTTTGCTTTTCGGCGCCCGACTGACGCTGATCATAACATCTTTTATTGCATTATAATTGATTAATAACCAGGTACAAAAAAAACCCTTCGCAAGATACGTCCCATGGTGATCGTTTCACTTTCATTTCTCGTCCGCCGATGGCGTTCATCTTCCGGCGACGACGTCAGGCCGATACCCCACGCACTTCGCACGATCGCACCTTTCGAAATGGACCCTGGGCCATTCTCCGGCACAGTACGTTTACAACGTTTGCTGGCTGTATCGTGTCGTGCGCAAAGCTTCTCATCAATCCCTCCATAATTGGACCACACGGCGGCGCACACGAGTATCGAACCGCGCCTCAGCCACGGGCACGGGTGGGTGGTTGGTTTCTAACGCGGAACAATGATGATAAAAAATTAGCCAGTGACCTTTTTCGCTGACAGATCCCGGATGCTAAACAGATCACTCAGTCACGATCGTGTGTACACTGAGGTTTTTGAGTGCTGTAAGCGCACTGAACTTCCCAAATCGTTTCGATCGTTACTGTGGGTACTTTAAGTATCTAAGGATAACTGGCGTTGGGGAGTGTATCATCAATGAACTCTATCTTTTGTCAGTAATTCTGTTACAAATGTTGTCCGATTTGTTTCGGTATATGAATGCGCATCCCAGCCCCAATCATCTTCAAATTTAATGCATGAAGTTTTAAATCGAAAAACTTTAGCTGACCAGATTAAATTTAAATAACCGAAGTATGGTTGTACAATTTGGATTAATTTGGCCCAAATTAATCTGGCTTAAACTTGTCTAAAATAACCTACTTTATCTAATCTGCGTGTAATGTGCTAAATTGAACGGTGGCAAATTTTACTTCCATACGATGTACGTCCGTTGAATCCCGTTGGGGCATGATGATCATTTGTCAATAATTAATATAAGCAACATGCTAATGAGTCCGTTACGCACTTCTCAAGCTTCAGATGTGTATGTTGCCATAAGTTCTTGTTTTTTATGATAAGATTTTTGCGAGTTCTACAGCTGTGGATACTAGTCGATTTCGTGCAGTACAAGCATACTTAGAATGGGATTTATCAATTGTGTCTCTTAAATTAACCAACGACAAAACACTGTTTGAATCATATAATGAAACTTTTGAATCACTCGGTGGAATGTCTCAACTGGGTAGGCGATTTTATGTGCAGCTCGGCTGTCGAACTTTGCAAATTTTATGTGAAATTTCGGCCAAGTGTTTGGTCCGATTCTGTCAAACTGGCAAACTTGCAAAATGTCATTGGATCGTTCGTTTACATCACCACACTCTGGCCATGCACATTCAAACAGGTTTTACGCGAAAATTAGTCGGCAATATGATGTTATTTACTACTTCCTTCATTCACACAACTAGCGGCAAAATTCCACTCCCAAGTTACAAATTTCCTCTATCCCAGTCTAACATTCCATTCAACGATTTAAACATCCCATTGATTGAAAGAACCCCGGTAAAGTGAAACGCATGCGGTAACCGTGTACAGCAACAAGCATCGTGCAAAAAAGACATCAGAAAATACAGTAATTTTGTAAAAATTAACTATAAACATTTTTCAAAACTAGAGTCATGTAAAAAATGTGTAAACCCTTTCATGAAATGTGAAACAAACACAACTCGTTGCTCTCGGAATGTCCAAGTTTAGTTAGACGATCGGATACTGTATTTCGCATGGAGCCTTCAACTGCTAGCGAAATGGGCAGAAATTCTGACAATTCTGAATATTTTCCTAATTATAGTAACGATCGTGTAAGCTGCTCGTTTGTGATCGTCGTGTGTAAGGGAGTTGGAAGTAAAATTATAATTAAGCTTGCACAAATATTAGCTCGTCTTCAGCTCCCAAAAGTTTTTATACTTTGTTTTGTATAAAATATGTCCACTGTTGAACTCTACTACGTAACATCCACACATTCTTTCTTCGAGGCAGACACACGGAATGCATGTGCAAAAACACCTCAGTAGAACTCACACTTGAATCGTCCGTAGTTGCATAAGAGTATAGGTGTGTACACTGAGCTTTTTGCGTGATTCTGCGGCACATCAACACAACTCTTCGCAAGAGGACCCAACCAACCGGGGTTGCTTGTCAGGGGCTGGGGGGTATGGTACTGTGCGGCTGCAGCAGGGGGAAAAATATTTCCTCATTGTCTTCGAAACCGTTTTTGGATCCGTTTCGTGAGATTAGTGACCGTTGCTGTGGGGACCGTCCTACCCGGGGTACAGCGATCCGGTCGTGCGCGACCGCCAGTTACATGGCATTGGGGGCCACATTATTCTATCATTTGGTGAGATCACTAAACGGGCAGTAACAAGTTCATATCCACGCCCGTTTTTCCTCCTCTTAGGTGGTTCGCTTCTGGCACAACGGTCGAAGCTTTACAAATATTCTTCACGTTATAATAGTACTTCGTTGCACTGGCGGGCAGACATTTTTACCTTGGCGACGACGCCAGAGTACCACTGCTCTCTTAGCTAGCTGGCTACTGATGACGTTTCCCGATAGAAAGCTGTGGGCTCAATGGGGAATATGCTTGGGTTGTTGGCAAACCGACACCGACGCTAAAAGGTTACTAAACCGTTCCTGCCACATTCTGCCGGAGAGTATCAATTCGGCATTGAACTTGCCATTCTGTGCGCATGGGCCGATACCACCACTGTCCTCCATCCAGGGGGTGGTGGGGGTGCATTTATAGTAAACCTCACCCCTCACCGGCAGTGACCGGACCAAATTAACATTTTTTTCCATGAATTATTTTCCGATTGATCTGCGCGCGATCCGCGCTCGCCGTGCCGCAGGAGAAACCCTGGCTGGCATGCATGGCACCACAGGCAAGGATTCGCACCGTTCGCAACGTTCGCTTATCACTTCCAAGCGATCGCGGATGAAGAACTCGTGGCGCTCTTCGCCACCACGTACGCGAGGCGGGTCTATTCATGCTCAGAATCTTGTTTGCTGCGCTGGCTGGCTACACATCAAATTAGAGACCAAATCAACGACGCCCAAACGCGCCGAACCGACAGAAGAAGCTGGAGGAAAAAGCCAACCTGTGTGTGAGCGTACCGAGAATCTCGCTCGGTGCGGTAGCTGTGAACCGGAATAGAAACCGAACGCACGAGGTGGCTTAGCATCGTCCAAAGTTCCCGCTACGTTCTGGTAGAGCAGGTTGGTGCCCTCCCGGATCCAACATATGTATGCAGTTTTGCCTGAATCGCGCAGCGCTGCAGCAGTTATTTTTGATAACAAGAGGTCGTCCGTTTTGGAACATACCGAAAGGCAACAGGCTCAAAATAAGCAACTCGCGGAACCTGTTTGCCATCCCGTGTTCCCGTGCTGTTCCTCGCTGTGGTGGTGCCTTGGGGCATGTTTTACTCTCTACCATCCCCCCCCTCCCCCCATCCACACCCCATCACCTTTTTTGCGTTTATACTTTCAGCTCCGGCTCGCGCCTGGCTGTGGGTTGATGGGGAAATGTTTTCTTCTTTGCTGTACGACGACGATTTCACGCGCACCGTGTCAATGTCTTCGGGTTTGTGACCGGGTTGTTTTCCGCCCTCCCCCCCCTCTCCCTCCCACGGGAGGTACAAGATGCATCCTTCCTCCTCCCTCCCCAAAAACCAGTATTGTAATATGTTGGAAAACATTGTACCAATCACGGGCCGCCGGTTGGTCCACTGGAGAGGACAAGTTCACGGCTTTTTGTACTAACTCGTGTATCTCTGGATGTTGGCGATGTTCTTTTCCCTTGTTTTGGTGGGGGCACGGTTGTTTTTTTGGTTTCTCTTCAGCATCACCAATGTTGAAAGCGAAATGCCTACACTCAATTGCTGGAGATTGAGTTCGGGTACAGGGAAATTTCTTCCCGTTTTTTTTACAGTAGACAGTCCAATGATAGCGCGAGTGCCCTCCACTGTGCACTGACAATGGGCTGGGGTTATTTTAGGGTACAGCAGTCTAGATCCTACGTATCTGCCACAATCTAGAGGAGAATGGCGAAATGGCTACTTCTCCTGGCAGACTGGCAGGCCTCCTCTGCCCATCATTAGCCACCTAGCGATTAACGGCGGATCGCATTCGTGCGGCGCACTCAAAATCCGTTCGAACAACGGCGGTTCACCGATTAGCTGGCTTTTTTGGTTGGAAAATTTGTTGCAGCCAGTTAGAGAAGGTTTGCTCCCGTCAGTACACCGTTTCGCAAATTTCGGAACAGTTTCGAAGCGTATTTACGTCATCCAAACAGCGCCATCATTATTTTATCATGGAACGGCAATCACGTCGTCATCTTCGCTTGTCTCGTTCGGTTTGGTAGGTAGCAAGCCTCCAAGTGCTCCAATTTCGCTGGGATTTCTGGAGGCTAGTTAGACGGGGTCGGTGTTTGGCAGATTGATTTATGATCGTCTGTACCTTCTGAAATGCCCGCTCGAAGCAGAACGGGAACGATGCGCATGATTGGGATTTTCCCGTAAATAGAGCGTGTATAGGAAGTGTGCGGAACTTTTTCGGCTATCTCATCATAAACACACTGAACGGTTCGAGTCGAGTTAAAAAGCTGGATAAAATCTACAGCTACTATCTATCATTCCAGTGGAAGATTGATGGAGAATCAATCCTCTTGCAGAACGAATTTCCCTAAATCCAACTGAACAGTGAATTTTCCCCAATTTGCTTATCTTCACCATCACACGTCCTTGTATCACTATAAAGTATGGGCAATTGAACACATCTACTTCGATGGGGTTTGCATCCCCCAGTATTCAAAAGGCACTTTCTCCCGTACCTGCTGCGTGAACCAAACAGGATGCAGTCATCAACGGTACGTTTCTACGCAGTTCTCTTTTTTATCGATGAAGCTTTCGACGCGTGCTGATTTTCAGTTTGCATGTTCAGGCTGGATGTTAATCAAGCGCAGAAGCATGATGCTGCATTTCCTAAGCATAAGCTTAAGAAGCCCTTCCAAAACCCGAATCTCAATACCGATTGACAGAATGTAGGTCGCAACTATCACTACTGACGCCCCAGGCCTACCAACGACGCGCTGGCCTTCTGACCTTCGCTTGATCAATCAAACAACAGCCAGTTGATCGGGAGAAGGTTTCGTCGGTCCAATCGATTGGCAGCGTCCTCTTCACGTCCGGTCTGATTTTTTATTTTTGCACTTCATTTGTGTTCGCCCCTCATTTGCTCTGATCTGATCTTCAAGATCTCGTACGGTTCGAACCGATGGACGGCGCTGGACGTGACTGCATCGTGCGGAAATCAATTTCATTCAGATAATTCATCATTATCGAACCATTAACCGACTTCATTACCCCACTATTCGTCACTACGGTTGGAGATGGCGAAAGCCTGCTCCAGATGGACCAGTTGGTCCGAACGAACGGTACAGTACACATCCGGGTTCGGTACGAATGAATCGAGTAAATTCCCGGCAATTTTGCTCGAACGGAATTGTTTTCAGCTTACGATTGCGTTACATGCGGTTACAGGCGTAAACATTGCCAGCATTTTCCTTGCGCCACATGCGCCCGTCTTCGAGTTGTCGCCGTATAAAGGCCACACCTCTAGCCAGCCAGCTCCAGGCTCCGTGTGGCATGACTCGCGTCAACGATGTTCGCTTTGCTTGGCAACCTACCTACCTGGCAAACGGTAATTAATTGTGTCGCGGAGAAAACGGCTTCTTGAACGGCGGTGCGATCGGTCGACTTGCATCACACTACGGCTGAAGTCTATCGATCATGCTTGGGAGCCTGGGATGCTGGATGCAGGCCAACCGTTCCAGTAATGCAATCGCTCATTACACCAGTGCTGCTGGTGCACTCTCACTTTCCAACGGGTGCTCTCTGTATTAATTACGGGCAGGAAAGTTAAATGGGTCGGCTCCCTTCATTATGAAGTCAGTAAAACCCTCTTACTGCTCTAGTAAAGGCCCGTTCTCTGAAGTACTGACTGGTTTGATAGGTAGTTTTTGTTGAATATGTGTTTATTTAATTTTGTTGTAATGACGGATCTGTCAACATTATGATTTGTTTTTGTTTCGTATTTATGAAAGGTATCCATTACTAAGAAAGGTGTATTTTATTATGGTATTTTTTACGATCGATTCGGAAAAGTATCGCTCAAGATATTGTCCAATGTTCAATGAACTTGTAATATTTTTGTAGGGTAAAATTTCCAATTTAAAAATTTCCAGCATGTGATTTCTATAGCCAACTTATCTTGCCCTTAGGATACCACAACCCGTTAAGGTACCGTTAGAATCAGATCTACGCTGCACTTCGAACGTTTATATACGAGCAAATGGTCTGTATCATCGATTGATAGGCATCGATAGGATCGAGAAAAATTTCGTTAAATTCATTCGAATAACTTATTGCCCGCGTCTCTCTATAACGGACAGCATTATCCCAGGCAGAAGATCTTTATCTTGAAGTCTCACGATTGTTGTTGGCGTTGTGGCTCCATCTGATGTCGGCTAGGCTATTATGAAGAGCTAGAACATTCTGATGTACCATTTATGCTTTCATCCTCCACCTCGTGACATGCGCCCGCTTTCGATATCATTGAGGAAAGCTCCACCGGGTAAGGGAGACCTTATCCATCATCACCGATTGGTCGCGCGCAGCTCATAGACGAAATAACACGGAAAGAAGACACGCCATAGGAATGTGTTTATGTGTGCGAGTGTGCCTGTCTGCCTGCCCGCGACACGAGAAAGAACTCTGCTATATTGACGGTGCGCGGGTTTGCCGTCTGCCACTTGCTTGTCTTGAGAGCGAAGGTTTTCGAGGATGATCCACTCCAGCCAGTACGATATCTCGCCACGGATATCACACGGGGCTGGTGCCATGATGGCGATCGAGCGGATGAGCGAAAACAATAATTCGCCGGGCAGGATAAGCAAAACGGGGTGGGGGGGACCAGGGCATCAGGAGACCTGGTCCATATCCACGAAACGAAAAATCGTGCCCGGGTAATAATAATGTTTTGCGCGAGCCGGGGAAACTCATTTTTCTGTCCCCGCATGAGACACAAACCTAGCGTTCAGCATTCCGTCGTGCGGGCTTGGAACGGTGGAACTGGTGAGGAATAACGGTGGCGTCGACGTTTTGGTCGCGGATCAGGAGAACCGAGCGATCAGTGTTTCTATTCCTTCGTTTGGCCCTGTGACCTGCCCGGGTAACAACCCTTCTTTTCTCCCATCGCACGTTAGAAGACGCAATAAGAGTTGGCGGTGGAAGATTCAGATCGACCGATCCTCCATGATGGTTTCGGTTTTCTGGGACTATCAGGCGGTTATGATCTTTTGGCGACCGGCATTTCCCATGGCTGCTGCCCGGGACCGCTGCCAGATCGGAACAATTACTGCAATTGCTGCCTGCAATCGGGATTTCTATTGCCTTCGCCTCGGCTGTTCGTTTTTCTTTCTTTTTGGTCCCGGTCGGTGTCACGCTTTTCCGCCTGTGCGGACGCGTGCGGACCGGGGCGGACCTGTGCTGGTAGCGAATCGAGAGTCACCCTTCACAGTTCACAATATGCTGCTTGCCGCGGGGATGCTGACGCGAAAGTTCATCCGGAGCCTGGCGCAAACTAATGAAGGTGGGTGTTGGCGCGGTGCCAGCTTGACTTCTCCACGGCGTCACCGATATCGTGTGCCACACAAGCACGGGTTTTGGACGGGGTGCACGTTTCCACCCGTAACAAGCTCGCGATGATCGTTTTTCTAGCTTGCGGGCGCAACACTAAACCTTCGTTTTGCGACCGGCTCATCACGACGGTGCGCGGTTGGCGTTCGGGCGACAACGGATTCCTGGGCAGGAGGAAGTATTGTCGCGCTCGACCACAGGTTGATCCTCCTGCTTGAAGCTTCTCGTTCAATTTATCGCTTATTGTGGTCCCTTGTTTATGAAAGTATGCTTCTACTGCTGCTGTTTTACGGTCGTCTTCTAGAGTCATGCTATTTGTACAAGCGATTGTGGTTTCGATGCCGTCGGCTATATTGATTCCGATTTCATAGATTTCTGGACAACCACACACACACACATACACACCCGCTCGCTTTGGTTCCTTTCTTGAAGACGTGATGCTGCTTCACTCACTGCAGAGCACATGTTGAGCGTGGTTCGTCCGCGAGCCCCCTTTATCCATGGACTGTGTGTAACGAGGTACGGTGTCATGATCGTGCACATTCACCGCGCAGCTAACGGTGCCGCCGGATGCCTCCCGGTCGGTGGAGCAGCTCGCCGCTTTGAGGTGCTACGGAAAAAAGTAGGTCAATTATGGTTCATAGTTCAAGCTATAGAGACGGGCGTTTCATAGGGATGCCCAGAAACCATCCTCGAAAAGCACACGGAAAGAGAAAGGATGACCGTGGTTGGACCCTGTTCGAAAGACGATCATCACGTTTAGAAAGGTGTCTCGTGCAGTATGTGCGACGCCTGGTACGTCGTCCTGCTGAATGTCGCAACGGCTGGGAACAGGTCACACTGTTTGTTTGGTTGGTTGAAGTAAGCGTCCAGCCAGCCTACTTCACTAGCAGCAGCATGACTTCTACCCAACATATCGCCGGACACTGCCACTGGCGGCAGGGTTTATGTTGCAACCGCCTGTCCAGGCAAGCAGCAGCACCAGCAGCTTCTCTTCTTGGAAGGTATAAATCGAACACACAATTCTCACACTGCTATGGCTACAAATTGTACCTCAATAGAGCACCTCTCCAATCGCTTGATGATGGTGGTGGTTCGAATTGGTTCTTGTTCAACGGGTGGTGCATCCAGGCTCGCGGAGATCGATGGTGTTTTGTTTTATGAATATTAATACCATACAAAACCCTTTTTACGCTGCGGGAGCACACACGGGCGGGCAAGGGGTGTTATTACGGTGGCGACAATGTTGCAGCGGATCTAACACACAACTGTCCCTATTTTCCCTATGCGCGGTCCTTGATGATCGGGCTTCATCGGGTGTGTGGTCTTGTTGTTGGGATATTTAATCGTTCTTCATTCAGTTTTATATTGTACCTATGATGATACTCGAGTGTTTGCGAAAAGCTGTCTACAATGGCAAATCGGTATTATGGATCTCACAGGCAAACCATTTAGACAGCGCAAAGTTCTTCATCAGCTTCTTGCTCATATTGCCATATATTTTAAGAGAATTAAATTCCAACAGTCGTTAAAAGTGATTGTTGCACCTTTTCTAAGGAAATAATTGGCT
This sequence comes from Anopheles stephensi, assembly GCF_013141755.1. Taxonomy (NCBI): domain Eukaryota; kingdom Metazoa; phylum Arthropoda; class Insecta; order Diptera; family Culicidae; genus Anopheles; species Anopheles stephensi. The sequence continues at coordinate 42,414,938 of NC_050202.1, forward strand.
TGGAGATGAAGTGACCAGTTTGCTGCCAGCTTCTTCACATAGGACTTAACATTTATGTTGTTGTCGGTGCTGGATTAAGATGCCAGATAGTTGGAGTTTTGGACGACTTCAAATCACCTCTCTGTTTAACAGCGACCATTTGATGACAGCTAGGACAGCTAGGCAACTTGATGAGAGCCGGAATATTCTGGCTCGAAGTCATGCAAGTGGTTTGTAAGTCTTCTGTTAGAGAATGACCCTTATATAGACAGATAGAGTGATATTCGCTAGCTTTAGAAAGCAAATATTAACGATTTTAGTAGCCAAAGGTTGAAGTACAATTGAGGATTTTAAAATTTCTTTTTCACGAGATCTTCTCGGGTTGGCATGGAGCGTATCCTACCGCTACATCTACTACACCCAGGTATTGACGAACTTATCCCCGTTATTGTTAATATGGAACCAAACCGTCATAATCGTTATCAATTTCTGCAAGCCCCATCAGACCAAAACGCTCAATTATACTGAGGCCTTAAACCGAACCCTCCTCCTGGCTGCCCTACTCGAATTTTTTGCACTTGCCATTTAAAATCTATACCACCACGGGTTTTGTTCTCCTTTACATTTATCGCGTTTATTATATCCCTGGCCCTGGCACGCATGCAGATCGCAACTTGTGCATGCTGCGAAACGATTTTCTACCGTGGGTCCACTACCAATCGCTGTTATTATCCATTTTTTGGGCGAAACCATGTTCCTACGGTGGCGGTGCATTTCGTGTGCATGATATTATGATGGTGCACGCCCGGGAAAAGCGTCTCACATTTGATTCCGGAGGCGAAACCCCCGTTCACCACCCTGCTTACGCAAAAGCAAGGGTGTCCAGCAGCAAGCACAGCACATTTGGCCAACGGTCAAACGAAAGACAGAGACAGCCAGTGTGCAAAAGGAGTAAATTACATTTAAATGAAGCGCACGGTTAGCTGAGGGTACTGTTATTAAAAATAATCATCTTGTTTATTTCGCTTTATGTTCGGGTGCGCTGAAGAGCTGAGCTCTACCCGGTTAAATAAAACCTACGAGCCACCAACGGGCCAACCCAGAATCGGCAGGAAGCTCGCGCGCGCGCCCTCGGTAGAACTGTGTGTGTGTGTGTGTGTGTGTGTGTGGAAATCGACACGGAGCCGTTGCAGTCGACACTGCAGGGGCTGCTGCATTTGCGTGGCGCTGGGGACTTCTCTTTCTGCATTCTCATTTCACTATTGCACTGTTGCAAACACTCACGCTGTGTTGATGGAGCACAGCATCGCAGCAGCTTCTTCTACCTGATTTTCCCCCCACCAAACGGAGGCCACATTTATAGCTCTAGTCGAGCCCGTTCTGGTCGGTTCATGCACCATAAATTTATCGACACTCACGCGAGAAAAACACAACCACCGACATCGTCGCACTATACGCCCCGACGAAGAGGAGAGCGACTTCCAGATCCAGGTCGGTGTGTCTCTGTCGATCTGTTCCGTGCCTTCACAAACTATTAATTAACATATTACATCGGCGTGGAGCAGGAATTGGGAATGAATTAGTTGGTATCGATGAAACCGAACGCTGTCCCAGTCCGGTGTGTGTGTGTGTGTCCGCCGCCGCCGCCACGACCACCGCATCCACAGATCTTCCCGGGGTATCTGCTGGGCATTATTTATGGCAAATTTATGCACTATCGCTGTGTGTCAGCATCAGCAGTGCTACACGGTGTTCCTGGGTGGGTGAAAACAACAATAAAATCGAGCACGAGATCGCGATCACGAGCGACGCGCAAGCCCTCCCGTGGAAACATCTTCTTCTGGGTGATCTGGCACTTTGATCTGTGCACGGTGGGACCGTCAAGATCGGCACGGGGAAGCAGGCTCTGCTGCGTTTCCGGGAGCGCCCTAATGACCTCTACACAACAGGGGGGATGTTGGATTGCCGAACTAGTCCCACAACTAGTCCAATCATAATCGTGTGTTGAAGTGAAGTACGTGTTGCCGTAGCAGTAAGGTACTTTCACGAGCACCAATCAATTTCATGTCACCGTCCAAACCTTCTAGGCACCGTTGTATCGCACACCTCCTCACAACATCATTGAAGTTAATCGTGTGCTAATTTGGCTGCCTAAATCCCACCCGCCTGTTTTCGAAAGTATCGGAGAATCGCCTTGCGAATGGTGCTCCACCAATTTCTACATCATCTTCACTCCGGCTCGCTGAAGGAGAGGAGCCCGCCAGCTGTTGTTTGCTGAGGTGTGCACAGGAGCGAGGGAGATTGCTTTGCCACCATTAACTAATGACCGTTATTTTGCAGTTCAATTTCCGACATAATTATTTGGCCCGGGCGGGCGCGCGCACATCATCGTAACGTTGCGCGGGCGTGCGTCATTAAAATAGCACACACACACACACACACACTTCTTCATTATAACTCGCTGCTGCTGCGGGAGCTCGAAGTGGAAGATTGAAGAAACAGAAGGCGAACGGTGGTAAACAAAAAAAAAACAAACCGCCAAGCCGCCCCTCCCTCGTTTTCTACCATCCTTGCCCGCGAACGGTTTTATTGAACGAAATTCGGAAATTGCAGCCGCAATTATCGCGCGGCTGTCTGTTCTGCCGACCCAAGATGATGGACTTTCGAGGCTAACGCAAAGAGCACGGTACGGATTCTCCGTCTACTTGATTCTAGAGCAATGCCATCTCGAAGAGTTAACGAGTCGCAAGATGAATCATCTCACGAGTGATTGAGCAACGAATGGCAGCTTACGAATTGTGAATGCCATGCCAAGCCGCCATTCAGGTAATTCGCTTCGAGGGCGCCCGATCAGTCGGCGGCAAACTAAAGAGCTTCTGCCTGTGCATGCCGAACGAAGGTGAGAGATGCAGCCGTCAAAGATGCGCGCAATCGCTGCTGTCAAGGGATCGCTTTTAGCGCTTTTCGGTGCCCGGCGCGGTACCATTCTTGGTGCGATGCTGCTACTTGGTAGACATTAAATGCGAGCGATGCCACTCTCGCATTGCCATTTTTGTCGAACGATCGTGTGCAGCGGGCTTCTTCGTTGTGCTGCACAGTGTTTTGCGGAAAAGAATAGGTGTTTAGTGGTGATGGTCGAAGAAGGTTCTACAAAATTGAAGTTTTTAGTTCATTTTCGGGTGTCAACTGATACTTCGGATCTATCCGAAACGGGGACTGTTGGAAGGTCATTCCTTGCGTTCCTGTAGAGACAACTGAACAGTATTAAGCTGCTAACCTAACATAGAAGCTCTCCAAGAGTCGTCGTCGACACGAATTCCAAAAGTATTCGATCAATGTACATGGACGATCAACGATTGACGAAGGTCCTTAGATAGTTCCTTCATCACCTTCAATACCTGTGAAAACATCTTCTGGACGATCACATCTGTACAGTCCTTAAAATAGCTTTTGACATGGCGAGAAACGACTTTATCAACGTATTTCTCAAGCTATCCACATCTTCCTATATCATAATGATGCACTTAACTGTCGCTGTACGGTGTTCACTATATAAACTGTGCAACTTTCTCACCTTGCGCTTCGTAGACGTCGGTGCTATACTCTTGACGACCGAGGTGCTATACTCTCCCACCGAGGCCTTTCGGGCGTAATTCAATACTCAATGGATTGTGGCTCGCCTTGGTAGATAGAGGCTTCTCCATCGATCTTCATAAAGTCATGAACAGTCAAACATTGTAATAAGTATGCTGAGTGAAAACCTTTTTTGTTTTCTTTGACAGTAATGGTGACCGTGCATGGCAAGGATTTTAAACTTTACCTTCAACATCAGCTCGTAGTGCTGACATTAACAACCTAGAATAATGTAACCTTGCAGATGTAGATTCACTTGTTTCTCATTTCTAATCTGACGTAGCAGTCTCATCTGCATGCAAGAAAACAGCCAATTCGGATGACTGAATTTCACTTATCCTTAATGCGAATGAATCTTCAATATCAGTCCCCCTCACCCATGAGCAGAAAGTGTGAACTGGTTCGAAAGAAATACTCTCACATAATTTCACATGTGGCGGCGGCAGCTGACCCGAAGTAAACCATCAAGATCGAATTGATTAGTTTTTTCTTGCTTCGTGTTTTTTCCGTGCGCAGAGCCGTGAATGGATGAATGGTGGGAGAGCGTAGCGAGGAGGGTTGTTTGGTACACGGCCGGCTACGATTCAGCACAACAGCTGTCGAACGCTGGCTGTGGAGATGATGATGATGCTGATGATCTGTTGGCCACACAGCGCTAGGAAGGGCTTGCATGGAACAAAACACAAACTTCCCAAAACACGCTCCAAGTCTCGGGGACAAAGGGTGGTGAACGGTCGTGTCATGGTGGCTAGTGGTAGTAGGGGTGGACAGCCTAACGCGCGCGTCCGCGCACGCTTGTTGTAGCATTAGATCCTCTTTCACCTTTCGCTCCGAATAATGGATCGTCATAATATTCCGTTATCCGTGGAATTAATGTTGATCGACTGGACGCTGGAGAAATGACGATCGTCGTCGTCTGTACGATCGATACTTGTCTCACGGGTTTCTGCTGTGGGTTTATGTGGCCTGGGCGAATCTCAATCGCCCTCATTCACAAACGATGATCGCCGCAGGCTCGATCGGTAGAGTAAATGGTTTTTGTCTTATTCGCACCCAGACTGAGGTTTTGAGAGTGGATGATCATGCCGAAAAGTTATCTTGTTGAAGCATTTGTACACCACTCGTATGGTTCCCCCCGGGGTATTGGCTAGTGGTGGCGTGCTGATTACGGCGAACGATTAAATTATCGATTATGATGATGCAGATTTGTATTTGGCCACTGTTAACTGTTATTCCACCAAAAGCGCCAAAGTAGAGCAAGCACTAATTTTACCATTTCCACTCTGTTGCTATTGCCTTCCACAGGTTTCCAGTGCCGCGCATACCGATGGCAAGCGGACGGCAAATGCTTCTTCTACTACTGCTACGTCGACGACGACGACGACACCGAGAGCAGACGAGTGCAATCTCGGCCTGAGGTTAGTATCGAATGCGATGCGCAACACACATTTCTATGCTTTATTCAAATCGTGATTTGCAAGACCCACAGCACTAGAACTTGTCCACGCTAGAACAGGCTTTGGACCAATGCACGGTAAAGTAGGATGGGAGTGTTGTGCTTTACTCTGCGCGTCCACGCCTCCTTCAGCGCCGGTCGGTCGCGGGATAGGTTTGTCTAGTGTGTTCCCCCGTGTTCTTTTCTGCTTATGCAACACGACAGTATTTCACAGCAGCAGCAGCAGCAGCAATTCCCGATCGCTGCTTGTCCGACGCGACGCGTCTAAACGCAATTGCTCCGTTCTCCGCGCGTTGCATTCGGAAGGTTTGCGGGAACGGCGCACCGTATACACCAACGATCGGTCAGACAGCCTGTGAATATGCGCGCGGCTTTGTAAGTAAGCTGGACAAACGGTCGGTGCACGGAAGCGGGCGGACGGGAGCGCCTTGGCCATGCTACTGCTGCGTGCACCATTTCAGTGTACGCGCGGAGGTAAAGTTCTCACGCTCGGATAAGCGGGGAAAACATTAGAAACCGCGAAAGGCTCGCCCGAAGATGAAGGCGAGCGAAAGGCGAGGCGAACGACGATGGTGGCGAATTGTAATTTATTTTATTGCTGGCAGCTATTTTGTTATTTTACGCTACTCAAACCCGCACTCTCTCCCTCCGTGCGATAGTGCGATTCCGCGCTGAGCGTTGCAATTTTCGCGTTTTTCTCGCCGTTGCTGTGGTGCTGTGCTGTGAGCGATGATGTTCTTCTTTCCCAACCGGGACCGATCTGGTGGATCGAGAACACGACTACGGCACGATCGCTGGATGGTGCTTTCATTCAGTAATATTACTGTTCGCCCTGTTCCTTGACCGCGGTTTGCAGGATCCATCAATGAGCAGTGTGAAGTAAGGCGTTTTTCTCCGGTGTCGTGGGCATGCTTTGAGCTCTATTGCACCCCGTCGTAAAATGTTTCAAAATTCATAGCAATGAATTCCGTAGCAAAAAAACCTTCCAAGAGGTGCGAAGTTCTGCTCAACTCACGTGCAGAGGACGTTCTTCCGTTAGCTTCAATTTACGACCATTACAACCGAATCAAGAGATGGACTCCTTCGGTTCGGTTCGATGATGACTAATGTGGTCGGTTCGGACCCATGATCATGTACAGGGACTTGCACAAAAAAACGGCAACAGAACCTTCAACCTTGAACCACCACCACAGCCAATCTGCTCACATAGCGCGTACCGTATTGTCATTCCTCCCACCACATACGGTGCGACAAGTATCCGTTATCGGTTCTGGTTTGGGTTTGGCCCCGTACCAGCTGCAACCACCGTCGAATGAGGTCGAACAGCTGTTTTGATGTATCGATCGTGAACGGGAAAGGTGTACAAGAGTATACGGTTGCAGAAAACCTGTTCCCCAAACTGCCAGCAAATCCTGCATCTCTCGATCCTTGCTTGCATTACATTCCGCGCTACGACGTTTGGTTTCGAGAGAGCGATCGACGATTCCACAACTAAATATCAAAGAATGATCGAGTTAGAAAATCGTACGGTCGGAATTTTAGTAACTTTATCTCTGCTTTTATTTTATTCCACTTTCGACCGCTTCTAGGGGGAGTTCCGATGTTGCAATGGAAGGTAGAGAGACAAGTGCACCATCATCCCTGCTACTGCCGGCCACCTCACCCCTGCTAGTATCCTACAACTCTCCGAGCAAGAAAACGCTCCTCGCAAATGGGAGCGCACAGCCGGCCCATGTCACCTCCGGGACGCCAGTATCGCTGCGGCCGAAAGGCCACTACCGCTCGTCTTCGCTCGAGAACAACCCGTTCCATCCGCTCGGCAGCAAACCGATGGTGGGGCTTAACATCGCTCAGGCCAGCTTCACCGGTACGCTGAAATCTCGCCGTGAGCAGAAGCGGATATCCGACTTTCTCAACAAGCAATCGTCATCGTCGTCGTTGGGCCTCGGAGCGACTGGATCGAGCGGTGCTAGCTCGCTAACGCTCGTGTCCACAACGCGAGAACCACAGTCCGAGAGCAGCCTGCGGAAAGCGCACTTCGAGAACATCCGCGAGATATTCGAGAAAAACAATAGCAAAAATGCCGCCGCTGCCCAGCAACACCACAATCCGTCCAAGTCGGGCAAATTGGCGGGCGGTCACCAGCTGAATGCTACCGCGGCCGCGATGATGGCGGCCAACGTCGCGACTGCCAGCGAACTTGCCAACCACGGTGGTAGTGCGTCGACGCTCGGCATACCGATCGATGACAAACCACCGAAGATACAGTCCTGCAGTGGTATTCTAGGAAAGGTGAGTTGCTTGCGATCGTGCAGCACCGCAAAGGCTCTTATCACTTATCTCTGTTTCAATCCTCTAGGGCAAACAAGTGATCCGTCCGATTGCCTTCAAACCAGTTCCTTACAAATGTAACACACCAAATTACGGTGCCCCAATCGGTGGACGCCTGACGGAGCTTAGCGATCGGTACGGTTCGACGCCGTCGCTCGGTCCTACGATGAGCCTGCAGTACAAATTCGGAAGCACCACAGATCTGCACCATCTGCAGCAACAGCAGCAGCAGCAGCAGCAGGGCAGCAGCGGAAGCAACGGCGCCACGCCAATCGCATCCGTCGGGCCGTGCTCTAGCAACGGATCGATGGGATCATCCTCGTTCGGCACGCTTGGTGGCAGCATGATGAGCAACAGTTACCACCAACACTATCACCACCAATATAGTACCTTAATGCGTAAAGGGTCGTCCACCATACCGTTCAAAACGTACGACAGCCTTGAGTCGATTCTGAAGCTGCCGGATAGCATGGTGGCGTCCTATCCGAATCCCAGCCATGGGTATGTTTCCCGATCGGTCCCCAGTCTCCAGGGTGCTGCATTTAGCTCATTGCAATCTTCCCTTTCCCAGCCTGTACCACCAACAGGATGCACTCGATATGGCCCCATCGCCATCGGATTCGGGCATATCCGAGCTGGAAGCTGCATTGCGCGATCGCGATTCCGAGCTAGCGTACCTGCGGCAAACAATGGAGCACAATGAACAAGTAATATTCAAAGTTCATCAGGTTGGTAGTGTGCTGTTGTGTTACCGGGCGTATTTGGTTGCAGAGATCTTTGGGATTTTTAAAACCTTGGGTTCATTTTCTAACGATCTTTGAACAAAAAAAAGGCATCGCTAACAGTATGGAACAGAAAAACTTTGCTTTTCCCCCGCTAATTCATGAAATGGGTTCGACCTAAATCTAACGCGTCGTGTGTGTTGCTCTCCCTCGATCCCTTCCCTAGGATAAAGAGAAGCACTGGGAGCAGGAACTGAACCGACTGAAAGCGATCCACGAAAGTCGTCTGCGCGCTGGAGCCCAAAAGGTGCACAAGCTTGAACAGCTGCTCATGATGCAGACGTTCCAGCTGCGACAGGACAAGAAACGGCTGCAGGAGGACAACGCCCGGTTGCAGACGGGCATGGCACAGGCGAAGGATCAAACCGAACAGCACAAATCGGAGCTGGAGCAGCTGCAACTTAGCGCCAAGGAGCTGAAGGACCAAAATGGAGATTTGCTGGACGAAATTCAGATGCTGCGGCGAATAATCAGCGATCTGAAGGAGCGTCTGGAGGAGAGCGAATGGAACCTGTGCCAGAAGAATGGGGAGGTGGCACTGATGAAAACTCAACTCAAGGATGCACAGGTTAGTTTTAGCTACTTCGCGGCGAGCATTAGCACGTTCGTTTATTGTTATTATAACGCTTGCAGGCTGAAATATCTACGAAAGATCAGGAAATTGTGCAGCTCAAGGCCGACCTGAAGTTGCAAAACTACGACGATATCAGTTTAAAGAAGTCTGAGGTAACAAAAGGGGCCCATCTTTTAAGGAAATTTCCATCATGCAACTAATGCATTCTCCCTGCTGTGTTCCTTGCAGATAAAAAAGGAGCTCGATTTTGATCTGGAAATCTCGCAACTGAATCGCATCGTGATCTTCAAGGATCAGATCATCGTGCTGATGAACAACGAAATACAAAAGTTACGCAAGGAACTGTCCGATATTTCGATACTGCGAGGCTATGAAGGTGCACCGACCGGTCGGTACACCCGGTACAAGAAGAAGCTTGAGCTGGTGGCACAGAAATTTGAGGATACCGATCGCACGCGCAACGACAGCAACAACAACAGCAGTCAGATCAGCAACAGCAACAGCAACAGCAAAGTAACCAGCCCACTCCAGGGACCAGAGTCTCCGGACGGGGAACGAAACGAGGGCAAAGCAGCTTCGGCAGTGATCTCCAGCAGCGACATCATCAGGAACTATTTCAACAGCAACAGCCAGCTGGAGATGAACAAGAAGCTATTCCTGAGCTCGCAGATCTGCAACTATTCGGACGAGGACAAGTCCAACATTATCGACGCGTATGGTAGCGGCAAACAGGTCGACATGACGGAGATTACGCTCGATCTAAGCAGCCTGCTACCCGGCGCTTTGACCGTGGTGACACAAATTCCAGTGGAGGAGATAACAGGCACCGTTGTGGATAGCTATCACCAGCACAGCTCATCCGATGACGATTACAAATCCATGACACCGACGCAGGAAGATCACGAACCGGAAGACGAGCGTGGCACGACGCTGACCGCGCAACCCAATGCGGCGCACCAGCCGGAAAGCGCTGGTGAGCTGGAACGACTCAACCGTGAGCTAGCGTCCTGTCGGGAATGTTTCGAGCAGGAGCGTACGAAGTGGGCAGAAGAAAAGGAGAAGGTCCTCATCTACCAGCGTCAGTTGCAGAAGAATTACGTCGACATGTGCAAGCGCACGCAGCAGCTCGAGGAACAGCTGAAGACCATTCGGCTAGAACAGGGTCTTGACACGGTGGTGGAGTCTAAGGTAGAGCGTATGTAGAAAAAATTGAGAAGCTGAGATCGATCTATTCGTCATAGACTCCCTTGCCAGGATTCTTGCCTCACACTTTCCCTTTGTGTGTGTGTGTGTAGAAAATATTTTTCATCAAAAGCACACCGATCCGATTTAGTTTCAATTATTCACACGCACACTGGCTGATAGATGTAGATGGGAGGAGTTGGCGATACTCTTAAGTGATTGAAAAGCGTGTTTTCTTGTAAGTTATAACAATAATTACTAAAATGCAATTTGCTCTTCTACCTGCGCCCGAGCACTGTCGCTTGTCGTAGTGAATGATCACAAATTTAAATAGTCATTTGCTGTAAATATATTTCGTGTTTTCGCAGTAAGTTAGTCCCATTAGCGGAAGAACGGCAAACCAGCGACGACATTCGATTCAAAACCGAGATGATCCTCGCCACGGACAATCTTGAAGAATCCACCCTCTCCCCACTGAGCGCCCCACGAGTTTGCACACAGCCAGAACTTGACGTTGTTCTCCTCACCCCAGCCCATCACCTTGACCGAGTGCATACCAACGCGTAGACCGAGCGTATGCCGGTACACACCACTATGGTACTGCACAAAGTCCGTGTACATGGTGAAGGTGGCCTGAGCCGGTCCAAAGTTGAACACCTCGTACATGATGCGTTCCTCGTCCTTCGGTACCATGTACGCCACCCGTCCGTAATGTTTGTCCTCTGCGTAGGTAACGTTGTACCCGGGCTGGCAGACCCGCAGACACCGAGGCGCTTCGGCAGCATCTCCCGCCTTCTTGCAAACATCGAACGGATACGATTGGCAGCCTTCGTTCGAGCCGAACGGTCCACCACTGGTAATACCACTCTCTACCCAATAGTTCCACACCGCACTCGGCACACCTCCGTCACAGCCAAATCCGCACCGGTGGCAACAGGAGAGCACATCGTACGCACCAAAGTTGAACTGAGCCTTGCCCTCCGAATGGACGCACCAACGATCGGTCATGGTTGAAACGGCCGCCACAGCAAAGCTTGAGTCGCAACATCCCTGACTGCGCACCATGTTCATGCTCGGACAGTAGGACCACTTTTGACGCGCGTCGAACGATGCCGGCAACGGGTCCTCGTGCAGCTTCAGCACGAATCCTTGAGGCAGCTGGAATTTCATCGACTCGTCGGACAGCACACCGGCACGGTACTGGTCGTTGCGTTTCGGATTAACGGCCGCCTTCCAGGTGGTGGAACGGTTGTTGATGGCCTGCACAAAGGCAGCCTGGGACGTGACCACATTGCCGTACCCGGTGCGAAACTGTTCCGGGGCGTACTTTGCTTCGGCAAAACGTGGCCGATACGGTGCAAAGTTTTGGTAGTAGTTCTGGGGTTGCTGGTGCTCCCCGCTGCTTTGCACAAACAGCTTCAGGCCAAGGTTGTTCTCGGCGCTTCCCACTGCCTGGGCGCCGTGAAGGCAAAGCACCAGCCCGATAATGGCCAACGATGGGACGAATGCCATTTTGATTGCGATCGGCGCAAACGCCAACTGTACCATTTTGCAACCATCGCGATCCCTTTAAATACTCTCGCCAAATCGTTATCAATGATGCAACCGACTGTGGCTGTGAGGTGAACGCTCGGCATATAGATTTGTTTATTAGTCTACTACCTATACCCGGGTGGGTCCCGTGCGCTGCATTGTTTTTTGTTGATGTCTACGGTGTTGATAAAATGAGCATAGACCACCAACACTTGACGGGTTAAAATGAGATTTAATACATTTTGGATTTTGCATTGCACTGGGATGAAATTTGTTTCTTATCTAATGATCGCGTGATTTCCTCTTGTTCGACTGCTCCCTGACACGCGTGCCATTAGCTGGAGGAGCATCATTCAATATCGTTGATGCTTGATATCCTTTCGCTCCTCCTCGAGGCGCATCCAACCACCCAGCGCTGACGACGCGACCTTCTTGTCCAGCACAATCTTTGCCCTCTTGATGCTACAATCGACCGTGTCCGTTACCGGCTTTCGTTTCAGATCTGGTATTCGGCCAAAGCTTTTCACTCGTCCACCGATAAACTTTACTCGCGGCTCACGCTCACCACCGCTTCCCGCCGGAAGAACGATAGCGTCAACTCTGTTGCGTATGTCTTGAGCGAGTGCAATCGCCTGTCGGCAGCTGATACTATCTGGACGATCCAGGATACGATCGCGGATGTGATCGATTTCGCTGAGCAAAAATCCGGTCGGATCATTCGGCAAACACACTTTGCAGCCCGGTTTTCTTGGCTGCTGTGGATCACGTTTCTGAACTGTGTTCAGTATTTTCGCTTCCTCGGCACTACCGGAACCGGTGGAGCTGCTCCGATGCTTGGTGGAAGTATCCCTGGTACGTACAGGCTTCGAGTCTGTCGTTGGCTTCTTTTTAGCTTTCCCACACGGTGGACATGGTTGCTTTGCTAACACGCTAGAGGTTTTCGTTGCAGCCGGTGGCTCTACGTACCGATCAAATCGGCTAACGGGTCTCGCCGACCCCAATGGTAACAATGGGGATGCATCGGTTGTTCGATTCAACCGAGGATTTGGAGCTGTTTTTGGCCGCACAACAATTTTGCTAGACAAAGGCCTCAGTGCGGACGCTTCCGCAGGTTTCATAAGATATGCCTGCAAATTTCGCAACATTTTCTTTATTACTGCAACACAGTTTATGGTTAATGATAGTTACAAATATTTACCATCCGACAGGGGCTGTCCCGAAAAAAGTCACGGAAAATTTTGGCACCCACAGTTGCAGCCATTTTCAACAGACGAACTTACGAAATGGAATGAGAGATTACGGGAAACGGTATAGATTTAGAACAACCACCACCAAAGGCTACTTGGCCCTGGTGTTGTGTGAACACCTTTTTGCGATTAAAAATTAACTCCATTACAACTGTTTTCATAAACTTTGCTGAGTTGAAGTAAGACAAATTCTGGATGGAGTTTTGTCCGCCATCGATTTTTGTTCTTTTTCTGTAAATTGTTCAAAAAATCAGCAAATCGAAACCAATCAAATCTTTTTAGAGGATCATACAGGCCGCTTGCGTTCCCATTTTTTAAATTTAACACGCTGTTTGCCTGCGAACGTGCTCCAAATTAGTTGCTGTGCAGATTGCATACCGTCAGGCGACTACACTTCAACTGAACCGGTTCTATCACATCTCACACCGAGTGTGATTGAATATCAAGCCGAAATTGAAACACGCACTGTGACCGGTTTGGAATAGATAGTTTGGAGGCGGATATTTTGAATTGAACCGAGTACATGCCCTCCAGTTGGCCACCAAATATCGATGCATGATGGTTACTTTATAAAAAAGGTGTCAACTTGTCAATAATGTTCATTTAAATTTAATTGTACAGTCTTTCATCTTTTGTTTTCAACTAACAATTTAAGCTCTGGCATCTAGCATAACCTACATTTAATTAGTGAAAATCAGCAACATTAGCATGTTCTGCTAAGCATCGCGTGGTTCAAAGTGATTCTGCTTCATGGCTTAGCGTCTGGTAAATCAGGCTGTCCACACAATGGCTTAAGCGACTTATTGGCACCACATATACAGGTTTTCAATTCTCACTATGGGGAAACGGTCCGTATGGGATTCGAACTCAAGAATTTACTATCCGAGATGATCTTCTACTTACTACGAAACAATTGCAATACGCCTCATCAAGTTCATAAAACAACCTTGTCAGTGGCAATCATTGACATGGAGTGCAATCACTGACCATGAGCGATGCAAATAACAAAGAGAAACATTTGATGACAATTGATGTGGTATCATTTTAGTTTAGTAAAGTACCAAACCTAAACCAATCTTTAATTGAAAGTGCAACAAATTCATAAGACACCATTCAAGATTAATTTGGAATCAGTGCTAACCCACTTCGAAAGCGAAAGCAAACTTCTTAGCGATCATTCAACTTTGTTCAGTTCTCTTTCGTTGCATATTCGCGTTCTCCCCACCCGCTTCGTTGTGTGGGCTTTGCTTGCGCGGGCTCTGTTGATTCAAGGTCAGTAGATCAAGTTCAATGAAAATCAGAGAAAAAAGCCTCCACAGCTTCGCGAGACCGTTGCGTGCGGTACCACATTCGGGAAGGGAAGAGTGGTGGTGAAAGATTATTTTGAGTTGTTTTATACACACAATCGTAATTTTCAAGGTAATGAAAGTCGGTGTAATGCAATATTTTAATGCATTACAAAAATGTTGATGTAGATTACCAGTTGATAAAATAAATAGAATGTTGTTAAGATTTTTTAAACCAAACAAACAGTTATAACAGTTGATTTAATATCAGCTCAAGCAAATTCTATACAATCTGTAGTAATAATATAGAAAATATGTATCCCAACATTTTCAAAACTAAAGGTGGCCAATACATGAGTCAAAATGCCCGAAAGCTACATTTTTGGCAGATTATTACAAAAGCTTACCCTTCCCGTAAGCCGTTTGACATTTGATTGCTTAGAACGCTATCAAAACAGAACTTGACAGTTTGGTGCCACTTTGCGTTCTGAACCCATTTATGCTACTTGGGTGCCGGGCTTTCACTTTCCTTCCGTTCTTGTTTTGCTTAACGCGACAGTCAACTTTTACCGTGAAATTACCATTATTACGTCGCGTGGAAGACCAGCACCAAGCATTATTAATCACAGATTTTCCTTTCTTCACATTTGTCTTAACTGGCGCTGTGGTTGAAAAGCGGAACAAGGGCTTAGCGAAAAGCGAGGTGAAAGCGAAACAACAAACAACACCATCAAAATCACCGAAACGGAGCGCGACACAGGCACCCCAAAACGCGAAGAAAGTTTAGTCCATCGCTGGAATCTGGATCGATAGGCTTGCTGCAGCACTCGCCCGGTCGCGTACCACATTTCTGTCAAAATCCCGCACCGAAAAAACCGCCCAACGCGTCCACATCCATAGCCAGTGTTCGTTGCTGACGAAGCGCTTATCAATAAAATACGAAGCTTATTTGCACACCTCACCCATCAAGGCAAGCGGTGCTGGTGAGCGATTCGAAACAAAAACGTCGCTAACCGCTGACACCCCTGCTATACGTGCTACCTCCTCCTGGGGACGTTTCCACTACAATACGCAACACAACCCGTCGTTTGCAACGCCTGCTACGACTAGGAAAGATTATTCGTCGCTCACACCTCACGATAGACGGGTTTCGACGGGTGGGTTCGGTCCTGTGCGCGTCCGACGGTGTGCTTCAGTGTGTGTTGTGTTCTGGCGGAACGTGGAATTATTCCCGTGCTTCCCAGTACCGCGTGCGTGATTTAGTCGGTCTCCGTTCACATCCGGTGTGCTTTCGGGTGGAGCAAAGCAAAGCCAGTGCTGAATTTTCAATTCAAACCTCCTTGTCACCGAACTTGGTACGTGCGTCTTCGCCTAGAAAATGGTCACCGTGTCGAGCGTTCTGGGCAGCACCAGTGCCGTCCTGGTGTCGCTGTTCATATTGCGCAAGGTGTTTCCCTGGATTTATCAAAACCTTATCGGACCAAAGGTGTTCGGCTGCCGCATCAACCTGAAAAAGACCGGCGAATGGGCCCGTAAGTATTGCTTCCGAGTTATATGTATGTGCCACAGTGTTGTGTCCATTGCTAGAGACTATTCGTCGACCGTTCGTCTTCTGGTTTGCGAGAATGTCCTTAGAATCTGTACGATAATTGGAAGATACTAATGGTGGAACTGGTTTATTCCAATCGACGTCCACTTCCTGATTGGAACCAGCGCGTTCCCGCCTGCTATCCAATGTGTCACACAAAGCCAAACAAACCCACCGTCTAGATTGTGAATAAATTTGTGGCACAATATTTCGGTTCTTGATGCCCGTGACACTGGCGCCGATAAAGTGCGAAACCAAAAATATTCGCAATACGAAACCGGTCTGGTGGAGGCCATTTTTGTTGTTGTAGCATTTAAACTAAAGCTCGTATTCACTCGTATCATTTCGAGCTGCGAAAACATTTCCCCCATAGTTTATTCGAAACTATAGATTAATTTTAGTTTGATCCATGCAGGACTCCTACAACAAAGGCAAATGGTGAATTAATGGTACGTCTTTTATCCGGTGAACGGTCGGAATCTAACAGCAATTATGATGCTATTAAATCACGTTCTTAGTTCCCAATCCCTGTTTGATGAAGTATTCGCGTGACAGTCTCAGTGTGGGAAAATATCCCTTTTTCACAGATTTAGTGTGGGGCTAATTAAGCCAAACTCATGTGGAAACCAGTTTAATACCCATACCAAACTTAGTATAGGCTGCCCAAGGACTGATAAACCTCTTGCCACATTGCTAAAATATTGAGACCACCGAAAGCAAAGGTCGCCTGAATACGGGAGATAAGAACAGCTTTGATCGTTGTAGAAAAAAGTACTTTAAAAAGCTGTTTGTTTTCGGTTGGTAGACATGTGAGTATGATAGGTGACAGGCTGGGCCACTCTTACGTACGAATACATAACACCATTCCAACTTACAAGCGGATTCAAGCTTTGTGTATTTTCTCCATCACAGCTTCCGGTGCATATTCCAATGGAAGTCACGAAAGCGCAACTGATTAAATTCGAAGTAAAATAAGCAACCGGTTGTAAAGGGGTTTACCACCACGCCACTATTACTAGGAGGTGGGCAGTAAATTTGGGTGCTGATCGATATCTGCTGCTGTTAGCATTGAGCCATCCGACGACCACGACGAGTCTCTTGAACCTAAAAGTCTTGGGGCTGTTTTTTTTTGGGGAAGGAAAAGAAAGTTACCTTTTAGCCGAAAATTCCTACCCATAAAACCGGTTTTCTCCAACATTTTGGAGTGGACTCACTTGGTGCTGGCGAATCGAAACTGGCCAGCCTTACCACGTTTGCTTCGTTGTCGAAGGAACATCTTTAGTTTTAGATGGCCTGCTCAAAATTCTTGACGTATTACATATCTTCACGGTAATTCTCTATCTCAGCTAGCTGTGAAACGTTACCATAGGAGTGATGCCAACAGCAAAAAAATCATTCATGCTTTAACTTGATGCTACTCACGTTTTGCCATCATTCGTAAAGTGCTAATCATGGCGTACTATGTCATTTGCATCCCAGCTACGGGAATACAGGAACAACAGATCCTCTAGAAGCAGGACAAAAAACGACACAGGCAAGGAACACACTCATCTATTTTAAGGAGCAAAAAGTTAACAAACGCCGGGAATAATAGTACTCTCCAGTAATTGCGTCAATTTTGTTATTTTTCTTCCCATTGCCATCGCGCCACTGTGTTAAGAAGGCTGGAGGAGCGAACGAACCGAGAACCTACGCCATTTGATGATTTAAAAAATCAACAAAACCCTCGATCGCTTCAACCTGAAGCTGTTCTTGCTAGAAGGGAGCAGCCAGAGTGATAAACAGAATCGTTGACGTGCTGCGAAACATGTGAACAAAAAAAAAGTGTGTTCGTACTAGCAATATTTGTCCACCAAAGCGTGAAAAATGACTTCAGAGACATTCAGTTACCACCAATAGGGTTAAAGATGGGACAAGCTCTAAGAAGAAGCTTTTTGTAACGTTTACAGCTGATCGTTTCCGACAGCTTGCTGTGGGCAGATTAGAAGATCATTCCGATGATCGATGCCCAGCACACAATGCTTGGGGCTATTAAAATGGCAAACCCTCAATCATGCGCATGTGCGCGCAGGCATCGATAACACTCTCTCACCCTTGCATAAAGATATGACTGACCCTTGGGTTGATCAGGCTGCCCTCCAACTGGTTGACATTGAAACGAACTACCCCTTCATGAGCAGTTCGCTGCTGGGATCGATGACGATCCACATAGCCAAGATCATTCGCCGATTTTGATGTGGGTGAAGAAAGAAAATGAATGCTATCGGTCACTAATGGTCCCGGCCCGAGAGAAGGTTAAACTCTGCTGCTTGCTAATCTATTCTGGTGGTCTGTTCCGTTGCTTGCGCTTTGGTGTCTTATGAAAGGTTTATTTCAATAATCGTTAGGTGTATGTGCATGTACGCCCGATGACCTCAAATTATGGGTGCGAAATTGTGCCCTTCAAACCAAAACAGATCATTTGCTCACGATCGCTTGAACGAAGGGAAGATTAATTGCGCTCGGAGGAGTGTGTTGCTGTGGACTAATGATTTGTTTTGTGTAGTGCATTGAAATCTATTACAGGTTAATATAGTATAAAAATATGCTATTATTCCATTGCCTAGTTATCTTCAAAGCTCTTTGAGGATTGTTGAATTGAAAAAAAGGATCAAAATAAAAGAACTCACTTGGAGGAATTTCTTGAGCATTGTTCTTCCTTCCCTGCAGAATATCGCCCTAACTTTTTTGCTATATCTAGAGCAAAGAATTTTTAGAGCTCTTGCTGAATTTTTGCGACTATAAGCTTTTTTGATTTAAGTTTCGGTTTTGTATAAGAACTGAAAGACACAAATATTGTTCAGATAAATTAATGGCCATAGCAAAGCCCAATGAAAAACGATTGGAGATTTCATGTGGCAATGCTTTTCATGTAACTCTCTTTTTCTATACTAATAATCCAATTTTTTTTTCTTCCCCTTTACAGTCATCACCGGTGCAACCGATGGCATAGGAAAAGCATACGCTCAAGCGGTGAGTATTAGGGTAGTTGCACTGGATAGAATAAACTGCATTGGACCTTCCTACCCACAAACACACACACACACATATATACACATCATGAGGAACGCGGAATGAAATGCAGTTACGTCCCGGCGAAGGTTGACTGGTAAAAGTCAAGTGCGCCGCGCAAACACGATCACGCGCTGCTTCGTTGGTGTAGATCGATTCGATCAAATCATTTCCTACACGCAACACCCGTTAGAACCTGTGTTACTTAGCCACCGCAGGGATGATATCCATGTGGGAAAGTATACATATCTGATGATTGTCGTTTCTGAAAAAAAAATGCTCAGTGACGAGCTTTGATGGTGCAATGTCATGCCTTCATAGGTATTACATGTATGCCCAACTTCAAAATCTCCTACTTATAACACGATTAATTGTACTGTGAATTAGTAGCTTCAGTTTTAAATACTATCAGCTATAGTATCAGGTATAGTAGTGAAGGTAAACACCTTCAGCTGTTGCTCTGTGTGGGGGTTCGAGTGCAAAGGTCTCTAATGTTGGTTGGTCATCCAACATGCACAAACACACTCTTCCTTGCTTTTCAGCTAATGCTATACGGTTTTATTGGAAGAGAAATTCATCACCACCTCTCTTTCATGTGGAGCTGCACAACTAACTTTGGCCCGGCCCGGTCAACAATGAGTTGCATAAATGAGTTTTCTTGTGCGCTTGTGGCGAGAGTTTCTTTTCTTTTGTGGTGGGTTCCGCCGCACCAAAAGGGTCAGAGTCGGAGGCAAATTCAACGGCAACAGCAGGGTTGAATCGATTGAGCCACTAGCTAGCTAGCCACTAGAGCGCTGCGGAAGTGAGGTGGTTTTTGCTTTCAATCTTAAGGTGGCGATGACTCTTGGTGCGGACATCGTGGGTCGTATGCACGGATAACAGCAAACACAGTTTCACTTTACTTCATGATCGTCATGAAGAAAAGCATTTCTTTTGTACGTTTGTATTGTGCGATCTTCATGGAGAAAGCTCCAGCTCGTTAGACAGAGGGGAAAAAACTGCATATTTACATTTGATTTTGTTTGCTTGAGCTTGAGCAATGGTTTCCTGTTTGGCTAGTATTAATTTCTCGTTCTTCCTTGTTTTCTTTCTAGCTTGCCCGAAAGGGCCTCAACATTATTCTGATCAGCCGAACCCTTTCGAAGCTTCAGGATGTGGCCAAAGAAATTGGTAAGCTGCAAATCACCAACGAGACCCATCTTACACCAGAATAATGTCCGATTCTCGTTATTGGTTTCCCTAGAAACGGAATTCAAGGTGCGCACGATGGTTATTGCCGCCGACTTCACTAGTGGAGGAGAAATTTACGATCAAATCCAGCGACAAATCGAGAATATGGAAATCGGCGTGCTGGTGAACAATGTTGGCATGAGCTATGCGAACCCGGAATACCTGCTGGAACTGCAGGACAACGAGAAGCTAATTAAGAATCTGCTCAGCTGTAACATTCTCTCGGTGACGCGCATGTGTCAGCTAGTTATGCCCGGCATGGTAAAACGGCACACGGGTGTTGTGATCAACATTTCGTCCCTATCCGCCGTCATTCCGGCCCCGCTACTGACCGTTTATTCTGCGTCCAAGGCATACATGGATAAATTTTCGGAGGATCTTGCCTCGGAGTACGCGAAGCACAACATTGTGGTGCAATCGGTGCTGCCCGGGCCGGTAGCTACTAACATGTCCAAGATTCGGAAGAGCACGTGGATGGCCTGTTCGCCCAAAGTGTTTGTGGGCAGCGCGATAAACACGCTTGGTCACACTCGTCAAACTACCGGGTACTTTCCACATGCCCTGCTTGAGCTAGCAATCAATACGCTGAGCTTCGTTTCGCCACGCCTGATGGAGAAGCTCACAATCAATACGATGCAAAACATTCGGGCTCGTGCGATGAAAAAATCCACAACTCGACCATCGGCAGCGCCTTCGGGTGAAGCTACGACTCTAACTACTTCGTCTTCGTAAGGAAGTTGAGATTGCTACGACAAGATGGGTTCGATGAGCAGAGATCGAAGCTCGGTTCTGTTTCATGTTTGCGATATTACTGATAGAGAATTAATTCGCATTTGGAGCTCTCGATTTAAGCGAACGGTTGCCAACAACGATTGGCCCCGGATTCTAGCTTTACCAGTAGTTGTGTACGAAATAGTCAAACCGGCTGGGCATTTAACGATAAGATGGATGTGGGGTTGGATGAGCAAAATGCGCGCAGGCAGAGATTCAGTGTTGGCGAAAGTCCGTTCACCAAGAGCATCCTAGTCCGACATATAAATGGGAAGAAGGCTACATCGGAACGGGGGTGCAAATTTAGCGTAATGTGTATCGATAATTCCAAGGCTTCATCTATCAACCGGAGGCTGTATGTAAAAGTTGGCTATAAAAACAACGCACTGTTGCACCCAAAAATAAACGAAATGTTTTCCAATCCAACTACTTGCACGTTACTCGTTCGCTCTGTCGTCTTGAGGCTGTATCGCATGCAATATAAGCGGTTGATGGCGTTTGTAAGAGACATTTAGATTCATTTCGTCTCTATCTGTAAGTTTTGGACAGGTTCATGGCCTGGACAGGTATATGTGAATGAATATTCTATACTATCGATCGATACGATCAACATTTGACCCTACATGTGATAAATTTAATGAATGACCTTGAAACAAATCGTTTTGTATTAGAATTAAAAAAAAGGATTGGTTGCCACAATACGAACATTATTTGAAATCAACAAGAAGTCGACAAACGGCTACTTTCAAACGAATTGTCTATTAGCCGTCTTTTACCACGCATTGTCTGACGACAGTTGTTCGAATTACAATTGGGAACGCTTTGTTGGGCATCGTCAAATGCCAGTTTGTTGGCTGGGTTGTCAAAACGTTCTGGGTCGAAGAATTTAACCGCAGTCAATGCATTCCAGCGTTAATCGAATAATAAAACGCAACACAAAGAGACGCAGTAATAGGTAAGTGTTGAAATAGCTGTAGCAATAGTTAGCGAACGTTTCAGTGGGGCAATCAACAAAGCTTCAAAAGTATAGCAAAGCAAAGCATAAAAGCTCATACTTTTTATAAAGTAAAGCATAGCATAAATTGTATGGTTATGGGCTTTCTAATCCAATGAGTCAGTACTCATATTGCTTGTTTTAATTACATGTAATACTTTGTTGTCATATAATTGTGCTGTAAATCATTTTGGCCATATCGAACCGTGTCAATCGGTCCGGTTGTGAGCAAACAACGAACAAAGCCACCAGAGCGAATTGCGTAGCAACGGTACAAGTAGGTTATGTTGTTAAGACACAAAGGACGGTAGAAAGCTGTTTTTCTTCACCAGCTGATAGCAAGACGCGGTGCGAAGACTCTGTTTTCCCAATCGGATGATGATACTGCTAGCCACCAGCTCCAATCTCATTACGCTCTTATCTGCGCTTGTGTGTGTCTGTCTGCTGTGTGGTAGTTTCGTTCGTTCTCGGAGCAGATCTTTGTTGACATGTTTGCTGATTCATCATCGCAATCGTAAACAGAGTTCGATTCCATAGTCCCCCACAGGCTTATCTGCCTGTAAACTGCCATCCATGCAAATGCATTACACAAAAGTCGACGGAATAGTTACAATTGCTGCTTTCTTTTCGTTGTAGAAAATGTTGTTCCATCTGGTGATTGTGGCGCTCGTCGCCATCAGCCAGACAGGTGCGGCCAAGGCCGGCTTCGGCAAGAAGTACCCACTGTCATCGAAATTCATCGAAGAAATCAACGTAAAAGCGACCACATGGCGGGCGGGCCGTAATTTCCACCCGGACACCTCGCTCACGTACATCCGCGGCCTGATGGGTGTTCACCCAGACGCGGACAAATTCCGCGAGCCCGAGCTTCTGCACGAGCTGCACGACGGGGACGATCTGCCGGAGAACTTTGACTCGCGCGAACAGTGGCCCAACTGTCCGACTATTCGCGAAATCCGCGACCAAGGATCGTGTGGCTCGTGCTGGGCGTTCGGTGCCGTCGAGGCAATGTCCGACCGTGTTTGTATCGCTTCGGGAGGTAAAATTCATTTCCGCTTTTCGGCCGAAGATCTCGTGTCGTGCTGCCACACGTGCGGATTTGGCTGTAACGGCGGATTCCCGGGTGCGGCCTGGAGCTACTGGGTGCACAAGGGTTTGGTCAGCGGTGGACCGTTCGGGTCGAACATGGGCTGTCAGCCGTACGCGATTGCTCCCTGCGAACATCACGTTAACGGAACGCGTCCTTCGTGCGAGGGCGAAGGTGGCAAAACTCCAAAATGTGTGAAAAAATGTCAGGACAGCTACAATGTGCCGTATCAGAAGGACAAACGGTACGGGGCACGGTCGTACTCGATCGCACGCCACGAGGAACAGATCCAGAAGGAAATCATGACCAATGGGCCGGTGGAGGGTGCGTTCACCGTGTACGAAGATTTGCTTCACTACAAGGAGGGCGTCTATCAGCACGTAACGGGCAAAATGCTGGGCGGGCATGCTATTCGCATACTGGGATGGGGCGTCGAGAATGGTACGAAGTACTGGCTCATTGCCAACTCATGGAACAGTGACTGGGGCGACAATGGATTCTTTAAGATCCTCCGGGGCGAGGACCATCTCGGCATCGAAAGTTCCATTTCGGCCGGATTGCCCAAGCTGTAGAGGGACAAGCGGCAGGCCCACCGTAGCTGCTACATACGTATCATTCCGGAAACAGGGAGGCAAAGAACGAGAAAGAGGCTGATTTATCGATCGAGAAAGATTATTCCGCTTTCAGGGACGACCAAGAATAAAAATCTCCCGTTTTCCGTTTTTCGATAAATAATAACACTGAGGTGTACGCAGTTGATGCTGAAAGAAATTTTATTTTCAGTCGGATGCTTGTCTCATACCAGCGGTAACCCGGCGATGATCTTCGACTCAATGCCCAGATGGTTCGATCCCCGCACAAACTTAAAGTACCCGCGATCGCCCCAATCCTCGCCGTACGAGTTCGCAATAAGCCAGTACGGCAGACCGCCTTCTCTGCCCCAACCGATAATGCGCACCGCATGCTTGCCGATCTTCTCACCGTGCACGTGACGGTAAACGCCGGACTTGTACAGCAGCACATCCTCGTACACGTCGAACCCAGCCTCCACCGGTCCGTTGGTCATGATTTCGTAGCGTATCGCGCGCTCGTCCCGTGCCACACTGTACGCCACCTTGCCGAACAGCTTATCCTTCGAATAGTGCCGATCGGCACCGTCGTGACAGTGGTGCGTACATTTGGGCGATATTTCCACGTGACAGTCGTGGAACGGATACTCGCACGGTTTGAACGGATACGGTTTGCAACCCTCGGTCGAGTTGTACGCTCCGCCGCTTACCAGCCCCGCGTCCACCCAGTACTGGAAGCTGGTTCCATCCAGAAAACCACCGTTACACCCACTACCACAGTCGGCACAGCAGCCCATCAGATCTTCGGCAGCCAGCGCTACGTTGATGGTCGCGTTCGAGTGGATGCAGACACGATCGGACATCACGCTGGCAGCTGCAACGGCCCAGCAGGACCCGCACGTTCCCTGGTTGCGGATTTCACGCAGCGAATCACAGTTCGGCCAGTGGGTCCGTGCATCGAACGACTCGGGAATGTCGATATCGTACACGTACTCGTACCGTCTGATCGGTACCTTGAATCCGGTTCTACTCTCCCCAATACCCTTCAGCGACCGGAACGCATGAAAGTGGACGTTTGATCGGAAGTTGGTGTCTGGTTTCCAGCTACGGGCACGAGCGAGTACTCGGCGCAAAAATTCATCGTTGAACGGATCCTGACCATGGCGCTCGGTAGCCGACACGAGGCAGCAGGATAGGCCAGCCGCTACCAGAGCCAACGCGGCCAACTTCAGTTGCATGTTTTCTGCTCGTCCGACAAACTCGACCGACTTTTACCGACAATCGCTTGCGGTGTGGTTACTTACGAGGGTGAAACACTATTGTGAATGGGCCACGAAAAAGTGGACATCGGTGGGCGAGGTTGTTAGCACCCTCCGACATGGTGGTTATCGCTGTCGATCAGCGAATAAAGATCCCGGGTCAATAGCCGGAATGTTTCTAAACAATCTGCTAGCAAAGCGGAAAATGTTCAGCGAAGCTGTTTTTGTTGGAGCATGTAGTGGTGAACGCAAATGCTAGCCATTCAAACTAGGCGGCCATGCCTTTCGCTTGGGGGGTCGACGAGAATGGTATGCATGGAATTTAGAATTAAATAACGTTTTATTTAATGAAAAAAAGGTAACGATAGTCAGCAAAAAGTATACATTTGTTTATTCCGTAGGCAAAGTTGTATGGATTATCGCTAACCGATTTTCAGTTCAACGGTTAATTCAAATGAAATGTGAAATGTCAGACGGTAGGAAAATTTCGAAATTCGGCATACACAACGGGATTCCGCGGACATATTGGGCTGACGTTTCGAGGAATACACGCACAAGGTGTTTCTAGACGATAAGCCCCAAGAGATATGATTGATGTTTTGCCATGTGACGTTCATGTTCCTCCGAAGGTTCTGTTTTTATTTTTCATTCAAATGCATTTCAACTTTTTATCCCGCTTTTCGTGTAAATCTCTACTCCAATAATTTTAACAGCTGGCCAAACACCCAAGCCTTTCGCTATAGCTATTTTTGTACGAGCTTCCGAAACCACCGTGACATACGCCGTAAAAATTATCATGGCGGTATCGAAAATCGCTACTTCACTGCCGCCGCCACCGTCTATAGCTACCTCGGTTCGCTCCAAAACTTTTGCCTGGCTGCAGAGAAGCTATTGCGGCGATAGGAGGAGTAAAATATTTACCACACATTGCGGAAAAACAAGCTATCAAGTCGGAGCTAAAGTTGGGGGTAGCATCAACACCTACGACGACGAATCAAGCACAAGCCGGAGCCGGTTCGTAAGCGGGCCGCATTTCGTTCGATGGAGTGACGCCGAAAAAGTGTACGTGAAGCCGAAAACATCTCATTACGCCTTTTCTAAGAGCGAGTGAGGAAAGCTACACAAAAAAATAACCCATGGCCATGCAAAAAAGCCCAATCGCCGCTGCTTATCTGGCTCGGGGCGGCAATCCCGAGCGACCGAAGTCATGGACGACTTAACCAATTTCGCAACGATGCGGTGGACGGATGTTTCGGCAATCGGTTCCTTCACTGTTGTTGTATTTGTATTGTATCTCTTTTGCTGGAACAAGCACTTTGTCTGCCGGCAACATGAATTGTCATCACACTACCTGGCCCTGTGTCAGAGTGTGCGGATATGATGGTATGGTGTTGATTGTGGGGATCTTTCTACTCGGCTTTTCAAGCTTGGAACACCGGTAAATGCGGCTAGCATTGGAATTGATATGCGCTAGCATTGGATTTGATATGCTTCTGTTGAATATTTACGAGCTTTCTGCAGAGTTTGAAAGTTTGCACTGCCTTGACCGACCGTTTACCAGTGTTAAAAATACTGTGCAGTTACCATTGTTTTCATTAGCTGAGAATTCTGAATAGCAAAACGCGTGCTTGGGAAATAAGTAAAAAGTGCGTAAAGAGTGAAGCGAGTTTGTCATGAGGATTCGGAAATAACATGCCGGACTGGTTTGTTTATGCGTCCTCCGAGCGCTTGGTTGTATGGCTGTGTGGAGTGTAGCGCAATCCATTGAATGTATTGGTGAACGAAAACAGGAAAAAGAAAAGAAAACGCTATGCCTACTCTGATCGCGGATTATTTATTTATTTGCATTTATTTTGCACAGGACAGGTACCACTCTTGACAGACGTTCAATCAAAACCCTGTAACTGCCGAGATATTTCGTTGTCGCTAGCCACCAACTACCGTATTCGATCGTAATGGTAAGTGGCATCCCAAATGGGATCCAAAGAGAGCAACACGATTGTACCACCATTCTCTGACCCGCGTTTTTCCACAGGAACCAGAATTGCTTGAGATACTGTGCAAGCAGTTCTACGAATCGCGCGATGCCCAGCGCCGCGCGGAGGCAGAAAAAGTGCTGTACCACTTCCAGGATGATCCCGACGCGCTGTCCAAGTGCCAAACGCTGCTGGACCGTGCGGACTCGAGCTTCTCGCAGCTGTTTGCCACAACCATCCTGACGAAGCTGGTGACGAAAAACATACAAGTGTTGCGGATGCAGCAGCGGGTGGACATACGCAACTACGTGCTTAACTATTTGGCGACCCGGCCGAATCTGCAACCGTTCGTGATTCAGGCGCTAATATCGCTTCTCGTAAAGATAACGAAGCTCTGCTGGATCGACATGTACGAGCAGGAGTACGTGTTCCAGAACATCCTGCAGGACGTGAAGGAGTTTCTCGGCGGGTCGGTGGAGCACTGCGTGATTGGAGTACAAATTCTGTCGCAACTGACCGTGGAGATGAACCAACAATCGGAAACGGCATGCAATCTCACCTTTCCCAAGCATCAGCGCATCACGGGCCTGTACCGTGACAAGATGCTGTACGACATCTTCATCCTAGCGTGCACCTTGCTCAGCCAGGCGAAGGACAATGTTTGTAAAAACTTGGCCTGTCTCGACGAAGCGCAACAGGGACTGTTCACGCATCTGCTGGAGCTGGCACGGAATTGTTTGAGCTATGATTTTGCCGGTGCCACGGCAGACGAGTCGTCGGACGATATTGCTACGGTACAGATACCGATCAACTGGCGGCCAGCGTTCCTGGACTCGGAGTCCGATTCGCTGAAACTGTTCTTCGATCTGTACCACATGCTGCCGACGCATCTGTCCAGTCTGGCACTGTCCTGCCTGGCGCAGATCACATCGATTCGGCGTTCAATTTTTAGCAATCCGGAGCGTATCAAGTTTCTCACGAAGCTGGTGAAGGGCGCGACGGACATTCTCAAAACGTCGCACGGGCTGAGCGATCCCGACAATTACCACGAGTTCTGCCGACTGTTGGCTCGGCTTAAATCCAACTATCAGCTCAGTGAGCTCGTGATCGTGGAAAACTACCCGGAAGCGATCCAGCTGATAGCCAAGTTTACGGTACAATCGCTGCAAATGTGGCAGTCGGCGCCGAACAGCATCCATTACCTGCTGTCGCTATGGCAACGGTTGATCGCGTCACTGCCGTACGTGAAGTCGCCCGAACCGCATTTCCTGGAAACGTACACGCCGGAAGTGACGAAAGCGTTCATTACCTCCAAGCTGGACGCCGTCCCCGTGATTGTGCGCGAAGGGCTCGAAGATCCGGTAGACGATACGGACATGGTGCAGCAGCAGCTGGAACAGTTTTCCACCATCGGGAGCTGCGAGTACGACAAAACGTGTGCACTGTTGGTGCAGCTGTTCGATCAAACGGCCAACCGCTACCAGGAGATACTGTCCAGCCCAACCACTGCAAACCACATCGATTTACAAATCTGCGAAGGACAGCTTACGTGGTTGGTGTACATTATTGGGGCTTCGATCGGTGGCCGGATTGCACCAGCCACGCACGACGACCATGAAGTGCTGGAGTGTGACATTATCATTCGAGTGTTGCAGCTGATGACGCTTACCGATTCGCGGCTGCCACAGTGTGGCTGCGAAAAGCTGGAACTAGCCTTTATGTACTTTTTGGCGCATGTGCGCAAGACTTACATCACGGAGCACATGCAGAAGCTGAAGATGTTACCCCGGCTGTCGGAGATACTGGGCGTGAGCGATGACGATATGACCATGCTGACGGTTACAAGCCGAAAGATGTAAGTGGGGCCACGCCAAAACATTTTTGGCATGATGCTTGCGAATGCTCATTCGGATTCTTGTCTTCTGTTTTTGAAACGATTGCAGCATAACAAACCTCAAATATTTAGGAAACTCGGAGCCTGTGCTACGAAAGACGCTTTCATTGCTAAACGACCTTACCCTAATGTGCTCTTCCGTGCGAAAGCTCATCAAGTTAGACGAGATCCAGTTTATGCTGAACAATCGTACGGTAAGGATGGATTTTATCGGTTAAGAGCGAAGTGCACTCTGGTGCCAATGAAAAAGAAGACATTTTTAGAATTTTTATGATTAAATGTTTATTCTGCCGTTTCTTGGAAACAAAAAAAATCCTTACCTTGTAGCAGAAACCAGAAACGCCTCAATTAATGCATGTCCTCTTTGTTACACTCCGCAGCGCGAACATTTTTCGTTCCTGGGTTCTGGCACGGTTGCGGCCACCCGATGCCGTAGCATGTTCTACACCTGTCTAGGCCGTTTGCTGATGATGGATCTTGGCGAAGACGTGGAACGCTTCAACACCTTCATGATGCCGCTAACGAAAACGATCGAGAACATCATCATGATGAACTTTCCGAGCGAAGAAGCCAAGAAAGAGCTGATCGGATTGTCGCGCGATTTGCGGGGATTGGCCTTAGCGTTTAATGCTAAAATGCCGTACATGATGCTGTTTGATTGGATGTAAGTGGCATGTGAGAAGCTGCATGATCGCGAACAGCACTCATTACTAACGGTGTGCTTTCTGTTTGTACGACCGTGTGTTTCAGCTATCCCGACTACTCGCCTATCTTAATTCGTGCTGTGCAAATGTGGGCTCACGATCCTACGGTAACGACACCAGTGCTGAAACTGTTCACCGAACTAGTCTACAACCGATCGCAACGTTTGGTGTTTGATGTCTCTAGTCCAAACGGCATACTGCTATTCAGAGAAACGTCCAAGTTGATCTGTTGTTACGGTAAGAGATCCTATCTTCCTGCGCAAGATAGGATGTAAAGAGCTGTCGATTGCCCGATTAACGCGAATAATGTACTGTTTGTTTCCTTTCCCGCGCACCAGGTGAAAGTATGCTGTCGCTAAATGTACCCAGCGAGCAGATGTACCCCATGAAGTTGAAGGGCATTTCAGTATGTTTTCAAATGCTGAAGCAAATCCTCAGCGGAAACTACGTGAATTTTGGCGTGTTTAAGTTGTACGGAGACAATGCACTGGACAATGTGCTTAACATGACCGCGAAGCTGATATTGACCATCCCGCACGAGGATATACTAGTAAGCCGTCGTTCGGGACCTTGGGTCGGACGCATTGTTTAGTGGCAAAATGTAATTGTGTGTGCCCTCTTTTGTTGCAGGTTTACCCAAAACTATCACTATCGTACTACACGCTTATACAGTGCTTAGCCCAGGATCACATCTTATACCTGTCCACGCTGGAACCACCGCTATTTTTGTACATTCTAGAAAGTATATCCCAAGGATTGAATGCATTAGGTAAGATTCTTTGAATGCGTAACGTATGATGAGCGATGGGTGGCATCCCATCGGTGGCCCTCCGTTCTCTCCGCTCGCGGGAAAATTAAACTGACATCATTGTACTAGACGCACGGGTACATTAATTACATTTTTCATTTTCTGTTACAGAAACCGTAATTTGTTCATCTTGTTGCCAAACGTTGGATCACATTGTGACGTACATTTTCAAGCAGCTACAACTGAATGGTGAGTACTTTTTGGGGATTTGTTGAAACCCAAATGCAGTAGGTTGTTACTACATTTTTAGATTCATTTAATTTTATTCTTCAAAAATATATAAACGATCACGATGATATGCTCTGTTTGAAAGCGTGTACAGTCGTACTAATTTGAAATACGATTGCCTTATACCAGGGGTGTCAAATTGGCAGCCTGTGGGTTCCAAACTCCAAATCTGTTATTCAACTTCTTTCGACAGTAAAAATTCAACAGGTGCAGATAGCCAAGTTGTTTCAATTTTGATTCCTGGAAAAAAAGAAGCTTCCCAGAAAAATATTGCCACCCCTTTTCTCTTGCGGCCCGTTGTGGGTTAGCGCTAAGGACCCAGTGATATTGCTGTCGTAAAAATAAAAGTTTAGATAAACTTGAAAATGAACATAAAATGTTTGTTCAGATTCTTGTGGGTCAAGACGATATCCCAATTGTTATGAATCCTACTGACAATAACAATTTGTAAAACAATAGAATAATGGAAAAATCCATTCTTCGTCTTTGCTACTTTCACGCCCTGGTTTTCGTATTCAGTTACCTCTTATTATGAATTCGTTGAAGTCTATTATGTCTTGGTGTATAAATGTGCCATGTACACGTTACCGTATCACCCAACTAATTTTCATAACACAGTAGGCAGTCAGTGTTTGACACACCTGCCCTAAACCATAACAGGAATCCAATCTAAAAAATGAACTGGCAGGCAGGTAGGCAATTAAAGCAATCTTGAACCATAATCATATAATAATCGGAGGCTGAAGAAGACAATTTTTCGAAGTGCATTTTTGTTGATTTACTTTGAATTAAATAAAAAGCTTGGGAAAAAAAGATAGCGCGTTGCAGGTTCCACCGAGATTTGAACTCGGATCGTTGGATTCAGAGTCCAAAGTGCTAACCATTACACCATGGAACCACGTTAGGGAGGGCGGGTTTATTTTCGTATATTAACCAATGACGGTACCTGGTCAGTTGCTCAGTTCAGCGTTCGACGCATTGATAGTACTGTTACGTGCATGTTGGAAGGAATGGAAAACATATCCTGATTCTCAACAGCTACCGAATCGCAACCTAGCAAGATTTTATAAAATTTTATTACCCACTTACACACTTTTCCAGTTTCTACATTCCCGAACAAGAAGCATCGCCAGATAGTTCCGCCGGAAAACAACATGTTTTTGAAGGTGATGGAACTTCATCCCGAAATCCTGCAGGGTCTGCTGTCGACCATGATGAATATAGTAATGTTCGAGGACTGCAAACATCACTGGTCCATGTCCCGTCCGTTGCTCGTGTTAATACTATTGTACGAGGATTGCTTTCGGTAAGAATGTTCGAGCTAGAAGGAATCGAGCCAAACAGCGGATTACTAACGAATTGGTTTGTTCCTTTTCCACAGTCGAATCCGTGAAACACTCATCCAGTCCCAACCCGTAGCAAAGCAGCAAAACATGGCCCGCCTATTCGAATTGCTAATGGATGGTATCGAGCGAAACCTGTTAATTCAGAATCGCGACAAGTGCGTAATTTGAAAAGCGAAGCTATTTATCGCAAAATGAAACAACACTACCAAATAGCGTTGCTTATAATTTACAGATTCACGCAGAACCTCTTGCAGTTCCGTCGGGACATGAATGCATCCCTCAAGATTACACCGCAGCCCAACTCGACGGCAAACGAAATGGTAGAGTATTGTTTCCTAATTTCACATGCTTTTACACTACAGTTCATCCAAGGCAAAACCGGACACCGTGAAACCGGGATAATTCAGTTATGTCATTGAGAATGATTTTCTTACCCTAGGGATGGATAATAATTGTTTCGTCCATCTCTTTTTAATGGCACATTTTGGAAATAACTAAACTTTGATAAATTGACCCATGAATGCACTAATACGGGTTTCAATTTGGCGTGTGAAAATCTAACATTTTGCTCTGTTTTGATAATTTCCTATTCATTTAGGCTAGACTTTTTAAGACCTTTTTTTAAATAGTATGGAAGCATCATGTTTCGCCGCTATGTTTAATGATCCAATCTAGTAAACCTGGTTATGCTTTGGTGTGAACAGGTGAAACATTATACATAACATAGTAGGCTAGTATATTTTTCGTAAAAAATCGATTAAAAATCGATAATTAGATATACTCTGTAAAACCCGATAGGTTAGGTGTTCACGATCACGAGTGTAGGGTAATTGTTCCCAAGAACAGAAATAGAGATATGACGTGTGATATTGTGTCTGATTGCGAGAGAAAGTGAAAATGATGGACCCCGACATTTCGTTGCGGAACAAGCAGAATGATTTCAATTAGAAAATTAGGAAACTTCGGCTTGGCTTGCAACTGGGTAGGAAAGTTTTAAACAACGTTGTGTGGAATGAGAAGTCTGAACAGCATGATTTTAGGTGGCATTTCCATTTACGGCGAAAGGAATGTCGTTTCGAACTTACTAGGTTCGTTCAAATGAATGACCCAAGTCCAACACTTAACTGTATGCATGTAAACTTAACTAAATTTTGAATTAGGTTTAGCGAAACTACCAGATTCGCTCCGCTCATTTCACAAAAGAAACTGATTCCGTTCCGTCCCGAAAACAAAAACGAAATTTCCCATCACTATCACTAATGAAATCTTTCGGTCGTTTTCTAGGACGATTAAAACGAGGAAAAGCAGTTGGCCAGTGTTGCAGAACAGTTACCCCCAGCAGCATTGACTGAGCTCGCGAAACAAGAAGGAAACAATGGTATCCTGTTTGATGTATGAAGTTGCTTTACGACGAAGAAAGTTACATACATGCTCAACAGCAACAGCAAGGAAGTGACCACAAGCAAACAAACACACGGTGTACAGTGAAATGAAATCGTCTCGCCAACGGCAGGGAATTGTTGTACTTTTTGTACCGAAATTGTAACGCGCGCGTCACGAAGCCGTGCAATGTGTGCAATGAACAGCAAAATACCGCGATTTGAACGAATATTATCGGGGCTCGTAAAATCCTTTATGGAAGAGCAGATGAAGGAAGGTAAAATATTAGTTTTTTTACATTATCTCATATAAGCACTTCTTTTCCATATCTTCTTCTTTTTTAAATCGTTTTCCATCCCCGGTAATAATGCATATTTTGGACACAATTTGAGTAACTTAGTGGTTGCTGTTCTGCGTACCGGCAATTTGACTTGCTTCTGCCCTGAATTGGTTGATTAGTGTTTGTGATGATGAACAGCGGGGTTGCGTTTCATATATGTTTTTTTAAATTCCATATTTTAATAATCTGCTGCATACACACCGGAATGGCTACATTCCTGTCTTTTCTATAGTATACATAATTTAAAGGCAAAGCAAGGCACGTTTACAAGAAACCGGAAGATCGAATAGCGGACAGGGAAGCTGTGCAGGCCGGTTTCAAGTAGAAGAAAAGTAAACTTTGCCGAGCATGTTAATAAAATGGTTCAGTTCAGTTAGGCCAGCTACAATTGGTTCCGTCTGATGATCATCCATCGCGCATCGAGATCGTTTCACTGTCTTCGACATGCGGGAAAAACTACATCTTATGGTTTACAATAGAGCATAACTTTAGGCAAAGGCCGGCTCAAAGAAAATCAAACCGACAGTCCAGGTTTAAGGCGGGCCTCACTGACTGACGCACTTGGCAAGGAGAGGAGGAACACGAAACAAGAAGAAATTGCGCAAACGATCGAATAATTTTGAATTTGGATCCAGTTGCCATGGCGATATGTGTATAGAGGAACCCCAAGAGCAAGCACAGATGATGGTAAAATGTGAGAAGTATGAATAAAACCCGAAATATGAGAAATGCGAACGGTTCACTGCACACCCCTAAGCTCCAGAATGAGAAACAGCGGACACGGCATGCTATCGTTGCACATTTGTCCTTCATAATTTATTCTTCGATTGCGGTCAACACCACTTGATGGATGATCAAACCACATCCTCAGCTCACTCTGGCAGTGGTTTAGCCGTCCGTTCCTTATCTTCCGTCAGAGCCCTTGCGTCGTGCAGGAAAACCGGCACCTCGAGTCCCTGCATTTTGGCCGCGCGTGTAAATCCTTCGTTGGAGGTGACCGTGACAGCCCGATGGTACAGCCCGAAGGCGAACACCTGCAAGCTCCGCGGGCGTATCTTTCCACCCAGCTTCAGTGACTGCAGCTCCTTTGGGGCTTGCTCGAGAGGCACGTCTGGCAGCACATGAATGCGATTGAACAGCTCCTTGGCGCGCACTTTCTCCTGCTCACCGCCCAATATCGACAGGATGTCGTGGAAGGAATCGTACGCCGTTTGACAGCAGATCAACCGTTTTCCCTCAAACAAGCGGTCCAGCACCGGTTTCACGGGTTTATCCCGCTCCCAGCAGGCCTGTTCGGAGAGTAGCGGCTGTTTGTATTCCCACCGAGCAGATCCGTTAGTCATCGCACTGCAGTACGCTATAAGCGTCGTCACGTCTACATTAAGCAATCGTATTTCATCCTTTGGATTGGTGGCTTCCGACAGCACCGTGGAAGGACCTGCTGTCGCCGTTACATCGTTCCGCGTTTCTTCTCCCAAATCATCGGCCAGTATCACCACACGCACGCCGATCCGCTGCAGTTCCTCGATCAACTCTTCGTCCAGCTTGCTCAGGAAGCGAAACACTACCGTGGGCGGTCGGAACATGTACGGGAAGTTGCAGGCAGCCTGCACATACTCTTCCGCCTGTTCCAGTATCGATTTCGAGCCGTAGCTCGTCCGCCCATACACCGCATCGCTGAGCGACTTTGGATTGCGGGCAATCACCTTGACCCAGGTGGCACCACCATCGCACACGATATCAACCCGCAATGGGCAGGCCCTGTCCTCGACCGGAAGCGGATAGTCGACGTGTTTCACGTCACTGCTCGCCAGCAAACAGTCCACCAGACACCCGAAATGGGTGAGATTGCTGCAAAGAATGTGGTTGATGGTGACGGTCCGATTCGCTTTCACCCGGTTCAGGAACTTTAGCTCTTGGCTGATTTTCTTCTGAATCTTTTTCACTCCCTCGATCGTGTTTCGCTGCGAAAGGCTTTTGAGCAGCTTTTCGCCAAGCTCGATTTTTTCCTGCGCCAGTTGCGTCAACTCCTCGATGGTGTGTTCATAGTTTTGCATCGTTCCTGCCCGTGCGTGTGTGAACCGACGGACGTATTCAACGGGCGACACTAGCAGGATTTTCACTACTTAAAAATAAACTCATGAATCGCTAGCAGCCTTTCGATAATGCAAAACGGACAAACCAACCACCGTATGGTCGATGAACACTAGACTTCAGCAGAGATTGAATTTTTGCTATTGGAGATTTTGTTTTGGTTTCACTTCCCTTTGTTTGATGTTTCGCTTATGTCAGTTTGACGTTTTGTGCAATCCGCTTGAAAGGGCGAGTGAAGAATATGCAGAAGGGAGGACGGGGAGAAGGAGGGATAAAGTGCATAGTAGATTTGATGCGTTTTGATCACAATTTCCCATTTTTTCCAACAGCTGTTCAAAAAGCATCAAAATATATGATCAACTTTTTTACCACCAGTCACACAAGAACAATGCACGCAAGCTTAAACGGCAATTGCTAACTGAAATTGTATTAGTATTTATTATAAAAATGCGTTGAGTAAATCCTGTATGTTTGTTTTCCTCTAGTAGTCGCTTTAGCAAAGAAAACAAGTTTGATTTGAAATAGGCACCTAAGCACGCTTCTCTCGACGTGCGTCGGTGGTGTAATGGTCAGCATAGTTGCCTTCCAAGCAGTTGATCCGGGTTCGATTCCCGGCCGACGCACTGAAACACTTTTTGCTGCTGCCCGTCCTAGTTTTTTTGTTATCATTAACCAGCTTAACTTCCTACTATTATACCTCTCGATTAACACCCCTAACCTAATTTCCAACATAAAGGGTTAAAGCTACGCAACATAATTCCGTTTGTATGCAACATCCGGGACAAACTATTAGGCTAAATATACTCTGAACTGCACTTGAAATTGACGTCCTTCTGCTGGTTTGTTGGATCAGGGAAAGTTCTCCAGGAAAGAAACTCATATCGAAGGTAGTTCTGGAACATGTTTTTGATTTTAGTGTGACTATACGGCATATGTGTAGTCACTTTCTATTCTACTATATAATTACATTTGATAAGCCCAAGCATCATTATTTTCGGCGGGACAATCGAAGGGGTTTAAATGTTTAAATTATTTTTTAATCAAACCTGTAGCTTATATGGCTGATAAGGTGTGTATCATTTATCCAATATATTTTATTTATTTATTATTTATATTTTAAGCATTACAGCTTACCGTCATATTGTCGTTATCGAATATTTGATTAAAGAAAAATCGTTACCGATGCTACAGGGTTAAAAAATACAAATAACCTTGGAACATTCCTAGGCATTTGCATAAATCATGAA
The DNA here is from genome assembly GCF_013141755.1 of Anopheles stephensi. Lineage (NCBI taxonomy): Eukaryota > Metazoa > Arthropoda > Insecta > Diptera > Culicidae > Anopheles > Anopheles stephensi. The sequence continues at coordinate 42,451,507 of NC_050202.1, forward strand.
GTGGGTCGGAAAACTGGCGGAAAACTCAGAGTCCTGCATTTTTTGCAATGCACTACAGGTAAGTCTTCTTCGCCTTTATTTCTCGCTGGAATGCTTTTATTTATCTAAGCCAGAGATTCTAGTAAAGTATGTTTTATTCATTTCACAGTAACACGCGTTCGAACTATATACAGAGTTGCATTTTTCCAGGACATAAAATACAAAGGAAATGAAAAAAAACTTAAGAAACAATGCTTTTATAAGTAGTAGTCGTTCGGGTGTAGCAACACGATGCACATACAAGCACATCCTCACATCAAATACACAATGTGCAATGCGTTTAACACGATTAAAACTTTAACGTATTTTTCCTAATGCTACCCTCAATTGATGTAAACAGTGGTCGTGAGCACAATCTTGTCCTCTCATAATGTTCTGCAAAACAGCTTGCAGATTAATTACAAATAAATTCCATCTCGTTTAAGCGACAACACAACACCATGGGCGTTGATCTGTGGGGCATTCTGGAGGAGGAACAAAGAGCCAGATAAGCTTGATACTAACGTGGCTTGCACACAAACATTTACCTGTTTTCCTGTCTTACAAATTACTGGCATCGTGGCACGTCAAACTTCCACCAAACGACTCTGACACAGTCAACTCTTCAAAGGGTTCCTCCCGATCAACACCCTCCTCCTCCGGTCGATCTTCCGCTTCCAAATCATTATCGGCTTCGTTCGCATCGACGCTTTTGAACTCATGCACTATGTATTCTGATTCGCCCCAGGTGCTGTTGGCCGAACCATGCCCACCCATGAAATCACCCGTGGGCAGTAGCCCCCCATGGCTTTCCTCGACTGGTTCCTCCTCTCGTTCCGCGTCCGTTTCAGTGTCGAGATTGGGCAAGCTGTCCACTGCCGTTTGTAGGATTGCTTCCGATGCTGGCTGGTAGCTATTGTCCGGAGCCATTTCCATGCTGGTGCTTCCCAACCGAATGCGTTTTACGATTGGCTGGATATCGGCGCTACCGTTGTGGTCGTCCAAATCGTCGGGATCTTCTATTTCCGGCTTGTCGAAACCCAACCCACTAGTAGCGCTGTTGCTCCAAGGCACCAGTTCTCGCCCTTTGCTCTCTTCGCTGCTGTTCCGGCTTTCGCAGTTGTGCCACGATGGATTTTTGGAAATTATTTTCCCATGCTTCGACACCACCAGACTGTGCGTGCACGGTTTGTTGCGACACCGGTAAATGCGTATGCCATCCGGGCGCCGGTGTCGCAGTGAATATTGAACTCCGTTATGCCAAATGAACAAATCGCTTGCATCCGGCGAACTGGCTATCGAATGGTGCGTTCGCACTTTCGCGTCCGGTATGCTGTCGTTTACTGGCCGCTGCTTTACCGTGTATGCTGCTGCTGCCGCTGCTTTATCTTGCCGGTCTGGTGCAGTCGGACTGACCGCGGAAGGGTTTAGCGGTGTGTGCGAATGGGGCCATTGATTCGATGGCGCTATTGTGCCACTCGGGTAACACAAGATTCCGGCCTCGCACTTATTCTCCATCCGTTTGCAGCAACGCCAGTACTGCACTCCATCGCGACGAGTGAGATAAAAGTTGTACCGATTGCCTTTGTACCATTTTGTTCGCAGATTACCGCTGCTAACACTGCGAGGCACGGTGCTGGTGACGATGATCGAGGCACTCAACGAAGCAGCAGTAGAAGTGGGCACGGTCAATTTCGGTCCGATAGATGATGCCGGGTGGTTCGCCAGCTTCGGCATGAGATGTCTTAGCACATGTTTGGTCTTACCGTACACCAGTTTGCCATCCGGTTTCTTGTACACTTTGGCCATGCAATTGGGATCATCCGTACACTGCCATACGCTTGTGTCGTCGGGTTGCGTTTCGAGGTACGCGTAAGACCGTCCACCCAATACCATTATCTTAGACTGAGCTGTTTCCTTGGAGTCCTCACCGTCCTCGGGCTTCGGATGGTGGTGTGTACCGGTGACGATAACACGTCCATTGGGCAACATTTCCAGTTTCGCAGTGCAGCGGCCAGTGGCACGATTCTTCTCCCGACAGTGGAACACTTTTGTAGCGTCCTGTAGAGGTTGAGAGTCAGCCGAAGCACAGTACTGATAGCCTTCAAACCTTATCGTAGGTTTTCTGCCAGGAGCGGTACTCGGTAAGAGCGTCACGAAGTCGGACGATCCCCGCCCAACGTCACGGTAATCGGTAAGATCGGGCCGGTCGTGTGCGTGATCGATGGGATTCGATATGTCGAGGCCCCCGGAAGCGAGCAGCTTCACCGAAGCGGAGCAACCGGCAAACAGGCAGCTGTAAAACTTGTCGCCATTTTTTCGATACTGCAAAGGAACCATCTCGTACACGTAGTGTTCGTAAAAGAGTTGGTTCTTGTTTAAGGAATCCTTCATAAAGGAGTAGTCGTGCGTAATGATCACCTCCCTCTTGGGAACGACGGCGGAGGCCGTGTGCAGGTTGTTGTTATTGCTACTGCTAGTGTCGAGATCTTGCTCGTCGAACGTGTCCGCCGCAGCATTGTTGCAGCTGTTGTTGAGTTCGGACACATTCAACGTGCTGGTGTTGGTAGTGTCATGCTCAATGCCTGCTACAGCGTCTTCCGCGAGTGGCTCATGACTGTGCTCGGCATCGTACCGGTGATACAGTAGCCTCGTGCTCGCATCCATATACACGGACCCGGAGCAACCCATTTGCTTTTGATACCGACATCGGTACACGTTCAGACCGCACGAAAGTTTGCTGTGAAGCCAGTATCGATGGCCTTCGAATATCATGGAATTTCCGAGACACGATCGAACAAACCTGTAATCGGAAGATCCTACTTCAGGGCACTGTTCAAGCCTCGTTTGCCGCGATGCCATGTTCCGTTCGGTCAACGGTTTTGTGGGTGGTGAGACGGAAACCGTGGACGTGTCGAGCGCTGGACTGTGGTTGTGCGACACGGTTGAACATTCGTACAACAGCCCATTCACATCGATTTTTACCGTTACGGCGCAGTCGTGGGACGCGTGGCACATGCACCGGTAGTACGCCGAACCGCTGCGTTCCTCCTTCCAGTTGAATTTGTGTCCCTTGTAGAAGACGGTTTTTTGGGACCGACCCAGCAACTCGTATTTTTTCGTACCTTTCGGCGCACTCGACACCATCGACTGTCGGTCGAGCGATTCTTGGGATTCGGGCGGCGGTGGTCGATGGTTGTGTGTGGGATCGGTTACGAACTGTATCTCGTCCGTCGGCGCGATGATTAGTTCCACCGGGCACTGATGGCGACTGTTCCATAGGCAGCAGCGCCACCGTTTTGGCTCTTGGCCGTCGCTAGCATCTTCCCGCTGACTAAAGCTCACAGCATATCGATGGCGTTCGTAGTGCAGCGTGTCAATGCCATCCCGATTAACGATCAGATACGATGGCGAAGGTGTAGCCGCTGCTTCATCCGCGGACTGTTCAAACGGTACCGTACTCTGGCTTCGTTTGATCGGTTTCTGTACTGCTTGAAGCGGAGAATGTGCGCCATCGGTTGGCTTTCCTTTGGCACCACCGGAAAGGTGAGATTTGCGAGGGCTAACATTACTTTGCTGCACAATCGACGCCGTCAACTGTTTGGCCGGATCGTGATTGTGCTGACGTCCATTTTCGTACTGTATGATGGTGCCATTGTTGGTGCAGAATAAACCCGCCCGGCAGGCCCGTGCTTTAAACATTGTGCAGCGCCAAAATTCGCGCCCGTTCTTCGTGGTCTGCAATCGGTAGGAATAGTTGTTGTGGTAGATGGTATTTTTTCGCTCGTTGTTCTTATGGTGTGAAGCCGTAGACTTCGGAGACGTTTTCGCCTTCCCACCAAGCTCGCCTTTATACAAACCCTTTACCCAATTCGATACAAATTGGCACAAATTGTGGGCAGGCGGATGAAGCTGATCCAACTCCAACGGCTCGGCTCGCTCAATGTACTCCCCGTTGATGGGATGATTGTGGGGCATCACTTTCGGTTCACCCTCGCCCGCGTTCGGTATAACGTGCCCGTCCTTGGTGAAGGATACGAAGGCACTGCACATTTTATTGGCGCGACATTTCCAACTGGAATCGCCCTTCGCGTTTAGATTGCGCAGCGAAAACCGATAACCCGCGTAAACCAGCGACACTTGGCCGCGATCATTTTTAAACAGCTGGTATTCCTTCTCACTGTCAGCATCGTTGGTGGGAGAATATTTTAGCAGCTTCACAGGACTTTTCCGTTTGTTTTTACCGCTGGCAGGTTCTGTACCGCTCGCGATAGCACTTACAGTATCGGCAGCATCAGGAACAAGGATACCGGGATGGTTGTGAGCCGAATCAAAAACCACAACCGGCAAGGACGCTTCACCGTCCGTTTCTTCGTACCGAATTTTCACAATCCCCTTACAACCGACCACTTCCGTGCATTTAAACAAAGCGGTCCCGTCGGAGAAGGATTTGTCTTTCTTCATACGATTTTGTTTGTAGACAAGCATGTCACCCTTCACGATCAACTTAGGGGTGTCCCACTTTTCTGGATACTGTAACGGTTTCGGTAGCACATCCAAGGGCGGATGATTATGAGCTGCATCCCGGTACGGAACGCAGGTATTGTTGCGCAGCAGGAGCACTTTTGCCAAACAATCGCTGCGCATCATGCAGCGCCAAACGATCGATCCGTCGGGGCGAACATTTTCTCGGCTGAACCGGTTGCGCTGGTAGATTAGGCTCTTGCCATTGCTACGGTTTAGGGCGAAATAATGTGTTTCTTCCTCCTCTTCGTTGACATCGCTCTCGTTAGCCGGATTATTGTCATCGTTGCCGATTGATGCATTTGATGCTTCGTCATCGTAATCAATAGCGCTCGTTTCTCTATCCTCCGGTAGCTGTGGATGGTTGTGCTTCTGGCCATTCATTTCGATGCTTCCGTCCTGCAATATGCGCACGGACACACGGCACGTTTTTTTATTCATCTGGCAGGTCCATCGCACGGATCCGTCGGCGCGAACTCCCATACTAGAGCGGGCATAGCGATATCCCCGGAAGACCAAACTCTTCGTGTTCCGGCGGTTGGTGACGTATTTGTAATTCGCTTTCGCTGCAGGAATCACCACCTTTTCAAGCGATCGATTCGCCGCTTCGTCCGACACATCCAGCAGCATGGTGTTTAGCAGCGATCGCATATTAGCTTCCGGATCATCCTGCTCCTCAATGCATCCGTTAAAGTGAGCAAAACTCATGTCCGGCTCAGGCTCAAGTTCAGGTTCAGGCTCAGGTTCAGGTTCCTCGGGCTCGGCATCATTACCGATAGAGCTCGCATTGCTTTGCTCCATACCTTCATCCGGGTCACCGACGATCACCTCCATCGCTTCCATGGCCGTGTTGGGCGGAGGATGAGTGTGATCGATATCATCGAACTTGGCGATCGTCTCATCGGGATGCAGCACAATGGCGGCACGGCAACCGTGGTACGTTTGGGCGCAACGCCACAGCGAAGTGTCGTTAACGCGCTTCCCTTTTTTGGTATATCGGTAGCCGGCGTGGATGAGCGTGGTGCCATTTTTGTGATTGCGCACAAAGAACCACTCGTTGTTTACAAACGTATCGTCGTTGATATGGTATGCAGTTCTCTTGCCCTTAGGCGATGGTGCCGGTGGTGATGGCGGTGGTGGTGCTTTTTTGGGCGGATCGATTGGATCGGTGGGGCCATGGTTGTGGCGTCTGTGGTTGGTCCACTCCAATCGCCCGTCCGGATGCTCGAACAACGCGACACGGCACGTTTTTTTGTTAATCTTGCACACCCAGCTGACACTGCCGTCTTGCCGCGTTCGAACCCTACAGTACCGGTAGCCGGCGTGTACCAGCGCTTTGTTGCCTTTCTTGTTCTTGATCACGCGGTAGTTGCGCGTAGGTTGCGATTTGGACGTTGCTTTGGCCGTTTTGCTTGGAGTAGCAGTAGCTACAGCAGGCGTAGCGGCAACACTCAAACACTCGTCAAACGTCTTGCGGGACGATGTTTTGTCCGATTTGCAGACGGTGTCTGTCGCGGGGTATGCTTTACTCTCCACGCCACCTTCATCTATTTTTGGAGCTCTTGTCCTGCTGGGAAGGGTGTTTTCCACCATCTTTGGAAACACATGTTTGATATGGTCCGGCTTTCCGTGCAGGTGCGTTGCACTCCGGTCGACGTACGCCATTCCGTCGCTCGTCATGATGACCTTTGCGCGGCAGATGACACCACCCCATCCCACACAACGCCACAGACTCATACCGTTCGGTCGGCAGTAGGCATTCACGTAACGATACCCGTCGAGCATCATTGTCTCGCCACCTTTGGCCGTGGGAAGCATTTCGTACGAGGTAGTTCCGGTTGCGTTTTCTGGGATTCGCAACGTTTTCTTAATTGAAGCATGGTCGTGTTCGCCCAACACCTCCACCAGCCCGTCCTCGTGCTGCACAGCCTTCACACCGCACATATCGTAGTTGCGCCGGCAGCGCCATTGTACCACCACCTCACCCGATTCCTCTTTGCGAGAAGATTCACGCACATACAGATTTCCGTCGAAGTAAAGACGCGTGCGCCCGTTGGTATTTTTTACAATTTTGTGTCCGTAGCCGCTTTTAAAGACCTGTTTTTTGTGGACTGGGATCTGCTTGCAATCCTGCACGTCGGTATCCTCCGGTGATATTTTCGCATTTGTGGTGGCAGTGTCCGTTTGGCGAGCGATTCGCAGTTTAATCTTTGGCGGCGAACCCTCGCCTTCGGTACTGACGCTGGTAACGTACGACGGCTGCACCTTATTTGGCCCGCTGACCAGTGGCTGTTTCGCGTGCGTGTGCGTTCCAACTGTGGTGAATTCATTGTTCGGCGTTTGGCAAAGGGCGGCCTGACAGCCTTTGTAAGCTCTGCACTTCCAATATGTCGTTCCATCCACCCGTGTATGCTTCATGCAGTACTTGTATCCCTTGTAGACGATGGAACTTCCGTTCCGTACGTTCGTAACGTAACGGAACGGCTCATCGTCGCTAGATTCGTGTTCCAGTAGTTGCAGTATTTCCTCGTCGGTTGCCGTGTTTCGCACTTCTCTACTATGCATGTGATCTATACAATTTGTCTGCAGCTCGTTGCGATCGGTACACTCTATGATTTCGGCTGCACAGCTCTTGACCCGACACTTCCAGCGACGGTTGCTCTTTTGCACGTACAGGAACCCATCCTTCACTATGCACACCAGCCCGGTATCGTTGCACACCTCGCGGTATGGAAGCTGCTCCTCTTCCAACTCTGCCTCGGCGTTCGATGAGTAAGGGCAGTCCTCCAACAACGGCAGCAAAGAGGTACTGTTGAGATGACCCATGGAACCATCGTCGTCCATGCCATAATCATTCCAAGGGCCGGCCGGGTCGTCTTCATCGAAATCTTGCGGTTCCTCTTTGATCGGCATCTCACACACGACTTCATTATTCTGTTCAGAGATAGAGCGAGATGAAAATTTGTAGTGTTTGTATGGGGAAGTGGAAATAAGGAATTTGGGAGATTCAAGCAACAAAACTTACATTATCGTATCCATCGTTTACGTTGGAGTATGATATAGTAAATCCGCCATGTGCTCGCTCTGGCATCAACTCCAGTAAATTTTCATTAGCATCGTCATCTTCATCGGAATCGTTCAAGACACCATTCTGGAAATATAATTTAGTAGTAAATACTCCATTTTCGTTTTTAGTGTAGTAAATCCCATCCAGACCGCCTACCCGTACGCAGGACTGACTGTTCAACAACGGGTAATTTCAAGTCATAGAATGTCAGAAATGGCAGGGCGAGAACTCTCGGGGCCAACGAAGAAGATGAAGTAAATTTTCCATACGATAACTAAGAATACAGCTTAGTAATGTGTGTTATCGCTATCAAGCAGTCGAAATGATCTAAAGAGTTTTAAGATATGACTAAAATCAAAGGAAGTTAGCCATATCCCGGCGATATCGATTCTTGGTATCTGCATTAGGATCCAACGATCTTCGACGAAAAATTTTCGTGATCTACATATTGCTCTCTCACTTTCTGTTCCCCGTTCACGAACACATGTTTGCCATATTTAGATTAGGCACGTGTATCTGTGACCGCAACACGAAGAAACTAATTCATGACGAAGTGAAACGAAATGAAACGCACACATGTTCAGGGACGAGAGGTTGCTTCCGTAACTTGAGCTTCACAGAATTATATGGGGCATCAGAGAAAAAAGACACTCGTCTGTCCTTGGAGAAATAATGTTAAAATGTGAAATGCAGGAATCTGAAGAGAAATTATGTGCACATGAAGCACAACTCGTGCTCGCACCAACTCTGTCGACGTCATTATCAATATCCACGTCCTCCTACACTCATAGAGATAGAGGAATACACACGAGTACTGGAACATGCGCACGTATTTCGACATATCTCAGGTAGAGTGCGCGCTACAGAAACAAAAGCCGATAGAATGTGGAATATCAAAATGGTACCTACCTCGTTCAGAATAGTCGAGTCCACCACCGCAACGGATGAGTCGGCAACGCTGGCTATGGGGCCGCCGTCCAGAGATGTTTCGAACGTGCCGTATGAGGACTGCTCCGTAGTATCAATGGGGAAAAAATCGGCCGCACTGATTTCAAACCCCTCCGAGTCTATTTCCTTCTTGATGTATTTAGCAGGCAGCAATGCTGATTTCGAAGCGGTGTGAACTTGGCCGCCTTCCGACCGCAGTAGGGAAATCTTGTGCCGTACATCATTACTGCGGCACTGTTCTCTATAGCGATGGAACTCTTCTATTTTCGCTACACAGCTATAACATATCAGGGCATCCGGATCGGTAGCAAACGTGATCTAGGATGGAAATACAGACATGTAGAGGTGTAGAGCAATATGGCTCAAAAAATAAACATAGCCTCTACTTCTACTATCTAGAATCGCAACAAGTTAGTTCAGAACTCTATCTAAGCATTTCCAAGAATCGTTTTAATATGCGATTCAGAATGCTGGCATATTTGGAATTGCTCTGTACTTACCTCCACAGTGGTACACTCGAAGATTTTACTTATAAGCACATCCTCAGTGTATCCGCCAGGGAAAAGTTTCTGTAGATGGCAATTTCCTTTCAAACATAGCCGACAACAGCCATTGAAAGAGCTGTGCCCTAGCGCTATATAGTCCTTGCGGGATTGGTCCAATGATTCTTGGCATCCATTCTCCATGTTTTCTACCGGCGGAGAGCTACTTTGCCCGCTATTCTCCATGGCCTTCAAGCACTAGATTCAACGAAATGCAACAGCTGCTTCCGCACTGTCTCCGCTTTACACGCATGCAATCGACACCTCACTGCAAATTTCTGATGCTATCTGCCGGAAGAGCGTGAAGTTATTCTTCACCAAAGTTGGACGTCCAATTTTCTCTCGCTGTCGCCCAACACAAAATGTCAAAACGCACGATGGTGCCGCCACCACCACAACCACACTCACACGCGCATCGTGTGTGCAGGGCAAAATACAGTCAGTTGAACTGCGAGTCCTCCTTTCCGCTGTGATCTATTTTCCTGTTCAGCGATATTCCTGGCGTCGCCGATCCATTTACGCGGGATTGGAATTCGCAAACACATACACACGCACGCACACACAGATGGGCGAATAAATAGGACCTTCCGTTAGGGTGAATCCCATTAAAAACACGATATATATGTGCAAATCATTCCTCAGTCCTTTTTGTACTGCTGTGTGCAAATATTGGAGGATCTTGTCCATAAAAAAACTACATCTTCCTCAATGCAACCCCCTCCAGGTTGGTAGACAGTTCTCAATCAAAACAGGTAAACATTATTCGTAGCGGCTATCGAATTAGGTCCAGCAGCACCGTGTTAATTTCATGTTTGCTCAATCAGATTGAACTAACTTGGGACGCCGATTTACTAGATTTCACGTTGAACAAATTTTAACTACCGCAAAGAACACAATCGTAGGTCCGGTAGAGTTCGTACTTTCGTAAGACTAGATGTGCTCAAACACGTTCCGCAGTGAGTGTAGGTATGCTTCTCGTTTATTATTGTACCACATACAAACAAACAGCTGTCAGGTGCGGCGTCTTAGTTTACGCTGCACGTTTGTATACTTCAGCCGCGATTTTCGGGTTGACGAGATTGAGAAGCCGTTGTCATCATCGGTTGAGTCTTTGGACATTTTTAAGCCTTTCATAACTACATTTTATTGCTGTTTGTTGTTCAAGGCACGCAAAGAAGGTTTGTTTAAAGCAGTTTTAAGTGCTACATACTCATTTCCACGCCGTTCCCGTTTTCCAAATGATACTCTAGTGATCTGTTATCGAACGAGTGCCGGCAACCGGTTGGCGCTAGTGACACGGTCCCACAGCACGGGCCACAATGATAGGGGCCACGAGCGCGGAGGCAAAGCGTACTGCCACAGTCCATTCCGGCGATCCTTCGCGTAGCGCTCTGCCTTGTCAAGCGTTCGATAGTACTGGTACAGTGCAACGGCATGCACATCTTTTCGATTTCGTACGGGCTTTGGCACGGTGACGGTTAGTTTGGCAAATCCCAAACTCAGCAGTGCTTCTCCGATGTCGATGTGCTGTTTTGGCCCGGTCAAATAAACGCGGGATTCGGCGTGCACTTCGCTAGACGTTGTTTTCATTGGCATGAAACATATTTCCTTACCGGCTACCACGGACTGAAGCCAGGAGTAGCCGTTTGCGTTAATGTCGACACCATCGATCTTGATCGGGATAGTTTTGTTTGACCAAAACAGTATTTTCGCGGGTGGATGGTGTTGCACAACGAGCAGTGGGCCGTACTGTTGTGATGGTTCAATTTTAGTCACCCGACCGAATTGCTTTATTTGTTCACGGATGAAGTGATTCGGTATGTCGGAAGATTTACCGAAGATGGTGAACTGGAAAGCAGACGGGTAAGAGTTAAAGTCACACCAAACATTTATTTGCATCCATATACACTTACTGGACGTATTTTCCTGTAGGCGACGATAAACAAAACCCCAGCTATTGAGTAGCTTATGATCTGCGGATTTGATGAACATAATTTTATAGTACCTGGTAAGTCGATTGCTAAGAGTTAAGGGTGTGCAAAGTGCACACTTATTTGAGACACAGTATTGAACACCGGCGACCACCACACATGCCGAACGGGTAACGGGTAACTTACTTCCACTCCTTTTGTATCTTTGCGCATAAAGTTGGAAAATTGGTTCCACCAACTCTTCCCAGTATCGGATTTTTGTTCGGCCGCCATTGTAGGATGATGATCTCAGAACAGCCGTCCAAAGGTGAAGGTCATCAGTTGCAACACTGAAATGACGTCGAAGCAAATACGACCGAAAATTGTTTGATGGTAACGCAAATTTTAGCTCCTGCACTTCTTTTTCGGATCTGCGTTTGATGAACTTTCGATGCAACAAATAACAACAGAAGCAGCTGACAATTTCATAACAAACTAATGACGTCAGCTGACCTGACAGCTGCCACTTGTTACTGTAGGGTGGGGAAGTGCAATTAACCCTCAATACCATGTTGGTGAAGCACACACGCGGGAAGATTTGTTTGAAGAAATAACGTAAAGACGTTAATGTTAGCTTCAAACTGTTTCGAATTTAGTAACGAGAATTTCATGTTTAAATACAGAAACATTGTAACGGGACTTGAAGGATTGTTTAATTCCTTCCATGCTTGGCACGAAGATTTAAATGGCAAAAGAGCGTAATTAATTGAGCTGGTAGTTCAACCACGTGACAAGAATGAAACGCTTGGCACTTGGGCTTCCTTGGGCTTCCTTCCATGCTTGGCACGAAGATTTAAATGGCAAAAGAGCGTAATTAATTGAGCTGGTAGTTCAACCACGTGACAAGAATGCTCGAATAGTGCGCCTCCACCAAGAAAATGTGTGTGTGTGCGATTTGACAGTGATGAGTGCAGCTATTTTGCAAGCGATACAAGAGAATGGTTCCGAGCTGCAAGATAACCAATTACATCTTAACTATTAACGAAATTATAAAAAAGAAACGTAGCATCGAAACACCGGTATTACATTTGTTGTGGAAGAATAGCAATCTTTGTTACTGATATTTGATTTGGGGTTTCAAAATTTTTCCAACTATCGTATCGTATTGCATGACAATGTGCACAATTTTAACTGCATTTTACCGAAATGGATTCGTTGTTTACGCTCGTTTTATTTTGTAAATACGTTTGGAATGGTCAATTATGTGATAACTTCGATGGAATCTTTACTGTACTGCTTAATCTATTAGTCGATTGCCATGTTTGCTCTTTCCTAGAGTGTTCGTTTGCGGTGCTGCAAACACTACTCTGTTTAACGAATTCCACCAGAAGTGTGTGTTTAACCAGCATAAAACACGTTGTTTTCGATAACATTCATACTAACCATTCGTGAGGGTACTAAAAAAGACTCAAAACCGGAACGAAAGTCAGTTTTTACTTAATCTAGGTGCACTATTAACAAATCGTTTCTATCACCGGCAACATCGAATCCGAAGAGGGGTTTTGTTTTAGAAATGGTTAACCTACCAAACAGATATACTGTAAAAACGTGTGTACCAACTATGCTAGCTTTCGTAGGACTATTTGTAAGTGTTCCGGGAGGAGTACTATCATTAAGATGAATGACTGACTAATATCAAATCATCTGCTTACACTTTTATATACGGTAAAACGGCTTTTGAAAACAGCAAATAAGCTCTGTACATTGTTGGTAAAGAATATGTGCTTGCTTCAGTGTTTGTAGTTTCTTATTGCATCGAAACCCCGTGGCGCGCCATACGTTATCGGGGTGAGATGGTGATGTGGAGTGTTTGGTAATTGAAAGAATACTACAGGAATGCTACGTACTACGGAGGTAGTACGAACCCTTGGGTGAGCGAGCCTAAAACAAGGCAAGAAATGGAGCTAAATTCCTACGTTTAACGAAACGCCTTCGCTTTTAACTTGCACATCAACATAGAAAATGTGGAGTATCGCAGCTGGTTTGAAGATTGTCCTTAAACGGTAGCTAAACTATCGTATTATCTGAATAACGCTACTCCAACGAACCATAGGAGCTGCTACGCCCGTTCATCGACGGATAGCGATGGCTGGATGTGGCCGACAGAGAGTTCGGGCCACTGCCGGTACCCAGCCCTGGGCTAAGCCTGATCGATCCTGGCTTCCGGATGAAGTTGGTCGTCATTTCCGTGAGCGAGTAGTGGCGCAGCTTGGCGTGCGGGTTTAGACCAACGAAATCGCTGCTGCTATCGTTGCGCAGAATGTGCTGAAAGTGTTGGAGGCTCTGCTGATGCTGCAAATGCTGTTGCTGTTGCTGCAGGTCGGTCATCTCACCCGGCCAGAGGGAGAGCGAAGATGCGATCGAATGTAGCCCGTCCGATAGTCGATGACGTCGCGATGCTGCGATGGAGTTCCGCTTCGAGGATGACGACCCCATCTGTAGCAAAGCGAATGATTGGGAGTGGGGTGGGGTTTGTGTGAGGGGCGAGATGGAAAAGAAACCAGAAAAAATAAGAAAAACGGCGCAGGATTAGTGCACGGGCACGGGCAAGCTATTGGTTTGAACCAACATGAAAGCCGGTGTAAAAGCGGTGATGAAAACGAACAAAAAGATTCTGCAAAACTAAAACATTGTAAGTAGAGAACGTGAGAAAGGTAAACACGGGTAAACACGGATAAACCAAAAGTGGATAGTACAGCCATAAAGAAGCCAATGGTGGAATTAAGCTGGACGGATCGATCTGCCGATGCAGCGATGCCTTTGAAGTTTGATTTTGTTTTTAAGGGAAGCAAAGCATTCTAGTAGAGAGAGGGAAAGGATTTTCTATCATCTGTTGTCGTACACAAAAGTTTGCAAACGAAACGGAATATCCTTCCCTAAACAAACAAATTACATGTTGCGCTCTATCTATCGGTTTAAATTTTCTTGTCGAACGAAACAACATTGGGAAAATCATACACTCTAATTATAAACATTGGAAAAAAAAGAAAGGCTAGTACAAGGTTGCGGTAGGAAAATGACAACATGTTTTTAATTATTTGGTCAGTTTGAGCGCAAAGAAAAATCGGTTGATGTTTAGATTGTTTTCCAAGGAAACTAACTAAGAAAGATAAGATCTGTGAAGAATCTTTGAAGAAAGCCCTCAATTAAAATCCATACCCATCTCCTCCAAATATCACCTGTTTTCGAAGCGGCTAGTATTGATATTACAATCGAAGAATATGTCAGCGTTTTCAAGGACCACTTACACTCGCCGGGTTGAGAACGACAGTGATAAAAATTGGGAAAAGTTTGAAGTAATTTTTAAGAACATTTGAAACAACATGAATACGAAAATGTTGAACAAGAAACAAGGACGGACGTATTGCTTAATTTTAAGAATTTAATGTTCTAAAATTGTTGCTTTTTCCTTCCGCAACCTGTACTGGTAAAAAAGCGATTGGAAAGCCTAAAAACACACACGTTAGCTGATGAACCCTTCAAAACTGATTAGTAGAACAAATTATGGTCTTTTATTATTTAGCCCTTAGGGTTCGGCATGCCAGAGAGAAGGAGAGATATGAATGCAGCAAACAACAGCATTACTAAACTCAGGAAGATAGGGGCTAAAAAAAGCTTATTATGCTATAATGTAAGCTAACGAAGCTAATAACGAAAATCAGTTACAAAAGACTAGAATTAAGGAGACATAGGAATCGAAAGTCAGCAGCTGAAAATTGCGGTGCCAATAAGGTTAACTTGCGCCTCATTGCTTTAAAAGAAATAAAGAAGTAAGAAATTTGCATTTATCATACACATAGAGGGGCAGACACAAAGCTCTACAGGCGAGGTGATCTCTACGCAGGGTGAAAGCGAAGCGATATAAGTATAGCAGAGCGGAAGTTAGTTTTATGTTACCTTTACTGTTGTCGGGGGTCTAATGCAATCCAGGCATATGTGTAACAGGCGCAAGTGTTTGGATTGAACAGTGTAAATCGTGTTTGTTTGTTGCGTTCGCCAAACGAGTTTTGAGGACAGAGGGTGTGTTGGCTTAGTACCATCAAACTTGCAACAGAACTGGATCAGTTAATAGAGGTGCAGTACAAGAATCTTTGCAGAGGAAAATAACGTGCTGTGTGTGCCTTCCAGCATTAATCTGGGAATGCAAAATCCACAAACCATGATAGCACACATTCCCCGATTAACGCAATGGAAGGATTGAAAGAAGGAAATGGTGAAGATCAGTGGCAGGAGTGATATGGGAGCATTTGGTGTGTTGTTGTACGGAGGGATGGAGGAGGGTAGAGTAGAGTTCGTAGTGTTTGTAGCAGGTTTTATGTGGCATAGTTCATCACAGATATAAGGAGTTTGAGAAAGAGAAAGAGAGAAAGAGAGAGAGAGAGAAAGAGAGAAAGAAAGATAGAAAATACATTGATAGGAAAAAGAAGAGCTTCCACTCCTCAACTACAGAGTGTGTCCACAACTGATCGTGTTTCTTAGCAATTGCTGTCGGTGAACCACTACTCTTCAGATATACTATTGATACGATGGCTGGTGTCTCTATTAACTTACCTTACGCGTACGCCCTTCAAAAACACAGCGAGCCTTCCTTCGGATACGAGGGAGTTCTAGCAGTCGAGGGTGGTCAGTTTCGTTTGGCAAGTCAGTGTGTTTTGTTTTGCTTTTTGGAGGAAGAGCTAGAACTACATTCGGCAACGCGAGAGATACATACAGAGGTACAACACACGTGGGGTGTGAGTTGTGCAGATGTTCTTTCTATCGGACAGTAGAGGTGGGTGAGGCAACGACAATGTCCCTTCTACAAAAGGCTGGCCGACTGCGGTGCGTGTAGCAAAAAGTAGCAACAAAACGAGTGTGTGTACGTTGGAGTGATTGTTGTGATTGATATTAGTGTACGAGAGTGTGTGAAGATACGGGATTAGAGAAGAGTTAGAAATTGTTGCTTTGTGAGCTATATATAATCAGAAGGAGTCGGAGGACTCAACACAAATCGAGAAAAAATATTAAAACATACAAAACCGGATGATACAGATGGGTAAGAATAATATAATAAACGTATGCAGTATGGTTTGAGAAGTATGTTTTTTGAAAATATGAGACGTTCTGTAAAATCTGAGCTCGGTTTGAGAAATGGGTGGAATCCTCTGTGTTGTTCTTACCGGAATGTACGGTTTCTGTTTCCGTATTGTTTGTCCAACCTGCACACGTAACAGTGATTGGCTACATTAAGCGCAAGCTTCTTACAGTGGCTAGTGGTACGATGCTAGCAGTACTAGTAGATGCAACATTAGTACGCTTATGGTTTGGGCAATGTTCCATACGTACCGTCCATTTCGCTCATTTAGTACAACAGCAAGCAAAGCTTTACCAAGTGTGTTTATGTGTTTGTGGGCGAGTTTGTTAGTATATTACAGTACAGGTTCTCTTTCAATGCTATACAGATGAACTTTCCTTCAACGAGGAGCTCGATGGATCAATGTTTCAAATAAATATACACATAATGAAATACTGTAGAAGCTCTGGTGATGGTGATGTGGAGAAAATCAAAAAATGTTTTTTTTTTTCTGTTCGGGAAACGGATTTACAAGATTGCTCTTTAGTCGAAAAAAAATGTATGAAAGCAGTGTAAATCGCAAGAGTAGCGAGCCTAAGGACCTAGAAGTACTTCTTATAGCACACGCACACATGAACACATATATAGGTATAGAATGAACAAACGGAGCAAACGGTGGTTGCACACTACTGAGACTGATCTACGCAGAACAAATCTCATAAATCTACTCAGGAGTCTCACCTGGCCTTGGCCTTGATATTAGAGTTTCGAGTGTACAATCTTGTACTATCGGTCTTGTTAGGCACGGTAACGGGGTTTTGTTTTTAGATGTGAGAAGATGTGATTGAATTGGCTTAAATCTTGAGTTATGAGGGTTTTTTTTTCTTTGCAGTTGTGTGATGGAAATTTTGCTTGCAAGAACCATTTGCTTTCTATCATTCGCATATGCTTCTATATTGTATAGAGAGGCAGATTCAGGGAGATCAGCAATTGAGAGACTCTGTTAAACGTTTACCTCTTTTGTAGTATATCTGGAACGAGTAGTTGAGGAATTAGTTCATTCGTTTTGTTTTATGAGACTCTACAGACGAAAAAATAAAGGAAGATAGATGATAAAACGGTGTAAGATGCGATGGTGTGATGGAAATGAGGTATGAGATCGTTTTTAATACTTTTAAAAATTTGTTGGTGTGTGAGTGTGTGGGAATCGAGTGTTTGATGAGTATTCTAGAGGAACAGTTTCGACATCATCACGCGGATGCTCAATGATCCAACAATGATAAGCAACAGTCTTTCAGGCTGATTACAGGTGTTATCCTTACAGGACTTGCAGACATTTAGAATCCCTCCCACTCTACCGGCAAACATGTTGCTGTAAATGAGTAAATCGTGGCCAGTCTTCTTCTCGTGTTTGCCGTTTGTTGGTATGTACGCTTATAACGCGAGTACTGTCACGTAAAACGAAACGTGTGCTGAATACGCCAGGAAACGCCACCCCATTACCACCGCCAAAAGCACCACTTTCTTTGGCCAAATAAATTATGAAATTTAATTAAATTCATCATCACGCCTAAACGTAACCGGCAAAGGATGGGATGGTAGCTATTCTGCTAAACGTGCTTTACCGCCAAAGTGGAGGGTTGCCTCCAAGTTGTTTTTTTTTGGGCGAAGGAAGCTTTCAAACATCCGCCATGTTTTTATTTTTATTTCGATATGCGCAATTTGTGTTGATGAGCTTTCCACAAAATCCCTTCCCTGTTTAAGGACGCTTTAAGAAGCGCAACCCGAATACTATTAAAGGCACGCCAAGGGGTTTTATACGTTGCAGGGAGCATTTAGACTCCAAATGCTCAATCGAAAGGTGCGATTGTGTTCAGCCCTGTCCAGGTGTTTCTTTAGGGTAAGCAAGGATTTCAAAATTTCTCCTGCGTACGTGGTGGAATAAATTGTTATTGGCTGCTTGTTGGAACCGAACCGAATGTATCAGTTGGGGAAAAGCTTTCAGAATGATATCTGATAGTTGTGTGCTGTTCGAATTCTACGCGTTTGAATCTTCCAATGAAAACTTAAATCGATGGACTGGCTGGGGTATCCGTAGCCCAGCTACGGGTCTAAATCAACTCAAGCAAGCCAGTAATGAATGGCAGAGAGGCTCTTGCGGTTTTGGTGTTATAGAAGAAAATATTCCACTTGGAGAAAGAATGGTGCGAAACATTATGCTTTGTCTTTACCAAATGTTGTTGTCGTCAGTCGATCGATGGCATGTGAAATCATTAAACACATTGGCCATTAATGAAACATTCTCTCTCCAACCATCATCAATCATGATTAGTTAGCATACATGCAAACGCTGCTTGAAGTTCATCGTGTACAACGCTTGACACATGGATCATTAGGGCGCTACATGAAACAGGGTGGCCCAAATCAGCAAATGAGTTTCCGTTTGGCAAGTGCCAAATTGTGCCGTATAGATTGCATTGTATGAAATCTTGAACGAATCAATTTCGTTACTTTTTACATTCCGTTTTGCATCTCCTCGTACCATTTGGTGCAGGAAGGAGGGTATTATTACCATGATGGGGCTGGCTATCATCAGCATGGTCAGTTGATGAGCCAAAGTGTTATGGGTAATGGCTTTTCATTTCATTTTCAATCCACCCAATCTCGATCATTGGGTGTGGTTTTGAATAAAATGATAAAAGGTGCATCCTGCAACACAAAAACAACACAATCTGAGTAAGATTTACTGTGTTTTTTTTTGCATAAATCAAATATCGATTGCGAATGAAGTAACTGCATACAAAACATATATGAAAATACATTATATATATATAGAGAGAGAGAGAGTGAAATCGAGCATTCAAGAGTGACAATCATAACGGACACATGGACACAAAACAGGCAGAGATAGACACCGAAAAACGGGCGCACGAAAAAAAAACAACAAAAGGATAGCAAAATAAAACAACGTACAACGAAATCTGTCCTCTAGAGAGATATTCATATAAATATTTATGTTAGGAGAAAGAGAAAAAAGATAAAATAAACAATAATCACAGAACACCAACTGGATATGAGTAGTTAAAAATGTGAAGAAACAAACAGAAAAACCATTGTTCCAGAGTACGTTTTGCATAAAACTGCCGGAACGAACATAGATCTGAACCGAAACCGTAAACGATGCAGACAAAAAAACCGAATCGGAAACCGAAGAGATAGAATAACAGAAGACAACGTATAATATTATTCGTTTACATGTACACGTTCACGGACACTCACCTCGCGTTGTGACCCAACAAGATGATATTTCTGGAAAACAATTGAAATATATGGGTTTCGGTTTTTTATTTGAGCATTTAGAACGACTAAAAAACCATTGGCATAATTGAACATCAAAACCAGTTGCGGGAAGGGGGTGGAATACGAGGGCAGGAATGGTGACAGTAAGGGAAGGAAGCCAGGAAAAAAGGCTGGGTTGGAAGGTTTGGACTGATGGGAAAGAGACGTATACATAAGGAAGGTGCCGTGTGTTTGGTTTTTCCTGACTTTGTGCCATGATGTTTTGCTCTTAAGGTTGGGAGAAAACAAACGCAAATATGGCGCTCTAATAAGTCGCATACCGACCGACGATGAATTTCCGAAAAAAGTGTTAAGGGATGTGTGTTTGAACAGCGTTGGTACCGCCGAACGAAAGTACAAACGTATACGAAACCGGGACATTGAGGCACTCTGACGTGACTGGAAGAATCCAGGATCGAAATTTTTGTGTCATGTCTGCTCAGCCAATTTTAGTGCTTCCTGCACGTACGGTTCTAGTCTTTCAGTGGCCTTGCAATCCCATTTTACGACTACTAATCGACATCTAAGGATCTGATTCTACTGGACCATTAGTAATCCGTACCATTATTAAACAACAAACGCTTGAGAGTGATGTTTCGACTATCGACTACCTACGTTGTTAGCCAAACCTTGTGTAAATAATACCGCAGCGAGTAGTACTGTTTGTAGGTGGTGAAGGATTCAAGAACGAGGCCAGGAAAAGGATGTGATGTGGAAAGGGAGCGAGTATGATTTGCCAACACAAAACAAAAACCGACAGTAAAACTATTCAATAACTATAATTAAGTGGACAGCGATTAGTATAGAAGACAAGGAAGAGATAACGAAAGGAGCATGAGGGAGCTCCAAAGACAGACATACAGAATGGAAAGAGTTCGATCAGCGGTACGGCAAGAGCCTAGCTCGGAGTAATAGATGGTGCGATCCAAATGCGATCCTTGTATCAAAAGACGCATAACACAGTAGATAAGCACAATGTGTTGTATGATGATAAAGGGGAAAGACAGACAGAGAGTGTGACAGAGAAAGAGAATAAGAGAAAGACAGACAGACAGAGAGTAAGAGCCACATTGACAGGTGTGTGTGTGTGCGCGTGAGAGCGAGAGAAAGTGAAAGAGAAGTTAAGACCGACAGCAGAAGACGAACCGAGAGATCGATAACAACCAGCGTATCTACAGTGCGTCGTGTTTCGCCAATTTCCTTTTACAATGGCACAGCATTTTTGTTCCACCTAGGTGTGCTAATATTATGATTTGCCAGTGTATAAAACAGGAACATAAACTCTGTTACTCGATTTACAATGATAGATAAGCCAATCATAGAACAGAATTACTAGAAACAGAATTCAATTTATGCTTTCTAGCAGCTACTGCGAATGAAAACTGTTTTTAGTTTAAACTTTGCATGAGAGCATTTACTTAGGAGGAAAAATTAATGTTTAAGAAATGTGTAAACGTATCATGTAAAAAATAATACAAGCTTGCCTAAAGAAGAATGAAGCCTGATATAATAAACAACGGGTTAAAGAATAATACCGTACAACAAGATGATGCAATTTAAAGCGCTTGGTTCAGAGATAGTTTAATCTGGATAAATCTAACATACAAAACAAAGTCTTAAAAATTACTAAACTGTAGATGTAGAGCTAGTAACGAGTGAGTCAGTTTAAATTGGAAATAAGATAGAATTACCACTACTAATGCTAGGTTCAATTATCGATAGGATACGGTAACGTAACGGACAAAATTGGGCTGATGGTTATGTTTAACACAAAACCAGCATAGCTGAGTTTAGATAAAAGAACGGAAGAGTGATAAATTGTATCACTAACAACAAACTGCAAGGTACTGTTGTTCGCTTAAAATTAATAGAATAATTGAAAAGAATGAAATCTCGATACCAACCCAGAGGAGAAAGTTTATAAGAAAATTAGCAACCACCAAACAAGACTGTACTGTACATGAAGAAGCTTACTAGAGAAGCTCGCTAAGAGAATACAGGAAGTGCCACATTGGTTTTTGATTTTGAAGAATGATTGATTCAGAATGAAACACTACGATAATTGTGAATGAATGTTAAACAGCAGTAGGACAGAGAGGCAGGCAGACAGAACAGAAGGAGAGATAGTAGAAAACACAAGCGTACAACAACTTTGTACTTTGTCCATTAAATTTGAAGTTGGCTTCGTTGCCGTTATGTCTCAGTAAGTTCAGATGTGAAATGTTCTTTACGGATTCTTTTTCTTCTTCTCTAAGCTGGTGAGCGTAACGATCAACGAAGGGCCAGTGAAATATACAGTGGTGGTTTTTTTCGTCCTTTTAGTATACAAACAGAAGTGGGTATGGTACATTTGAAAGTTTAGAAAAAAGTTTAAACACAAGAAGAAACTAGTAAAACAGAAACGATTCGGTTAGAAAACGGAATTGGATTTATACTTTGGTTGGTAGTTTGTAAATTTTTGGTTGGTAGTGGTGTATAATTGGCGGATAAAGATTTATGGATATTTGATTGATTTCCTACCGAATTTTCGTAATCATTATCAGCAGTATCACAACAACATTGGTTTCTTAGTAATGCGCGACCAGTTTTTCTGTAATTTTCGAATACAAACAATTTTAGTTGTAATCATGATTTTTTTGGTTGGTTTTTTTTTGGCTGAATGGCTTATACATACACACATACATACATACGCATATATATGATCGCACCCACCCACCCACACACGCACATACACACGCTCATACACTTCCTTTCATTATCAGATGTGTTACATAAAGGGGGAGCATAATGATGCACACACACACGCACACGTACGTACAACACGCACAACGACAGGAGCAGGTGTGGTGAAAATGGGCCAGTGACGACTATATTGGGTGGGTAAGGACAAACTACTACCTACTTCATGTAAAGGGAGCGACAGAAGCATAAATGAAAAGGAAAACGAATAAACTATATTTGACATTATTTATGATGCACGCGAAAGGACTGATAGTGATCAAAAACGCTCAAAAAAGACAAACACGCAATACAATTGTCAAAAATCTTGCTACAAAAAGGGTGAAATATTAGAGATCTATTATTTGGAGCCAGCAGCGCACACGGTAGGAGGCAAAAAGGAATCAACTTTAGAGAGGATCGAACGGAAAACAGAGGATTCAAAAAAAAAGAAGGAAAACTGTCCTCTTTACGAACTGGTGTGACACATGCAACAAACGGAACATCCTTTTTAATCAAGCGAACAAGGGATGATAAGACAACCAACACGTTCCAGGTTCCGGTGGACTACCTTAGATGCAACAAACAAACAGAGCGAATGCTTATAGGACGATAAGAGATAGGAGCAGAAGGTATGCACAGAGCGATAGGTGTGAGATACAGATGGGCGAGAGGACATAAGACGGAATTAGCCAAAACTTGTAACCGAAAGGATCAAAGGCCGTAACTAACTTCCGTGTAAGACGCAGGGGAACAGACCAAAGAGTCTTCAACATAGATTGCAAACACTTTTCTACCAACTGAGGTGTGCTCAACAGACGGTAAGGTTTCTGGGAGGGATTTGATGGGCGGGTGGAAAGAGTGTGTATAGAGAAGGAGTAGGATTCTCCAAAAGGGACAATCCGGCCAACGACTGCATGTTGAGACCGATTTAGAGCCCACGGATTTGCAATGATACGTAAATATTGATCGTAAATGTAAAGAAGCATGGCAGGATGAGATATGTAAGCTTCTATTTTTAATGAATCAAAATCTAAACAGCTTGTACAAGACACGTGCGGCTAGGCCACAACTTCCACTCAAAACCAATTGCCTCGTTTGCTCCACTTGTGGTTTTATCGAAAGAGAATAGAAGGATCTGTAGGAACGATAGCGCAGCATAGACCGAAAGGAGCACTGGAGCAAGGACGTGCGTCCCGTTAGCGTATGAAGCCGATGGAGAGAGAGAGAACGAAAGACAGAGCGAGAGAGATACAGAGAGAAAGAGGAAGAGAAGTAGAAAAGAGTCAGGAGGATGGAAATAAGGGAAAACGGTTGCAGATGAGGTGTAGAAAATGACAGTCAACTAGGAATAATGTTAAAGAGACGAGCTGGGAACATCGACATAAATACATCCGGCACACTGGGCCTGGGAAAGTACGGAGACAGTGGACGAGTAACGCAAGAGAAGATATACTTATGTATATATATAGAGAGAGAGTACAGTATATCAAACACAAGACCAACAGTATAAACACAAGTAGTACAACAACACAAGAAGAGAAAAGAAGTGTCCGAGTGAAGGTGGGGTGTGCGAAATACGGGTGACTTACCGCAGCAAACGGGTGATGTAATCGGGCCAATTGTCCGGAAACATTACGAGAAAGAAACCGACTGCTATCAATATGATACCGGCCAGCTTCATACCGGCAAAGTGGGCCCCGTACAGCACGATGTCGAGCGCTGGGGAAGAATCGGATGGTACGCAATGGATAAGGCACTCGACCTTACTACCAAACTGTGCCGTACTTTGTCTCCACTTTTGGGCATGTTTGTGGGGATGTAGGATCAACTACTTACCAGCCGAAACGGGTACGGCCGTTATGAGTCCCAGGGTGACAAACATGTTGTACGTAACGGCGCTGCTGAACTGTGTGAGGATGTGGAACACTGTGGAACAAAAGACAGGAGAAAACGGAACGTTCTGGCTGGCTGTTCAAAGTCTAATGGCATGTTGGACAACGCCAGAACAACCTTACCTAGCAGTAAGACGCTGGCCATCAGCAGAACCACCCAGGGAAGGGTTTCCCAGGGCATAATTTCGGCACCGGTAAAGTAGAGTGCTATGCAGACCGGCCACAGGATAGCTGCGTTCAGAAAGCCGATGATCGAGAACGTGAACGCAATCTGACCGACGGGCGGATCGCCCATCACCTTGCGAAACATCACTTTGAAGACGGCATAGCCAGCAGCGGCCAGTGCTGCCAGCACCACCCCGCCCAGCGTCGGGCTACCCGTAATTCCGTCCATGTAGGCCAGCAGCGCAATACCCGTATCACAAAGTATCACAGCAACAATCTGCGAGAAAGCGTTGGGAGAGTTTTGATCAGGCGTGTCTTATCAATTGTGAGCATTGTGCATACTGACCCGCACGCCGACAAACTGTTCCTGCAGTATTACCCATGCCAACAGGTACACGCAGGCGACGTTCGTTGCGAACAGTGCCATAACGTCCGTGGCCAGCAGGGCCTTGAGCGACAGCGCGTACAGATAGGTGGTGAGCAGCCACAGGATGCAGAACG
Organism: Anopheles stephensi; assembly: GCF_013141755.1. NCBI lineage: Eukaryota > Metazoa > Arthropoda > Insecta > Diptera > Culicidae > Anopheles > Anopheles stephensi. Next base: position 42,476,247 of record NC_050202.1, read on the forward strand.
TAAGACAGCGGTTCAGGAAGCGCCCAATCGTAAAGCCCCGGTCACGGAAGCCGCGCAGAATTTCACCCAGCACTTCGCCGGTTCCGTCGCACTTCTTAATCGCAACCCGCCCGAGTATGTAGATCGGGAAGAACAGTATTGCGAAGTTGGTGCAGAACCACGAGGCAAAGAAGGGCGCATTGAAGACGTGCGACGTAACCGGCGGTACGACGCGATCCGATGTGACGATCGGTTTGGCCGTGGAGGGCAGAAACGAAGACGTTGGCCCAAACCCGTGCACTATCATGGCCGAGGTGGAGTTTTGGTCCGGCGCTGCTCCACCCGGCACCGTGTCAGTCGTTCCGTCGGTGATGAACGCGGTTAGGTGTGGAGGTAATGTGGAAGCGTAGGTGTTTCGGCGCAGGTACAGGAACTTGATGCAGTGAGTGGCACCGACCCACGAAGCCGTCACAAGCACCGTTACGCACACACCGAAGTACATCTTCTGCGCCAACTCCGAGCAACACGACGCTCGGCATGCCTTTAGTCGCGAGGTGGATGGCGGGCTCGAGGGTGCCGGGTTCGCGGAACCAGGGCCACCACCACCGGGGCCCGCTCCAAGGCCACCGCCGCCGCTGCCGAGGAGTGCGTGTGGCTGTGAGGTCGGTGTATCGCAGCCGCCGTGCATTCCACCGGTCACCGTGATGCCGATCAGACTGTCCTGACCATCGTGCTGGCTCGAGGTCACCGAATCCGAGTGTGTAATCTGTGGCACGTTGTTCGTGAAACCTCCAAAGGGTCCATTTGGGGAGTCTCCTGGGGAAAAGAATCGCAGCGCAGAAGGATTTTGATTATTCGTAAAACATGCATGACACACCTGGACTAGAGACTAGCGACCGACCTGTCACCACAACCGAGGGAGCACGAACGCGTTTCGGGTTGAAGATGGCCGGTATTTCGCTGTCCCGTGTCATGGCGTTCTCTACCATGTCCGCTGTCCCTTGTAGCTCGACTTGACCTTGCGTGGCGTCTCAATACTCCAGTTTAACATTTTAGGCGCACTGGTGGGAATGTTAAAAAAAAGATAAAAAATACGATTAACGCATCCACCCAATATTTTACGCCGACTTTTGAAAACAATGAGTTAATTTAAAACTTGACAGCAATTTTTAAAAGTGCATTGAATTATGCATGTTTTATCAAAGCCTGAAGCTAAGGCAATCCAATTGTTGGATCAGTTTTATCCAGGGATAGTTTGTGATGATTTTAATCTTTTCTCGAGTAATGCAGTGGCCATAAGACAGTGACCCCGATTTATGGTTCGACAAGACCGGAATTCGTATCGCATCCTGAATGTTCCCCAATAGCAATACCAATAGCTTTCCGAAGCTATACATGGTAAACATAATTCTTAAAACCGATTATCAAGTCGGCATGACCATGCTTAGTTCAATTTAGAAAACATTTTTAAAGCTCTAATTTGAATTTGTTTGCCTTTTTCGAGTTGTTAACCGAGCACCAAAAAGAATTCTCGAGAGTAAACGTCTCTCAACAAAAAAGCGTGTCACTATTGCGTTATCTTCTGCACCAACCTATGTTAACGACTCACAGATAAGTTAGGAAAATCCCAACGACAGCTGTCTGTGATGAGGCGACTGTTCAGGTTCACAGTACATTCGTATTGTTTTCTTTCAGAAAGGGTTGGCGTAATAGTGAAAAACCAAATTCTCTGCAACTCGATTGCATAATATTTAAAAAAAAGCTCTCTCACACAATGGCGATCAGCAGATCTTGGTTCCGGCTATGTTGAAAGCGTTACAGAATACACCACCGTTGATTTATGGTTGCGAGTGGGATTTTGAATAATCTAATCATTTGCTTCCCAGATTTGTCATTCTGTTTTAATCAGCACAATCTCTTAGAGTATTTGACCGACTGGAGCTAAAACAAGAAAACATCTCCGGATTAACACACTTGTCAATAAGAAAGCTAATAGTGCCGCCACACAATTGTACTGCACCAGATGGGGACTCATGCGTACACCAGCCCCACGATGAAGTTATGTGTTGCAGCTAATAAGCGGCATCTGTGAGCGCTTGAAACTGACACGATAAAACGATAAATCCATAAATTCTTTACTGGGGTGCGGGCGCTGGAAACGAGAGCCGTCTACAACGAGCAGCTCGAAAATTCGGTACCGAGACACCTGTAAAAGCTGCGCTAATACTTTCCCCCGAAAAAAAAACCCCACAAGCACGGGTGAAAAACAAACCTCAGCTCGAAAAGCGTCGCTCATGCGCGGGGTGTGCCACGGCCATCATTGCAACGGGGACACCAGGGCTCAGATGAAATTTCGTGCTTTATGAGGTCCATTAATTCGAGTGTCCTTCTCCGGCTCGGTTTGCGTCTGTTCGCCACGGTCTAATCAGTCACGGCTGAACGTTTTGGCCCTACTGTGCTCGGCTTGACAACTCGACTTAGTTTCTTTTCTATCGCGCTGCTGTGCGTCTGTACGTTCTTGGCGGATTATCAACCATAAATCATTGCGTGGTCAGTGAGTCCCCGCTTGTCCGGGAGGTGCTCTGATGCCCTTCCAAGTGCAAGAACGCGTCGGCCTAGGTCGTGAAACGGGGCCGAGAATAAGGGAATATTTTGGGCAAAAGTGAAGGGATACGCTTGCCCAAATTGTCGACGACGAGTAGAGTTGAAGATCTTGCAAGACAGCATGGAACATGTACAACAACAAAAAAATGAACAATTAAATAGCATTTTTATGCAAGGTGGAGCAAAACTTCCTTTCAAAAAATTTCATATACCGCTAAGTGGGCACGAATTTTGGTGGACAGGTGACATAATTCCGTCCCCTTGGTGGTGGTGGCCAAAACTCGAGAACGCCAACGAATTCACCAGTTCGTCCGGTATTTAATCGAGTTCAAAATCTCCAGACTTTCCTGACCACGATCAACAAAAACACAACTATACCCACACACAAATTACGCCCATGCCGCCTGGGAAAAGGGAAGGGTTCAGGCCAAGACAGAGCGAAGAATACAGGCGGAGTGGGAGAAATGAACCGAAAAATCGCAATCGTTTGAAATCGGCTCACCGTTGCGCGTTGGGCAGCCGGGCGGGCGCATGTTGGGTAGCATGTTGCGCGCATCCACCATCACGGGAAGCTCAGTTACGAACGAACGCCGCACGCAAACGCAGGTGTTAACAGAAGCGGTGTCTGCACGAAGCCGCCGAACTGCGCCAAAGCGCACCGTTTGACTGTTGGGTGGAACCAGACACCTGCCCATAAAGTTGGCCAAGCTTCTTTTTTTTCATCCACCAAGAATTCAAAGTGTCTCCAAGTGTGCTTACACCTTGTTTTCTGTGATACGAATAGTTGGCAAGTGTTGAACGTGTTTGTGTTGTGGTAGGAACGTACCTCGCGGAAAGCGACAGCCAGACGACTGGTAGTGAAAAATAGTTTCGTGAACCACAATCGACTAGCGCACCAGCAGCTCATCATCCATCGTTACGCCATCCTCAAGCCGTGGAGCCCACTGGTGGTAACGCAAAGTTTGTGTGGACACGAACCGAATGCATCGTACGCCGCCACTACACTAGATCACTGCAGGTGTCCAACAATCTTCCCGGTGGAACGACACAATGGCCAGCGGAACACCCACCAACATGTCCCTCCCCGGATGGCTGCTAGTCGCGGTAAGTGATGCCGCTCGGAGGAACACGCTGCGTCAGGTGTCTGGCTCCCTGGCGCGTCCATGCAACAAACAGTCAGCATCTTCATGCACTCGGTGCTGATTTGATCGATCGATCAAGAGCTAGCCGCAATGTGTGGTGCCGATTGAAAGCTGGGACTGATGTAACGTAGCGTACCCACAGCACAGTTGGTTGTTTGGCCGAATGGTTAATCACGATAAGTTTTCGTGTTGTTATTCTGCGTTTTTTGTTGTTGTTGTTGCTTCTTGGCTACCATTTTTCGATCATTTCCTGCGTCGCGTGGGGAACTCGATGAGAAGTAATTCAGTGTAATTGCAATCGAACCGTGTGCGTACGTACGCGAGCATAATTTGCCCCAGATTCGTGATCGTTTGTGAGGTGGAAACGCTCGCTGGGAAACACGGCGCTAGCTTATGCAAACTTTCGGCGATGCTGTCAAAACATAAGTCAAACCGTGCAAGCAATATACAGATATTCAATCACAACACAAACTGTGACCAAATTGCAGTCAGCATATCGTTAGAGGCGTGTCTTGTGGACATTGGGCAAAAGACGTCGACCCTTCGCTTGAGAAGCTAGCTACGGGGAGGGGACGCGTGGTAAGGCAAACGGTGCTTCAACTTTAACTGGACGAAACTCTGTTTCGAGGTAGCGTGCAACCAATTGCAACCGGAGGTGCAACAGGTATGCAACGTCGGAGCTAATAATGGTCGTAGCCTGGAGGTCACAAAACAGCTGTATTTACACTATTTCGTTTCACCTGCACCTGCTACGAATCCATTTCCTGTAGTTAATTGACGAGCTAAATATATGAACAAGTCGCCGATACGGGTGGAACGGATTTACACCGATTCCTAGAGCCCCCAATGCATTTGCACTTCAATTGGTTCAGCACTGCGTGAAGTTATCTGGAGCTGAGGAAGGACGATTTGTGTGGTAGCCTGCCTTCCGGGGTGGAGGAACTCCATCTCGACCGATGTAATCCGATGGTGGTGACCGTTTGGCAGCTGACGAAATTGTTCCGCACACTTCCACCCGGCAATGTGCAATGTAAGAAGACGAAAGTGCTTGACATTAGTATACTGATGGCAAGCTGAATTTTACCCACGCTCGCTTGTTGCATGATCTTTGGTAATGAATATTTATGATCCACTGCAGACAGCGTGCGGAGCTTCAGTAATAGATTCGAAATTGAGCGGAACATTTGCAAGAAACCGGCACCTCTTGAGAGTATGTTTGTATCAGCTTTGATTAGGTGTTCATTCCACTTTTTAACTCATCCGAAGCACAATTTATCGTCCAGATTTTGGGTTCAGTTGGCCAGCTCTGTGTCTCCTTTTTTTATTTCATTTCTTTTTGGATGTCTAGTGACATCATATGCCTTTGAACTAGTCCACTTTTTACGTTCACCTAATCCAACAAATTTTCTCACAGCAATGCTGCAGGGAACTTCTGGCATACCGTGCGCGCTACATGAAAGGGTCCACACAGGTTACTCCATCGGCCGGGTTTGAGCCGAGCGTGAATATATGGTAAATTAAGTTTTCCACCATCGTTTCGCACGATTGATCTCACACAAATGTTTCGTGACGCTTATGCAAACTATCGCCCAATTGTCCAGACATTGGGTGTAGATAATTTGAGCTTAATCTCTCACGTGTTAGTTGCGGCAATAAGTTCAATATTACTGCGCCCAAAATCATAGAAGCTCTGTGGCTAAACAAGAATGGTACAAGATGTGGCGTTAGATGGATTAAAGAACATTGGAAGCATTAGCAGGCAACAGTAATCTAGATTAGATGTTCCGTAATGGAATGGGAACGTATCAAAGGTAAATGTTTGATGAACCACTTTGCCAGCACCACGGCTTAGTGGGGAGGTTTTGTTTGATAGAGTCAGTTCTTTTGTGAAATATCCGGCTCGCAGCATTACACCACACCAAGGGTTATTAAAGAATGGAATAAAAAAAATCAGGTACTCACAAAAGGCTTCGCCCATACAGCACTGATCCAATTTCCTATCGAAAGGTTTCTTTGATAGAAATGATCGTGCCTGCCTGGAGATCGATCGTTACAACCTGCCAACAGATGAAGCAGGAAACAATCAACAGCAGATCTGTCCGGTTAGACAATCACAAATTTAACAGTCTATTAGTCAAGGTAAATCAAACGACATATTAGTGTAGGAACGCGAGCCCAAAACGATAGGTCCGTAAGACAAGGTTTATTTGGTTAGGTCGCTTTACCACCGCTAACGTGTCAATAACAAACGTATAAAATGTTTTATGAACTGGGGCTAAACATGCTAAAACCAAGCCTGCTCTTGGGCTGCTACTAAAATCGAGATCAACCTCTCTCTAAATAAGCAACGACACCGCTTAGCAGACAGCGTCGATTAGGCAGTTTAATCCGTATGCGTGGTCTAAATTGAATTCATGGCGATCCGGTGTACATATGGCTAGTTGCCACCACGTACGGCTCGTAATTTTTTGCCATCTAAAGAATGTGCAGCCACACATAAAAACCGGGACGGGACGTGGCTGGCGTTTTGGTTTGGCAAAACTATGTCGTCAAGCCTGTTTCTCAAAGCGATCCCCCTCCCCGGTAAGGATATCTATAACTGTAGGTGACTGCATATCACTACCAAAGACGACCTGACTGAACCAAGGCCAAACCGAACGGAAAGACATAAAGAAATGCTTTAATGTGTGTCTCCTTCGAAACGGTTCCTGATGATTGGTGCCGACGATAGCGTTTCGTGTTACAGTTCGCAATGGGTTTCTGATTGTTGTCCCGCTTCGTTCGTTGCTGTTTCTTAAGTTAGTCGAAAACAAAAGTGAAAGTCTTTTTAAAAACTGCCGCAAAACCATGTCACGGAGAATACATTTACTGGAGCGCAAAGGCTAGTGATAGGTGTAGAGAAAGACGAGCGTGCAATTTCGTCCGCGTCAAGGTGGATTACTTTCATTCGACTAGTCACTCGCTGTGCAAAGCTGTACATTTTATTAATATGAGCTTTTAATGACGTCAATTCGTTAATATCGATTTATCGTTTGGCTACCGATAGTAGGTGTTATTAGCTCGAGGATCACTACGATCGAGTTAAACCCGGTAGTGAGCAGAAGAACCTCCAAAGACCTTGCCGCATCGGCCACCATGCTCCGTTGCACTCGTTCTAGGATTCATTAGGTTCTGAACATGGTAGGAATTTAAGCAGAAGGAAAAAAAGAACACTATGTTAATGCTTCAGTAGAAGCGCCATGGCGGCTTTGCAACGCGAGGAAATTGAAGGAATTTGTTAAACAAGCTACAATTGTCCATGGAGTATTGGAATGCTTTTCATGGATCACTGATGGTGCGTTGATTTTTTAAGATATGCTATCAAGATGTAAACGATAACGGTGGGCCGTAAATTCGCCTGTCAGAAGCCCGCGATACCTGAAACAATTTGTATGAAATAATTCACGGTTTTATGATCATCATTGCTGGCACACTCAATTAAGGCGTCGTCTTTCAATCAGGAATTATACATCCCATCCCATCCATCAACGGAAAACGAAACTCCGACCAATTTCGCAGTTTTTGTTACCGTTCTCAGAAAAGCAAAGTATCACATTAGATGGGTTTTGCGCGGAGGTTACAGTAATGGCGGCATGCATGTCGTATTGATCGCTGTTATGTTGCTTACCGTAGAAACCATCCCGCAGTGAAGTAACGAGTGGTTATTGTGGCCGTCTACTCTAGACATTGCACCGCTCAAAGGGCGACTTCGTGTTTCTATTTTCAGGCCTTTTTTAGGCGCTACATTCTCTCTCTCTCTCTCTCTCTCTCTCTGCGTTGTTTTATCGGTCTACCGAGGGAACCCCATAATTGGATTTGCGCTGGAGTGATATATTCTGTACGCAACCGATGAAACAATCCAACAAACAAACACGAAGCTCGCATCCACTCTGGAATGAGAAGTTCCAGAAAACAAAACCATACATCGGAGTGCATCGGGAGCTTCTCGTTGAACTTTTTCTTAACACATTCTTACACGGGCTCGACACTGCTGGGCTGATCTGAGCGCTGTTATAATTAAATTTAGCTAAAACCATAAGCGAATCATGGCACCACGGCCGGGCCGGATAATCGGGGCATTAATTTGAACGCAGGGGTCGCCGGGGGTTGTGTGGCGTCTAGTTAATCCATGACGTCCGTGGGACATTAAACCATACTTCACCTGTGACGAAATTCGAAAGTTTTGTCACGTGCAGAGCGCCACCATAAATTATGAACGATCTAGGCAGGGTCTCTCGATTTCAGGTACTTTTCAATGCCAAACATCATGCGAACTGTATTGCTGAGAAAGACATTAAGATCAAAAACGTCTCAAAAAGCTAGCTTATTCAATGCAACGCCGAGGCTTTGTACGTGTTTGTGTGTCTGTCTGCACACCAAAAAGAAGTGCCATAGCGCACAGTGTGTACGCACGTACGTAATCGAAGCAAAAGCATAAACAACCCGAACACTTCATAACACATGGTGCCGGGCGTAATCAAGTTTCCCGCCAGTTCACTGCTGGCTAAGTACATTTTTGCCATGTTCAGCGCATCGCTACTGCTACAACACCAGCCAGCCTGTTTGCTATTTCATTCACAAGCGCGTTCCGAACATGTATGAACGGGTGGCTGCATAATTTCTTCCGAAGCGTATCGAGCCAGTGTATTTCTTTTTTCTTCTTAAGGATAAGGCCTACAGTTTCATCTGGCAGCAAATGGAAACGTCACGTGGTTATTGAAGGGTTAAATTTCCATTTAATTTGCGATCGGCAGAAAACCTGTGTAACGCCCGTTTCACATTCACGCACGCACGGTAGGCGATTGTGTGCAGGCTGCTGAATGATCGTAGCTAATAGAATGAGTTACGCGCTAATGCATCAGTTTCGGTATGGATTTAATCGAACGTTTATCCGATTCAGTCACCGATGGCTGAAAGGGGATTTCTCAACGCGATCTCAATACTGTGGCTCGCGACGATCGAGCGTTCGATTCGATTTTGGATCGATCGCTACCACGTGCTGCCTGCCAACTGCTGCCGGTAGATCCATCTGCAAGACACGGCACGCCGCCGCACGTGGTGTTGCGTGGTTGTCGCCATTGTCTGGCAGTCAACTTCCTCGTAGAGGGTGTCTCCGCCGTTGGCCACGCACTGTTTGTTTTGCCGTTAGTGGCCCACTACTCTCGTGGCTACTTTCAACACCTGCCGCATGGGCGTTTAAGGTGCGATTAAGAGCGTGCATTTTTACATTATTGATGAATTGGATGGATTGAACCCCCGAAACCGAAATCCTGCGTTCCAGCCACTGGCGACGGCCTTGAAGAGGTTTTTTTATCGCTCTGTTGTTTGCTTCTTCGTTTCGTTTGGTAAATACTTGGTAAATCATGCGAAGCTGAACTGCTCGCGGTGTCTTGTTGCGCTAGGTCCGGCGTCTCGAACTGAGTTGAGCATGTAAAACGTATCAAATGTCTTTCTTTTTATTGACATGACTGCCATAAAGTGTCAACTTAAACGGTGAGTAGTTCAATTTACCTTCAACGGTGTTGCTTTGGGATCAATGTTAAGAAACCTGAACCGATTGCCGCGGATACTTGCAAAGATTATAAAACGAAAGAAGCTGCCTCTAAGTCTAGTAATCTGTTGAAAAACTGTTACTGTTACGTCGATTAAGGGGGTGGTCATTGGTTTATGACACGAAAGGATCGGTATAGAATTTCAACCGGGGCGTACCTTGGAGTACGCTGGAATGGATATTTGCCAGGTAAAATCCGAAATCGTCTGCTGTGTGGGATTAATCGGTTGCTCTCGGAATGGTCTTGAGTAATCCATTGATTTCTAATAATCAGGCCCAATGGATTAATCCGTATTGCTTCATATACTCAGATTGAATACGAATTGCATGTGTTAAACACCGCATTTATAGCCATTTAAACGAATAAGCGCCTCATAAACGCTGCAGAGTCAAATCATCAGCCGTTTTCAAATAAAAATCACAGTGTTAAATCTAAGTGGTTCTGAATTGAATACTGAACATTATATGTTTTCGTTCATTAATATTCGTTAAACAATGATTACCGTATGAATTCATTAGTTTATACATTTTAAGTGTTAATTCAGATTCTGCTCCAACCGACTACCGATTCACCAATCCGAATTCAAAAGATAAGGCATGATACCTATGAATATTCTAGAAGTCTTAGCCCACTTATTGTCCACGATTAATTGAAACTATTACTGGGCTTTTATTAAAGTTCTATTACTAGAAGACCACACAACATCCGTCCTTGCTTCCGGAATCATGATTATTTTGTAAATGTTTTCTTGCAGGTTGCAATTTTGAATTGGTATGAACCGTTGGTGGCATCGTACAATGTAGCGGAACACAGACTGGACTATATTAAATTGGGTGAAGGTCGTGAGTATAACTATCAGTAAGTACACAATATGCACCTCAAGCTTTGTTGCTCATAGCGCATCCTTCATTACGACCCGCGCCACTCATGCCATCCCTTTCCCGTTGCCGTTCCAAACACACAGCTACAACGATGGTGTAGCATCCAGTTACGATAAGCGCAAATTTTACAAACGTCCACAAGCCTTCAAGCAGCCATACACGCTTAAGAACTTCCCAACGCCAGTCGAGCAGATTGCCACGAATGAATTCCAAACGCATCCTCAGCCACAAACGTACATGTCGCAGGAAAGTCTGCTGCCGGTGTACGAGTCACACGAGAAAACCGTGCAGTACGTACCGGCGGACTACTCTGTTTCCTCCAAGCCAACCTCCGCCGAACGGGGGTCGCCATATGCTTTGACCCATTCCGTCGGTCCGGTTTCGTATACGGGCAGTTTGGCCGAGCGAGTCATCCAGATGATTCAATTGCATCATCCACCTAGTGTAAAGAATGTCAGTGCCGCTGTTTCTACCAGTAGCACCGCCAACGGTATCGGGACGGGCTTCCAACAGACCAGCGTACAGTACCATCAACATCCCGGAAGTTATCAGTATTTCAATGCGCATCCAGCGCCATCTACGTACGAGCTGGTACGGCCCATAAGCAACTTTCCACCGCCAAGGCCTTACATTGCTCCGGCATTGACCACTACCAAGGCACCGTATGTTGCACCGTTCCTACAAAGAACGTCTACCACAACCACCACCACCACGACGACGACTACCACGCCTGCCCCACCGCCGACTAGGCGACCTCCCTACGTGGCACCGGGGGTCACGAACGATCCGCTGCTCAGTTCGGTGTCCCTCACCAACCAGCTCAAGTATACCAGCTCCAGCAGGCCGGCGACGTCCAATCGGCCGGCCACGTCCTCGGGCAGCGGCAATCCGCTGCAACCCTACGAGCCCGAGTTCGATATAGATATACGGATAGATTTGCGCGATGATTCCGCGTAGTGTTCGTAAATCTATTCTAGCATAATTTAAGCTGCCTATTTCCATGCACCATTATTTCATACGCCAACGTGACAAATAAAATGTTCAACGCCGAAATCGAGCCCATGCCGTTTGTTGTTTTTCTTTTCACAATCGCAAAAATTAGGACAACGCTAATGGAGTGTCCAGACTTAGTCCTGCTAGTGTTTCTACATGTTTTCCCTTTTCCCTTTTGATACGTTGATTTATGGTTTTCAACAGGGTTAAACACAAGTCGTAAGTTATCCTGTATTACTTTTTAGGAATGATAAATATTTATGCTTTTTTGGATATTTTTGTTGCAATGCTGCAGCATAGAACAAATGGATCTGATAATTCTATATCCGGGGGACTTTTACCGCACGATACAGTTCAAGGTAAGATGGAATGCGGCATTAAAAGCACATAAATTATATTTTGTAGGTAGCTCTAAAAAATTTTCACGTCATCTTACTATCCCATAAGTGCATTAAAGGAGTTGTTTTTCCTTTAAGCTGGGAAGCTGAATCTTAAAATATTTGGAAAACTGGCATCAAACCATTAAAAATCTTAGAAAAAGAACTTTTTCTTTTTCTCATATCAGCATTTGTTGTAGAGTTATCCATACTAATCACTAACTTAGTTAATTATAGTCTAACATAGTATTATCAATATAAACAATTCTTACCAGTCAACCTGAGGTTTACGCTTTAATTCAAAAACAAATTTACCGATGAGCATTCGACTCCTGCCATATGCTTAAAATTTCCGGCTTTCTGGTCTGAAATTTTTCCAAATATTTACCAAGATTAGTTACAATGCATGCTCAAGAGCAACGTAACACAGCAAACCGGATTGACATGAACTCAAGTTGGCTCAAGAAGAGCTTACAATCCAACACACAATCGTCTTCTATATCGTCTTACATAGACTGTTAAACTCGATACCCCTGAATAGGGTGTTTATTGCGAAGCAAAACAAAAAAACAATAAACGCGACATTGATCATCCTTACGCAAGCTTTTTTACAACCGAGATACATACCATGAGAACTCGGGCAGATGTTTGCGGGCTATGAATTTCAATCGATTTTTCTGCTATATCCATATTCAAACTCTAAGCGCTATCTGTGTGAAGCCTGCGGCTGCGAAGATAAATTATTTTACCGAAAAATACTACCCCGAGACCATTAGTCTTGATCAGCCATAGTCAAATGTCATTCGAAATTAATATTTTACATTCCTTCCAACTTCGCCAAACTGGAAGATAATACAACAACAACAAAAAAGCAACAACAACCCTTCTTTCTTTTCGCTTTGTACGGCAAAATGTACTTAACAAGCCTATTTGTACCTTTTTGGTGAGTTGAAGGAAACAAAAACAGACGATTACCATTAACAACTTTGAGCCTCGATGTTTGAAACAGGCCCGGCGCGTTCACCATTCCTTTCTTTAGCGCATTGCAAAATCATTCTCCCCGAAAAGATGCAAAGGTGTGTGTGTGTGCATTTTCCTTATAATAAAGGCATTTTCGCTGCTGCGTTCGTTTAAGCTTCGGATTCAAATTAGACCATTTAATTTGCATTTCCACTAGAAGCCTTCGCTTAAACAAATCGTTGGAAAAATAAATACAAATGGTTCAATGGTTTGCACTCCTGAATTAAGAAAAGAGTTCCGAAGAGTTTTATTTAAAATGTTAGCACAGGGGATGTTTTTGCTGGGACACTTTGCAATTTTCCACAGAAATATACAAATGCCACAAAACGAACAAAAGTTGGACCCTTAACTGAAGTCTTTTATACTGTTTCATGTATAAAAATGCTTATTTTCTTGATTTGATTTAGTTTCACGTTGCTTTGCTACATTAAAACTGTAATTTATTAAGTTAACAAACTGTTGATTTGAAGGAGGTGCTTTATTTTAAAATTACCACAAGAATTAATTTAATTTTGCGTGAATGCTGTGCCTTTGAAGCATGTTGAGTCATTAATAGCCGAGAGCTTAGCCATAGCTGTCATGGAATGAAACAGCTGCTACTCCGAGTTGGCTACCGAATGATTAGATGAGGCTATAAAATAGAGATTTTCCCAAGGATTGACAATGGTCGCTAAAACTTTTGAGTCTCCTCAAACGATGTCAGAGTTCATTGTCTAGAAAATATATTTCTCACTAGAGCCCAGCCACTTTTTCTACGTGATAACAATATGAACAACTTCACCTTAGGTATGGACGATGAGTTTTATACGAAAATGTCCATCCGGCCCGAGAAACCGGTATTTCTCATCAGATTCTGCTGCAGATCAGATAATACTAAGTTTACTCAACACTGATAAATGGCTGGAATTAGATCCCTTTTTATACGTTTTTATTCTTATGAAGTGATAGTGAGTGAGTGATAATATATTAAAAAAAACTCTAAAAAAATTAACCCAATTTTTCGTTCAGGAATAAAATTGATAATACGAACAAATTTGTATTAGAATCCTTCACTGTTCATCAAGGATAACACTTATCTAGCAAACACAACTAACCTTTTTTGAACACCCATCGGTAGGTCAGACTCATTAAGCCCACAGAACATTACCAGATGCCGTTGAGAACGCTCTATGTCTGGCAGTAGAACGACCAACGCACAGCTGAGCCTCCCATTAATGTCTTGTTTGAATTGTGTGTTCCTACCAGGTAGAAGTCACCAGGCAGGGTTATTAAATTAACTACAATAGTGTGCTTCCCAACATACCCCCCCTCCCCATCCCCCTCAGCACCATTTAACCATTCATTGATTATTAACCAACCCAACGAATGTTCAGTACAATCATTTTGGGTAACGCTATGAGCGACACCACGTGCCACGCATGGTGGTTACGCTATTGCGGCGAAGGCGAGTGGAAAAGAAATCGATCTAGGCGTAGAATTTTCGTGGTGATGGTGTCCACCAGCGTCCCGAAATACTTAAAGCATTACAACACGTGCGACTAAACTTAGCCATTGTGCTAGTAATGTCTGCAAATCGTCATGACGAAAGCATCGAGCCGGATAGAGGCCGAAATACGAAATCAAATACGTTAATGGCACACGCAATATATGGGCAACAGAACGCTCGTTTGTTGGAACTTTTGCCACTGTGCTATAGACAGGCGAGTTCCAGTGCTAGGAATTAAGCTTACCACACGCCACGACGGAAGCAAGAAGCTCCAATACCACACACGCACACGCAGGTCTCATTCCTTCGGTGGTTCCGGTATGGTTTGCGTCCTTTGCCATGGATAATGCTTATCAGGGCGACGATTCAGGACTGCAGTAGGTGTCCGGGCGGAGGGTAGGCGAGCACTCTACACCAAGCTACCGGCCCATGGATGAGTGGTCGATCTCGTTATGGATACTAAAACCTGTTACGATGTCGGTTCCGTTCAATAAGATTATTTAAAATCGATAATGCCACATCACTTTTTGATACCTGGTCGGCCGTGTGTGCCGTCATGCGTTAGCAAGACTTAGGGCTTCTTATCCTAACGGATTGTCTCGTAGCCAAGCCGAAATGTTTTGTGTGCGACAGCGTGTCTTTTCGTGTTTACTTTGCAGCAGCAAACCTTCAGGCTTCACGTAACCCCACGCTGGCAAGCAGGACGACACACACACAAGTTTACACTGTACAGCCTGCAGATTGCTAAACTGCAAGCCAAACACTGTCCCGGAAGTTTGCTGAATTGCTGGATGAGGGGGGTGTTTGAAAAGGAGGGTTTTGAATAATAAAACGTCCGTTTGTTTCTAGCGGCTGCTTATCTTCCTTGCAGGGCATCATTAACGTGGCCGCTCTTTGTAAACCATTACGCTCGCAGGGAAATATCCGGTGTGTCAGCGTAACTGTACACGACCCGTTTAACATGTACAACAACATTGCATTGCACAATTTTTTGTTGTGCACAGCAATGACGATCCTCGACGGAGACACAAGTACCAAAGGACATTGCAACAAAAAATGGTGTGTTATTGATTTTCTATGGTTAAAAATTTAACTCCCTAGAAGATTGCTGGTAGCAGGGACGACTCTGGCTGCTATATTTAGACCGAAGAGCCAAGTAGCGTAAGGGAATGGGTTAAATAAATAATTTGGAAAAAGGTAGTGCTTTTTTACACATACACACACACACCGAGTACATGGAACGGTTAGTTCAAGGTACGGGTTAATCATAAGTATCTTTGGTTTCGTACTGTGCCTTTTTTGGAAGTCGGTGATGTGTTGCAATTTTACAAGCAATGTAGTAAATAAAATTCAAACAAAAGTTTAGATTATTTGTTTTTACTAAGTTGTTAACTTAAATAGTTTTTTTAATCATCCAAAACGGTCTGGCCATATTGCTTTATTGCTGTTGCCTGAGACGACTTGGACCAATTAATGCTCGAAGTTTCGGAGCCAGAAATGGTTTTAGCAATTCCAGAAGTAGTTGTAGTTGTATCCTACATATTGTCTTCGATTTCAAATTCTTTAGTGGTGCAATTGGGCTGTTCATACTGGACTGTATCATAGGAATGTGAAATCTTGTTTGAATTACCAACAAGCTAGAACACTATCCATCTAAAGCATGATCTTGCCTGTCCCTTCTAAGAGTTTATGATGGCTTTCAGCAGGTTTTGTTTCAGGAAGCCCCTATTAGTGTTGGGCGATCGCATCGGTCTTATCTACTGTTACTGTTATTTAGCCTAATTATAACTTGCTGGTTTAAACTTAAGTCTATTTCCTGATTAAGATAACACTTCAATGTTATGTTACCACCTAATCCGTTATTTCATTAAAAATCACACTCACACTCATAATTGTGAAAGGAAAATGAATAGAATATTCATATTTTACACTGCATAATGTTTCCCAACCCGTTTTACTCACTTTAATTTTTCACAACCCATTCGGCCATTTGTTGAACTAGATTTACACGGTCTTTTCCCATTCCACTCACAGTAATGAGTTCGACACTTGGTACAAAGGTGACAAATGACCCGGGGGAACTGCTAACATTGCATAAAAATATGCATACTTTCATGAAGCTTCCACGAAAAAGAAGCCTTTCGCATTGCCATAAAGAGGCTTCAAAAGGAGAATGAGCAGAGGAATTAATGTTCCCATGGGGACGCCTAGTAGCTATTGGGCCAGATATGATGTAGTCTACTAGAAAAACCATCTCCGATGAAATTCTCAAATGCCAACTTTTGTTATTTTTTTTATAACTCGTAAGTGGTTATGATACACTGTAGAGGTTGTATATGAAAGTCCTCACAGCGTCTCTTCCTTAAAGTCCTAGAAGTAGAGGAGCCTTCTAGATGCCTTTATAGCCTTATTTTCGCTACCAAGTAATGATGAGAAAGCCAAATGTTCAAGTTTTCTTTTCCTATTATAAATATCCACGTTTTCCTGAGTAGAATTTAGGACTTTTGTCTCGTCAAACCATCCAATATGGCAAACCTTCGATTAGTCGATTTGACTGCCTCTTATCATCCGCAAACGATAAGAGTAAGTATTTCCCTTTACTAATTTATACTTTAAGTTCTATACGCTTCTGTAACGGATTCTGCACCATAAATCATCACCATCCGTCCCTTAATGACACTTTTGGGTATGATTTCAGCCTTACAATACGAACCACGCTTTATCTTCCATTGATTTTTCGTTCTACCATAAAAATGTCCTTGACTCTGTCCCGTGTGCGGCAGGGTTTCGTAACGAATGTTATGAAAAGGAAAGCATACAAACATTTACCACAAAACAGGGAAAACTTTTGTTTCACTTACATAAGTTGCTTTCATTGATGCTCCATTTTTCCCATTCACACTGGTCGCTGGTACAATAACACTGGAACTGCTGCGGTTATATGTTTAATCTAGAGGAGATTTAAATAGTCATCTCTGCTTTTCTTTCATTACAATTAAACACTGTTTTGTAAGTAACACAACCTTTAGAACACAACGCACCACAGCTGGAGGGAGGGGGGGAGAGAAATAATGATTCGGTTGATCGTTAAACACTCAGAGACATACATAAATAGCAATACTGCAGGTATAAAACGGCGACTTCAAACACTTCCTCCTGCACGCCGCATGCAATCGTATGCTAATCCTCACTATGAACATCACACTGGTATCACTAATAGCGTTAGTAATGACGATGTACTAAACATTCGGGTTTTTACTTTATGCCTCTTGAAGGACCTCTTTTTTATACCGATGGCACACCGAACTCATATCGCAACCACTTCACACCGAGAGCACATAGCGAACGCGACTGGAACGCGGGAAGATACGCGACCTTTCGCAAGGCTCTCTCCTCTTGGATGGCAACTCACAGTAACCAAATACTACACGAAGCCATACGACGCACCAAGCACGTTCAAAACACTCCGGCCATCAGCAACAGCGGCAGCTAGCTGTCGGTTCCGTCGTGCGCAGTAAATGACCACGGTCATGGGTAACAGGAGTGAAAAACACAACACACACACACACGTACATCTAATCAGAACCCCACTTGGCCCTTTCACATCCCTTGGAACGGTGCCACCCATCCTCGTTGGGGTGGGATATTTTGGGTACATTCTGCTCTTTTCCACCAAAATTTGACGGTCAATGTAGCAACAGCTAATACGCCCTTTTTTTAGAACATAATGAACTTGAGACCACACACGCACGCACGCACACACACATACAATATCGATTGAAAAACATCCTTTGGCGGACCCAGTGTGGACATATGGGACAGGGGGTTGGCAGGACACTTCCGTGGGATGGAAAATTCTCTTACACAAAACGAAAAACTAACATCTAATTACGGTAGATAACAGTATTGATCACCGAATCACAAACACACCGTTTTGTAACACAAACGCACAACGGCCAGCTACAGAATGCTTGGGGCAACACAACTGGTGGCAACGGGAAAATGAACGTGCGACTCGGCCAGCCTGCTTGCTCTGTGCATAATGGCTGCGTACCATCCTGTGGATCTCTATACTTGTGGAATTCGTGAAAACCCGAAGCAAGCTTACCGTCCTGTCTGCTCGGCGCAACAGAGAACGAGATATGTATCGGGGAAAGCTCCAGCCCTTGCTAATGTGATCCCAACACTCACCGGAACTCACGGCGCACACACTGTTTGGCGTAGTGTATATTGGGACTCCGTAACGTAACGCTTCTTCTCTGGTGTATGTTTTCGGGACGGTGCTTAGCAAGTGAGTGAATTTGAGCTTTTTGCCTTAAACTAGCATGGTAACACATACGAAGATCGTGACATACGACCTAATACTGATCTTTAATAGAATTTTTCGACGTGAAGGCAAAAAATATAATATTTACCTTCAAACCCTAAAATTAAAAGTAACGTATGCCCCGTTTTCAATACCAGTGGATCTCAAGATCGAAGCTTGGATCGAGCTAATAATTCATATTTTCAACGAATCGACTTAGATTTTTTTTTGTTAAATTTAGTTTGATCTATTATTGTATAAACCGACAAATCGTTTTTTCATATCATTTTGTTATTCCCACTCTATTCACCGAATTTTAAATTCAAACAAATTAATTTTTGGTTTTGCCCCATTCTCTCTTTCTATTTTTAAACATTAACACAGTTAAACTTTGTTATAAAAAATAGGTTTTTTAAGTTAAATTTGTTGTCTTTATCTACGGTTTTTATTCTTACCCGATGGTCCGATCATTTTAGAAACGAAAAATAAAATTAATATAGATAAAGTTAAGATGTTGTGGGTGCCTTTGTTGATTTTGGTTTTATTATACCTTGTGGCAATATCTAAAGCAGTAGTTTGAAAATCGGATGCAAAAGTGGTCTTATTCTATTGTCTGTCACTGTAGACTAGAGTAACAAGCCACCCAGTGGCGGGGAGAAGAGTGGGCGGGGGCCCGTTGTTGTCCAGGGAGGAGCCTTGTCTTCCAAGGACCCTTGCCGCCCAAAAGGCCTAATTTTGCATTATCCTTTCCCTTCGTGTAAGGGATTTCTTCTTTCACTATGATTTATCTTTCAAAAGACTTTTTCGGCAAAGTAGCAATACTTCTTTTGTTCCAAGGAGATATTGTAGTAAGAGAGTACGTAGTCGAATAGGCTTCATTGTCCAGGTTTCCATCTAACAAATTTCCTTATCATATGAGAGGTCTTGATATTCAAGGGACCTGGTCTACCAGAAACCTAGAAGTCCTTGAATCACGTCTACTTAATAATCTCGTAGACAGCGCCTAAGGAATTTCTCTACAACAAAATACTCTTGTCGCCGTGCTCAGAATTCCCACCAAAGTCTTTTTCATGTTTGGAGCCATTATTCCAGCTAGCAATAAAGCAAATCACCGACGCTCCTGATCTCAACGAGCCTTTTCTAGTTTGTATTCGACAATTTAATTCCTTCTTTATTTGTTTTGATTTCTATCTCTTTTTCTTCCAATACCTTTCTCATTTCCATGAGTATTGTTGTACGCTCATACTCTCTAAGCTCTCTGATTTTAAAATTTATTGTAATGCAAGATCTTTGGACCGACTACGTCCAACTACGTGGCGAGAACTAAGAGGTGTTGGAGAAGCAGAAGCAATTAAAGATAATAGTTAGTAAGTTAATTATTTAATTTAGCTTTAAAGTCATAGTGTTTAAGATTTTACTTTGAGTTTAGCCCATAGGCCGTCCACCCAATGAAAATTGAAATGAAAGTCTTAGCCTGATCTGGGAAAAAGTCTGCAGTCTGGGAAAAAGAATAGACAACATGATTGTTACGGCGGCAGAGATAAAGAGCGTTTATAGATGACGTGAGTAATTGTCTTTGATCCAACACGGACCCGTAGCATTGGACGACTCAGGCAAACTCTAAGCCGCACACAACTGCCATAGAGTATCCGTAGGCAAATTGGGTCCCTGAAATCACCACCCAATTTCCGGTGGTGAGGCGACCGGGCGGTCCGGTGGCCGAGGCGACAGCGGCGCCGGTCTTCACACGGCAGGGCCGGGGTTCAAATCCCATCCAGACCGCCTCCCCGTACTTAAGGCTGACTACTTTTCTACGGGTAAAATTAAGTCACAGAAAGCCAGAAATGGCAGGCCGAGACCTCTCGAGGTTGTAGTGCCAAGGAAGAAGAAGAAATCACCACCTGATTGTTGAATTCACCAGCGTAGTGGCTACACTCTAGAAGGAAGAAGGGGATAGTATTGGTTGCAGCATATTTGCACTATCTTGATGTGATTAAAACACATGCATCAGGACTTTTCTTTGCATTCGTGAATGAATCGTGATGAATAATATACCAAACCAGCAGAAAAGTGTAATGGAATGCTTAAATGAACTGTGTCAATCAATTTTATTTAATCATAGATGAAATTTATACCGAAATCTAACTACCAGCTACTGAAGTAATGTTAGTAGGCAAATGCATCTATACCGGGGTTTAAAGCCCTCTCGTACAACCATTTAATTCACTGCAAAACTGCTACATTTTCCATCGGTATTAAGCTACAGATTAGCAGCTGTAACCATCAAAGGCTTTGCAGTGGCATAATTTCTACTCCACAACCATATAGAATCAGCTCACTCTCGTCCGGCAGCAGCGATACACCCTTCAAGTCCGCAATACACGTATTAGTGGTACGTTCGACTACGAGCTTCTCGTAGTCGGCGAAATTGGTCACATAAACTCGTTGATCGATACCAACGCTAATCATTCGACTATCATCAAGCAACTTCAAACCAGTTACTTGGGCAGTATGCAGATATTTTTCACACAATTGTCTCAACACCCGAATGTGTGGCTTTCCCTCAAGGAAGGTACATTCCAGCAAAGATACCGCTATCGATTGATCATCACCTCCAGTGGCAAACAAAAATGTCGCCTGATCGACCCGCTTCACATCGACGGCATTAACTCCACTGCTATGGTGACGGTGGCGATAGAACGGTTCATTAATGTGGACTGCATCCCAAAAGCATAACAGTCCATCGGTGGCCAACGAAACAAATATTGACTGTTCGTCCATCTCCACGGTGGTCATTTTCAAAATACATCGCCCGTAAAATATTTCCTTCGTCAACGCTAACGAAACCTGTCCAGCGTCAGTAAAGGCAAGTTGGTAGATTCTAATAAATCCATCCGAACAACCGAATACGATCCGATCGTTTGAAAGAAAGGCGGCACACATGAACTTTGTTTCCGGATCGAAGGTAGACTTTCGATTCGTTTTCCAGCGCGTCCGCTCGGAATCTGTGGCCAGCAGCATATACTCGCACTCTTGTTTGATGCGGAAGCTTTTCAGATCAACGCTCGTCACGCATATCTGTGCTCTTCCGCCGGCAGAGATGACCAGCAGAGAGTCAGTTTCTGGTCGGGGTTTCATGATGATTGTTTTTATACTCGAAATGTGATTAAACAGATGTTTACGAGGTTCTTCTACTATCTCACCCTGGTTCAGTACATTTATCCGAAGAATGTTGTCTTCACCTCCGGAAAACATTAAGTAAGAATCGGCACGCCCTACTACCTGCAACACATTGCACGATCGAGTGTGCCAGTTAAACCGTGGTAGTCTCAGTTCACTACCAACATTATTTCGCATCGTAAACTGAACATTTTTCAGTCGTTTGTGTTGAATGAAAACGTAGGAGAAAGTTTCCGAAGCTTGGTCGTAGTAAAAATCCCAACAACGGTGTCCTCCGCCACAGTCAAATTGAACGTGTATCTCATTGGTGTGATCGGCCATAAGGAAATGTGAATCATTGAATCCGAGATAGAGCGTGCCAGCGGCACGAACCATCTTACGATCGATCCAACTGATGATCGATTTGGTAAAAGTAAGCAGCTCTATCTTTCTTGCGACTGTATTCACAAACAGTTCACAAATTCGTCCATCGTGGCCCGTTGTTTTTATGTTAAATCCATCCTTTAAAGCTTGCAGAGAATTTTCTTCGATTGTGAAAGAGGTGATGCCTAGCTTTCCATGGACATTTGTCAGTTTAAAAACATGATCAGTGTAAGCTTTGTCAAAGAGATACAAATGTCCCGATCGGTCGGCCATTAATGATAAATCCTCATTAAGCACCACAAAGGATGTTAACCAGCGTTCAGCTGAGAGAGGTATTCTGTGACTAGATACGATTGTTTCAAGTGTCTCGTCTAGCACGATGCAGCGTCCACTAACATCGCATATGGCAACATTCTTCGATCGAGGGCAATAGTTTAAGGACCTGATCGTACCCTCCTTTACATCTGAAACCTCATGCTCACACACGAATGGTTGCTGCAGAAAAGACACGGTTGCGCTCCTTACGAGACGTGCACAGTTCTTTTCACCGACGTCGTAAATTTTGATACTGCAGCCACCACCGGCTAGGTAGAGGTAAGTTGCTCCCGTTTCTATTAGGCTACATTTGAAATCCTCCTGCTTGTCGATACAGTGTCCTATTGTGCCATCGTTCTCCAGCAGCCTAATCCGACTTTGGTTCGTTACCGCAACCATACATCCGTTGGGTAAGAATTTAATTTTGGCCAAATGTTCACCAACTGGCAGTACTGGGCTTATGTCCATCATATCAGTTTGATCTCTGCAGAGATGATCACTATCGTCGATCAAGTGTCGTATGCAGTACTTGTGCAAATTTCCATTGCTTGCCGTTATGAAAATGGTGGCCCTTTGCGGATCATAGTCCATGTGCCACAGCGTTGGTCCTTCGTCGATTCGTTTTTTCAGCACCAAGTTTCCATCCGTCGTCCACAGGCAGAGGTGAGAGTCTTCGCCGATCGATGCAACTAATGTTCGGTGTGCTAAAAAGTTGAGAAATACACACAATTATAGCTACAAAAGCACGTTATGATAAAAGCACCCACTGCCTACCTCCATTTATAATCCGACACTGAAATACCCTGGCGGTGTGGGCAAAGCAATACCGTTCCTCGCGAAGCGAAACCGCCTTGGTACAATCTTCCCTGCTAACGGATAATTTTACATTCCAAAACTTTATCGAACGATCATCGGAAGTGGTGGTCAGCAGACCGGAATCAAAATCACATGCTATTGAAAATATCACTCCATTATGTGCTGACACACTTTTCAGCACCTTCCCACGGCCACCTGGGCCAGCTGCAGACCAGATCAGTAGCAGACCGAGAGCAGTTCCGGAAAGGATCACTACGTTCTCCCATTGCCGACCAGTGATGGTGGAACAGTACAGCGTAGATCCATCCTCACAGGGGCTTTTATCGACCAAATCCCATTGCCGGGAGTGATTGTTATTATCGCGCTTTAATAATGCTGCCACACCGTGGCACGTTACAATGCACAGCTGTGTAGGAGATAGCAGAGATATGCTGCTAATCCAATCGTGCAGTCGTCGTCGAATGTGAGGCACCGGTTGTTCATTCCGTTCTTCAGGCATAACAATCATTGCACTGTCGCCGAACGTGTGCGTTTGGCAATCTAAAACAGCACAGTACGCTTCACGACCGGCGTGTATAATTACGAGATATTTTCCCGACTCGATAATGCATGCTTCAATGCCATGGATCTTATCTACAAGCCGTGGCAACTGGGCAAACGTACG
Source organism: Anopheles stephensi (assembly GCF_013141755.1). Taxonomy (NCBI): domain Eukaryota; kingdom Metazoa; phylum Arthropoda; class Insecta; order Diptera; family Culicidae; genus Anopheles; species Anopheles stephensi. The sequence goes on from NC_050202.1 coordinate 42,499,964, forward strand.
ATTGGTCCTTCCATTCGGTGTGAGGTACACCAGCAGCAACTGGTTTCCAATGGCTGCGAGAAGTCGAAAAAGAAACCCAATATTTTAGAGCAACGCTTATTTTACACGCGTTTACGAACTGTTAACGAACCTATTAACAATTTTTCACTACAAAGCACTCGAATGCAAGCTGCATCAGTGAGAACACGCATCGTGGAACGTGCCGGCAGCGTTTTTCTTTCGGTACGAAGTTTGTTTATTATTGCTTGATAGCGGCTCGTGACAGGCAACCGCAATCCGGACAACAGTTCGACATTTGACGTTTGGGATGCGACGAAAAATGGGATTTTTTTTCGCAGAATCTTTTTTAATGTATCTTCAGTACGGCGTTATACTGCTTCTCTGGTACATTTGTACATTTTTGTATGCATATTGTACAGTTCAAAAATTTATTCAGCTCGAAAACAACAGAAGGCCATATTCGTTCATTGGGGAACAAATAACAAATCCAACAGTTGTCAAATCACCGACGACAAATGTCAAAATGTGTCCCACCAAACCAACCTGTCCTACCTTCACTAACGCGAAGTCGTCCAATCTTTTTTTGCACGGATGGGCTGGCAAATTCGTGAAGAAATTGTTCTACAACTTGTTCAAAAACCGGCCCACAGTTTAGTTGAACGTGTGCAGAAAAGGTTTCCGCTGTTCTTCTAGTGTTTATCGCGCATACGATCAACCCTTAGCGTCACCAGCTTGGTTGAATATGCGGTGTACGGAAGCGAGCTGAAAAGTTCTTCGTTTCCATCTTAGCGCGCCTCCGTCAAAACCTCACGGGCTGGGGTTACGTGTGTGCGTGTGTAGCAGCGTGCAAAGTGTGTGCGTCCCGAAAAGATACCGGGAAGATTGGTTGGCAAGCGGAACAATATTGTGCTCCACCATAGCAACTGTGGTGGGCAGCTACTCGGTGTGTGAAACCAAATAACAGGAATATCGATTGTTGACAAGCCGTGGGCCGAGCGTCAACTGCCAAGAGATTTTCGTCATTTGCATCGCTTTTGATGTTGTTGAAGTAAAAATCTCCGAGCACAGTAGGTTGACAAGGATTCCGCGAAAGCTTAACCATCAACGTCAGCGTTGGTTCTCTACTTGCGACTTTGAAGAGTAAAATTAATGCTGGATTTGGAGTAAGAAAGACAGGCCTGCATCATGTCTTTTCACCCCAGACCACCGGGAACAACAATTGTTTCCGCTGGTATCCCGTACATTGCTCCACCAATAGTACAGGTAGCGTCCGATAGCAAATGCTTCATGGAATACGACTTGTGGCTAACTCTCTCTCTCTCTTTATTACAGCAACCGATGATGCCTGCTATGAATCAGCCACCTCCCTCAAACCGTGGCGGAAGCTTTCGTTCCGGAGCAACGATCGGCTCTCGTCCACAGATGTACAACAACAAACCTCCGCCACAACCAGAACCCGTGTACGATGGGCCGATTGTGACTGTGTTCGTAGGCAACATCAGCGAGAAAGTGCCCGATCCAATGATCAAACAGATACTGGCAACATGCGGCACAGTCGTTAACTGGAAACGGGTGTCCACCTTTGGTTTTTGTGAATATGAGTAAGTTTTGCCTTGCATTTGCACATTGAATCGCACCTGGTAGTGATGGTTTCTTTTCTTGTACAGTCCTGCGGGAGGTGCCAGAGCGGTGCGCTTGGTGCACGACCTGGAGGTCGGTGGCAAAAAGCTGGTAGCGAAGGTGGATGCCAAGAATAAAGCTCTGCTTGATTCGTTCCGCGAGGATGAAAGTAATGCTGCTGCAACGAACGAAGTATCCGAAAAGCGGGGCGATGACGATGCAATGGAAGCCATCGGTCATATACTGGAAGACTTTAGGGAGGAGCTGGCTGCAGCAGAACAGCAGCAAGAAGAAACACAGGCAAAGCAGAAGAAAATGCTCCAAACGGTCGACATTGAGGACGGCAAGCGGGACATCATTAATAAGGAGATTGGAAAGTTCCGCAAATACACCGAGGAAGAGGAGTTGAAAAAGGAAAAGGAAAAGGAGCGCAAAAAGCGCGAAGAAAAGCGAGCGGAAGAGAAGCAGCGCCGTTCGGTATCGCCCCGCAAGGATAAGAAAGCTTCCAACTCATCACGGCGGCGCAGTCGATCGCGATCGCGTGACCGTGAGCGGGATCGGGAGCGTGAGCGAGAACGCGAGCAACGGGAACGCGACAAGGAACGGGAGCGGGAGCGTGAGCGCGAGCAGCGTGAACGGGAACGCGAGCGTGAGCGTGACTTGGAACGGCAACGCGAACGTGAAAGGGAACGCGAGCGGGAACGGGAAAGGGAACGGGAGCGCGAACGTGAGCGGGAGGATCTGAAGGTGAACCGCAATCCGCGCGATATTCAGAAGGAGAAAGAAATGGAAGAGGAGGCACGGGAGCGGAAGAAGGCGGAGAAGAAGGCCCGCGATAAGGAGGCAGCGTACCAGGAACGGTTGCGGAACTGGGAGGCGCGTGAAAGGAGGAAGGCAAAGGATTACGAGAAGGATCGGGAGAAGGACCGCTGCAAGGAGGAGGAACGCGAGAAGGAAGCGAAACGACTGAAAGAGTTCCTCGAGGACTATGACGACGATCGTGATGATCCAAAGTACTACAAGTGAGTTTGATTGATGCTGTTGTATTCTGTCGTTCCGATAGTAATGTGTGTTTTTGCTTGTATCCCATTTTCCCAGGGGCCGTGAACTTCAGCGAAGACTTGCCGAAAGAGTTCGAGAAGCGGATGCCGATTCTAAGGACCGCAACAAGGAGCAGGAAGAGTTGGATGAATTGAAGAACAAAATCTTTAGCGGAGAGTACGATAACCCAACGCTCGAGTTCGAGAAGGCCAAAAAGGAGCGCGAGGATCTGTACAAACCGAAGATACTGATCGACGTCAATCTGGAGCAGTCGCAACAGCGTGAGCGAGAGCTTGAGCGAGAACGGGTCCGTGAAATAGAGCGCCAGCGTGCTAAGGAGCGGGAGCGCATGAACAAGGAGCGTTACGTGTTAGCTCAAGCTTCGCGGGAACTCGCTTCGGTCGACGCAGAACCGATCGAGTCCGATTCTAGCGGACAGGACAATTTCAACTCACCAGCCGGCAGCGCATTGCAGGCAGCGAACAGCAGTGCATCAAACGGACCGGGTTCCGGTTCGGCCAGCATAATGGATGGCATGGGTAATAGCAATCATCACCACCATCACCACCACCATCATCCGCACCATCATCATCAGCATCACCACATGCACCACAACGCGTCGGAACAGCGTGTAGCGTCCGCTGGTCAGCATCCTGCACATGCAGGTTCCGAAACGCGTGATTCGTTCGGTCTGATGGGGCATGGTAGCGGCGCAGGAGGAGGAGGCATGGGTGGCGCCAGTACAATGCTGGATGATGATAGCTCGCGGCACTCGATACGGTCAAACTCTCAGCACGGAATCCCCGAAAGTCCGGAAGCGAACAGCAACAGTGAGATGAACTCGATATCGGACAAATCGTCCCATCACCATCATCATCATCACCACCAGCTACTACCGCAACAGTCCGCAGTGGGCCCGACCATTAGCTTAAATCTGAACGTGAATGCGAAAAAGAAGAAGCTCGAGATGAAGGATGTGTTCAACAGCCTTGACGACGATACGGAGGAATCGAACGGTCCCAAGAAACGAAAGCTTGTTCCATTAGGTAGGAGTGCGCTTCGAAATCGACCACGAAAAGCGTGACGTTATTAATACCCCCTTTTCTTTTTTGGCAGAATATGAGGATGGCCGGGGCCAGATGGACACTCCGATCGGAACGGCAAACAGTACACCGGCGGCGGTGGCAGCTGCCGCCGGCACCGCACCGAAATCATCGAAAGGCAAAAAGGATGACGCATCGAACCGGGAAACGCAGAAATCGCAGGAAGAAAAGCGCAAAAACATAAAGAGTATTATCGACAAGATACCGACGGAGAAGAGCGATCTCTTTAACTATCCGCTCGACTGGAACGAGATCGATAGTACGATCGAGAAGAAAATACGACCCTGGATCAACAAAAAGATTATTGAGTACATCGGGGAACCGGAACCGACGTTGGTCGATTTCATCTGCTCGAAGGTGTTGGCTGGCAGTACGCCGCAGGGCATACTGGACGATGTACAGATGGTAAGTAGCTTTCAAGTGGGTAATAAGCTAGCGAGGTCTGAGTTTAAGCTGACCATAAACATACGAGGTGGTCCGGTAGCCGAGGTAACAGCGGTTCCGGCACGTAACACGGCAGAACTGGGGTTCAAATGCCATCTGGGCCGAATTTTAAATCTCAATTTGAACCGCGTCTCCGTGGCAAGGACTGACAATCCAGCTACGTCTTATATTAAGTAAGTCTAGTAAAGTTATCCTATAACTGACAGGATCTAACAGATCGTTTAGCCAAGAAAGAGAAGATAATTGTTGAGTCGCTTGCCTGCATTGCATTGTACTGCCATGAGCGCTAGTGGGTCTCGGGAGCTCGGAGACGGTTTCATAAAATTGAAATCAGCTTTATCATGAGCTTGGGGCAAATTTAAGGTATGGTTTCTAGACTCAAAAGGGCCGGGATCTGGTGGGCGATACCGGTGCCAGTCTTCACCGCGGTTCAAATCGCATCCAGACTACCTCGCTGTACGCAGAACTGACTACATTGCTATTTGCTTACCTATTTGTTTTTTTCATTTTTACTTGTTTCGGTCCAGGTTCTCGACGAGGAAGCGGAAGTGTTTGTGGTGAAGATGTGGCGATTGCTAATCTACGAGGTTGAGGCAAAGAAGGTTGGACTGGCGAAGTAGGTACACGGCATAACGCAGCATAACAGTAGAAAGCGGCATGTCACAAATTACTGGACGAATGGCTACGGACGGAATGGTGGCCGGTGCAGAGCGTGAAACCGTTCACGCGTGTTCCCTCTCTACCCAAGACCGGTGAGTCAGTCGGCAGCGGTCGGTGAAATAAATGCTGTCAGTTTGGTGAACTTGATTAGACTATAGCCCGTTAACGCTAGGCAATTTGTTCAACAAAATGGGAGAAGGCATGTCCTTGCATCCAATAAACCTTTTGTCGCGATAATTCCCCCGGTCGCCCTGGCAGAATCCTTTTTATCGCAAAACGACGACATCGTACAATCCATGAACACGTTAACAATTTTCACTGCACATCGCGCAACGTAAAGCGAGCTAGTGTTTTCAGTTAAGCAGGAACGACAGTTAACTATCATTCACAAGCAAGTAAAGCAGGAAAAACATTGGGAAGTAAGGTTGATTTGGTTGCGTAGTAAGGGGCGTTCTACTTTCACACCAAACAACGATCAGTGAGATTGTGTTGCCATTAGCTTCCCCTTAATATATTATATTTTTCATGCTTTACTTTGTAGATACAGGACAATGGCACTGAATTTGTGGAAAGAAGGAGCAGGTAGTTGAGGGCTTGGTTTGGTTTGATTAGTACATTTCATCCAGAAAGAACTCTAAACCCTCTGTAAAGGTGTTGATGCGAGACAAGAATAGCAACAGCGGTAGTCTCAGAATTCCTTGATCTATTTGAATGAATTTCCTTCCTTTTTGACGATGCGTGTAAAGAAAATGCTTACAATTCATGAGAAAGTAGTAAAACGAGAAAGCTCCCAGCATCTCAAGAGCAACATTGGAATCATTAACTTTGACGAAAAAAACAGGAACTTTGAGGAAAACAATTTACCAAACTGCTAGTGCATCAAAGCCATACAAAATACACACTCAGCCGAAGGACATGCATGTCAGGCATGTCTTCTGAAGAAGAAAAGAGTAACGTGGTAGTTGATTCTTCCTTGCGTGTTTAGTGTCTGAAGCACAGAAACCAGTCCACTATCTACTAGTTGCTGCTGCAGCTGTCAATCCACTGTTCGACCTAATTCCCATTCTTCTTTTCAGTGAATGAATGTGAAAGTGTGAAACGGCAACGCTATGAAGAGTGATTTGGATCCTCTTTTGGCGGAAGACAGGCGGGAAACTGCTACATGTAAGTAGAGCGATTATTGTTTGTCTTCCTCCCTTACAACACACATTTGAGAAATGCTTGCCAACATACAAATTGCCTACGTCCTTGGCTGATCGATTTGCCGGTCAAGTTTGTCTTCGCCATTGAAGGATGTTGGTGATGCGAATAAAAAATACGAATTTCTGAAGTACGATGGCTTTTTGGATAGATCCTTTGCGAAACATGAGCTTCTTTTTCGATTGCATGTTTCTATAAAATGTCTCTTCTCATTTTGTGTCTGCCATGATGCTTCGTCTGTTCATGTAGACGACCTTGACATGACAGGCTGGATCGTCCGGTGACATTCTCATGACATGACCAGCCCACCGGATGCTGCTCAGTCTATATCGCTGCACGATTATAAGAGCATTTTACAGCTATAGAGTTCGCTGTTGTAGCGGTTTCTTAATTATCCTTCCAGACAAACGGGTGTATAAACCTTCTTTTTTCTTCTTTTCGGATACGACTTAAGGCCACAAATGTTCTACAAAGCCACTGCTCTGTGTGGAGTAGTTCTACCTCTTGCTGTGTAGTGTGACTGGTGTTGACTTTTCACCCGTCACGGGTCACGTTGTGGACGATTGTCGAGATCCGATCCATGCCAAAATGAAGGACAATTATTTGATTTTGATGAGTGTGTTGATGGCACAAGAAAAGAAAGCTGCAGTTATTATGAAGAAAGCAAATATATGCTTCACCTTTATTACTCTAGTTTCGCGCATTTGGCAAATTGGAGGCCAAAGTAAATGCATTTCGTGCCACTATTGCAGTAATTCCCATTCCATTCCACGCTTCGTACGCTTTTTGCACCGTAAGCCGTTGATCACCGTTGTTTCATCGTTTTAGACATTCTTTAAATACGCACATACACATTTAACGGAATGTTACTGTTCTACTATCCTATCGCTCCGATGCACGACTGTTACACCGTGCGTACCTCATAATATCTTCAGCGTGTAAGAGGAGTTGCCAGTATGTATATTTATAGTGCAAAACGTAGCACTACTGAACACGAACGAGTGTAGCAAATGTGGGTTTTTGTTTGCGTACGTGTGACGGCACGCACACACAAAAAAGAAGCGACGAGTAACGTTTAATGCTTGACACCGTTGATCGTTCATCGTTCACGCACGTAGCAGTAAATCAGCAGCCAAACCCGGAGCAATCTAGAATGTTTAGCATAAGCACTATACCAGGAATATACCAGCATGTTCCCGCTTCAATCAATCAAAGAGCACTAAAAGTCTAGCCTTCGCATTGCAAAACGTTTGATGTTCGAGGTCCCACACGATCCCTTTTAACCCATGTATTGATAAGTCGCCGACACGGGCTCGAGAATGCGCCCACGCCTGTCTTGTACCGATATCTTCTGTATATGGCAAGAACGACACATCAGTCTACCTTCGTAAGGGTAGCACCGTTTATCGGATTCGTCCGTCAGCTGCATACCGCACTCCTCGCAGATGTAGCAATCCACATGGAAATCTTTATCCATCGCCACGACCCGTACGGTGTCCTCCGTTCCTTCCATCGGAGTGATGCCTGTAAGGAAAATCGATATCGATATGAACACAGCACAGGGTTTGATGGCATGATCTGTCTTACCTTTGCCACAACTTGCACATTTCGGGGCAAACATGCTGTGATAATCGTTAACACAGTAAATCTTATTGTCCACGTCCACCGTGAAGGGAACGCCGTCCAGACACTCGTTGCAAACGCAGCATCTGAAGCAACCGGGATGGTACGATTTGCCCATCGCTTGAAGGATCTGAAAAACGTAAATAGTTGGGTGTTTATCAGTGGACTTATGGACAATACGGCATCAAAGTAGTCAACTCTGCGTGACATTTCTGCCTTATTTCAAATTTTAAATATCAAGCAAAATGTTCGGCGGCAAAGTTGAATTAAGTTTACGGCCCTGCTCGTGACAATACTTACCATCTCCATAATCAAATGCCCACATATTGCACACTTCTCAGCCGTCTGCTGGAATCCAGAGTACTGCGGAGGGAAAAGAGAAGAAATGGGAACGAGCGTTTAGAATTCGACTTGTTCTTGCCATCTTCAGCACATCTGCACGGCTACCGTACCATGTAATCTTCCTCGCAGTAAACACGCCCGTGCACATTGTAGAACGCCTTTCCACGCAACGCACGACCACACGAGCAGCAGATGAAGCAATTCGTGTGGTACAGGTTGCCCATCGCTTGGCAAGCCGCACCGGCTCCGGTCACCTTTTCCTTGCACGTATGGCAGATGCCAAAATATTCGCCCTGCTCCTCATTCTTCTCCATCTCCTCCTCCAGCTGGCGGGTTAGTTCCTCAATCTTCCGCTCCGCTTCGGTTGGCCCGGTCGGTCGGGGTGGGGTGACGTTGTACGGGAGCAGGTTTTTGGTCAAACCTTTTGCTAGAAGGGGAAGCGATCAAACAAAGGAAACGTTAGTAACTTCTACGGCATACGGATTTCCGGGCATCATCTTCCTTTGAATAAATTTGAAAATTGCAAATATTTCTTACGCTTTCCCGATCCGGATCCTGTGCTGAGTTGTGATGGAGTTGGCGAAACGGCACCCCTCAATCCCATACCCATTGGCCCCAGGTTGTGCCCACCGGGCCCCATCGTACTCCCATTGGGTGGAGCCAATTTAGCACTGTGCGCATTGCTCGTGGGCTGAGTAGCGGCCCCTTTCATCTGCTGGCTGTTTGCGAGCTGATTCTTTGCCACTTCCATCTCCTGTAGCGTCGCGTACTGCCGTTCCTGTCCCACCTGAACGGGCATGGCGGCGGTGGTGGAACCACTGGCAACAACGCCCGTCGTCGGTGTGGTGGTGCTATTCGACGGCGGCGGTGGTGATGTCAGTGGACTTGTTTTCATCGACTGCAAGGTGTTACTGCCGGAGTTGTTGTATTTGGTGCCGCTCGTCATACAAACGTAGTCCGACCCATTGATGTCCTCGACGAAGCTTTTGCTCAGCGAGCTTGAACCGGAGATGGAGCTGCTGCGTGATGGAGACTTGTTGTTGTTTTTCTGTTGAGTTTTGAGCGCTTCCGAGGATTTGGGGGGCTGTAGAGTGGAAGACAAGGTAAAAAGTGTGATTATTAGAGGCTTGCAAATTGTGCAGGAACTTACCAATGACGGTGCATTCGAGGCACCGAGCTTTGGCGACTTCTGGTAGTCGTACGGCAGTGCGGCAGATGCCGGAACGCCAGTCGCGTGATATTTCACGTTGGGTAGCTGTACCGGTTGGGGTTGTTGAGCAATTTTCACCGCTATGCTGCTATTGGTCGGCGAGTGTTGGTACTGCTGCTGCTGCTGCTGCTGATGGTGGTGGTGATACATTGCCGTTGCCGGAGAGTGCATAGGACCTGCAGATGAGACCGTGCTGCCAGCTGTTCTGTAGCTGTTCGCACTTGCGTTGGTGGTTTCGTAGATGGGTTGGGATTGCGGGTCTGAAGGATGATGGTATTGTTGATGAGCCTGGTGCTGATGCTGATGCTGCTGCTGCTGCTGCTGTGCGTGTGGCATGGCATTGGGACTTGGAGTTGTGCCGTCTGCCCGCTGGTGATAATAAACCTGCATTGATCCTTTGGTTGCCTGCGGTTGTGCTTGCTGCCCCGCCGATGGTGGGGACTGCAAATTCTCGTAGATCGGCAGTTGTTCTGCACCCGTCAGTTCTGGGGGCTGTGGGGTGTGCGCGTATCGGCCAGCCATATTCATCATTCCCGGATGCTCGCGTCCTGGCATAACAACGCCGTTCGCTAAAACATACGGCTGGCCAGCAGTACCAGCCGGAACCTGAGGTTGGGCCTTTATGTTGTGCGATTCAAACTTTCGATGGTCGTACAAGTGCGCATCCATAGATTGTTGTTGTTGCTGCTGCGAAGCTGCCGGATAGCAGTCGATGTTTTCGTACACCGTTTGATAACGCGAATCGTAATAATGTTGCTGCTGATGCTGCTGCTGCTGCTGCATCGATCCTACCGAGGAGTTGCCTGTCCTGGGAATCGTACCTCCGCCACTGGCAGAGTGCTGGGATGCGTTACTCATCGAATGGGTGGGGCTGTTGTTGACCCTGTACTGATAACTGCCACCAGTAGAACTGACACTATTGACTCCACCACCAACCATTCCAGCCGTGGTCGAAACAGTAGCATGCGCACTGCTGTTACTCTGATGCTGCTGCTGCTGCTGCACGGGAAACTTGCTTCCAGCGGCTGCCGCCGCATGCATCTCATTCTGGTACCGATCGTACATTCGGTAGTCATTCATGTTCACCATTGTGGCCATCGAAGCGGCTACTAAAGCAGCACCATTGCCGCCGCTTCCGCTCCCGGGAATCGTTCCCATTGTGCCGTAAGCATTGCTGTCCGAGTTCGGGTCCTGTGTACCGCTCCCACTAGGGGAATGATTTGGTCGCGGCAGGGAACCGATCGTTTTTCCTCCTCCTCCGCCACCACCACCACCACCACCGCCTTCTGCGGCTAAACGCATCATGTGCATTCGGGCGAGCAGTGCTGCGTCCGTATTCTGGGTATGCATCTGATTCGACATTCTTGAAAGTAGTGCAGCAGACACACGATATGCTTTTTATCCCCGGATATGCTGGATTGTCGTACGAATGTTTCGTACTTTACTTTAGAACGTCGCCTTTCGCTGTACACGAGCCTCGAAACGGTGTGCGTAATGATTACCCCTTTTACTATAATACTGATCACTGTACGGTTGCAGAGTTTATGTTTACTTTACCATATCGCTACTGCACATTATTCCTGCTGTCCCTGAGTCGCATTATTACTCCATTATTCCAATTCCATTACAGTAAAAGCTACTACTTGCACAGTTTGCACTGTTTTTTTCTTCTGGCCTCAAGAATTTCACACACAGTCCCGATCTACATGATGCTGTCATCCAAGTACCAAAATGACAAGCATCGTATAGACGTCACATAAGCTGCGAGCTGGTCGCAGCAAACAGACGCGGCCAGGCAGGTGCGACTTCTCACTATGGTGAGACATTTGAACGAGATTGCTCACGCCTTAGCCAGTTCCACAAGCACAAGCGAAATTATTTGCTGGCACGTGCAACGCTAATTGTGGCATTCCTTTGTTACTTCCATTAGGCCACATTAGAGTAGTTTATGTAAGTTTTGTATCGAACAAAATCGAGCAATAACAACAAACATAACACAAACGTGTTGATACTGCTACTCGTCCCTAGATGGCAGCACACGTTCTAATATCATCGAAGCAGTACTTGATCGATAAAATAATGATCTCGTTTGATCTATTTATCAGCTCATGTTCGGTTGGGCACGATCAAATTAAACTGCACTCAATAAAATATAAAAAAGTTTTTTTTATTCAATTTATGTGTCAATTTGAGTGTGTTTCTAATGACGAAGAAAACAAATGTATACGATAATGGTTGTGGCTTCTCCGAGGTAGTTTTTATCATTTGGTTACAATTACAATGAAAATTGAACTCCCTTCTATTTGGTCCCTAAAAATTCGTGTCATAATTAGCAAAGAGCATCCCGGTGGTTGCGACGCCGATATCGCTGTTCCCACCCGACACGACAGGACTGGTAGTCAAATCCCATCTGGATCACCCCTCTGAAGAGAGGATTGACTATCCAACAATGTTTCCAACTAAACATCCAATTAGTCATTAAATGGCTAGCTTGAGCGAGCAGGTTGTTAAGCCACGAGGAAGAAGAATAATTAGTAAAACATTTTTACATCTACAAACTTTTTGTTTAAGTACTATTATAGTTTTCGTTACTAACACTTAAATTCCAAACTAATCCAAATTTAGTATTACTAATGTTACACCCTCCACTCAATGTATCCTGGTGTTACAGATCTTGTATGTAAAGACTTCCGCGTTGAACGCGTCGGTCGCTATGATTGCGATGATGGTCCATTATGTTCACTTATAACAATTACAGGTGGTGCTGTTGGCTCTTTCCATTCTAACCATATTAAAGTGTGAGCCTGTTTTTTGTGCTTGGTTCCTCAAGGCAAGCTATTGCCCATAGCCTGGAGTTCTGCTTCACTGCACGTATGCTGCGCAAAGAGAATCATAAACGATTTTGCAATTAGAAGTCCAATTATTCGCTCATTACAGCTTGCACGATTGTTTTCTGGTGATCAAAAACTGCTGACACTTGTTTGAATTGTGCCAAGCTAAGATCCGTCTGGTTTGTGTATTAGAAAAGTGCTTGTTTTATTGATTTTTTAGCATTATTCTTTTTTTAATCATCTTGAAGTCTAATTCTTGCTTGGTCAAGAACTCTTTTTTAGTACATAACTTTGAAGCAAACAAAGAGGAGACAAGCAATCCAAAAAGCACACACTCACATCATGACGCATCAAACTCGCTGATGTTTCTATTATCTTAACACACTTTGGCGCAATGGAGGCATATCTAAAGACGTACGCATTACAACAGTTGATGAATCGTCTTTTGCTGTCACATCCGGTTCACGGGCAATTGTTTAATCATCGTGAACACAAAAAAAACCATCGTCAAATTGGGAAAGGATGTTTGACGAAAATAGCGTCGCTACAAACCACTGCACACGTTGTGCTGTGCTGCAATAAACAGTAACAAAAATTTATAGATTGCTTTTTCTCGGAACAACTTTACTGCTGATATCTGATCAAATGAAAAGAAAACCGTTGTACTTTGACCCAAAACGCTTTAGGAAAGACCGTAAATCAATGACGTTTTGTAGGGGGTGGGTTTAGTTTTCCAGTAACTTTGCCACGGTAGCAGGGATGTAGAAATTGGAACAGAAATCATCCCTTCAATGGCTAGCAAGTGCAGTGCAGTAGTTTATTAAGAAGCACAGCGCTACTTATCTCATTCGATCGTGACTTGTCAAAACATCGATCATGTGCTTTCATCTTTCATGGCTGTTGTTTGCCAGTTGCCTAAGACAAAACTGATCCGTCCGCGGCAGACCTTCAAGCGGCAGTATGAGTTCTCTTTCAAAGGCACCTAGGCAGGCGCCCAGTGTGGTTATCATTTGGGGTGGTTTTTGCGACCGGACTAATCGGTTTTGAAATCATGTTGAACTTTGCAATATCTGAACAAGACGGAGACCAACGCACAGCGCTAGTATCGGGTTTTGTTGAGTTATTTAGCTGCAGATATTTTTAGAGCAAGGTAAATGGCCAAATAAGCTATTCAAGAGACCTAACATCTGTGCCTTACTATATTGCCTTTGAAGCAGGTCTTTATTCTATCGCAGAAGAGCTGATTTATTCCAAAATGGATTGGAACGTATGAGGGAGGTTGTTCCTACTAGCAATTAAAATCAAATGAAATCGTTTGTAATTTTCTTTTGTTTTTTTTTGTGGTTGAAAGATGAGTATAGCAACTTGTGCGTGACGCGAAAGATGTATTGTAAGCTTCATTAATGAGGTTAGAAATGAAGGATAAAGCTAACGAAGCGAAGCGACTGGAAAGACGTTTGTCGGCTCAAGACGGGCTTTATTTTTGATAAAATTTGACAGAGTATGATCAACTGTTTCCAGGCAAAGGAGTTTGTTGCTAGGAAACAAATCGATCCTCCGACCGATCTCGCATAAGACCGTCAATGGTGACGCAGACCGATGGCATGGAATTGTACACAAAATAACATTGGAATCCCATTAATGCCGCAAACAATGGCAACCCTATATCCAGCTATGTCTCTAAGGCCTTTAGCATATACAGCAATCCATATAGTATGCAATATTTTTTGAAAAATTAAATTACTTTAGTAGTGAATATTGATGAATTGTAACGTATGCATTGCGTCACTGTTCAATTTGGTTCAATATTTCGAAACCGAGAGTTCTACATTTCATTAGGAGGCGCATTGCAGTCTCGTGTTTGCAGTGAATGTGCACACGCATTGAATTAGCACCAAGATTGTTGAGCGCGGAGAAACCTGCTTTTTCCACTGCATGAAAAATCCCCAATCGATAGTAAAACGCGCGCTAGATGATGGTTTAATCAAGGTGACGTCATTGTATTGAAACAATGATCGGATCATCCCCTGAGCGATCGCGACGGACACAGTACCGGACGGAACCGTACAGAACATAATGATCTGTTTTGAACCCATAATGGGCACGTGCGTTTTGACTCTGTTAATAACTAATTTGCATATTTTCAAAATTTTTCGAAAACGGGATCACCATTTGCATATATGCTAATGGATATATGTACAGTAATTGGGCCGGATCCTTCCACGCGCTTCCTGGCTGTGAAGGTGCAGTAGAACCGGCTCAATCGACGCCACAGAAGAAGACACCCAGCCAGAAATCTTCGACAGATCGTGGTCAATAAAAACGTTCGTCAATCGGTGTTTGTATGCCTGCGATCGATTGCGTGTAGTTGTGCACGTATTTCGTTCGTTTGTGCGCCGCGACGACCAAAGCTCGGAGGAGTCGTCGGGCAGGGCTACCGGCAGCGATCGTTCCGAAGCCTCGCCACAGTGTTGAACGGATCGCGCAGAGAACAACAGCTCATTCGCGAAGCGAGCGAAACGCGTGCGCGGCATTGCTTGCACGGTATTTTGCGTTGACCGCCGTCGTCGTGGTCGTCGTCGTCGTCGTCGTTGGAAAGTGTGTCCTCCACGTTTTTGGAGATTAGCGTGATCGTTTGTGTTGGCTGTGAACGGTGGTACGGTGTGGTAGATTTAGTTAAAGGTTACCTGAGTGCTACTATCTTCTGGAGGGTGTTGTAATATCGAGCAATATAGCTAGCAGACCCTGCGAACGAAAAAAGCCATCGCTAAACGGAACTGATCGTAATTACAAATTCACATACGTGCGCACGTGGTTCTAGTGGTGAATGTTGATGTAAGTGCGCTGCTCGGTCGAGGGAAATAATTTTATTTATTTTGCTGCCGTATTGCATCAAAACCTCAAAAAAAAGCTAACTTCATTTGGGCCGTTCGTTTTTGATGGCCAAAAGGCCTAGGGGAAAGTGTTTGGAAGGACACCTTGCACGCTTCAGCAAACCGTCGCGCGGAGGCTCGTGCACAGTAGCATCACCGTGCGCTGCGATACCATTGTGACTGATTGTGTGTGCGGATCAGTGGGTTGGTGGGTTGGTGAGTTAGTTGGAGGTTCCACATTTTCGATATTGCTCCACCGAGCGCGGGCCACGCCGGTTTCCGCAAGAATACGGTACGGTGCGTGTAGGAGAATCGCACTCAGAGATTATCTCTGCAAGCGACTGATCTGGATATGCAACGGCACTGGCCAACAGTGCCAAGCAGGAAACTGGTTGGAATTGTTGGGCTGTAACACCGAGCTCGAGACAAAAGAGAGACCTCGAGATCGTGCCAAGTGCAGTGGTAACACAGCAAGTGCGATCGGGGGAGAGAGTCATGATCAATCTTGGCGTGGAGGTGTGCGAACTTGTTGTCGGTGGCGCATTTCTTGGAGATGATAATTGAGCTCTGTCGGTCGCGAGCCAACCTGAATACTTGCTCTGGCTGTACTGTGGATGTCGATTCTAAAGTGCGCAACCAAACACACACACACACACACACACACACACACAATAGATTTAGGACAAACTGGTTGTTGTTGGAACAAGTGTGTAAATTAGGCCCCGATTGTGAGTACAGTTTTGGCAGACTGGGTGGTTGACACCGTTTAGTGTGGAGCAAAGCTGACTAATTAAGGTGGAATAGTTGATTTCCGAGACTCGTCCGATAGAGGATCGCGTCACGCATCGTTGAAGTTGAAATGTTCGCTTGCAAGGTTACCGAAGGTGCATCGCATTCCGTACCGCAATTTCGGAAGTTTTCAAAGCGTTGGTCCGATGGTTGGAATTGCAATTAAAGGAGCGTGTGCATGTTGGAGCCGGCCGAATGTGCTGTTTGTGTGTGTGTTTGTGTTTGTATACGTGCAATTGCGTTCCTATGCGTTGTTGGCAGGGGAAGGAACCGAAAAACAGAAATAGAAACGATTGTTCCCATGAATGAAAATCGAAACATGCGCTTACATTGCTCACGTCGGAAACGGCTCAGAACTCTAGGTGGTAGAAAGCTCGCGCTCTTGGCGTTACATACACCAGCAGGCCGTTTGTTTCGGGTTTCGGTTGAGATTGTGTTTGACGTAGTCTTTGTGGCGATTCGATGTGTGTGCACTGTCAAGATCATTCGAATTACGCACAAAGGGCAATTGCACCGGTGCATAGCAACATTGAAGCGTTTGTCTTGTGCTAAGTTTTAATTTTGGGAACGATTAAATACTTATTTGTGTGCAATTATTTAATTGTAAAAAAGGTTCCTTTTATTTTACAGCTTTTTATGTTTCCCCAAGCACAATTTAGTCGGTATTTGGCCTTCAAAAAATAAAGTGCAATTAACGAACAATTGCTATCGATGCGTCACTCACCCTCCACCAGCTACTGTGATTCCACATGCCAAGCCCTTGCCTTGCCAAGTGGCCAGAGCACTGGTACATGTCCAGGAGAAAGGCTGGATGAACCAAGATGATATGGAACTGCTTTTCGAAGAAGATACAAAAAATGGGAAAGAAAACCTTGAGCTCTTGCACAAGCTCTTAAGTAACCTATACTGCTTCTTGTGTTCGAACAGTTCAGGGCTATCCTTACGGAAGGGGCCAAGAAGCGGGAGGCCTGAGAGCAGACTTTTAAACTCTTAACTTAATTCTTCTGACGTATCATTTGCTAACCCTTTCAAGGAGAGCCTTTGAGAGAAGTATAGTCGAGCAGGTTGTAAGAAGGAGAATTAAACCACCAATGACACCAACTCACTTCATCTTTTGGGAAGCTAACCTTGTGCACGAAGTGCCAGGGCCGGGCTATCGAGTGGAGTCCAGACTTATCTCCAGGAGACATCCGGGCCGGGACTTAACTCACAGTCATCCGGGCATTTTAATCTGAAACCTTTCTTCTCGTGTCGTATCTCTTAATACGCCTTTTAAGGACTTACCGCGAGAAAAATGGATGAAATGCATGGAAAAAGAAGACTTGGATGAAGGGGAAAACCAAGATAAGATTTACAGTTGAGTAATTATATCGTGGAATTGTGCCACGAAGGATATCGCCATAAAAAAAAATCGTTCAAGAAGTGGATAATGGCACCGATTCTTCACGACACGACAGGATCGATCTCGAATCCTATACGGTCCGTTGCCGCTTACCAGAAAAGAAAAGGGCAGGTCTGTCGAGAAAGTAGGACAAGGTGTATAGTTCTTGAATGATTTGACTGATTCCTCTGGAAATAGCTGAAATGTTGTATGAGAGTGAAGAAGAATGTGTTGCCTTGTATGAGTTTAACACAGTTTTTATTATAATTTTTTTCTCAATCCACTGCAGTGCTGGACAACAGACAGAAGACGTCTCAATTTTTCAAAATCATATAATTTAGGTTAAGATGCCAATTTTCAACAAATCAACGGTAGTGCCGGAGTTCAAATCCCATCTAGGCCGCCTACCCGGTACGCAGAGCTAACTACCTTGCTGCGGGTAAAGCTAAGTCACAGAAAGCCACAAATGGCGGGGCCGAGACCTTTCGAAGTTGTAGTGCCAAGGAAGAGTAAACCGTTACCATCATATACACGGTTTCAAGAAAACGAAACACATAAAGGATCAACTGATGTTTCCAGCTAAACTATCTTCGTGAAACGCCACCCTCAGGCAAGCGACAAATGATGAGCTGTATTACCTTACCCATACACCAGATATTTTATGATCTTGCTTTAATCCCTCGGCACTGGAGAAAGTAAAGTCTCCCGAGAGTGGATATTAACGGAGTTATTATTACTGCTTCGAAACACCCCACGCACATGCAACTCCTCGTGACGCGGAGCTATAAATTCACCGGAAGTGTTGAATCCGGATCTATTAAATTGCTCGACAGTACAGCACTTAATTTGTTCACAATTTTGTAAAACAGTTCATAAACCATAAACGAATTAAACGCGTGTTAAACGAACGAACTCTGGCACTTTTCAAATGTTGACCGTTAAACCATTAATTTTACGGCGTAAGGCAAATCATGTTGCCACTTGGTAGAACATCCGCGGAAGGTGCTAAAACTACAACTAACATCAACGGCACAAGGCTGTGTTAGACGATAACAAGTTTTGCAGCTTGTTTGCTGCAGCCAAGCCCTAATGGCTCATTTTAGTCAGGGCTAGTGGGCCAGTACGCGGCGTACTGCATCCATTCTCGGCGTAACCGAACCGCAACCGCGCACAGTTGGGTGTGCAGTTTAGGGCGTGTGAGTGTGTTATCATGTTTCCGGGGTATGCACGGGGAAGACACTTTTACACCTGGCAAAGGAGGCGCTAATGACGCGCGCGCTGGCACGCACTCACTCACGCTCGCTCGCACGCACGCCATTCACGGTTGATGGACCGTGAATATGAGTTCATAAGTCGAACCAATTCTATGCCACCAGCAGCGAATCCTCATCCCTTCCCTTCGAGCCGGGCCGCCTTTTTTGTTAACAATGCGCGGAATGTGAAGTTCACAGTTGAACGATCTTGTTTCCGAGCGGTAACGCGCACGATCGGATGATTGACAGGACGATGACGACGACGACGAACAACTCCGCGTAGTAGTTGTACACTCCTCCTGCCGGAGCGCTATCTTTCACGCCCAGGGTCATCAGGTGTACCAAGCGATGCGAGTGCGAGCCGTGTGCGCGTGCCGCGGATTAGACAAACTTGTTTCGCTACCACCAATTGACAAGGACGATCAACAGTTGATCCTTGCACACGATCCACCGCGCGGGCAGGGAGTTTGACGATACGGTGTTACGCAATCAGGTTAATCTGCTTCTTCCGATTGTGCGTGCGTGACACTGGACGGGGGTTTGGCGTACAGCAGAACTACGCTAGTTGCTTCCCGTAGCCATCGTCGGTACGATTCTTCGTGCTCCTATCGAAACCACCAACGCCCAAACATAACGACGAATCGTTTATATACATGGACTGGACGGGAATTGGCATCAGTTCGCTTTGGACTTGCCGCCGAGCAGCACTTGAGCATCGGAGATTAATTACCCTTGCATCGTTTCGCCCAACAGAACACTCCAGAGATGGCACCACGATCGCGATTGGTACTGCAGCTACTACTGCTGATCCTGCCGGTTCAGCTGACCTGGGGACAATATTTCGGCCAGCAGCTGAAGAGCGTCATTCGATGGCAGGCAGCCGACTTTGCGTTCCCGACACCGCAGGAACGGCAGCAGGCGCTAGCATCGGGACGCTATATTCCCGACAACTGCCTTCCGCTCGACATGGATGTGGATTATTCCAGTAAGTTCGATGACACACTTTAGCGCACGTATAGGACGATCTGTGAACGATATTCAATTTTTTTGATGCTGCAACCCTTTGCGTTTAGATCCAGCTCGTTCTCGGCTGTTTGTGACCATTCCGAGGTTTGTGGATGGCATCCCCTATACGCTGGGCCGTGTGAGTAAAACGCAGGGACCATCGGGTCCGCTGATAGAACCCTACCCGAACGCAGCTATCCAGGCTTATCCGAGTAGCAACAACTGTGACGGGATTGTTTCCGTTTTCCGCATAAAGGTGTGTGTGTGTGTTTGCTTAACTTATGTACCGAAACTACAAGTTCCAGGTTTAATTTCCGATTCCAACCATCAGATAGACGAATGTAACCGAATGTGGATTCTCGATACGGGCAAGATTGGAGAAAAGCGCATCTGTCTGCCACAGCTGGTGGTGTACGACATGAAAACCGACACAATGGTGCATCGCTATCGAATCCCTGCCGACCAGCTCGTGTGTGAACTGTCGCTGCTGGTGAACTTGGTATGATCGATCTGCTTCGTTAGTACGTGGCTTGGTTATGCAATGCTCATTACATTCTGTACATTCTATTCTACAGCTTGTCGACGTCCAGGACCCGTCACCGCTTGGCTCGTGCAAGAATACGAAGGTGTACATGGCGGATGTGACCGCGCCGGCCATGATCGTGTACGATATGGCAAAAGGCAAATCGTGGCGCATAACGAACAAGCAGATGCACCCCAACCCGGACTATGGCACCTTCACCATCGCGAACGAGAGCTTTGATCTGATGGATGGAATCGTGGCCATGGCTTTGTCGCCCCGCATACCATCAGACAATGTGGTATTTTCATCGAACTACGGCACCAACTGGCGCCCGTCCAACGATCGGCTGATGTACTTCCATGCGCTCGCATCGCTCACGGAGAATGCGGTCCGCACTTCGGTGCTGCTTAACGATACCATTTGGGAGGAGAACACGGAAGCACTGCCACGCGCCTTCCGGCCGATAGGCACCCGTCCGTCACAAACCGCCGCTCAAGCGATGGACAGCAACGGGAATCTATTCTTTGGGCTGGTGGCACAGAATGCGATCGCCTGCTGGGATTCGACGACCCCGTACAACCCGTCGAACATGCGCATCATTTCACAGAACAGTGAAACGCTGCAGTTCCCGAGCGGCGTCAAGATCGTGCGCAACCGCAAGGGGGCCGAAGAGCTGTGGGTGTTGACGTGTCGTTTGCAGAAGTTTTTGACCGGTACGCTCAACACCAACGAGACCAACTTCAGAATACAGGCCATACAGATTCCGGAGTTGCTGGGATATAAGAGCTCGTGTCGAGTGTGAATGTATGCGTGCGCGTGTGTGGAATGGCTCTGCGGAGGTGAAAGCGAACGCTTACAAATAAATTCAGTTACCAGTAAGATAAACTTAAAATGGTTTCTATTTAAATACTTTTTGCTGACGCAGATCCTGGTGAGAGAGTAATAGAGTAAGAAAAAAAATCTTTTTAAAGGCTGCAAAGCTCTTTAACCATTTTGGTCGATTGAATAATATAGTAAAAGTTCAACATTAAACTTAAATAACTAAAAGCATCTAGTTTGGGTCCAAAACACTTTTTTGCGACTATTTTGATAATTGGTGCTTAAAAAACCTGTCTAATTGTTCCTGTAACGATAAAATTGAATAAACGCTCATTTTGAACTGGTCTACTGTCAGTGGGTCATTATACCAGCCAAACTGACAGCATGTTTACGTTCGTTTGACAGCCAGGCGTTTCAGAAAGAGACGGCTACATGTACCGGCACATGCTCTCTATCTCTTTCGCACGCTTGGTCGTCATCTCTGCCATCGTATTCATTGCATGCATTTCTAGTTTACTTCAAAACATTTGTAAACATTCCAAACAAATCGCCGTTTTTCGAGGCAGGTGCCGCGCTGTAAAACGAAAAGAAGGGCAAGTTAACACCCACCTCGAACGAGCAAGCTGGAAAAAGGATAAAGGTAAAGCGGCATTTTTGAGCTCAGAAATCATCACCATTGTAAAGCACAACGAACCTAATTTGCGATCTGTACTGCTGCTCATTAAGCCGCAAATTTTATGTATTTATCTTTTCACACAATTTGTAGGCCTTTCTGTTCGACGACACGCAACCGGAAAAAGGGTCATCTAGCATCACACATCTTCTCGCTACGTGGACCGGTTCGGAAGAGTTCCATCCAGTGGCATCCGACGCACGATGACGAAACTGTTCGAATGGTTTATGGCTGCGGCCTGTTTTTTGAGCGTATATTTTGCCATTATTCTGCGCCAAGTGAAACATGACGTGTTGGAGCAGTACATGCTGGAGATTCAGCTCTCGCCCATATTTTTGGTGCTCATTTTTGGTGTAAGTATAGAGCCATGCCGCAAGATCAGTGGCTACGCTTGAGTACTGTTTACATTCCGTTTTTTTTCGCCTGCAGCTCTACTCTGCCACGGTGGTACTGTATCGAACTTTCACCTTCAACAACTGCGAGGAAGCTGCCAAGGAACTGATGGAACAGATTAAAGAGGCTAAGGCTGACCTGAGACGGAAAGGTCTGGTGTTGAGCGATTAACGGCAGAGGGTGCAGTATGGTTTGTAAATAAATGTTTTAGGAAAAGGTTCGAGAATTGTTGAAAAAAAACTCATGCATTCAAGCCTTCAATTCCAATGTGTGAAAAAGAAAACTCCGAACCATATAAGTGTATATACTCAAATTAAGCTTCACATTGAACTTGTTCCAATTTCGTTAGCTTGTATCTTATCCAAGGACAGTCTATAATGCATCGTATAATTCTTATTGCTGTAAAGATACTTTACAGAACCATAACAAAAATGATTCAACCTCATTCAAATGTTAGCATGGATGTGCTAATTAGAATAATATTTCTCAGAACCCGTTCAATACCGCAGCTCCACTGTATGAGTAATGGTCAAAATGGTTAGAGTCCGCCACGAAGCTTTATCATTTTTGCTATTCAAATTTATGTAAAACGTTAGTAAAAATCTGTTGGCTATAACTTTTTCTTTAACGAAAACCTGTTTCAACCCGAAACATCTTCAACAACAAAAAAGAGCAGGAACAGAACGATCGACATACGCGATCGCGCAAAGGGGTAGAAGATTTTTTATTACCCAAAATCTCGGGCCGGTTCTTGTTCTTATGCTTTCTCGTATTACGTTGTGGATGTTTAAAAATATCTGAAGCCCCTGCATTAAACACCAAGAATACCCACTTTCTGTGAGCGTCTTGAGCGCTGCTGCGAAAGCTTCACATGGAAAGTGTGATTGTGCAAATACCGGTTCTGGTTCTGTGGGGACATTCTGCGCTTATCGTCCATTCCAATGCAGCTTATTTGAATGCTCTAACGAAAAGAAATGTTACACTATTCAAACATTTTATTTCCCAGATAACAATTGTTGCACAACAGTTCATTGGAAAGCAATAACCAACCTATAGTAAACACGTGACGCGTTCTTCCTTTTTTTAACTGGAACGATCGGCTAGAGCAGAGATGTCAAACGAATCGCCCGCGAGCATTTTCAATCCCCGACCGTCAGCAATTCGGAGCTCAAGTTTAAAGAACAATCAGTTGGGAAATGATCGGTGCAGTCGGGAGTATTCCCTAGAAAGCCCCTGATTTCGGAAACTTGGCTAAAGACAACTCACAGGAGGTCCATACGATTGGTCTGGGCTAAATTCGTCTTCGGTTGACTATTGGACCTCCCAACAAGACTATGCAACGTGTGTTTAGCAGCAAACAAGACGATTGATAGTTTGCGTGAGTGATCGTGCGCCGATCCAATCTGGCATCGGGTCATCGAAGGTCGCGTGATTTAATTCTGTTAGAATTATTATGGGGCGGTCCGGTGGTCGAGGCGACAGCGGCGCCGGTCTTCACACGGCAGGGCCGGGGTTCAAATCCCATCCAGACCGCCTCCCCGTACGAAAGGCTGACTACTTTTCTACGGGTAAAATTAAGTCACAGAAAGCCAGAAATGGCAGGCCGAGACCTCTCGAGGTTGTAGTGCCACAGAAGAAGAAGAAGAAGAAGAAGAATTATTTTCATGGGTTTATGTTGAGTCACAGCTTAACTCAAATTACCCAAAAACCCAGAAAACCGTCAAAGCTTATATCGCACTAGCCGAATTCAATCAAATTCGTCCGTCGATCGATCGATTCGTCAGAATCTTAGACTTACGCCACCATGCCCGATCCGTCCGAGACCGAGTTCCTTTATTCTATTTGAATGTTGGAAAACATTTAATGCAAATACCTTTAAATTTTGGTTACGTAATTCACATTTTTCCATGCGCCTTCCAACAGAGTCAATCCAAGTGTGTTTGACACGACTGGGCCTGGGAGCTTTTCCACCGTGGCTGGAGAGAAGGAATGTTTGCGTTTAAATGGCGTATGGCACCTGCAGGCTGCTAATGAATTATTGGATGTGTAAACAGGTGATGAGTAATACATTGTTACCCCATACACACACACACACACACATACACATACAAAAACACATGCCAAGCTCATCGCTGTGTCCGAATTGAAATAGTAGTTAAAAAGCAACAATTTGAGAAATACATTTAAATTGAAAAGAGCTATAAATATGCTATAGGCTAAAGAAAATAAGTACAAAGCATAAGAATTCAGCTCCAGCGTACAGTCAGAACATTGCTATGCATTAGAATGCCGAACAAAACGATCCCCGCCCGGGGAAAGCGAGAGATGCAGCACGCCAGCGGAGCACAGCACATAAGCTGGCTCACTCTACCGTACAGCTCGATTGAGTTGGCATGCTGGACACACAGCACACAACACAACAGGGTTGCCCCCGGTTTATGCGTGCCTTTCGAACGAGTTCCTAACCCGCAGCGAACGACGGCAGCGTTCAGTTCGTGTGCAACGGTTCCAGCGAGAAGAAGCTTCCCACAGTACCGCGTACCGGATCTACGCGATCTCAGACAGACAGAGAGCGCGTTGTGTGAATCCAAGCTCTGCTGCTTCTTCTTCCATATCGAGAAAGATCGCGTCCCTTGTTAGTTAAAGGGTTGATCGCATTCGATCGCCGTCTAACCAGTTTTTTACCGGCCCGATCGCCGTACTTGCGAGCGTACGTGTGTAAGAGAGAGAGCGTGTGTGTGTGCGTGTGTGCCTGTGATTTTGAGGCCCTCAACCCCACGATACCTGTTGCTTCAAGATGATGCTGTACAAGAGCTTTCTTCTGCTGAGCGTCTTTGCTGTCGCCTGCTATGGACAATCGAAAGTAAGTATGGGTTGGTTGGTGGCTGGCTCGCTGTGGCTGTTTGTTGTGGTGTGCGCGTCGCCATCTCGCAAGATCGCTGGCATGAAAGGGGATCACCATCGAACGATCGACGATGATGAAGGGCGCGCCCTCGGCGGCTTTGCACACTTTACTGTGACCTCTGCAGCATGGGTAAACAAGCGATAGAAAGAGTTCAGCGACGCGCTCGCGACACACAAGTGAACACTCCGCCATTTAAGGTGTGGCCCCGGAGCGCCATCGAAATGCGGCGTGTTGTGGAAATTTGTTCTTTTTCCCCTCTTTTCTTTTGCCGTTCGGTTGGGCACGTTCTCTTGCTTTGCTGGTGGTTGTATGGTGGTCCATTGTTGTTTATTCAGCAGTCACGGAGCACGGAGCCCGGTTCCGCTATAGAACGGATGATATCGAGCTGCATAACCGTGCCGGCGTTTTCCAACGTTACCAACAGTAACGATAGCCGGAGCGAACATGGGGGGTCTATTTGTTGATTGGAGAGAGTTTGCCACCGGACCGATTAAATCCGCGCGAATGATTTGCTATTTACATGAACGCACCGGAAGATGTTACATTCGTTGTAATTAACGACGGTACGGTGGCGCTTCAAAACTCAGCCTCAAAAAACAAAAGTAGGACAGTTGGGTCGTACGGATCCAAAAAACAAAAAAAATCCCAACTGCCACTATTGTGAAAGCTTTTGTGCTGGCGTAGGTTTTATATTTCGTACCGTGGCGTAACACTACACTGCCTGGACGGTTTTGCGACCCACTCCCCCGGGCTGCAACGGGTGGTCAAAATCAATAGCGCAAGTGTATGCAAAAACCCAAACGGTAGAGAACTATTTTTAAAGCTCCCGTTTTCGTGTATTGATTGCGTTTTAATGCGAAGAAGCATTTCCACGTAAAGCATACCAAAAGGAGAAGTTGTTGGCGGCGGATATGAATATGGAGCAGGGGAAAAATACATTTTGCTTTGTTGTGTTCTGTGCCAAGGTCAAGAAAGTTCCGCCCATTCCACCGCTAGTCCATGTGGGGAAAAAAGCTCATAAAATGATTTATGAGTCAAATTAACAACCTTACTTAAAGGCAGGACGGGGAGTGGAAATGTTTTTCATTTCAGTAATTGTTTGTTCTAGCAATACGGCCAGGCCGTCCTACGTAATTTAAAAATAAAAAAGTGTGTTATTTTCAGAAATGTTTGAGCAAAACGCAGATTTGTTCGCAGATTGCACTGAAATTCCTTTTATAGTTTATGTTTGCACTAAAAAGCTTGTTAAACCTTAATTTATGCAATGACGAAAAGTGATCCATTTGTCCAGTGCACATGGCCCGTATGGCGGGATGACACAAAAAAAAAATCCAAATTGCGATAGGATGAAACAAAAGATTGTTTTCGATACTAGAAGTTGTACATAATAAAACTGTAAGTTCCTACATTTTTTTCATTATTTTAATTATTTAGCTATAGCTGGTCTAAGTTGAAACAATTTCAAGCGAATGATGTCTTTTTAAAAATAATCCCCAAGCTCTCTGTAGCTTCTGAACTCTTTCACCGCATGCAATATAAACTATCAATTTTGAAATCAAATATGCGAAAATTAGATAAAACAATGTGGCCATTCAATTCCCCACGAGGCCACTACGACGTTCTAAAATTTTTAAATTAAAGGGTAATATTTCTACGTTTTTATGGTGAATAAATTAGCTACCCCGAAGCACCCTAGTTTAAATTAATATGTTGAAAAGCATCTGTCCAATGGTCCAATGGTTAAATGTGATAAAAATGAATCAAAACATGTTAAGTATACTAAGAGACTATTTTAGTTTCTCGTGTTGAAGAACGTATCCAAAAACTGGTATATGACTGAAAACACTAAAGTAATAATCTCATATTGCTAAGTTCGAGTTCGAGTTCGATATTCGAGACTCATTGCTTCGTTTTTTTAAACTCACCACTTCGGTATTAACTATGAGCAATCTTTTCATACATGATTTTATATGATGAAAATGAGGAGCATTTTGGAATCAAATTTCGTGTGATTTCAATCTAATTAAATTCACTCCAATAAAATATGTAATTTGACCATGGGCGAGGCTGTTTGTGAATTCTGGCCCCTTGAGAGCTGTGGGTCCGCTGGTGTGCGGTGTGTAAGAGGTGTGTACCGTTGAATTCGCCAATATATTCACAGTGCAATTATCTAATGAAAGTTAACAGTAGTTTTCTACTTTTCATTGGTGTATGTTTCTACCTCATAGTTGAACAAAGTTGACATCCTTATCTTTTAAATTAGAAAAATCCTAAAAAGCAATTATCTAAATATTTCACAACAGCTACAAAGCATTCCCTAGAAAAAGCTTCTTATAGGAAACCGAAAAATGCCATAAGTCCATGAGCTAAAGTCACAGTACAATCGTCAGAATCGTCAGAAAAAAATCGATTCATGCGAACCTGAATGCGGTTATTCAGGTCCAATGCGAAACCTGAATCCAAAGATTCTTATATTTCATCAACTGTGCCATCTTTTGACTACAAAACCCTTTTGTATCCAATTGAATGGTATGATACGAAACGGTTTTTATCCAAACTACCTCACATAAATCAGGTGGAATTTACATGCCGTGACCTACATGCAACGTTTGACGAAGTGTATTTGATCCGATCGCAATAAAAAAAGGAAATAATTGCCATACACGCAATGGAATGGGCTTTCGTGCCCAAGTGTTTACACGGCTGGTTACCTGTTGTTTGAACAAAACTTACTGAAAAACAACTCCGGCATCCGGCTGTTGATTGACAAAATTGATTCTGGCATCCCGGGTGTAAAACAGATGCAATTAACGCATTTGCATTCGGCATGTGTGCCATTTTCGCCGTGGGGGGGGTTGGGTGGTATTTGAACGATCGTTGACGTTGACCGTCTAGAACGATCACCGTATAGGTTCGGCATTTGATGAAGTTAGCACTTGAACACGGCAATGACATCACACACAGGCGGACAGGAGTTATTGAAGGTACGCGATAAAGGTCTTGAGAAGGTCATCGGCATCATTACAAGCGTAACATGGATGGGGATGGCGCTGACTCGTCAACTATTCGTTAGATGATAAAAAACACACACACACCAGGCTTAACTACTTTAAGCGGCCTTTCCTGTTAAAAATGCTAGAAGAAGCCCGTACATCGTCATTTGAAACGCTTTTTAAAAATGGCTCTAGTAATGTCTATTGTTCGGTCGGCTTGCCGGGCGGTCCCGACACACACGCACACAGATCGTGACTCGCTGCATCTGCCTTAGTATGTCGCAAGCGTTTCGTAATTGATGATAGGACGGCGCGACATTGGAAAGCTATTCGCGCATGCTAATGCTCTGTTGTAATGTTTGCTCAACCTGCAGGTGCCCGTCTACGTGTACTACGAGTCGCTCTGCCCCGACAGCGCCGCGTTCGTGAACGATCAGCTCTACCCAGTGGCGAAGGCGTTCAAGAAGAACCTGGAGCTGCATCTGGTACCGTTCGGCAAGTCCACCTACACGACGCAGGGTTCGGATGTGATGTTCACCTGCCACCACGGAGAGAACGAGTGCTACGGCAACAAGGTGCACGCATGCGCCATCCAGCACATCCAGGGCAACTCGTACCAGCCCAGCATCTCGAAGGAAGATCTAACGCTGGAGTACGTGAACTGTTTGATGCACCGCGCCCAGCTGAAGGACGGTGCGTTCCCGACCAAACGGTGCGCCGACGAGGTCAAGATCGAGCAGTGGCAAGCGATCATGGAGTGTGCGAACAGTACCGAGGGTAGCCAGCTGCTGAAGCAGCACGGCGATGCGACCAACAAGCTGCAATCGCCGCTCAAGAGTGTGCCCACCGTTGCCTTTAAGCAGGTAAGCAGTACGAATCGTCCCGTGAAGCGTACCGGTCTACATTGTGCTTTCTCCCCCTTCTTTCAGACCTACGACGACGAGCTGCAGAAACTGTCCGTGCGCAGCTTCCGTCACGCACTGTGCAAAAACCTGAGCCCGCAGCCCGTCGAATGTCTCGATCTTCCGGCCGGCGCGTCGCCCGTCAGCTCTCTCGGTGGTTCGCTCGTCGCTGCGGTCGCCCTTCTCGTAGCCAGGCTGTTTTAAGCAATGGTTCATCTTAAAAACTTCTTTCGAGTAACAACAAGCGGCCAGCAGCATTCAATTTATTCGATAATCAGCAACCTTCCCAAGGGGGTTGTTTGCATGTTCGCTATTCATCGATTCCGTCCGTTCAAGCTGTTGTACTTTGTAGCAATGATACGCAATGATACCGTTTTTAAAAATAAAGTCTTTTAAAGTCTCGGGAGGATCAGCGAGCAGCAAACGATCCTCCTCCCCTTAGCTGCATAGACACGAATCCTTAATGTTACGATTAATCCAGTGCAGATACTGGCTGACGCGCGTGTAAACGCCCGGGAAGTTCTTTTGGGCGCAGGCTCGGCCCCACGAAACGACTCCGACTAGTTCGTACTGGTTGGTCTTGGGGTTCAGCACCTGCAACGGTCCTCCGCTGTCACCCTGTGTGCGTGTGTGTGTACGTGGGATAGAGCGAATTAGAAGAGAAATTGGTAGCAACCTTTGCCCAACGTCATCATCTGACGGATTTAACAAAGCATCTCACCTGACAGGAATCTTTGCCACCCTCCAGGAACCCGGCGCAGATCATACGGTTCGTTATCTGAAACGCCCAGTACCCGGCCCGGCGGCACTCACGGTTCGTCAGGATCGGTACCTCCGTCTGCTGCAGCGTCCCGGACAGACCACCGCCCGCTTTCGTCCTTCCCCAGCCCGTCACTATGCCGCGGCTTCCTTCGTACATTTCCGTCGCCTGTGGCAAACATATCGGCATCACACGATCACTGATCGACACCGGGTAGGTGAGCTCCAGCAGCGCAATATCGTTGTTGTTGTTGAACACATTGTACCAGTTGGTCAGGATACGTTTGACGCTCCGCTCTATCGATTTGCTCGTCGGTTTACTGCGATCGATTACGCCAAACTGGACGCGAAACAGCGCTCGGTCGGGTTTGGTCGTGCAGTGGGCGGCAGTGATGACATAGCGATCGGACAGCAGCGAACCACCGCAGCTAAACTTGTTGTCGTAGTAGAGGGCAGCCATCCAGGTGAAGCTGTTGTCCTCCACCGAGGTGCCACCAACGATCCGCTCGCCTATCGGCTCGACCGATCCACATTCTGTATAAGGGTAAGGAATGTGTTTAGAGAACGTTACGACCGTTTGGATGCTTTACTAATCAAACTTTTACTATAGAAATTTGCACCCGGGGTTGCTACAGTAGCGGACAAAGCAATAAAAGCACCTATTTTTTTTATTAAATCGTACAATTAAGGTGATCACAATTTGATGCCGATTTGCAAGCAATCAAATTTTTTTTTCAGTAAAAATTAGTGAAAAATGTCTGTCATTTGATTGATGTCATTGGATTAAACGGGAAATTGATTTCAGAAACTCAGTATAGGTTTTGTTATTAAAAAAGTAAGATTTTTTTAAATAGGATAAACATTTTTGTGGCATTGTGGAGCGAAAACAATATTGAAATGAAAATTTAAAAATGTTCAGGTTACTTCTGATAAATTTTGGAATCTTTATACTTAGTCGAAGTATCGAAAGAAGTAGTTTGCCACTCGGATGTAAAAGTGGTCTTATTATTTCCGCTTCTCTAGTATTCTATTCCAATTTTTTTTAAAAATTTGTTTAAAAGTTGTTTATTGAAATTTGTTTTATGAACTATGTGCCGTATTTTAGAATTTAAACTCGTTCTAAGAGTAAATCCTTGCTTTCTAAACAATTTAATGTAATTATTTTAATGTCCTCTCTGCTAAGTCTTTAAACATGCACAGAGTCCCTCCTTGGTAATCATTTAATCAGGAATTCCAGACTCGAACGGCTTCAACAATTACTTTTAAATAACTCTCTTCACAATTAATTTTAGAAGAAACGTAGTAAAAATAAAACAAACACTTAGCAAGTGGAAGGACACTTTTTTCATCACTGAAACTTTCCAGCCAGAAATCAGCTTCACCCTTGGGAATTGTTAAATTTTTGAAGACAACTATTTGATTTCAGACTGCAGTTGTTGTAAACTTTACTTATTTAGATTTCAGCTGTAGCATTCCAGCTCTATCCTTGGCCAATTTGAATAGGTTCATTCTAAAGCTGCTGGAGAAATTTCAATCATACTGTCCCGGATCATTTTAAGACGCTTTACATACAATCAATAACTTGAGGCCAAAACCTACGCTCAATAAGTATTAAGTTTGAGCCAATTTTCACGCCTCTAACTTACTGCATGGGGTGCAATTTTGCGAAGGTACCGAGGAATCGCTGGCAAAAACTGGAACACCGATGACGCCCGTAAGCCAGTCGATAATTGGTCGGGCACGATTTATCTCAAAGTATTCCGGGCGCACCGTCACAAAGTTGATGATCCGTTCCTCTTCCGGCTCGAGCGCGTCTGCTGCCGGAAGTGTATCGGTCAGCACGGTCGGCAGTGTTCGAACTTCGTATCGTTGAGCATCCTGAGCACCTAAGCCACACATACCACCGACAGCCAGCAAGCCAACGATTACCCACACAATGTACGAGTTAGTCATTTTACAATGAATGATTTTCCAAAGCACTACGAGTTGTAGCGTGTATCCAACTTGGTCTTATAGTTAGCCCAAAACTATCACAACCCGAAAAAAAAACTCTTTTTGCACGCGCACTATCGCCACTGGAGCGAACCCGTCTCCCGGAGCTCGGTATCAAGCGGTCACTAAAACCGAGACGGCGTTTACCGATAGTCAGTCAGTCACGGCATATTTTAAGGTTGCGCTTATATTCCCAAGCTAACGGGATCATCGCAGCGTCGGCTGGACGGATACGTATTCCCAAATTTCTGACGTCGATGATCTTCGTAGCTCGCGTAGCTGGTTCTACTGTGTGGCATCTCTTTCCATCCCGTTTCTCGGCGTGTCGGTGACTTTCACTGACACCTCGGGATGGAAGATGCTGAATCGTTTTATGCTGATATGTGCCAAGCGTGCGTTTCGTGGCGCTAGCATTTGTTTGCATGTGTGTGTGAGAGAGACTAGGTTTAAGCAACATAGACTGGTTTTGCACAACGATGACGACAGAGGAGAAAGCAATGGGAGAGGATTGTACTGGCTGTTGATCAGATCGGACTGGTGCGAAGGTTTTAGTGCCATAACGGAGTAACTTCAAGTGAGGTGTTTTTTTTTTTTGTTAAGAAAAGCGACAAAAATCAAAACCATTTATGTAGAATAGCGTAGAGTAAGGGCAACGTTGTTCTACTCTTTTATGCTTTCATACTATATTTTCATCTTGAAAAAAAGTGCTTTATTTGTTCA
Organism: Anopheles stephensi; assembly: GCF_013141755.1. Classification (NCBI taxonomy): domain Eukaryota; kingdom Metazoa; phylum Arthropoda; class Insecta; order Diptera; family Culicidae; genus Anopheles; species Anopheles stephensi. The sequence continues at coordinate 42,532,018 of NC_050202.1, forward strand.
ACTACAAAGAAGACGACTTAGACTTTTGTTGTAAATTATCTAAATTTTTATCACATGAAATTCTATCAACTTGCAAATATGAGTAAATGGACAATTGAACAAAAACATAATCACACTTTCATCCTTTTTTGAAATAGGTGTCAAAACCGTTTAGCTAGCACGAGGTTGTTACACAATGATTGGCCATACAACTTTGAGAATCATATTTATTCAGAATTAATTAATAAAATAAGCTCTTTGTTTAAATGGTTCCATTTGTTTAAGTATCGCATAATTAAATTATACTATTTTGCTGCAAGTGAAATAAAGTTTAAGGAAGCCAGAAATGGCAGGCTGAGACCTTTCGAGGCTCTAGTGCCAAACAAATAAGTTACTTTAATGAACAGGTGTCATTGAATCCGTGAAAATGCATTCACATTTGCATATGCACATTGATCTCGTCTTAAAAGTCGTTTTCCATGTACAAAACAAAGCCATATAACTCAAAAAGAATACGATGCATACGTTTGAGAAAAATATCTTGCCCTCTATGGCAGTGGCGGATCAAGCACATTGGTGGCCTGGGAGGCCGGAATGAAGGGTGGGTTTCAAGACTGCAATTTTGCTGACTGGAGGGTTGATGAGGCCTCTTATACCTGTTATATCAATTTTAACAGACCTCATATACGAAATAGCCGACTTTGCCCTTTGCGGCTCCATACTCCGTTTAATCCACCACTGCTCATTGGATTCGTCGTCGATCAACGAAAATTCCAACGGACCTGACCTAGCAACTTATGTTCAAGGCCCACTAAGAACTAAAAAATGTGAACATTAACTCTTACGATGGCCATGCTAAGGACAAAAGCCTGTACATGAAATGGCAGCGAATATCTTTAAGGAATTCCTCAAAATGGTTGAAGTAACGTTCAATCTATGGAGTTATTTTTTAAATGCGAATGTTAATTGAGCTATCTTTTAGTCACCCGTATACATTGAAATGGGTCCGGTGGCCGAAGCAACAGCGGCGCCGGTCTTCACACGGGGCAGGGCCGGGGTTCAAATCCCATAAAGACCGCCTCCCCGTACGTAAGGCTGACTACTTTACTACGAATAAAGTTAGTTAAGTTCCTCGTCTTACCTGATGAAATGAAAGTGAAGACGAAAAGCATATTGTACTGGAAATTTGTATTACATTATAATAACGATACAACCAAACATATGTTACGTGTGGGCGAATAATGAGTGTGTCTTGCTCGCGATCCCACATGCTCCTCAGGACGTCTTTACATTCTTCCCGCGGAACAGACGGACTTTTCTTTCGATTGTTTTAAACCGTTTCATTGCGTCAGTCACGCGTGATGGTGTGCGTGTGCGTTAAGAGTTCGTAATGAATAAGCTTAACTTTCATTGTGTATCCTATTTCTAAGGATACCGGTTACGTCGAAACCCCGTCGGTACCCACCGTACATATCGAGCCATTGAGAATCATAACCGCGGAATAGACAATCCATCCCAACCGGGAAGGTGCGCACCGGGAAAAGTCTTGGAAAAGCGAACATAATGCTTTGCGGCACGGCAGCCGCAATCGCTATCATTTGAAGCGAGACCAATCTCAGGGCAATTCGTTTTTCTCGGTGCGTTTCGTTGCACACAATCACGAGCGCCTACATCCTTTTCTTCCGAGTTCGCCCGAGTTTGCAAAGGACACAACTGCTCGACAATACAATATTGTCAATATTTTGTACCGATAACCTAACTAACTTGAGTTGCAATATCGGGCGCACGGGAAACTATTTCTAAGTGCAGTGCATTTCTGCATATCTGCGGTAGAATGGCGCTTCGGGAGATTTGGGGGTGGCCAGCGAAATTTGACAACGGTTAGGTTCATTTATCATCACGTTATCGGAAGCCATCGATCAAACCCAACCATCGGTTGTAGCGGTGGTAGTGTATCTTTACTACTAACGCACGCTCGTACGCGGGCGCCCACTCGCTCTTTCTACTAGCACATGACGAACATCACGTTCCACAGTTTAATAATGCTTGACCGCGTGGCATTAGACGACGAACCACAGCGAAAAACAGGTTGGCCCCACAAACGATGAGGTTGGGAAAAAGTTAATCAAAAAGCTGACTGATACTTCCCCCACAAATATCGCTCGTGGTCCGGACGTGGTGGTGGGAACTATGTACCCGGCGACACCTTACGAGATGCTCCCCAATTAAGTGATTCTATGCGCGCACAAATGTCGTACACAAACGAGCTCTTGCGTTGCCAACAGGGAAAACCTCCAAGGCCGGAACATGGCCTACAGGGACAGTGGACAGAGAGAGAGAGCGCTTTTTTCGAGTGGTTTGTTGTTTGGCTCAATGGTGGGGCGTGAATGTGACTTTTGCTATTCCGGAAGTGAAACAGCTGGATGCTGAACGATTGTGATAACGTTTCAGGCCTAATCTCTTAATTGCTCGCAAACGTTTATTAATTATTTTGTAATTATTCTCCTTTTAAATACTTATTTTATTGTTTAGAGTTTAATTAATACTTGTATTAGCGATTTTCTTAACTTGCACTAAAACTCCCAACGTAGATCTCTTCACATGCCCTTTCCCCTTAGCCCGTTCGTTCCGTGCATGGTAAAATTAATCCTCGTTGCATAGGACGCTTCCCATTTTGCACTGTGTTTGTGCACGCAAAGAAACTTCAAAATTACATGACCTATGCTCGCAGTTTGCTGTTTATCTTCATTATTAGCATTAGCCTCCTGTATACGCGTTACGCGTTTTGGGAAGCTTTTGCTGTGCAGCTCGTGTTAGCAAAGAGAGAGAGAGAGAGAGAGAGAGAGCATGGCAGAAGCTTCCGCGCGTAACCTAGTTATGGGTGGTTTATCTTACGATGTTACTTAAAGGTAGCTTCCGCCATCAGTGTTTCATTGTATTTTCGGTGGGTCGAAATGTGATGTTATAATACTAATTTAACTAGGTTATAGAGCTATTTTATGTTGAAAAATTGAAATAATTAAGACTTGTTATCGCATAGAAATACAAAAATAAGTAACATTTCGGAACTGTCAAATTAAGTGAAGCTATGTAAAAAGGTTCTTAGGTTCTTTTGACCTATACAAAAATCTAGATCGTTATCAACAGAGCTTTAAGCATTTCCCATCAGCAGAACCCTCGGCCTTAAGATCCTACTTCGGCGTAAAAGGTAATCTTCTCAAGAATCGACGAGGCGTTAATGAAACCGTTGATAAGCCGAGGTAAAAATAGACGCTAGGCCGTCATTCTCGTATGTGGCAAATGTTTTACTGTACAAATAAAAGGACACAAAAACAAGGAGAAAGACGATAAAACAAAATACGTGTAAGCGAACGCTGAATGCTGATTTCAGTCCTCTTAATTACTTATCGCGCACCAGTTCGGCAGTAAATAAATGTGTTCTTTTATTGTGATTCTTCTTCTTCTTCTTCTTCCTTGGCACTAGAATCTCGAGAGGTCTCGGCCCCGCCATTTCTGGCTTTCTGTGACTTGATTTTACCAGAGCAAAAAAGGGGCAGAGTAGTCAGCCCTGCGTACGGGGAGGCGGTCTGGATGGGATTTGAACCCCGGTCCTGCCGTGTGAAGATCGCGGCCGTTATCGCCTCGGCCCCCCCTTTTATTGTGGTTGGTAAACTTATAATTAACTCCTATTTTAATAAGAGAAGAGAAAAGAGTTCACTGCACCAAAAACCAACTTTGGGAAGAGCAGCGGGTGCGAGAACTTCAAGAAATCAGAGTGCGTGCGAGAGGACTAGGAAGAAAGTTTTACCAGGAGATAGCAGGGCGCCGAAATAACTTTAGACCTAAGCTGACCTGCTGTCGGAATAAGGATGGGGATCTGGTCAGTTACCAGCCAGAGGTCCTCTCGCGATGGGCTCAGTACTTTGATGAATTGCTAAATGATCAGTTCAACGAATAGCTAGAGGCTCCACTAGCAAATGATATTATACTACTGCCACCTAGCATTGATGAAACACGAATGGCCATCCGTCGGCTCAAGAACAACAAGGCACCAGGCACTGACGGAATAGTAGCCGAACTGATCAAAAACGGTGGTGCAGCACTCGAACAGGAAATTCATCAAATTATTACTGAGGTATGGGATAGCGAATCGATACCTTGTGATTGGAATCTTGGTATCATGTATCCCATATACAAGGAAGGGAGATAGGCTAGAGTGCAGCAATTACAGGGGCATTACGGTGTTGAATACCGCCTACAAGATCTTCTCCCCAATCTTACAAGATCGACTTGTCCCATTCGTCGAAGAGATAGTCGGAAACTATCAAAGAGGATTCCGAAACGGAAAATCAACCACTGACTAGATCTTCACGATGCGGCAAATCTTGGAGAAGTTGGCGGAGCAACAGCTCCACTCCTACCATCTTTTCGTTGATTTTAAAGCCGCAAATGACAGCATAGCCAGGGTAAAACTGTACGACGCAATGTGCTCTTTTGGATCCTGGCCAAGCTTACCAGGCTTGTACGAATGACAATGGCCAACATCACATGCCAGGTGAAGGCGGATGGAAAACTCTTAGGGCCCTTTGCTACCACCAAGTGACTGCGCCAGGGAGATGGGCTTGCCTGTCTCCTCTTCAATCTGGCGCTCGGCCATCCGCGACTCGGAGGTGGAAACTTTGGGGACCATCTTCTATAAGTCAATCCAGATCCTGGAATACGCTGATGACATAGACATCATTGTTTTGAGGCTCTCCTATGTAGCAGAAGCTTATCAAAGGATCGAGCGTGCGGCACAGAACCTCGGGTTGGAGATTAACGAGTCGAAAACCAAAATGATGGTGGCACCACCCGCGGCCCAGCTAACAAACACTGATTTACGCAGGGGTGATGTACAGATAGGTGACCGCACCTTCGAAGTCGTTCAAAACTTCACCTATCTGGGGTCAAAAGTCAGCACCGACAACAACATTGATGTGGAGTTACGCGCACTGGTGCTGGCTGGCAACCGGTCATACTACAGCCTGAGGAAACTTCTCCACTCTAAATACCTGTCGTGACGGACGAAGCTGGGACTATACAGAACATTTATAGTCCCAGTACTCACATACGCCTCTGAGACATGGACTCTGTCCTAAACTGGCGAAGCCCTCTTAGACGCGTTCGAGAGGAAGATGCTCAGAAGGATTTTTGGCCCCATATGTATGGAAGGACAATGGAGGAGCCGCTACAATGACGAGCTCTACGAGCTATACGATGATCTTGCCATCGTCCCGGTGAGCTGGTCACGTCATGAGAATGACACCGGACGACCCAGCCCGTAAAGTCCTTTTAGGCCGTCTACACGGACAGAGGAGGCGTGGTAGGCCCAAATTAAGATGGAGTGATGGCGTTGATGTGTCCGCCAGAACGGCCGGGACAACGGATTGGCAGACGACGGCGCTAAACCGTGAGCGGTATCGAGGATTGTTGCAGCAGGCCAAGACCGCAAAGCGGTTGTAGCGCCTGATAAGTAAGTAAGTAAACTTATAGTTAGGAACTAGGTTTCAATAGATCAATAAGCATTTTATCGTTAAATGCAAAAGTTTGTTCTTCTAGAAGCTGTGCATTTAATAATATTGAGTCGTTGAAAATCATTATGACGCAGTTTCGAAGCCTTCAGCCATTCGCTAGGACCGACATAATTTTAAAAACCATCAGGTCGTTATCATTTAATATCCAAACACCAACAGAAATAATATGCCACCGAAGTCGTTTGTAAAAATTAAGAATTTGTGTATATTGCTGACAATGCAGCTAACACATAATGTGTCGGAGTTTTTTTTAAAGACTTCTTTTTGGCTTTCAAATGGCCATACATCTCACTACAGGGGAACAGCGCGGAATGGATTCGAAGCCACTGGTCCTACCGATGTGAAGACAGGACTTCAACGTTTTCAAGACATTTTATTTGACTGACTATTGACTATATTATTTTGCATGTTTCCAAACTAACTATTAAAATTTTATTTATTTAACAGAAAATGCCTACTTTTGAAACATTCTGGGAGAATTTCCCCAGACATAATTGTTTTAAACAAATTTTTAAAAATAAAAAAGTGGTTCAAAATACTTTTCAATGTCAAAACTATTGGTGAACCCGTAAAAAAAACTGTAAGACGATAACAAAAAAAAACGTAAAATCTCGGGATAAATCCAAAAATAAACTCGAATGCATATAAAACCATGGTACAAAACGAAAAACCTATGAAAATTTTACGCGAAGAAGCAAAAAAGGCAAAAATTTATTCCAAAGGTAAGTTTTTTATTATAATAAAAAAACATAGCTCTGCAAACTAATACCATTTTAAAACGCCAGACAATTTAGCTCAAGAGTATCGTGCGCACATTTTAAAAGTTATTATTAAATCCACCGTGTACCGTATATTGATTGGTTTTCATTGCTTCCACCTCACCAGAGATCGAGCTGTGATACTGGATTACTGCAAGGTACAAAAGGAAGAAACGGAAAAAAGCACCATTTATTTGGCACAACACTGCAGGTAGGAACTAATCACGGCTAACGGTTAAGGAGGGCGAGTTCTTGGCCGCAATCGGTTCAAGGGATGGATGGTAAAAATGGTTATAAATTTATCATAATTGCTCCTTCGCTCGTTTTATCGATGAGCTGGCACGGTTTATCGGTGATCTGTTTGCGCTTTCTGATTCTCAACCCGTTCCCGATGTCATAAACCCTGCGAGTGTGCTGGGAAGATTTTATATTCTGGCCAAAGGCCAAACACTACACACTTCGCGGTACACATGATAACGGTACGGTAATCGTTGCAGCTGAGTCATTGGAAGTATGGCGTTTCCTTCAAATCGTTGCGTTGATGGAAAATGGTCATCGATGATACAAAATGATAAATTGTATCTAGCGAGTAGTATGATCGATCAGACAAAGGCAGTTAATTAGTGGAAATTTTAATGGGTTACTAATTTGTTGACAGTGATTTTGAAATATTGCTCCGTAGTTAAAAGAAAATACATAGCAAAGACTTTGCCAGTTCATGTTTGGGGATAAAAAATATTTTATTCGTATTTATTTGATTTAACGTATTGACTTATAATGCTCCTAACCTAACGATAGGACCTAACGAGACGAGTTGAACTATGATGCACGTTTACGAAAATGCTCACAAAGAGATCTAACGTTTCTAAAGATGGTCGATAACATGTATCAAGGATTTTTAAACCAGCTCGTACTTCTTTATCCATGTGCATACCTCTAAACGCTGGAGTTGCTCAGTGATGGAAGCGAGAACGGTGCCGGTCTTCATACTGCAGGACCGAGGTTCAAATCTCATCCAGATCATTCCCCTAAGAGCTTACTATCTATATACGTGGTTTCATTGAGTCTAGTAGGCCAGAAATGGCAGTAGAATCTGAGAGGTCGTTAGGCCATGAAGAGAGAGAGAGAGTGCGCGAGAGAGAACTATAAACGCTTATCAAAAATATTAATTCTGTGACTTACTTAAACCTGTTTCTATAAAGCTGCAATTGTATTTTTGCAATTTTACACTTATTTTTTACCTATTATTAAATAAAAAAAACAGATTTAAAAACTCCCCCTTTTTATAAATATTTTTAAAATGATAGAAAAATAGTTTTGATCAAGACTGCTATATGTACGGGACAGGAAAGCACTCCAAATAAAATCATGAAAATATAGAACATCTGAAGAGGTGTTTCACTGGTACATGTTAGGGATGAATGCTGTTCACCAAATCCAAAGGTGTTTTAAAAATAGTTTTCTAACGCCAAGAATATTGCATATAAGCTATTTATAGGGGGATTGACTGCTTGTGCTTCAAAGATTTGACGAGTTTTACGTGTAAAACTGCGAACTTCTGACCGGTTCGTGTGACTTAAGTGCTCTTTTCGCTTAAAGACTGTTTCCATTCTGGGAGAAGGATTCGCTTGTTGGGAGGCTAATCCACATATGAGTACTCACCATCCTGCTTCCATATAAACTAGTGATGATAAAATATCCGAAAAAAAATTCTGAGATTCGATTCCCAAAGAGATCGAACCGAACTCGGTCCTTAAATCCAGAATCGAAATTTCGAGATAACTTATACGTTTCAAGTAGCTTAAATCTCTTATTATTTATTCACTACAGCTATCTCCAAATGTTAAGATTAAAACTTTCGTACAAAAAAGGTTTTGTTAGTTATCTAGTTACAGATGCGTAGAATTAAATAAACTCAATTGATAAGCCAATTATGTTTTAACAAAAATGAATTCTAGTCCCCATACTTTCCCCAACTTCACAAGGCACAAGAACATTACTAAAGCTATTAAAGCTATGTTTTGTCTAATAATATAAAATAAATGCAAACATAATTTGTTAGCTGCATTAATTTGTACACAAAACGGTTTAAAATACCACACTTAAATAAAAAACACTAAAATGATCCAGCGATCGTCTATATAGTTGTCTGCATCAGCTATTTCTAACCTTAACCATGTTCGTATAAACTAAATTACTAATTGTATTGTTTGTCTCCGTAATAAGTGTGATAGCATCACCGAGCACTATGTGTGGTGGATCTGAATGCAGTCCTCAAAGGTTGTCTAGGTTCTAACCGTTTACCTGGAGCTAAGAAGTTTTGTTTTATTTAGAATGAACGGGACGTCACCAAGCTTTCTATCACACCGAGATCATGAGTTAATTCCGCTATTTTATAGTCAAAAAGTTTCAATTTCAATAATGAAAAACTGAAAACTTTTCACTTTATAGTATAGTGGGCTTTGGTATGTTTCAGCCGAAGATGCCAGCACACGCAGGCTCTTACACAAATTCACAGCCTGTGTAGAATTTCTTCATCCCGGAACTCACTTGAATTTTTTCTGGCGATTATTATACTCTTAAACATTTGGCTGCGATTTATTAGAACTCGGAGACTAATTTCACCCACTAATGTATCACCTTATCGTTGTTCTCCATAGGGGGCAAGAACAGAACCCATCCCAAGCGTGCAGTTCCTCGGGTAATAAGCTGCACCCTTGCAATGGGACTAGGAATCTGCCCAACACCAACCCATCACGACGCAAGGTGCACGGATGCATGCCCCTACAGTTGGCTGCTACCGAACCGACGGTTGCTTCCCATTTGGATTGCTCTGCAGCTCACACTGACTGATAAGGCCCAAGCCAGCCAGCAAGCGCACCAGCGTATCCCTCGGCTCGGCATGCTGTCATCTCGTTCTAGCCACCAACCAACCAACCAACCGACCGACCGAACCGAACCGGCGAGAGCGAGGACGTGGCCCGGGAACGTATGGGACTGCTGGACGGGGCAAGGGCTGGAAAGGGTTGCCGGCTGTATTTTCGGTTGTATATAAAGGTAAACCGCTGTCTTTGGCATCAACCATTTGTTGCTCCAGCGTGTTCCCGAGCGGTACAAGAGCAAGAACTGATCTCCGATCCTGTGACGGTAACGGTGGTTGCGGTCATCTGTCCCTTGTGTGTGTGCCCGTGTGTGCAAAGTGCTGTAGGGGTTGAACCATCAGGTGCCAGAAAAAAGGGCAAGTGACGTGCCCAAAATAAGTGTTTCCTGTTAAATTGCGTTTGTGCTGGCGGTGGCGTGTGGCAGTGACCGACCGAGTTCAGCAGGACACTTGCGGAAAGGACCTAAGACATTCACGGGTGAGCGTAAAAGCACTCGGGAAACGCACACGGTAGTGTGAAGATTCGGTGGGTTAGAAATTAAATTATGTATGTAAGTTCGATTATGATCCGATGGTGAGCGTCCCGGATGTGTGTGCTTGTGTGTGTCGTCTGCTGGGCTCCTTCTGTTCGATTGTGGATTACCGCTTCGTTCGCTCCGGATCCACGATGGTGGTGCAGTGCCATTAACGATGTAACACATCCAACCCCCGGCGGTCCAAGCTCAGGTTCTTTGATGAGCACGAGCTGCATCTTTTATGACAGATTCGTCAAATATTTAAATTGACTCTCGAAAATGGCTCGACCCACTGAAGTGTCCCATCGCGGGGACGGGGCACACTATGGGAGTGAAACTTTCGTGTGCTAAAAAACCCCAAATAGCCAGCTTCTTGACGGAAGCATCGAGACCTGCTGCACCGTTGGGTTTGTGGTGAGCAAAATTAAGTTAGCCTGTCCTCATCTCATGCTCATAATTGGAATACCACGCTTCTGGATACAATTTGCAGCCCCAGGTCCGGTCCGGTGCGATCCGAAGCTGCGCAAATTTGGCACACAGTTTGCATGTTCGATAGTTTCGTTATTTTAGTGTGGGCTTAAAGTCCAATATTTACGCAGCAAGTGTCATGCCTGCACAGATTAGCCGTCTGGCACAGGCATGCATGTGTGACCGTTGCACACATAAAAGTCCGACGGAAGCCAACGGAATGGCTGCTCTCTTTGCACTTCAAATGTTGTGCTCCGTCGGTTAACGCGATGGGTCATTTCCTTTTTGGGGGTTGAAAAAAGAATCTGCTCACACCTTTACGGGTACTTAAGCTTCAAAGAAGATCGTGCTTTTCCAAATATGGCCAAAACCTTTTAGAGATTTTAAATGCAAACCGGTCATTAGGATTGCCCATTTCCACAGGTGCAAGATCGTCTGTGTTGCTATCTTCGTACTTCTTTTTTGCTCTGTGCCCCGGTTCCACATCTTCAGTTCAATTCATCCGCATTTCTTTTCGCTCGATCCACAAACCGGAGCCACTGTACCCAGGCGAGCGTGTGTATCAAATAATGTTGTCGTTAATAATTAAACAGGCTTTTAGCACATTCATCTTAAGGTGCGTGGTGCGTGGTGCTGATGATGATAGCAACAGGGCAAACCCCAACCCCACATCCTGATACGGAGGTTATGACTTTGGTTGTTTGTGTTGCTGTGCGCTTAAGAGCGCTTTAACCAACCGTGCCTCGTGCGTGAGTGTCAATGGCAATACGGTTAATTAAGTACTTTAGCAAACTTGGGTAAATTAGGGCTTATGTACCGGAAGGACGAAAAGAGACAGTTTTTATTATTATTTTATGCTGGGTGTGAAGGTTGTAAGAGCTAGGTGTAATAATTGTTAATTTGACATAAAACAATCAGATTATTACATGTTATAAGAAGTAAAAGCTGGCTTTTAATTTAAAATATCATGTAGAGAATCAAGGAAAATGCTTAAATAATTAAATATAATAATTTTTTAGTGAAAAAAAAACAAAGAAAGATGACCATTAGGTATATTACTCTTCTAATTTCCTTATAATAATTGCATCAACACCTGAATAGACATATAACAAACATATTTTGTTTCACTCATACCAATTTGTTTAAATAAATTAATACAAATTTTTCGTCATAAATTCGGGATTGAATTTAAAAAAATCAACTGAAAGTGCTAATTCCTTTATGTATAACAATTTTACAGGGTTTCCGAGAAGAACTAACGATGTGCGAGCCATTTCTGGGCAAAGGCTAGGTTGAAGTAAACAACTGCCAGGTAGAACTGGCGATCTGTTGCCCTTTCTGGACTATGGCCAAGTTGAACTAGACACAGGCTAGGTTGAAGTGGGCGATGGCCAGGTTGAACTGAAATGTCAAATTTGAAACGATTGCTGAAGCGTTCGCAAACGGTTGAGGTAACGCTTAATTTTAAAAAATATTTAAAAAATGACCGATAAAAACCATATTATTTGTAATAATTTTTTTAAAGGATATTAATAGAAGAGAACGCTTCAATTGCAACGCAGCTCGTATGTAATTATAAAATTATTATTTAATGCGCTTTGAGCTTTAGAATTTGCAATGGCTTGCTTCAAGATATTATATTTATTGAACTCACCTAAATTTAGCGTATATTGCTCAATTACACTGCACTTGGAAAGCAAAAATAACATTACAAAAAAAATATTTTTGAGCATTGAAACATGCTCAAAGCGCATTAAATAATAATTTTATAATTACAAACGAGCTGTGTTGCAATTGAAGCGTTCTTTTCAATTAATATCCTTTAAAAAAAATTACTACAAATAATATGGTTTTACCGGTCATTTTTTAAATATTTTTTAAAATCAAGCGTTACCCCAACCGTTTGCGAACGCTTCAGCAATTGTTTCAAATTTGACATTTCAGTTCACCTGGCCATCGTCCACTTCAACCTAGCCTGTGTCTAGTTCAACTTGGCTATAGTCCAGAAAGGGCAACAGATCGCCAGTTCTACCTGGCAGTTGTTTACTTCAACCTAGCCTTTGCCCAGAAATGGCTCGCACATCGTTAGTTCTTCTCGGAAACCCTGTATCATAAAAGTAATAAATGTTTGTAATGGATGCAGAGCGACCCGGTTGTGGAGGCGACTAGGGCGCCAGTCTTCATACGGCAGGGCCAGGGTTCAAATCGCATCCGGACCGTTCGCCCGTAGTGAGAACTGACTACCCAACTATCAGTAAGTTCAGTAAGCCAGAAATGGCAGGCTTGACCTAACAGATCGTTAAGCTAAAGAAGAGAAGAAGAAGAAGGTTGCAGGGAATCTCAAGAATTTTAAAAGTTTTTGTTATGCCTTCTGACTGTTTATCAGACAATTTTATATCAGCCCCACAAAAGGTTGTCATTTTTCGCAATATTTTCGGAATTTTGTCGAGTTATCTTTTGGCAATTTCTCATACACGTTTGTTTCTTCTTCTTTGGCACTACAGCCTCGAAAGGTCTCGGGCAGTCATTTCTGGCTTTCCGTTACTAGATGTTATCCTTAGCTGAATAGTCAGTCCTGCGTACGGGGAGGTAGTCAGGGAAAAGATTTAAAATACGGTCTTGCTGTGTGGAGACCGATGCTGCTATCATAACAGGAACACCCCAGATATGTTTTACTATTGATCAAACAAATTTAGAATTACTTCAAAAAAATATATAAAAAAAGTTCGAACTATTTGAGATAAATCCAATAATATTTGGAAATTAGTAATTCATTATGGGACGGATACAACTACATCTGGGAAGGAGTCAAAACATCAAGGGATACCCTGTGACACGCTTTTTCAAATATAAATCTCCATTTCACACTTGTATAAGAACTGAAATATCTTCTTAAATCCTAAACTGCAAAAGGGTCATCTTTCGTCGTCGATCATGCCCCCTTTTGCCCACAATTCTGACACAAATGTATAGTCCACTGCACACGGCAAAAGTGCATTGCATCCATCTCTATTTAATATTCTTCATAGATCCCCATGAAAACCGGAGTCTTTCGATTCTGTTTAATGTTTCTCCTGGGGGCAATGGGGCGCTGGGCGATATCTTGCACGCCGAGCTTAATTTCCATCGTTTGACTTATGGTTTTTGCATTCATCAGTGGACCGGGAGCCGGGGTTTTCGTAAGGCAACAGCAGTACAACCACTGAATTTAATTTAAATATCCCAGCAAAGATGACTGAGCGCTACCTAGCGGAAGTCAGCAGGAATGTATTACCAGGAAACCCGACGCCGTAGATAGATAAGGTCCAATTCCCAATGGTAGGAAATCGCTGTTCACACTGGGCCAGGGTGTTGTTTATTTGCCCGTGGCGCTTCGCTATTAATTATTCCTGGCGTTCAAACCTCCCCAGCATGGATGTCAAGTGGCAATATTTTAACACTTTCCAGTTTATGGCTAATTGCGCCAGCGGTTTGGAGCAATGTAAATGGGAACAGAAAAGGGAAAAAGAAAACCTTTGATAAAGCTCAAATCCAATCCAACTGCTCGTTTCTCATTGCAGAGTTTCAGCAAACACTCAAAGATGCACCACATATCGACCATTTGTGTCACGACGTTGGTAATCGTTTCGGTGCTGGTGCAGAGTACAAGCGGCAAACGTGAGTATTTATAATGAGTAAAGATAAGTGGTTATGCGTGTGTAGAATAAGTAGTAGTAACTGATAAGAAAAGCACCTTCAATATTTCCCACACTCTTCAACGATTACACTGGACATTCACTGATTGACAACAAATAATATTTCGTTTGGTTTCATAAAACACAAATCAAACACAAAAGGTCAACGAAGTTGTGGGTTCGGGTCAGCTTGCAGAAGCAACCTCGGACAGCTCAGAAAGGAAATTAAACTGTCCACCCCCCAGGAGACGCACGCTCCGAACAACCACACCAACCCACCGTTGGATGGGTTTTGTTAAATTGAGTCTCCAGCAAAATTTGGAACCGTCGGAACTTCGATCTTCAGCAAACTGACTGACTGTGACTACGTGCAACGATAGTGTGCCAATGATCTGTTTTCACACCACAGTAACGCTTCATCGCTTGCCCGGCAACTCAAAGGCGGAAACGAATGACTGCTAACACTGCATTGGCTCTCATTACTAGCTATAATATTATTATCATATTCTTCTGGATGTGCGCCATTGTGTGCGGACGCATCCTTGGCAACATTCTTCTTTCGCATTGTGGCAGGATGGAATATTGTGTTGCAACGACTGACAAGTTTACCCCAAACCATTCCATGCATTGTTTTCATCTTGAAGACGTCCGTATCAGCTTATGCACTGCCGTCGTCGCCTTCGTTGAAGCTTCCATCGTCAGCGAATCGCGCACAATTTCCCACTTAATAATGCTATCAACCACGTTCGTTTGGTAGCGCAACATAAATAAAACGGTGTGCTAGAGATGCATTTGCTGCTGCTCCTTCCCATCTGGGCGCTGCTCATAATAACCGACTGAGTTGGCTCATCATCGGTACCGGTGTGCACCCTAACGCAGGTAATGTGCGACACACATTCATTTTGCCTTCCTGTGTCCCCATTTCGTTTGGAGCGTATTGTGCTTGGGTGAAAAACTGAGATGACTTTATCAAAATGTTTACTGATTTCAGTTAATGTATCTAATTATTTCTCAACCGGGAACTTGAGTTTCATGGTGCCCATTGTATATCAAAATGAAGCTCATAATTACTCCTACAGTACCTGTTTTAAGAAGAGCATCTACTGCTGACCTTTTAGCCAGACGATCCCAATTAGAATATGTTGCTGAAGAGTGATCAAACAAATGCATTCCAGTATCACTTCACACAAAACACAGTCTCCAAACACAATATTTTATTTGCCTTTGGGTAAACGAGTATCTTGTCCCTTTATTTGTCTTGTCCGTCCTGTGTAATGACGAATGTTGCTTCGCGCAAAATACTTTACCTCATTTCAGCAAAGGGTCATTTGTACCGAAATTAATTGTTCTGAAGTCTGTGTTTAAAAATGCCCTGTGTACGCTCTGATGGCCCTTAATGTGCTACTAAGTATCTAAATGTTGATCTTCTTTAGAATAGACGGGGCGTCAAAATTACCACTGTTTACCACACAAAGACACGGGAGAAAATTAATAATTAATTCATTTTAACGTTTTAAAAAAAGAATAGTCTTATTCTATGGTCCGACCAAGCAATATTGAATATCGGACTCCAGTAACCCGTAAAATTATCTGCCGTACTTTTTGTATGCATCTTTTGTATTTAATGCTTTTCCAATACAAACTTTGATTTCTGACTTGTCCCCTTTCATTGGCTATTAATCAATCTTGGATTGAATGATTTTTTTTTTTGCTTGAGTGGATTTAAGCTTTTGAAATGAGATTAAAATCGTAAGGTTAAAAAACGTGTAAAATTTTGATAAATAACCAGAATTAAAGGTCTTAAAGCTGCGTTACGACCCACAAAAAGCTTACTTTAATTCTTGATTTTGAAGTAACGGAACATCTATGTGACCTGCCATCCAGCATCATTAAAGCGCTCATGAACGACCATGCGCCTCCATCGTAAGTCTTCGTGGACGCCACAAGTCTATTGCACTACTGCTGGTGTACTGCTTTAATATCTTTATTGAATATCTTTATTTGTTGTTCATAAAGTACATACAATATGCAATTCCCAGTTAAATTTCTATTACTTCTAGTGAACTACATTCGAACAAATATTGTAGTGAGTTTCCCTTCGGACCTAACATAATGGCCTTTCAAACTTTGTTACTTTCCCCATTTTAAAGGAGGCTGTGCCGCTTTTGGTCATGCATGTTACGGAGGGCATGGTAAGAGATCGTCCGCCTCTTCCATATACCCAGAAGGACTCGATCCCTCCATGGTTGGGCTGGAAGTGCTACCCATTCCTTACTCGAAGCTGGCTTTGGACAAATCGCGATCGATGGATGCAGCACCGGATGTGATGCGCCCAAACAATGGATACGCTCTCGATTTAGCTGCTCCCAGCCATCGCACAGATTCACGGACGGGAGAGCTGAAGTACGCCATCTACGCGATGCTAAGACAGTTGGTAAGTTGCTTTCGAGTACTGACAGCAGTTAGCAAATAAGTGGGTTAGAACATTTGGCACCACAATCGTTTTGTTTTCCCAGCTGGAAGAATCGGCCGTTAATCGACAGGAGCAAACGCATCAGCAACAGCAACAGGTGGTCCAATCGTTGAACGCACCATTCCCACACGATGCTTCGAATGTTGGCGATATCGAACGAAAGTAAAAACGGTTGACCACAGTACGCGAAAACTCCCTTGGCTTGTGATGATGGACTGGAGTGGCTGTACATCCCGACAAGAACGTTTGAGACAGCTATATCCCACAGATCACCGGAACCGTCGATTGGAAGCTGGGTGTTCAAATGTATCACCATCCCTCACTGTTTCAATGAGCGTAGTAAAACAAACAAACACAACCATAAATAACGGCACGAATATAGTTTAGATCATCATCCGCACCGAGCAAGCGAATATGAGTGAACCATAAGCGGTGAGCATGTGTAAATATAATACCCTAGAATGAAAGTGTGCGTGAAAGTGCAGCAGCACACGGATTGAGTATTAAAACAGAACAAAAAAAAAACAATTATTATACGCAAAAATGAAGCAAAACAAAACAAAAAAACATGTGTTAAATAGTTCAATAAGCAATGATTGCAACACGCAAATGAGTATTTAATAAAAACAAATAGTTAGACGAAACTTGTCATGGCTGGGACAGTTTCGTTTAATTATTCCCAAAAAAACTGAATGGCTGAATGTTCAAAGTGGTTTTTCCTTTTTTACGATATTATATTAGAAAGAAACAATGTGTGGATAAGCACTAGGTAGGTGCTTAATAAATTTGAACTTCTAAACGAGTTTCTTATTTTTGTTACACGTAGCATAAAAGCTGTTTTTACTCCTATACCAAGACCAATTACACTGCAAAATATTGGATGGAGTTTTAGAGATTTCTTGCTTTTTATGGATTATTATTGGATACGGACAGTATTGCGCAAAACTCATCCGAAACCTCAACGAAACACAGCACAGCTATCCAAAAATATGTTGTTCTCCAATATAATAGGACTCTGGAAGAGAGTTTTTCAGATAGGGTGGATCTGATTCATTTTCCTTCTTTCAAAGCTCATTAGTTATGGCAAGCCAAGGTTCTCGAGGTTTTTAGTGTCAAAAAAGGTTAATACTTTGTCACAACACAGTTGTAAGAGTGTATAAATTACTGAAAACTTCAGTATAGTCCATCGAGAGTATCTACAAAAAAAAGTTATTATCGTTACCATACACTACAGTTTAATGTAATACGATAACTGGTATCACATTGTCTTCTCTGCTTCGTAAAATTAAATTAACAATCGCCGATAGCTTCAGCTTATATTAATTTCCACAATTATTTTTCATTTTTTTAACGCTCTACAGCATACTTTTCCACTTTAGATTGTGTATGTTTCACTTAGTTTCGACTTAATATTTCTGTCTTTATGACTGCACTTTTTGTAGAATCTATTCTTGGATCACCGACTACACGACAGGATCGAGTTAAAATTCCAATTCTGAACCCATCGGAGTGCTTCTCTCCAGTAGTAACAACTAGCTATTCCGTTTCAATAAGTCTAGAAGACCTCCAGCTTATTTTGCGTTTCCATAATCACGGACACACACTGATGACCTCCAGTTAAAAATTAACATTGCAAATATAAATATACATCCAATGCCAACGAGTTTCCTTGTTGTGAGTTCTAACGGACGACTCAACACTATCACTCCATCTCAACTTGGGCCTACCACGCCTCCTCTGTCCGTGTGGACGGTCTCAAAAAATAAGGCTTTGTTGTCCGGTGTCATTCTCATGACATGACCAGCACACCGGAGCTTGACGATTCTAATTCGTTGCACGATGGTGAGATCATCGTATAGCTCGAAGATATCGTCATAACAACGGATCCTTCATTGACTTTCCACACATATGGGGTCAAAACATATGGGGTCAGCTTTGGCTGAGTACTGGGACTATAAATGTTATCTAGGGTCCCAATTTCATCTGTCGCAAAAGGTATTTCGTGTACGGGTGAGTACGTAAAAAAGTTACTTGCCGTAGAAGATTGCCATTACCGTGCCTCTGTCGATGTGGCCTGACTTTACGGGCGCTGCATTTCTGAAAAGCATTCGTTCTGTGCGCTCCTCTACACGTTGGCGTCCCAATAATAATCAAAACATTGTGTATTAACTTGAAACTAGCTTCAAAATATTGTAATAAATGCCATAGATGTCTTACGGTTCATTCAAATTTTAAATACATTATTAAATTAACCTTATAACTACAGCATTCAGTTATCGTTTCTTCCTCTTCCTTGGCACTATAGCCTCGAAAGGTCTCGGCCAGCCATTTCTAGCTTTCCGTGACTTGATTTTACCCACAACTGAACAGTTCGTTTTGCGTACGGAGAGGCGGTCTGGATGCGATTTGAGCCCTGGTCCTACCGTGTGAAGCCCGACGCTGAAAATGTTTCAATACTCAAAGCTCTTTTACCCATACCTTACCCATTTCTATGAACCGATATTACAGATACTCTACATTATATGAAGTAAATCGACAGAGTCCGGTGGCAGTTTTATGTTTCGATTCACCAAAACCAACAGCTTTTAATTGTTTACCATGTAGAGAAAAACTAGAACGACTATGCTAACTATTTAAAAATGAAGGCAAGAGTTTTGCAATATTTTATATCAATCAGAACAAACGGTTGTTTATCAATTTGAATTTCAAAACAAACCTCTCCGTTTAGCTTGCTTAAGAGATTTCCGGTGCAGATGGCGCTAACATCGACACAGCTCGGAAGCAGAAGCTTTAGTGTAAGCTCATCTCGTAACAGAACCTTCCTTTTCAACCGTTCGTACCACGACCTTTATCTTGCATTTAGTACAAACTGTAGTCAGCATCTCTCCAGCACATTCACTTGAGAAAGCCCTTAAATTAGATTATATAAATATTTTCCTTCCTATAAAGTAAACGACCCGTGAAGTGACCCGTGAAACGACCGTAACCAAACATTTACACCCGACAATTGCATTTGATTTCCAAAACAAACGGCCAGACTCCCATTGCCACACTGACTGGCAAATTCCACTTGTTGAACGTGTAAATAATGCCATCGCGAAAAGCTTCAGACTCCCCACCTTTCCTCCACGATACGAAGGCACGCACGCACGCACACCACTTAGTGCGGCGAGAGGAACACGTGGGCTTACGAAAAGTGTCATCAATCAAAACTGTTTATGCGTATCCTCGCAGCCGTCCCGAGTCGGCAGTATTCGTCCACATTCGTCGCTCGCTGATCAACCGTTAATGAATGACACTCGGGCGTGCCAGGACACGGTGCGGAAGATAACAAGTTTTGCGAACTGTGAAATATTCGTCGCGAAGGGTGGGTCGCGGGGCATCTCTGGGGTGGGGTGGCAAGGAACTCTGGCCGTTCCCTTCCCCGGATCTGCACCGACAATTGGATGTTCCTTTCAATCGGTTTGATGACGAGCAAGATAAATGAGTTTAATATAACTCGGTTAGCGGGAAACTTCGCGACGTCAGTTGAAACGTACGCTTTGACCACCGAATGCCATTCGTCAGGTGATTAGTTTAATTTTGCGTACATTTATTATTTAAATCGGGTTGGTTTGTAGAAGCTAGTACTTACAATTGGGAGCGAATGAATATAGACTGCCAACGTAATCCTTAATCGCGTTGTAGACAAATATCGGTTTTGTCACACCTGTTGGACTTCCTGTGGACTTCGGCGAGACTTGTTTATCCGATCGAAAGTGCGTTTTTGTTTTTTCTTCCAATACATAGAGTCCCAACAACAACGCTTTGCGGTCTGTTTTGAAAATTGGTGCCACCGAGATCGGCCATGTGGATATGTGCGGCATGTACAAACAAAACCATCTCCGCCGAGGAAACCCGTTTACTGATTTGCATTTGCAAGGATTCTTGCTCAAGGCGGAGGCTCACAACGCTACTTCATCACACCTCCCCTCGGTGGACTTGCGTGGACTTGGTGGGAGGACCTCAAGCCCTCTCAAACTGCACTGGATGGAAATGGAGACGTGCGATGGTCGATAAATCATCACCCGAAGCCAAAAGGATTACTGAACCCTGGCCTGGGGAAGGGCAAGCTACACGTGGTACGATGATTTATGGTTTTCTTCTCGAATGATATGAGCAGTGATCTGTTTCCGCGGATTTTTTGTGTCGTTGTTGTGTGTGTTGTGTCCTCATGTTTGTCCGCTTACCGCAGGCGCCAAAATAAGTGACGTAATACGGTATCTGGGCACGCTTGTCGAAGAGCTCTCTCGGTTGGGTCAATTATTTCCCTTTCTTTGCAGTCCTTGCAGTTCTTTTTTCGTTGCGAAAAGCTTTCCATATTACCAGACACACACGCACACCATGCGATTTGTCAATTATGGATACACATATACATACACCGGCATACGATCAATGTATTAACACCGACGGTCGCACCGACGGAGTGAAGCAAGCGAACTGTAAACATCGAGCATTAAAGCGTTCGACCGAACAGGGGGTAATTATTTTGGACCCTTTTACAGTAAAACTTGCAAAAGTTTAATACATACATATTTTAATACTGCAACGTGCCATTTCCCGGAACCGGCAATCAAATCAGGCTCCAACATGATGCCCACATTTTCCCGGAACAACAAGCGTTACGCGCTCCCGTAGTTTCCGTAGATGAAGCTGTCCCGAGCGCAAAGGAAATAGTAATGGTACGGTGCGTACAAATAGACCAAGACAATCGAACTGCTTCAATAAAGCTTTTCAGGAAGATGATAAAAATAGTTACGAACCGTGATAGCTGAATGAGCACGCGGACCTTCCCACCACGGTACCCAGAAGCTACCCATGTGGGAGGACAGGACACAGGAGCGGCAACAAAAAACTGGAAGCTTCCCCAAACGAAATGGGGGCCACGGAACGCGCAAGAGCTAGGATACGCGCAAAAAATAACATACAAATATACCCATCCACTCTGGCACTCGCCGAACCGCAACCGCACACCGTGGCCGAATGCAGTCGTTGTCCTCTGGCGTCGCGGGTTGATGAATTTGTTTTTCATCCCTACTCGCGTCCCCACGTTCCTGTCATCTTTCTACCGCGTGTCTGTGTATGTGTGTGTATGTCCAATAACTACTGGGACCGTGGGATGGAGGCACATCGATGGTATCCCCTATCCGCGGTGACGGTGTCTGCGGTCGTCGTCGTCGTCGTCGCCGTCGTCGTGTTCGTTATCCTATCGTCCTAGGTCGGGAGTACCGCTGACTGAGTGCTCTCCGCACGCTGTCACACAGTCTAACGGACGATTTGGTGTTGCGGCTGTGTGTGCGTTTGCGTTTTGTCCTGAACCGCCTACCGGGTGTCGCCTACCGGAGCGCTGGATCAACTGGTGGCGCGCTCGGGCCCGCAGTGTGTCGGTGCCGTATTTACTATCCTCGTCACCTCGTCGTTTTGAGATGAAGATGTCTTTACTACGCCGCACGAGTCCGTTTGCTCAGTCAGTCGTCCGCACGCGTCCAGTGGGTACGGATCGGTTCGCTTCCAGGCGTCATGGTGTACCGACCGGCACCAACCGGACCCTAACAGCCGCCGTACCATCTTTCAAGGCAACCGACAGGCAGCAGTGTCGTTTCATCTAATCTAATTTCATACTCATTCAAATTCTACATCCAACGAAGTGCTTCAACCAAGCCCCTTCCGGGTGCTCAAAGGTGCCAGTGTAGTGCCGTGACGCTAGTGCCGTTGGCGTGAAATATGTAACACGTTCGACAAGCGTGTGGACGGAGTGTGCCGAAGCAGCCAGAAGGATTACCGTACCGTTCCGTGTATGCATGCATGTGGCCAAAGCCACATTGGGCACGCAAGGCACGGTCTCAGAAACACACGGGTGAACCGTTATCAGTTGAACGATATCGCTACCATAACGTCGATTCAGTGGTAAATCTACTTTACGGAAATCGAATGCAGGATATCGTTTGGTGTGGTTTAGTTTTTGCTCCGTGTTCGAATAGTTTTGTTCTACAATTCTTTGGAAACAGCTGGTTTCTTTTTGTTGGAGGATAATTCTAGAAGTTGTGCGAGTAGTGTGATAACAATTTGAGCGAGAGCTGAGAATAGTGTTATACTTTTTCCTAAACGAGTTGATATAATGTTAAGCACTTTTACCTCTTAACTGTCACCAAAATATTTGGTCAAGAATGGATGCTTTTGTTAAGGACGAATCAAGACAAGTGGAAAGATAAATTCGGAGAGTGATAGTTTACAAACGATTGAATCCCTCTTTATACAAATTGCAGAACTTGGTACTGGGTCTACTATAAAGTCACATTTGTTATGTTTTACCAACTCAACTAGCCCTAGGACGTTCTTCACACTTAAAGTTCATTTACAAACTTTAGTCTAGTTAAATTGCGACCATGACATCATAAGTGTGGTGATGCTAACATGCTCGTCAACGAGCCTTTTCATTTCAGGCTCAAACTCACCAGATACTTTTACATCCTTCGCTCCCGTGGATGACCTCCGCCTTCGAGTATTGCTGTGACGCGAGGAAAATTGAAACCAAATCGCTTCATTAACCCGGACACACACAAAAAAGCCCCAAAAAAGGGAAAAACAAAATCATAAGTTAGATGGCAGTCGATAAAATTTCCACATTGGCATCGGGAGAAGCGTTTTTCCCGATTTTGCTATTTGTGATCTCCAAGGCCTGTGGAGCTCATCCTGTCTCGCTCCATTATCTCCTGTGCCTTTGCTGGGGACGAATCCAAACGAGCGCAGGGATAAAATCGGAGGGTGATGGTTTACAAACGATTGATTCCTTTTTTATAAATTCCTGAACTTGGTACTGGGTGTGCTATAATGTCATATTTTTTATGTTTAAATAACTCAACTAGCCCCAGGGCGATCGTCACACTTAAAGTTCATTTAGACACGTTGGTCTGGTTCAATTGCGACCATGAAATCATAAGTCTTTCAGAAGCCAGTTAATCCTGTTAGGATTGAGGATAGATTTTCGTGCCGAAAGATTAATTGGACTGTACTTAAAAGACGATGACTGAGTCACAGTAACGGTCAATGCTCAGCATGTTAGGCGATTTTGTGAGAGATGAGCAAGACGATCGTGGAACATGGATGACTATTGACTCCGGCCGGACGGTGCATTACCCCATACCGAGGTTCATCTAACAATTAATTTATTGCTTGCCATGTTCAAATATAGATTGATATTGTAACACGGCGGTTCCGTACCAGAACCTGCGATGATTTTGCTGACCAGATACAGCACAGATAAAAATATCTTCAAAAAGTAACCAAACAAATCATACAAAAGACCCAACTTTAGGTCGAAAAACACTTTCGGTTGCCTTCCGATGGGAACGCCCTATACTTCAACGAACGAATATTTATGGAATGCAATATCAATGTTGTTACGCATTGATTGACAGGAGTCAATTGTGGTTCTCGAGTCTCGATAGTATGATTCTAAATGCATAGGTGGTTTTACGAAAACAAATGCGCTACGTGAGCCATCGGTTGCTTCCTCGTGTTGGCAATGGTATTATAACCTCGGCAGGTCATTACCCTACTATTTCTGTCTTCCTTGACATGATTGCACTGTCTTGATTGATCCCCACTACTACGTAGAGGAGGTCGATCCAGACGGGATTCGATACACGTCCCTTTTCGAGTAAAAGATTACCGTCACTATCCAAGCCATGAGAGCAGATTCTTGGTAATTGTTTCAAAATTTAGGATATTGTGAAGCGATTTTGCAATATATACTTTGTTTTTATTCTATTGGAACGGTCTAGCCGTATTGTTCAATTTATTTTGCAAACTTTATAAAGGAATGTCCTTTTCTCTGACGGTAATGTTCCACAAAAAACCACACACACACACACACACACGCCATTCTGACACACGTCGAAGCAACAAAAGCCCTGGGACTTTATTTTCCTTTTATTGCCCGATGTCTGCCATTTGACGAGGCCACCGCATACGATAATATGATAGGATAATTCATCATCATGTGTTTGCCATGTTTTACACACTGTGCCATTGGCATCCTATCGCACAGACGTACTCCTGTCTGCCCCGCTAAACCCCGCTACCACTCGTTCCACTTGCCAGCAACATCCCAACTGTCGGAATGATTATTATTTACGCTTACTCAAATATTGCCCAGCACCCGCCCTGTACTTATGGTTCGCTGGCGCAGCAAACTGTTGCAAAATGTGCATTTAAACCGGCAGGCACGTCTTGACCAACGCAACACACACTTCATTTGCAGCGTACGCCAGAATGGTCTGGTACCCATCACCATCATCACCACCACCATGTCGATTGTCGAGAGCGAAGTGGACGGCGAGCTGGCAAGTCCATTCGACGGCCGCAAGTCTTTCTTCGCCCGCGGTCCATCAATGTTTATTACCTGTGGAGCATAAAATTGATGGCGAGTCCGGGTCCTGGCCAGTCCGTTTGAAATGTCGTATCGATGCACAGGCTTAGATTGGAAAGCGTGTTAGCTTACGAAGGATAAAGCTCCGTCGGTGTCCCGGTTGACCGTGTGGCAATTGTAATGTTACGCGAATCCCGCCAGAGTGGCCGCGGAGATAAAGAAAAGTCGGCAAGACAACGAATTAATTAAATTTATCTTCTTGCCCTGGCTTTTCTTGTACGGCGACACTTTGCGATTAGCTTTGCAGCCTTACACCGGGATGTAAGGCTTTCGGATAACTTAATTCTAACGAAAGGTTTTTTTTTATTCTTTGGCAGTTTCCGGCTGGGCTTGTTCTAAGCAATGCAAAAGAGATTACAATCTTCAAGTGAGATTGATGAAGGTCTTAGGCCCAACTATAGATAGGGACGCGTGTTGTGAATATCTTTCTTGTTCATCTTCTCCTAAAAAGCTAATGCTCTTTGACCTTTCGGCCTAACGAAAGGTTTGCTCAAACTTTTATAAGCTTTTGCCCTGTTTAAATCTCTACTACTAACAGATATATTATTATGTTTCTTGAAACAAAGTTACCCTACTCGTTAACCACAAACAAGTTAAAAAACGACAAAAAGTAAGCGTTTAATCAAAAGTAATCAAAAGCGATGCCCTACATTGCCGAAGCTTTTGTGTCACGCGAAGGTTCGTGATTTTCTAGACTTTCGTGGGCATTGCCTATAATTACAGCGCTTCATTCCGCTGGCAGGACACTGCACAAATAGCGTCCGTTTTATGTCGCCGGGCCTGAAAACACACTTTATGTTGTTTACATTTTCTGCCAAAGACGACAAAAATCAGGACCGCGTGCCCAGCCGCAGGAAAATCTCTCCATTCCCGGCGTGTACGATCGAACGAATAAACATTCATCATAAACCTATTGCGCTGACCTATCGGTTTTCCACGGCGACCTTTGCTATCGGTTCCTATCAACTGATACGGGTGGTGCGGATGTGCGATCTAGGGTAGATTGTGGGAGAAATGTATTTCGCACGAGCCTATGGTAACGACGGCCATGTTTTCGGGCTTTTGTGTCATTCCTCAGCGAAAAACAAAAAAACAACAACGGAAGGTGGTAAATCTCGCTAGATTAACGTGATCCGTCGGCGGTGATGTTTATTGTGGTTGACTAGACAGGATGGCGCGCGTCTAGTGAAATGAAAGGGAAGCTATTTTCGTATTCTTAAAAGTTGCTCATTTGAGTATAGAAGTAGAGTAAATTATTTTGCGAAATTGTAAGTTTAATCACATTTTTCTATTTAATGGTGTAAGCTACTCTTATCAACTCTATTTTTTATAAAAGGATTATCTTGACAATTTGTCACCCTTTTCCTCGGAAAAACAGTTCAATATTCAAGACCCAATATGAAAAAAAAACCATCCTGAATTTGATACTGTGGCGGTTTCTAACCCGGCAGATGTCTAACCAACACACAGGACCAAACTCACCAGATACTTTTACATCCGTCTCTCCCATAGAACCCCCCCTTCGAGTATTGCTGTGACGCGAGGAAAATTGAAACCAAATCGCTTCATTAACCCGGGCACACACAAAAAAAGCCCCAAAAAAGGGAAAAACAAAATCATAAGCTAGATGGCAGTCGATAAAATTTCCACATTGGCATCGGGAGAAGCGTTTTTTCCCGGTTTTGCTATTTGTGATCTCGAAGGCCTGTAGAGCTCATCCTGCCTCGCACCATTGTCTCCTGTGCCTGAGCAGGTTTTTTTTGCCCTTTTTTGCGTGTTTGAGTGTGTGTGTTTGTAGCTAAACTAACACAGTGCGTTCCATTATGTATACATGCAGTATGTTCGGCGATGGTGAAACTTATTTTAATCCTGCTTCCTGCCATACACATTGGATTGGTGTTCCTTATTCGGTGGACGTGATGTGTTTGTTGAACTTCATATGAGGAGGGTCTGGAAACATGGTGCAGTATAAAACTACACTATTCTTAGTTGATTGCACAAATTTAACAAACAGTAAATAAATGCATCTGTATTTCTTTAGATCTGAACTTTGTTGACTGTTTTGTTTAGCGAACACTCGTTTTGCACACTGTGAAGCTCAAATAGCAAACAAAAGTTTTGCTATTTCAACACAATTCCTATTTCCTCTACCACCGATGCAAAGAAACGCCACTTCAAAACATAAACAATAAAAACGGTTAATAAACGCTAGGTGCAGGTAAATAGCAGTAAACTTTTGCTATACGTTATTACCCATAATCGGTGGCAAATAAATGGAAAACGGGCCGTTTATCATTTTATCGCTATTATTTCCGTTTCATTCTATACGGTCTGAATAATTAAACAGTCATTGTGGCGCTGGTGAAGAATATTCGAAATAAATAAAGAAGAAACAATCGCTGAACAGTAGTTAACTCTGAAAAATGTGCGGTTATGCTATAAAATGAATAATAGAAATGAAATTTGTATTTCATTTTTTTAAGTTATTCTTTTCGGTTTAAAATTGAAGTATTAAGTTATCTTATTTTTAAGTTTTTAAAAATGTTATTATTTACTATCGCGGCCACAGCTCTGTTTGCTGAATTTCTACTACAAAAAGCAGTCGCCGGTTTGAGCCGTTTCAAAGTGTACGACCGTGTCTTCTTCCTTGGCTTAGCGACCTGTAAGGTCATGCCTACAATTTCTGGCATTCTAGACTTTTTGATAGATACCGCATAGTTATATAGCCAGTCCTCACAATGGGGGAACATACCAGATGAGATTTGGACTCCGGTCCTGCCGTGTGAAGAACGGCGCCGCTGTCGCATCTACCACCAAGCTGTGCAGCCATCTCCTGAACATTCAAAATACACACTTAACTATTCAACATTGATTTCAAGTACATTGCTATCAAAAAACTTCCTAGTTAAGTATATACGCTATCTAGAACTGATGAAGTAATTAGAGCTAGATTTAGAACTGATGAACTTATCCCGTAGTCTTCACTCTTCTGCATGCTTCTGTATTGAATGGTTGGATTAAAATGAATAATTGAAATTTAGGACTGTTTGTCAACCGGTTTCGACTGAAAGTATTCAAGTTAGGATCACTACAGCTGTAGAAAAGATTTAAATAAAATCGGATCAAATCTTGATTTTTTTAAATGGCATACACAACAACGTACCTCAGGAATAGCTACAAAGTGCCTCAAGAATAGCTAGTACATTTCAATGCAGAATTGTGGTAGAAACCCAATTCGAAAAACGTCTGCACAAGACAGTGCGACACTTTTCGTGAGCTTTAATATAACTCTTTGATGAGGTCACAGGGATGAATATTGTGTTTTTATCCATATAAATGGAATTAAGCTTTAAAAAACCAAGAGAAGTGTTTCAAATGGATAGTGGAATGTTACAAGTCCCCTGTGGAACTTTGCTATAAATGGAATCTTGTTGCGGAGATTTCATTTTCATTCGAAAATTAGTCCAAGCTGTTGTTTTAATTACCATTTCCATAACTTATATCTAATTGCAAAATTCCATATTTGCATTCCAATTGCTCCAAACTGTTAGGTTATATTCTATTGTATAAATTTCAAGATCCACATTGGACTTGCAAACATTCCCCTGCGTGATTCAAAAGTTCCCAGAAAGTTTCCTGTAGTTCGAACAGAACATTAGAAAAACATTGCACATGCTCGGAATGGTAAGTGTGAGAATAGTTTAACATCGGTATTCAGATCGGCAGCGCACAGTTCATCAAATCACTCAAGCTTGTTTCAAATGTGGAGTGAATTGTGACTTTAAGTTATCTGGTATTCTGAATGATATTTGATACCGGGGACAGACAGATAATATTGCGCCAGCACTAACGGCATGGAAACGAAAATAGTGAGTTCTGGTAAAGCCAATGCTAATTTCCAAGGATCACTGTTGCGACAGGACAGTGACAGTTGTGTCATTGACTTTTCTAGTAGCGACTAGAAGTTACTGACGTCTAGGCTTTAACTTTCTTTATTGCGCTTTTTTAGTTTTAGCGAGTGGACTTCGTTCTCATTGTGGCGGAATTTGAGAAGTACAACGTCACTAATATTTTAATTTAAAAATAAGTTTGTGTTTGGAATGTAAAAATACTTATGACTGCCATGTACAATATGATAAGCATAACTGAAAACTTAACAAACTGGAAATAGTAAAAAATTCATTGATATTAAGCTAGTAAAGTTAGAGAGCATAAAGCCGCGAGCTTTCTTCCTATAAACTGCTTGTGTATATAGAGGGCCCTGAAATCTGTAGGGATGATCGTATAACATTTCCACTTGGCCTCTAACTCTGGCCCATTCACCATATTCGACGTGTTGGGGGACTCTATTTTTCATTCAACTGTGAACCTCTCAGGGACTGATTCTCAACACTAAGAAGTTTTAAGTCTTTATTAGGGGCGAACCAGTGGCCGGTCTTCACACAACAGGATCGGAGATCAAATCCCGTTTAGGCTAACCCCCCGTACGCAGGAGTGGGTAAAAAAGTCACTGAAAGCCAGAAGTGTCAGGGCAAGACCTCTTTGATTATACAGTATACGATACAAATTATTATACAATAATGTACTTTACCTCTTGTGACAAATTCAAGTAGAAATGAACCAAATGATAAATAAATCTCCCTAACGTCTACAATAAAGTTGAATCATTAAGAGTACAGTCGTGTTGAAGAACATGAAGTTATAATTTATACAGCGACATCCTTAAATTTAAGCAATTTTACTATCATGACTACAAATGTGCATTTACTATCTGTCTTGCAGTAAAATGAAATCACGCGCCCATCACACCGACAGCTCGTCGATCAAATCGATCAGCTCGGAGGACGTCAGCACGCAGCAGCACTACCATGGCAACATGTGCTGCAGTGCGGAAGCGAAAAATCCCGCCTTCAAACGTGGCCGCCAGCTGCAACAGATGCAGATGATCATATTGCCCTTCATACCGATACTCGCCCTGATCGTGCAAACGTCGTACGAGATGATCGAGATCGTCAGCTACCGGATGGAGGTGACGGAGATCGAAAACCAGGTTACCATGGCAACCGATCTCGGAAAGGTGGTGACACGCCTGCAGCAGGAACGCTCCGACGTGGCATTCTACATCTACACGAACGGCATCACCTTGCGAAGAAATCTGAACGACACGTTCTTCGAGACGGATCTAGCCCTGGACAATATGTCCTCGTGGCCCGACATTTCGATACGAACGATACAACCCAACAATGGAGAGGTAACGTGGCTGAATATGAGCGAGTTTCGTGAAACACTGCAGGAGTTCCGTGCCAACATAAGCACCGAGGACAGCACGGTGCCACAAATTTTGCGCTGGTACACGACCGCCAATGCGGCGCTGCTGGAGCATTTGACCAACCAGATAAAGGATGCGAATAAGAGTGGTGTTTGGCGATTTCTGCTCAGCTTCAAGAATCTTCTGCGGAGTATCGAAAGCTTGGACATCTCTTCGGTGTACGGTATCAATTATTATGGCCGCGGGTATCTCAAGCCCGATTCATACATCAAGTACGTGCAGCACGACATTCTCGGGAGGGACCTGTTGAATGGATCGCTGCACTTTGTACCGTCGCTGAAGGTAATCTACCGGAACATAACTCTCACGATGCGAAGCTACGGTAATATTACCCAGTGGAGCAAAACCATCCAAAAGAACTTGCGGCGTGAGGGCAATGTGGCCGACGCACGCTCCTACTACGAATCGATGGCGTACTACATCGATGAGCTGCGGAAGTTGCAGAGGGCGCTGCGGTCGATTATACGGTACGTGTGGGAATCATTTCCTCCTTGCAGAATGTGTGTTTTTAATCTTGGCTAACAAATCTTGACACTGACCCAAGTCCTTAGCTACGCATTGCGTAAGAATGTGTTTTTCTGTTCAAATGCTCTACCATGTTTGGGGCACTCTCATGCAGGGCCGTGATTTCCCTCGGTAACACTAACATGCTTTGTTTTCTTTCTCTATTTCTCTCTCTCTCTCTCTCTCTCTCTCGTCTTATCCTGGCGTGTCGCCCACAGTAACGAAGTCCAGAAAGTGCTCCAGTCGGCAGACAATATGGAAACATTCGGCATCGCCATCCTGGTGGTCGTCCTTATTGTGTCCCCGATCATCATCATACTGGTGCGGAATGCGGCCGCCACCATCCAGCTGTACGCCATTAATCTGGCTCACAAGGCGAAGGAGCTGAAACGGGAGAAGCGCAAATCCGACTCGCTGCTGTTCCAAATGCTGCCCCCGACGGTGGCCACTCAGCTAAAGCAGGCCCAAACGGTCCCGGCGGAGTACTACTCGGCAGTGACGATATTTTTCAGCGACATCGTTGGATTCACCGAAATTGCAGCCGAATGCACACCGCTCGAGGTACGTACGTACGCACGCACCAAGCATTTGCGTGCACGATATTAATCCGACTGGTTCGCTTTGTATTTCGGATTTTTGTTTTTTTGCTGCTCTTCACTGCCCCGGTCACTTTCCGACAGGTGGTCTCGTTCCTGAATGCCATCTACCGGATGTTCGACGAGCGCATCGAGTGTTACGATGTGTACAAAATCGAAACCATCGGTGATTCGTACATGGTGGCGTCCGGATTGCCGGTGAAAAACGGTGGTAGCTTCTACTTCATAATGGCTTCCGTTTCCAGCGCCGGACGATTCGCAATTCGTTAACGAAACCTGTTTTCTGTTCTTTCTTTTTTCTGCTGGCTCTCGTTCTCTGGTCGCTTTTGCTGATGCTGTATCCGGTCGGGTCTTGTGGGATGGCCAAACCCGGCAGGCAACAAACATGTGGCGGAAATAGCAACAATGGCGCTGGATCTACTGGATGCGTCCGGGTATTTCAGCATCCCACATAAGTAAGAGCAAACCGAGCAAATTGAGAAACATAATTTTAAATTGTTGTAGATAGCAATTGATGGTGCATCTAACGCAGAGCTATTGTCCGTGCGGAAAGCAAATTGGGATTTGTTTGTATTATGGTAATCTAAATCTAATATAAAGCTAATACAAAGAGAAAGGAGCTTGTAGAACAGTGTGATTAGAAAACTTTGGATGTTCTGTAGCATTACAAGGCAACATCTTGATAACTTCATTTGACTATTTGCCAAAGGTTGCATCGACACTGAAAACGCAATTACGGATACCTGATAGGGCCACTCGTGATACGCTTCGCTTCAAATGCAGTATGCTATCACAAACAATTGCATTAAAGATTAAGTGAACTTTACAATGTTATGAAAGTCATTTAAAAACATTCTACTTAAGTCCTGGGAGACCGGTCATGCAAATCAAACATGAATACTGCAAAGATTTATATTTTAACACTGCGCCCTCAGAGGTCATTCTCGGGGAATTCTCACCATTCATTTACATTGAAATTTGTTGCAAATATTGTGACAATCTTAAGAGACTGTTAACATATACCATCAAACAAAAACTTACAAATTTCAGACGAATAGGATTTGAAGACCTCTGTTCATAAGCCAACAAACCGATGAAAGCGTCTATCTAGGACGAAGAATTCATTTCGGCTACTCGTTAGTCGATATTGAAACCTGTTTTTTTTAAGAATAAGAATAGATAAAAAGGTCAATCATTAAAATAAGTTGTAACGTCCCCGGATTAGAAAGTCCAAATTTCGAGACGCATTTGGCCAGATTATTTAAAGACTC
Source organism: Anopheles stephensi (assembly GCF_013141755.1). Classification (NCBI taxonomy): domain Eukaryota; kingdom Metazoa; phylum Arthropoda; class Insecta; order Diptera; family Culicidae; genus Anopheles; species Anopheles stephensi. The sequence goes on from NC_050202.1 coordinate 42,564,509, forward strand.
CTTGGACGGATGCTTTCTTACCACATTAAATGTATTGAATACCATCATTATGTCTGACGGCAATATTGTCAAATTCGTCTTACCCATTTTTCTAATTTCAGCTTGTAAACTGAAAGCAATACGGCCAGGCCGTCCTTCATGGAGATGAATTTAAAGTTTTAAGTTTAAATTCAAAAATTTTACGACTCAAGTGTAAATTGAAGCATTTCAATTCAATGTTTGTTCATAATATTCTAAACTGAAAAAAGAGGAATTTGTAATTCAATTTTAACAATATTGCCAAACAGCATGGTGGTGCCGTTCTTATTTCGCTCAGTGCAGTAATATTTTTGTAATAAAGCTGTCCTTGTAAAGCCTTTCATGAAGCTGCAATGTGATTTGTATTTCTATTTTATCACGCACTCCTCTGGAGGCTGGACATAACAGATTTTTCAAACACTGAAAGTTCACCCCAAAGAGGGAGCAATTTTTCCACACGCACACAGAAAAGCGGTAGTTTAAACATGGAACACACAGCACAATCCTTTAAACCCGATGGAGACGCCCAGTCCTTCACGAACAGCACACGAAGAGAAATGCGTTTTACCGGCTCCCAGATGAACAATTCTAGCACCTTTTGGAAAAGTCTCCACTAACCCTCCACCACCGTCCCTCCTTCCAGGGCCAACGAACCGGTACAAATACGTTGCGGTATCCATACTGGGCCGGTAGTAGCCGGCATCGTCGGTACAAAGATGCCCCGATATTGCCTGTTCGGTGATACAGTTAACACAGCGTCCCGCATGGAATCCACCGGCGAAGGTAAGCAGGCCGGCCAGTCGGCGGAAGGCAAAATAACCAGAAACCAAAGTGTATCTTTGCTAGGCCCAACATGTATTCACCTTTCGCCATGTTTTTTTTTTTGGTTTACCTGTGATTTTACAGCGTTAAAGATTCACATTTCGGCCGAGATGAATGAAGCGCTGGTCAAGGTGGGCGGCTTCAAGACGGAGCACCGTGGATTGATCGATGTGAAGGTGAAAGCGCCACCAGCAGCACACATGGCACTGGTTAAGGATGGTTTTACATTGGTTTCTTTCCATCCTTGTGTCGTTCGCAGGGTAAAGGGCTGATGGATACGTACTGGCTGACGTGCAAGGAGGGCGCAACGCCGAACAATAGTCATGGCGAGGTGGCCTGGTTTGCCGATATGAAACCGGTGTATTTAAAAATAGTTTAATGAAACACCATCGATTTCTGTCGGCCACGTGGATGAGCTCGACTAAGCAGTAGCGGCAGCCGTTCGAAGGAATCCCCTGACTCCATCAACTCCAACATCCTGGCAGTTCTTAACATCTGCGTGTTTCATTGTGCATGCTTTTCTGTGCGAACGATAGGTTTTTAGCCGAGGCATTAGGCAGTTTGGCAACCGTGGCTTCATAACTGTACTTACAAAAGCTGTCTAAATTCTACACCAAACAAATATTCCGTTTGCTATGTCGCTTGTTATGACTGTTTTGATATGCTCTCTATGTATGTGTATAAACTATCCACTGTCTATTAGAGCAAGTGGCGCGAAAGATCGTTGCCAGATTGTAATCCGTCGCACACTGTACCAGATGTTCAATGTAAAAGGTTTCAACGCAGACCAACCACTGGAGTGGCAGAGAGCGAAAGGGAATTGCAAGAGAAATATATTTAACTGAAAAAAATGTGTTCGAACACACGCTTATTCATTCACCAATCGCCCCAATCATAATTACACGCAGCAGCATCAAAAATAATGCTTGTTTTGCGGAACTATCATCCGAGTCCCTCGTCGGAGCACTGACCTCGCCAACAATAATGCAACACTGTGTCGGTCGATCTGATAAAACCCGATTGGCTGGGACACAACTAATCGTCCATTAATGGGCAGCGAGGACTGCTCGGGTGCGGGTCCGTCGAGACGCTTGCTTCTCGGCGGCTGATGACAGCAGCAGCCAAGTGAGTGGCGAGTGGCGTCCGGGAACAATTATTTCCCAGCGGTGGATATGGGTATTGCTGGCAGGACAGGTACCGCGTATGTTAATATTATTATCTTTTCACAACAAAACACTTCATTAACCAAATGACAATATTATGGTTTACGGTTTCGAGTTTATATTTGGCGATTTCTTCCAGTACCCCACCTGGGCGTTCGTTGTTCCTGGGCACGTTCCTGGTCGGGTTTAGCCGGGATTTGATTTCACCGGTAATGGCGAACGTTTCATCCCTTCCGTTTCGCAGTTCACCGTGTGGTTGCGTTTGCGGTTTAGTCTATCCATCCGGGCTGCTGCGTCGCGCTCGCATACCGACAGAGCTTCAGTTCGCTGGCTGCCGCTGACCGTTAATTGCGCGTAAAGGACCAATTATACGACTGTATTCGGTTACGTGTTTGCTAATTTAGCCAATTTCTCGCCCCGCTCTGGCTTTGCGAGGATGAATTGCTCATGTACAATCAAAAAGACAACCCGAGCCTCTTCCCCCCCCCCCCCCCCACCAGTTTGCTAAACCTGGGCCCCAGCGCTTTCCCGGCAGGTCGCCCGGTAATCCGATATTCGGTACGGTGCTTTACAATTTTGCTTCGCAGGGCGGGAAAAATCGTCATGCTCTTGGCGATGATTCCATTTTTCCGGCCACCTTGCTATCCTGCCTGATGCTGTGGGATCCCGCGGCTGGGAGCTGGGTGCTCTGCACGAGCTCAAATGATAACATTATCTACACTGCTACCGACTGCGATCGGCATCGGCAGTGCATCCTGTCGTGCCGGCACGGGGCTTTCCGGCTTTGGCAGCCTAATTAGTGACATCGGGTATCAAGCCGCGGCACGCCGGCATCAACTCTCGGCCCGTATCGGTTCCATCGATGACGGCGACGAGGACGACCACGACGATGACGACGATGACGACGACGGCGAGAGCAAAGCTCCTGATGGCACGAGTGTGTATAAAAGTACGATGTCGTGTCCTGCAGTGATGTAGTTTCCATTCGTACGTCGTATAGTGCAGGCCGCTTCGGATTCGGCAGCAGCATCCCGTGCCGACCGGCACTCGGAATTGATTATTTTCCGCCGGTTAATCTCGCACGCTGTGTGTGTGTCCGTGTGTGTGTGTGGGGAGCTGAATCGTTTCTCTCAGTGCATTTGTGTGAGTGGGAAATGGGAAGCGGCTGGCAAGGACATGCCAGGCAGTTTGTTTGTGACTGATCTTTTATACATGTGTTCGCTTGTGTTTGTGTGTGTGTGCGCGCCAGTGCTCAGCGGCTCTCTATTTGTCTCTATTATTCTTCTCCGGTTCCGGTGTGTGGATTTCGTTTGCCCACGTGCATCGAGCATCGCTGTTCGCAATAAATTATCGATGCTAACAATCAAACAGAGAGCAAACACTGCTTGTCCATTGTTTTGAGAAGCCAAGGAGATACTACAAAAAAAAACAACACAGCACTCAAATACAAACACACACACGCAACACAGGAAATCTAATATTGTTCCAGCGAAGGTAAAGCAAACGAGCGCCAAAGAACGCTCCGGCTGGTTGTGCCATTTCCCACCCCACGGAAACCCGGTCGCCGGTTAGGCTAGGCGAGATTTTGAATGCACGTCACACCGTGCCACACTGTTGGAGTGCAAAATCGATTGGTCCAGAATCATCATCGAGCGATTGAAGGATTACAATCATCATATAGCGACACCATTCGCATACCGTCGCCGTACGAAGCTGGAGCGAACACAGGTGACCGTGCATCCACCACCGGACGATCCCGTCCTCACCGAGAAACCGCTGACCGTTGGCCCGCTCTACCCAGGCGGGGGCAGTGCAGCACCTAAAACGAGAGGGTCTCGATGTCCCTTCGAGCTGGACCGTCTTGTGGCCGGTGGCGGTGGCGGAGGTCCCGGCGAGCTGTCCCGAGTGCGGGACTTGTCGCTGAAATCTTCACCCTCGGTCGCCACGTCCACCTCGAGACAGTCGACGTCCTGCTCGGATGTGGCGCTCGAGCGGGAGGTGACGATGTACGGGTGCTTCAAATTCAATCCCAGTTCAAGGTGAGCAAGCCAGCATATTAAAATTGGCAAACGTGCTGCCACGCGTAAAATTTCGGTTAATGCGTGACCGCCGACAGTAGCCGCGCGGGTCTGTGTGTTGTTTGATGATGTTCGGTGCGATTTTCCCGCGTTTTTTATTATTTCAACTGGGTTTGCATATTTCACGTACCCGGCCCGTAGCTCCATATCTAATTATGAGTTCGAATTGGCATTTGCATCGAGCACGGCACAGCGTGGAAAATTTGTGAACGAATCACATGGCACGGTTACGAATCGATTTTGTTACGTCCGGGATAAGTGAGGTTATTTTCGTGGATAGGAGCTCCCTGTGTATAGATCATGTTTTGATTTTTTTTTGTCATACAAATTAGTGAATTACGTAAAATTAGTTTTAAAAAAATTGTGACTAGCGTGAAGCTAACGTATGCATTAAAAATAGACTGATTTTAATGATTTTTTATTTGACGGTCTTGATGTTTAGCGATCGATCTAAATTATTGATACCCTTTTGAAACATGTGTGTTGCGTGCCGGCCAAATATGAAAGCGTCATCGATTAATTTGGAGTAGCTATGACCAAAACATTCTACGACATGCAATGTAAGATTTGGTTTCATTGTGAGTTTTAACCCTATGAGGCGAATAAGCTTGAGCTATCCTAACGAGCAAATAAAACTGATTCCAGGTGTACAGCATTATCCAAAGAATAAAGCTCCTAATCAGGGACTAATTCTGGCTATTCAATAGTGCTGTAGGACGGTCTTAATGCAGCCAAAATTTAAGACAAAACCAAGACTTTATTTCCTGGTGGGTTTATACATTGTGATCCTAGAGTCAAGGTAACTGCCCAAACGGCGAAGGACATTGAGTTGATGGTCACTGTTAAGCAAAATACTAACCACACGTATTTCAGCTCTCCCATACAAAGTATTGCGCTTTTAAAAGACCTGAGTATTTGGCTGAATGAGTCATTATCATTTCAAGAGCCAATCCGTTATCCCGGCCGTTCTGGCGGACGCATCAACGCCATCACTCCATCTGTCCGTGTGGACGGCCTAAAAGGACTTTACGGGCTGGGTCGTCCGGTGTCATTGTCATGACGTGACCAGCCCACCGGAGCCTGGCGAGTCTAATGCGCTGCGCGGTGGTGAGATCATCGTACAGCTCGTAGAGCTCGTCATTGTAGCGGCTCCTCCATTGTCCTTCCACACAACGGGGCCAAAAATCCTTCTGAGCATCTTCCTCTTGAACGCGGCTAAGAGGGCTTCGTCAGTTTTGGACAGAGTCCATGTCTCAGAGGCATATGTGAGTACGGGTACTATAAATGTTCTGTACAGTCCCAGCTTCGTCCGTCGCGACAGGTGTTTAGAGTGGAAAAGTTTCCTCAGGCTGTAGTATGACCGGTTGGCATCCAGCACCCTTGCGCGTAACTCCACATCAATGTTGTTGTCGGTGCTGACTTTTGACCCCATTTAGGTGAAGTTTCGGACGGCTTCGAAGGTGCGGTCACCTATCTGTACGGGTATCGCATAATTGTCTCTTCTTTCTGTAGTCGATAGGTTACTTGAGGCAGGGTGACTAGCCCTGCGCTCAAGTCGCCAAGTACCTCTGGAGGGCCTCGTGGCACTTCGGTTTAGCGTCTGGATCCCCCCCCCTCGACGTACAGGCAGTCCAGTTGCCTGGTCTGCCCACCCCCCTCCTGTTTAGCCTTGCTCCACCATCCGCCCAAGGGGTAGGGATAGGCCCGTGTATCCATGCTTGGATATGTGGTGTGGAAAGTAACCACTCTATAGGACGAGGACGTGACGGAATAGGAGTTGGGTAGGCGAGCCTGTGTAACCCCGAAAGGAGTCTCAGATCCTACCCCATTAACAGAGCAATGTCAAGAGCTACCGGAGGTTTATGATGGCTAGAACGCGAAAAGTTCTAGGCCTTATGTGCCGAATCCCACCTTACAAAGAATTATAAGTATCGAGAACAAGTTTAGTTAGGACTCTGATAGTGTCCAACGATATTGACGTTCCATCCTTACGTGAAATGCGCTATTGACGCTCCATAAAAAATGCGAAGGATTATTTAGTAACTATGTTGATTTTTCGACTTCAATATCTCGACATCCACTTCACGATCCCGACTAATTATCATCTCCCAGGAATTAGCTGTGTTCATCTTCCCCATTCGTAATTGGATTGTTCAAGCTGAAGTTACTTTGAACAGGTTTTTCTACATTTTTTTAAATAAACAATACACAAAACAAGCTGTTCATTTTTTCACGAATTTGTCTAGGCGATCAATCACTCGGAATGATCAGGTGTCGGTACTGGTTAAAATTATCTTTCCCACGAGGTAGCAAGTCATCGATTGAAGCGACTCTCAACTGATCATCGATACGGTCAAAAGATAGTCTTTGTGCAATATTCAATCCGAGGGGTTTTATCCAAACATTACGTCGCCTAGACCAAATAGCGATTGATCATCAGAATGTGTTGAAAAATTGTAAACACTTTACTAAAGGGCCGTCCGAGAAAGAGTAACTCTAATCTTGTAGAATCTACGAAACTGATTCTTATATTGTGCTGATTTGCTTGAAAGCTGTTTCTCTGCCTTTATTCCTGTAGTTTACACCTCATTTTAAATTATCCTGAATTCCTTTTACCTGATTGGTGCTCCCACAAATATCTCGCTATTTGTATATTAAAATAGTAAGTGGTCATTTTTCCCGATCGCGTTTTCGGACCACCGAAGACCCTCCCACCTATCTGTAATTATGGTACTTCTCTTCCATATCTCTTTGCTGGTTATCTAATCTCATCTTTTATTTTGTTTGTGCTTGTATGTGTTGTTTGAATGGGAATTGGGACTAGCAGCAGAGGTTTCTGTTGGCGTGATGTTTAATACGAGACCGCTATAGGAGGTCCCTAATTCGAAATCTCTTTTACGAGATGGCCGACGGGGAATTAGGCGACCGACTAATCTCACCATAAGATTCGCTACTGAGTCTAACCTTTTACTCAGGGTAGAATCCGTGAAAAGTTTTAAATTAGTCGAAGCACATATTGTTGAGCCCAGGAGATACACAATTGTAATGTAATACATTACAATAAAATAATTGGCGAACAAAGTGGTGAGCAGATTGAGAAGCTGCCTTGGGTCCCTTTAGCCATAATAGTGTGAGTAGACCTCTTATAAAAGGTAAACTGTATAGAGTTCTAGTAGCCTCAAACCAGGGACCTCGGTAAAGGGCCTCCTAGATAGCGGTTCCTGTCTTCACTCGGCAAGACCGTGGTTTCAAATCCCATCCAGTTCGCTTCCCCGAACGCAGTGCTGACTATGTTGCTACGGGAAAAATCAAGTCACAGAAAGCCAATATTGACAGGCAGAACCCTTTTGAGGTTGTAGTACTAAGGAAAAAAAAGTAAAGATCCTCGTATGAAAGGCCTCGTTGAAAGTTATCCATCAGTCCCACGTCTTAAAAGCCAGGGCTTGAGTGCTCCTTTGGGGCCCTATATCTATGACAATTATCATCGTCAAATAATCGTCGCCAAGGCTAGTGAAGTCCCAACCCGTCCGTTTGAAAAGGCATGTCGGGTGATTTCAAACATCCGATGGCGTTAAAATATATATTGTGCCAATTGGCCTGCCCAATTTTGGAATATAAATCTTTAGAGAAGAAGAAAAAGAGAGGAAGAACTCCACTCCATAAGAGCAAAAGAGCAGAAATCCTTGCTGATCCTTTACCCAATTGTTCTGCATCAGCGCTCTTTTCTTTAACACTCCAGATCTTCTTACCACAATCTATCTCAACATCCTCAACATCACTTCCAGTTCAGTTACAACGACTAGTTTGTGAGGGTGATACGATCTTTCAGCTCTCCCATTCTACCTTGGCGTCTCGTCGCCAGAGTGTTTGTATGGTGCTGTATGTATAGATACAGGTCTGTATCTGCAGTACAATTTTTCAATTGTCTTAGAACATCAGTCTACTTTTAACGCATACCTCACTTGAAATAAATGCATTAGGAAATAGATTTACAGATTAACATTCAAATAGATTAACAGTGAAAGCTCCTATCAACCCACTTTAAAAAAATGCCTCCCTTTGTGTTTTTGTTTTAACAGAAAGCCTCTTCCATCCATATCATTCCTACATACAAATTTGGACCAAAAATGGCCTTAACAGTCGAAACAGAAATGTGAAAAATAACTCATACTTTGTACCGTTTTTCCCATCATGCACCGCTCCACCGGCAGGAACGCACGGAAGCTGTTCATGACACACATGCTGATTGTGCTGCTCATACCGATAGCATCGGTCGTAATGCAAAACATGATACTGCTTCAGCAACACGTGAAATCCTACAGCGAAACCGTTCTGTCCAACGAGGAAGTATGTGTGTGTGTGTGTGTTTAATCTGCCAAAACCCTTGTTACGCCATGCCACCACTTAACCTCGGTGCTCGAAAACTTTCGTTTCGTAACCAAATTTCAGATGGGACTAACGATTAACATAACGCGCCTGCTGAACGTTATCCAGCACGAGCGCATGAGTCTCGTGTTTTACATGCTGACGGGCCAGAATCGATCGCAGGTGGACCGCTCCATCGAAAACACCAACGATGCCCTCGGCCATCTTCGCGAGGATCTTAATTATCTGCTGCCGGCGGGCATCGCCAATCAAACGCTGATTGCGGAAATGAGGTGAATATGTAGGCGCCGCGCTTGCAGCCCGATCTCCGGATGCAGTTCGCCAGCAAACAAACAAAAAAGCAGCAAACAAAACCGTGTTACTAAAATTGTGTTTCGAAAAATTTTCAAGCAAAGCTAGGAATGTTATGCTTGGGTAATTTTTTGTGCATGATTTCGCGGTGCTTGGTAGAGCCCGTACCGCCCGTTTGATGTTACTGTCTGTGATGCCTTCTGTCTGCTTTGTAGGGTCATTGATCCGGAGAACGAGACGTTTACCGGGCTGGACTATTTCGAGCCGTATAATGCGCTCAACCAGTACGTCATTAGTCAGATCGTACGAAGCACCGGCACGTCCATCAGCTCCACCGTCTGGCGTCAGTTCGTGGTGTACAAAAATCTGATCGAAGCCATCGAAAGCATCAACATTGCGGCGATCCTTGTGCTGCAGTTCATGCGCAACGGATATCTGGGCCTGACCGATTACGCACAATTCATACGGCGCGATGCGGCCGCCCTGGACTACATCGCCTCGGCACAGAACTTTATGACGTCGCTCAACATCATTTCGGGCGCCGAGTTTCAGGTGATGCACTATTGGCGCAACCAGGTGCTGATCAACATGTCGGCCGCGTATCGTAAGGACGCGCTGATGGAGTACTACTGGTCGGTGACGACCATCCTGAAGAATCTGCAGATGGTGCAGGATCAGATACAGACCGATGTGAAGGAAACGATACTGGAGGAAATCGACAGCGCTAGGAGGCATCAATCGATCTCAATCGCGCTGGTTGTGGTGATCTTTATCATAAGCCCTATATTGGTGCTGATGATACGCGTCGCTACCAGTACGATACAAAACTACTCCACCAAACTGATGGTTCGCACGATGGAGCTGCGCATGGAGAAGGGCAAATCGGACCGGCTGCTCTATCAGATGCTACCACCGGCAGTAGTCAAGCAGCTGAAGCAACAGCGCCAAGTACCGGCGGAAACGTTCGATGCTGTGACCATATTTTTCAGCGACATCGTCGGATTTACCGACATTTCGGCCAGCAGCAGTGCGATGGAGGTGGTCATCATGCTGAACACGCTGTATCGTCTGTTCGATTCGATCATACTGAAGTACGACGTGTACAAGGTGGAAACGATCGGTGACGCGTACATGGTCGTGTCTGGGTTGCCGCAGCGCAACGGAGACCGACACGCGGGAGAAATAGCGATGATGTCGCTGGATTTGGTGTGCGGCATTTCAGGATTTACCATACCGCATATGAACAACAGGACGCTGGAGATTCGCGTCGGCATCAACACGGGTCCGTGTGTGGCCGGGGTCGTCGGTACCACCATGCCGAGGTACTGTCTGTTTGGAGATACCATAAACACGGCTTCTCGCATGGAATCGACCGGGGAGCGTAAGTAGCATATGTTTGTGCCAGATTCAGTTCACAAACAGCTTCACAACTCACATTTGCTTTTCTTTCCTACAGCTATGAAAATTCATATCTCGGAAAGCACCAAGGAGGTTCTGGATAAACTGGGTGGGTTTAAAATCAAACTGCGTGGAACGGTCGATGTGAAGGGTAAGGGAACGATGCAGACGTTCTGGTTGACGGGGCACGCGCTGTATGAGCATCTCACGCCGGATATGCTTATACCGATGTACAAGCAAAACGTAGTCACAGAACCTGATTTCCTTCAAATAATCTAGAGATTAGACGCCGATCGAGGCACACACCAAAAAGCAATCCTAGAATCACACAAAAGGAGCGGTTAGTATGATAGTATAAAAAATAGTTTCATTAGTGTAAAATCTAGTCAATCAACGAATTGTAGAATGTTGTAAGGAGTTGGAGTGTACATCCTTTTCAGCCGTAAGCTGTTTTTTCCCAAGAAGCTTTAAGTGTAGGTGATGAAAGAGAACATAAACTGTAGAAAAAGTGTGAAACAACTTCAGTTTTCTGATATAAAGTGTTAAATTTTAAATATGTTTGCTCTTACCACCGTTTTATTCCAATAGAAATTGTGTAGACTGCAATGGTAGACACAAGAAGTTGAATGTTGATGAACAATACTGATTTATCGTGTGCAAATAAAGTGCAATAATTTTGAAATAGAATAACTAAACGTGGAGATCAGGTAAAGCTTGTGCAAATGAGTCGAAGCATGTTTTGGAAAGAAATTAGTCAATTCAAACCACCATTTTAGCGATGACAACAACCGAAAAGAATTCTAAAAACCAAACAGCCACTAAATTCGAAAAAATAACGTGGGCCATTCTGCGATTGTGGCAGTGTTTAACGTATTCCATAACCGTTTAATAAAATAATTTAAGTTGAACTTTTCAAATGCTTAGAATTCTGAAAAAAAATTTATGCGTCATTTTAATGCGTCATTCAAACGTCACTTTGCGTGTCCTTGCGACCGTCCCTAGTGCGTTGTCAAAATCCCCCATCCAAAACATTTCGCACGTGTCTAGCCGGCAGCATCGTGCCGTCGTCCCGGATTGTTTAATTTGTTTAAAAGCAGCACTATGAAAAAGAAAAACCGCACGCCACAGTATAAAAAGAGCCGGCCGAAGGTAGAAGCACCGGTTGACGAGGAACCGGCCGCACTTAAGAATGCTCCCCACACGTTCGTCATCCGGCGCGGCGAGCGTTGTTCATCCGTTTCGCGATTGTCTCGCGATTTCCGTCGCATGATGGAACCGTTCACGGCATCGAATCTACGCGAGCGACGCATCAACAAGGTGAAAGATTTTGTGCATCTTTCCGGATTCTTTCACGTGTCGCACATGTGCTTGTTTTCGCTGTCCTCACAAACGCTGTCGCTTAAGGTAATACGCATGCCGAAGGGCCCGACACTCACATTCAAGGTGCACCAGTACACGCTGGCAAAGGATGTGATTAGCAGTACGCGCAAGCAGTACGTGGACGAGGAATGCTTTCAAGCGGCCCCGCTGGTCATACTGAACAGCTTCAGCGGAGAGGGAAAACATTTGAAGCTGATGGCCAGCACGTTTCAGAACATGTTTCCGCCAATCAATCTTTCCAAGATTAAGCTTTCGTCGCTGAAACGGTGCGTGCTGCTGTCGTACAATCCGGTGAGCAAATTGATCGATCTACGGCACTACTCGATCACGGTAGTGCCAGTCAATTTGAATCGAGGTGTGAAGAAGCTCGTTACGCGCAACATACCCAACCTGGGACGATTCGAGGATATTGCGGATTTCGTGGAAAAGTAAGTGCATACCTTTTTACCTTGCAACAGAACAGCCAATTAACGATAATCCTTCCCTTTACAGAGGACACCTTCTTTCCGAGTCGGAAGTCGACGATGAAGATGCACACGTTGTGCTGGCACAAAACCTCAAGTGTGGCAATTTGGCCGAAAATAAATCGTCGCTCCGTCTGCACGAGATTGGACCGCGCATCACGATGCGGCTGATGAAGATAGAGGATGAGCTGATGACGGGCGAAGTACTCTACCACGATTACATCGAAAAGGATGTGCTCGAGGTGGAAGCGATCCGGAAGAAGCGAGCCCAGCAGCGCCGGCTCAAGGAGCAGCGCAAGCTGAAGCAGGAGGAGAATTTGAAAAAGAAGGACAAGGACAAGGAAGATCACCGTGCCAAGACTTCGGCGAAGCAAGCGAAGGCTGGTGAGATTACGGAGCAGGACAAATTGTTGCTGAAGGATGCCGAGGAAGCCGTGGGCGAATTGTCCGATGAGGATGATCGTGAGTACTACCGTAAGGAAATCGGTGACAATCCGGACGAGGAGCTGTTCGAATCGGCCGGTGGCGCAAATCGGAAGCGACCGTTCATTCCGAGAGGTGCGAACTATTCGCTGAAGCCGAAAAAGCCGCGTCTGGACAAACGCAAGCAGTACGAGGACGATGATCGGGATGCGAGACAGGACCGCAAGCGTAGAAACAACGACGGAGGAAAGGACACGAAAGGCAAAGGCAAATTCGGTAGAAAAGGGATGAAGCAGGACGATTTTAGGGGAAAATCGAAGTATAACGGTGGTGGTGGCAAGAAACAGAAGGGCGGCACGAAGAAGGGCGGTGGCAAAAAATCTTCCAAACGAAAGTAAATATAAATAAATCAATGTTACCTGTTTCCTCTACAGGTAGGCCGTAAGTTTTATTGTCTAACTGCTGAAGTTTCGCAAATTGCTAACAACACCCAATCCGTACAGCAATTTATCCTCCAGCACCGACCAGCCCGTTTTCTGAGCTTCCTCGACATCCGGTAAAAGCTCACTTAGCTGCTTGTTCTCCACGATCGTCCGGCCGTGAAGCTTCAGGAACAGGCTCAGGTAGCTTTGCGCCAGCTCAAACTCCTTTCGCTGTTCGAACATATGGATAATCATGCGCAGAAACATTCCCATCACCGGCAGGCTTCCACTGCCACTGTTAAACGGCGTTAAATTTCGAACTTCGTACTCAATCATCGACGGACCGAGCTTCTTCAGATAGTCAATCGGCTTATCGAACTGTTCCGTTACGATCGCCTCATTCAACAGCTTTCCGAAAGGAGTTAAATGATCTACCTGCTTCAGATCGATAATGCGCGATCCTTCGTCGATCGGTTTGTTGTCCGTCGTTTTGTCACCCGTCGCAGCATTTAAATCGAACTCAAAGTCAAGCCCAGCCACGGTCGGTAGGAAGAATGGGACCGATTTTGGCTTTTTCAGAGCTTGCCGGGGTCGATTCCGTTTTTTGATAATGTCTAAGTTTAGCAAATTTTGCCAACGAGAAGTAGCCACCGAGGACATCGTGATCAGCTCACTCGACAATTGGGGCGGTGAGTTGTACTCGAGGTTGATTTCGTCGAACGCATCCTCCAGCTCATCCAGTTCCATCCGCTTTGCGCTATCGAGTGGGAATCCGGTACCATCCGGCTGCTCATCACACTTCGCAGTGGGTAAATCAAGTAGAGGCGCCTCCGATTCTGGCTTCAGTCCACGCAGCTGAACGTTCGTGAAGAGGCTCTTGTTCGCCCACAGATTTATGCCCCGATAGTCAACGTGTGCCGTTGCCAGAAAATCCCCGGTCGGGGACATTGTGAGGGAGGTGCACATGTGCGACACGCGGAAGTGATCGATCAGATAGGACGACGGTATGTCCCATACCTTCACGGTACAATCCTGCGCGGTCGTAATGAGCCATCGGCTGTCGGGTGAGAAACAAGCGTCCACCAGCGTTCCTCGGTGTCCCTCGAAGCGACGCACAATGACACGCGTATCCAAGTCCACCAGCACTACGGTGAAATCATCCAGCGCGGCACAAATGATGGCGCTTTCACGGTGCGTGCGCATCAGCGTTATTGGTTCGTGCAAATCGAGCGTATCGATCGGCGCTTTAACAACGGTCGATTGTGGCTGCTTAAAGCTCCAAAACTTGAGCAACCCATCCGCTGCACCAGTCACTATCAGCTGGTTCAGGTTGTCACTCGATAGGCCACGGACGTAGTCCTTGTGGGCGGACGGCGAACCGTAGCTAGCACGATGGATGCCGCTCTGTATGTTGAAACGCTCGACATGCCCGCTAGAATAGCCGATGGTGACGAAATTGCCACAGTGGCTCAAGCACAGACAGGTGGCCATTACGGTGAAATCCTTGCGGTGCTGTTTGTTTTGAAACGCGTCCGGAACGAGATGAAGATCACCCATGCGCCGCTTATCGTACGACCATGTAGTCACCTGCACCAATCCCTGATGCAGCGCAGCGATACTGTCCCACTCTTTGTCACGCGTTACCTCCGTCGTGAAGTACCCGATGGGTGGCATACGGAACGGATCTTCCGATTTTTCTACAACAAAAAAATTCCTTTTTTTATGAGTTTTCCCAAAAACTGAAGACGAAAGTACTCACTCTTTTGTTTCTTGGAAGCCTTCCGGTTGTAGCTAGCCTTTCCCAGGCTACAGTTCAGCGTTTCGGCCACAGTGCTGAAGATACGCAGAGAAGAATCCTCCCCGGACGACACTATATTACGGCCGGATGCACCATGATAGCGGATGCACGTCGGCGGTGCTGAATGTCCCTCGCGGAACCGCAACAAACGTGCCCCACCATCGGTCAAATCGAAAATCCACATCTTCAGCGAATTGTCCGGCGAGCTGGTAACCAGCAGTGGTTCGTTGGGCAAAAAGTGAAGCCCCGTAACGGAATCGTCGTGTGCCATAAGCGTCGACACGATCGTCCTTTCTTCCAGATCCCAAAACACCACCTGCCCGTTCGAACTGCCGGTGGCCATTATGGAAGTACCATCCGTCCGAAAGCTGATGGCCGTCACCGGACCCCAATCCTGCTGGACCTCAACTACCACCTCTTCGTACTGGATGTTTAGCAGCACAATCTTTCCGCTGTGCAGTCCGACGGCAATAACGTCGATAGCGGGCGCCTGCTCTAGTTGCAACACTTTGCTATCGAAGCTGGCAAAATTGTGCACCAACTTGCATGACTTCAAATTCCACAGCTGCAGTCCGCCCTGCGCGCTGCCAAGCAGAATTTTGTTCTTGTACGATGCCGGATGCACGATGGCCGATATTTCAAACTTGTCGTTTGCGAATGGAATCTCCAGGTACAGTTCCTGCGTTGCCACGATCCATATCTTCAGCAGGCTGCTCGCATCAATCGAAATGAGATGCTTGGCAAACGGTAACAGCAGGTGTACGGGTTGCTCGTGTCCTCGGTAGGTTTTGCGCAGTTCCACGCTCGATCGCCAGCCATAAATCTGGTTACCGGAGGCAACATAGGTCAAGAATCCGTCGGCTGCAATCGCGGTGATATCCGCAGGATGGATTCGACCGGTGCGAATGAGCCGGAAACTGTTGCACCCGTACACGTGAAACGAACGTCCAACGCAGGTGATCACGACATTCTCGCGCCTCTGATCAATGTAGCGAACGTTGGCCGGAATATGATTGCTAACGTAGCCCAGGGCTCGATTCGGTTGAAATAGGTGGCTGCTGTTCATGGTTTATGGTTTTCTTCTATTCAAAATAACACACTCACTACGCAAATGCATGCCGCCCGAAACGCCCGAACGACGCAGCACGTGCACGATGAACAAAAACACTGCCAACTGTCAGTTGTCACTTTGATTTCAGCTGCCGAACAAGGTGTATGTATTTCCAAGGCGTATCTATCCATATATCTTGGCTGCCGAATGCCAGACGGTACAGTGGGTCATGTGGAAAATGGGAAAGATTCAAAAATTGCTAGTTTTACTAGTGTAAAATGGATTGTTTTGTGAATGTCTTCTTTCATTTGCTCTATTTTATAATATTTCATCGTTAAAACCCCTCAGTTGTGTAATTTCTTATCGAGAAATGAAATAAATAAATAAATAAGATTTTGAATACCTTGTCAACTCCAATCGTCCTAATGGCCGACCACGATGCAAGCACACTTTCAATCCGCGCGCCCTTTGTTGTTTTCCCGGCTTCAAAAAAGTGGAAGTTCTCGCTGGTATTTTCTCTAATTTACTGTACAATTAGACATAATAGGTAAATTATAAATTTGATCTGCTGTTACCGACTGCACTAGTACACAAAGTACAATATTAGTTACACTGTGTTTCCTACTCATCCGTGCCAGCAACAGACGCCGGCGATGGATCCGGTCGGTGCGAAGGATTTGGCGTTCCGTAAAATCTGCACAGAGCGGTTTATCCTGTCGATATGCTACAGCCTGCTGCAACAGTATCTGCTAGTGACAATCTTTTTGCTGTTCATCAACTTCAGCATCCTGCACCCGATAAACTGGATCGTCGGAACGGTGCGGCTGCTAGTGTCGTTCTACCCCTGGATCGCTTCGGTGCCCCTAGCAGTGGGCGTAACTGTGCATGGCGTAGTGTTGGCTAAATCGTGTTTGCTAGAATCACGGTACCATTCGACAAACTTTCTGAAGTTGTACCGAAATCTCATACAACGGTCGGCGCTTTTGCTTACCAACGGAACGATCGGGTGTTTGACTGCTTGGCTGTACACCCGATTCCTGCGTGACGAGTATCGGTTACTGTTCCTGAGCAGCGACCAGGATGAGGTTACGTATCTGAATGAACGTTTCGTGTATCTGCTGCTGAGTGGCGTGTTTGCCGGAAGTTATTACTTTGCCAGGGAGCAATCAAATCCGGGCGCAGTGGATTTCTCCATCATTCTTCTGCCGAAGGTGGCACAGTACTGGAACAATCTTAGCAGTGCATTAACAAAATCGTTGCGAAAATCATTTGTGGGCATGTTTATCTACATGAGCTTCTACTACACCATCTCCTGTCTGCTAAGACACAGGTTGGCTTCCTTTCTGGGGGGAGCAAAACTGCAGGACGACTCAACGCTGTACAGCTTCTGCAACATCGTGATGGATGTTCGACTGTTGGTGTACACCTGCCTATTTTCGGCCCTCATCTTAAGCAACATTAATCTGATGCACGTGCTGTTTCGTATCTTTCTAAACGAACCACAACACTTCAGCCTCGAAACGAGCGTTTTTCATGCAAACGATGAACCTCTGCTGGCGGACGCTTTAGCCTACAAGCAAATCCCGATCGTACAGCAACTGGCAGCCGATGATCTGTTCGTTGTCGCCGAAGCACAGTCCAACGTCCGGCGGAAGCAGCTGTTCGCATTGACCGTACCCGGAGGCCATCCCAACAACTGGCGACGGGTGTACGAAGTGTGCATGAAGTTGATTGGCGATTTTACCCAGGAGCTGGAACACTCGATCGATGGAATCGGACCGAAGCCTGCACCGCCGATGGTGCTGATGGGAGGCGTGCTCCGGCCAACCGCATCGGTAGACAAAGAACTGCTGATGAAGAAACAGTACAACCAAAACTTTGGCATTCGTAGTCTATCCTCACCAACGCTAAATTCTCCTCCGGTCGGCGGAAATGCGGAACAACTTGCCAAATCGCGGGGAAAGGCAGTGGATGGAGGTGTGTCACTTGCCACGGCTTTGAAGCGCATACCGGGATACGATTACCTGTTCGTGGAATCAAAATCATCCAAAAGCTACTATCTGCTCTCGGTGCAATCGCAGCTGATCGTGAAGGTAACCCAAAGCTTGGTTGCCATCGCCAGTCGTTCGCTGGCCGAGGACACGTACGGTGTTTTGCAAAACGACCTGTCATGCATCGTGCATACGCTGCTAGAGCTAAAACGGGTGGTCGATAAAATCGGTTCCATCAATTTGGATGTGAAGCGAGTCGACCGTAATTATATCGCGTTGAAAGGTGCTGTGAAGAGGAGCCTTTACAGATTCACCAACGCTTTCGGGCCGTACATTAAGCATCTTGTAATTGAACCGGAAGATTTAAAGGCGCTCCAGGGTTTCGTAAACTTCCGTGAAGTTTGAGTGCAATTTGTGCTCTGTAATATCGTGTTCTTGCACTGAATAGAATCCGGTAGATTGCGGAATCATTTGTATGAAAAGCTTCATCCAATTTTCTGTAGTTTGCGTTGAAAAACAAGCGGTGTGAAAAGCTGTACAGGCATGCGATGGTTAATATTTTCACCAAAAGCAGGCAGACCAGTCGTAAAAAGAGTTTAGGTTTAAGCTGCACTTACGAAACATTTGCCGATACAACGTGCTGCTGTTATCATGAAATAATGTTTCGAAGCGAGTTTTTTTTTGTAAAAATGTAAAAACGAATAATTGTAGCTGATCTTGATTTTCCTACGCGTGCGCTAACGGCTACAATGATAAGAAGAAAATAACTATAAATTAAGATAAACTAAAATACGTGATGTGCATTTGTATCGTAAGTACTGTTCGATTGGAATCGGTAATTTCCTTTAGGTCTTAACGCGAGGAAAAATAAATGTTCCACGAAAATAAAGCTATTTCAATGTGCTTCATGTAGATGTTTCGTCCGTTGGGCTATTAAACGGTTATTAATTTAAAATTAGACTTGGGACGAATGCGCTGCTGTCCTACCCCTCATGACAGTACAGTGATGGCAAACTTTTGCTTCTCAAACACTGTCATAGCAACCCAAACGACAGAAAGCTGAGGCCGCCATTGTTTACGGACTAGAAACATATTTGTTTGTTCCTTTAGATGAAAATGGACGATGAATGTGGGGTATTTGGAGCAGAGATTGTTTCTCTTGAATTGTTGACTCCAATTTAAATATTTGCTTAGCAGCTAAACATACAAAGTTTTCCTTTAATCCCAACGGTCTATGGTGATCCTTCTGCCACACGTCAAAGTGTCAAAAGGTGAACGCAGCCCTTGACGCGACCTGCCATTTTCCAAACACACAAAGTCCGGATCGAGAGAGTGCCCAACACTACAAAATTTTGCGGGAGGAGAAAACGATACGTCGTACGCAAAAATCGGTAATATTCAGAGGCAAATTAGCGATAGATTATTGCGTTGAACCCGTATCGGTGGACGTGTCCAAGTGCGAGCAAAACTACGCACAGTACGGCGTAGTGCGTGTTTTAAATCTTGCCCAGTCGTGTGGATCGGTACTGCATATCTTCACATTTCGTTGTTAGGTGGCCTGCTCCTAGGCAGGGGCAGACATTTTGTTTTTTGATGACCGTATTCTTCCCGTCAGTGCCGTGAATGAAGTTCCGTGAAAATTGCTCCCGCAGCACACAAAAGGCAAAGGTTCGCACTATAGAAAACCCCAAATGGAGGAGGCGGATTATTGGCAATCGTTCTTCCAGCAGCAGAAAGCAAATTTACGCCAACAGTTGCGACCGTGCTGGAAATGGGAGGTTGTAGAGAAACAGAAGTCCCCATTATCAGGGGGTTTGATTCGATCTTTGTCCTCCGTTCTGGAGGAAGTTTTATGGCGTCAAAGGGGAAACAGTAAATAAGCTTATTATCAATGGCGGGACAGTGTCCGTCGAGTTCGTTCGTTCGTTTGCGCCGCCAGATAAAATCGTTCGTATGAGTTATTTCTACTCCTCTACTCCGACTACTCTTTTCGGCAGAGACTACTGTGTTGGCTGAGTCGCAAAGACGAAGGCGAAAGTTTGCTGCTGGGTAATACCGGGCAGATAACTCTGCGACCACGTCCGCTGCTGATGCAGTTGTTGCCACGGCCGATTTTTTTTGCGATGCGACTCGAAAAATACTTGAAACTCATTGCCCCCGCGGAGCTGAATAGATGAGAGCGAAACGACGGAACGGAAGAAAATTCGTCTGCGTGGAACCAACCAGTGACGAATCGGTGGTGGCTGATGTTAAAGCAGATATAGCAGATTAAACTCCTCTTTCGTAATTGTTGCTGGAATATGTATGCGCGATAGTGTGCAGAGTTGCATGAAGAGGAGAGATTGCCTTTTTTTTTCTTAAACAAATGTAAAATATCCCTTAAACTGAGTATGACAATTTGTGCAAGTGCCGTTTGTACGAGTTAAAATTGTATCAGAGTGCGTCGACGTTGGTGACAGTGTAGATGTGCGCTTACGTGTGACTTGCACTGGCCGTGCTGAACAAAAAACAGGAGAGCAATACCCAAACTTTCTGGACACTTTTGCGAAACACACCTTCGAACAAAAACAATCGTGCCAGAAGAAAGTGTTTCTTGGTGGATGTGTGTAAAGCAGGACTGGATCCTGTCTGCCTGCCTGCCTGTGTGTGTGTGTAGTGGTGTGTGCACATGTATACAAGGAGATGCAGTTCCGTTCTTCGATCCGTCGTGTCCGCAGGGCTTTGTTATTAACCTTTTTTGTTGCTCCACTCTTTCTCTTCTTCTTTCCGCCTGTTCTTCCATCCCGTTCGAGGTCAACGTTGTGGCTGGCCAACAATATCGTGATTGGGATAAGCTTTTTGTTGCTTTTCGTACGCACTCGTTACACGGCATAAAACGGTGTTAAATTTTCCTCTTTTGTCACGACACGGTCCAACTCCGAATGCTCTAATGTTGATCAACTTATTCTGTATGTACTCCTCGTTGACAGGAAGAAGCAATTAAAGCAATAACCGAGGCAAGCAAGCCGAGAAAAAGCACGGCTTACTAGGGAGCAGCTCTGTGAGAAAGGCAGTGCTTTGCAAGAAAACCATCGAACGCAGAGTGAAGAGGACAAACTAAACTTCCCTAAACCCTCCCCCCCAACAACAGCTGCAGGATGGGCAATCGTGATGACGAATATGATTATTTATTCAAAGGTACGTACAATACAAAATCATTCTGCAAATTAAGCCCAAACAATTAAGCCAAGCTTCTAGTGTGTGTTTACTCGCATCGAACATTAGCAGCAGACATACATATATGTATATATTCCGCGCCCTTTACAAGCGCTTCGTGACCTTATTTTACACACACGGCGCGGTCCATGTGAAATGTTCAACGGAACATCGCGCTTTACGAATCGAAACGCGCCCTGTGAATGCTGAAGACAAAGGCGAGCACTGTATGTGCATCGATTTACAGTGGTAATCTTGAGCTAAACCCCCCCCCCCCAGAAAACGGACAAGGAACGTGGAAGCGCATTCCGATGGCCATGTGGGTCGGAACAGTTTTTTTGTCTTGCTTTTAAACGACCCTTATCATCGGATCTTGTTGAACGGGAATGTCTCAAAAAGTGACATTTGACCAGCCTGTGTGAGCTAATTTCTATCAAGGTCAATAGGGGGCCACGGGCTTGTTTAATTTGGTTAATTCGAGTATCTTCTATGCAGAAAGCTCACGCAGGGCGAGATGGTTCCAGCATTGTATTGTGATGTGTGGTTACCGCCTCACAGGCATTCAGTAAACGTGGATGAATCATGATGATTCACCCTCCTCCTGCTGCTGGTTGTGTGTGGTTCGATAACAGACCAGACCATACCAGCAGTAATGAAAAGTGTGTAACGAGCGGAATTTGAAAGGGGCGTTTACGTGGAATGACGCAAAATGTAAAAAAAAAGTTCACACGCTCCTCAAAATCGAAATTGTCCCCGAGCAAGACAGTGATGAGGCAGAAAATTAAAACATAAACCAACCCTCTGCTGCCCGTCGCTCACGATAAATTCATTGTTGCATGTCACAAAATATGTGTCTTTCACAAATTACATGTATAAATATTGAATTCACAGCAAACGATTTATAAGGTACGTTCAGATAAAATTCGTGAACCAAAAAAAAAATAGAATATCGATTAAAGAAGAAGCACTCTTAAACAAACTTTACGCAAATAAATGCTTTCCAGCGTCGATCAGCTGTTTCCATTCAGGGCATTAAAACGATAACTCTACTGGATTCTTTCTACAGTTGTGCTGATCGGAGACTCGGGTGTCGGAAAAAGTAACCTGTTATCGAGATTTACTAGGAATGAGTTTAATCTGGAATCGAAATCAACCATAGGCGTGGAATTTGCCACCAGAAGTATAGAGGTAAATGAATGTTGCCAAAATGTAAACCAAAGCAAAACGAATATGGTAATATATTTACCTTTTGAATAAATGAATTCCGTAGGTTGATGGTAAAACTATTAAGGCCCAGATATGGGACACTGCTGGGCAGGAGCGCTATCGTGCGATAACGTCCGCGTACTATCGTGGTGCAGTCGGTGCGCTGCTCGTGTACGACATTGCGAAGCATCTGACGTACGAGAATGTGGAACGGTGGCTCCGGGAGCTACGCGACCATGCTGATCAGAATATCGTCATCATGCTCGTCGGCAACAAGAGTGATTTGCGGCATCTCCGTGCCGTGCCCACGGACGAGGCGAAGGGTTTCGCAGAACGCAACGGGCTCAGCTTCATTGAAACGTCCGCATTGGACTCGACCAATGTTGAAACAGCATTCCAAAACATACTCACAGGTAAGGAAGGTGCTTTGGTGGTGCTTGCTTTACTTACCACTGGTTCGTTTTCTGCAGAGATCTACCGAATTGTGTCGCAAAAGCAGATTCGGGATCCGCCAGAAGGCAGTGTGATTAGACCGAACTTGGAAAACATCGACGTGAAGCCGACCAATCCGACGACTGACTCCGTGCGAAAACAATGCTGCCAGTGACCGCCGCAAGCAGAAGAAGAAGCAAAAGAGACGTCGTCCGTTCATGATGCTGTTGTGTATTCAGTAATAACATCATCCAGCACTACTATTACTACTACAACTACCGATAGTACTGCAAGCACTACTACTACTGCTACCGCCGCCCACACGGCTACTGCATCTAATATTACAGAACAAGCTAAAATTAAATACAATATTGCTCCAAATGAAACTATTACTACTACCACAACTACTACCACCACCACCACCACCACGGCCATCATTAGCAGCGCCGCTACAAAGCGGCCGGTGGCGGCAGCAATGGTCGGTGACACCACCAATGCTCGCAATGACATTATTTCAAACCGTGATTGCTTCATCATGATTGACATTACCAGCACTTCTCGGGGACACGACGAACTGCAAACCCGGGTGGATGGTAATAATAACGCTGGTGGAATGCTTCTGATTTGATGAAGCACCTGTTTTTCTTTTTTGGTCGGCTGTATAAACCCGATGCAACACGTGAAGGCGTGCTTACACCACTAATAGAGCATTTTTATGAAATTGTGCAGCAATAAGGAAGAAAACGTAATTATCATTTTGGTGAGTGTTGTTACGCTTGTTTCTCTTATATTCCATTTGTGGTTTTCGGCAAACAAAACTTGGCGATTCTGTGTACGAAAACAAAGGAACAAAAACCTTAGTGCGCTTTTTATTCCATAGATGCGAACGGCAACAATTGAACTCTGGTTCCGGTAGCGCTAGGCCAAACACACCTACTGTGGACAATTGGTTTACTGTTTACACTTTAAGCGTGTTTTACACTGTTTTCTGAAAGCATGATGGATTGGTGGAACAATGTAAGAGAGCGGTGTGTGTGTTGTAATCAGAACAAACAGAGAATTATGCTAGTGATGATTTTTAATCTCTCTTTTGCAAACCGGGGAGGAGAGAAAGTATGGAAATGAACAAGAAGAATTAACAATAGAAAAAGATGAAGAAAAAAAAGTTTTCCTACAATATTGATCAACTGTATCAAATCTTGTATATCATGTATAAGGGAATCAAATACATGTTTGAATAGAATACCGGGAAAATATAAACACTATATTAACACACTAGAGTGGGCGAATGTCCGCTGTCGTCAGTCAGTCCCTTCGTATCTGCGAGCAACTTCAACAGAGGCAGTAGCACCAGCGGCAGCAGCAGCAGCAGCCAACGGTTGGTGGGAACCCAAGGCATCATCATTTCTCACCATCTTCTTCACGCAAAACGATCGTGTGCGGAGCTAGAAATCGACCTCCTACCTATATATTCATATTAAAAAGCGTGTAGCGATGCGTGTTGTGTCCACGATATTGTTTCGAGCGAGCGTTGTTGTCGATTGGTCAACAACCCCCTACGCTGGTTTGTTACCGATGTTATAAACATTGGGCATTTCATCACTCTCGCGAGGGCTTCGTACACCACCGGGTGCATCGTATATAATGCTTTTCGTATTGTTGTGGTGCATCAACGATCATAATCTATCTCTAGAGGGAAAGGTAGAGAGCAAAACCAACAGTGAGGGAAGTTTCAGATTCAGTCCAAAAATTGGCGGCAAATGTGCGGCGGCAGATAGGCTGTTCCGATGGTAAAATGAACAAGGAGAAAAGGAAGCTTTGTTGTGTGATGGCTTAAAAAATCAAAAAAACAAATAAGTAAAATGAAGTGTTTTAATGTAAGGGGAAATATCACTAGATAATGTTTTGTTTTCATTCAAAGTTCAAAATAAAGAGGATGGAATAACGGATGAAAGTGAAGAACGCATATTGGTGCACTTTTATGTTGATCCTTACTGCGTAACGTTTGCAAAATTGCTTCTCTGATTCGGCGTGTGGTACCGGGGATTTCATTTGGTGCTTGTAGGTTGGAAGTAATTGGTAAGTAAAGCAGAGCCATGGGTTTGTAGAAGTAGAATTTGCAACACGGTTTAATTACACTTGCTGCTACGATAAAGAGGAGAACTGCACAATCGAACGATCAAGTCATGTTCTGTACAAGTGATTGCACCCAGTTCTTGACAAGTTGTAAATCAATAAAGAGAAACCGACCAGAAGAAAACTACTAAAGACAGATAAGGAAGGCTTGATTTGAAATGCACTATCAATTTTAGCTACCACGTGGTGGAGACAGCAATTCGTAGAGCTATTACTTGCAACGAACTGTGCGAGTGGAGTGGTGGATTCTGATGGGTAGGATACCACAGGCAATGCACGGATGATAGATTAATTTGTAATTTGAAAAGAAAA
This sequence comes from Anopheles stephensi, assembly GCF_013141755.1. Lineage (NCBI taxonomy): Eukaryota > Metazoa > Arthropoda > Insecta > Diptera > Culicidae > Anopheles > Anopheles stephensi. The sequence continues at coordinate 42,589,475 of NC_050202.1, forward strand.
CCGAATTGTTATACTAAAATACATACACGAGAGATATTGCAACATTTTTTCGAATACCATTCCGTCATTTCGTCCGCATCCGTCGTTCGAGTTCAGAGAGGACCTTGATAGGTTATGCTATATTCAACTTCAACCGTTGATAGCGTGATTTCGCTGAAGTTGGCCAGCAACGATTTGTTGGAAAAATTCAACATATTTCGGTTTTTACACGCACAATGTTCGCGCGCGCATCCCCTTTGTCCAAGCGAACGGCATAAGCGCGGTGTCGCTCTCTGTAACGCTGACGCGTTACGCGCGTTAAAGATGTGTGCGTGACAGCACATTTTCTCCGCCGCGGCGCTAGTGTCGCACGGAGGGAACACTGTTGATGGCTTGCTGACGAAGAAATGTTTGCCGTGGGTGTTGTGTGCATGGGAAAAAAGTCGGAAAACGTCCTGTAATATCGTACGGAAGCACCTAAAATAGAGTGATAAAGTTGCTGGAAGTGATAAGCTGGGTGAAGAATGTGTTATTTACCCGTTGGAACCATCGTATGGATCGTATGAATGTGTTTATCGTTTGGGACCCAGCACGGAGGCGCCAATTGGCCTAATTAAGGTGTATCTGCAGGAAAGTGTAGCAGCGCGATCAATTCATAGCGTTCGGTTTGAGCGGGAGGCAATTGCATACGTATTGCGGCAAAAGTGTGCGATTTGGTGCGCCGTGAACGAAAGTGAAGCGAAAGAAGTGTGTGATTAATAGGAGGCGTCATCGCCGCTAAAGAAAGTTGCTGGATGCTTCGAAGCTGCGGTTTTTTTGTGTGTGCGCTATACACCAATGCTGCAGTAGTGTGTGTGTAATGTTTGATGTGTAACGGCTTCTCGTCGTGTCGTTTACGAAAGGTGAAGCAGTGTGCGCGCGTGTGTGTGGTGTGTGGTGTGTGAATAAAATCCCTCGTCTGAAGAGGTGATCCCGTTGTGTGTGAGTGTGTGTGTGTGAATGCGCATCGCGCACGACATTGTTAAATGTCATTTTCTTAGCGAGCAAAAACGAAAACAACCTTCTGCAGCAGTCGCTAGTCTGGTCCCTGTCCGGTGGAGCACGGTTGCTGGCGCAGTGTAGTTTGTTTACTTGCCTGTTTTTTGCGAAAGTGTTTCCCGCCCGAGCGGACCGATGTGGTCGGCGAAGCTTAAAACTCACCCTAGTCTATACCACAGTCTGTTGTTGTTGTTAAGTTCTGGACGATTACGAACGGCAGTGGCGGTGGTGGTGGTGGAGCGAGAAGATCCTTAAACCGAGGGACATCAAATCAACAGCAGCATCATGTTTTACGCACACATCGTGTTGGCCAAGAAGGGCCCGCTGGCCCGTATCTGGTTGGCGGCACATTGGGACAAAAAGATCACGAAGGCGCACGTTTTCGAAACAAACATCGAGCAGAGCGTGGACGGTATCATGCAGCCGAAGGTGAAGCTGGCGCTGCGTACCTCCGGCCATCTGCTGCTGGGGGTAGTGCGGATTTACGCTCGTAAAGCAAAGTACCTGCTGGCGGATTGTAATGAGGCGTTCGTTAAGATTAAGGTAGGGAGAGCGAGGGACATTGCAAGCGAAATGCAGATAATTGTAACACCACAACACTTTTCTTTTTAGATGGCATTTCGTCCAGGCATGGTGGATCTACCGGAAGAACACCGGGAAGCTGCTGTGAATGCGATTACGCTTCCGGAAGTGTTTCACGATTTCGATACGCCACTGCCGGAGTTGAACGACGTCGACATCGAGGCACATTTCTCGATAAACCAATCCCGCGCGGATGAGATTACGATGCGCGAAGATTATGGAACGCTTCCACTGAACTTGCACGACGATGGGTTTGGTGATATGGGTTTCGACGATACACCCGACCTAGTTCGCGACCGTATGGACGATCAGATGGAGGTAGGTCATCGGTTAAATTAATACACCGGCTGTCGCGTTTCACGCGGCCATAGGAGCGCATACAAATTTGACCCTGTGTATGAAACTTAGCTCTCGAAATTAATCACGTTCATTACTGTTGTGTTTTGCTGGAAAAGGGAATATCAAAATTTGATTTTACTTCAATGCTTAGATGCTTATAACAAAAGCTTCATATAAGTAATTTTATCCTTGGTCATGAGGGCTACAATGGATAGATAGCTTAGGGCACAAATGAAGAGTTAAAATCGCATACCGCTACATGCTTGTTTGAAGTTTTAATTTGCTACGTTGGATCCTTGATTCTCGGTACATTTTGGCGTTAATTGTTAGTCATTTTGATTTTATGTTGGTTTAGTTTCTTCTGGCCTCACTACCTACAAATGAATGATCTTCTTGATCTGTAATACCATTTGATCAGAAATAATTCGTTTCGCGACTGAGTAGTCTCGCGACTCGCCCCACCTGTACTAAGAGCTCGTGAAAGCACAATGCAACCCACACACAAAAGCATTTTCCGTGTTTTCTTTGCTATCCCGGTGGAATGCTTACCCGGACGCACACACCAGGATGAGCAACAAGTTCGACGAAGGCGCTGGCAGCGCATTGAAATGCATTCAAGCCCGCCAGAGTCTCCTTCGCATGCTTCTCCGGTTGGTGGTGCTGGTGGTAGTGGTGTCGGCGGTACCACCACTGCCTCGCAAAATGGTACGGAGGGCCGCTGGAACGATTACCTAGTAAGTAAGTCGAAGCCTGTTCGAAGCTGTTGCAACGATACAATACATTGTGCCCCCCTCAAGAGCTGGGCTCCAAAAACAAACGCCATCCACAGAATTATTTCTTAAACTTTAAATGGCTATCATCATGGGAATTCAAACTTAATCGAGATTATTGTTCGTTTGTAAAGTTCCGCTAACATAGCCAAAAGTCGCTGACATGATTTTACTTGCGTTTGTACAGCTGAGAAGGGTCAGGTTGTTCGTTCAAATGAAACATTACTTTTCTTTCACAATGGGTTAGTTAACAATCAAATTAATGTCTCGTTTATTTATTTTTCTTATTCGTGGTGTGGCACTTTCGGATTTATTGATGGGATCCGTTGCACGTTGCGAACAGTCGGTATTTAGATTTGCAATAGCTTACGCTCACTTTGTACGAAAGCAGCAGCATCAAGTATCGCTTCCATACGACGATTAAGTAAAGCTGGGTGTAAAACAAACAAGGCCTTTCACTCCAATTTTAAAATTATTGTTTGGTTGTTAAAATTCCAGTTATAATTCATGTTTAAAAACTGCGATAAAAATGGACAACCAAAATGTTCAAGCATCTACTATTTGTATGAAAAAAGTCGGACAATGCCTCAAATGATATCGGGAGCAGGCCGATATTCAAAAACTGGAAGTGGTACTTGGCGGCAGCATTTTCTTGCGTAAAGCACTAGAAAGTAAAGGAAGGCTTTGTTTAGTTTTGGTCTTTATTAAAAATCGATTATGCACCATGCTCCGCTATTCTTCTTTATCGAGTGTTGTTTAATATTTTAAAGTGAAATACGAGTTATAGATTGCTACGTTAAGTTACGAAGAAAAGAACTAAAAAGAATTTGAATTCTTTTTTTTTGCAGGACGACCTGTTCACCGATACCGTGGCGCGCCCGCCAGATTTAGAGCAAGATAAGGAACCGTTGCCGGGCACCTCTCGGTCTCTGTTAGATTCGATCGATCCACACCATCCACACGCAGACGATGATAACTTTGGTGATGAGGATTTCGGTGGTCGTAAGTAACGCTGTCTCTATAGCTTTGATGAACAATTTATTCAAAAGTTGTTGTCCTTTGATTGGTAGAACCTGCGGCCGGTTTGTTCGAAGGTGATATATTTGCCGATGCTCCACTCGCCCCGGAACCGGAACTCCCCACCGCCGTTACACAGCGACGAGATGATTCGGATGATGATGATGACGATCACTTCGACATGGGCGGTGCACCTTCGCCAGCTCCGAGCTCAGACAATTCCCGGCCACCCACGCCCATCACGAGCAACGCATTGTTGGACGGTGAACCGCAGCCTGGAACGAGTAAGGAAGGGGCAGGGGCCGGTTCACAGAACCAACAGTTGCATCCCGAAACCGGCCTTCCCATCGCACACGATGACGGCGAAGAGGGTATCGGTAATGATGGACATCCGGATCAAACGGCACTGCTGAATAACGAAGAAGAAAGCTTTGCTCTTGCACCGGTCGATGCCACCGCCCTGAAAGGTACGACAAAATCGAAACGGAAACGAAAGCTTATCGTGGACGAGGTGAAGAACATATCGGGCGAAGAGATGAAGAGCCAGCTCGCCAACACGTCCGACATCGTGACGACGTTGGATTTGGCGCCGCCCACCAAACGACTAATGTACTGGAAGGAAACCGGCGGTGTCGAGAAGCTGTTTGCGCTTCCATCGCGGGACATTCCCGCGCGATGTTTGTTTAAGAACTATCAGCGCCACCTTACCTCGCGATCGATCGGTATCGAAGACTTTGCGGTACTGGCGCCGCTGGACGTGCTCGGCGTCGAATTGCCGGTGGAACGTGCGGAATCTCCAACCCAGATTGTAGCATCGAAGCGAGGTAGAAAGAGAAAACAACAGCCAGACGCAGCTGCAACACCGGGTTATTTGGAACAGTCGTCGAACGATCAGATGCGAACGGTTGCCGGTGAGATGGCTCCTCCGACGCCGGCTTCGATAGAGATGCGTGACGATGGACTGACGGCGGACGCAACCCAATCATCCTCGTTCATGCCACCGCCTCCGACGCCGGGACTAAGCCATCTGGCGAGTCCGACCCACCAGAGCCATCTAATGCCGCCTACTCCGGGAATGCCGAACATTCCGATGACGCCGGGACAGCTTGACCACGGAGGTTTGACACCAGCCGGTCTGGGTCACGGTGGCGGTGAGTTGACGCCGGTGGGACTGTCGCACGGAGGGCTTACACCGAGCGATCTGCATCACGGTGGGCTAACGCCGGCCGGACTACAGCATGGTGATCTCGGCGGCGGTATGACACCGCACGGGTTGGACCACGGTGGTATGACACCGCACCATGCATCGTTGGAAAACATCGACCAAATTCCTAACCTACCCGCCGACCAAGTTTCCTCGATCCTTAACGAACCGGGCATGGAAGGATTTTCCAACATGGGCTTCGATGGCAACACCTCGGAGGAGATAGCGAACGATTGGAACGGGGACTACGAGTTCCCGCCTTCCGTTGGTGCGGTAAGTTGAGGGCACGATGTGGAACACCGGGTGCATTTGTGTAAACACGTAGCTTACTGATTCGTTTTGTCCATCTTCCACCCATCAAACAGACGCATCCCAACGAGGAGCAGCAGGTCGACGAAACTATCGAGCAGTTTGAGGAGCGTGTACTGAACAAACGGGCGGCACAAATGTTCCTTTCCGTAAAGTCACGATTACTGAAAGCCGATCAAATGATGCTGTCCGAGATGACGCATCGAAACAACAAGAAACAGGTGAGTCTGGCAAGGGAGAAACGTTAAATTTACCTGTCGCTAAGGGTTAGTCTGGCGCTCGTTCTGAAGCAAATCGTTATAGATAAAATTATATTTAACTAATCCACATCGTTCGATTGTTTGCTTTTACAGGCTGCTCAAAAGTTCTACTCGCTTCTGGTGCTGAAGAAGTTCAAAGCATTGGAAATCTCACAGCTAAAACCGTACGACGACATCACCGTCACCAGGGGCCCAATGTTCGATAATCCGAAGCTGTAAGCTGATGCACGGGTTGCAGAATCTCGGCGTTGTTGCTCCGGGAGTGACATAACTGTAAAGTAAAGTTTTATACAGTGTGCAGTGGATAGGAATGCGAATGATTCCACCGCCAGGGTTAACAGGCCAACAAGCACAGCTCAGTTTCTAGGATCGCATTTACATCCTGCTGGCGACAGCAGTAAGTGCAAGTATCTTTGATGATGAAACATCTTTGCCTATCGAACATTGTTTTGCTTATGTACACGGGCGCGTACGAGCCGCCCTCTGGCAGCTTGTTTGCCGTAGTGTTTGTGCAAAAGATTCATCATCAAAGAGCTGCATCGGGATGCCGGGATGTTTGGGTTAATTTCCTACGACTGCGTGCTCGCTTAAACCCTGGAGGTGGACGCATTCATTAGCTTTAAGGTAGTCGTAGGGGTACTGTTGTTGAATTTATTTTATTTCGTAGGCTCGTACGCGTTAAGTTAAGTGCAAAGTGTTTCAGTTTTTACTACTAGACTATATTATTTTGTGGACGTGTTTCACTGCGGTCTAGCCATCTAAGATTACGCACCCCGTATCGATTGCCGTCGTAAAAAGGAGAAGGGAATGTGACCTGAGTTTCGATTGTGAACACAAATGCGGGAGTTTCGGCAGGAGTAGTTCCTTGGTTGCGTTGTCGCAAAAGATGTAGTAAATTTTATTTTTTTAAAGGAACGTTTTGTGTAATTAATCGGTGACAGATGCAACTGAACGAGATATGAGCGTAAATGTGTCTGCTTGTGAGCATAAGTGGCGAAAGGTTTTACAAGATTCGGATTCACTTTTTAAGTCCTCCTGTTTCGTCATTCTGATCTCATGGTTATAAATGGTGAATAGGAGACGATTTTCACTCAACATCACGGCAAAATCATAGACCATATTACATCCTAGCTTGTGTTGTTCATTTGTCTTTTAAAAGCAGAAATTGGACCAGAAATCCTTAAATGTTCATGCATGATGCAAACGCTTCTCCGCGTACCGATCGGATTCTGTATTTGTGTAACTATTCTGTTTTTATGCGTATAACGTTCGCGGGAGGGACTAGTTTGGTTTGTGTCGGGCGCAACCGTTACTTATAGCTCTGGGGGCTGTGGGGATGCCTCCGATGCAAGCCAAACATTTCCAGCTTATGTACTGTAATGGCATTGTGTAGGTTTTGATATAACGATTGCAGCGATCAAAACCTAAGAAAGAATGTATAAAAGCCCAGTATATATATATAAATAACGTACACAGATTTAAGTAGAAAGGCGAAGAATGCATGTGGAACAAACGAAACCAAACGTTTAGACAGTGAGGCGACTGTGGTCGGTGAGAAGAATGTGTAGCATTCGAGAAGATACACCGCAGCAGCAGCAGCAGCAACAGAACAAAATGGTAGGTTGAACAAAAGAAAATAACAAAAAGTTGACAAATAAAGGACACCTGATATAAAAAAGGAGAATGTATGCATGTGAAGGAAACGTGATGTCCCGAAGCCTCGATGAACAAACGATGGAGATGGCTGGAATGGATCGGAAAATGGTATTATGCTCACCATCACTAAATGGGCAGTGAAATGTGAGCCTGTACTGCGCAGGTATGTTGTTTATAGTCTTTATGAGCTGATGCCACCAAACAGTGTTGTAATAACCATAAGGATTTATCACACTTGGTGGCTTATCGATGAGAGTCTTTTTCTCTGAGGTCAGAACAGTCGTTTAAACGGGGTTGAGATATAACGAGGTTACCCAAAACTCCTTGTGCAATAGTAAAGTTTGCTTTGGACTGAAAGTGCACCGTCGAAGGAAAAGGCTAACAACTGACCTCATCAGCGATCAAAATGTTTTTAGGACGATCCTTGCCTGGACACGGTTTGTTTTATATTCATTGCCATAACGCCAGCAGTGGCTTTTACCAAGGACAAAGAAGGTAGGGACGGGCAGGGTCTCGTACATCAAGAGTGAACTGCTTGCAGGAAAGAGGCATCTTAGATCCTCGAGTGCAAATTCGAAGCATGTTCGTGCAGTGTGAGATATCTTTTTATCCAAGTTTTCTCGTTGTCCTAGATGCTCGGCTGTACATGGACTAAGAGACGTGCAAGTGGTCTCACTGATTATACAGGCGATTGCACTAAGCGATCTTGTCGTCCAAAACACCTCATACAACATGTGGTCTCGACTACCAAGCGACTTCGTCGACCCACACTGCTGATCTCTGATGCTTTGTATACTAAGAGGTTAAAAACTTTGTCGTCTAACGGTTCTTGATTTCTTAAATCAGATATACAATAGCAAATGTTTCCAAGCTTTCACACAGTCTACTAAAGCCTTCATATGTCACTGATAGGCCATCAGATAGGCCACTATCACACCCCTATCACTACCCCTGAGAATACATCAACAAGTGGTTAGTTGACTGGTTAGCTAAAAAGTCTTTGATACTTAGACTTCATATTTCTCTGCCATCAGCAGATGTTGTACAGTAGCTTGAAGGCCACAGTATTGCCATATACTGTGATCGAAAGCGATGTCGTCGGGTCATACGCACTTGTCCTGTTTTCAACAGCGTAATAATTACCCAGATTATGCCACTCGATGTCAGCTGCTGGGTCGCTCTCATCGCTGGCATTACGACGATCAACAGACAGCTCAGTTCATGTTTGTCGTTGGGTTGATGAGCAACTGCATTGACACAGCAGCACCTAGAACTATTTGGCGCCGTTTAAGAATTTAAGACCACGGGCAATCGAGTATTAAACGTCATAGAACAGCGTTAAGGCATTAAGCTTTCTTAAGCACCATTTTTAAAATCAAACAAAAACTGCTCCATGTACTCCAATTTGGTGTATCCCAGTTCGCGTTTTGATGAGCGTCTTCGTATGCGTTCATTGTAGTTAATCTTGTCCCTTAAGGTTCTTTTTTTATTAGGCACATGAGAGTTTATTGTTAGTAATAAAAGATATATATTCTGACATATGTATGTCAGACGAATTTTAGATTCATGGAATCTTTTGGTCCCTATCCGCCAGAGAATAAGATCTAGAGGCTGCGGACCTTGCTTAAACCTTAATGCAGTCCTGCAGACGACTTATGTATCATCCCTTTCTACTAGACCGATGCATCAGTTCTGGTGATTGTAGCAATCCCGGTTGTACCACTCGGCTCTGGTATCCTACAGAACACTAGTGAGAAGCTTTTCTCCAGAGCGTGCAGAATCCACAGCATCCGGAAGCTTGCTATACTCCTCTGTATCCTGTCCCAATGTTAGTATACGTTGAGTCGTAGCCGAAGGTCAGTGTTCCTGGTATGGACCCAAACCACGTCATCAATGCACCCGGAACGCTAGCACACGTGGCTATGTCAATTGTGTGGGAGAAAATACGCTGCTAACGATTGTGCACCGTTTAAAGCATCACCGCATTGCAAACTTTTGGGCGGGTGGCGATGGGAGAGGCCGATCGTCAAATGATCGGCCGCTGACACACCTGGCACCCGTGGGATTTGTTGGTTGGTGGCGGGCGCGGGAGCGTGCTGATAATGGAATAGCCGCAATTCTTCCCATTGTCTACGGTTGATCGCCAGTTGCCCATCTGGGCTGTGTGTAGCTGGGGCGCGCACATGATGATTGGGTAGTTGGGATGGCATAGGTGGTAAGGTGGCTAGGTAGTAAGCTTAAATTATGTGATAACACTCAGCCAGCTGGAATGAAGCCGTACGGTTAAAACAAACGCGCCCGGTGCAAACTACTGGCGCACGCGTTTCCGTACACAACGGGCACGCATACACATCTGTTTGCTCGCTGAAAGTAGCAACACAGCAGCGCTAATCCAGCATGATGTTGCCAGCGTAGAGAACGGATACTAAGCGCTGCCCCGTTCGTGGCGTGCCACAGAGACTAGCAGGAGCTTAGCGCGAGAGAAGAGTATGTTAGTGCTAGTCGTCGTCGTCGTCGTCGTCGTCGTTGATCTGGGAAGGGGTGTTTAGCTAGTGTTTATGCTCCAGCTGCATGGGTTGGGGCAGTGGCAGCGAGCAGCGTGTTCTGGTGACGTACGGTGACAATAACGGTGGTCACGACAACGCGGATGATGATACTCGCAGGTCGCAACTTAAAAACCTCCAGATCCAGTGCTGCTGCATTCGTTACTGGGTGGGAAGCGTTGCGAGTATACTGTGTGTGTGTGCGAGTGTGCCTCTTTTTTATCATTCACCGTCAGTCGGGTCGGTCAGTTTTTCCAATTGATAAATTCTCTAATGCGACAATCTGCTCCACCGGTGCGGACTGGACTGTCTGAATTTAGTCGTATTATGACAGTGGCAACGTGCGGTAATAAGTGTTCGCGTTCCTCCCGTATGCAAATAGACTAAAGGAAGGGAAACCCGCAGAACCGCACAGGATCGTATTAAATGTGTTTTTGTCTGCTTTAAACCTCGCAAGCTGTGCGTTGTGAAAGGATGAGCATGATAGTGAGGATTTTGAATTTTTAAATGTGATCGCGTGTGTTGATATTCTGTGGTCCAAAAGCTGTGAGGTCGTACGCTAGTTGTTCGTTAATAAGGATATAAAGTGTTGTGACCGTTCTCTTGAACATTGAACAACCACACAACAAAACTGTGTAAGTGAAGTGCCAATTTGTGCTGCCTCGAGATACTACTATTACTACTCGATTAAGGTAATTCAATTTCGCAATACTGTTGACTGTATGTACTCGTGTTTTGCGCAATGTCGCCCGCACCAGCGTATGCACAAATGGCTCGGGGGCAAAACATTGCAAACCATCGTCCGATCGGTCGGGTTGTTTTTTTTTGCGCTGCTTTTATCGACGATCGATCCCATCAGTCCCATTCGTTCTGCAAAACGTGAACAAACAACGCATCGCTGATTGTCACATTCATCCAGGTTCGTGATCCATCCACCGGAAGTGACCGTCCATTTCTGGGCGGCAGGAAACAGAACGCCGAACGGCAGCTCTGAACCCAGCTCCACCCCACCCGGCAGCACGTGATGCTTTGATTGATATAATAGCTTTGAAATGAAATGCGAAAAAAAGACAATTCCAAATTAGCTCTATTTGAATATTTGGACAATTGGGCAGGAAAAGGAAGGCGGTGGCGCTGGTCGCGCTACTCTATATCGTGCTGATGCTCGAAGAAAAACGATGACAAATTGAGATGATTGCAAATCGTTTGTTTTGGTAATAATGTGCAATTGAATTTGGGGAACGCCATCAGGGTCATTGCTTATGTGCTATGGCGTGTTTTGGGACATGTTTTGGGATATGTTTTGGGAAGAGCAACTCCATTGTGTTCTGGTTTTGCATGGGATACGTGTAATACGTGAAGGTGCCTATTAATATACATTATTTTGGTAATTTTACAAACCCATCGACAAACAGACAATTGAACAGTCTAGCAAGGTGTTATTTAGAACTTTTCAGAATGTACACAACAATGTGTTTCGTGATGAATTTGCGTTCCTTGTTAAAACGCCTATTGCCAAGGAACCAAATTTAATGATAACCTTCTATTGCTTTGTAACACTTTTTTCTAATGCAATTTTTCTTTTTTTTCTCTAACGCACGTGGCTGGCGGAAAATGTCCACATGTGTAGCAGCGCCTAGAGTGTGTGTTGACACGTTAACTGTTGACACACATGCTATTTTCTTTGCTAATATGCTTCCAGCCATTAATTACGCCTATTGTTAAATGAAAGCACTTTTATGATCGGAAATGGCACATTTGGTGGCGTTACTATCCCATTAAGCTATCCCCCATACATAGTAAGGCGCCGAAAGCAAGACAAAGCTGTGTGTTTATTTAATTAACGACTGTTTTCTTGTTTAAACAGTCTTTGCAAGTGACATATTTTTGGCCCACGATCACATCATCTTGAGAGGAAGAAGCTGTGTTTGGGTTATCACAAACGATTCCGTTGCTGAGTAGACGCCCTCCTCTCATGCAAGCATCGGTGGTTCAGTGGTAGAATGCTCGCCTGCCACGCGGGCGGCCCGGGTTCGATTCCCGGCCGATGCAGTCGCGATTTCATTTTTTTTATTAATGCTGGTGGGTTCCTATGTTTTGGTAGTGATGGTTCAACTCAGAGTATTTATTCTTCGGTAGTATTTTATTTGTATGTTAAATAGATAATTCGAATGGCAGTTCGTGAGAGACTTTATCAATTAACCGCAAAAATAGATTGCATTTCATTGAGCTATCTCTCTTAACCCTCATGATCAGTAGCTATTTTTCTTGGCTAATGTGCCTCTGAAGTCCCTTCGCTCGACGAAGCGACCATCAGTGTGAAGATATTGTATATATCTAAATATTGATGAGTCACATGGTCGGCTTTGCCCCAAACATGGACGACTAGTTTTGTGTACGGATATGCATCATGCCAAGGATTATTCGCCGTCGAGATGAATTCTTTGACGCTGGATCATGGATTCACAACGATTGTAGCCACCAGTTAGTTTTTATGCAACATTAGAAGAGTCGTACCACGCTGTTGGGTTGCCGGAAACTATCCCTCTTTCTACGTTTTTGCCCTCGAATTTGAACCTCGAAGCGAATTTAACCGGTTGCAAGAATGTGCCACACTGTTTCTAATATCTCGAAATTAATGTTTGTACTTAAAATGGGCTTGCTAGTTCCTTGCTTGGCACAGGGACATCGACCGAATGACATAGAAGTTGTATATTTTGTTATTGCATGTGTTAGAGTGCTAGATCTTAACATGAGAGAGAGGATCATGCTGTAGATCATTTGTTGTACACACTTTGCCGTAAATTATGTGACTATGTGACAAAATCGGTTCTAACACGTTGGAATAATCTATTGGTGTAGAACAGGAAGGTCATGTTACATGTTTAGTTAAAAAAAAACACCAGTAATTTGTGATTGGCTATTTTCCATATTGTACAAAAGATGTCGTGGGAAACTGAAATGTCACTCGCTGGAAATCTAAGTGAACAAAAAAAAAAAAAAACATTCCTGCCCTAATAGCATGCAATAACAACACACGGAACGGTGGCAAGTCGAGTTGTGTAGCAGGTGATGCGGTGTAGCGATTTATCAGCCGAGAAGCTCACCCTCGAGAACGTGACTATAATAGCATTCTTCTGTGAGCGGTTCGGATCCATATCGGGGTCCGCTAGTGACTTCGCAGCGAAGGACAATGCAACCGAAAGCGGCAGGTGATGATCACTGTTGGTTCCGGGCCACATAATCGCGCCACCGAGCGAGGTGTAATAATTGTGCACGATCGCTGATCAAGCGCGACGAATTTTCTGTGTCAAGTTCTGAGTGCTTGGCTGAATGTCACCTGCGCGACACCTTCAAAGTTATCTGCGGGTCGATTCGCGGATGATTCGAAATCGTGTGCTTGAGTAACGCAAGTGTGTGTACCTTTATGTTACAGAGATTTCGACATTCGACAGAATGAGGGACCTTCAGCCTCAGAATGGCATTGAGAAAGTATCGGAGAAGCGTGACGAGCTGCCAGCGAAGGAGAAGAAAAGTCCGTCCTCTTTGCGAGAAAAGTATCTGTACTTTAAACGCAACATAACCGTCGAACCCATGCTGGCGTGCTACATCATGCCCAGCGTGCTAGCTGGGCTGGCCACCCAGAACCTGAACCTTGAGAAAGCGTGTCGAGTGAATCTGGCCTACGGTGATGAGATCTGCGATGCACTGACCCGGCGTGACACAGCAAACTACACGCAGTAAGTATGGGGTCATATGGTGTGTGTGTGTGTGTGTGTGTGTGTGTGTGTGTGTGTGTGTGTGTGTGTGTGTTGGAGTGTTTTCTAATGTCTCTTCCATACGATCGTGATCACAGCGAGGAAGAAATGGTCCAGCACCTGGTCGCGAAAATGGCCGGCTGGAAGACGGTGTTACAGAGTGCATTGCCCTGTATGTTGATACTGTTCTGGGGTTCATGGAGCGATCGTCACGGTCGGCGGAAGCCCTGCATGTTGATACCGATCATCGGCGAGTTTATGACCGCGATCGGGTTAATTCTGTGCACGTACTTCGAAAAGGTTCCGATGGAGGTGGCCGGCATAACGGAAGCCCTGTTTCCTGCGCTGACCGGCGGTTGGTTCACGATGTTCATGGGCGTCTTCAGCTACATTGCCGACGTGACCACGACCGAGGAACGGACGTTGCGCATCGGAATAGTGAACCTATGCTTTTCCTTGGGCGTTCCCATCGGTATGGCCTTCAGCGGGATCCTTTTAAAGTGAGTCAACGTGTGGTCTAACCGGAGCATAGCAGCGTGACGACCACCTGACACTACCTTTTTCGTTTTTCGCTCAACAGACAGATCGGCTTCTACGGCGTGTTCTCCATATCGGCCTCCCTCTACCTGGTAGCGTTCTTTTACGGTGCGTTCGTCGTGAAGGAGGTGGACATAGTGAACGAAAAGCAGCGCTTGCGAGCGAAGGAAAAGGGACTGCTGGCCGACTTCTTCGATCGCGAGCACGTGCTGGAGACGTTCCGGGTGGCGTTTAAGATCGGCGAACGGCAGCGTCGTCTGCGCGTGATCATGCTGATGATAGTGGTGATGGTCGTGATTGGTCCACTCCACGGTAAGTACGACACGGGGAATATTCGGTGCCCAAGGGTCGTCCCCACGTCGTCACTGTCCCCTAGCTCCGAACGCAAGATCACGGAAGCCAGAAATTAGCCTTGATTAGACAACAAACATCGTCCGGGGAATCTGTACTCAGAAGTCTGTACGAGTTCAAGGTCTAGCTGGCGAGTGGATAATGCTCTGGTCCCCATGATCTTTGCGCACTAGTACGGTACAAACTAGTCAACCAAGCACCACTTCTGTTTTTTTGCAGGAGAGATGGCGGTAATTTATCTATTCACACGCTACCGGTTCAACTGGAGTGAGGTAGAGTTTAGCTTCTTCTCCACGTACGGCATGCTGACCGGGCTGATTGGGACGCTCTTTTCCGTCGGTGTGTTTTCACACATGCTCAAAATAGACGACGCACTGATTGGCGTTATGTCATGCATGTCGAAGATACTGTCGAGCTTTGTGTACGCGTTTGCGGTCACCACCTGGCAGCTTTACCTGGGTAAGTAAAAAAAAACACAAGTGAACCGATTAGTACAGACATGATTGGTAGGGAAATGGAGCAAATTGGGGAAGTAGAGCAATTATACATCATTTTGTCTAACTACACTGGCCTTGTGTGCATGTGCAATGGTTTTACTAATGTGCACCGCTATGAGATCTCTTATTCAGTGTAGTTAGAACGATTTTAAGTTGAAGTTTCTGAACACATATGGCACTCTTTTCCAGATCTATCTAGTTCTGCTACTCATAAGAACGTTTCTCGAGCTTCTGTCGGCGTTAAATACGAATAACAATAGTTACAGATTTTGCAAACGTGCCATGTATAATAAACAAGATATTCGTTTCAACCGCTAACCGTGAAACCGTTTTAAACATCAATGATCTGTGATAATGGCCATGATGCTGCCTTCACGCTGACTTCTAAAAAACTTGTCTTATTGAAATGGAACATCCTGGGATGAACAATAGAATAAGATCACTTATATATCCGATCTTCAACCATTTCACCCATTTTAATAAATATATTAAAATTTCGAAGGAGTATCATCAATATTTTGACGCTATTTTCCATTGTTTGTTTGTAAATAAAACAAACAAATCTTTGATAAGAAAAAATAAATTAAAAAGACACTTTGCCATTAAAACTCTCTAACTATGTAATTGTATCATTTTCCTAAAATCTTCAACTGAATTTTACAAAAACAAATTACATCAATTGATTGAACATCGTCATCACAATCTCAATTTTACGATGTAAAAAAATTAACTGGTCTCATTCTTTTGTCCGACTCGGTATGTTTTCATTCTGTCCTTTTCCATTAACATAAATACACCTTTTGACCTATTTTGAGTAACTTTTCGACTGCTACATTAGATACAGTGTAGGTGTTTGGGGCCTTTGCCGACTGCTACATCAGATACAGTGTAGGTGTTTGGGGCCTTTGGGACATCGTAAAAATTAGAACAAAATCAATGCTTTTCCCTCTAATTTCCATTAAATTTGATAGTTAAAAAAAGTCACGTTTCCGACTGTAAAAATAGACTACATGTGCTGATAGATTTTGATGTTGTTAGATTAAAAAATCAAGCACTTAAAACGGACAAAACCTTTATTTTGATTTATGATGCTCATCAAGTTGTTTGTAAGATAATGTTGATGAATCTTTGAGTCTCGGCACGGAATGCTGTGAAACTGCATCACCTTTCGCCCTGTGGCTTGGGAATTGATATGTCATAAACTGAAAAAGTGAAAAATACAATAAAGCAGCACAAGTTAAATAAAAATTATTTAATCTCTTTGAAGCATTTAGATTTAATTTTTAAATCCATGACTTTATTCAGTTTGCAATTAAGTTTTCAACTTACAATTTATTTACTAACCACGATCATAATGATTTATAGTACAATTGTATGTTTTGGATTATTATTTAGGTTTCTAAGTGACTAAGTTCCCACTTCCATTTTTTGTGATCAAGATGAGAGAGATTGCACTCACGTGTATAAAGTTCGGAAAGACTGATTGCAGCAGCTTGCTCTTTGCTTATATTGAAATAAAATTAACACTTGATCAAGCTTTATGAAGGCTACAGGGTAGAGATTGAACATTCATAGAACTTGGTGATGCAGATTCATAAGATATTCGTTAGCTATTTAAAAGAGTGCGGTAACGTCTCACATGATCTTCAAACAGCAGCAGCAACATTTAAAAAAACATTTAACAATCTGTTTGCAGGCCCCATCGTGGAAATGCTCAATGGTACCTCCTTCATTTCGATGCGCTCGATCGCGTCGAAGCTCGTCGCAAGCGATGAACTCGGCAAAGTAAACTCGCTCTTCGGTGTGGCCGAGGCGTTGATGCCACTGGTGTACGCCCCACTGTACACCACCGTCTACTCGCTGTCCATCAACGTGCTGCCGGGAGCATTTTTCCTGCTAGGGGGCGCTCTCACCTCTCCAGCGGTAGTGATTTTTCTGTGAGTAATTCGCGCGCGCTTCTGTGCGATCGAAAGAGAGAGAGAGAGAGAGAGAGAGAGAGAGAGAGAGAGAGCGAACGATCGTTTTGTCGCGAAAAGCACGCATTGCCGGTGTTGACGTTGTTATCTCCAATTCCAGCTGGATGTATCGCGTGCACAGGCGCGAGGCACGAGAACTAGCGGAAGAAAAGCGTGCCGAGGACAAGTACCGACAGCTGGACGACAGTGCCGAAAGCAACGGGTGTCGTACGATCGGGACGGAACCGCTGGAACGGAAGCGAACCGTGCGGCCCGATTATGGTACGGGAATCGCTAATGCTGCCTTTGAGGATGAGAATGTGATTGCAGGAAGGCAGGATAAACAACACCACCCAATGACGACGCCAATGACGACGGCGGTGAACCAATCGAAACTGTGATACTGTCGCTGGATCAAATACATGAAACAGATTTAGATGTAGTATATGTGTGTGGATGTGTGTGTGTGTAAATACAATGGAAGTTGAATGTATTAACCGTTTTTGCTTCTAGTGTGAAGTGGATTTTATTTATTGGCTAGCTTGACGACGACTTGGGATTTCGGAGCGGTAGTAAACCACCGACCGACCGACCGAGTGGCGTTACCAACGGCAAGTGGTAAGCTTACACTAATCGTTCACTGGAATTCGACTCTGAAGCTTACGATGCAAATTGCATTTTCAGTCGGATTAGTCTGTGATTAGCGATAGTGGTGGCTCGTAGAGTGCTGTTCAAGCGGTCCACTGAGTAGTGTTGGTGGTATTAGCGCGGTTTGCAGATAACATATCTCGATAAGTGATGCGTACTACTACTGCAAGGCAGTGATAAGCCGAGCTGGAGCCATGCATTGAGACTGTGTGTGTGCTTTACGCTCTACGTGCGGGAGCGGAGTAATCCTCGCCGATCGGTTTGAAGTACCCAAGCTCGCTCGTCCAAGTGGCAAAAAGCTGCGATCAAACGGCATTGCACGAACATATTAGGTGCAACGCACGGAAAGTTCTCCGACAGTTGATCGAGCAAAGTTGAGTTGTGCGGAGGCAAAAAGCGACTGCACCCTAAAGCTGCGGGTGCGCGATTACCATTCCGTGGTCAGTTCCTGGACGGTGCGTGGTCGGTCTGGTCGGTTGTTGTAGCCATACCGGCGAAATAATATGTGATTTTAATACCGAATAGTTAGTGTTGTGCTACTGTGTTGCCGCCAGCATTGGGGCTAAGCTAATTGCGCAATATCATACGGCGTGGCAGTGTAACGAAAGCGTTCGCATACCGACGATCGGTCGGCAGACGGCTAGTTGAGTGTGTGCGCAGTGCGATCAGTTTGTACGATCGATTGTACCATACCGGGCCGCTGGCAGAAGGTACCGGAAAATGAAGGTAAGTGTACGGAGTAAGTGAACGAAAGGGAAATAGGTACCGATCGATCGATCGAACGGTCGGCGAGTCTTTCGTGACTTGAATATCCGGTCGAATGGTTGTGGTGCGGGTGCTTTTACCTTCCACTCTATGGCACGTGGGGCGAATTGTAGCCCTCGTTTTGATCGATTTCTGCACATTCATTGGTATTAAGAGGGAAGCATCAGCATGACCTTCACATGCAGCAGCATCTCGCGAGAGAATGACGCAAATTTGTGATAGGGATTTTTGAATTCTCACCACGGACGGAAAGATCGGATTAGACTGTTGCTTCAAAGATTCACCGACACGCTTGCAAAATATGGTCCCGTTCGCAATGATAATCATCGAGTGCATCATGGGCAGATAAATGGTTCACCGGTGTTGTTGTAAAAGTAGCAAGTCAAATATTTATTTGTCATCATTGCTTAATTGTTAGCCATTATCTAATCGGCCATTTTTGGTAGCTTGGTAGTGGTACGGTTTAATTAGTACGCCCTATTAAGCTTGAACAGTATCTGTGTGTAAAATTTCCCCTTTGTATTACCACCGATATTACACTAAAGCCATTTGGCCATAACCTCTGTTCGTGCCGCACGCCACCACGTGACTCGCTGGCAAAGTCATTGTTTGCATTTGGTTGTTGATTATGATCACTCGTGTACTGGTGTAGTAGAGAGGTGAACATTATTTTAAATATGAGATTTCAACAACTTTTCCGTTTCCAGGTATTTGCATACCTTCTTTGCCTGTGGGGATGGTATGCGGGAGCATCCCTGGCTATACCGCAGGCGGTAGTGCAGCGTGATGAGCTTACCGAGGAGCAGATGGCAACGACCCTGGAGCAGTACGATCAGGACGTGCGCTATCACTGCAACATCAATGCGCTAGCAAACTGGAATGTGGCGACTGATACGGAGAATGAGTACTTCCAGGAAGTACAGGTACGTTGAGAGTTGAATAATTAAATTGACAACATAAACCGTTATATGCTTCTCCTCCACACACACACAGAACAATGTATCTCTGGAGTATGCAAAATTCCGCACGGAATACTACGAACAGTACTTTAAGAGCGCCAACGTGGACAGGTATAAGAGCGAAAAGATTCGCAAACAGCTGCGATTGCTGAAAGATCTAGGGACAGCCGCCCTGCCGGCCGAAAAGTTGGCCACACTGAACCGTGTGTTGCGGAAAATGGACACCGCCTATCAGCTTGCCGAGGTGTGTCCGTATACGAATCAGCAGTGTGGCCCGAGTGACGCGAAATGGACACTTGATCCGGAGCTGGAGAAGGTGTTGGCCGAATCGGGCGATTACGATGAGCTGGAGTACGTGTGGCGACGCTGGCGCGAAGAATCGGGCAAGAAGATGCGCTCGGATTATAAGGACTATGTGCAGTTGGTAAATGAGGCAGCTAAACTGAACGGGTACGAGGATTATGGTGCCTTGTGGCGTTCGAAGTACGACGATGCGCAGCTACGGGACACGCTCGAGCGGCTCTGGAGAGAGGTCGAACCGTTGTACGATGAGCTGCACAGCTACGTGCGGTACCGGCTGTTCGAGCTGTACGGTGATCGTATGGATCCGGCGAACCCCATGATTCCGGCCCATCTGCTCGGCAACATGTGGGCCCAATCGTGGGCCAATATGTACGATCGACTGAAGCCGTTTCCGAACGCAAGCCTGGTCGATGTGACGGCAAAAATGAAAGAGCTAAGCTACAACGCCACGAAAATGTTTGAAATGTCGGACGAATTCTACCAGAGCATGGGCTTGCCGAGCAGCGCAATGAGCTACGGGCCGAAGGCGGTGATTGTGAAACCACCGCAGAAGATCGTTTGCCACGCGTCGGCATGGGATTTCTGCGACGGAGAAGATTTCCGCATCAAGATGTGCACGAACGTTAACATGGAGGACTTTGTGACGGTGCATCACGAGATGGGACACATCATGTACTACATACTGTACAAGGATCAACCTTTCCTGTTCCGTACCGGGGCAACGCCAGCGTTCCACGAAGCGGTCGGCGATACGATCGCCCTGTCGGTGGCCACACCGAACCATCTGCGCAAGGTAGGTTTGCTGGACGAGTACGAGGACAGCCAGGCGGACAATGTGAACGCGCTGTTTGAGATGGCACTGGAACGGGTGGCATTTCTGCCGTTCGGCTATCTGATCGATATGTGGCGCTGGGATGTATTCAGCGGCGCTGTGAACGAAACCGAATGGAACGCACACTGGTGGAAGCTGCGCGAAAAGTACCAGAAGGTGTATGCGCCGGTTCCGCGTTCGGAGGACGATTTCGACCCCGGTGCAAAGTATCATATTCCGGCCAGCTCGCAGTACATCGCGTACTTTTTAGCACACATTCTGGAGTTTCAGTTCTATCGTGCACTGTGCATCGAGGCGGGTCAGTACGATCCGACGCAAAAGTCTACCCAACCGCTGCACAAGTGTGATTTTTACAACAGCAAAGCGGCTGGCGATAAGCTGCGTGAAGGGCTTTCCCTTGGCTACAGTGAAGATTGGCAAGATGCGCTTGAGAAGCTGACGGGAGAGCGGGAGATTAGTGGCCAAGCGCTGTTGGAATACTTTGCACCGTTGTATGAGTTTTTGAAGGCGGAAAATCGAAAGTTTAAAGCGGCGGACATGAAAAACATTGTTGACCGGTACAGTGATCAGTACTCGGTGGCATG
Source organism: Anopheles stephensi (assembly GCF_013141755.1). NCBI lineage: Eukaryota > Metazoa > Arthropoda > Insecta > Diptera > Culicidae > Anopheles > Anopheles stephensi. The sequence goes on from NC_050202.1 coordinate 42,610,361, forward strand.
CAATAGGCAGGTGAAGGCACAGTACGCCACGCAGGTCAATGTTGGCAATCCCGAGCTACAGCAACAGCTGACCGAAGTACTGGCCGAAAACACGCAATTCGTGCTGGACAACTACAATCGCTACTTTGCCGACGTTAATCCGCAGGACTTTTCCGCGGAACCTATGTTGAGCCGGCAGCTGACGTTTTTGACGCAAATTGCGATCAACAAGCTTCCGTCCCAGGATCTGGCTAAGGTGAGTTGGGTCATTTGTTTCCGTCTCTGTTTGTTAAATTCTAACGATACATTGCTTTACCCTCTTCTGCAGCTACAAAACGCTCTGGGTAGAATGCAGAACACCTACAGCAGCGCAACGATTTGTCCGTTCGCTGATCAGCAGTGTACTGAGGGGAAACTATCACTGGATCCCGAGCTGTACGAAATTATGGCCAAGTCCGAGAACTACGATGAGCTACAGTACGTATGGCAGGAATGGCGGCGCAGCACGGGACGCAACATGAAACGCGACTACATGGACTATGTGGAGCTGATGAATCGGGCCGCTCGGCTCGGTGGCTTCGAAGACATGGGAGCGTTGTGGCGATCGTCATTCGAGCAGGAGGACTTTGTGGAACACATGAAGCGTCTTTGGGACGAGCTGAAGCCTTTCTACTCTGAGTTGCATCGGTATGTACGCCGCAAACTGAAAGCGCTCTATGGAGAGCGAATGAACGACGCCAATGGCAATATCCCGGCCCATCTGCTCGGTAACATGTGGGGTCAGTCGTGGGTGAATCTGTACGACCGAACGAAACCCTTCGCAAACACGGTTGACTTGGACATAACGGAAGCCTTAAAGACGAAGAACTATACCACTCGGCAGTTATACGAGATTGCAAACGATTTTTATGTCGGACTCGGTCTGCCCGACAACAGCATGAGCTACGACACCGAGCTGGGTGCGATGATAGAGAAGCCGACGGACGGGCGCATCGTGACGTGCCATGCGTCCGCGTGGGACTTTTGCGATCGGAAGGATTTCCGCATCAAAATGTGCACGCGCATGAATATGGAGGACTTTGTGACGATTCACCACGAGATGGGCCACATTAACTACTACATACTGTACAAGGATCAGCCGGTGACGTTGCGCAGCGGTGCAAATCCGGGCTTTCACGAGGCGGTCGGTGATACGATATCGCTATCGGTGGCCACGCCGAAGCACTTTGAAAAGATTGGCCTGCTGCAGGGCTACAACGATACGTACGAGGAGAACATCAATGCGCTGTATCAGAAGGCGCTCGATCGTGTAGCGTTCCTACCGTTTGGGTTGCTGATCGATATGTGGCGTTGGGAGATTTTCGAAGGAAATCTGGAGTATGACCGTTGGAACGAGCGTTGGTGGGAACTGCGGGAAGAGTATCAGAAGGTCGCGGCTCCAATTGCAAGGGATAGTGACGATTTTGACCCAGGAGCAAAGTACCACGTTCCTTACGATAGCCAGTACGTGTCGTACTTCATTGCGCACATCCTGGACCTGCAGCTGCATAGGGCGCTCTGTAAGGCAGCCGGTCAGTATGATCCGAATGATGCGGCCAAACCACTGCACAAGTGCGATATCGACGGATCGCGCGCTGCTGGCGATCTGTTGCGAGCGGGACTTTCGCTTGGCCGATCGGTACACTGGTCGAAAGCATTGAAAGCCATGACGGGTGAGACGGAACTGCGCACGGATGCGCTGCTGGAATACTACAAACCATTATACGAATTTTTGAAGGAGGAAAACGCGAATGCTGGAACTGCTCGTATGGCATCCGCGTCGATCAGTCTACTGTTGGCGGCTTGTGTGTTGTTTGTGTTGAAATTGTGTTAGGACTGTTTTGATAATATTTTTTATTGTTGCATTCCGTTTGTATTGTTAAAAAGTGTTTGATTTTCTGTTTTCCGTTTTCATCTTACCATAAGCAAATTGCGAGTGGGAAAGAAGCTCATTGGTAAAAATATACTTTCTTATCGCAAGGGGCTGCGATAAGTGTTTGGTGCCAATGTCCGCGAAAGGCGCGACGCTACGCAGTACGCTAAAGTGGTCGTGTATTGTGCTGGTCAGTGAACGCCAATTGATAGATAACAATGTTAAATTACTTGCAGCGGTGCTGCACGTTCAGGAGGAGGAGTCTTATTAGCGTTCGTGCGGAACATTGTTGTTGTTCTTGTTGCACGTTTTGCTGAAAGTTTGGTTAAAAAAAACAAGTGTGCCGTGAGACTGGGACGCTTAAAATGGACTGATGTGAGATGATAAAATGTATAAATAAAAACTGAAACTGTTTTAAGATTGAATGTGCAGCTCAACGATATCAAATAAACTGGGCACGAAAATATTGTTTATTATTTTATTCCGAAAGCTGTGTCTCTTACCTGGAGTTTTGGTGTGCCATTTCTAACATTGCTGCTATTGTTAACTGGACTGAATTTAATTTTGGTGCGGTTCGGTGGCTGATCTTCACTCGGCAGGACCAGGGATCCAAACGGAGCCTCCCCGTAAGCAAGATTGACTATCCAGCTACGGGTACAGTCAAATTACAAACAGCCAGAAATGGCAGTGGCAGGCCAAGACCGTTCGAGGCTGTAGGGTCAAGGAAGAAGAAGACGGTATTAGCGATTCCTAACCGCGGGAACCAGAATTGATTTAATCACTGAGTAGAGTGAGCGGTCACCAAGGTCTTCATCGTTATTTAGATAGACTCGTTGCCTAAGTGCTCTTATTGTTCTAGATGCCTTATAATCCAAAACAACACCACGATTTAGGGAACACATCATCGAAAGGGACTGTAGAAGCTAGAATAGTAAAGGAGCTAGAAATTAAAATAGCAAGTGATCAGATATTAGGTATCAGTGCTTAGGAGCTATGCCTGATCGACCAAGAGACTTAGTAATCGCAGATGCTTCGCCTTCAAAAAGTGATTGTCGTCCAAGGGACATTAACTACAAGGAGACTTCGTAATTGAAGAGAATTTATCTACCAAGTACCTCTTCGTCCAAAACTCGCTACCAAGGGCTTTAGTATTCGAAGAGTTTCGGTTGTCCAAGTTTAATTGGGATTTATCTTAAAAAATACCTTTTCTTTCATCGGGATTTCCTCGTTTAAGGGAGTTCTTCGTCCGGAAAACATTTTCTTCAAATGAACATAGTAGTACTAGTAGTTGAGGTTGTCCAATTCTCAACTATTAAGAGATCTTATCAAAGTCGATCGATTATAGAGAGACCTCGTCTAACAAGCGTCGAAAAGGCATAATTTACCGAGAATCCCCGTCATTCAAAGGACGTTTCGCCCACCAAGAGGTGTCTTAGTCGAAAGGAGCTAATCTACCAACGAACTTCGGAGACGATGTGATCTCGTCTTCCAAGGGGTTCAATCAAACAAGAGCTCTTGACGTCGAATATTCCTTATCTATCAAGTGACATTCTTTCCGTGCAAATCCCATTGAATCCGTCTTACTGAATGCAGGACTATCTGTCTTGCTACGGGTAAAATCAACTCAGAGCTAGCCAGAAATGGCATGCCGAGACCTTTCGAGGTTGTAGTGCTAATGAAGAAGAAAAAGTGATTTTACAATATTTTACCATTAACACTACAATTGTTTAAGATGTGTAGGATAACGTTAACACACAATTTGAATCGATATACATATTAATCTCACCTGATCCAGAATTTCAAATTCATCCGAAACACTATTTTTAAAATATGGCGCAAAAATATCGCTTGCACGTGTTCAGCATCTCTTTCTTTCTCTCTCTCGTCACACTCTCTTTACATTTTGATTCGTTAGCCAGAGAACAAGAGAGTAAAAGGAGTATTTTTGAGAGAAGTTTTCCACGTAGAAACGAGTCTCAGTAGCTAATCGAAAATCGTCTCACTGTCGTGAAAGAGAGAAGGATCTGCCCTGGGGAAGCATGTTTACACGAACGAAAAGTGATAGTTTGTCGAGAGCTGTAATCATCGGCATGATTGATGACAGTGGTTAGTTTGTCAAATGAAGGCTGTTTCCGATCAATTGAACAATTAAATTCGACACTACTTGCAGCACGACACTAGGTCGTTGTAGCCAAACGTTGTGGGATGCCGCGATTCAATTGTATTCATGTTGAGTGTAAGGGACAGTTCTACTTGTGCATGTGAAGCTAGCGATGTGAGTACAATATGATGTTATGATTATGAAAGGAGATGTTTACTTGGTTTAAATGGCTATTTCTTTTTAGCTCAATAGCTTTCACTATAAGTTAAATAAATGTAGAAATACCTTCATAGATAACAACGACTATATTTTCCCTGTATAACTATAAAATTCTTCGGTAAAAATCCCCTCTTTTTCACCATCAATTAGGGGCCATTAATTATACCCATAAAAACTGGTTGTTCAATTAACGAATTTTTCCTTCTACACGCACCCAAAGTCCACCCAATGTGCATTTACCACAAAACAGATGGGAAATTTTGTGGAGAGAATCCGATAGCGGCTCTTGCACGATATGCTCATGAACTGTCCCTCAGAATCTCCCGCAACGATGCAAACGGTTTCCTATAAAAGAACAACGCTCACCGCAGCTCGCGTTCAGTCGTGTATCGTGCGTCGTGCGTGTAAAGAAGTTTATTTTCGGTTTGCTGGTAGATTCAACATTGACCAGCACAGCAGCGGTAACAAAACCACGATGACAGTGTAAGAAGCATCTTTAAGTGATTCGAGAATGTATGTGCCGTTCCTTGAGTCTGAACAAGCCGTTTGTGATTCGACGACGTTGGACCATAAGTGGTAGCTCTGACAAGTGACTCACGACCGACCGAGCGGTGGCGCCCACAGATGATAGTATGTTAATTTCGGTCCGGCATAATGTGCCACGCTCAAAGTTCAAAGTGCGGAAAACTTAGCAGTGCTTAGAATTGATGGAAATTCAGTTTGGGTCTACACAGATGGTGTTGAGGCGAGCTGGTTAAACATGATTGACAGCGATAATGAAACGGGCAGCATAAACGATTCCTCTCCGTTGGTTGGTTCGTTGTTTGCTAAGGCGGTGCGTGGAAACTGACCTGGAGCTCGGTTATTCGGTTGGTGTTGCCGGAATAATGCCGGGAGCGTATGTTGGCCAAAGCCCGGGGTTATAGCAGGGATATAAAAATATGAATCGATTCGCTTTTACGACTGGTGCAGAAAAATGTGATTCGCATTTTGCGTACGGTTGATTAGCTGCAAGGCGAAGAATGATGAATGCCATGCCTTGGGTCGTTCGTGCTTTCTACGTTTATGGCTTTGTGATAAAAGTGTAGTTAAGTAGCTGTGGTAATGGTATGAAATTGATGATTTCTTTCCCATTTTTTTTACATTTTTGGACTCGTAGTTCAGTCCAAAAAACACCAAAACAAAGTAAGGTTGATGTTACCTACCTAGTTCTTGTACTAAATCAACAGTGTAGTTTTTATCCGCAATACCTTGAGCCTTGATGCGTGATAACGAAGTTATTCCTGTCGAACATCTAGTTTAGTATTTGCTCCTACCAATGTATGCTCATAGCAGAGAAAACGGCTTTTGGTAAAATTAAATTGTTTCTTCTGGTATCCCTTTTATGGGATGAATCATTAACGAGTTAAGGCGGTACGGCTGTACTGGTACGAGCAGGATCTAGGCCTCTGCTTCGGAAGAAGGCGTTAGGTGGAAGAAAACGTCGTAATTGAGTAACGTTCGTTTTCAGATCCCTAATTATATACCACACGCTGTTAAAATTGAAAACAGCATCGCATGTTTTGTTGAGCCTTTGGAGGTTCGATACAGTATGGGTATCTGAAAGTTGGAAATAAAGTAAGGATATCAATAGGGTGGAATTAGTAGGTAATTGAGCAGAATCGAAGTTGATTACTTGGGTGTTAGCAGTATGGTTTCAAGGAAATTGAAACAAGATCTTCAATTAGTTACAGTTTGGTGTGACTAATCCAAAAGCAAGAACCAATGTGGATCACAAGCATCCATGAAGATAATTTTTGAACACAGAAAAAAAAGACACTAGGACTCAAATTTCGAAAGGATGTTAAAAGTTGTTTGCTAACTCTTTTGTTCTGTGCTGCCGATAGCTCCTACAAAACGCCAAGTAATCAAATGTTCAAGGTTTCATCCAAAAGACGATCCAAAGTTTGTTGATAGCTTCGTGATGATTCAAGATAAAACTAGCAGAATGGTCCGAACTGAGACATCTTGTGCTAGGGCATGTTACCGGTGAGCTAACAAACCATTAACGTGTCTCCTTGCAGCCTCCGGGTTGGCGTGTAAATGTTCGGTGACAGATTGTCTCGAAAATGCTACGATAACACGCACAATGCGACGATATCTTGTACGAGGTAGAAAAGCATTGTTTGTCTGAAAATGATGCTTTATTATGGAAATTATGGAAAAGTTTTCCGTCCAAAACTGTAAAACAATTTATCTTCAACGTTTTTTTTTTCTTGAAAATTCATACCATAATGTCGGGAACTCCCAGTGGGCGAGAAAAGCAAAACAAAAAATAAATCTGTGTCAAGGGCACAGGTCAAATCCATAGGAAAATGTGTAATGTGCCACCGGGGAGCAATGAGTAAATTGAGCCTAATTTTAAGGTTCTGGCGCCCCGGGAGTGTGAACAAGGTCCACTTAGTTGGCTTAGTCGACAGTAAAAAGGATAAAGTGCATGAGGAGAGTTATGATGCAAAATGTTTGTTTTAATTGGTTTTTTGGCGTTCATTTTTAGACATAAATTCCGAGAGGGAGACAGACTCCATAAAGGCTTCTTTCGGAAAATTGATCAAACTGCTACTCTCTAACTGACCTGCTCTCGGTACCAAAAAAGGCCTACCGTTCTTTAAAACTAAATCAATTTCAATCTTCATAGTAGCTCACAATTCGGTGCCAGTACTTTCGGTGCCAGGAAAACACGGTAAACCTCCGTGCCGAACGTTATTCTCGGAAATTCCACGTAACTGATTTTATATCCTTCATCTCTGATTGCTGATTGAGGTAGAGAGAGGGTCTATAAAATCAGGTCACGTACAAGCGATTTGTTTCAACTGAGTTATCCAGTACGTTAGGTACCGCGTTTAACGTCGGAAGGATGATTCCCAGTCGTAAGCGTATAAGGATATGTAGGTGATTTGCATGAGACATTAAACTCAACAGTTGAATCCGTTGACGACACGCTGGAACTGAACGACAAGCGCTAAGAACGCACATCGTCGTCGAAACTTGCCCTTGAATTTGCTTGTGCAGAAGCAAACCGGTGGCAATTGTTTTATTGAGCTATATCCGACAAGTGTTTTTATCATTGCCATTACGGTCAATACCGATCGGTTGAGGTACCGGGTGCGATGGAAACTTGTGCGGAGGCCGCACACGAAGAGTTGGTGTCAGTGTTCCGTTTTGAGAATTCGAAATGAAGCACTCTTGAGATTGTGTTTTTGATGCGTTACTAATTGCCGTATTTTCTTGCTTGCTCGAATGTTTCAAGCTGACGGAAGAGTTTCGAAAGAGGTGTCGAAAGTGTTGTGCTGCAACGAGAATGAAATTAGCCTAATTGAGCGACTCAAATGAAAAGGTATCCGCTCATTAGCGTTAAATCTCATTTCAAACAGTCAAAAGCTGGTGAAATGATTGGAATAAGGTAAAATAATTTAACTTAATTTAAAAAATGCTTCAAATTATAAGAAATCTTCTAACATTTTATAATAAGAGCAATTCACCCGTTTGCTACGTTAGTAAACGACCAGGCTGCTCCATTAGGCACTCCGGGTCGTAGGGTCACCCCGTATGATGTCAGTGTGAGCGGACTGACTTTTCTTCCTTAAATTAATCCACACAATCCATTAATCATCTTCGACACCTATCTGGCACCGAAAGCCGGGAACCTGCGCCGGGCTAAAAATCAATTTGTTACAAATTCCTGCGATCCCTGAACGTGAAGCTTTTAGTCAGGACCACCGGGTTGGGACAAAGGAGCAAAAGAGCCTGTAAGGGGAACTTCTGTCGCTGTGTAATAAATCATCATTCATTGGAAGGAGTTTCATTACACGCGCGTGGTAGGGGAAGCGAGAGATTAAAAAAAATCTACTGGGATGAGTATAACGAGGCGCAAAGGCCGAAGTGTTTTTGTACAAAAATAACTTTGACCAAACATATTGTGAAGGAAACGAGAAATGTGAACCCACTACTTGGTAGGTGGAAAATGCCATCGGGAGAAAGATAAAAAATCCCTATAAATTTTCATACTAGCGCTTAGTTTACGTCCCTAGCCAAAAAGATTTAAAATTCAAACGATTCTAGCCACAAGGCAAGAAACAGCTTTATTGCTACCAAGCGTGGTACCATCGTAAGGTAAAATGTTTTTTCGTGTTTTTGTGCCTGGCATGCGGAGAAATTCACACCGTACGCAAACGTACTCCCATTATCAGCGCGATATCGTCTTTATCCACCGTGCTGGTTCATTGATGCGTTTTTGGGCATTGCTATCGTGAAGTGAAATGTGTTCCATTTGTGGGTAAAATTTATGCTAATTTTGTGGAGCCACCTAGACATTTTAGCTAACGTTCCCAAGAAAGCTCGAAACGCCGTTCTGAAGAATGTGCCGCACTGGCTGGTCGGTTCTATCGTGGTTGGCAGGGAGTAAACAGAAAGATAAAAATAACCATCTGAAGTGGTGCGATCTGGTTGTGAAAATATGGTCGGCGTGACATTGACCCAGAACATGAAGCCGTGGTTTTGAGTGATATTTTGAGAAGCGTGTACGATAGTATTATTTTTCCGTATTATTCTAAAAAACTGAGAAAGGTCCGCGAGTAGTATTGTTTACACTGGTTGTGTGTTGTGATACCAGAGATGTGATGTTTTGGCGTTTTTTTCTTAATACAACATACAGCTCCAGCTAAACGCAGAGGTTACAGACGACAGCATTTATGAAAAAAGTTTCCACGTACTTGAAGGATACGGAAACCAACCTGATACAGATTTCCTCGGTGCAAGTGCCAGCAAGAAAAAACAAACAAACGGCTAAACCATGTACGGAATGCTGCTGGAGAGCGTACAACACTTTGTACAGGTAAGTAAAGCAAACTTCCTTCTTTATTATGAACTCGAACTGCGCTCGCTCCCTGTGTGTATTTTTTGTGTTTGTTAGAACTTACGATTCTTCATATTTAATATTAGAGGAATGACCCATTAGAGACGGTTCGGTACCGATGGTGAGCAGAGGAAAAAAACCGTTCACCAAGGGAAAGTCGTTTCCAGTTCGTGAAGGGTCGTAAAAAACTGTAGGTAATTTGCTGTTATGTTTTGTTGTCTCAGAACCTTCGCTGCGTTGTGTGATGCAAATTGTATGCTCGCTTGTTTGCTTGCTTCATTGACTACAAACGAGTGGTGCGGTGCTTTTTGCTTCTCTGTTGGAATCCATTTGCAGCTCAAACACGCCTTGTCGTTTAATCCTCTAAAGATCCGTTCAAGCGGACGCAGTTCGTTTAGTTACCTTTTCATAAGCTTACAAGCGTGTACCACCATCTAGCAGCTGATCTGAGATTATTTTAACACTCGCACAAGTAGCTCCAATTTGTTTATGTTTGCTAAAGTTTTTTTCAAATGTGCAAGATATTGCAGATAATATTATTTAGGCTTATTATACAGAGCTTTAAGGACAACGAAATAAATTAGATTTAAATATTCTGAAAAATATTTAAACATTTGTGGAAGAATCAATAAATCACAGTTGGACAAGGTCGAAGCTTAAAGCTCTTTTTTAAAAAAACCTTTAACCGGATTAGACGGGACTACGATACTAAGAAAGCGAACGGAATGAAAACAGTAGAGCGAACTGTCCTTTACAAATTCGATTCGTCTTTGATCTAAAATTGTATTGCATTAGCAGCAATATAATAAGTTTGTTTAACGTTTTATACAAAACAGTCATTTGAGTTGAAAACAAGTGTTGATTTGTATAAACATTTTGATGTCTTAATTGAATGTAAAAAAATGCAATAAATTTTATATTAATTTTATATTATTTGAACAAAATTTAGTAAATTTTGATTTTGTGGTAGAAATGGTAGGACGCTAATTGCTCACTTTGGAAAATGAAACTGATTTACCGTCAACATTATCATTAAGGTCTCACATAGGATGTACACGGAGCAAAATAAGAATAGCAGCGTCATGTGTTTTGGCAATTAATTCAAAATTTATGAACTAATTCTTGGTTTTTCGATTTTTAACAACTATTTGACTCAGTCTTCAGACAGTTGCAATCAGTTCCTATTGGATATGAGCATTTAAACTAAAATTCGCCTTCCTTTATTTTACGTCCATTTGGTAGCAATAGGTCTTAAAGAGCTTTGTAAGTTCTGATGCAAGGTAAACACACTAGCATGCAACGGACAGGCATTTCTATTGGCCATCCATATGCCAAAAACGTACAGTTTTTAAGAGACTGTCTATAATTGCGGCCACACAGTAATACGTGAGAGGAGCAGCTAAACTGTGGTGCAATATAACCGGATATTTGTATAACAATAGTGAACCAGAAAAAACCTTATTTTGTTTTGATTAAAATTAATGTCCTAAACATTCAAACATTAAAGCATTATCAATAAACGAGAACCATCGAAAGCGTAAAAGATCTGTACGTTACGTGTTACAATTGTGAAATGATATGTCCGACTACCGGTCTTTCATGTACACACAAAAGATGACCAATTGTTGATGTCCTCCACGCTGATGATGATGATGATGGAAGAGTCACCTCCAACCAAGAGTCAAGTGGTTAGTGATGTTATCCTGCTATTATTAAAGTCGTCCTTATCGTTCCAAACAAACTTCCAGCGACATCGTTCATCATCATTTGTGAAAGGAAACGGGATCATTAGTTTCTTTTCCGTGTCAAAAGAATATTGAAAGACAAGGAATGTCCGCAGGATGGCTTGAAGAAACGAGGGAAAGGTTTCCAGAGTGTAGGGTTTATTGATGCTTACGTTCTAAAAAGGTGCAAGGTAAATTACATCCGGAAGCACCATCGGTACATCTGCTAAGGTTAGGTTCCCATTTTCGTTCGGTTAGCTTCCGTTTGCTGTGAATATAGCATTTAATGCCGATCGATTTCTATCAATGGGGCCGGTTATCACGAACCAAACATCTTATTTGCTTAGACAATCGATTGTGAACATAATGATTAACAGTTCGGACTAGTGCGGATGGCTGGAAGAAAAATTTTCTCGAGAAAATTGGAGAAAGCAGCAAACTCACCTAGAGTTTTTTAGACTCGAGTATATAGAGAAAAATATCATTGGCTTTTTGTTCTAAAAATGAGCACATTACATCATTTAACTGCATCATTTGTGTACGTAGTAAATTGAATAATTTATCCTTAAAACAGCTGGAGTATGGGGAGTTTGTCTGGCGCCAAGCATTGCTCACTACGGGGTGTAAAAACACTGTGTTTAATACACATCAGGTATGAAAAAAGCTCTATTTATTAGTACAACTCTTGTGCTTGTACTAAATAAAGGCTAATGTTGCTCCCCTACCCTTAGCTGTACCCTGATAACCTGATACCAGACCTTGCTGCAGCCCTCTCGGCCATTACCGGAAAACCATTCGATGAGTTTATGATATTTTTTGGCCGATGTTTCGTCCGATTCTTCAGCAACTTTGGCTACGATGAGCTGATCAAGGCGACGGGTCGCTACTTCTGCGATTTCCTCCATTCGGTCGACAACATTCACCTGCAGATGCGTTTCACCTACCGGAAGATGAAGAGTCCCTCGATGCAGCTTACGGAGGTCGATGAAAACGGGGCCGTACTGGTGTACAGGAGCACACGGACGGGATTTTCAAAGTATCTGCGTGGCCAGTTGCTAGAGATTGCCAAACAGCTGTACGGGATGGACGTAAGCATCAAGGTACTGGAAAGCCAGAACGACACGCCTGGTGGAACATCGGGACCAATTTCGATACAGGGCGGTCTGAAGACGGTTATCGTAAAGTATCGGCTGGACTTTGACAATCGTGAATATGTACGTGAGACATCGCCTTGCTGTGAGTGTGGTGAATGTGAAGAAATCTGAAAATCTTTCTTCTTGTACAACACAGATGCAACGCCGCGTTCATATCAAGGCGCATCCTTCTCAGCTGCAACTGACACCGGTCAACAGTAAGTTGTTGCTGAACCTGTTCCCTTTCGCTCTGATCCTGAACGAGGAAATGAAAATTACGGCCGTAGGCGAGAAACTGATCGAGTCGTGGATGCTGAACAACGTGAACCGATCGCCGATGGAACTGCTCGGAGCGAAAGTAACAGAGCACTTCAAACTTCGTCGACCGAGCGGCATTACGTTTACGTGGGAAAATGTACGAGCTTTGTCGATGTCCCAAGAACATTTTGGATGTTTAACGCACGATCTTTATTTGCAGATAAAACGACTGCAGACCGTCCTGTTTGAGATACAGCTACTGAAGGGATCTTCAGCAAAAGGATCGAAGGATGCGACTAAGCAAACGGACAGCCAACCGGCAGTGTCACAGGTCGATACGAGTTCCTCCACTGAGGATGCGGCAAAAATCATGACCTCGATTCCGCGTCGTGGATCTCAGGGATTGCGTAGCATTTTGCTGAAGGGCGAAATGCGCTACATCAAAGACATCAACTCGCTCGTGTTTCTTTGCAGCCCTCTGTAAGTGGAAATCACTGGGGGTTTTAACGATCGATTTTATTTTGATGATTGTTGTGTCCACTTACAGCATCAACAACCTGGAGGAGTTGCGTGAAATGGGTCTCTACTTAAACGATCTCAATCCCCACGGACTAAGCCGCGAGATGGTGTTCTCCGGCTTTTCGCACTACTCGCGGCTGGATCTGATGTGCGAACGGGAGGAGCAGCGGGCAGAGGAACTGGAAACTTCGCTTGCCCTGGCTGACTCCTGGAAGCGACAGGGCGATGAACTGCTGTACTCGATGATTCCACGCTCGATAGCGGAACGGTTGCGCGAGGGCCAGAACCCGCACGAGACGTGCCAAAGCTTTGAGGAGGTGACGGTACTGTTTGCCGAGGTGCAAGAAACGATCACTGGTGATGATTCAATCAAGTACGCCATGACGACGGTCAACACGCTCAATGCTGCATTCAGTGCATTCGATGAGCTAATCCATTCACCGATGGCCTACAAGGTGGAGACGGTCGGGAAGGTGTACATGGCCGTTAGTGGTGCGCCGGACATCAACCCATTTCACGCCCAGCATATGGCCGATCTAGCGTTGGATATGTTGAAAAGCATACGGCAGTTAAACTTACCCGGAGTTGGGGTGAAAATCGGCTTTCACTCGGGACCAATAGTGGCCGGTATTGTGGGACTGAAGGTGCCGAGGTATTGCTTGTTTGGGGATACGGTAAATACGGCTTCACGAATGGAGAGCAGCGGTGAGACGGATAACATCCAGGTGTCGGGATACACGGCTCAAAAGCTGAAGAAGCTAGGATACGAGCTGTCGTACCGTGGGAAAGTAGCTGTGAAGGTAAGTGGAAAAGGCCATATCGGGTCGTTGGGCGTACTGGAAAGCATTTAATCGGAATTATTATCTGCAGGGAAAAGGAGACATGGAAACCTTCTGGCTGCAGGGCCCACCTGCTAAAAAGAAATAGGAAGGCAGACACAACTGGACCGGATAGTGCCTTTTAATGGTGTGCAGAAGCAGGATCAGGAGAAATCGTCAAACACTACACCGAAGCGTCTAATCAGCGTGCTATCACATTCTTATATTTATGTGCGTAACTGCAATGAAACATTGTCATTTATTAGGTGATATGTATATTTGTTGTGCAAAACAGTAAAACTGGATGGTCAAAAGGTTTAACATTTAGTAATAAATAAGTAAATGTGAATTGCATTTGAACGACTCCCAACGTGCGTTGTGGAGTTTGACGTTTGAAATTTGTTTACACGCCAGCACGGATGCAGCCAGTCAGTGTACGCAGCCAAGAGTGCGCCGTGATTGCATGCAGCCAACCATACAAGTGTGCTGTTCAGAAGAGAGCCGTTACCCTAAGCGAATTAAAGGTAGGTTTTATTCAATATAACTTACATTTAACGCATAAAACTGGCGAATCAATGAATGCTTTAACATGTGAAGCTCATTATAGAGATAGTTTATTTGATTCTAAAGGAAGATTACTGATATATTTAACGCTTGTTGCTTAATGGCTGTAGGTTGTATTGTAATTTCCTCACAAATACACTGATGACTCATCAGGCTGGCCGATAGTGTTTTATGGAATGTAACACTCGCATCCTGGTCCGTAGGTAGTAATCCAGTCCAGGTACGGTATAATGCTAGTGAACATGGCCGGAGTACGATATTCACCGCATCGAATGCCAGGTATATCAAGCGCGACGCCGATCAATTCCCATGTAGTGGCTTTCATAACCACCAAAGGATCACCACCGTCTCCCTGAAAATAGAGGTCATTGGAGTTTCAGTAAATAGTAAATAGCCATTATCCTCCGCCAAACATGTCCATCTTACCGTGCAAGTAGCTCCAGTGTTTGATGTGAACCGTATCGTGCCTCCACAGAGGTTCTTGGGCGTAGCCCGCAAATCCGTCATCTGGCAGATTAAGGAGGCGTACAGCGTAATCTCGGCTTCCTGCAAAATGTTGGCAAGCGGTCCGTTGGCAACCTGCGAACCCCATCCAATGATGGTAGCCTTGGGTACGGGCGGTGAGCTTGGGTTCGGAGCTGGCAGACAGATGGGACTGAAGCTGGTGAGCGGAGTTGTCAGTATTAGCAGTCCAATGTTGTCGACCAGGGGATTAGCGGTATTGTATCCCGGATGAACGTAGGTGGTGGTTATTTCAAGTGTATTTATTACTTCACTTGAATCGGCCCGGTTGTACAGTCCGAGCAGTGCGCGTATATGCATGGGGATGGGCATGGTTTCGATAACACTGGCCGTGGTGACTATGGTGCGATCGTTGATGAGCGAACCCTGCCCGGACGGGCTGTCCAGGTACGTTAGCAGTGCGATAAACGGGTACTTTGTGCTGGACGCGACATCTGTCGCATCCACGATCCGCTGGAACGGTCGGTAGTAGCACATACCTAAGCGACAGCAACAAGCGCGTAAGATTGTAGTTGGAAGGGTGCATTTTGCGTGAGGACGGAGAAGTGTGCGTTTCTCTGGTCTACTTACTGGGGCACGTTGGACAGCTGGGTGGCGTTGGGGGCGCAGTGGATTTTGTATTGCCTGGCACCGCTACCCCATCACTGTTTCTGTACATTTCCGCATCGATGTCCGCCGAGTTTTTGCTGCCGGGCCGGGGGAAAAATAAAGGCGCTAGGCCTTGCTGAAAGCTTGCCGATAGCGAACCGGTGACAGCTTGCACCAGCTGCGAACTATTAACCAGCGACTGCGTGTTGTTGACGAAGCTCACTAGTGGAAAAAATCCACCGGAGGTAGTGAACGTTGCGGCACTCGCGGTAGTAGTGGCAGCTTCGGTGGTTTCACTGGACGCGGGAGCCTGGGTCGTCGTGGATGCACCTTCGGTCGATTGTTCCACTGCTTCATCGTTGCTCGGACGGTTCAGATTTACGCCTAAAATGCTTGAAAGCCCATTCTGCACATTGCTTCCAAACTGTCCAGCTAGGCTCTGCACAATGTTGGACCCAGTGGTCGGGGCTGCCAGAGTCGTAGGGGCAGCTTCAGTCGACTGTGCCACCGGTTCATCGTTGCTTGGAAGGTTCAGGTTGATGCCGAAAATGTTTGTCAGCCCATTCTGGACATTGGCTCCAAATTGTCCAGCTATACCCTGTGCCACTCCGGTAGCATTGTTGAGCGACGCTTGCGAATTATCGATAATGCCTTGCAGCGGATTAGACGATCCTGGAGTCGATCCGGATGCTGACCCCTCATCGCTGCTGGGTCGATTGCCGGGTGAGCCAAAAAATCCGTTCTGAACATTCGTGTTCCAGAGGCTGGTAATTTCCTGCACTGCGCTGCTGGTGTTGGACACGGTAGCCTGGGAAGCGTTGATAATGCCTGGCAGTGGGTTCGGCAGTGGATCGTTCAACGCAATTCCGGCGTCCGCAGATGTCTCGGTAGTCGTGCTGGATGGTATCACGAAGAAGGAACTGGAGCCGATGTTCGATCCTTGCACGTTACTCAGCAAATGTTGAGCCACGTTCGGGCGGTTGGGTTTGTACGCGAACGGAGCTTGCTGCACCTGTGGATCGTTCGCGCTGGGAAATGGGACAAGCAGCTGAGCGCCACCGGAAGGCTTTGTGCTGTTAGAGGCTGTCTGGTTGATGAACGAGCCAAACTCGATGGCACTCTGTGGTATGGGCCATTTCTCGGCCACTCCCTTAGCCTTCACCGTTGCTTCGGGATGCTGCTGCAATAGTTGTTAAGCGGAAACGAGCAAATGACAGACAAGAAAATTATGCGTGCGTGACACTCAAGACAGTTGACCATATCTTACTTGTCCATGGTGTGCGGACGAAATCACTAAAAAGCCACCTAAAAGCCAAAGTTGCACCGAAAACACTTGCATCGTTGCTGCCGAAAACCCTTAAAGCGCTTCCACTTCTGACCAGTGCGAGTGGTCCCAACGAACTGAGCTGAGCAGTGGCCCAAACCAAACGTTTTGTTCTCGCGCGGATGGACGGCTGGACGAATGGAATCCTGTTTCGGTTTCGGATTCTTTTTAATGGCAGACCCAGAACAGTGTCAGAAAAACAACCAAAAAAGACCGAAAAATGGCACCAGAAACTCTGTCTTGGGTCAAATTGTTTTTATTTTTTACTTTTGCGATTACTTTTGATTTTCCGTGCTGGTGGACGCACACCGAAAGACGGGGAAAAAGATCGTTATCGCAGAATTTGCGGGGCCCGAAAATGCACCCCGGTACAGTTATGTTGTTGCACAAAATTTCTTGCAGAACAGGTTTACGGTTCGCCAGTTTGGCAGAGGTCATTGGCTTTCGCGAATACAGCCACTTCCAGCTGCAGTTTGTTAATCAATATCACCAAGAAAAAGAGAAGAAGTTTCGATGAGAAATGAAAGAAAGGGCCCACGCTGCAATCAAATTCGCCGGAACATTAACATATTTTTATTGAACATTCGTGTTGTTTTTCTCAAGCTTTGCAATAACATCCTGCCGATTGGCTTCGTACCCAAGGGATGTACGCGTGCAGCTTGGTAAATATCGCCGGTTCGTTCGTTCTGCCACAGCCAACGCCCGGAATTTGTAGCGCAATACCGATCAGCGTCGTGAATGATGGATCGTTTCGCCAGGGATACATAAGGCCGGCTCCTTCATCACCCTGGATTTTGTAGAAAAAAATAGGAAAAACCGTTAGCCCAAGTTCTTATTACACTTATCAATTAAGCGCCAGCTTACTTACATCGCAAGAAGTTTTATGCTGTTCCTTCGCTGCCGGTCCAAATATCCCACCACAAAGATTGTTCTCGGTTGCGTTGGGATAGGCAAGACGACATTCGTCCACCGAGTACAGGGGTATCGTAACGGCTTGCAGACTGTTCCACGATTCTCCTCCAAGTTCACGGGCTCCCCAACCGGCCAGCAGCGCATCAGCACCGGAAAAACTATCCACTGTATTGGGCAAACAGATCGGCATGAAAGTATCGGTGATTGTTACCGGAACTGCCAATTGGAGCAGTCCAATATTGTCTCTAAACGGATTGTTTGCAGTGTATTGAGGATGCAGCTTAGTGCGCGTGACGGAGAACGTCTTTACGGATGAACCTTCGGCGATGGCATTCGGATCGTACACACCAAACAGAACCTTGATCTGTTTGAAAACTACCATCTTGGATATGATCGCACCGGAGGTAAGCACGACACGATCGTTGATGAGCGTTCCTGTTCCGGTGTTTTGTCCGTAGTACTGTAACATGGCTATCCAAGGGTATCGATTCGGTGGGGTCACATCTGTCCCTCCGACAATGCGCGAAGATGCGGACTCTGGTGACAACCCGCAAACTACAAAGTGGAGGTATTACAATGCTGTAAGCTCTAACAGCGTGTACGCACGATCGTACTTACCCATGGTGCAATCCGCTGGACAAAACGAAGGTTGCGATGATACCGAAATGGCACTCGAAATAGGACGAACAGGATTCCAGCCAGCCGACACGGATGCCTCATTCGGTTGGTTCGACCCGAAGACGGAATTGATCCCGCTCTGGATGGAACTGCTAACTTGTGAAACGGTCTCTTGAAAAGCGGCTATACCACCACTAACGATCCCACCGGAGCTACTGTTCGCCGACTGATCGCTAAGCGGACGGTTGGAGAGATTCGATAGCACCACCAGAAAATTACTTAGTCCGCTCTGGATGGGACCGGACGGGTCGGAAGTTTGCTGCTGCTCATCTTGCACGGGTTGATCGGTTGCCAACGGTTTGTAAATGTCCGAAGTATTATTCAAGTTGATTAGTTGATTGACAAAATTACTAAACACCGATCGACTAGGTTTCGTGATTCGCGTTAAATTTCGAGCCCGAGTGCCCTGTGCGTGCAGACCTTCCCGAATGGACAAGTAATGATCGATTACACTCCTCAATGGAGCTTCGCGTGTAATAGAATCATCTGGAACAGAACCGGCTATCTGTGATTAGGAATGAGGATCATTAGTGATTGATATGAGAGTGGAGATGGATTCAACCAGCGACGCGATTACCTCTTGCCCGTAAATACAAATCGTTAGCCAGATAAGAAAGAAGGTGGCAAAAGACGCCATAGCAAGCACTTGCTCAAACCGTTTTTCTCAAGGCACGTCTCAAGAATGTGGAACCGTTTGCTTTTATGGGCGCTTTTATGTCGGATAAAATTTCTCCAAAGGAAATAAAACCACTCGGGGCGAAAAGTTGCGGCTCATTGCGATTTACAATGAGCCTCAAGCATGACACCATTCTGTCAATTGCCAACGTGTATTGTGCATTGTGCCAAACTCTGTTCTGACGCTTGATGAGGCAAAAAAGAGCAAACAAACTGGTTATTTTTAGTCAACAACCCTCTACGGAAGGTTTTCTGAACTTCCAAAAACCATCGACTTCAGTTTGAGTTTCTTACATTTATTCATGTTTTAAATGGGGTTAAATTAGACGCATGATCAGTCTAGTTGTTGCCTACTCTTCACTGCAGTAGCACCCATCGACCGTGTTGGATTTAATCCACGTCCCGAACCGGTTCACTCTCGTGTACACGCCCGGATAGTTGGGTTTGGCACAACCCTCACCCCACGACACGATGCCCGCAATCTGGTGCACATTGTCCGTGCTGTTCTGTTTGATCACGTGCAGCGGACCTCCGCTATCACCCTGGCAGGAATCCTTCTTTCCCTCCTTAAATCCGGCACACAGCATATTGTCCGTGATGCGCGTAGGCCCGTAGCCCGTCTTTCGGCAATCGGCATTCGACATGATCGGAACCGTTACTTCCTGCAGATTGGTGGAGATGGCGCCGTTTTCCGATGTTGCACCCCACCCCGTCACGATGCCCTGCGTAGCGATGGATTAAAAAGGCATCCGGTTTAATTGTCATGTTCCAGGAGGAAGTTCTAAAGACAGCGCCATCTCAACTTACATCGTATCCGGAGAAAGGTTTCTTCGGCGTAGGCAAACACACGGGCTTAAGTTTATCGTCAATGTTCATGGTGGTGGCCAACCGAAGGATGGCAATGTCACTGTTGTAGTTGTTTGAGTTGTACCCATTATGTTCGATGATGCGCAACACTTGGGAGGTCATAGTCATCGTTTCGGTCGTTGAGACGCGATCATGTTCCAGCAGCACGACACTGATCTTGCTCCGTTGGAATCCGTGCACGCAGTGAGCTGCGGTTAGTACGTGGCGATCACTGATCAGTGATCCTCCACAGTAGAACGTGCCGGAGTACATCAGCATTGCCATCCATGGGTACTGGTTGACTTGTGTTTCCTGTCCGCCGACGATACGCGTAAGTCGATTCGTCCGTCCACATTCTGTAAGACAAAGCGTGAGGTGGGACTCATGAGATAATGCATCGATCAACCGTGAGATTGATACGCACTGCACATTGGACAGGTTTCCGGTGGTGTGAGATTTTCTTGAGGCGGTGGCGTAGAAGTGCCGATCAGTCCTGCCAGCCATTCGATGAAAGGATTATTCTTTTGTGTTTGGATCTGAGCTGGGAAGTCTATCGCCTGCTTCTGTTCAGCTATCTGTGGTAGGAAAAGATATGGTTAAGCGATGATTAGATTGGGTAATAACTGCTATAGGAATAGTGATGTTGAAAATGGTTTATGGTTCATTCCTCAATATGGATCTTTATTTCTAAAATTGATCGTAAGCGAGTTTTTTTTAAATAAATAATTTAGCTCAAACTCGATGAAACATCCAAACAATTGTTATTAAAAGTCGGTTTATCCAGCAACTGTGTTTTGCTAAACTTAGTTGATTTCAATCAATGTTTTTTCTTAAGCTTGTCCATAACAGCCGGTTTGCTTTTCCATCCTTTGTACTTTTATTTGCCGGAACAAACCAAACGCAATAAAAACAAAACAGCGAAGATCGGAACGTATGGGCGTCCCTTTTACTGGACACTCGTTTCGTTCGATTCGAAAAACCAGTTGTTGATTTTGGAAACAGCTTTACAGTTCTACTGCGCTTTAGTCCTCACTCTTCCGGTATGGCAAGAGCTTTTCGTTGCGTAGCTTTAAAGTTTGTTGAACCCTGGCTACACTCATCTCATCTTCTCTCACACACTCACTCAACGGGCTCGGAAAAAGAAATAAAGAAACAAATCGCAGCCATGTATGCTTTATCTGCCAAACTGACTGGATTGCCAAAAAAAGCAACGACAAGTTCGAAAACGTGTTAGCCACACCGATCACTCGCTTTCATCCGAAGAGAATTGGGATGGGGAATGGCACACAGGGACACACAACTGATTCTGGAATCTCCGGAAACACACTTACACGTCCAGCAGCCGTGGGCTCACTGAGAAAGAACAGGCCGACCAGAAACAGGATTGACAGCTGCATGCCACTACAAAGAAGTGCATGAACGCACTGCATCGCTTTTTGAAGCCGATCGCCGGAGCTCAACTTTCTTTTCGCCTGTCCAGCGAATCCTGCTGACTGGTTCGCAGTGTGGCCCGTTACTGTTTGACCACAGTGCTCGCTCGTACTAGGGCGGGTACGACTCTCACTACGATTCGAATTGAACTGCGGAATGCACTGTCCGGGCAATATGTACTTTGCATATAAAGTGAGCGTCACGCGAGTGTGTTGCTTGATGTCGTCCTCGTGACGATTGACGGTTCAAACTGGCTCTAGCTAGCGATTTCGACTTTGATTTTGACCAGCTTCGTAGCGTTGGGTTTGACGCGAGAGAAACAGGCTAACCGGCTACCGGTGTGGCGATCGCGCTCTAGTCGCGACGCACGATCGTACACAACTAAACGCTGCCGAGCGGATCTCGCCACACCTGACCACATCTTGGCGCCCCGGACGGGTTGCGCGAGACAGCTGAGATAGGAGAGCCCTTCTGGCACACATCAGATGATTCAGTCTCCCGGCCACTTGCTCCAGATGGGTTTGGCAGGTTTGTGGGGCTTCCAGGTCGTTTGGCGAGTGGAAGCTTGCGGCCCATTTCGAAAGTACCCGTTCTAGGCAGACGCATCAAGCGGTGTGCTAGCGATGCTAGGACGTTCCACCCACGGTAAGTAGCAGTGTTTGGTCAAGAAAGCTCATCGACCATACCCATTAAAACCCGTGGTCTTGAACTTGTCACATCCACGGTAGCCATAGTCCACTGGTCCGTCCTTCCCTTTCCTCGAGGGGTATTTGTTGCTTTATTTTTATTTATTTTCGTCGCGTCCTCTTTCGCCGCTTTGTTTATCGGGGTATTTCACTCTTCTCGACCGGTGCGTCCGTTTTTACTGTTCGCAACTCAGTGATCGAGCAGCACGATCGTACGCACGCGCGTGAATGAAGAGTGGCGTGCGACTTCACGGTCAGGGTTGGAAATGGCTCGAGGTTTGGGATTGCCCTCAGGGGGGTTTGGACCACTCGACCGGTTCTGTCCGTCGGTGGAGAAATGTACCGCTAGATTTTGTGCATAAATTATCGTTTTCCGCTCGTAACATTTCGCGGATTAAGGTTTATAGTCAGCGGACGGACGCATGCCGTGCAAACCAACATAATCTTAGAGAAGGTGTAAGGAGATGCAAGAACATTCAGTTAGTGACATTTCTACAGGTCAACTATGGTTGCAGATGTTTGCCGTACTCATTAGCAAGATATGGCTAACAGCACGATGTGGACTAACGCTACATCTTCCAAGTCCAACGGTTATATACAGTGGATTATGTGCGTTCTATGACACATATAAATGCAAGAGTATGAGCTTCATACAGATAATTGGTGCAGCTCAATTCTTCCAAATGTGTGATCTAAGGCCAGATAAATTTAATTGAAATGCAAACAGATGTACGTGATGTATCCCTTATTCCTGACCTCGTAAGCTTCGTCTCCTTAACTTTAATTTTAATGTCTGTTTGTACCGCTTAATGCGTTTCAATCAAGGTTGTGGGTTATATCTCATCAGGCCTACAGGACCACACAATTGCAGTAAACCCTAATGATGATAAAAAAATAAAAGCCACTCCACTTGCGCGATTCCTGCATTACATGTCTACACGATCTTTGGCACTTTCTGACATCCTCGAGTCCTCTTACAAACTCAGAGTTGGACCTCTTTACTTCCACAACTTGCATTTACTTTCGCGCACATTCTACACGGCCATCACTTGGTGACAAGACTCGATCTCGTTTTTTTCCTCCGTTCGTGCCGTTATCTTATTTATTTGCTGGATCTACGTTCACTGTCCAAGACTGGGTCAGTTTCTTCCATTCTGATACGCTTTCACTTGATACTGGCGATTGCTCCATGCGCTATTGTTCAATGGATCGGTGCGAGGGCGCGTTACCGCAGCGGTTATGGCGTGTGAGCTGTCAGCAGCAGGACGTGAGTGTGGACCGTTTCCACCAATCTTACTGAGCTCCTCCAGTTGGGCGGCGGGCTTGGCTACCGGGAGTGCTTTCTTTAATTATTTTTGTCAGGTTAGCTTTTTTGTCTGTCTGTCTGTTTGTTTGTGCCCGTTTATTTATTGTCGGTGATTTTTACACTTCAACCCGCGGTGAACGTCGCCGGGACTATGGCCGGGTGCCGTTGGACGCGATGTCGTTTTGCGTCTGCCCAAACACGTCGCACGACAATCATACAATAACGTTGCGGTCAGTCGTTCGCTCCCCCGCAGTCGGCTTAGTTTGTGTGTGAGCCACACACGGGGGCACGGGAGATCAGCACCGGAGAGCTCGACTCGGATGTATGTGCACGGTCACAGTCAAAAACGCAGCCAGTGAGCGATAGTGTTGCGTTGTGCGAGGATGCGGAAGTGTCGAGCTGCTGGTGAGCTCATTTTTGGACGATCACCGGTGTTGTTTTGAGGAACGGCTTCGCGGCGTGATTTCGTTGTCGTTAATTTGTGGCCCATCCAGCAGCTATGAAGCTGTTGCAGATTGTGCTCTGGACGGAACTGTGCGTGCTGTGCTTGGTGTATGGTGTAAGTTATTTTGTCCGTTTAACGCATTTTGGGGGTAAGTGCATTCTGGCAATGTCAATAGTTTTGTTTTCGTTTTTTTTTGTCCTCCGATTATGTGCCAACAAGCGAGAAGATGAGGAACACAACCGGATCAATTATGACATCTACGTGACGCCGATTATGTTTAGCACGGCCAGTGATAACCGGTTTCGTGCAAAAAACCCACTGCTGGCCTGGCTGTCAACCGTGCTGAACTACCGGCCACCGAGCTTCGGGGTGGAATCGCCGGCCAGCTCGACACTGAAGCCACTGCCACCACCACGTGACTGCTCGGAGTGTTGTACGTATGCGAAGTGTTGAAACACCCTGTGCTCTTGTCTTGTCATCGCAAACAACTTTCTCTGCCTTATAGCTTGTGGCCGGGGCAAGACGAGCTCACGGATCGTGGGTGGAGATGCGGCCGACGTGAAAGAATATCCCTGGATAGTGCGGCTGCTGTATCGGGGCGCGTTCTACTGTGGAGGATCGCTGATCAACGATCGCTACATCCTAACCGCGGCTCACTGCGTGCTTAGCTTCACGCCCCAGCAGCTGCTGGCGAAGCTGTACGACGTGGAGCATGCGGAGATGGTCACACGCACTATTGTGAAACTGTACGGCCACGAACGGTTTAGTCTGGACACGTTCAACAATGACATTGCGTTGGTCAAATTGCAGCATCCGGTTGATGCCGGCGGGAGCTTTGTTCCGATCTGCCTTCCGGCCAACGGTAGAAGCTTCGCCGGCCAGAATGGCACGGTGATCGGTTGGGGAAAGCTGGGTAACGGCAGTTTGTCGCAGGGTCTGCAGAAGGCAGTCGTACCGATCATTTCAAACATGCAATGTCGAAAGTCCAGTTATCGTGCTTCGCGCATTACGGACAACATGCTCTGCGCAGGATACACGGAAGGCGGACGGGACGCCTGTCAGGTGCGAGATTTCTCATATTGGCGAACGGCGCCCAGTGCAATGACGGTGATTTGCTATCGTTTCAGGGTGACAGTGGAGGCCCGTTAAACGTCGGGGACAGCAATTTCCGCGAGCTGGTTGGCATCGTGTCGTGGGGCGAGGGATGCGCCCGTCCCAACTATCCCGGGGTCTATACGCGCGTCACGCGCTACTTGAACTGGATTAGATCTAACACTAGAGATGCGTGCACCTGTGAGCGTTTCGCGGTTTGATTCTAGCTTGCCGAAATGGAAGACCATTATCATGAACCTAATTTGGCGCACAAACAGAAAGCTACGCGGAGCTAATGAAGTTGTGTGAAAGGAACTTAAATGATATCTATTTACAGGCTTTAGAACACTCAATAAATCATACCGAGACCATGGTGGAAAATGAAATTCGCTCGTACAATGGAGATGGGCGAAATAGAAAATGAGATGACGGCTTTTACGGCTTAATGATGGTTTGAGAAGTTTCCATTAACATTATTGCTTTTAAGCGCTGTTGCCATTCGATGCTCACGTGCTTTATGCACCAGCCGTTGTGACAATAATTGCTCGCAATGAAAAACATACAATGTAGTCAGTTACGTTTTAAACTCTGGATTGCACAATCTTTGCATAACACAATCATTTAAACAGGGAAATTGAATTGTAAAAGAAATCATAGATCACCTGGAAATGGTTTGTGGATACACTTTAATCACGATATCCTTTTGGATCTTGGTAGGTTATAGGTAGGAAGAGGCATTGCTTCAACATTCTTTTAATTTCAATGATGCTTACAAACGGAGCTATACTAAGGTTAATATATCTTGAAGCTCTTTGTAGTTCGTTTTTTGTTTCGCGCTCAGTGCAGCTGATTTCGATCTCACAAAGGCGCGAGCATTCAATCTACACTCCACTTACGGAGACTTTGATTCTAAAGGACTTATATCGTCTCTGGATTATTTTAAAAACAAATATATTATATTATGTTGAATGCTAGATGTGACTATATTGAAGCTGTTTTGAATGATATTAAATTACCCTTAATTTATTGCTATGTACGTTAAAGAATATGTATGATCGTGATTTTTATTGCTGCATTGTCCGTAAACTTTTCGCAATAATAAAACTTACTGTCGTTTGTCCCATAACAATATGTCATAATATTCTTTAAGAACATAATTTTGTCAAAAGAATCCTAAGAGAAAATTTTGAAATCCATAATTTGTCCATAAATTACTGTCTGCATAGTTGATCATAATTTTGGATGCAATTTTTTTGTTTGAAGGTAAACATTTAACTAAAACTGCTCGACAGGGTGAGTTAGCAGATCACTGCCTGGCTGGGTAGACTGTGCGCTTATTTTAGACCCTTATTAAGGATTTTTGAAGGAATTTCTCAAGCTGCTGTTGTATTTTGTTTTATTCAAAAAGAACGGCCTGGCCTAACTAAATTACAAAAATTAATACAATTCACGATGGTTTGGAGACATTTCCTTCTCCAACCCGTGAAAGGGCACTGCTGCTGTTGTATTATCATCTGAGAAAATTGTCTTAAATTTCATCCAGTTTCTATTCATGTTTTATATTTAAAGATAAATACTTTTGCCCTGTCTTGTACTGCTTTAGGATGAATATATTTTTGTACTTGTGAAATAATATGAAACCCCTGACGATACTTTATTTAACATGTTTCATACAATTATCCATTTGACAACGATCGATCTAATACAACCATTGGGTCGTCCTTTGAGAATAAAAAATCGATCGATCTATTATATAATTAAATGAGAGTTGCATATTGAACGGCAAATTATGCAGATTTCTTTTTATCACTGTGAATATTGTTTCATTGGTTCAGTAATAAAAGCGTCAGAAAATTTAAATGACTTGCACATCACACACAAGCGCGAATGGCACTTTCACTCCAGGGGATTCTTACTTTCTATGGTGTTTTCTTGTGAAAGTGAAACCCATATATGATGATGATCTGTGGTTCTTCTTGTTTTGCACCGTCTGCTCCGGCGTGTTTATACTTTTGCATACATTTTATCGCATGATAGGTGGCCAAATGTCACAATCAGATTAACGATCAGCTTCATTTCCATTTGTATGTGGTACGTGGAATAGATGAAGGATAACGCTGATGGTTTATCGTGGCAGAAGCTACAAGATATTATCCATATGAATGCGTAAGCATATTCCACCGGCTTTGGAAGTGTTGGTGTTTGATTAGAGACTTAAAAATGCACCCCGAGTTTAGTAAACAGTACACAACTCACGTCACACGGCACAGCGAAGAAGAAAGCTACGACGCTGGTGCGACAAGGCACGCGACAGTACGATACGGTAAAGATGGGGAGAGAAAGTGCTGAAGACGAGACCTGACTCTGACCAACGGTACTTGCAGGCATTGGTGCCTGCCTGGACGCGTGAGGACTTTTAGTTCAAGTTCAAATTCGTCGCGCAGATGGCGTTTCGTTCGGTGCTGTTCCTGATCGTACTGTGTTTCGTGTGGGAAGGTGCGCTTCCTGGTGTGATGGCCAGTGAACCGAACAGTACCGTCCCGATTGGCGACTTTACCAGTGAGAATCTTACAGCACCGGGAAGATTTGCGTGGAACGATAGTCTGATGATAGATCCGAACGGATTCATTGGCAAAGCGCCGTTGCTGAACAGTGGCGTGTGGACGTGGATCACGACCGTCTTCGGTATGCCAATCTTCAGTGTGTTTGCGTACCGGGCAGCGCCCCGAAACTGTCCACCATGCTGTGAGTAGTGGTATGAGAAATGGCTCCCTTTAGCGAAAGTGTTTACTAGTTTGTTCATCCTTCTTCATCTTGCTTAGCTTGTGGTACGAACACAAACAACTCCAAGATTGTCGGAGGTCATGAAGCGGAGATTGGACGGTATCCCTGGATGGCGGCATTGTACTACAACAACCGGTTCATCTGCGGTGGATCGCTGATCAACGATCGGTATGTCCTGACAGCGGCCCACTGCGTGTTTGGTAGCGATCGGTCACGTTTTCGGGTGAAGTTACTGATGCACGATCGCGCTGTACCGAAGGAAGATTCCTTCGAGCGTAAGGTGTCCTACATAATGACCAACTGGTTCGTGAACGTGCTGGTCTTCATTACCAACGATGTGGCGCTGCTGAAGCTGAGTGAACCGGTTCCGCTGGGTGACACGATTGTACCGGTGTGTCTGCCACCGGAAGGCAACACGTACGCAGGACAGGAGGTCAGTCCGTCCGACTTTCTCTCCCGTCTGTCTGTCGCTGATGCTGATGATCCTTTTTTTTTCTTATCGCACACGCAGGGTATCGTGACCGGTTGGGGTAAGCTGGGCGATGGGACGTTCCCGATGCGACTGCAGGAAGTGCACGTCCCGATTCTGGGCAACGAGGACTGTCACAATCAGACGCGCTACTTCCGGTTCCAGATCAACGATCGCATGATGTGTGCTGGGATTCCCGAGGGTGGCAAGGACTCGTGTCAAGGCGACAGTGGAGGTCCCATGCACGTGTTCGATGCAGAAGCGAACCGGTTCGTGATTGCCGGCGTCGTTTCGTGGGGTTTCGGCTGTGCACAGCCTCGCTTTCCTGGGATATACGCCCGAGTGAACCGATTCATTTCCTGGATCAACTTCAATACGCGCGATGCGTGTACGTGTCAGTGAGGTGAAGGATTGTTTTGGGGAATGCCAAATAAACAACGTACCTGAAACGGAAACGTACCGAACAGTGGGAGCAACGTCCGACCGGAAGGAAACCTCGGGAAAGAAATTGTTTGTCGATGCAAATGGCTGCTAATTGCTTCCCGTCCCTAGATGCATGAACCAGGTTGACTTGCGCCGGGCGGCGTTAGCCTCGTGTGTGAGTTTATTTAAATAAATAAAGCTTTTACTTGCACTTGATCGCGATCGCAACGATGATTTATCCCGGTGGATAAGGTGAAAGCTCTGGCCGGAGGACTGTTTCTCACCTTCACATCGTGGAATTCTGTCGTGGTTGTGGAATCAGTAGGCGGCAGAGGGCAGCAGCATTGAACATTGCACAAGGTGTTTACAAAAATGTCATTTCAGCAAGGTTCAGCGCACCCGCATTCGACTGAACGCGTACGGAATGAGTTACGAGCGGATGGGAAGCGTTTATCTTTCGGGTCGTTTTTCGGAGAAAGACGTACGTTCCCGGGAATGAGTCAGGGTGTGAAGGTTTGCAGTTCGAACCGCAGGGGTGGTTTGCCTGTTTGACAATGTTTTCTTTAGACGAGATATGAGAGTTCAACGATCAAACGGTCTTGAACTTGTGGCTCTGTGTAGTACTCAAGCCATGCGTCATTAATCTTGCATCCGGTACTGTTTCAGAATCGATCGACCATTTGAATGATATTTGGAGAGGAATTGACTTGTGATGAAGCTATCATAGCTGGATGCAGAGTATTTTTTTCTAAAACTAATAATAATACTTAAATAACAAGGTCCTCCATGTGCTCTTGTACTCTTTTTCTTGAAGTCTAAAAAAGTCATGCTAATTACTCGCTCAGTGATCACACTGCTCTACTGATCTAGTTCTATTACCCTACTGCCCATCAAAGCATAAGCGTGTCGCGTGAGCTGCAGCAATTGGCCACGAATCTGTGGGCCTGCATCATTAGCGTTCAGGAGATCGCGCCCCGACACCCGTTACCCGCCTTCAACACCCAATGCCACTGCCGCGCTTTCATTACTCTTCCGCGCTTTGTCAAGGACTATTCGCCCACAGCATCGTGCCGGTTTTCTTTCGTGCTGTGTGATTGACGGAAGGAATGAATCAGCTCGCGTTCGTCCATTAGCATTCACCTACAATGTGGATGTACCGCGGATATCATCCTTGAACTTCGGGCGGGGAGTACGATCGCACCGCACAATCGTTGTCCTCTGTCGCTGCGCTAAGCGATATGGATGCGATTTCAAGGTTTGTTGCATCCCCGCCATAAAACCAGCCAGTTGAATGTCAGCATCATCTGCATTTCCTAATGCGCCAAATGGCCGGAAAGGTGAGTAACGCTTGATGATCGCTGTTCAAGTTCAGCACGAAACGATGTCACGCAAGTGGCTTGGCGCGGGTGTACACCGTTTTGAACATTTGCGCCATGAGGGTTGATCGTGCGTTGTAGGTGTGTGTGTGTGTGGCATTGTACAAGGGTTGCGCTTGATAGAGCAAATGGAAAAAAGCTTTATTGATATGAAAGCACAGAGTTTAGCAGAAGTAAGATTTAAGAGAAGTAATAAATTGTAAGTGGGCGAAATTCTACAAATAAATTGAAATACCTTTTTTGTATGCTCAAGACAGCGTGGCGGCAGATTGCGACATCGAATTCGATGTTACGTAGCGATGCGTTACGTTGATCGCGCTGCTCTTGCGCCAGAGCGCAGGGAATGTAAGAGCACTTGATCTTGGCCCATTATGCTTGTGTAAGGTTCGTTCCTGTAGGCCATGGAATGGAAGGTTAGGCTATAAAAGCGAGTGATTGATCGCGTTTGTTCAAAGTCAAGTTTTCGGGGGCAGAGACTTGCCGGTGGTCGACCTAGGATAACAAACGCACCAGATGCTAGATAGGTCAGGGTTGGTGGTAGACAAGGTTTCTTTCCATCGGTGCGGCGTTGTGCAATATGCTGCTGTCCGTTTGCTGGAGGAACGTTACGAAATGCTTCAAACGACATTGTACAGACGCCACCTGTATTTATGTTGGAGGATACTGATAGGCTATATGTGCTGTTCATTACACGAAGATTTTAAAATGAGTTTGAAATACTGGAAACGCCCATTAAGCCTCCAATTCTTGTGAAGACTGCTCCCAAGGATCATAAGCGTCCTTGGTGAACGGTGATTACTAAATATGATAAGTCGACCAGTATTGATCATGACGGTAGCTCACAAATGGTGGGAAAAAAGAGAAAATTGTAAGAGCCCTCCAAAACCGAATAATGATGCATCAATGCACAAGTGCAACGTGATTTGCATGCTCGAAGGGTTATTGCTTCTTTACTTTGTTTTACTTCGTGGCTTTGAAAACACCAACAACGATGTAGTACACGATCTTGTCATGCCTTGAAAGAGAGTGAGAGAGAGAGAGAGAGAGAGAGAGCGAGAGAGAGAGAGAGAGGTGCCAAAAACGAGGGCTTCTCTGCGGAAGAAGAGATGATGGAAAATAAACAAACAAACGAAGCAACGATCGCTATGCGCAATGATCATGACGGTGACGCTTGAAGTTTTGCAGCCAAATTGTCGAACAATTGTCGTTACTACTACTACCACCACTACAGCGATGCTAAAGATGGCCAAAACCTCTCTCTCTTTCTCTCTTTCTCTCTCTCTCCATCTCTCTTTCTCTCTGTGCATCACCTCCCCCTATCGATATCTGTCGGCTGGCCTTCTCCCTCGCACGTGGGTCTGAGTGCGGCGCATCATGCGTCGACGCTTATCGGCTCCGATGTAAGCGATGCCGATGCAACCACGACCACCACGAGTAGAGGAAGCCGCACGGTCCGATGTGTGTTAGTAGAGCCAAGGGCACGCACTCTCACTTTCCGTTCGCACTATGAGGTAATTGTCCACCGTAATCATCCCGGGACAGTCTTCGGAGAGATGTGGTAGTTATGTCGCCGAGCGCGACGACACGCTGACACAGAGACAGGTGCACAAGGGGCGAAATTTGTGTGCCTGTGTTCGTATGTATGCCGCCCAATGCGGTGTGCCGACAAAGCATGGTTCGGGTACCCGCAGCCACGGTCGAGGCGCATCCGCACCCTTATCGCGCACGGCCTCTACACTACTCTCGTTACAGAAGACGGCGTCGGTGACGACGGCGACGGCGACGACGGCTCGAGATCAGACCCACCGCACGGAAGGGAACAGCAAACTGCAGGAACGCACTGCATTGCAAAACAAAGAGGGCTCACACCACATTGACACGAGTTCGATCACTCGAGTCGGAGCGCGCCAAGGTAGTCGACGACGTCCCGCGCGTCGCGTCGTCATTGTCTCGTGAACCTTCTGAATCCGATCTCGGAAAGTTGAGCTGTATAAAAGCTACGCCGACTGCTGCTGTCAGTCACAGAACATTGCGTCAACAGGCACAAGAAGCTTCAGCTCCCGTGGGTTATCCTATCTGGCAATAGAATTAGATCCACGGCGCAGGACACGCAGGCTTCAGCATCAGCATCGAGATCCTTTCGTCGCCTGGTCGGACGCACAAGTCTTTTCATTCTCGTGTGTTTCTAGAGTGCCGTGTCTGTGTTTTCAATCTTTATTTTTCTTACGATCATGATCATGAATCGATCCTCGTCCGTACGCTTAATGGCTATTTGGGTGCTGATGCTGACGATGCTGGCAGCTCCAGTGTTGGCCGCTCCTGTCAACAACTCCAGCGACTCCTGTGATTGTGGTGAGTTGAGAGAGCAGTGTGAGTGTGTCAGGGAGTGGCAACCTGCATGAAAAGTGCCGCAATGAAACCAATCAGTGCCGTGGGATGAAAGTGAAAGGTTAACTCGATTATTTGTAAACAACAGCACCCAGGACCAAGGGGTGCATCTGCCAGCTGTGGCGTAGTGCATCGTAGCATATCGCAGGACACCGGGCAGGAGTGCATCGGGTTTTGTCGGAACGCCATCGGTGCATCACACACGTGTTGCATAACAAATCATTACAATCGTTGTGCAGTGTGCACTTTTGCAATGGAAAAATGCAGGTGACAGTGACGACGAAGGAAGTGGATCAGAGGTTTCACTTTCGTTTTCGTGTATAAAAGAAGACGATCTTCTACATACTGAACTTGTGTGAAAAATGTTCACCCGTGATTCGGTGGCATTTTTCTTCGATCCCGGTGAGGCGTGTCGACGGTGTGGCTGTGAAAGACGAAGAAACGAATGAGGCTAGCGAATTTAGGTTAAGCGTACATATAAGTGACCATCGGCTGTACCGATCACACATAACGAATGCATTTGTGTACGGGGTTCGTGTGTATTAGTGTGCTATTCGTTCGTACTGTGAGGGGTTGTTTTAGCGTTGAAGTAATCGGCAAGCGGATAAGCAAAGTTCTATACAAATTTCTTAAGCCCAAGTGTAATTTTTTTCCAGTGTGTGGTGTCGGTGGACGCACTAATCGTATCGTCGGAGGTTCCGAAACCACTGCCCATCAGTTTCCATGGCTGGCCGGTCTCTTCAGGCAGGGCAAGCTGTACTGTGGAGCGTCGGTCGTTTCACGCAATTTTCTAGTCACGGCCGCTCACTGTGTGAACTCGTTCGAACCAAGCGAGATAAGGGTTAGTGTTAGATCACGGAACAAGGGAAGGATATTTCACTCCTTTACTTCATTTCTTCGCACAGGTCTACCTCGGAGGACACAACATCGCGAAGGACTATACAGAGCTTCGGCGCGTGAAGCGAATCATCGACCACGAGGACTTTGATATATTTACGTTCAACAACGACATTGCGCTGCTCGAACTGGACAAACCACTACGCTACGGGCCCACCATTCAGCCAGCCTGTCTGCCGGACGGAAGTAAATAATGCCATGCGGCTAATGTGAGGGCTAATTGATCAATAACAATAACCATTTTGTCTGACGCTTTCCTACAGGTATAATGGATTTCACCGGAACGGTCGGTGTGGTTGCCGGATGGGGCAGGATCGAAGAGAAGCGTGCTCCGTCCAAGACGCTACGATCGGTCGAAGTTCCTATCTGGTCACAGGAACAGTGTCTGGATGCCGGCTACGGAAGCAAGAAGATCTCGCCGAACATGATGTGCGCCGGGTACCACGATGGTCAGAAAGACGCTTGCCAGGGTGATAGCGGTGGTCCGATGCATAAGATGGGCCTGTTTGGTAGCATGGAAGTGATTGGCGTGGTGTCGTGGGGCCGTGGATGCGCCCGCCCGAATCTGCCCGGAATTTATACGCGCATCGTCAACTACTTGCCGTGGATTCACGATAAGCTTGCCAATGAATGTATCTGTCCACCGAAGGATATTGCCCGAAGGATTTGAGAAGCCTCTCGGTCCGCTCGGGACAGCTGTTTACTGTTGATAATTTATTCGTTTTCTAGTCACCATGAAACCATAGCATGTAAGAGCTGTAACTACGGCTGTCACTATTAGTGTTTAGAAGCTAAGATAACATGGAGGGTTTATTGTTATGGAAGAAGCGGTCAAATTGTATACGAAAATAAAAATTGCTACAGAAGCAAAAGCTGACTACAAGATGAGTTCATCAATTTACGGTTTTGATTTAAACGTCCAGCGGATGACAAGAAAATTGACTGTTTCCTGCCTGATGTGAGTTATTGACAGCAGGCGCAGACGGTAGACGGTAGATCGATCATTCGCCATTTTCGAGCGACGGTCGTTAAATGGACGTAACGCAGTAGTAGAAAGCGAGTAGGTGATCGTCCAACCCCGCGCAAAAGCAACGAAATGCTATTGATTAGGAGAGAAAATGAAAGTGAATCTCCACCGCGGAGCCCTCTGCCGGACCAGTTCTCTTCGACAGCAGCGATGTATCGCTCTTTATCTCCTTTCTCTCTGCCGTGTGTGTTGACCAATGCACATATGCTCGTTCGCTTCATGTTGAGTAGCTTCTCCACTTGAGTGTAGTTTGCAGGGTTTCTCACGTGCCACGCTAACAATCGGTTGGTTTGGACACTTAAGCTGATTTTTTAAATGTATTTTAACAGTAATTTTAAACGTGTTTTATACGTAATTCGAAAATTTTAATTTGCAAAAAAGATTATAACAGAAGAAGTTGAATAATATTTACACATGGACAAATGCTTAAAACCGGGTCACTACATTCTGTTCCAGAGCTGAAATCGACTGAAATTTATATGATTTGAATGTTATCTTCTATTGATTATGTCTTCTATTAATGACCCGACCCTGTATCACTGATTTGGTCTCTTGTTTTTATTGGGTACTGTCCGTTATATTTAACTTATTTTCGATCAATCATACGGATGCTCAGCCTTAACACCGCCTTTAAAAACTAAATGAGCTTTTGCATTGCCGAGGACTCATACGATATACGCTGCCAGACGACTTCATACGCTATATATTTAGACATTTCTCTTAAATACGAGGCAATTAAAAAAAAATACACAATTCACAAAAAACTATAGTGAAAAAATATTTCATAGTGAACTGGACATCCTCAGCACCGTAAATTATTCCTTAAAAGTTTGGAACGATAGCAGAAATCGTGCAGCAAATAAGCTTAGGTGCCCCTGTACGATGCTTTTCTACTCTCACGAAACACCTTCCAGTGAGGGTGCCCTCTCGCGATGTCCGACTGATGATGGTGAAAAATGAAAGTAGTTTCTTTGGTCGGCGATCCTGCGCCATTGTAGCGCAGGAAGTCATACAGTCAAGGCCATTCGTGGTATGGTGTGGTGCAGAGAACAGCTCGTACAAGCTCTTAAGTAACTACCATCTTACACTTGGCGCACAGTACAACTTAGTAAGTTAAACTTTAGTTCTGTGACAGTCGTCGTCTGCAGTGGAATGGGCCAGAAGAAAGCTCATAATGTGCACGCTAGTTGAATAACGATAGAAAATCGATCACCCAGTATGGCAGTCGATCGATCGATCAAACCGTGAGTCAGTTGCAGCAGCAGCAGCAGCGGCGTTGCATTGCTTTAGTGAACCCGTGTTCCCCCAAACTCAGGTCCCTGGACTCGGATTCGGTGTGCAACTGGAGTTTAACATTCGTCACGTTCCGTGACCACCTCGATGCGGTGAGTGTGGTGAATTGTGTACAATCGTACGAACGTAGCCAATCGGCTTGCAGTGCGGAAACACTTTACATAACTCCTTTTTCGGTGGCTAGTGTACGGGTTTGGTGACGAATTTCGCGTGTTCCACAATGGCCGTTTGTACCGCCGACAACCGCGGTTTTGCGAAATGTTCATTTCATCGATCACTTGAGTTGAGCCACAGCCACGGTGAGCAGAGTGTTCGGTGAGCTCACGAGGAATTGTAACTATATCGATCACCAGTTCTTGGAGGTGCAACAACATTTCCATGGACCAATCCGACCTCTTCCTACGACGTTAGTGGAAGGTGGCCGAAGGTTCGCCTCGCAGACGCTTTTTCCCAACAGCCGTGCGTGTCCGGGTTCGAATCATTTCACTTTCAACCGTCCTCGTGATAGTGCGCATTTCCATCCAGAAGTTGTGGTGACTTGTACAGTCGTTCGTTTTATGGAAGAAACTCTATGTAGGAGGTGACCGTGCGTGATAGTTCAGTAAGATATTTATCAAGTCCACAATCTAGCTGCTATGATGAAGTGAAGTTTCCGGATCGTTCCTCGAGTGTTACAGTTCTCATTTGGTCGATGGGTTGAACCAAACGTTTCAGACAGGTTTTCAACCGCATCCGATCCGAAAGCGGTCACATAAACTTTCTTTATAATTTTCATAAACATTGGCCGATAATGTGGGTGAAGTGAAGTGAGATTTGAGGCCGCCGAGGGAAGGCGTTTTGAACTGGTGAATGGTTGGCCTTTGTTGGCTGGCCGAATCCGAAACATATGTTAGTGCAAAAGTGTGTCACGATTAAACATTATCTAAATTTGCAAATGGTGTGAATTGGTGTGCGTCTGTGTTGGTGATAGTGTTTGGAGCGTTTCGTTAGTAGTGAGGATGACGGTTTGGTCTTTTACATATTTTTAGGCAACCAGTGTGTGTAGTAACTGCACCTACATGGGCTTACGAGGTCGTGAATTTGAATCTATCCCAGAGAGACAGCCATATGGTCTTTTATTGAACATTAGCCCGTTGAATTAATATTTAGCAGAAATCATAAGGTATAAAATTATTAATCCTTAATTAATCGACAAGAATGTACCCCATTTTTTTGAAAACATACTTGAGTGTTGGTCAGCTATTTATAAATACGTATAAGCTGTGCATATAAGTAAAAGGAAAATCATTTTCCAAAGCCAAACGACCCCACTTAAGCCATTTAAATAACTTGAATCGCTTATCTTCCTAATGAGAGCGATGAACTTCGCCACACAGGCACCCAATCACGGCTAGCACCCGATAAGCGAGAAAGCCTTTCACTGCTGCAGTGCGCTTTGCAAGCGGATATGACCATTTACCCGGAGAGAAGACCCTCATTCATACACAAGGTGGCTCGCTTAGGGCAACGCATGTCTTACTGTCTCGGGGGGTTTTACATAGTCCTTCTCTACTCTTCCCGTGCAAGCCTGAAGATTGGTTCCAACTGTGGACACCTTTATACCATCAGAGCGACATACGCGGCTGACTTTGCTGCATCACGCGTCGATCGACACTACTTATCTAATGAAGTTTATCGAAACAAAAGTCACGAAGCGCCCGAGACAAGATGCAAGAAATCGTGCTTCTAAATTTTGGTGTCGCCTAATGTAGTTCCGGTGCGAGCTGAGGGAGGTTCCTTGACGCTATCGGGGTTGGAACTCGGGAAGAGTTGAGATGGCGACACCCATCCCAAAATTCCTTTCATTATATCATATCATCGAGTATTAAACGGATTTCCCCTTGGCCACTAGCGCTTTTGTTGCTAGCCTTTTTCACTCTCGTTTTCCACAGAGTTCGTAGAAGGAGCTGCTACTGTACCGATTGACTCATGTACCTGTGGAGTGAAACTATTACAACAAGCGGCAGTGCGTGGTGAGACGTAGTGCGAATGTGAAGATAGCGAAGACGGTCTAGCAAAACACTGGTCGACTGGTCGAATGAAAGTGAAAAAGAAGAAAATCGTGAACGAAACATTTATCCGTCCATCATCTGGCGGTGCAGTGTGAGCTCGCCCAGGCTGGTGTCGCTGGACCGTCCGGTCTGACGGTGTCGTATCCAAGTTCAGCTGGTACGCAGTGGTGCAGTGCGCGCAGTGGTTGAAGGCAGATGCGGGCTAAACTGATGTTAAATAATGTTACCCGTGCCCCGACGTCGTGCCTTGCCGAGAGCAGAAGAAAGTGAAATGAGATTATGAATCGTGTAAACATCGAACCCCGCGCCAACAAAACGTTGTAAGTGAAACGTTGAGTGAAAGATACAAAACAAAAAAGAGTGAAGCGTAGTGAAAAATACCATTTGCAAAAGGCGCTCCTAACGGCTAGTTAACTGACCGCAGATGTTGTTGGCACAGGAACGCAAAACTTCAAACATAAACACACAAACGTAAGCGAGCACGTGTAGCCGACGAAAGAAGAAGTTCAAGACAAGGTACGAAGGAAAGAGAAGGTAGAGCCATAGCAGGATTGTAACGAAGGACCGCAGAACTTGTAGGATAATTTTATGTGCAGAAGAACACATTCGGAAATGGATTTGTTTCTGGTGAGCAGACTGATCGTCGGCACGGTATTGGCCGCTCTAGTGTTTGTTGGCAGTGTGGAAAAAGTAGAGGGAGGCGTGCATTGGAACGATACTGAATTGATCACTCGAAATGGACGGTTTCTGTTCGATACATTGTTTGGATTGAACACGGCCGCTTTTTCGCTTGATGATGATGATGACCTGAGCAACAATCAGGTGAAAAGCTGCGATTGTGGTAAGTATCGGCAGGATTGGTATGAATTCTTAAAAGCTCATACTAAATGGGTTCGTTCTACAAACAAGCCTGGGTTCAATTATTGCATCGATTTAGATTCTGAAAGTTAATTAGTAAAAGTCAAAATCTTTAAGGATCATTTTTTCTACAACAAGTAAAAAAAGAAATCATAATGTATAAATATAATGTACAATCTGCATGCAATTCTAAGATGTATGAGATGTATGAGATTTATATGAAAAATTTGATACTCATTTACTGTATATTAACTTAATGACCGTTATTAAAGTCGATAACCTCTTCAAAAACTAAAGGTAATAAAAATAAAAAAATACACTATTCGTGAAACTTTAAGATTTTGTGCATTGTAAAAAATAATAAATGAGTTGAAAACGCTAATTTTAAACAAACAAAATTTTGAAAGTAAATGCTAACTGAATTTATGCTAACTGACGCGTTTGCTTCTGCTTCTGCTGTGCGAATTGCATACCTGTCGGGCTGAAACCGTAGCGTGTGCTAAATTTTCCGTCTTCACGACCGCTAAAATTGCTACGCCTGCTAAGTTGATACTGTTGCTTATCGTGTTTTCCAGAGTGCGGTGCGGCTAATCAGGAAATTCGAATAGTTGGAGGGCGTCCGACTGGGGTAAATCAATACCCTTGGCTGGCACGACTAGTTTACGATGGTCAGTTCCATTGTGGAGCATCACTTCTGACGAGGGATTACGTGTTGACTGCGGCACATTGCGTTCGGAGGTAGGTAACTATGGTTCATCACTTTTATTCATTCCAACTAGCTTTAGTGTAATTTGATGGAAAGACTAATTATTTCACCTTCCCGTTTCAGATTGAAACGCAACAAGATTCGTGTAATCCTGGGCGATTATGATCAATTCGTAGCGTCCGAAACACCGGCGATCATGCGAGCGGTCACCGCTATCATACGCCATCGGAGCTTCGATCAAAACTCCTACAATCACGATATTGCTCTGCTGAAGCTGCGCAAACCTGTTGACTTTACGAAAACCATTCGACCGGTCTGTCTGCCCAAGGAACGCAGTGAGCCAGCCGGCCAGCTGGGTACGGTCGTCGGATGGGGAAGGACCTCGGAAGGTGGTACACTTCCAGCATTAGTGCAGCACGTGGACGTACCGATCTTGACGCTCGATCAATGTCGTAGCATGAAGTACCGTGCGTCTCGCATAACTTCAAACATGGTAAGCTGCGGTAGAATAAATTACATCTTATCAACATCAGCTAAACTTCCTTTCCTCTCGAACGATATTTTTACAGTTGTGCGCTGGTAAAGGCAAACAGGACTCTTGCCAGGGCGATTCCGGTGGACCGTTGCTGGTGCGAAACGGTGATAAGCACGAGATTGTGGGGATTGTGTCGTGGGGCGTCGGGTGTGGCCGGGCAGGCTATCCCGGAGTTTACACCCGAGTGGCGCGTTATCTTCCCTGGCTGCGCGCTAACCTCGACGACACCTGTCTCTGCTCGAAGTGATATTAGAAGGGAAAAGGAACATATTGTAAATAAAGCGCGAAAACTAGCTAGCTCGACTGACAATACCACCGGATAACTGAACATTGTTTTCAAGTGTATCGGGAATCGGGGTCGTTTGTTTGTTTTTTTTTTTTGTGCTACAGAGGCTGCGAGATGCAATCTTAAAGGGTTGTGTCGGTTGTGTCCCATTTTCCTCCCACCGTTCGCTAGCAGCATACCGGCAGGGTGATAATTTGATCGATTTACCCAAGCGACACAGAATGTTGGTGCACTAATTGGGGCGCTCGTACGGTTGCCATTGCCTTTCGCGCTGCGTGATGTGTTTGAGATTTTGTGTGAAACAAAGCAAAGTAAACACGGACAGGGAAAGGCCCACACGACACCGATGTCGGCATATTGGATGACGGAAGAACAAAAGCAACGATTAAAAGAAATGGGAGCATAAATAGTGAGCTGCAGCAACTGGGACTCGGCACTCGGCCGCAGGAAGGTGGAGGAGGGAAAGAAATTTTCTCACGTATCGTACGCAGAAACATTCACGGAATGGTTTGCCAGCATGCCGGAGCAAATATGGAGGGCGGAGCCAGAAACGATCACAAAAAGCTCATTATCGCACATAAACTATCGTAATTGAATCATCATCTCATGGTGTGTGGGATGAAAGGTATTTCGCTAGTTTGTGTTTTGTGCCTCCAAAAACATGAGGAATCGTTCGTCGTCGGTTAAATAAACGCTACTTTTCGTATGTTTAAAATCAGCTGTTTAACTTACATTGTCTTATTTTCTTATTTCCATGTAAGCGGCTAGTACAGCTTTCATTTGATAAACTTCCAGTCAGTTCGGTTGTAGTATGTTTATTACAATAACGTGCTAAAAAGTAACCATGATTGCATTTTCTTCAAAAGAGCTTTTCGAATAAATATCGGGATAAAACTAATTTGTCTGATGCCGATACTGACCCTAGAAGACAAAACAGTGCGTAATGCAAATTTTCAATACCAGGAGTTTTGAGACTACCATAAAGATTGAAAAGTGGGATGAAAAAAAATGTAAAAAAAAAATTGAAATTCCTTTTATCGTTATAAATGTGATTTTGTGACATTTGGTTCACAGCAAAGAGGATTTTTTCAAATTATTTTTGACGAATTGGATAAGAGCAGCTTTTTTGTTCAACGTAGAGAAAGAAGCATTGTACTTAAATGTAGTTTTGGAAAAGGTCCTTGGGGTCTTTTAAGCTAATTGAAGCGCTTGATGACAAACTTGGATATCTTGGACTTGAATGTATTGTTTTACAATTCTGCATCTAATTTCCTTCCCGAATTGTTAATTCACATCAACATCGATCGAACGTCAAAATAATAAAAGGCCGGAGTATGAAATAACACTTTAAAAAGTCACTTACTAAAAGATAATACATAACTAACACACAACTAATAGTTCTTTCTTAGTTTCAACCTCTAGTTATGGAAACTATGTATTGTTTTATCCTATTCAATTCAATTTGTACTGCTTTTGGTTTCATCCACCAAATGCCCAATGTGCATTCTAACGGTAAGATGTTTGCAATATTTCCAGCTTCTTTCAAGAAAATTCTGAAACTACTGAAGAAGCACATGGTGAGCCTCAATGTATTTGGCAATAATGAAAAAATCACTAAAACTAGGCATGATAAATTCCCCTATTTAATTTAACTCCATGAAATAAAACACCATTGAACCGTGAAAAATAAAGAAGGCAAGTGAGGACAATTGAAAAGGTAGTTGATGGCACATTTTATTTATCTATACCAATGTGAAGTTTATCATAACTTTATTTTCAAACGTAGAATTTTAAATATTACATTAAAAACAGTTGTATTAAGTTTTATGGACTGAAGTGTACTAAAGAAATGCAGATATATTTTTAAATAATTAAATTTGGACCCATTCCGGTGAGTACTGTATTTTCTCATTTTCATCTCTCTTGTCATGACACATTTCTCAGTGAGTGTTTCAAAAAAGAGTAATCGAAGGGAAGCAGTATATGCTATGAAATATTTGCTATTTTGTACTACGAGTTTAAAATTTATTAGTTTAGCAACATTTGCTCTCAATTTATTTTGGAAGATGTAAGGTGTTGAGTTATGAAGGTGCTATAGTTATCATGTGACATGCCATTTGTAGCACATATCAATCGGTTCAACAGCTATCTTCAGTGCAATTATAATTAAAAATTATGTAAAAAAAATGAACGAGAATATCTCTTAAACTATGAAATAAGAAATTAATGTAGACAACATAAGCTCCAAGAATAAACACCTTGAAATGATTATAGTTCAGAGTTCGATTAACATTAAAACGCATCTTAATAAAAAGAAACTTACCGTGAAAGCTCTCAAGACTGCACCGACCCTTCGTACCAAGTGTAAAGAACCCTTTGCATCCAACGAGCATAAGCAACCGTCGAGCTTTCACTCGATATTTGGCCGGGCGTTTGTCACGAAGGCGGATAACCATCTCAATAACCTGATGAGGCCCCCGGTCAAAGATCGAATCGCCTTTGGGTAAGGTCTCGGTGGTAACGTCCGTTCTAAAGAAGATCGTCCGTCCAACGGGAGGAAAGGGTTGAGCGCATTTGTTTACCTTTTTGCTGGCTGGCTGGTTGACTGGCTGAGTGTGGAAGCCAGTACGAAAGCAAGCAGAGCAGGTTGCTTGTGTCTTTCCACGCTTCGTAAAGGTGATGTTCATGTATCGACCGACCGAAGACGACCGAAGGTGAAGACGAATGGGACGATGAATGGATGGAGGATCATCCCGAACCTCCCGCTATTACCGCACCACCGTTCGCGATTTCCGCCCACTTTCGACCTGGGCGATGGGCGACGACTGACGGAAAGCCCAGGGTAAAAAAGCGAAGCAGCAAACCCAAGCAAGTGCCCAGAGAAAGCCGACCGTGGATGCGTGGATCCCGAAAGCACCAGGCCCCGAACACCGATCATTTCAGTCAGTGACCGTGAGCGAAGCGGACGTGTCTTGGCGAACGCATCCCATCTTTCCAGTTGCGTTCTTCCTCAGTCAGTGGCTAAAGTGACTTGCCACTCCCGGTTGGGCGAAACTGTTTCCCATAAGTGATCGTCACACGTCAGTGAATGCTCCGGACGCGGGCAAAGCGAAAAAATCCGAAGCAGGCGCTTGAATAATTGCAACCAGAACGCTGTACCATTTGGGGTCGAAATTGAAGCCAAACGAACCACCGGTTGTAGCAATCCTCACCCCGAA
Organism: Anopheles stephensi; assembly: GCF_013141755.1. Classification (NCBI taxonomy): domain Eukaryota; kingdom Metazoa; phylum Arthropoda; class Insecta; order Diptera; family Culicidae; genus Anopheles; species Anopheles stephensi. The sequence goes on from NC_050202.1 coordinate 42,653,298, forward strand.
AACAATTAACGGGCCAACGGCAAGTGAATGGGAATGCATTAGTGTGTGCGGTGGGGCAACTCAAAATGTGCAACTTTAGCGTGTCGGTGGTAAATTCGGTTCGTTTGCAGATCTAATCTGCGCAACACTGAGGTGTTGTTGAAGGTGCTGCCGAAACATACACATAGCAAGAAGCCGTAACAAAAGAAGGCAACTCCCCATTATCCGCATATAGTTAAGTGAATCTCGAGCCGGGAGTGTGAAGAATTGACGTGAGAACAAACGTGTAAAAGAATTCTCCTAAAATTAGAACGAATTGCTGTGCTGTGTGCTGCTGCCGATAAAGCTAACCCGAAACCTTGCTACCACAGGATGGAAGTAAGCAATTTAGCACGGAAGCTCATCAATTTGCGCATCAACGCGATGCTGTGGGCGATGTTGGTGGTGATGCTGGGGCTTACGGTGGTGCAGGAAGCCTCCGGCAAACTACTGGCCCAGGGCAAATATGAAATGCTAGCGACATCAAACAAGAACACGGACGAACGCAGCATAGTGGACAACATGAAGATGTTGTTCGGGGCTGGCAGTAATCGGGCTCCGGCTCATGACACACCGTCCAGTGCCTGCAGCTGTCGTAAGTAACCTGTTTCCAGAAACTCTAATTGCTAAGGACCCTGACGCATAACGCAATTCTTTATCTATTAGCTTGGGCATAGTGCTGAATGTCTTGATCGTGAGTTGATCTTCCAGAGATCGAATACTCTAGTCAAAGATGCTTAACCGCATCACCAACTCCGCAGCTTCGCATTTAAATCAATAAGCTGCCACATTCATTATCTGTTCCCCCAAAAACAAAACGACATCCAAATTTCAACACACATATTTCATCCTGAAAGGGCACACGATTGTTGCTTTTACACGTTCGCAGCAGCAATTTTGCATTTCGAGCTCGCTAATGAAATGTGCACACATTGTCTGGGGACCAGGACTGTATAAATTTATTCGATGATGAAGTTTCCCCTTTTTTGCTTTTGCGATGATCTCAATATATTTCCGATTCCGGTACCAGGACCCCCGCCGGTGGCTGGTGGCCAAGAAACTCAATGGTATCCACCACACTCACTTGAGTACACAAGCCAAAGCAAAACAAAAACAGTGCAAAAATACAACTGTGACCATTTGTGATATTTGCATTTTTTCGTCAGCCTTTTTTGTGAGGTGGAACCATTCGAAGATTTTACGATGAAAGGCACACACAAAGCTTAAAATAAAGAAGCGATAATCCTACACACACCACGGGGGAGAGAGAGATTCAGATTTCCGGTGATTTTTTTTTGTGTCGCTGGGTACAGGAAGTCAGTGTGGGTGTGAGGGTGAAAGTGTTTCTCCGGAATCACCCTGGCGCCTTCGTTTTTTTGCTGCTGAGGAGGACCGAAGCTTCCTGCCACTTGGTATGGTGGTGATCCGGTAAAGATTAGCTTTACGACCGATTTTGGTCCGGCGGAGTGGTCGCACGCTTTGAGTTCGATGAACGTTCGGAATGTTTACGATCTTACGGCTGTGCTTGGGTGTGCTTGACCGGTTCTTTCAAGATAGCTGCTACTGTCTCCGAATTCGAACGCGTACCGAAGTTGAGGAGACGCATTACAGGCCCGCTTAACATTGGAATATCTGGCTATTTAAAACTGATCAGGGTGTCGAGGATGAAGTAGAGAGGTTCAAACTATTTCTGGATTTCTGGTTCACGATGAAGTTGAATATTTTAGGAAAGAACTGGAATTTTCTGGAGCACTTTCTCGATAATGTTCAAGTTGGAGTAACATCTTGGATCCTCCAGAAAGTTCTCCACAGGTATCACTTTACTTGTCGATCAATTATCTTGAAGGGAATCGCGATCAGTGTGCATCTTGAAGAGAACACAGATATCGCTCGAACTTAACTTGTTTGTCCCGAAACCCCAATACGGGGATAGCATTTAACAACAAAAAGCACCTATTGCCACGCGCGTGCTCTTCGATTAAGCGTTTTTAAAATGAAAACTTTCATCAACTGGGGGAACCCTTTCGTCGGCCATCAAAAGGTTAATTTGTACCCCGCCGCTCGCACTGCGGTAAGTGGAGACTGGGAGGAAGCTGGAAATGAAGCAAAAACACAAAACTCCTTCTCATCTTGGCCTCATGCTCGCGTGTGCTCAATTCCGTTCAGGGTTTTGTTTTTTTTTTTTTGCTTTCTGGTGGGCCCACCCATGGATACGACAACCCAGCGCGCTGCACTTACTACACTTACACGTAGTTCGAAAATTCGATAGAAAGCTGTTTGATGATCAATCGATCGATTGCAGAGCGATCCTCCCGTACCTGGGTGCGTAAGTGTAACGGAAAGAGTAGGTCCGAGATAGACAAACACCAAACATAAAAAAAAGGAACCAAATCCAAATTCATGACCTACCAAACTGCCCACCTGGGTTTTGAAGGTTGTGTTTTGGTTTTTTGCTCTTTTTTCTGTTTGGTGCTGTGCAGAGTTTTACACTCAACCAGATCCCGAGCAGATGGCCAGATGAGCGTTTGATACAAGATCTGTAAGCGAAATGTATAATGACGACGAAGGTTGTGCCGAGAGGATCAAGTGAGCCATCCTTCTGTCAGCATCAAACCGGCTTTGCCGCCGCCGTCGTCGTCGCTTATCGCGGCCTCGATCGAGCAAGTGTTCGTGGGGAGGCCTGGAGTCGATTTAATCGGGCTTCTCTGCATTTACGGTAACGGTTACGGTAATTCTACGTCCAACGGTTCCAAATCGCGACCGAACGATCTGAGCGCGTTCTTGTTAGCTGGCTTGCTTGCTTGCTGGTGGCGTGCCAATAGTGAATGATCGTGTGACACGCACGCGTCCGTCGCCGCCAAGAGTGAATGCAATTACTGCAGCAGCCATTTGCGTGTGGCTGTAGTGTGGCCGATGCAACTCAACCGCTCCGCTTCAACGTGTGTTTTTTGTTGCTTACAGGATGTGGCGAACGGAACGATGCCTCGAGGATCGTCGGCGGCCAGGCGACGGGCGTGAACGAGTTTCCCTGGATGGCGCGATTAAGTTACTTCAATCGATTCTACTGCGGTGGCATGCTCATCAACGACCGATACGTTCTAACGGCCGCGCACTGCGTTAAAGGGTAAGCCGGACGGGGGATGCTGTCCTCAGGGGCAGGGTAGAGATCGGCGAGGGGAGACGTTGAACGTGACTGTGTTTGTATGTTTGTTTGTCTGTTTCCGTCCGTGTTTTCCAGCTTCATGTGGTTCATGATCAAGGTGACGTTCGGTGAGCATAACCGGTGCGACGACTCGGTACGGCCAGAATCACGCTTCGTACTGCGAGCGATCGCGCAAAAGTTTAGCTTCTTAAACTTCGACAACGACATCGCGCTGCTGCGGCTGAACGATCGCGTACCCATAACGGACTTCATTCGCCCGATCTGCCTGCCATCCGATCCGAGTAAGTTCGAAACACAGCCATGTGGGCCAAATGTGGCACACTGCCATCGTGCAGATACGCAGATAGCGCACACCGTACCGGGCTGCGATCTTGAAACATTGGCAAACCGGCTAATGGGAAGCGCAAATACTCGGCTTGTGCCCCCAAATGTGACCTCCTTTTGGGCCTTGCCGTTTTGTAGTTGTTGTTGTTTTTTTTCCTCTGCGGTTTTCTTACCAACTCGTTCGTTCTCATGCTCACTGTCCTCTATTTACCATCTCTCGGGTAACAGGTAACGCGTACGTCGGCACCAACGGAACCGCTACCGGTTGGGGCACACTGAAGGAGGACGGCAAACCGTCTTGCATCCTGCAGGAAGTGGAGGTACCGGTCCTCTCGAACGAAGTCTGCAGTACGCAAACGAACTACACCGCATCCATGATCACGGACAACATGATGTGCGCCGGCTACCTTGGAGTGGGCGAGAAAGACTCGTGTCAGGGAGATTCGGGCGGTCCACTGATAGCCGAACGCGAGGACAAACGCTACGAGCTGATCGGTGTCGTTTCGTGGGGTAATGGTTGCGCCCGGCCGTACTATCCCGGTGTGTACACACGCGTGACACGCTACCTCGACTGGATACGCGAAAACTCCAAGGACGGATGCTTCTGCAGTGAGTGAGATGAGACTAGACCGGGGGCCAGCAGAGTCGCACCAGGGCTCATGTGATGATGGATTCGCGTTGGTGGTTTGCGGTAGCAGAGAGGCAGCAAATAGGATCAAGCCCTTAGGAAGTGTAACGCGATAATTAACCGTATCTAGCATGTAGGACACAACTCGAACCACAACTCTGGCGCTGAACAATGCACCCTGCAGTCGACCATTCCAAAGCGTCGTTTCTTCACTCCTCTACTTCCACTTCGCTATTCTGCCCGGTAGCAAAGACGCCTACACGCTGGACAGTAGAACGCCGCGACCCGTCCAGTGAAATCCCTACCCCACTACCGACTACGATGGCCGATTTAGTTTCTCCACCGGCGAGCGTCACTGCCCGATACCGTTAAACTGACCGTGGCCGGAATTTTAAAACGGTAGACATTAATAAACCAAGTGAAGATAAGCGGCGGAAAAAAGAGATCGAAACTTAAAAACGTTACAAAAACAGACCCACGTCCACACCACAACGCGTACGTTCTCCTTTTGGCCCTGTGCTTTCGCGCGTACCAGAAGCCAGAAGGGAAGGGCAGCCTTTTTTTGCTGCAATTCTTGTTGAACAGTTTCAGACGGGAAGCTCGCTCGTTTTCTCATCACTCGCGATCGTTCGAAGCTGGGTGACAATTGTTAGCTCTTTATCAATGGGTTTACAACGGTTAACTATAGACTGGAGTGCGATGATGCTTTGCCACGTTCCGTAATGCGTTACAAATTAAGCTCAACACGATGTTCCGTTGTGTCACGCTAGAAACGATCGGGAGGAAATTCTACAGCTCTGAAGTTTTTCCGTCCGCATTTTTTGTCAACCAGCCTTAATCGTTTCGCTTCGGCCTCAAAATTTCATCAATCGTTTCGCTTTGGTTCGGGCAGCGGAGTACATCGGAGAAAAGCTGTTTTTAAATACAGTGGAGCGCTACGTTATTGGTGGCACAACAGATCGTATTAACTGTAATAGGGTTAGGTTAAGATTATAATTATAACATTACGCTAGGCATTGTACAACCATATAGAACCTAGGTAAAGTAACGAGTCGATCAACCAGGGCACCCAGGTGAATCCACTATCTGGAAGCTGTGTTGCGTGCAGAACACTGAAACACAACTTGAAGGGAATAAACACATTTTAACTTAATCTAATAACACGAGCTTCTTTTTTTGGTGTATAATTTGTAAATTTTTAAAGTAGCGGAAGGCTTGCGCTCAACTAATCAAGGTAGTTAAAATGTAGCTACTTGAGACGAGATCATAAATTTAAATTTTCCCGCTCAAAACTTTCACAATAATTTTCACATCCCACTCCAGCTTAACATTATGGAAGAATTGAGAAAAGCTTGTGAAGCTCGCACCATAAACACAGATCACCATAAAATCGGTGCCTCGGGGCTCTTGTCTCACAAGCCAGGCATCGATGGGAAGCGTTACAATTATTACTCAGCTAGCAAGTAAGCAGCAGCCCGAGTCAGTATTTGCATCCCAGTGCCATAAAGACCCCCCTTTACACGGGTGCATTAATTTAGTGTGGCAGCAGACATTACTTATAGCACCCGTAACATCGTCTCTGGGAAATGGCTAGCTTGAACTCAAAACATTGAGCTTGAGCTTCCTCTTCAGCTCTGTGGAGTGTTGCGTTCTGGTGTTTTTCATGCTTTCAAGTTGTTTTTTTTGCTCGCGAAGCGAAGAAGAACAATCCGGTTACAACCTGCAACTGACCGGGATGCACGAGAACCGGGAAAGAATGTTACGCTTCGAGCCCGGGCGGAAGACGACCGGTCACTCCTGTTGGGTAGTGAATGGAACATTGAAGCATGCTTGAAGTATGCAGCGAACCTGCCACCTGAAAGGGGAGAAGGAAGGAATCTAATGCCCCAATGGTCCACGATGACAAAGCTGGCAACTGGGTCAACGGCATCGACACACTTCGGAGCGTACTAACGCTAGCTATCCAACGCTCATTTTGCGCGTGCGTTTGCGCCGAACGCTCTGCCAGGAACAACCACGCTCTACGTGCTCTCTAGCCCTCCGCTTTGTTCTACATTCATCTTTTTCGCCCTTACATCATCCGTTAAGCATTAAGTTTGCTCGAATTCTTTCGCTTTTTTTCCTCCTCCGAACTGGCGGTCCCCTGGTGCAATGATACTTGCAGGTGTGATACTTATCAACGGGGGGCATTTTTTTTGTAGCAAAGTTGGGTAATAAAATCAGTTCCGAGCTCATCATTATGTGCGAAAAGTGGAAATAAATGCTTTCATAGATAACTGAATGATAAATAATTTATTTATGGTCAGAGTTTAAAATGTTTCTAGGAATAAGATTACATACATAAAAACACTAAGAATAGTTTGCAATTCATAAAATAGATAACAGGTTGCAAAATGACCAAACTTTATTTTGGTGATAACTTTACCAATAATAACTTTGGTAATAACTTTCCTTACGTTGGAAGACAATAACAGTAATTTTGATCCAAGCTTAACTAGTTAAATCGTACCAAACAGTAAGATGATAAGTTAAGCGAGAGAAAATAAAAACGACCATATGAATCGAATTGCTCCCTGCCATCTGGCACAGTATTACATGAACCTAATAATAAAGAATTTCTGAGGCCTAATTGCCTAAACGGTGTGAAAGTTCACTCGAAGCTTTCGTTTGCATTCATAAATGTGTAATGAGATATAATTTGGCTCTTTCTATCTTTCGAAATTCTTTGCAGGCTTTGTTGTCAGAAGGTTTTCAAATTGCAACTATTATGACCGCATTTCTACTTCAACTGGGTGTTGCTGATGCCCTTATTCGCAGACAGTAACTTTAGTCAAAGCTGAAGACAGTGTTATTAGAGATGGCAGTAATCGAGTCACTAAGCAAACCTTTCGAGGTGCTGAAGAGGAACAAACCCCTCTTTCTCATTTAATTTAGAAAAAAGATCTCGATGTCTTGTTTTATCTTCAATATAGATCAGTTTATCACGCGAATACCTTTAATATGGTTACTGCAAGGTGAGCATTAAAAATGAATTGATTTTAATCAATACATGTTCCTAATTGATCTTCTGTTCAACGATCCAGTGTTCTAGCTATCCACACAATTATTTATCGTATCGCTGGTAGGGAAACGTTTTTCGGTTTTATTTATATTCATGAAGGACTGCTTCGTTTGTCGGTTGTATGCAGATAATATTTAAAAGTGATATCAGTTTCGTTGGAGCTGCTACGGCCATTCGAAAGGGGTTCCAAACTCACAATGAACGCATGCCTGGTCTGCAGAATCAATGTAGTAAGAGCCCCCAGCATTTATCCGCTTAAAGCATAATAGTATCGTGCAACCCTCTTGGGGACTTCCTTTAAACCAAAAGGTTTATATTCTGGAGACAAAATCATCTAGTCCTGGAAAAGCTAAAGAAGATGAACAAACTCCCCAGCTATCTCTGATACTATTCCGTCCATGTGAAGGCTATCACTCAAAATGAGCGACTCCCAACAGACCTCACCATCGTGCAATAGAATTTTTAAATAAATCTCTTTTACATCGATCGATAAACCTTACAAAGAGTAGACAAAATGCTTAAATGTTTTTGTACGATAGCTAACGACCTTAGGCATAGCCCTACTAATTGATAGAAGGTTGGCGGTGAAGGATTGGAACTATTTTAAATAATTATTCTTATATGTAACAGAAACATTACTAAGGACTAACAGGACAGACCGTTACGGTGACAAGCTCTACGAGCTGTTGGGTGAACTCATCATCATGCAGTGGATTAAACTCGACAGGCTCCGGTGGGATGGGATGGTGAATTCCCATCAAGACGACCAGAATAAAAGTTTGGCAGACGACAGCGCAAAACCGCTAGCGGTATCGAGGATTGTTGCAGCAGGACAAGAAAATAAATTGCCTATCATATTAAGAACATTTTCCATTTCTAAAATTTACCCAAAGACTAACAACACAAAACTATTAGACCAACCCGTAATGTGAGATATAACCATTAATTACATCTGATCGTTGCTGTAACAGGTTACAAATAATCTGTACATTACCACAAGGAAATATCCAAATGCAACAATTTCAAACGTTTGCTGCATTACGCATTACTTAGCCGTCAAGTATTCGTTCTGCAAATGAAATCGACATCTAATGAGAGGAACAAGCGTGAGGTAATTACAACTCTGTGCTACACCAATCACACACTACAGTACGACAGGCCAGCAGACGGGTGGGCTGTTAAGCATTTGCAGCATAAAACTCGATCGTAAAACTTGCCTTTGATCAGATGAATATAAAACCATCACCATCGCCACGCCGATGACTGGCGGGAAGACGCGAGATTTTCTAGTGGTGACCACAGTACTTACAGCCGTCGAATGGCTTAGAAATGTTTTGCTAAGGTATCTAGCCTTCGTCGTAGCCCTGTTAGAGACGACAACACCGGCGAACATCATTAAACGCACCATCACCGCCGTTGCATCAGCAGCGTCAAGAAGGAAGCGCAAGAGCAAACCGGTATGACTGGAGGGAGCTGCATCATCATTTGCGCCCTGGTTGGACAGTGAGTGGTAATGAACTTGAAGAAATGTTCCAAGTGGCACACCCATTTACATAAATACTGATTTATATCTCTCGTGCCGCAACTCATCCCATCAGTTATCTAAAGTCCTTTGGCCAGCCCGGACTTCTCGCCTCGGTCAATACATGCTGGTCAAGTGCTCGAACTGTATAAAGGGATCAACAACATTTCTTATGTCACTGGAATGTAGTGTTACGGCTTCGTTCCTCGTGTTGACGCAATGATGAAGCGGTACCAGCGGAATACATCCGGCAGTACCCGGCACAATGGTTCCTCTTTCAGCCAGCCGAACGACCGTCGTACACGCGTTTTTGTCCGCGCTGCAAAACATGTGCGGAACACCGTTTGCTGTTGCAACAGCCTGACACCATACGTTCGGAGGAAAGAAAGCGTTAATTATTATACAAACTAAGACGCACCCAATTAGTCACTTTCGAAACGGTAATCAGCCATGAGGGAGATGGTCAAACTGCTGCTGCTGCTCTGGCATCAGAAGACAACACGAGGTTCTGTCAAGATGGTGCTGGATGTATCCTTTCATCCACCAACATTTGTCCATGGCCTCGACTGTCCCCCAGCAAGGGATTGGTGTTTTGGTAACGTTTGAATAATTTATCATTCATTACGAGTAGCAAGAGCAAGGCGCCTGAAAGGTTTTCCTATAGCTATGCGTTTTGAGATAAGTCTCTTAGATCTAAGGGAACGTCCCGCATAAGAAACAAGATATAAGTTTGAATCTAATCCGTCCTCTGGCATAGAAAAAGACTGTACAGGTTGGCGTAATAAGGTGGGTCCTTCAATAATGAATTTGAGATAATTTATATCGTTTAGAGTTTTAGATGACCATCGTGAATGAATTTGTGCAACTATATTACAGAGATTTAAAATTTTACATCATCACAAAACCAGTTATTGCAATTATCGTTCATTAATTTAAAAGGATGGATAAAGGTGGATATTCATTCATAGTGTGGTTACCGAAGGCTGCTCTACCCCTACGCGTCTGGAGTTCTTCCAGCAAGAGTTCACGACGTTTGCCCTGGGTTCTTTCAGTGCTTCCGTGGATTAAATCTGTACACTCCTTGGACTACACATCCTTATTTGATAAGCATTACGTCTCGGAAAAACATCCGTTCCGCTTTAATAAGCTTCTAGACAGCCTTGTGAGCCGTTAAAATTTAAAATAAAATTTTGATATATATAGTTGATAAATAGCAATACGGCCAGGCCGTTCTTTATGAATAAAAAAAATATAGTTGATAAATTTCAATTGATTATATAAATAAATGAAGATAAAATTTATTCCTTACTTAAAAACGAGTTGACTGTTAAAATAGTCAGTCGTGGATAAATATTCGTGCTACGGTCAATGGATGCTGTACCCCTGATGGTATGCAATTAGCACAACATTCACTTTTGGAGCACGTCCGCGGAGCACAACAGCATGTTCAAAACGGTTAAAAACGTTGGTGGATTTGAATTTTTGATGCGTGTTACATTCTAAAGCTATGTAGTTTGTTGCATTCAGCATTTCTAGTAACAATTATTGAAAATGTATAATTGGTTTCGGTTAAATAAGCTCTACTCAATACAATAATAGATCCATGAGCGCGCTAAACCATATTTGAAGCTGTTAATGATGGTTTAGGTTGCAAGGGAAAAATTAAAAACTGGTATTTTTTGTTTTATATTAAACTATTCAATGATCGTAAACAATATTCCAATACTATAAAACAACTGTGAAAAATCTTGACTGTATTCTAGTATGTATGTATATCGTTAGATGGTTCGTTTGAAAAATTTATTTATTTATTGTGTAAATTTGTCACAATAATACATTACTCTTTTATAGGGAACTATTGCAATCACACGGCATAGTTTAATTTTTGGAATAGTTTAATTTTTAATACAGTTGCCAAGTGGAGAATTGTACACCTGATTCTTATTGACTCAACGACCTTCGAGGCTATGCTGGCCATCTGATGGCTTACTAGAATTATTAATACTACCGAGAGGGATAGTCAGTCCTCACTACGAGAAAACGCTCCGGATGGGAATCTAATCCCAGTCCCAGACCGACATTGCCTCTACCACAGGGAGGCCCCAGCAGCATTATACATATCTTAATAAACTGTACTCCTATTCCGAATAATAATGGATAATTTTACTCTTAAATACACCTGTTGAAGATAAAATTGAAATTGAAGATAAATCATTCGGTAACCACGAAACATACGAATACTTTCTAACAAAAATCTAATTATTAGATAAGATGCCAATAAATAAATAAAACAAATAGATAAGATGCCAAATCAATGAATGTTAAATGTTCTTTTGTTCTGCTGTGTTCATATTTTAATAATATGGAAAAATGGAAAGTTGACAATACGGCTTCAAGCCGTCATAATAAATATATAAATAAAATAAATACAAATGGAAAGTTATGTAGACAAGTAAAATTCCTGTTTTTAAATCCTACATACATTAATACATAAATATGTTTAATACTGCTAAGCTTTGGTGCAATTTTCTGTAATTCAAGCCTAACCTTAGGGTGCACAAAGGATATAAAATCACTACCTCGATTCACATCAATCCTCCCTCTCGAATCATCTGATGGTGCCGATTGTTATTCTTTTATATGAATGTTAAAGTGGAAAAAGGCCAAATAAGCATCCTCTATTCGTGGTTGTTGAAACACCAAAGGGTTTTCTTGCCCGTCGAAGGACACATCAAACTTTGAAGATTAGATTTTCTTACCCTTTGCTCGTATAGGAACGGCTCCGTAAACTATGGTAGCGTACAGCTTAATAAAGCACCAGATCTTTTGCATGGAAAATACGCAATGAAGATATAATGATACTCGACCGGCGGCCGAGTGTGTACAGCTCTCGTAATGTAATAATTGATCAAGACCATCGGATGGCCTCTAGCGCGGTAAAAACTACCAATTTTTCAGCTCTTACGCATGGTGCTTGGTTAGCGATCGAAGGTTTGCCTGCTTCGGTGGAGAATATGTTTGAAGGAGCCGCAGAAAGTGCGGTGTGCGTGGCGTGTGTGTGGCATGGCAAAGGCTCATTTTACAATTGCTCCGAAATTATGATTGAGTTAGCGGTCGTACGGCTGAAGTTCATGATCAACGTCCGCGCGCCACGAGCGAGAGGAGTGTTCCAGCCGAGCAAAGCAGAGTAGTAGTTTTACATTGCTGTGATTCGCTTTTTTCCAGCCATATGAAGCAGAAACGCGAACGACATGTTTGTGCTCGTGGAGTATTGAATATGCATGATTTAAACCGCGCCACACCAGTACGAAACCTGTTCGTTTCGGGCATAGCAAGGAAGTGCTGTAAGACAATGTTAGTTATATGAGCCACCGACAAGCAGTCAGACTTTGAGACACTTGATGAAATGAAGACGATTTAGGCCAAGGATAACTGAAAGGCTAGTCACTGGTGAAATCTACGGCCAGTAGATTCCGTTTTCGGCTAACGGTTTCCAGCGGAACGCCGTATAGTATGAGTAACCTTTGGATTATTTTAAAACGCACCGCGGGAAGTTCCTAGACCGATCTTTCTTGCTAGGGGAAATCAAACCGATCAAACCGGTGACTGAATACATTTGCACACATTTTGCTGAGATGCCGATAGCAAAAATTACAACCATGCCCAACGCTTCCAAACGGAAGGTGTAGCAGGAGCAACAAACTTGTGTAACCTCCTAAAACTTTGGACTACAGACAAAACAGATGACGAAACGTCTGATCGCCGAATGCAAATCAGCTCGATGTCTCGCTTTCTTTCGTCACCTAAAAATCGCTCGCTTTGTGCAGAGAATGCACACGCGAGGATCGATGCTGCTCGCTGGTGGTAGCACAATGATGTTTCACTCCCTAGCATACTCAGCTGGGGCTGAAGAACGGCGTTTGAATTTGCACTCGATTCGCAGCATACCACTGGAACGTTGACGTGCACAATGTCAAAACGATTACCATCGAGTCGACTTGTAGATTTGACTTTCGCCGCGTTCCAATCCCCCTCGTACTCGAACGGGCGAACGGACGGACGCATTGTTGACTCCCAAACATCGACGACACCTGTAGTTGGATGGTGTATTTGCAGACAGGCAGTGAACCGTTCTATTGGTAAAAGTATTCCCGGCCACAAACAGTGCCCCGTCCACACGCACGCACGCTAAGCCGAACTGCTCGACTGAGCGATTGCAGCATCGCCATCTTGAGTCCACGCCAGAGTGAAGGTTAGCCGTCGAGTTTGCATCGAGTGGTTTTGTGGCGATGGACGGACGCAACGAACAGGACGGTGGTACGAGCGGACCGACACGTAACCGCAAGAAGAAAAGCTTACCATGGAGGCGAGTATTTGTGCATCGTAAAATTCCATGAATGACTGCCACACCAGTCACCGCAAACGGACACGGACTCGTCGTCGTCATTATGGACCTGGTCTGCCGATGATAAGATGGCACATCCCGTTGGATCCCGTGTTGGGGGCTGCAACGGCAACAATGGCCGCCTAGTACGGTGTTTTGTATCACAGCCACAGCCAGCATCCAGCAGCCAGTCGTATAATCTGTTCGATAATCAGGATTTGTGTGTTAGTCAACTCGGTGCGGTTTGGAAATCACTTTCTTTTTGGCGCTCGTCAACCGCAAGACAGATTTAGGAGAGTCGATAAAAAAGCAATAGATCTGCGTTGCACCAGCGCAGCAGCGGTCGGATGTAATGTGGAGCCAACTTAATTGCCAAAAGGGGATGAAGGGAAAACAGCGGAGTGAGAGAGAGAGAGAGATAACAAGAGAAAGAGAGAAAAAATGAGATAAAGATAAAGCCGAATACGCATCATCGAACAAATTGTTACATTTAAACCTGTTGTCCACGAAAAACAGGCATATTATTTTAATTGTTTTTTCGCTCAAAAATTTGCTTATTTGGCAACTTTGGTTAACAAATTAAACTATTAATTAACAAGTATTGTTGAATGTTTAATCATCTAACAATCATCATAACAGCTTAATTATAATAGTTTAATTGAAATCCCGTTGCGAAATACGCTACAAATGTACTTATTTGCTTATAAGGGGCTACAACCGCTTCTCAGTCTTGATCTCTTGTGTCTATGAGGGCGTTCTAAAAGACTTTACAATCTTGGTCGTCCGGTGCTATTCTCATGTAATGACCAGCCCACTGGAGTCTGGTGAATCTAATTCGCTGCAGGATGGTAAGATCACCGTACAGCTCGAAGAACTCGTCGCAAAGAGTATTTCATCAGTTAATCTTCAACCCGAGGTTTAGTGCCGCCTGCTCGATCCTTTGGTAAGCTTCTGCTACGTAGTGAGCCTCAAACCAATGATGTCTACGTTATCAGGATTGATTTGTAGAAGATAGACTCCGAAGATTCCACCTCCGAGTATTTAGCGTAAGCAGCAGCATAATTGGTTTGGAGACTATCCAACGGGACACATAGTTAAAATCTCTCATTTGGAAAATGTATTCAGAGGAGCAGTGAGTGCATCAATTGCAAGTAGTAATAGCCTAATACGTGACTGATATATGCATGCGTGACGGTATCTTCTACGAGGATACTGTAGCCTAGGGCTAATTGTTTAAAAAATACTGTAGATAGCTTGGAATCGGAAAGCTCAGTAGAATATTCTGGTAAACCCTTGGATGAAATCTCAGATTTTAGAACTAATTATTTATTTATTTATTATCACCCCGTGTGATAACTGTGAAATTTTGTATTCACGAGGAAAATAAATTTTACAAAATTAAAAAGAACTAACTTAGAACTAACAATAAAGATTTTAAAACTAATTCAGAACTATTTGAACTCCTTGGACTTCTCCATTATGACTATATTACTGTACTTGTAATAGATGTACTAAATACATATTGAATACTTCTAAGGACCTTTTACGTGCCCTAATCGTTATATTGAGCCGTTCTCCCATGGTGAGGATTGACAATCCAACTATGCGGTATCAATAAGTGTCTAGTAAGTCAGAAATGGAAGGCATGACCTAAGAGGACGTTTGACCAAGAAGAAGAAGAATCGTTACACTACTTCTATTTACAAATCTACCTTAGACCATCAGCAACACAAAAACAGAACAGTTAATACAGCTGAGCATCATAACTGCTGCTTCACTATTGATTCTATCGTTAGATGGTAATCGCTTAAAATCAGCGTAAAACTTTCATTGAAACGGCGCCGAGTACCTTGAACCTGTTTTACGATAGAGTACCCGTGTAAGTACCATATACTCTGTGCGTATTGGAATTGAAGGTAAGGTTAGAGATATTATTTGTGTGGCTGGTAATTTTCAAGATCTAAAGGAAGAAAAGCATCGACTAATCGATGCACACGATCGAACTTTACAACCTACTGTGGCAACATAGCTAGAACACTTTGGTCATATGTGCTCAACAAACTTTCTTGAAAATCTCCAGGAAGCTGTAAACTGACAACTAATTAAAAGATAGTTGACGAAAGATAGGCTCTTTCCGATGTATGCTAACCGTCCGATGTTAGTCATGCCGTTCGAAAAATGTGACCCGAAAATGTTACAGTAAGCACACCAAAGAAAGCAGAAAGCACAATTAATAAAGATGGTAATGCTATATTTCCCACAAACACGCCGCTCCGTTGAATGTGTGCGCACAGCACACCCAGTATTGATTAACTGTGAGTCCGCTGCATTTTGTTAACATGCCCTTTTACACGCACAGCAGCCATCAAGGGTCAGCAGCATGGACGCCATCGTCGCTGACATTGGTGCGATGATGCTTGGAGCGAAATGGATAACAAAAAAAACCCTACACACATACACACACACACAAAGGTTGACCCAGGGGCGGCACTCGCAATGACCTTCAGCGTTCGGCAGTACGGTGAAGCCTGCCCTTAGCTTGCCCAGCGCGGTGTGGTTGGTGCCTCAAGTGCACAGTTGGCTAATTACCATGCACCAGGTTAAACCCGTTCGCGCCTACAAACCGTCGGTGCGGATTTTCGATCGCACTGCATCGTAAAGCATACAGCAGGCAGTATGCTATGTACGGTTCCGCGCGGACCCTTGCAGGATACCTGCGTTAAGCGGTCAAAGTCAACGTGTCGTTTAAACAGTTTTTGTTATCGCTGTTGCACAAGATGTGCATGTCAGGAGAAGTTTAAATCAATGCTTGTGAAGAACCACATTACGCTCATGATTACCGAGCCGTCTCATATAATTTAAATTAATTTTTAAAGTCTACATTTCTGGGCTCGGCTACAATTGGCTGATTGCAAATCGCTCAATACCTTAGCGATCGTTCAAAGAAGAGCAAAGCCAAAAAAGAAAACGGGTGCAAGCTGTCGATCAGGTTTTTCCTCCACGGGTCAAATGGGAACGCCTGGAAACATGTCGACCGCACGATGTGCCACACAAAAGTTTAAGGTTAATTGAAAATTTATAGGTCACGGCACTGCAACTGGAGAGGCTGTAGTTTATAGCTTCAGCATCACCACTTTTGGTTGTGGCCGACAACGACACCGACACACACACACACTTTTGTGGGGAATTTCTATCTCCTCGAACAAAAATACTTCCACCGCGTGTGAACGCAATGAAGAATGTTTTGCGCTGCGGTCCTTCTGAGTTATAAATGTTGCAAAATGTTTTGTCAATAGCGGTATAACAATAAAACTTTATTAACCGCGAAATGTGACCGAAGCGTCCGGTGCTCCATAAAGTTCAATTGATATGGCTTTGGAGTTTTCCGAGTTTTGTTGTTGTCCGTCGACATATGGCATGCAAAAATTGAGCTCTAGGCGCAATCAAGCTCTTGTGGCGTGTTCCGAACTATGTCTTGTAATTATATGGATTTTGTTATCCACCCAACAGGGAATTGCTATTTCCACGGCATATTAACTGGTTCTCCAAAAATGTTTAGATTCGTCCTGAAGAAGTCTTCAGATGTTTTTGAGCTTTTTCAAAAATCTCAAAATATTACAAATTCGCTGCATTGCATTCATAGGGTTATTTGCAGGACATACATATACTTGCTTTAAAATTTATTTTATAGCAATATGGCCAGGCCGTTCTTTATGAATAAAATAAAAAATATTTTATAATTAAGGATATTCTTAACGTTCTTCTGCTAAGCAGTTATATTTTTACTTTAGATTTGAAACGCTTTCTTATTTAATATCGCGTTTACTTATTTTAAGATTTTTGACCTGCTCCCAAATTGCGATGTTAAAATTGTTAAGGCACAATCGTTCCAAAAAAGCTTCATATGTTGCAATTATTCGGGAGCCTAGGAATGCCATATGTTTAAACTTTGGCCCAAGTGAAAAATATGGTTGAACATACAACAGAAAAAGTGATAAAAATAATAAACCGTGTTTTTTAACTTCCTGGAACAGTATTTCATTCATCTCTTTTCAATGTAGGTATTTAAAAAAACGTAAAGGCATCTGATAATGAGAGAGCATAATTTGATCTAAAACAAATTTAAACATGAGCATACAACATCATGCCACGGGTTCGACCCGTGTAACGGAAGAGATCCGAGCCATTGAATGACGCTACAGACCAACGTCTGCAGATCAACGTCATGACATGAACAGACAGTTCTGGTTCAGCGATTGATCTAAAAGGTTTGGATGTTAGTTAAGATGATCTCTGGCGAATAAAATAAACTTTAAAGAATTAAACTTCCTTTGTTTGTATTTTGTGTTAACTGATATTCAAAACAATTTAGCAATACGGCCTCCTTAAGGAACGGTCTCCTTAAGAATAAAAAAAAAATACAAAACAATTATGAAAATCTGTCATAAGGTAATGGGAATTGGTCATAAAAAGTGTCAAAAGATCAATGCATATGCATCACGCCATTTCACCCCAACATGCTGCAAAAAACGACCGAAAGACTCGATAGTCTCCCATCCAAACATAAAAAAATGTTTCATTACGCAACGTTACTCCACACCCACCGGCCCCGTCGGCAGCTCCAACGCCATCCATGTTGCCGGCTAGCCCCTAGCATTGTAGGAGCAATGCGCTACCACTTTTCTTTAAGCTGAAAATGAGCAAAAATGCGTATTCATCAATCAATCTTGGCGCTTGTCGTTTTGTTTATCCACCGCCTGACCCTGTTTCGATTGCTTTCTAACATCAAACGAACGGAACGTTGCATTGTTCGGTTTTCCACCCAGGGCACGATTGCACGGGACTGGCGGCACCAGCAATAAGCACCATCCCGAACTGATTCATTGATCGAGCGCTACCATACCAACCTGCTCACATAACGGAGCAGCCCCCAAGCTGGTGGATGTTGCAGCATCAGCACAGATGCATAAGGCTTTCGTGGCGAGAAAAAAGGCACACAAAGTAAAACCGGTTCGTTACCGGTGCTCGGGCCGATTGCGGTGGCTACCATCCTGGTGGTGTTGTGCCGATCCGAAGGCCAGCGAAATTGTTCATTACCAAGTGCAAGTGCTGGTAATGAGCCTGAGCTACACGCGTCTTGCCTTCACTTGTACAAACTTGAAATGTTAGCAACAAAAAGCAAAACGAGCAAACGGTGTAGCGCGATGGGCGAAATGTTTCACGGCACGGTTCCGTCAGTTGGCCAACATGCGCGTGCCGCCGAGTCCGTTCGTCGGAGATCACTTTTTCATTGGCTTAGGTTTTTGGTGAAGGTCAACCCTTCCTCGGATGGATGATACCTTTTCGGCTTTGGGGTTGGAGGTAAAGTGACCGATTGATATTTTTCCTGCCGATACCGGACTGCAGACTTCGACATTTACCACCGCATATTTGCACGGTAAAGAGTGTTTTAAAGTTCCATTAATGGTTCGTTCAGCTCAGGCTGGAATGATAAACAATCACAAACCTCCGCGGCACTTGCAGTGGAGGTGTCAAATGTTGATTAACTGTAGTTGGGGCTTGGGCGTGCGAGCGATTGAGTGAGTGTCAAGGATAGGCGATGACGCGATGCTACACTGCCCAGATAAACCACCCCCCCCTCCTCCCCCCCTCCCCAGGAGAACCCAGAAACGAAGAAGAAGAACGGCCCTACGATAAGGCGTTGTTTAATATGCGCTCTTGAGGCGGTGTAATGAATGGGACCTGATAGTTTGTGCCAAAGGGTCCGAAGATGCATGAGAACCGATGAGTGGCTAGATTGATAAGCCCAAATATCTATTCAAATATGTTGAAAAGCTCAAACAACGAGACCATCTCCAATCTACAGCTCGATGGCCCTAAGTTTCTGAGAGTGCAAGGTTACACTTTTCATGGGCACGTTGGCGGTCGCGTTCGAATTCGAGTGTAGGTCACTGCGACTGCTCGAAATTCTCGTTCCACAGCACAAACCATCCCCGTTCCCCCTCCCCGCCACTGCCCCGTTTGATGCCATTCCAATTTGGGGCCGAGCGCAACGCGGAAATGTTTGGCGTGCACGCGATAAAAATCATGCCCGAAAAATCTACCCAGTCAGTGCGTGTTAATTGCAGATAACACCGGGCGAGCGAGAAATAGGTTGGATGTGGTTTTTTGTTTATTTTTTTGTTTTGTGACACGTTCGCCTTCTGCCGTGGCGAGCAAGTCTTTTGAAGCGTTATATCGATCCGCCCATGGGAAATGTGTCGCACAGAAGTAGCGGCGCAGGAAATGGATCGAAATCGAAAATTGGACTAATCGTTCGGTGTCCTCTTGTCAGCAGCGTTTCTACACGTTGGGTGATCCTTCGGTTCGGCAGTTTTGAACCTCGGATACTGTAGCTTACTTTAAAAACCGTCAAAGTGTCACGGTTTTATATATATTTATTATATATTTATACATTCTTGATGTAGTTTTAAACGACTCATGCATATTATTTCGAATGTAATCAAAAGAAATCAGAAAAGCTTCTTGCCTAGCATCCTCAAGAATTCGGCCAATTATGGTTCGACTAAACAGCACATAAAACCGTTTTTCAGATGGACTACACGTACCTAATGTGTTTATTGTTAGATTATTAATTCATAGATTAGTAGATTGTTAATAAATCAATAATAAACTTGCGCATGTTAAATTTGCTTCAATTGCCTGAGGACGTGGACAGTGGATGAAAATTTCGGATCGTGGTGAAGGCTATTGGACTTGTGAGAATCAATACCAGATTTTAGATGATAAGGCGTGGACCTTTCGTTTATGAGGCTTCATCGGCCTCATGTCTCAGGTGGTTTGAACGATGAGTTGGTCCTTTTCTGACTATCTAACTGCTATTAGCCTCGACCAACCAAACAATTAAGAATCCAGAGCGAATTATCTTCTGCAGACAGATTGGACATAAACTTCAATTCGTGTTGGAAGCTTTCGAACTTTTGAGAATCTGTACCTGTGTAAAGAAAACATGTACACAGGCGCGATACTGCGATAATGTCTCATGATAGACGAAGTGCCTTTGATGAAGAGATGTCATGGAAGAGGAGTACTTTCTGTCAACATGGACCCTTCGATGATGAGGCCTAATGGATGGGCAGGACTCTTAGTGCACGAAGGCACATGGAAAATGGGTTTTTTTGGACCTCGACGCTGTTGGAACGATGAGGCCTCTTCTTGCACATCTGTCTGCTATCTGTCTCAACTCAGCTATTTGGAAAAGCCTCGTAGCGATTCACTTTTGCAGACAGAAATCTCCAGTTAGTCTGTGGTGTAGAGATAGGCTTATTTTAGAAAAAAGACCATTTTGACGACGAGCTCCTTTGGACAGCGAGGATCTTTAGGCGATAAGGTTTGTCCTCTTCGTAGACAAACTCCATTTTGATAAAGCTAAGACACTGAAAATCACAATGAATCATGGGAAAATAGGTGTTTTGAGCGACGAGGATATTTGAACGATGAGGTCTCTTCGTAACTGTCTGATTATTATCTGCCGTCTAACTTTCCTAAAGCTCCGGTGCGATTTACTCTCTCGCAGATAGACCGACAGTGGACAAAACTCCCAAATGGTTAGAGTTGGAGGGAGAGGCTATTTTTTGGTAAAAAGATACTTTAGACAACGAGACTCTTGAGACAATGATATGTCTTTGTAAATAAATACTCTAGAATAAAGAGATCCCAAGGAAGTGGAGTACCTTTCTGTCTGGCTTTATGGATGGCGAGGTTGCTTAGTGGACGGTCTCTTCATCGTCCCAAGAATGGTGATGATCTTATATCGATGAGGTCTCTTGGCGGACGAGGTCTTCAGGCTGACTAAATCTCATGGTTAACTAGACCCAGTGGATAACGAAGCCCTTTAGATGGCGAAACCCTTAAGGGGCAGCCCATTTCACTCATGGTTTGATCCGCTAATGATACTAGCAAGATGTCACCCCAGGAAGATTTTGATTTTTCTTGTTTTCTTGCGCGAAGTTGCTGACGTCACAGCTTCGCCAAATCGCACCAGACCGATTCGCGACGGGAAATCGATGCTTCGCTGCGTTATAACCACACGAAGGAACTTAAACGTGAACGCGTCAGCAAATTGTGTTGTTCCCCTTTTGGTTGGTTTGGTTCTGCAATGGCCAGGCCCGGCCACTTATGTATGTCCTCAAAACTGCTGACATCGATCCAACCACACACACACACACACACACTCACACAGAACACATCGATCGGTCGAGATTGATGTGTTTGCGCGGGTAATAGAAAAGTATTGATTCTTTAAAAACCACACCTAGAATGGTCTTTTGTCTTTTGGCGTGGGAAGATAAGACCAGCGCCAGGAGTAGAATTTGCTGTTGAATTTTATTTCATCGTTAGAAAACGACACATCCTCCCCATGGTTTGGCCAGACAGTGTTTGCACACTTTATGTTGCTGTTTTTTTCTCTCTCTCTCTCTCTCCGTCTCCGTATTACGTTATGTGTATCGTCGTGGTGCCGTGCAATAAGCTAACGCGAACGTTCAATATTGACTCGCAAGGTGGATTTGGGTTCTGCGCTGACCTAAACTGTCCAGGCCGTCGATGGCATTTGTGTTTATTTTCCGATGTTTTGATACCTCGACCCAACGCCAGCGCTCGGACGCCAAAGGGCTATCGTTAAAGGTTTTGCGATGCATTCGATGTACCGTACCTGTGTTGGTTCGCAATTAAACGCGAAGCGGTGCAAAAATTTGTCCAAATATTTTGCGAGCTATTTTTTGCCCCCCCCGGGGAGGTCGCATTGGACACGTAGTACACCCCTTGGGACCACAGCAAGCATCAGAGTGCATCAGGGAACGGCGATCGATAGTGCGTGAGCTCGAAGAGGGGTGTCAACCAGTGTATTGTGATCTATTTACCCAATTGTTGTTCAAAGGCAAATGTGTCTCTTTAAAGTGGTGAAATAGTGTGTGAGCTAGCGTTGAGCTAAGTCCATCCGTCTTCAGCCGTCTCCTCATCCAGTGAACTACTTACAACGAAACGAAGGTGAGTTTCTTTTCCTCGCAAACGGTGCATTGATGCGTTGCGGAGGATTGCCTGTTTTGGCGGTCACATTAAGCCCCCTGACGTGACGTGACTGTTGGGCGGATGCGGTCACATTAGAGACGCGAGTGTCACCCGAGCCTTCCCCACTCACGGTACGGCACGTCAGCAGACGCAATGTCACGGGTCGGGTTGGCAGATGCGAAGCAGATGATAAAATATCATTAGTGTCGGTTGAGTGGCTGATGCTCCCGCCCTAGCTCGCGGGATGACGTTGGTGAGACCAATTTTTAATCAAAACCGAATCCGCACCAAATTTCCTTCCAGCCCCTAAACATTCAAACGAGGAATTGATATCGAGTTGCATGTGATCGTGATTGGTGGCTCTGGGGGAAAAACCTCCTCCTTAGCGAAGGAGGTTTCGCTCTGCTCCACTCGACACACGGGGTGGAAATTTGTCGCCGCCAGCCAGCGAGCCAGCCAGCCAGCCAATCTGAGTGTGTTGAGGTAGTCCAATTTATTCGCCTTGATGCCTCGTGAGTAATTATTTCTTCCGCAATCGGTATGGTGAATCGGGCGCACTATTAATGTGACACATGTGGAAGCTAATGACGAGCTAACGGCGAACGTGTAACGCCGGCTCGTTACGCGACCGGTATTGTTCGGCAAATTGGGGTAGAATTCATGCACGCCTTCACCGAATCTTGCCATTGCAGAAGCACTGCAATTCATGCGTTTTGTCAGTCAGTGTATTGTTTTATTGTCATTTTGTCCCGCGAGCGCACACACGATCACACAGCGCATTGCGTTAGGGCCAATAGTGTGAGCAGTGTTCACAGATCGTGGCACTGTTTGTGGCGTTCTGTTGTTTCACCTGTTCGCAGGATGACTCTTCGCTCTGATGGTGTGGTGGTGATTGAGCAATGATACAATAATTAAATTCGATTAGTTTAATTGAGCTTCACCCCAAAGCCAAATAATGAGTCGGCTCGTTTCCTTATCCCTGCTTGCATCGTTTCACTCTACAACGAAAGAATCGGTGCGTTGATGAACCAAATTTCCAACGAAGAAGTAATTTCCGATCCGCGCGTACAAGCTCTCACTGGTTTGCGGCCAGAAGTTTTTTTCCCCCTTCTTATTCACTTGTAAGTTTATATTAACGCAAATGTTTTTGTTGTTGTCCGAGAGATGTTTTTGTGTACGTCATTAGAAGGCCTGACCGCAACTGGTGGAGGAGCCGTGGCTAATGTGCTCGGGCCGGGTGGAACATATCGTTTCATGATTACTTCCATTACTGCCCCCATATAGCCCACAATTCTTCTGTTTTGGTGCTTTTTTCCGGTCCACAGGCTGGGGAGCTCTAAGATGATTTTCATCTTTTCGCACACACAATCGCAATCCCCGCTTGCAATACATGGTAATGATTGAAGGAATTAAGTATGGATTTGATGGGGAAGGCCAATAGTGTTAGAAGATAGATTATACTGTGCTGTACTGTTGTTCTGATGCCAATTGTTTTGATAACTTTTTGGCAGCATGTTGCGCGTTTCTTATCATCCGTGGTATAACATGTTTCGATTGATCGGTCAATCTATAACTCTTAAATTTATCAAATCATCCACCGAACAATGCAGTTGCTAGTCATTTGAAAGCTCCCATTTTGCAGAAAAAGCACCACTCTTCTGATGATTGAAGATAGATACGAAAGTTTAATTCGAAGGTTGACAGGAAAATTTAATGTTTAACGACAATGTAAAAACGCCAGCCAATTATATGCTTTATACTGCACGGCAGAGAGCAGTTGCTAACGAAAGCCGATTTTGATTTTTCTTTGCTATTTACATAAAACGTTTAAACAAATGATGATTATTGTGTGCTATTGTGTACATTCGAATCTATGAATCCATATGATTGTGCTAAGCGAACAGAGATCGCACACAAATGGTAAACTATGCTCTATGTTTCCCTCAATCAGTAAGAGAAAATGAAAGGTGAGAGCATCGGAGCTGTTCGTATCGCAATTCGGTAGTACAATAAGGAGTCTACCTTTCAAGGCAAGAAACAAAAAAATCTGGACACAAAACTGCCAAATTATACAAAACCTGGACAAAAAGTCATGTAGGCATTCACTCGTATGAGATGTGGCCAGTAATTTATTTGGTGCCAGTGCATTACGAGAAGAGAGCAAACGGCGTTGAATTCGTACCGAAGGAGATGTATCCTCTAAACTGTCCGTATGCCAGACCAATCGAAACTTTTTGGAACCTAACAAAAGCTTACTTGGGTAATCCTGTTAGGGCAACAGATTTAATTAAGACTGTTGAAGAAGGTTGAAAAAAGTATTCTAAATCATTGATAAACAGTCTGTGCTAAAGTCAATAGGGTATTGTTTGAACAAAATTCCACTCTTTGAAGTATACTTAAATGAATCTTGGAAAAGTCACTTCGAAATTGGGAAGAGTATCATGAAGCCAAGAACAGTCAAATAAAAATTGTAAATCGTTCAAAAATTCGAAGTGGTATTTTAAAATGATAGTATGACTTTCTGGAACGGCATATATTCTCCGTTCTGCCATATGTTAATGATGATGTATTCATAAATACTCAAATCAAACACGCAATTTTATCTTGAAAGTAAGAGATTTTAGCCAGTCATTCGCGATTGTTTCTTTAATTTTTGAGTTATTGATATCTAAAACCTTGCTGCTCATTAAGCTGCACAGCGCTGGGAATATTAAACCGTAATTGATTTTTAAATAATTAATTATTTATCTAGACAGCTCCAATACGGCATCTTTCAGTCATAATTAATAAATAAATAAATAGGAAGCTCCACTTTAGCTCCAAGAGGCAGTTACTTCAGCAACAAATAGTTGCGTCGTTTGCATTCCTAGCTTACCACCGTATCGACCTGGTTGTTAGTAATATTGGCTTTAGACTGACCACCAGGTAGCTCTAGTTTCTAACGATGCGGATAGAATACGGCACGTCATCTATCCAACTCTGGTAATAATAATTCCAATAACATGTGGAACACCCATTTAACGTCCGTAGAAAATATCGAAAAAAAAACAGTAAAAGTAATAACAAACAAGTGTCTTCCTTGGTACTGCTCGGTTCGCTCTAGGAAACGATAGCGATGAAGATGAAACTCACTAGGTGGTTGGATACAGCATAGTCACAAAATGATCAGATTGAATTTGTTTCTTTGTAGAGGACGTCACAACAATGTTGTGAAATTGATAGCTTGCAGTTGTTCGACATAAATCAGGATTAATCCTTCAATGCTGCTAAGTCAATATCCTTACGGCCCCATAATTTTCCTGTTAAACCAATCACTGCTGCTATTAATATTTCAAACTAATCCACGAAAAACGCCATCTCAAATCCCATGTCTACTCAAACAAAGAGCGCCCATTTTGCGACTGCATTCAAAGCTCACACTGAAAAACTCCGTTAGCTGCATTTCGCCACGTTACGTTTCTAACCGAACCGAGCCGAACCGAAATCGGCCTATCTACGAAATCGTCCGGTTTCGTCGGCCCCATGCTCCACATCAGCATCCTGCCATCCACCCCAAAAATAAAATCGCCCATCAGGCCCAAGCCTTGAGTAGTTATGCTGTACTCCGAACTCCGGCATCGGGCATCAGCACCAGTCAACTGTAACCGTAGGACGGTAAGACTGTCCTTCCCCACTGTCGCCCTCACTTAACGCCTCGCCGCCTTGCCCCGCTTCCTCCTCGCAAGCAATCTAGTCCACGTACGTCCGATCAAGCGCTTATAATTTTCGTCGCATCCTTGGGCATTCGATCGGCCGGACCACCTCGTTATCCTTCCGCCCTCAGCTTCCTTCCGGTCGGTAGCCAGTTTGCGCAGCTGCGAGTCTCCGAGAGCGGCGACGTGCTCGGTGACATGATCAATGTGCCAAACCCCGCTCGAACTGGGCTTTGGGGCATGGGCTCATTCTTTCACCACCATTGTTGTGGTGGCTCTCAATCTGCTCTTCATCTGACTAGCTCAACCCTTGGCCAACCTTCCCCACATTTACGCGTGTCTTGTGTCGAACGAGACGATGGGAGAGCGAGCAAGCGCAACAGCGCAACCACCGCTCGCTGGGAATGGGTGGGACAGAGAAGCCTTTTGTCTGTGCGCGATCGGCGCACTCATCTTGCGTCCGGCTTGATCTACTCGCACCGGTGGTAGGAGTGAGTATATAAACTACCCGTCAACCCTGGCGTTGGGTTCATTCGCTGAACTTAGCTTTTCCTCTCCTAACGTTTTTTTTCGGACGGTAGTAGTGTCTTTCGTGCTTCCTTAGCCAGATTTTGTTAAGAAAAGACGGTTTACATGCTGCCCGCCCTGTCTGCCCGATCGATTTTCTGTGTGCGAGTGTGTGTAAGTGTGTGTGTGTGTGTGTGTGTGTGGTGTCCTAATGATTTTTTGGAGACCTAAATAGTTTAGTAGCCACCGAAAACCCCCCCGCGTCTGCACGGCAGTCCCGTCCCCAGCAGTGTAGATTTCGTGTTTCTTGGGGAACGGAAACGGGTCGCCCCACGGGTCAGATCTCGTGCGATCAAACGTCGTGTAGGGGTTTTTTGGGGAGGTAGTGGTTGGCTTCTATCTTTCCTATCCAATTTCGTGCGGCAGGCAGTGGTCGGGCAGTCCATGGCCTATATAGGATCGAAACCGAGAGCAGAGCTAGTTTTTCGGCAATCGAAATTCATAAATTGCGTAACGTCCATCACTAACGATCGTAACCGGTCGTGTGACAGAGCGTGGTGGAAGTTACCGTGAGTGAGAGGATTCAAATCAAACCGAATTTCAATCCTTTGCAGACGCCCGTCAGCGGTCAGTGAGTGTGGACCGCGCCCGAGTTACCAGTTGGCAGGTGATCGTGATCCTGAGAGTGACCAGCACATCCTGACGAGCGAAGTACGGCGACCCGAACGGAAGAGGGAAAGGTGTCAGTGAGTGTGATAAAAAAAAAGATTTGTGAACAACAAAAATGAAAACATTTAACACCCGGGATCACAGTGAACGAAAGTGATACTGAACTGTGGAACCGATCGACGACACAAACCCCGATCGAACGGCGTGTGAAGAAACGCGAAGCGGCGAAGTTATATATTAGATCAGTGAAAGTGACAACAACAACACGAAGCAAAGCCAATCTCATCGGCATCTCAGCGAAAGTGACGAAACGTTATCAACTGTGACGACTGTTCTACCTTCACTAACAGGTGAGTCTTAGAATTGTCTATATGTGTAATATTCGGGGGTCGTTTCAATGATCTTACGGACAGTTTAACGCTCGATAGAAGCGAGTGATCGCACGGTGATCCAGTCGTGGTGATTTACTCTACACCTTAGCCGTGCATTAATAGGGTGTGCGGTTAATATGTATATCTGCTGCTAATCGTGTAATTACGGCATTCACCCTTGACGGCCACACTGGTGGCCCTGAGGCGCTTAGGGAGCGCATGCACAACTGCTGCTTAACTGCATCCCTGACTCGTGGCTGTAGTCTGTAATTTATCCACATATTTCACCCTCCAGACCCGATGCGTCAGTTCTCGGGACGCACCGCAATTCATACTGGGCCAATGCCTCGGTCAATACACAGTTTGACTTTCAGACCTACCTAGGAGTAGGAGATGCTCCCGAGCAGGATGTACGATTGGGGTAGGTGAAATGTCAAACCAGTTTTATTGATATCTGCTCGCTGCATCCAGCAGTAGCATCCAACACACCCGCACTTGGGGCGTGAATTATGGCCCAATGGCCGTTAGTCAGCGAGAGTGGTTTGTCCAGCTCGGAATAGTTCCTGCTTGACGATAGCTATTGTCCTATGTGCCACGTGACAGCGTGACGGAAACCGTGCGCCATGCCCGGTGGATCCTTTGATTGATCTCCCGTGAAACCGTGACAAAGATTACCTGTCATTATTCACCTGGCCCACTTTGAGGGTCACAAACCCTCAACAGGTGGGCCCAGGTGTGCTGTTCGCACAGATAATAGCCCTTGACGCCATCAAAGTGGACATAAATCATGAACACACCAACCGCAGAACTGTTGCCCGTTGTTGTATTCGGTGAGCAAATTTGCCTTTAGCCTACCTTGGGCGGCCATTATTATCCGTCATTGTCAGCGGCGTCGTCGTCGTCGTTTTCTCCACAAAAGAATGTGCCAAACCGGTACCGCACACTGAGCGTGGTGGTTACAACGCCTTCGATCGTTCGATCGGGAAATGTGGCACGAGGGAATCATAAAAGTTGGTGGCGTCAAAACGGCACATCAGTCGCCGTCAACGCATTTACACGGTGCCCCGTCAAGGGCTTTAGGGCAGCCGGAGCAGCTCAAGGAGAGATGACCGCGAGATGGCCCACGTGTGTGAAGATCGGAACGGTGCAAGTGTACCATTGCGCAAGACTCGGCGTAGAATCGACGGGTAGGGCTATCCTTGTGCATCGCCAGTCACAGTCTCATTGTCGGTGAGCTTTTGCGCTATTCCATTGCGGACACATCGGGAGCATGTGGTTCGATGCGCACATGCAAAACGGATGATGTCACGATGTGCAGGCATCAGACATGGCACCGTTATCGTGGAGATTGGACAATCGCTATGGTGTTTGAATATTTTAGAAAGCATTCTGTCGCACTTGTGTCGCTCTATATTTGTTTCCGAAAGATCATCTCAAAGTGGGGGTTCGATACGGTTGGCTAGCTATGGAGTTATTCTTCACTACATCTTTTCCCTCCAATCCCCAGCCTCACGATGGGAGCCGACTCGCAGACGAAAACGATCCTGTGCGCAAAAACACCCGAACTCATCGAGACGGCCGAGATGGCCGACCGCAAGCCAGAACAATCACAGACTGACCCACAGAGCCGTGCGCCGGCGGCCGACACGCTCGTCGCGGAACTGTCCCAATCCGACTCCACCCTATCCGGGGCACAGTTCGAGAAGGCGCTCCAGACCTGCAGCAATGCGGTGCACGAGGCCGAGGTCGACCGGAAGCTGAAGGAGATTGGATCCGCCACACCGATCCTGCCGTCGGAGATCGGTACGGACTTCAACTTTAAGCGAGAAATTGTCTGGAAGAATGTGATCGGTTTCCTGCTGCTGCACATCTGTGGCTGGGTTGGGTTGCATCTGGCTTTCTGGCGATACTGTGACTACCGTACAACGCTTTACAGTACGTATTGACCTTTTCGGGCGTGAGTTTCTGTAGTAGCTGACGTCCGTTCATTGTTCTGCTCCATCCTAGCAATGTGGCTCATGTACGCCTCAGGACAGGGTGTAACGATGGGTGCCCATCGACTCTGGTCTCACCGGGCGTTCAAGGCGAAGCTTTGGCTGAGGATCATCCTGCTGTGGATGCATACGCTGGCCGGACAGAACTGCCTGTACGTGTGGGTACGCGACCACCGACAGCACCACAAGTTCTCGGACACGGACGCCGACCCGCACAACGCGAACCGTGGATTCTTCTTCTCCCACATCGGATGGCTGCTGTCCCGCAAGCACCCGAAGGTAAGTGATCTATGCCGTGCTCCAGATCAAATCGAAAGTCCCCCTTTCAAACGGCGCCTACCCGCCCTTCTCTTCCACAGGTGATTGAGTACGGCAAGAAGATTGACATGTCCGATCTAGAGGCAGATCCGCTGATCATGTTCCAAAAGAAGTAAGTACCGAGCTTGTTTGTTGTTGTACCGTCGCCACATTTCCACATCGCCGCGTGTGCGGGCACTCGAGGCGTGCGTTCACGGCCAACCCCCTACGGCACATAATGAGATGCACCTAACCTTCATCGGACAGAGGTGTCTGGTCGTTCGATCAATTACAGCTACAGTGAGGCTGTGGCCGAGGCTCGAGTGTCCATGCCACACTAATGAATCGGTGCGCAATGCGCCGCAGCCCATCATAACGAAAGTGGTCTGTGCGTGGTGAAAGAGCTGACCTCTGGTGAGGCGGTGGCACTCATCCACCACAGTACACACTGCGTGTGCCGCCTCGAGTCCACCGGGCTCCACGGACCACGGTACGTGTTTTCCATTATTCGACGGTCGTTGTTAATGACCGTGTCCAAGCACAAACCATTTTCGGACCGTTTTCGGCCCATATCCAAGAGATCGTTGACATTCGGCGTGTGTTTGTGTGTGTGTGTGTGTGTCCACAGCATCGCTTAGGATTCGCTGCTCGACCTTGGACGTTTCTTGCTCTGTACTCCACTTCCAAGCAAGTGGTGCATTTGAAAACATTAAACTTTAATGCTGACTGGCGTATGCGTTCCGCGCCACGACGTCACCCGGGCTGGCTGGCTTCGTCGAGAGAAGCCAAGATGAATCGATGAGTCTCCGATAGGCGAAATGGGGAGGGAGGGGGGGGGGGGGCTTGCGTTTAGTAGGTGAGCCTAGTCCGGGTGTTGCACCATATTTATTGCAAAGCTTTCTTCTTCTCAGCGTCGCGCTCGTTGGAGCTTGCTTCATTGTGTTGTTAACGTTTTTCGGCGGTGGCCCCAAATCTTACGAGACAACCGGCCGTTACGAACGCACCCCGAGTGCTGCCGTAGTGCCGTAGATTGCCTAATCTGTGTGTTGTTGTTGTTTTTTTATTTGTCTGCGTCGGTCGATGCCGGACCCTTACTAAAGTTATGCAGCGCGACCACCATCCTTTCTCCGATCCACCGGCCGGTCATAGCACGGAAAGCGATACTCGGCAACAAAACTCGAAATGTAGGAGAATTGAAAAACTGAAACACCGCCCAGTGGTGAAATAGAAATGTGAGAAAGAGCTACGATAGGAAAGTTTTATTCGAGCTGCAACATAAAATCTGCAGATTGGTTTGAATTTGGCAAACAAACTTTTGGCTGTTCGAACACAAGGTTCAGCCTACGCAGATCGAGATTCAAAATCCCCCTGGCCAGATTTTGATCGTGATCTTCAAAGGCCAATCGATGTTAGCACATAACTTAGCTGCTAGAGCTTAGCGTGCAGGTAGGAATCTGCAGATGATATTGCAAAACAATCATCAATTATCGGAAATCCGTAGCAGGCGATCATCTCAGGTCCGCCGATGAGTTTAAATTAATCTAACCCTCTAACCGTTATCAACTTGCCACAGCTTGCACAACATTTTAGCATATCCGTTTCAGTGTCTGTTTGGTCCGATTCAACGTATTTTTTTTTGGGTTTTGAATCCACCAAACAACAAAACGGTGCCGTAACGTATTGAATCTGGCTTAAGTTTGACACGAAAGCTAGACGACAGAGACCGCTTGACCTTGCCACATCTGGTGCGAGACGGCCTCCAGGTGAGCCCCAGCTGAATATATGAATTCAAGTGATAGAATAAATTTGACGGTTGACTCCAGCGTACGGGGTTGTTTTCTGCTGTGGGGGGGGGGGGGGGGGGGGGGTGGGGGCATTTCGTGCATCCGTTGATGATTAATCCTTTCGATCAGCCGATCGAATCCTTGCGAAATGTGCCATGTCTTTGCACGCAACTCTACGAACCATTGGAATGAGTCCAATTTTCTTGCAGAAAACTTCAACACACAGACGGTATGTCAGGAAGCAGGGTTTTTTTCCATCTGTCCATTTTGTTTTCGAATTAGAGTGGATGAAGTGGATTTCGCAGAGTGTTTGCGATCGGTTGGATTAATTTTGTCTGCCTTAGAGCGAATCGGTTTCCTCGTGACGTCTGGTTTTCCGTTTGTTAAATCAACAATCATAGTGAGCTTTGGTTTTAGAATCGGAAAGCCGTTCTGCAGCAGTGGTGTGCGCAGAAAATTGCTTAATGAAGCGCAAAAGTGTGCGTCGATCATTTCCGACATCTTCGCAGATGAGTTCGCGGCGTACGCAATGCTGACGTACTGTGGCGAAAGATGATTCTTTTCTTTCGGCAAATCAACAGCAACGCACATCCCTAAAGTCAATCACCTGGAGTACGCTACAAGCTGCGAGAAGGTTACTCGGGGCCCAACATCTGTGTGCCTTGAAATCTGACAGCTGTTTGTATTAATGATATTGGGCGTGTGTTAACGAGTGGTAAGATGGCCAGTTTGATTGCTGATCGATAGGGCTAGTGGATTAGGATTTGGCGTAGCAGAAGGGTCTAACGATGATGATCATTCGAGAGGCGAAAAAACCCCATCATATTGGCAAGTCAAGTCAAATATAGGAAATAAGCTACTGGTTGAAAGACTTTAGCCACTGATTTCCTCACGACGATCGAGAGGCCTCATACATTCTTACGCACAGGTCCCTCTAGAAGGCGTGATTAACGCGATTCATTAGATCTGGTCCGGCCTTTCGGCTACCCCAAAACACCACGGTTGTTGCGGCCTGGCGACCTTTACATTTTATATTGATTCATTTTTGTAAGCGTCGTCCCCGAGGTCAAGCATGGTTGCTGGCTGGTTACAAGCAGATCAGCATGATCGGCACTAACCAGCTGTGCCGGAGCCACATGAAGAAGGGCCCTGATGTTGGTTAATCATCCTTCTGTTGGCTTAGCTTACCTTGTCGTGGGCTATGATCAATCAAAACTTGTGCATTCTCGCGTGTTGTTAGAGCAGTGGACGAGGACTGGTTCAAACGGAGCGACAAAACTTTTGTTTAAACAACCTTCGGCGACTTTCATTCATAGAAACATCGAACAGCTCCCGTGTCGCGGCATGGAACGAGGCCATGCATTATGATTGATGGCGGTTTAGTATAGATTTTGCGAAGCAGCCTTTTCGGCTATGTGACACGTCACGGCGTGGCGTTTTTAAGGCAATCGTGGATCGTTTTCCGCGGTGATTGTCACGCATGGTTCCCGTCAGTGGGTCGCGTTTTTATGCAGGTTGGATGTTAAATTTTTATCAAAAATTAAAGTTGAATCTGTATGTTGGCTATGGGTGGCTAATGAGAAACAGGTCCGAGCCGATAACGGTTCACTTATCACGACCGGCCGTTTCGTAGTGGCCCAGGTTAGGATGAGCGTTAGGCGAATGAATGAAGATCGCGTCTCTTGTGACGCACATGCAGAAAGGGAAACGACCGGTTATGTAAGCGTATGCTGAAATTTTGGAACTGGTAACAAAAACTAAACCCAAACCTGTGTGACAACACCATACACACATAAAAAAGCCACCCAAAAAGATATCGCTTTTGTTCGTGGTGCATAAATTAGTTTGCCAAGTCTTTGTGTTGAAGATGACGCCAGAGTCGTCGAGGATCACCGAATCAGATGGCCGTAATTTATTCAACCCTGTGTTCCTGTTTTGGTTTAGAATCTTTCCCCGTCGCACCGAATCAGCAGCTTATCAGCAGCAGGAGGAGATGAATAACCGATGCGATGTGTCCACCATTAGAATGTAGGTCAAGGATAGCTGTGTCACACGTCACGTCACTCGATCACCGACAGGTTGCCGTTTGTATGATAATGCAGCAAGCATTTGAAACGATAACCGGATGGCGGGACAGTTTTTCCGTGCGTGTCCTTGGTGGTGCATTGTTCAGTGAACGACGGCACGACGTGTCTTCGCGTCTTGATCTTGAAGTTATTAATGTTTTAGGCGTCCATCAAGCTGTTCTACATTAAATGAGCGGATTGTATGTGTGTGTGTGTGTGTGTGTGTGTACAGAAACGACACTTCCTGTTAGAGATATTCAAAGACACAAGACAAGACAGTCTAATGAAATTCGCCAAGGAAACGCCGGCGAATAGACCGAAACGGTGGTGAACAGCACATTTATAACCTTTCAAATCGATCATGAAGACTGATCGTTTCGTCGATCAGTTTTCGGTGCGATGCCAACAAAAAAAAACAGCACAAACCACCTCACACCAATCAATAATAACTGCACAAGCCTTCGAAAAACGTTACGCCGATCGCGGTCGCCATTTGCAACAACTCGCTTGTGCCCCCTCGCAAAAGGTGACTATCGTCGGCAATTATCGTCAAACCCAGCGGTCCCAGGTGCTCTCTTCTAATGCACAAACAAAACGGCGCAAAGAAAAGCTGCACTCGCTGCATCCAGCATCCAGCGAATCCTTTCCAAGATGGTGGTTACCGTGAAGGTTAGCTACACTCTCAGACCAAACCGCCGAAGGTTAGACATCTCTCAAACTCTTTTCGATCGCGCAGATGAAGTGATCGTGCGAGACCGAGAGTACGTATTACGTGCGCAAACAATTGGGTACCCTCCCCCCGGGGGCAGTGCATGCCGAGCGCGTAATTGAACTTCAATTCATGGCCACAACAGTTCACTAGGCAGCGGCATTACTGGCTGGCTCATCATCGGCCGCCATTTTTGCATGGCCCGACGATCGCCCAACAGTATTGTCCCGGGTGATGGATGGTTGGTTGGTGGCGAGCGTACGAGTAGAGTACTTCATTTGTGAGCCGTTCTTTCATCGTGTTATCCTTGACTGGTCGCCATCTGTTGGATTGGAAGGATACAAAGATCCCATCTTGTCACGGGTTGCGCAATGCGGGCTCCGGTACACGTGTTCCTCTTCACGCCACCAGCAACGTGCTCGCCAATGGGTTTTGTGTCCTGTCCGCAGATACTCGGAAGAAGCAAACGCTTAAATGAGTCGCCGAGATTGTCATTAGGCTAATGTAGCTCGGTCAGCGGCCACCACACGCTGGTCGAAGCCAGTTTTTAGCGGCAACTTTCTTATTGTAATCAAAGCCGCACATGCACACACGCTGGTCCGTGGCCAATAATTACATCGATCGGGGTAAACCACGCTACAGAGAGGAAGTCATTGCTTCAAGGCCTGTCTGAACAATCGTTCTAAGAAATCAAGGCATGCATTAGATGCGATGCGGACTGGTTTGGTGGCGTGGTCACACTGTGCGGTCCTTGGCTAGAAATGGATTTCAGCTACTACTCCGAAGGTAGTAATCATAAGATTTTTTTTAGTCCCGTCCTGTCCATAGCTTCTCTGTGGGTGCTGAGAGATTATCACGCACGGTTATTCGTTCGGGAAAAAAACGTCGGTAAAGCACGCATCTGATAA
The DNA here is from genome assembly GCF_013141755.1 of Anopheles stephensi. Classification (NCBI taxonomy): domain Eukaryota; kingdom Metazoa; phylum Arthropoda; class Insecta; order Diptera; family Culicidae; genus Anopheles; species Anopheles stephensi. Next base: position 42,688,464 of record NC_050202.1, read on the forward strand.
GCTGTACAAGCGGGCAAACTCACCGAGAGCATCAGAGCGTGTGCACATTACATATGCGAGGCAAAACAAAAAAGAGCTATTACACCAATAAATTACTTCATAAAAATCCCTCACCGCATGATTACAATTGCGAATCTATTGTGTGCGATACAAATCGAAATGCAGTGCATCAAATTGCATTACAAAAACAGCGCATTAAATCCTATCTTATCGTCTCTCGTCTCTCTCTCTCCCTCTCTACTTGCAGCCATTACAAACTTCTCTACACGATTTTCGCCCTGTTTGGCCCAACGGCTATCCCGGTCTACTTCTGGGGAGAAAACCCCTGGTACGCGCTGTTCGTGGCGTTCTTCTTCCGTACGGTGCTCAGCCTGAACGGAACCTGGTCGGTGAATAGTGCGGCTCACATGTTCGGAACACGTCCTTACGACAAGTAAGTAGTCGAGGTGGCAGCTCATTTCCATGGCTGACCGGTTTGCTTTTTGCTTCTCAATTCTCAATCGTGCAGGACCATGTGGCCGGTGGAGAACATGTTTGTGTCGTTCGTGGCAGTGGGCGAGGGTTGGCACAACTATCACCATGCCTTCCCGTGGGATTACCGCGCATCGGAGTACGGAACGCCGCTCAATCTCACCGGTACGCTTATCGATCTGTTGGCAAAGTTTGGTGCGGTGTACGATCGCAAAACGGCCACTCCGAACATGGTAAGTAATGAGGATGAGGATCGTTGGAACGGTATAGTGATGATCCGTTTTGTTCCTCAGGTTAAAAACCGCGTGATGCGTACGGGCGACAAGTCCCACCATACGTACGGTACGGACGAGGGCCGCAGCGCGTTCACCACGCTGTGGAACATCTGGAAGCATCCGTCCAATCCGACGTACAACTCGATCCACACGCCCAAGCCCAAGATACTGCAGTCGGACGGTTACGCGCTTATTCCGGACGAGCTGAAGCAGTCCGAACGGGACGAGGACATTCTGTCGAAGGAGAACGAGGAGCTGATGAGACGCCAGCAGGAGGAAGAGAACCGCACGACGGAAGCGAACCAAATCTACAACAAGCTGTCGAAATACATCAAGGAACAGCAGCAGTCGGTGCCGGAATCGGTGGACGAGCTGCTGCTGCAGCAGTCGAACAATAACGTCGAGAAGACTGCGGCGGGACACCCGGGCAAGGCGGCACTGAACGTCGTCGACTGCAATGACAATGCGCTCGTGAAGCGGAAAGTGACGACGGACGCATCCAGTCACCATTAGACAATATGGGAGGGGCTGGGTGGCTACTACTACTACCGTTAGTCATGATTTCGTTCGCATTAGTCGCCCGCAACACAAAAAAAAACGAGCATGCGCATCGGTTCGATCTCTACTCGCATTCAACAAGCACTAGCTCGCTATCTAGCAGCAGAAACCTGGACCCGGGACCCTGGGCCTGGGCCACCTCTGCCGGTACGAATCGATCCTGCTCGCTGGGCCACACTTTACTTTTAAACACATTGACACACACATTCGCGGGTGCTCAGTAGCCTAGCCCTGTCTGTGTCTGCAAGGAGCTGCTGCTCAATGAAATACCAAATGTACAGAGGACGCTCGTTCCATAAATTTGCTGCACAATTCTGCTCTCAGAACCAATCAAGGGGATGGACAACGACAGCACAGCACAGGGCTGTGGCCCAAGCCTGCTGTATACACATAAGAAGCATAAGAAGAGTTGTGATGTTTTATACTTGCTCACCGAACGTTTTATCATCTTTACAATCATCATCTATTTCACGCGAGGACCACAGGCAGGTGACATTGGCGACACTGTGCATCCTTTCCGCGGATTATAACGATAGGTGACCTTTGGATGATAACGCGTTTACCCTACCTTTACCGCCTAAGCTAACGTAAGCTAACGAAGAAGGACGGAGCGCACGGGATGTTAGGTCGTGCCGTTCTTCGCCTGTACAGAGCAGCAACGTCTCATGTACAGATGTTTGTGGGGATTCTACTCTTTCCTTTTGGGGTGGGGATTACGACACAAGAAAGCTAAATAAAACAGAATTAAAACAAAAACACATAATTCAAAATGAGCTGAATTACTTTTTTCTTAGCTGAAATGCGACTTTTTTTTTCATTCATAAAGAACGGCCTGGCCGTATTGCTGAAATGCGACTTCATACGACACATATTAAAATTATGACCCGCTTTGTAATCTTTGACGGCATTAGCTACCATTTAAAAATCCATGCCATTCCCATCTAAAATTGTTCACGAGCTAGGTCGTCTGGTGCAATTCTCATGACATGACCAGCTCATCGGGGCTGGGCAAGTTTAATTCGCTGCACGATGATGAGTTTACAACACAGCCCTAAGAGCACGTCATTGCGCCGGCATCTCCGTAGTGATGGGAAAAATAAATCCCAACGAGGGATCCGAATCCCTTATTAGGGATCACATAACTTCGCACAACTGACCAACTCAACAACAGTATTATTCCAACACAGTCACTCTTATCCAATCCCTATGAAATGCCGATCAAAACCCAGTCGAATAATAATCGCATCTCAATCGAATCCCAAGGGAAGCTTTATCGAATTATAATCGAATCCCAATCAAATCCTAATCGAATTTGAATCCGTCATGTTGGATCCAATTCGCTTCGAATCTTTCAAGGGAGTGAATCTTTCAATCCCGAATCTCCCTATTCGGGAGTGAATTTTTCCCTTATTCTCACGAATGCGGTTAAGAGGATTTCGAGTAGCAGAGTCCATGACTTGTATCCAACTACGTGATATCATTACGTCTAGTAAGCCTGAAGTGGCAGGCATGACCTAAGAGGTCGTTAGGCCAAGAAAGAAGAGAATATTACCCTTGCTGTGTTCTTAAATCAATTTACAGTTTCATTGCTGAACAAGAGTTTACCTGGGCCAAAAAATGGTATATGAGGGCAAATTATGCCTGAGCGAAATGATCGCAAGCTAAAGTTGCTTCCAAAATCTGTCGAAATTTTTACAATTGTTGTAATACGAATTGATAGCTAAATTAGCCGTGCAAAATATAGTAAAGCCTGTCAATTAAAAAAAAAAACAGTTAAAAAGATCTACTGCATAGGAATATGAATACCTTCATGGGAGCCCCTGCTTTTTGCAGTGTAACCAAGGTGTATGCAACGTAAACAAACATACATACACACACATACTCAGAGAGCTGTCATCGACGTTGTCAGACACCTATCCGTTGCTGTCAAAGCGTTCTTTGCGATCAGTGTACTTTTTTGTTACAAAAGGAAAACATTGAAAAACTCCGGTCCGTTGAGCTGTTATTTTTCCGTCGCAGAAGCAATAGGAACTAATAGACGGCTACCAATGAGTGTGGATCGCATTGCAAAGTGCTAGTTTCCACTAGCAGCAGAAGAAGTCAAGTGTAGTAAAAAAAGGTTGGAAAGCGCTCCGTCCATTTGTGCTTAGTTAGTTGCGGGCTGTACGTTCCCTTACCGAGGGAACGGATTATATATTACACCTTGGTTATTAGCGTTTAAATTCGATAAAATGCAACCGGAAGCAATACTGCTAACCCTAGCTGGGTTAATATCAGTCGCCCTAGCATCTCCGCTGGTTCTAAAACAGAGCGTGCTGCAACAACCCGCTGCTGCTGCCCTTGCAGTCGAAGGTGGCTTACTAAACGCGAGCCAAACGGGACAGGAAACACGCATCCAGCGTATGCAAACCTACTGCAGCCAATCAACTCACGCGCCCGGTTGTTCTACATTTAAAGAAATGATGGGTATTGCGACCAACCACCGAGTACCCGAGTTTGAGCAACTAGTCGACAAGGAACTATCGCACACACTGTCACAAGCTGAAGATGACAACTTCTGTACGGATCTATCGGCAACGCTTAAGCAATTGTCCCAAAAATTGAACACCCGCACAGTGGGCCAGTATGAGCGGATTCCCTCCTGTGTGCGGTTGTGTTACGACGAAGACAGCAAGCTGACGGATATGTGTCGAGTGCTGTTTGCTGGATACAAGCTGATACTCCCAGTGATTGAGAAGAAAGAAACGAAACACCAGTCGCCGGGCGAAGTGCCAGAAGCAGGCGGCGATAAACCGGACAGCACAGCAAATCAATCCGGCTTCGCGAAGATAGTTCCAGCAGTGGCCGAAGTGAAACGACCAGCAGTGACAGATGAAATCAAGGATAGGACTCCGATCCCCGTTAGTAATGACACAGCCAAGATTGCCAAAAAGGACGAGACGGACAAGAGCGCCAATCCTCCGGCCAAATCTGTTACACAATCGAGCGAAATCATACCGGCAAAGAATCCGGAGGCGGGTGGAAAAACGGTCCCCGTTGTCGAAGTTGTGGTTCCGAAAACGTTCGAAAAGGCAACCAGAGATCATCCGCCAGCCCCGGTGCAACCGCCCCAGGAAGCAGCAGTCGTTCCGGAGAAAAATGAGGACGATTTGGTGCAACAGCAGCAGCAGCAGCAGCAGGGTGGTGATCTAGATACTGGCGGCGATGTGGCTCCGTTCGATGATGAACCAAAACCTGCAGGCAATCTAGCGGACGGTGCTGCTAAAGGAGGTGCCACCCAAACGCAGTACGAAAATTCGGACGAATCGGAAGCTATCGCGTCGGCAGAGGACGTCAACGAGAACGGGGACGATCTGGAGCTGAACGGGTTCCAACCGGTCGGCAAGCCGGCCGTACTACCGGAGAAGGTAAAGCAGGACGAATTTTCGGAAAGTTCGAAAGCAAGCGACATTGTACCCGGTGCGGATCCGTTCTACGAACAGAAGGATTCGAACTTTTTCCCCTACTTCCTGTTCGCCATGTTCAGCTGCGCCATGCTTTACGTGGCGTATCACAACAAATCGAAGCTGCTGGCATTGGTCGTAGAAGGGCGGCGGACGAGCAGCGGTCGGGGTGGATTTAGCAAAGGACGCAAGCATACGGCCGCCTACAGGAAGCTGGACTCGAACCTGGAGGAGGCCATCACATCAGGCAGCGGTTCGGGTGGGCATTCATCGTCACAGATTATCTACTAACAGGGGACTCGTGCACACACACACACAAACACCGCACTTTGCTTGTCATCGTTGGCTTGATACGTTTGTTTCGACAAGCACCGACCACCAATCCATCCCCCTTTGGCGAGAGAGAAAGAGAGAGAGAGAGAGAGAGAAAGGGGTCATTTGTAAATATCTTCCATACGCCGTTCCTTACCCCTTTTCAGTAGACACGCCGGTACTGTCTGATTTTCCCTAACGCCTTACTAGACGCCCGCGCTCGTCTCTGCACGCACTCACCTTGCTGCACACTGTAGCGCGGATCGAGATTTTCCGGTGAGCCGAAAATCTGGTTGCCCCTTTGGTTTTTCGCGTTTCGATTATTCGCGCAGGTACCTTTCGATTAGTTTCTCAATGTTAGACATTCTTCGATACCGATGAGGATTGGGGATAGTTCACCTGAAGCAACAATTATGAACGATTTTTTACTCCGATAGAAGGTAATAAAAAGAAAAAACAGAAAAACAGCGCTGTAAAATCCGAAATAAAACAAAACAAAAAAAAAACGATAAAAAGAATAAAAAATTAAAATGTATCTAAAACGTGTGTGGCCTTCTGTTCCGAAAAACAAATTCAATCATGCGTCATCATACAGCGACACGTTGCAATAAAGACACGCATTTAACCGACTTTACGCGTTCTGATACCCACCCTGATAAGGTGGCGTTTTGTGGCGGGGCTTGCTAGCCTATTGAAAGTACGTTTTTTATCTGCTTCGACTACCCTTGTCGTTAATCAACTCGGCGGTGGATGGAGGTGGTGTAAATTGAAAGGACAGTCGAGCCAATAGAAAACTGAGTCATGTCTATGTGGCGTCGTCTTTTCGGAAGTGGATGCACGAAGAAGCACCAAACGATTGTGGGATTATTTAATTCTATATTTGATACGTATGCGCGCATACGCTTTCGGTTTCGTACGGTTCCGCTCTCCGTAAAGACGTTTCAAACGAATTGTTTCATGAACTTCGAACATGATTTTGTTTTTTTAAATAGAAAATTAGTACTATCGAACCCCATTAGATAAAAATGGATAGGGATGTTCTGTTCTGTTCCGTTCTGTGCTGCTTCGTCCCTACCTGAATCAACTCCTAGCCTTTAAATAGCATTTAACTTCGTACTTCTGTCGTATTCACTACCCTGTACTGATGACACTAACACATTTCGCTGATTTTGTTTTGCTTTGTTTGTAACCATCTTGCTATCTAATAGTGTCTCCGTAACCTTACCTAATACAAAGCATTTCAATCTCCCGGATCTCACATCGCTTTTCTATTGTCTCTCATTCTCTCTCCTCTGTTGCTGTTGTTGTAGTAGAGAAAAAAAAAACGTGCGCACACACGCACCTACGCACAAACATAAAAGGTGCCCGTTTTCGAATTTGGCATCATAATAGTAGATCCGTGTCCGATTCCATTCCGTTGTCCGGAATATTATGCTCTTACTTAATTCAATATTCCTTTCGTATGGTTTTTGTTTTCCGGTTAGATTGCCTCATGTCCAAGGATCATTGATTCATCGTCCTCCGTGTCAATAAATCGTTGGCTCTGCTGGAACCATGTTTAAACAAACACAGCCAACTAACTAATGTGTGGTGGCGTATTAGTTCTGGCATTCATGCAGTCTTGTTTGTTATCGTTTTGATGCGTTTTTCCCTTTGTTGTACGCATGAGAACAGGGCAGTAATAATAGACAACGAGAACAAGGGTCTGACAGAATCATTACACCATTCAAGCCAAACACAAACATACGAAAGGATAGCCTGAAAGCCAAAATGCTTTGGCCCAAACACCCCAAAATGGCCCCCGTGGAAAATAAAATGCAAAGTTCACTCCGTTCTTCCTACCACCATCGTATACGATCGATGACATGGTATGTTCATGGTAGTGTGGTGCCCGAGGAAAGCCCTGTGTGCGTCGTCGAGGATGCGGAAGAAGTGGTGGAAGAAGACGAGGACGAGGAGGACGATGGCGATAGCGGGGAAGTCAATGGAGCTGTCTTTGTACGTGCGCCCGTGCTGCTAGCATGTCCACACTCGACCGTCGCCTCCGTAGCACCAGACGATTCCGATGCATTCGGCAACGAGAAGAACAGATTGCGCAGGATGTGGGTGCGCGATTTTGGAGGCCCTGAAGAAGCATCGCTTAAGGAGCTTGTCGACAGTGGGGGCGACACCAGCGATTGTAATGGTTTCGATTCGTTCCTTTGATTTTGGGCTGCCTCTGTGTGGCCACCGCTTGCGCAGCCCCCCGTGCTGAAGGACGAGAGAAGGGCTGGCTTTTCTATTAAAATTGCCCTATTAATTGCCTCATTTGATGAGCAGCTGCTGTTGCTGCTGCTGCTGCTGCTGCTGCTAGATGCAATTGGTGCGGAAGTCGATTTTGCCGCGTGTCGTACCGTAAACTCGGGAGACGGATCCAGCGAGCCAGTCTGTGCTTTCGGCGGTAGAGCAGATGCTCCGGCTAAATGTGCTGTCTGGGATTGTGTTGTGCTGCGCAACGGTGCTGTAACAGCCGTGGAGGAAGAGGAGTTTGGTGAGGCAACTTGCTGCTGCTGCTGCTGCTGCTGACCACTAGCGGGTGTCTCCTCTTGCTCCAGCTCCTGCTCCAGACTGACATTCTCCGGGATGTTGTACGACCCGGTTGTACTGTCGATCGAAAGATTACGATGCTGGCTGGAGCTGAGCTTGGGAATCAGCTTGCCAAAGTTGATGCGCTTATGCGCTGAAGACACACTGGTAGAATCAAAGTCGTCCCGGAATGAACGTTCGGAGCTGCGGAAGGATCGTCCGCTACCCAAGCTTGCCTTATCTGCAGCAGTGTCCTGCAAAACAGCCATTTATACCGAATTAACGAATGATACACAAAGCCGTATGCCCGATCGTATTTACCTGATCCGATGGGATGCTGTACAAGAAATCACAGGAATCTTTTTTACTGTCAATAACGAACGACACGGTGTTGTCGAAGCGTACCCTTTCGGAAGCGCCATCCTCGCTGAAGGCGCTTGACTCCGCCTGCTGCTTGTAGCTCAGTATCGACCCGGCCAGCGCTTTGGTGGAGGCTGTGTCGTTCAGCGTGTTGCCAGACTTTTCACTAACGCAAGTCACCGCGCTGGCAGTCTCGGAAGTGCTCACGTCGGCCTGTACCTCCAAACGGTGTCTGATGAAGAATGCGTAGCAGTTATAAGAAGACGCTTGAAAAATCGATTCCTTTTGCCTATTCTTACCCCGTAATGCTGCCAGCAAGAGCTGTTGTGGACGGGTTCGTTGCACCATACGCTGAATGTTGGCTGGAAACACCGAGATGGCTACCGCTGGCCACGCTTAGACTAACTTCCCCAATGCTGGTGGCTCCGATGCGTGATACGGCATCCACGCTGGCAGCGTCTTAATGTTAAAATTATAAAAGTGTAAAACAGACAATTAACTCTCTCCACTCACTGCGTCGGGACACGGGTGTGCAGTGCTATGTCAGCTTACCATGGTTGCGGGAACCGTTGTCTTCTTCCTCGTCGAATTCAAATTTCGTTCCCTCTCCACAACCTGCCCGGCAGAGCGAGACCGGCACAACGCCGTACACGTAAAACAGTAATATTGGCACACCGATGGCAACGGCTAATCCGGCAAGAACAGGCGAAACAATTACCTAAAAGTAATAATAAAAAAATTGAACAATGTAGAAAAGTGTTATTATTATTATTTACTGTCCGCCAACGATGGTTTAACAATTATCTTTTACACTTAAAGGAAAAGCGAGGATGACAGTAGTAATCCAAATTAGATGGCAAGGAAAGAGGCTTCACGAAGACGGATCCGAAAACGAGACAGGGGGGACATTATAGTCGAACAGGTGATAACACTTATTGAATGCCAATAAAGCTCGCAGCAGAGGATCGTTCGAACAGTAGCGGGCCGGGATGGGATATAAAGGGAAGGATATAAAGGAGTTCTATCGCGGAGGCGACAGGAAGGAGCATAAAGAGGGATGGTAGACAGGAGGGAAGAGACTTCAAGTTAATTTAACTGGAGACCTGCAATGAAGCTAGCACGGATATGGAAATGCTCTCCAGTCTGGCCATCGCAGTGGAGCCTGGAGGAGACCAGACTACAGCCGAGTATTCCAAAGAGGATCGCACCCAACAGCAGTACAGGGACTTCAAGTAGAGGGGATTGCAGTTTTCGGACGATAGCCTAATGATCAGACCCAGTGATTTGTTAGCCTTGCTGATAACATAATCAATGTGGGAACCGAAGCACAGCGTTTCGTCGAGCCACACACCTAGATCCTTTACAGAGGATACGCGACGTATAACGGTATCACAGAGTGTGTAAATAAACGAAAAACGAGAACGAGAACGAGAAAACGAGATCACACAACACTTATCGGGGGACAGGAGTAGGCCATTTTTACGACACCAAACAGAAGGAATTTAGTACAGATTGGAGAAGACAACAGTCAGCTGACGAGGACACAGGAAGCAAGATCTTCAAATAAGACTAAGGACGCTTCCTTGAGGAACGCTCGAGGAACCTACGAAGGAGTCGGACAGACAAGGCGAAACTCTAACTCTATACGATCTCGAAACCAGGTAAGTCTTCAGCCAGGACAGTAATCGACCCCCGATACCAGTCGAGCCAGTCTTTCGAGTTTGACAATCAGCAGATCGAAGGGAACACTGTCAAAGGCAGCACTGAAGTCGGTGTATACGACATCAGTTTGACGACCGGATAGCATGTTCGATAGAGCAGAGGATACAAGACACATAAGGTTGGATGATGTTGTTGGTGTGAACCATAGAGAACGTGTTTAATATTATAAGAAAAATTATTTTCGATACACAGTGTCATTGTTCTTTAATCAGAATGTTCAGAGTTCTTAAGCATAAGTGAGCATTCTTAAACATTCTAAGATTTCGTTGGCACCATCACCTCGAGAGATCTGAATCAACCAATGACCAGTTGCCAAATCCTCCATCCAAGAAGAACTGCTTAAAAATAATCCTCCTTTATCCAGAGAGAAATTACTCAGTCAGTTACTTAGCTGGAACCTCTACAATTGTTATTGCACATTTGATCCTCTATGTTGGTAGCATTATTACCATGAAAGGTCGTCGGATTAAGGATTATGGGTTAAAGTATGTATTGATTACTGCGGTCAGTGTCGTACGAGAAGTGTCTATCTTGCCCCGGATATTCATCATCGTTTAGACCGAAGCTCTCACATCTGTATTTAGAAGTTTAAAGAGTCGTGAAACACTGTGCGCTGTCTGGAATCATTTCTCCTTGATGCATTATCATCTATTTGCTAAAAGGAAGAAGTTCTTGCCGAGCTTGATGTAGCTATTACCCATGCTCAGGATGTTACACTATTGCACGAACAAATCTTCTGTTGCAACTCTTAGAACAAGTTTTGATCTTCGCTGCTTCAAATCCACTAAAATATCTGTTAAATTTTGTCTTTAATTAGAGATGGTGACTTTAATAAGAAATAAGACGAACAGAAGGTGGGTATCGCACAGGTCAGTATATTTGAAACATTTAATCTGTATATATCTGTATAGTATATTTGAAACATTAACACGTGTAGAATTCTGGCCTCCATTTGTTTAATGCAACGTCCAGAAGTGGCAAAAAAGGCTAGATTACTGCAACCTGTTGAACTGATCCCGTTCAAAAGTTAGAGGGATTTAGCGCCTGAAAAGGTGTGGTTATAGCCATTTAAAATTTTCCGAAGCTTCCGTATTAATGCAAAACACTATCATGCTTATTGATTCTCTTTACCATAAGCGTAGATTATTAATTGTAAGCTTAATGCTCACATCCTCCATCCCATACATAACACACCCTAACAACTCAGCCACCCACGAAACAGGAACTATGTATGCTAGCGTTGAAAACAGGAAAACCTTAAGCAAGAACCACCCATTTATAGCTAGCTTTTCCATTTTTCGTAATGTAGGTCATTCTCGTTTCGCCTCTGACGTCACTACGCTTATGTGAGAGGATGATGTGTTTCAAAGCTTCGTTCGTAGAGGGAGAAACTTCCACGTGAGAAGAGGGGGATTCGTCTATATTTAGGAAAAGATCGAGTTCCAGAAGTCTAGTCTGTGGAGTTTTGGATGTCCCTTTTTCTTCTCTTCTCGGTGTGTGATGCTTCTGTAGCACAGGTTAAAGGCTTTGCAAATGCTGCCGAACCCAAGGGAGCGGAAGGTGTGGCACGAGCGAGATGACAGGAGCGTATGTAGTTAACCGCAACAAATAGCCGCCAGTAAGATACATACAACGCTAGGAACACGTTAGCGGCATGTCCTTGTTGACCAGAGCTAATCGTTACTGGCGTGCATATCGACGATCGTATCATGGGCCCCCTTTTTTCCATCACCTGCAGGCATAATTCGCTGCTCTTAGATTGGGAGAAGAAGCCCCATCTTACAACGCAGCGACAAAATGTCACAGCGAGCGATTCGTTAAAATATTCAACAGATGTTGCTGGCGGACGTTCACCGAGTATGACGGGCACAGGCCAACGATGAGTAAGCGGTGAACATCCGCGGTAGTAAATTGAAAATCACACTAAGCATAGTGCCAAGACACAATTCTAAAATGTACAAACAGCTTTCCTATTCTATATGGATTATCGTATGTGTATCTGCTAACGCGTTACAGTAATCGTCATTGCAATTTAAGACCCCAAGATGTAGAAAAAAATGCATAATAATTCTTAAGAGATTGAAATAGTCATGGCGAATGAATTAACTCTGCCAACATGCAAACATAACAACACACAAAAAACCAACAACCGTAAAGATTTGAACGAAATCATTCACAGTATGGTTGTTGTGATTCATTCATTATTCATTGCCGAGTAAATGAGTTTCTTTTCAGCCTCAAACGGTACGGAGCGTACGCCACTTTGAACCACCACTAACGGCTTAAAGCCAGAGAGAGAGAACAGGAAATAGATTCCGTACCTCGTCTGAACGAGTTCTACCCCCCGATATGCAAACAGCATTTACCTATTCCACTACACATGTAGATGAATTAGGCTTGAAAGTGTCCTTCTACTTCTTGCACAAAATCAGCAGTAAAGGGTGATATGTCGCTCGTGCACAGTAATAAGGTTAAAAAACTAATCGTAACCAATCGAATTACTTGCGGTTTTATTACACGCGCGCAAGGGTGATTGCACACTAATCTCCACACGCTTTGCAATTCAAAAGCATGATCGATCAACATGTCTATAGCACTGCACTTCCAAGCAAACCATACAGAAGATAGATTAAAACACGAGTAAACAGAAACATATTGCAGGTGAAATTGAAGATGGGGTAACAGCGGTATTCGGTACGTCCGTCCGTAAAGGAAGTGAACTGGCAATATGAAACGATTCGGTTGCCAACCTACATTTTCGTCGATCGATTTTACTACATTCTCGCCTTCATAAAACGTCGGTACTGGTGGGTGTCAAAAGGGGATTGAAATTACTAGGGAAAATGGGATTTAAATTACATATGATTGATTCTCTAAACCGCCCTTACCGAAGCTCTAGTCGTTGGGAATACAGCTGCAAATTTTTCACACGAAGCATGTAGCATAGCGTGATTTTATAACATTTTAATGTAACAATGTAATGTAACAACTAACATAAAAACATCGGTGAGATGCAAGTGTAGCACCACCGAAATGACTGATTCATTAATACGTTTATACACAACATTCGGGGTCAACGAAACCTCGTTCCGGATATTGCTTCCTCTCCATCAGTCGTCAAATCAGGCGTTGTGGTGAATTTTGGTTGGCTGCCACAAGGACACCCCCCTGGAACTGTCTGCATCACTCTTGAGCATCATCCGCTGCTTATTTTTAATGCTTTGCCACATTTTGCTTGCCTCATATGGGTGCTCCCTCCGTATTGTTGCTGTTGTTGTGCTGTGATGCTACTCTCCAACCCCCCCCCAAAACAACGGCCAGATGACGACAATTGGAATCCCTTCCAAAGAAGAGAGTGAGCGGTGGAAAACCGAGAGAACTTCTCAGTCATCTCTTGTTACTAACATTCTAAGCTGTGTGCAAGTGTATTGGAAGCGGTCGGAAAACTCTCGCGCTATATTGAACAGGCACGAAGAGTTCGTCAACATGATGTGATAGCAGCTCCCAGAGGTTTGGTGTAATATCGTTTGGTCGCTCGCTCGCGGTTCGTTCTCTCTTGTTCCAGAAAGCATGCAGGGGGAAAAATCACGAAGCATAACCATAGGGCGAAAGAGAATTCACTCCCATTTTCACTCACGTATGTGCTGCTGCTCCCCTACATACAATCGAACCACCAGGAGCATATATAACCCAGAGCGCACCAGGCCGAGCCCCCTCGAACGGTGGTACAATGTATCCCATGTACTGCTTTGCTGGCCAAATCGCAGACAGACAAGCCAGTTGAAATGAAAGATTCGTCACGTTCGGATGTGCTTATCCACGGTGTTCACATTGTTTCGACCACCACTCTGAACGCTTGAATGACGAGCGATGGCAAATCAGTTGTAACGACAATTTCGTTGGTGGAACGCTAAATTCCAGCCCAGTAGTTCAGGCGTAGCAACCAATTGGCAGTGTTGGCAGGCAGAACTGGAGGGGGAACGTGAAGTTTCAGTTTTCGTTACGGAAACCCGCTTTCGTCGGAGCAGCCCTAGATTGGCGGTGGTTTGGTGGTAAGCAGATTGCGTACGAGTGAATCTATGTGATAGAATTTGTGGGTGATTTAGAAAGTGTCCTGATAATTTGAAAGGGTGCCCTATTTCGCGCGTGACAATTGTAGGTAATACTCCCAGCCGAAACTCCCCCATTTAAATTTGACATAATTCACACACCCCAAAATTGCCAATCGGAAACAGATGGACTTACACAGTGAAAAGATACAACAACAAAACTTCCGCTGTAACATACACTAACTGCACAAGGTTTTGGACTGGGAGACACCGTGCAATTATGTGCCATGTTCGTACATTCTCTCCGTCTGATCAACAGCCGCCAGTCAGGCACATTATGCTGAGTTACACAGTAACAAAGGAAGGTGTGCCGCTTGTGCAATATAATTTCGAGCCTGTCGCTCCCTCTCGACGAACCGCACAAAAAAACGATAGAACTTTTTGTGTTCAACATTACTTTAGTCAGTACAACACCGAGACAGGACATCCGCGCCTAAATAATTGAACAGTTTTGTTATTCCGTCTCGTTACGATTTTTCCATATTTTCTACCTAAATTGTTTTAAAGAACATTCAGAAGTAAATCCATTTATACTACTTCGGGTAAAAGTCATTTCGTAAAAACGTGCTATAACGACTGGTGGAGGCGCAACATGAACTTGAATATGAGTTTTTCAATAAGACCGTTCGAGAACTGGTGCTCTGCAGTATTGCTCTTTAATTCATCAACAGTCGTGGATGAAATGTGATTAAAATATTAAGTGGTTTCCGTCTCACAAACAGAATTCCCCCGCAAGAAATTGCTTATTCCGTTGACCAACTTTAGATCCATTTAAGGCTCCTCCTAGTAGCGAGACGGCAGCCTGTTAGTAGGGAGTATAATGTGAGAGCGAATGCTTTTCTGATACAAGTACGATTTCTCTCGTTCTGATCTGTAGTCCAATTCCTTTGTCCTTGACCTAGAAATTCCTGGGAAACTGGGAGTCCTGTTTATCTGAGAGGCGTACTTCCCGCTAAAGGAATATACAATCTGATGAATGAGTATCACCATGCACGATATGTTTGACACAATGAAGTTCAAGCAATAATATACATTAATAGTATACATTAACAGTGCTCTGCGGATAACAATAAATTGTTCATTGGTTAGCAAAAGAAGAGACCCCTTTTAAAAGAGAATTTCTATATGAAAAGGGATTCTCTAATAGCTCTAATGTGCTATGCATTCCAAGACTCCACTTTAGCATCGGGAGGTTTCAACAAAGGTCAATGATTCCAAGCGAATAATTTTCCAGCAGCGTACTGTTCCATTCCCGCTACAATCTATTTATATAGATACTCTGCTAGGGGACCGTCACTTTGTCCCGTACCATCAGTGCCCCTCCGTTTGTCATGCTGTGTTGCAGAAATGTACATCTTTATTAATAGGGCTTTCTTCTTTTCATCCTACTTGCAGTCAATCGTGACCTATCTACCCTTTTACGAACAGTTGACTAGCAGTACAAGGTGCACCGCTATACGTTCTTAACGCTCTAATAGGGTTGAGTAAGAAATTAACGCAGGAGAAATACCATCATCGATAAAGCACGAAAGGCAGCACCAAAGACCAGGTACAGATTATCATGTCGGATACCGAAGAAGACTCAACCTGCTCAGACAGCTGGCCCATCACGGAGGACTGGTTGATGGAGGTTCTCAAGAAGCATCACGAGGTGCGGTCGGGCATAAAAATTACCGACTTTAAAGTGAAGCAGGGCTGCCAGGATGGAGTGAACAATCTAAGCGACATTCTATCCGTATCCGTGGTGTATGATTTCGAGCGAGAAGAAGTCGGTGGTGGTGTACAACAATCCTTAGACATTGTGATAAAACTGCTGCCGCAGGATCCATTCAGCCGGTACTTTGTAACGGAAGCACAGTTTGATCTAAGGGAAATCAAATTTTATACAAGCGTACGTAATGGTGGCTGATACGGAGGATATCAGAGGAACGAGTTTGGATCATTTACCTGTATTTTCTTTGCGCAGATCCTTCCAGATCTTATGGCATTTCAAGAGCAGTACATCCCGAAAGAAGTCGGCGATATGGTGATATCAGTGCCAACCTGTTTCTACACGCAATACGCACCGATCGGTAACAATACCACAACTTCGCTTAGCAGTCCCGATTCGACGGAGAGCATACTAGTCCTAGAGGACATGCGATCGCTGGGCTACAAAGGAGCCAACTTCACAACGGGGCTCTCCCTCGGTCAAACAGAAGCAGCCATTCGCGCCATCGTAACAATACACGCCCTCTCTCTGGGGCTCAAGATCAAAAAGAAGGTGGATCTCAACGAAAAGTATCCGGTGAGTCACAATCTTCGCAAATATGTAGCTTACACAACTAATCGAATTATTCTTGACCTTCAGTTTCTTTTCCAAACAACACGTGCAACTGAGAGCTATCAGCAGCTAGTCGAACAAGGAATGCCTCAACTCACGAAATTCCTTGAGCAGAAGCATGGTTTCGAGAATGAACTGAAAGCGCTGAGCAAGATTCGTCCGAAGACGAAGCTTTTGATAGAAACACTGCTGCAGCCAATCGAACCGATGGGGCTGATCACACACACGGATTTCTGGTGCAACAATCTGTTGTTCCGCAGCGAGCCGGACGACGAGCGCACCGACAGCTGCACTATTCTCGACTGGCAAATGGTAACCTACAGCCGTCCAACGAACGATCTTGCCTTGTTGCTGATATCGTCCATTCCGTCCAACACTCGGCGCCAGCACACGTCCCGGCTCCTCGACCTCTATTATGGGGCTCTCAAGTCCTATTGCCTTAAGATGGACGTCGACATCGAGGCGGATCTTGACTACAGTCGTAACAAGATGGAGTGCGAGTACCGGCAATCGCTATTGCTCGCGTTACTGTTATGCATCGGGTCAGTAGATATTGCCATTGGTAATCCGACCGCCGAACAGCGGCTTCTAGATGTTTTACGGGACTTTTACGAGGAGGGCATATTGAGTCTGGAGGGTTATATTTAAGAAGAATGCGATGGCTGCTTCTCGTTACACAATTCTTCAAACATCCAAAGAGAGTTCACCAAACAGGACATACACGTTAATGATTTAGGAAAATCGCGTGCACACACACACACACACACACACACACACAACCATCGTCAAAAGACAGCCCACACACACAAACACTAACCCAGAGTTTATGATTCCTGCCGCTCGAAGAGTGAACGATTAAATTCTAGAGATTGGAGTTGCAAACGATTGACTAACGAAACAAAACAAATTGTTTTAAATTATTGCCTCTCTAGTATTTCTGATTTGGATAGTGCTTCTGCATTACAACAACAGAACAGCATGTCGAAAGTCGACCAATGCATCCCGAGACATCATACAGCTATTTCAATTTTACTGCAGGGTTGGTGAATCGCTCTATGCTTAACCGCATATTGAAAACACCGAAAACAAGCTTTTAACAAGGATCATGCGATAAGGCAATTAATATGTTTAAATAAAGTGTTGATTACAAAATAATTCTATCAAATCATGGAGCATCACGCATATATCACAACAAATGTAATGGCTAACTAAAACCCGAACTTTTGGTGGGGTCACTCAACAGACAAATGCCACCCAACAATAAGCCTGTTGAGGATTGAGGATTCGCGTTTCAGTGTGGAAGGGTAAAACCCACAATAGGGGTAAGAAAATTATGGAAAAATTACAGGGGATATTTAAATATGACCTTGATACTGTGTGGTTATGAATTTCATTTTCGAGAAGCTAATTTCAACGCCGTTACTTTCTATTTCAACTATTCCATCAAACCATACGATTTGTTTATAATCAAGTGTTGAAAATTAACATATACATTTTTATGTTTAAATTGCACTTTTCAAAGAACGCAGAATATCCTTAAACTCACAGAGAATATCTCTGTTTTTTTTCAATTTCTTTAAACTGGCTAGAGAATCACTTGAGACTTCAAACAACCCGCTCGGTTTGACAGTACGGTTGAAATAGAACGCTTTGGTCTTTACATATAATTCCACAACAATTAAAATCCTAAATCCTGGCCGTAAAACGCTGAACGTTATGAAATAACCACCTCTTCTTCTTCGATTATTTGTAAACATCAATCCAAATAATATTTTTCCAATAATTTATAAGACATAGCCATTTGTTTTCTGAACAATCGCCGGGTAGAAAACTATTGTATACGTCTCCAGAGCGTTGTTTCAAAATGTATTACAATCATGAGCTAATTATAAAGACTTACCGATGCCGTCACTCCGCCTAGAACGGCAAAATTGCGTTTGTGCTTGCCGGCTGACTTGTAGCGCGTATGTATCTTTCGCCCGACCCACACAGGAATCCCTAAAAAAAGGTTTACGTTTCCAAATTATTCCAAATGTTCCACGCACACCACTGTACTATAAATGCTTACCGATAATCATCGCTGGTACGGCAATACCCGCCACCAGAGCAATCCCTAGTGGAGCACCCACCAGCGTTCCGAGCTGCCACAGTAGCTTCTTTTTCCGTGACCATGGTTTCTTCCCCCAGAAGGTACATCCCGACGGGCTAAGATAGTGCAGATCGCTGATTTCCTTCATGCACAGCCAGCAAAACTCGGAACCGCAGATAGCGCACACCATGTGATTGCAGGACCCATCGTCCATCTTCACGATAAGCACCTGACACCGTGGGCAGGGTTTTATTTCATCTTCTGCAAAAAATGGCACAAGGAAAACGCACACAAACGTTACACAAGCATCTTGTACAACCAGGTCAACTAATGGCATCGCGCGGCAAAGGAACGTCAAAGGATTGTGTCAAAGGAGTGCAACAGGTAAAAACCGGGACAAACACAAAACTACACAGGGCGTGTCACGGGAAAGTCGCGGGAAAAATAGAAAAGGAGCCAAGTTGAGAAATCTTACTATGTTGTGAATTTTTTCTAATACTACCGGACAGGGCGCGCGTTGGACTTTGGCGGGAGGCACGGGCCGCATCGCACGTTTGATCGGGATGCCATTCCGCCTTGCAGTGGTAGCAAAACTGCACGTCACATCCTGGCCGCTGACAGCATATTCTTGGACAGGAGGCACATCCGGTAGCGATGACGGCATACGTGCAGTCGGGCCCAGGACACCAGCGCGAATCGGGATCGGACAGCAGCACCCGGCGGACCATAAAATCCTCATACTTTGTGATGGCCGTCGGGAACGCCTTCAGCAGCGTTTGTATGTCCGTGGGATGCATCGAATCCGAGCACTGCGGACAACTGATATCCGTACGCGATTCCGAGATCTGGATCATTAGATAATTTTCCAGGCATGTTCGGCATGCGTAGTGCTTGCAGTTCAGCAGCGGATAGTAGTCGTCGCTCGAAGGTAACACGTCATAGCACAGCGGACACTCATCGGGGACTTTTCCGGCGGTGGATGACGCATTCGTTCCGGTGCCTCCTGCTGCCGTATTAGAGCTTCCGCCCTTGCTGTGCAAACTGTGCGACGATTTGTGGCTACTAGGGGTGAGTTTCGAGTTCGCCGATCCACGCTCCAAATTGCCCGGCGAGTTTGCTGAATGTTGCGAAGATGCGTCGGAATTGTGCTGCAGGACGACAAGAACATTTTTGTTTATAGCTAATTGTAATAAGTGTTTCATTTAAATTTTGCACAAGGGTAATTTATCTACAATAAGCTACTAATTTGAAAGGGAAATCACCAACGCTGGATACCGAACGTTGCCAGAAAATAAAAGAAAATCTAGTTTATGATTCCTGAGGAGAACCAACTCTTAAGATCAATATTATATTCATATGTTAACGTTCAAGTTCAATCGATAAATGCATCTCACATTCTAAACCAAAGCCTTCGTCTCAAACGGATCATTTCGTGCATATAAACAAAGCTTTAGCTCAATCAACAACCGTGACTGATATGAGGACAAACAAAGAGTTAACTAAAACATGCAACGCAGCTATCTTATCAAATGCGACCAGTGCCGACTGACTATCTTTTCCGACCGATTAGAATAGGAGGTTTACCGAGACAAATACATCCATGTTGCTTACCTTATTACTGCTATGGCCTGAAGATCCAGTCTTATCATGCTTTCCGCCCCCATTCGAGCCACTCCCGTGTCCTCCACCACTGCTGCCACCGGTGCTGCCCCCCTTTTCCGCGTCACACAGCCGTTGTCCGAGCGGTGGGCTACCGCGAGCTGCTCTTGCACTTTGCAGCAACAAACGCCGTAACGGGAAGTTCAAGTTGAATGTGTTTCGACTTGCGTCGCGCATTTTGTCGCATCTATCAACTACCACTCTGGCACACTCTGGCGAGCGATGAAAACCCGTCTCTCAAATGCACATATCCACGACGAAATGCGGTGGAATATCTATTACACTCTATCTAACATTAACGAGCAGCACACTGCTTATGCATCGGTAAACGGTAACGAAGCGACGATACTGCAACAATGCATTCGTTGCTGTGTATTACTGTTGGCCGGTGGAATAATATTTGCTACCTATACGGTATTTTATTGGCTCTATCTCTCTACACTCACTAATCCTGTGTAGCAAGCAACGTAATACAGGCTTAGCTCAAAACAACGCAATAAACGCGCGTTGGTGCGCTTTCGTCAGGTTTTAGATTCTAGCAACAATTGATCTCTAATGCACTTAAAACACGAAGAGGGTCAATTTGCACCGCGTATTACAGCTCTTGAGAGTAGCCCATGATAACATTTCCTGTGATAGCAGTGCAATAACGATGCTGTGCCTTTGCGGTAGTGCCAATGTCGATTGTATGAAATCTGAAAGAAAGAAAGAAACACAAGCACATTGAAATCAGAAATTTTCCGGGTTTGCATCCTCCACGTGTATTTTGTATATATTCCTTTAGTAAGCAGTACGATTAGTTTCAGCAGTCAGTTCAGAGAAATATCCCAGCTCGGAAATGTGTCACACCATCAATATAGAAAGCAATATTAACTAACCCAAAAAAAACGCTGAAAAACAATTTGCAACGATTTAAATTGTTTGGGAAAATGTTCAAATTGACGTCAATTACCAAGGACCGTTCAACATAAGAGGAACAAACAGGCAACTAATTATTAGTGAACATTGCATTTTTAATGTGTAAAAATTTCCCATAACATAAAAAAGTGCGAAACTACTTCAAACGATTCGATTTGACAGTGAAAGACCTTCAAAACGAATGAAAAAGGTACCCATCCCAGGACACGAAGATTCTCATCTTGCTTTAATCAATCAATCGATCAATCAATCAATCCGATGCGTCGAACAGGCGATCATTGTCCAAACGGCGGTTAGCTACTCCCACTGGTGACGTCCAAATGACCAACGATTTCGTTAATCAGGCAAGTAACGTTTGCGAACGTTGTGCGAGCGGACGATATATCCACACGGTCGCACCTCGTTTCTACCCGCGGAGGCAACGAACCAAGAATTAGAGGGTTAGAGCACTTGAACTTGCATTTGTTTTGAAATGTCATCAAGGGCATCCCACCATCAATGCACCGAACGAAGAAAGCAAATTGCCTCCACTCTACACACAGGGTCAATTTCAAAGCCCGGCCGTTTCTATTTGCTGTTTTTTTTTTACATTCATCAATAGATTGTTCGGTTGTTTGGCTGGCACGATCAAGTGCAGAACATGACGGCGCATTCTAAAACGACGCATACGCGCGCCGGTTTACGGTTTGTTGCTTCTGAAAGCTAATTTATTTGCGCACAACGATCGCCTTCTTCGCGACCAAGACCAAAACTTTATCAAACCGATTGTCCGTTGTCCGGTCAACCGTGGCGTAACAGATGAAGGTTAATCAAAGCTGTGGCGAAGCGAAAGCTGGCAGGTGTGCCTTTCTGCGTGTATGTGTGTGTGTGTGTGTGTGTCTGTCTGCTTACGAGGGTCCGAAGACATGCCCCTGTGTGGGTGCCAGAAGATTTTCAACATCTCCCCGATCGACTCTGGTATACAGACTTGCGGCCAAGTAACAGAGCGCAGGCGCTACCCTGATCAACGATGCCTCGATGGCTATGGCTGACATATGGACACGGTGTGTGGATGATAAGACACACTGGGAGCTATTTTGAAGTTCGTTACCTCAACCACTGTGCATCACGAGCAAGTGATTGCAAATGCTTGGCCGCCGTCCCTTCGCTTCCTCTCTCTAGCATTCCGAAGCGACATCATGGGACTTCACCTTCCAAGCGACATCGACGTCGATGCGCGTGGCCATGGATCGAGTCACACCAACACCTTCTCGTGCTTGTGAACGCGACGACCACTTCACGCATTTTGTTTATGGTGTACGCGCGTTGGGGTGGTGCAGTCACAGTTGCATTCCCATCGCTTTTCTTGCGGAGGTTTCTCTTCGATCTACGGGTGAGAGTTTTGGGCGTTGTGTTTCGACTGAAGCGTACTGTGTGCGCTTTGGCGAGTATGAAAATAAACATACTGGTACAAACAAACCTGTCCACTCTCCATCAACCCGCAATACTACACATTAGCTTTAAAAACGTTCGAGAACATCTGATGACATGTTGTGTTTTAAGAAACACTAGACACAATTTCTTGAGAAGCATGACGTCCCTCAGCTATCAATCTGGGCTATAAAAACATAAATTTGAAAACTAGTTGAAACGAGTTACATTTAGAAAAGAAAGCAATTTTTGGACTCTGTGCAGGGTTCAATGGATAGATAGATAGATAGATAGATAGAAGGTAGAACAGAACTCTGTAGTGATTTCTCGAAGTTCTGCAGTCTTTTTCACAGAGTCGAATATCCGGAGATGGTTCACTCCAGTTTTAGCTGTAAAAACCTCATTCCATCTTGAAAGTTGTTGTAAAAAGTGCGACATGCATGATCATGATCTTCTTCTTCTTCTTCCTTGGCACTACAACCTCGTGAGGTCTGGGCCTGCCATTTCTGGCTCTCTGTGATTTGCCCGTTGATGATGATCATGATCAGTTCACCTCAAAAAGCCTGTATCATCCGTAGCATTTCACACACCAACTCAACATAGCCAACAAACGATCAAGGCCAAAACCAAGCGTAGAGACCGAAGAGGACATGTTAAAACCATGCTTTCATCCCGTCAATCCACCCGGCACAAACTTTCGCAAAATATCAACATATGCCACCTGATTCCGGTCGAGTGCTGGAAGCCCCACGCAGAGCACATTTTAATGCACTTTAATGAAGCGTGACTGAATTGAATATATGATCGCACAGCCCCGTCCACACAACTATTCTTACGCTTCCGGGCCGGGCGTTTGCATACCGGCAGCAGCACAACGTACGTACACTACCAGCACCTTTGGATGATAGATGAAAACACAGCAACGACCCCTTGTTTTTGCTCTGCAAATCTCCTGGTGCAGAACCGGTTTTTGCACACCGATTCAAAAGCATCACCACCCGTCGTCATCGAGGTGAGGCGATGGCTTTTGCGCCGATACCAACCGCAGCGAAGAAATCGAAAGTAAAGGAAACCCATTCGCGGTTCACCATTTTGCACTGCCAGTACGCGATCGCAAACGACACACCGAACGCAGCGGCAGCAGCAGGCTGGCAAACTAAAGGCCCGGTCCGGTCCTGCCGTCTTGGGCAATTGGGCTTCCTTTTGCCTTTTTTGCAATTAACACAAGAGACGCGCTGATAGTAGAGAAAGTGATCGAATCTGACGCGCCAAGCGACTAAAGTTGCCCATTGAAAGGCAACATTTAACGTTGGCGTTTGCTGACAAACTATTTTTCACGTCTCTATTTGCAACACCGGGCACTGTCCTTGATGCAAAAGCTGCCGAAACAGCGCTATAAGATCTTTTACTAGAATTTGATCTCCGATCGCCCAAACGACTTGTTTAGTAACAGTAAGTGATGTGTTGCAAAAACGGTTCCAGAAACTAAGGAAAAAACAACAACAAAAAAACTCAGGAATGATGATGATGGGCGACCAGTGGTGGGTGATTGCTGCTATAATCAAAGTAAATTGATTGCAGATAATTGAGGAAATTGGGCCAACTTGGTTCGGACGACGCTAGTCGGATTTCGTTCCCTGACATGATTCGCCTTGTGGCATGCGACGTAATCAACGTTACGCGTGGCAGCACGCAGAGCATTAATGCGCATCATCATCATCATATGCGTCATATAACGGCTAGCAAGACATCCGACTCGAACAGGACGAACGACAATCCGCCAGGCAACAATATTATTACAGTAACGACACTTTCGGCACTTGGCAACGGCTGCGACAAGTAATGGACTTAAGTGAGAGAACGATCTACTAATGCGTTTGTCAGATTGGAACGGGTGAATCCCTTCGGTAGGTAGAGCAGCTCGGACCTCAAATCAAATAGATATTACGAGAGTGCATGGACTGTGGAAAGTATAATCCTTGTTCGAGGTTATCATATGATTATCAATCCTTCCCCATAGCGAGCGACAGCCAATCCAAATCGTCCATGAGATTCCAATTCCTAATGGACCTCAATTCAAGCCCAAACATTGTACCTCTTCCACTCATTAACTTTGTCATCCGTGCCCTACCTTCGGCCACGCGTGTCATCGTTGCGCGTGTGTACATAAAACACAAACTTTTCTCCTAAACATCTTGTAAACAGATGTTTTAGAGGGTATGATGGGCAGTACTGTACACTGCCGTCATCGGATCATCAGTCGTTCGGGTTGCGCGTAGTTGAAGGGTTGAAGTGTTAAAGAAGGACGCAATAGACGACCACCAGCTCCTCAAATACTGACAACATCATCATAATGGGCCGGAGAACAATGGTTCAGGCGAACAAGTACAACAACATAAAATTGCATCATCCACTGCAGCTCGTCTATAGCTGAGCTAACTCTCACTGTACGGCTTTGGTCACACTGGTGGCACTCAATAATAAGGCCTTAAAAATCTTCGGTACTGTGCATCCCTTAAAACGTGCTGACCATCACCATAATGGTTGATCAATACTCAAACTTTCCATCATAAATTGTGGAGTACTGTTTATCGTTTCGTTTAGTCGATAAATGGGTTATTAGTGTGCGACACATTGTCGTGTTGGGCAGACTTTGTATCTCTCCACTAATTTGTTGACAATGATCTTCAGTACAAATAAAATATGTGGCTCGAACACTAAGCAATTTTTGTATTCATTTGGGACGGTCTGATCGTTTTTCTAAATACTAAGCTACATTTTGTGTAAAATATCTCCATAAACGGGTTTCAACTTTGGGGCGTATTTTAGCCAGCATCGCATCACGCGGCGACCGTTTGCTAACCACCACGCCAACGACGACGGGTTTGATAACATGGGGAGGAACAGGTTAACTGTGCCATGTTTTAACCCACTGAACCACATTTTGACGTCATTCCCCTTGCTCGGCACAGGCAGCAGTCAACCGCCAGGCATTGAATCAATTCACAAACGGGCAACATCGCAAACTGATTACGTCGATACGACGTTAAGTATCAGTTTGCGTTAAACTTTTGCCCAGATGAAATCAACAGTACCTTCCACAGCGCAGCGCTACAGCAATGCAAAATAATAATAGCACAACAACAAGAGAAAAAAAAACCCTCAGGAATGCTTTTGCTACTTCGAACAAAAAGACTTATGCTGGTCGCACAGAAACATAAGCGCGAAGCATTTTTCCTTCGGTTGGCATCATT
The DNA here is from genome assembly GCF_013141755.1 of Anopheles stephensi. NCBI lineage: Eukaryota > Metazoa > Arthropoda > Insecta > Diptera > Culicidae > Anopheles > Anopheles stephensi. The sequence continues at coordinate 42,713,932 of NC_050202.1, forward strand.
AAAAGCCAAGCAAAACTCAGCATAACATGCGCGGTTACGACAACACTCCAACGCGCCCGGGCTCGGGCTCGCGCTGTCGGTAAACTGTGGCAGCAGTTGTGTCGCTTGACTGGTGGAGCATTTGTCATGGAAAGTAAATGCAATGTGAGAAATTACAACAAAAGCCTCTTAGTTGCACCATTTTACAACAATCCGAAATGGTGTAGCTTATCCTCTTTCATCTCTTTATGCCGTGCAACAAGCTGACTGCTTTTAAAAACTGGGCATTTGATTTATTGTAATAAAACCTTGCATTCCTTTCCTTGCAGTCGCCGATGTTTTGCTATACATAGCAACATTGTGCGTCCTTGACCGATACCTCACGTTCCGGGGGCTTCTTCTTCCGCTTGCAATTTTCTTCCCGTGTAATCTACTCGCATGATAATCGAAAAGCGGGACGCCGCTTCATGCTATTATGCCCGGCAGAAAGTTCATTCTCTAACATGCATCACTGTACGGCATAGCAGATGAGGGCCCTGTTGTGTCGATGCGTACTGTTGTTTACGATCGTTCGCGAATGACCGGATAGTTGAAGGCCAATCATCAATGGGAAGCAACTCGATGGGAAGGCTTTGACTCATTTCAATGAAAGCGGCCACGACCACGACGACGATGCTCCCAATCTCCCCAGAACTACAGCAAATCTATCTTCTTGGCCTTGCTGCTGTTGTGTTTAATACAACTAGCTCGAAAGATGTAAATGCAATATTTTATGAAAACACAAATCAAACCAACTTGCTACATTTCCGAAGGTATTCGACGTTTGTTTTGAAAGTAATATCAAAAACATGTTAAATTTTTGGAACATTTTGTCGACGCATAAAATGACGCTATTTTTGTCAAAATATTTTTCAATACATTTTTGATTATTTCGGGTCGAATAGAAGGAGCAAATCTTTCCCTTCAAGTATTTTCACGGGAGGAAGTGAAAAGCGTTGAAATCTGGTATTCTAAATTCAGGAATAAGGCAAGCAATACATGTAAGAAAATACGGACGGAAGACCCTTTATGCACAACCACGGATCTTGGCAGGGTGAAACGACACTTCGTCGATCACTCCAGAACTATCAGCTCTCGAAAGGCGGTAGAATTGCGTTCAAACAACGTCACACAGACACTTTATCGATCATTATAACGAATATCCGATAATTAGGGTTATTTCGAACTTGTTTTACATTTTCAACACTTTTTGATTTGTAAAATGATGTACAGCAACAATTGAACTGTACTAGCTGTCTGCCGACTGGGTATCAAGTTATTTGAAAACAATCTTAAGGAATAGCAACGATTGTATAACATAATCATCAATCATGATCCGGGCGAATCTGCAAAAGAGCTTCTACAAAGAAAACGTTAAGGATGTAATGAGTACTGGTAAACAACATTATAAAATTGCGGTATTGAATAGTTGCACAAAGCTATACTGGCCACTGGGAAGGCGCTAAGCCGTGATATACCACGACTAAGAACAAGTCGTGTCTACAAATGATGAAAACGGCACGTACCTGTTGTTTGACTGTAAGGAAAAAATGTAGATAGGTAACAGCATGCATTTTTACAACATTCTTGCAATGAAATATACCTTTATGCCGCTGTCTTATTCGGAATGTTTTATATCAACTGAAATCATAGCTTGAAATCCGATTAGTCTGTTTCACTTCCGGGACGAGGTGGCGGATTCTGTAGGGCCAGGTAGTTACAAAATTCTTGGCGCTTTTTCAAAGATAAGTGCGTCATCTATAAATGTCCAATAGACGAGGTTTAACAACACACTAGACAAAGGAAGAGAGAGAAATGTGATGTCCCTACTCAACAGACTTCCTCCGTTATTGGCGAACTAACAGCAACATAGCACAGATGAGGAAAACAAACTATCCCATGTGTTGCACGCTAATAAAGGTTATCACAAGGTGAGATTGGATGATTGCATCATCGCCCAGAATCACGAAACGATTGCGTATCGGTTTAAAATTTCACCAGTACCAGGAACCAGGAACCGAGCGCGGGTTCGGAGGGTTCGCAATCTGAAAGCAAACTTGCAGGCTTACTAGAAGGTCAAAAATACAGCACACAAACGAACTTATCACGTCCGCGTATTCTTAACAAACACAAACCAAAACACTTGAATCAATCAAGGCATATGCATGCTGTACGGTCTCAGCCTGAAACAACCACGATTTCCAGCAGTGAGGAAAGTATGAATCATACTACTGTGCTGGATTCAAATCATGCTCCGAGGCTCGTCACATTACATTGGACACATTTAAGCAGGACAAAGCTATATTTTACCACAGCATCCGCACCGAAGGTCATACGTTTGGAAGCCACGTGGAAGCTCGTAAATTTGTCGCCAATCGGTCGCACACGCGTGCAATGAGAAGACATGCGGACCATTCGTTTAAAAAAAAAAGGGGGGTAAGCAGACAATTTGCCTTATTGGTGATATCTATGCCAAGTTAAACAGTTTGAGCTTCCTGGTCACGCTCGCTCTGCCGTCGTAAAGCATACTGCCGAGAATATGCTCTCGGTCTTTAGTAGCATCGGTAGTAAAAGGAACTTAAACTCCAAGATGCTTTTTTCCAATAACAATACAACGATGACGTGCGCCTGTTTGTACTACGAGGAATTGGCCGTGTTGTTCGTAAATGTAGTAACAGGCTACAGCTACAGTAAGAGTGTCATGCAATTAGTTGGCTGCCTCGCCCGGTTTCAACCGCGTCGCGACAACCAGTTAAACGGCCATCCCCACAGGAACGGGGTTCAACCTTGCGCGACTTTGACGCTGGGGTAGCTAGCGGGCAACAAACGAACGGGCAATGAATATGCAATCACGCACATTTAAGCACGGCAAGCGAACGGGCAACCACCGTACGGGCAGCAGTATGCAAGCATCAAGAGAGCTGCATAACACCAGCCAGATACACACACAAACACGCCCAGCAGTGTCATGTCTCTGGGTGAATTGTGCTATAAATTAATTATTACAAATGAAATGAACCTGTCGAACGTGTCGAAGCGGCCGCAAAGAAGACACAATCACACCTCTTGCGGTGAAACCCCGTAAGAATGCGGAGATAGAGGCGGACGAGCTGCATCCGCTAGCGCGTCGGGTGTGTGTGTTTTGATTCTTTACGTGCGGCGCGTGGCGTGGCGGATTGCAATCGATGCGTTGGTGGGTGGCTGATAGTGATAAGAGATGCAAATTCCAGCGTAGCATCAACACAGCTGGTGTGTTTCTGATTCACGGCCGGTAAGCAATTCGTTCAAATTCAATCACAATCTAAAATGGTAAAACAAATGTTTGGGTAAGTGTTTGACAAAAACGGTTCTACGAATATCTAGTATCCTCTCATGATTTTTTCTGCTCCGCACATCCGTTCGAAGAAAGTGCATCATTGCACATTGTAAGCTGCAAATAGAAAATGTGCCACAGCCGCATTAACACCTACAGGATAGCTTCTTTTTTTTCTTGCGCTTGAAGTTCCGTTAAGACCTGACATGAGACCAGATATCCAAGGACTTCCTGGCGGAGGTTTCTTTGCTGTCGCAATACAACTTTGCAAATATCCCCTGCAGTTTCCGTAGATTTATGGAACTTTGGGGACAACAATTGGGAAAAATACGCCGAACCAAAATAAATACAAAAGACAGCCATCTCTGGTCGTGTGTTTTGCAATGGAAACGGGCAGGAGAGGTAAACAATATTACAGCTGCTGCGAGACCAACCTGTTATTTCTCGCAGTGCGTCAAACGATCGCTCTATCATCATCATCATCATCCAGACTAGCTGCAAATAGCAGATGAGGGGACCGCCGGGCCGGTGTTTGATGTACCAACGAGCTGTGTTATTACCCGTTTGCCACCCAGTGATCGGTGGTTTAGGTTAGATGTTTTGTGCTGCGTCCTGGTCACTTTGGTTTAGCACACATTTCCCTGATTGTCCTTGATTGATTGAGCGTCAAAATAATGGTTCAAAAACTGAGCATCCACTGCTTTGTTCGACAGGAAGATTCCGTAGGTTTTCCATTAGCTTGCTCAAAAAAGGCCCCACAAATTAGTCTCGAAAGGAGTTCAGTACAACCTCGAGGCTATACGGGCTCGAAAAACACCTGGAGATCCAAACGACCGTGCATGAGCGTTTGCGCGTGAGTCTGTGCGGTCGTTTTGAATCACCTGTCGCACCGCGGCGACCTTTCGCGCTAAAGATCGCCACCTCAGCCCCGCCGTGGGGCACAGAATAATTGTACAATTACCGTTACATATGACACAACGATCGATTACGGGCAGAAGACAATTCCATTGCCAGTGTCAGCAGTGGCCGGACACACACGGAGCAGATTTAGAAAGAAGCAACAGCAGAAAAAGAAGAACGGTAAGAAAAACGCATCGAACTCTTCAACTTCGTCGACGTGTCTCGAACGGCACCACCATCGCCAGCACAGCCACCGCTGGAGGGGTTTCGCCGCATGTCCCCGTTTTAATTACGTTCGCCTTGACACAGACTGCGCGCGGACGAACGGAGCCAACCTCAACCGACCAAGCGAATGTCAGACCCCGATGACAGCTGGAGCAACGCCAACTCAGTTTTCGGCCCCAATTCCGCTCGCTGGCTGTATGCTGTGCGAGGCACAGGCACAGTGAGACGATGGACGGAATATTGAAAGTATTCCGAGGCGAACCTGTTCCGCGGACCGTGCGCTTATCATCATGCCAATTTGCGATATTCGGAGAATTATTCGCAGCAAGATGGTTTCGCACCGCGCGGATTACCGGTTAACAAAGTATGAATTGCACTATTAATAGACGGTCGGCCGTGCTATCTTTGCGATCTCGTTGCCGTCCCGTTCTGTCGCTGTTCAGGGTTGCACCCCTGTTTTCGTTCACGGCCTAAGGCCACCAACGCCGTCGTGTCCGACAGACATTTCGCATCGACGGTGGTAATCCCTACTGCACAAGAACGTAAAAATACATCGCCAGCCATATTTTCCTCTTCCGCCATTGGCACATCACAGCCACCGTCCGTTTTGCTTACCGAGCTCCCACTCGCACTTGCTCTATCTCGCTGCCAGGAATATGGTGCTGATGCGCTCAACTTCCGTTATTCGATGGTGATTCACAGAACTGCGGGTACGGTGGAAACTTGCACAACCATCTTTTTTCGGCTGGGCAATAATAATAATACCACCACCACCGCCGCAAACTCTCGAGGTTTCGCCTGTTGCTATGGTATCGTCGCACCAGATAGAGGGTATATCACACGATCGAATCGCAGATGCGTTTTTTTTTTCACTAAAACAACACCACTTTTCACTTCGGATAGTCGCTCCTTTAGCAAATCCCGGGTGCACACTGTGAAATTTCTGTTTTTTTCTTCTTCTCTCTACACTCGACACATCCGTGAAACGCGAGATGCTCTTGGATGGCTGCTGGTGCTCGGTTTGCAGCGCAGCTTGTACGCGGGGATTACGGTAAATTGTACACTACGCCTACATTCAACACTTTGCACCACGCACACATTCATACGCTTCAGGCACTGCACTCGACGAGGAAATTTGTTTGTTTGCTACGTTTGCTACTTATGCTGATACTGATTGAAAAACGCACAACTGTTTCTTCTTCATTCGCTCGCCATCCCACTTCTTCTGCTTCGTGTCGTTCTTCTTTCTTTTTTAAATCGAGCGTCTATATCGGTGGGTTCGATTCTGCTGCTGTCAGCTCGTTTATATTATCGGCTGCACTACTGCCGCATTTGTTCAAACGAGAATTGTTGTAATTTTTAGTTTTTTGAGCTAATATTTTATTTTAATCATATTTGACCGATTCATTGTCAGTTTTTCTGTATTCTTTATGCAATATAGAGCAGTTGTTGCTGTTATTTAACGAATTTAAATTTACCCTTTGCGTTTTAAGGTTGAAGGAACATGCGGGAACACAACACCAAATCATGGCAACACTGCCAATGTTTGTTTACATCTTACATCTCGACGCACATCCAAATAGTACAAGCCGTGTAAATGTATTAATTGTGCAAAATACTAAATTCTACAACATGGACCGCTGTCGACTATGTCTGGATCGTCAGGGAAGTACGGTTCGGATGCAAGATGCAACTTTTTGTGAAATATTGGAAAGGATCTTTAACATGCAGGTATGTAGATTGAGAATAACTACCAGTTTCTTCACAGCTGATAAATTATACCTTCCTATAAAGTTTGCAGAACATGATTTTCTACCCCAAATGGTATGTGATATTTGCCTAGGAAAGGTTCAGGAGTATAATGCGTTTTTAGAGCAAGTTGTACGGGCACAGGAGCTACTGCAAATTGAACACAAAACTGCTGAAAATAGTCATACTGTTGAAGCCGAATGTAATGTAAATGAGCGCGATTCGGAGGAGATTATTAAACCAGCAGTTGAGCAGGAAGGGCTAAATTGGAACTGTGACGATGCACCTTCCATTACAAAAGGCCATACGAATACCAAAAGAAATGAAGACAATTTCCTGCCTCAAAAGAAGAACAAAGAATCAGCTACCGAGCAAGCCGAGTGCAAAAAGGCTAAGGATGTGGATGATTGCGATGAAACGGAATCGTCTGACGCTGAAGACATCCAGGGTCAGAAATTGGATAAAACGGATATCAATTCGGCAAACAAGCGAATGGAAGACAATAATCTGATCAGAGAATTTTTCTCCATGGTGTGCGAGATATGCTCGAAAGAGTTCTCCACCTTCCAACGGCTACAGACGCACTCCCGGAAGGTGCACAAAGTACGCGGATTTATCGCTTGCTGTAATCAAAAGTTTTTCCGCACGTTCCGGGTACTGGACCACATAGCGTTCCACGTCAAGCCGGACGCCTTTCGATGTGAGCTGTGCCAGAAAAACTATCGCAGCCGGTACACGCTGCGGCAGCACATCAAAATGCACCATGGTGAGCCGAAGGATCGACCCTTTAAATGTGACCAATGTCACCAATCGTACGAGAAGCGCTATCAGCTAAAATCGCACGTCCTGCGTCACGTTCAGGCTCCGTGCCATCTTTGCGGCAAGACGCTGTCCAGCGAACAGGCATTGCGTGTCCACATTAGCCATATGCATGGTACCGACGAGCGGCAAATCTGCGACACGTGCGGCAAATCGTTTCGAACCAAGGCCGCACTGGAACGGCACGTCCGTAGCCACCTTGGGCAGGAGGTGGTAGAAAAGCTGCAGTGTCCCGAATGTGGGGTGTGGGTTAATGGGGCCCGCGGTCTTAAAAATCACACACGCAACGTACATCCGGGCAAGGACGAAGTGTATGAGTGCGATATTTGCCAGCAGCGGTGCAAAAACGCCACCACCTTGTACCAGCATCGAAAAGGGGTTCATGCGCAGGACAAGTTCGAGTGTGAGTTTTGCGGTAAACGGTTCAAGCGCAAGATATACCTGAAGGAGCACCGGGCACTGCACACCGAGCAGTCGCTCTACTCCTGCAGCGTGTGTGATTTGAAGACTAATTCAAATGCGAATATGTACGCGCACATCAAGCGAAAACATCCAGTGGAATGGCAGGAAGCGCAACAGCGCAAACAGCTGGCCGCAGCGGCATCTGCCGGGAAATCGACAACAGCAGTGAATCCAACGGCGTAGACAGGAGAGAATGATATAGTTGACTGAAACGCCTGTTTCAAGTCAGCCGTTTTGTTTTGTAATATTTAAGCACAGTAGTAATAGTTTAGTAAATAGAATGTAGATAAGTATAGAAGTGGATAGTATAAATTGAGTTTGATGTGTCCTAACCGGCCAATAAAATTGCTATCCGAACGTTTAAAATACTAAGTGCTTTCTACTATTCCACCATGGCTCAGTATGGGTCTTTCAGACATGTAACTATTTCTGATAACCTGATCGGTGGACCCAAATGGAAAAGACTAATTACGCTAGGCTAGGAGACATGGAAAGAGATGGTCAAGTTTGCTCGTTCTACTTGGACTTCTGCGATCGGCTCGGCGCGTTATCCTTCCCCATAACGGTCAAATCCCTTCTGGAGCTGGTCTAAAAAAATTCTTCCAATTTTTAATTTCCCGAATTGTCCCTTTCTCGTTTCTGGTCTCATCTAACTTCTTCGCTCTTTTTGTTGGCAAATACTATTCCCGTACATCTTACCCCCTGTTTTCAAGTACTTGGCCAGCAATTGTCCAATCGACCGAGCCTATTTGGTTCGGGGGATTTAGTGTGCTTGGACTCTAATTTTGCCTTCTGTGTACACATCTGGATCCATGGTAAGTTAGCAATTTTACGGTCTCTTGGACTGGTTGAACTATTTTCATCACCGCATCTAAATCTACTATGCTGTAAGGCACTTTACCGGCAGACAGGTTTGTTCTTTGACCTACATCTTAATGTATACCTTGTACATCTTCTGCTTCATGTGCCTGTAATCCGTTGGTGTAGATTGTCCATAACCAAACTTTGCATATTAATTGCAGAACTTCCTCTAATGTTATAATCTCTAACAATTTACTAATTGTGATAATCTGTACCCAAACATCATAGCCCATATATTGTTTGATTAAATGCTTTATTTATTATATTAGCATTCCAGCAGTTTGTATAATCTGTTTTATACCTCATTTCATCAAATATATTCATATCTGTTATTAATGACTATATGTATGTCTGTGTGTGTATATATATATTTTGTTTAAATGATTTGCACACTGCCGCATTAGTAGAAATTAAAAACAAATAAATAAGCAAAAGCGAAATGTTTGCTCACGTCGCACAACAACAATGATGAAAGCGAAGCAGTGAATGTACCGGGCGGGCGCACGCTGCGCACGCACAGCGCGAATGCATAAAATCCATACTCGCGCGGATGCTACAAGATATGCAAATGGATTAACTTTTTGTTTGTTTGTTGTTGCCGTCCTCTACATATATATGTTAACAACGAATGGGAGTTCATATTTCCATTTTTAGTATGCAAGTTTCAGTACAACAAATGCTTGATTGACCGACCCCTTGTGGTAATGGTATGTGAGCGTAATGTTAAACACAAAAGTAACGCGGAAACGATCGTGTCGTTCCGTTCTGCACGTTATATGGCACGCGGTGTGATTAATCAGTGTGGTCAAGGGAAGCATTGATAAACGAATAAAAAAAGAAACGATTGAATAAAATCCATTGCGGACCACGCTGCCCTCACACTCTCTTATTTGGCAATAATGCACATATTTACTAACTGAACGGGAGGTATTGTAGGTCATCGTGAGGGAGAGCAGCGGTTTGATTTTGCAATCTGGCCGCGATGCGCACATTTAGTCAAACAAAGGAAGGGATTCGCTGTGACTAGCTTCGAAATTAATTGCATTACACTCCGGAAGCTTTCATTCTGCAGGCAATAGGTGCAGAGATGCGATTTTGGTTTTAGCGTTGTGTCTTTGTATATTAGCAGTTTAGAGCCTGGGTTGTATATCCTACGCCTAAGATGTACATTCATCATGGGTCATGGTAACAATACTCATGCAAAGTAAGCGAATAAAAAAAGAAAAAAGGGAAATAGCTTCCAGTGCAAGCAAAAGGTTTCGCTTTGGTAGGCATTTTAGCCGTAGCCGAACAGCAACCTGTACCCTATTGTAACGAATCGCATTGCTTTGTACTGCATTCGAGCACGATTTTTTTCGCGACACTTTTTCCTAACATTATTAACGTCGAACAGAGGAAACAATACGAAACGAAAACAAAAAAAACGATAAAAAATTTATGTATATCAATTAGAGAAAAAAAGTAGACTAGGAATAAGGAGTAAAATATATAATTCTTTAGAAGCCTTTACTCTAATGACTTAGTGATTTGGTCTGCTTTAATAGCTACGAGTACGAGTACGGAAAAACGAGGCAAACCGAGGGATTGCTGCTTCTGGCCATCTTATAAGGACACAAACAGCTGGTAATCATAATAAGGATGATGATGGATACCGAAATATGCTCTTTCCCTCCCGTATCTTAGCTTTGTTATGCGGCTGTGTACGCCTGCCATGCGCTAATGCTAAACGATGCTAATCCAACTTTAACACTCGCTCCATAACACTCTATCTGTGTGTGTGTGTCGTAGCGCTCTCTTCTGCCCTTAATCTAACGTTCTGCTGGCGCTCCTTTGTTTTCCACGATCTGCATCGATCGATATTACGATATTACGAGCGAATCTGAGTATTATTATCGTTTGATTTTTTTCTATGAATATTTGAATAGCTATTTTGAAGCAAGCTGACTAAGCAAAGCGTTGAATAATGATTGCTGCCGCGCTAGAACACCGATGCCATCGATCGATCACCCACCTTGCAGAACCGATTAAAAAAAAGAAACAAGCTATAGTTTGTTAACCGGGCGATTGTTGTTGTTATCAGAATGTTGAGTACTTTAGCGTAAAGTAGCATCCATTCGATATACAGCGTACCGAAGGTAGGGATGTAATATGTATATATGAGTTAGGGGAGAGAGCTATATGTAATGCTTGCTTGCTGGGTTTCCTCATTTTAAAGCGGTTCCGTGCACGATCTTGTCGTACCGTGACGGTACGAAAAAGCGTTGTACAACCCGCATTCATTACACAGACAATCATTCCGCGCTTGCACACACCATTTATCTACACACTTTCCTTCCACTCGGCCACTCGGTGTAATTCAGTCGCAGTTCTTTCCCTACCGTATATCCTACATTCGTACCGTTACGGATACACGACGTGCAGTATTAATGCTAGCAAGCGGCAGCAGTAGTAAATAAACGATTGTGTGTTTGTGTGTGTGTGTGTGTGTATACAAGTGGCTAAAAACACAAAGCTTACATCCAACCGGTACAGGAACGATCTACATCAGGACATTTCACGGGTTGCAGCACTCTTCTTATCTAGTTGCGTTTTGGAGAGAACCTTTAGGAGTAAACATTTCAAAACGCGAGCAACGTACAATTTACAGCAGCAGCAGCAGCTTCCCACCATCCTTTCGGGTTCGCCTTCTCGGTAACAGGTAGTTTGGGTTAATATTTTATACACTTCCTTTGGCTTAAAAGCAATACTAAATCAATCGTGATGCTATCAACCATTCCATATCCTATTGGCGTCATGTTCCGCTCGTGAAAACGATCATTTACAGCGCCGCTTCCGGTTACTTTGCCTGCAATTATAAATAGAAATAGTAATGCATTATAATGATTTCCGTTCCGTTGCATGTGCACCTTCGGATTCGCTACGCGGCGCTTTACTTACAGCACTTTTTTTGCTGCGATACCCGAGCGGAATGCTGCTCTCGTCGGTACGGCGACAATGTAGTTGTTTCGTTTGTTGGAATTACACACAACAAAATAAAGATAAAGATGATATGATTGTTTTACAGTTCGGGTGGTGGTGGTTCGGTAGTAGTAGTAGTAGTAGCAGATAGGGAAGGTTCAAATCATAACAAGACCATTGGGCATGGGGGGATGTGTGGTTGTGGTGAACATAAGAAATAGAGGAAAAGAAGAGGAAAAAAGAATCAAACAAAGTTAGTGAAGGACTTATCACACTGTATCTAGGTATCATATTCGGTATTCGCTTCACCGTGTGCGTGTCGCGGGGCTGAGGATGGAGAACAGAAAGACAAGATTTGTATCGTCAACTGAATGCCGTGTGCCGTCGTGCAAGCAAATCCAGATTTGTTCCTTTTTGCCTTACGAAAACACTCCAAACCAAGCTTGTCACAATACGCTAAGGTGCATACGTACCGAGAGGGAGCAGATGACACTTTCTTGGGCGTGGTGTTGCTAAACGTTTTGGCCGGTGTACGCGGGGCTGGTGTGGGGGGCGTTGTGACCGGGGACTGCAGTGCACCGTACCGCTTCGGTGCCACAATTCGGCTAGGGGATTTTAGCGTTTTGCTCACCACAGGATCAGAGTTTGTTCTGTGAAGACATGGGTGGGAAAGGTAAGAAAAGGTTATTTGTGCAGCAGTTAAGGGTTCTTATTTTTACACAAGAAAATGTACAGAAATACGCGAAATAATTACATAAAATAACGTTAATAGAGAACACGGTTGACCAATTCAGCGGACGACATCTGCGGTTCTGAGACCATCTAAAAGTCATGCAGTCTTCGACACATATGTAAGAGCAGGTTACGAGATCACAGGAATGCGGGGTTTCTAAGAAATCCCGGTATCGTCCGACAGGCACAGGCACATAGTGATCTACGAGTGCATTGCTCAAGACTCAATGCTTCTTTTGAAGAGCCTAACCAACAAGGAAATTGTGGAGTCTTTTCAAGGAGAAGCAACTCAAACGGCGAACGCCTAGTCCTATAAGATTAAGATTATCGTCCCAGGAATGGAGCACAAAATGTTGGATGGACTCCAGCTGACCAAAAGCCTGAGAAGTCACTATCACCGGCCGAATAAAAGGACAATAATATAACGTCTCTGGCCACATAGGATCACGAAGCACTTGCGTCATATTAACGACTGGCCCTAGCACTGGTAGGCTACATTTGGCTAGGGCATGATCAGATTTATCCTCTGCGCGATCGATCGGTCGAGCGTGTACAAAAGCGTGTGGCCCACTGAAGGGTAGTCGACCGGAAAATGAATGCATAAGTCCATCTACTGTACACCTGCTCTCTCAGCACAAACTGTCACCTTCCGCGGATATGAAGAGGGAATTGATGCCAGTACATTGCATTGCAAGAAATCCAGCAGAGAACTGCCGAGTAAGGTATCGTATTTCAACTGCACATGGCAGATCCACACAAAAAACACAAACTAGCTCTCTCCACAGATGACTCGCGCTTAAATAATTGAGAAATGAAATATTGAAATGACGTTGGCCTTCCGGCAACCTCAGGAGGGACTGAATGGGGGTTTCCGACTTGTGAGGCTTCCGTTGCTGTACGTCGGGAATCCTACGATTCCTTCTTCGCGTCAGTCGATAGATGCAAAGATGCTGTTCTCGAAGAACGAGTTGTCGTAGGGACTTACTCCCTGCTCCGCAGTACCTCACGATCTCCCGGATACCGCCTAACAAACGCGCCTTTTTCCATACGCCAGAATGTGCTATTCCTCCCTAGAGCGATTTGATATCGGTAAGCGAATGATCGCAACTTACCTGGTCGTGGGATAACTGACAGGACGTGGAATGCGTGATTTGGGTCCACCGTTACCACCGGTCGGTGTATTACCACCGCTGCGAATCTCCTTCCGCTGGCTTTCACATGCTGCCTTCGCCGCGTTCGCTTCCTTGCTCAACAATTCCCACTGTATCTGCAGCCGCTTGAAGCGGTTCGTTTGAATTTTGTCCTGCTTTTCCTTTTCCGTACCGATCGAAGCAGGCGAGCCTACCATCGACGGTGGCGTACGTTGAGCAACGGGTGGTTTCTTTTCCGCTCCGGCCACAGTATGGTGGTGATGGGCAGTTTTCGCCACCGTCACCGACATGTTCGGTGAGTTTGGTGGTGTGGAAAACTTGATTTCCGTCGGTCGCAGCAAAGCCGTGCCCGGAGATGAGGGTTGCTGCCGCACGGGTGTGGTGTTGTTACCACCTGTCGTCGGCGTGTTGCTGGACGATGGACCCGTGCTTTGTTGCTTCGTGAACGTCACGACGTTACGCTTCTGTGACAGCAGTCGGCTGACCTCGTTGCGGAGCCGGGTACGATCGTAAGCCGGCTCGGACGATTCGATCATTTCTGTCGATTCGAGAATGTGTGCAATTTCGGCGTAATGCTTGAGCTCCGACTTTGGCACGTGCGATAGGAATTGCTCCGCACGTGCACGTGCCTCTAGATCATCGTCGACAGCGTGACCGTCGTGGTTGGTTGCGGCAGCGGCCGCCTCACTATCGTTGAATTCTACCAGCTTGTTCAGCTTGTGGTAATGGTCAGCCGACGGGAGCTTCGGTGTGTTGGCCAACCGTGGGTGTGGTGTCATGTTGGGCGAATTGTGAAGCTTCGGCTCCACACACTGCTCACCCTGCTGCTGCTGCTGCTGCTGCTGCTCTTCCTCTTCCGCGTCTTCGTAAAAGTTGTACGAATGGTGTTCCTGCAGCGAACGTCGCTTCTCCCGTGTAGCTTGCGCATAGTGCGGTACGTGTTGCTCTTCAAACATACTGCTACGTTTCGCTTTCATGTTTCCCTGACTGGTGCCTCCATTGCTCGCAGCTGGATTGCTGCTACTGGTCCCTCTCGCACCCGTTCCTGGGGGTCGACGCAGAATACTCTTGGACGCAATGCCACCCGTGCGACCGGAGGGAGGCCTTTCGCACGGTGCCAATATCTCGGCCGGACTGTCGTACTGGTACACGTACAGATTATTGTTGAAAATGTTGCTACTGTTGGACGGCCCCAGAATGCCATCCATCTCCGAGTCCGTCGTAAGCATCGTCGATGAGCCCCGATACCCGGAGCTCGGTGCCGCGCTAGAACTTCCGCCCGAGCTGGAGCTGTTGTACGTTTGCGTGTTTTGGTTTAGCAGATTGGTACAGTCACAGCTCACGCCACGGGCCACACCGCGTCGCAGTGGAGGCGTCATGCAGAACATCGGTTGCTTCTCGGTCGACAGGCTCAGTTCGCCGACCTCCGGAATATGGCGGAGCAGCTTGCGATACTCGGCCGGAAGAAGAAACACGAGCGATTTCCAGTCCGTCACGTGCTTATACTCCCGCTGCCGTATATTTTCAATGTCGTTCATCGAAACGGGGCGCGGCTTCTTCAGCGGGCGACCACCCGCGCCCGTCATCGTTTCCTTGAACGTCAGCGGCGATATGACGACCTCGTTCTGTGTCTTCAGGAAGCCCAAATCCGGAAGTGCATAGTTCGGGTACACCACAAACACGGGCGCCTTCTGCTTATCGCCCAGCTCGTTTAGCCGATCCAGGAATGAGGGTGGTATGACGCGGACCTTCTCCCGCGCCCCATTGCCACCACCGGTCGTGGGTGTCCCGATGAGGGAAGTTTGCATTGATTTGGTGATCATATCGATCGGAATCTTCGTTTTCGAGCCCGACGACAGCGTGGTATTGTTATTGCCACTGTGGTTGAATATTTGCGTCAAGTTTTCCGACGTACGGCTCGTATCGCTGTTGGTGTCTTTATAGCTATTATTGTTGTTTAGATTGTGATTATTGTTGTTGGTAATACTGCTACTGCTGTTCAGTGCACCACCGCTGCCCGGTCCAATGCTACCACCACCGCCACCGCCACCCCCACCACCGCCGTTGTTGTTGTTGTGTTGTTGCAACAGATCCTGCAGCAATCGTCGACCCCCGCCAATGTTCATGTTGAAGCCCTTGTACTGTCTACGTGGCGAGCTGTGCATCTGTCGGTTAAAATCATTCAGCTTCACATTACCCGTAACCGTTCCACCATTCGGACCCTGGCCTCGCTGAGGCGACGACGGAGGCGGTCCTCTTCCGTCGTGTAGCTCATCGTCGGCATCCTCATCGGCGTCGCTGTGGCTCCCGTTATTGTTATTCGCATTCACGTGACCGTTGTTGATTTGTGCATCTAAACTATCCAGCTGATACTCTTCCTCCTCGCCATGCCTGCCGCCAACAACACTTCCCCCACCGGTGGTGGAACATTTGCCCGAATCGTGCATACTTTTCTTGCGACACCGCGTCGCTCCGGGCGTACCGAGGTGATGCAGCTGGTGATCACCCGAACCGCCGCTGTTGGTACTGTCGCTGGGCCAGCACCCGGACGACACATCCATGCAAGTGTCCGTCGAGCTGCTTTTCTGCTTGATGAAAAGCTTCACCAAATTAAACGACGGCTGCTGCAGCGTCTGCGCCTGTTGCGCTTGCTGTTGTGACTGTTGATGGTGCTGCACTTCATCCGGTTGCTGGTGCTTTATCTGTTCGTGCACTGTGAGATGATTGTTCGAGTCGCTTTGATCGTTTTCATCCCCTCCATTGCCGTTGGTGCTGCTTTCATTCTCCGAATCGGTCGGAAAGGTGTACATTGGAAGTAAGGAACGCAACGGTCTGTCATACGATTCTTCCGCACCGTTGTGACCATTTCCAGCTTGGGAAACGTTCAGCGGATGCTGATCGTTTGCAGGAAGATGCGCTGGGGACGCACATGCTTGGTCCAACTGTAGATTGGGCATGCTGAAGCTTTTCCGCACGAAGCATGACCGATTGTGGCGCGAGATGTGTGTAATTAGCGGGTTTACTGCCATCGGTGGCCTGCAATAAAAAATCACACTTTAGTAAAGGAACACATTGAACATCAGTTTGCAGCGCATCCGTCACATACCTTTGCGGCATTCCATTCTTCTTCAAATTGCTCCAGGTTGTGTAGTTCACCTCAGACCGAGACATGGCATCTTTATGCCGAATGTACTGAGCACGGTTTTGTAGATTGTTTAACAAGTTCATACGCTTGTACTTTCCATAGTGTTCTGGACCATCTGGGTGGCAAAAAGCAATGAGAGACGCATTGTCAATTAAACAAGACACATATTTGTAACATTCATCTAGGTATCGTAGTTTCCACCGCCTTACCGTAATAACTCTCTTCCGAGTACAGTATGCTTTGCTCGAACGCTATCGTGTAGTTATCCTTGTTCGCCTGACACGTCAGTATGATATCTTCCTCATCCGGATACCCGTCCATGTCTAACGAATCCACGCTGATGTGCGATTCTTTAACGGGCGAAAACAAAAGCTCCGATTTGCAGAATGAATTGTCCATCATATCGGCCGGTATTAGTCCTGCCGCCGTACAGCTGGTAATCGTCGAGAAGATGCGATTGTTGTTGCGCGCCTTGCGCTCTGCATCGTCTAGCCGTAGCTGCGTTGGGATGGCGCTCAGCAGCGAGTTGATGTCCTCCCTGCGGAAGCTTTCCATATCGATCTCTGCCAGATTGGCATCGATATCCTTCGCCATCTTCTCGTAGTACGACAGCTCGCCAATTCCATTGTACGACGCGGATAGTGCCGAAAGGATGCTCTGGTGTGTGGCAACTCCGTCGCGATAACTTCTACATATCGGAGCGAACGAGGTGCATTAGAAGGAACGTATGATATTTAATTTCAGTCTTCTGCCTCTACGTGACACTTACCCGAAATCGGTAAACCATTGATAATCGCTGAAGTCATTCGAGGACGCCACGGAGCAAACTAGCGGTGGCATATAGATGTTACAATTATTATCTGAACCGGGACTCGTAGCCATTGTAATGCTGTTTGTTTTGTCTTCTTTTTTAAGGGCAATAGGGGGTTTCTTTGTAAAAAGGATGATATTCGCACGATGTTCAGCAGGAATCAATGTTTTCCATATGGCACCATCGACTGTAGGAAGAGTATTTTGCTAACAATCGGAGTTTTGGTGCTCTTTTACTCGTTTTCTTCAGTTGCTCTGGTAAGATTTGAATTAGCTGAAATAGAGAGAGTAATAGAGAAATGATTAATTAGAGAAACAGGACTACAATGGATCTAAACAATCATTTTTTTTAAATTATCCTTTTAAAACGACGCACAACTGCAAGGGTTATGATCGATTTCGTCTCATGGTATTTAAGAGCAAATGTTTAGCATGACACCATCGAACCGGCCCCGCCTTTGTGTTGCCGTTATGTACCAACAAAATAACTTCTGTACATGAGTAACATCTGAAATTGCTCCCTCTTATCATTATCTGGCTATATATACAACCTTTGCCGTTGTTGACCTGCCGATACTTACTGGCGGGCCAATTGTCAAGATAGGTCTGGATGACGCAGAGCAAGCGTTGTTAATGAGTCACCTGTTGTTATCGGCATGGCTATCACATTTGTCTTTTATTCTTTACCTGATTTGAAGTTTGAAAAGTTTTCTTCCAACTTTACCGTTCTTTGCTACCCGATGAGGTAGCAGGTAAGGTAGATGTGTCAGAGAGGAAGGACTTCCAGTCTTGTCTACAACCTTGGCCATCCGTGACTCGGAGGTGGAAAGTGGCTTCTTTCAATCTCTCGACTTTCAATAAAGAATTTATCGGGCAATGGACGATCATAATTAGCAAGTCCAATGAAAGTTTTTTTTTAATACCTAAAATTGTGGCAAACACAAACATCTATCCATGATAATACCATAGTTTTGTGGATTGTTAAACTCATTAACGTTAAGTTTTCTGTTTGCGTTCAGTCTACCAAACTTCCATCTCTGTTCCCATCCTTTGGGGTTTACATACTGCATACACATACGCAATTTGGCGTCCGATAAATAGAAAATACCTTAAGAAAACTTGCTCTTTTCTCAGGCTGATGTGAGTTGATAGAAATTTCAAACATTTATCTTTGCTGCTAAGATATTTTCTTATCATGAGGATTTGGTGGAGTAAAAATGCAGTGTTACACTTAGATACGAGTTTAATTCATTCCGTAACCTTGCTCGTATTTCAAGCCGTTGTTTGGAGATACTCAGCATGAAGTAATTACCTGTTCACAAATATAAACAGAAGGTTTAAAAAACCTGTTTATCCACTCCACAACGTATTTTCTAGTTCTAGTAACGCCTTCATATTTTGGCTGCACAAAATATGAAGATTTTCTTATTCAATTGTATGTGAATTAAAGGATCGGAGGCTTTTCTGGATGGTCTACTAGCAGGCGTTTAATTTTGAAGTTGTAACTCGCATGAGCTCAAAATGCAAGAGTTAATTTGCCCTTTATTGGAGACCAGGTAATGTCTTGTAAGCAACATATCGCTCGTTTAGTTATTAGTATCTCCAAACATACGTGCAGCAGTGTACTCTAGTGTGGCAAGCGGGATGGCCACTCTAGTTACCGGTTCCAATGTACGTCTATTCCGGATTTGCTTTTTCGTTCGTCTACCATTTAAGCTACCGTGTTAGGCATGCTTTTTGAACCGGGACGCTTACACGCAATTGTGTAACACTGCAAAAAGCCGCATAAAAATTGCAAATAACTTCTCGCACACTAACACCTACCGAACCCCTTCTGTAGGTACCTCGTAAGCAAAACCACATTTTCTAGTTCTAAGACACTTCCTAGCAGACACCACACACCACCACATTGCCTACCTAACGGATTCGATTTCTGTTTTAGCTAAACTTCGTGCTTAAAATAAGGGGCTTCTGTTACATTCGCCGATTAAGCAGCCGCTAGCGGCTAGAACAGCCTACAAGAACGAAGCGCATTTTATAACAGTACAATTGTTCGTTCGCCTGTTGGATTGACTGCTCGGCAAGTAGAACGTACGTTTCGTCGTTCCACGCCTAAAAGCAAAAATCGACAACGGCACCTTCTACCCCGGAATGGAAGGTTGATTATACATTCAATGTCTTTATAATCGCAAACTAGCCTGCCAGCTGCCAGGAGTACGTGTCTTTCTCTACTCCCACTTATGTTTGCCATTTCGAGTCAAGTCTTCGAGACAGTGACGGACGACGGGGGAACGACAGTTTGCAAACGACGGAAATGATGGCCTCACACACAAGCCGTTTACAACCCGCGCCTTGTTGTGGTGGGCAAAACGGCCAAGATTGCCATAATGGGGAACACCGAGCGCTGCAGTTTTCGTCATTCGATCGCTGCGCTCCGTTCGTTACTTTAGGCGTAATCCATACTACCCTCAGTGTTGTTTCTAGGATGCGAACCTATAGCGCAGCACATAATTTAGCAACTTCAATATTATTTCCTTATGAAACCGATACGGAGCGGAACAGGAAAGATTGTCCTTTACGTTTACTTCCGCTTAGTGGCTGTAAAGAGCAAGAGCGTGGTTTTTAAAAGAAGCAATTAGCAAACGTCACTATCACAACACACAGCACTACACTATCGAAAACATGTACCGAAATTATGGTGAAACATTTTCCCATTAGAATCCTGACACAAAATTCCATGTCGACTTTTCGCTACTGCGTTTACACACGCAAGATTGTATGCGTGTGTGCGTACCGAATGAATGTAAAACATTCGCAACTTCACTAACACCATCACCAACGGCAGATGACTCAGTGGGCAGGATTCTACACAAAAAAGCCCCCTTCGTTTTGGTCCACTTCCATTCATTCAAACACTTCACGAATTGACCTCCTCTGTAGGCAGCACTAGTTTCGATTATTGGTCGTCACCTCACCGACCGAACCGATTTGACATTTGGAGCCTCATTCTGGCTGAGCCGGAACCCAAAAACCTACTTTTTCCTCTGAAAAGGCCCAGAACAAATATGCGAGGTGGTTCAGAACTGGTTGATAATCGAGAAGCACAATATATTCAGTACGTTACCTATAATTAGGGACAGCGCTTTTCTTGCGTTCCGTTGTCTGACGATGTTGATATTTGGGATGTTGCTCAATGCATTCTCTCTTTGCTTGTGTCTCATCACCGGCAGCCCTCCCCAACCTCTTCTTCCTGGCACACTACGATACTGACACCCTCACAGCATACCTCGATTAATGAACTGCGAGATCGCAACAAAAAGACGGCACTCTGTTTATTGTACACCTTGCGCCGTATATACACACCACTCCCCGTGTAACCTTAATAGCGAGAAGAAAAAAAACCACTCCACTCTACACTCTTTCACTATATTTTGACGTACACACGGCGCTCCTACACACACGCACACTATGCGCCGTGTGCGTGCGCGCTCACACTACGCGATTGCGATATTGACTGTAGCAATTTTTTCACACTCTCCTTTCTTTTCACTCCTGCACGGTGCCAATCTGATTTGCTTTTCTTTGCACTGGTCACACTCGTTCACAGCGAATAGACAGTGACCCGATAAAAATGCACCACCGACACTCACATCTTCTTCACCGATTTGTTGTTTCTTTAACCAGCATAACTTATTTGCTGCAGCGGCCAAATGCCCAACCAAACTGCTTTTACTACCACAGCAACACGGACGACACAAATTAGTAGGCTTCCGCGAACGATCCTTCCCTCGGTAGCTGCATCACTGAGCTCGGGAAATCAATATGGCGACTCGCGTAGGGGATCGGACTACTTCATCCCGATGGACACCTTTCATTCATACACTCTGGCCACCGCCGCCGTTACAGCATACACTTTCTCGCCATCCAACCCCAAATAAGGGAGCGTTTTTTCTGCTTTTCACACGATTCACATCTCGCACACAATACTTATGTAACGCAAAGTGCAACTGGCCTAGCACCACCATGGAATGCGTCGCATGTGAATAAACTCTTCATCCACCAGCACACACAACACTTTCATCCGAGCGAAAGACACTGCCACTGGTTTGCCTAAACGTTATTATTCCTCCACTGCCTGCGTGCGTTGGTGTTTGTGTGTGGCAAGGGAAGTGGCAATAATGCATCCGAACTGGGCGAACTAAGCTGTTTAGTTTTATTTTCCCTTATCGCCGTCAGCAAAACGTAGCAAAGCTTTATCTGCCATTTGTGTTCTCTTTATTTTTATTTTCGCATCAGCTCGCGGCTACACGGGTAATCTGCTCCACAATGTGACGTGACGGATTGACAGTTCGTTTTCCCAAGAAACAAATGGGACGGCAAATTTAGTACAGATGTGGTGTAGCTTCTGCGTTTAAATTGTACTAAAAGCATGAATCGATTTTTTAAACTCACCGTTTAGATCAAAGCAACTTTGAATATAAATTAGCCCGTGGGCTGCACCCTTAACTGATGAATGGTGCAATGACTCTTTTTTTTCAAATTTCAAATTAGATAGTAGTTCTAAGTGTTGTACAATTATATAAATTTGTAAATCTTGCAATGAAATGCGTTTGAAAGTGATAAGCATTAAGTATTGTTATGCAGAAAAAATCAAAAAGAATGTTCTTATATTGATGGAAATGGCAGTCATCGGCTATTTGGAATCAACTGTAATGACTCGCTCATGGTCATGCCATGAGAGAGATACAAAATCAAAAATCTCCTTAAAATACGCGGTAGGTTTAAGAATCTTCATTTTGTGCTACAACCGGGGACAGGAAGCTACATCTTCTCGTCGTCATCTTATTTACATTTATTCTCATTAGAAGATGTTTAACATTAAAGACACCAATTCGCGAGGCTGTAAAGGACAAGAATGTTTCGAGTGGCCACTTGACCTATTCCCGATTGGGAAGAGACTCTCGTCAAACACTTCACCTGCGTGCTGTCGTCTGTTGCGTTCGTATTAACGTGTGCCACTGCTGGAAATGCTACCGTTTTTAATTTACAACCATAGGAATGCATTTCGAGTTTCGAGTTGGTGTGTGTGTTTGGGGATGGACATATGCCGGGACGGTCGAATCGAATCGGGTCATGTACATACTGCTGCTGCTGCTGTTATTACCACGCGTAATACCACCTGTAAAATCCGTTCGACAAACCGGCTTGCTGGCTTTGCGTGACATTGTTCTTGGCGCCATATGGTGTAGAAATACTCACCCGAACAATACTTACTACGCGCCGTCATGGGTAGCACCACGTTAAGTGCGTTAAGCGGCTTATGCCCATTTATAATCGTTTGTTGTATTGCGATGTGATGCTCGGTATTCTTGATGCCGATTGGCCTCCGTTACAATGTGTGATGATTTTACACCGTTCCGGAGGCAAGGACAAAGTCCCTGTGACTACAAGAGGACAACAGCTGACTGGTTCTCGAGTCGATTAGCTATTATTGCTACAATTAAATTCCGATGTTTACCGTTTCAAAAATTATTTCTCATCCCACCCGAGTACAAAACTTGGGTAACCTTATCGTTCGTTGACAACACGACAACCGTCGGGTGACTTGCGAAAGGGTTCCTTGCGTGGGCGCTCCCCACAGCGAATCGGAGCGAGAGTAATGAAAGTCCTTTTCGGGGTTCTTCTTATATCTGCTTAGCGCATCGTCCCGCAGCACGGTTCCCAAACCCGATACCATGGCTTTTGGACACTGGCAGTAAATTTATTGCTTCTTTGTAAATTTAAACTGACAAAGTCACGGCGAGCGGCTGGTGGAACGGCGGCACCGGCGCCGCTTTGGGCAAATGGAAATCCTAAATAAATCCGCCAACTTACGCATAACGACTTTTGACCCAGAAGCGATTCGGTGGAAAAGTTTCGACGATGGTTAATGTTTCTGCTTAAATGATCATCAGCGAAGGATGCGAGCAAAGTGGATGCTTCTGGATGCTGGAAATCGTGGCTGGGTTTTCCTTGCAAAGCTGTGCTGGGGTGTGGGCGATAAACGATGTGCAGCGATGATGTACTCGGGCAAACAAACAATCGAGCGCTAATTTTGTCCCGTACCCCCTTTTTCTAAGGATGAAGCGCGCCATTCCTAGGAAGCGCACTGATGGCAAACAGGCAAAAATAGGACTTTAATTTGCCATGCCTGGGTTGTAGTAATGAAAAATATTATTTTCCATCTCGAATTACAATTATAAGCAAAGGGTATGAAAATGAAGTCTAACGGGATAGAACCTGATGTCTCGTTGAAGCCTTTTGCAGAGGCCACTCAATCCTTTGATGCTTGGAGCGGGATAAATAGATTATGAAATAGTGTTGTTGTTTAGCGTATGGAGCGTTCGAGAGAGAGGTGTCGGTCTACACACGGTAGGACCGGGGTTCAATGCCCATCAAGGACCCGTACGCTGTACTGACTATTTAGCTATGGGTAACAATCACGGCATAGAGAGCCGGATGGAAATTACAGGCCGAACGCGGTCAGTGCGTTAATCCTATTCCTTTCAGAGGTAGGCCCGGAGCAGCACCCTTTTGGATGACTGCGATCTCCGGTAGGTTCGATTCCACTTGATCCAGCTAACGAGCTTGTTGTGCTCCTTAACGCCTTGTAACGTCGCTGACAAGCACTATCATGGTGGGCCATAAGTCTGTCACGTGCCCCAACGATTCTTTTTATTCCGATGTTGGCTCTTTATCAAGGACATCAGCATCGAAAAATTGACTATCGTTCGAAAATCACATCTGCATTAGCGTCCTCCATCAGCAAAGCGCAGGACTCGTGCATATAAAGGACTACCGGAAGAATCAATATGCGATTTTGTGTGCATCGGGAAACTTCTGGGATTCCCGTTGGAGCTTGTGAAATCCATAGTCGGTAAGATTGTTGTAAACAATATGCCTCCGGATATTGCTAAGGGGCGATCCAATGGCAGTGTCAGCTGGGGCGCCAGTCTTCACACGGGATAATTCTAACAACGAACCCCGTTTGGAGTGAATAACTATCCAGCTATGGATAACAAAAGAAGTAGAACGATCATACGAAGGTAGCAGATCTGCTCAACGATCGTCGCCAGCAACTGATACTCTGCTTCTTAGTCAAGCACTATCACAATCATGGCCTCTGGCATGATCGACGTCGTATTGACATTAATCCAATCTTAATGTCTTCACGTTTCAGGCGAGAGGCGCCTTACTATAAAATAACAATTGCGATCTGGTCTGATACTAGCCAGAGATCTTTCTCCATAGGTTCAGTTTCGTTGTTTTTATTGTTTTCAATTATCCATTAGCTTATGAAGCACGCGGAGGGTAGGATCCACTTAATGTCATCAAACAATGAAAGAACAGATGAGTGTACTGGAAGAATAATGTCTGGGCATCGTAATACCGATCAAATCACTATTCATTTATTCGTTAGGATTCGTGGCAAGCTCATAAGAATTAAAAACCTTGGCAGCTGGTTGGGGCACGAGATGAGGATGCCGGACTCCTGCCCTATCAGGCAAGTGCTCGTTCGACACGAGGCGTAGAGGAGCATATCGAGCTCGTTGGCGTTACAAGTGGAGTCAGACCTGAGGAATGGAATAGATACATAAATGCATCTCCATAAGAATAAATGCAAAATGGAAAATCAACTGCAGATCTTAGATCTTCATTACTCATGTTCGTTTAATGCGTGACTCCAAGGCCCATGCCCAATTGCAGGCTTTATTATCGCAACGCCTGCATGTTTTGCACAATCAAATGCGTGACGATCAACTAATCCTATGCAAGAGTTTCAAGGATCTAGGAGTTCTGTTTGATACGAGGGATTCCTTGACGGTGTAGGGTATTTCATTAATATGACTCGTGGGCAGCAAGACACAACATGCACCAACCGGATCAGGTGTATGCTCTTTGGGCTGCCTTCGTCAGGAGAGCGATCGCACCTCTTGGGATCAACTTATACGTCCCTGTCAGGTCATTTTGTGCTCGGGCCCTGCTGACCGCTACAAGAACGTCGGACACATGTAGCGGGTTTTGTTGTGTCAATGTCGCCAACGATGGCGCAATTGAGTCAGGGATTGCGGTTGAGCTCTATAAGCACGGTATCGAGCGGGCTCACTAGCCCATCAATAAACATTAGGTGAAACTGACTACGAAGCGCAAAGCCCTGCACCAGTTGCCTAATAATAGATTTTAATCGTATAAAATTGTACAGTAAAGCGAAGGGAAACATTAGCAATACTTTTAGAAACTTGATCCATTTCTGCAAATATGAAAACGAGAGCGGTGTTCGTTGCGATACAACTATTTTACAACTATTGTAACTAGTATAATTACACAAATTAACAAAAACAAACTAAAAATGAAACACGATTCGTCGTGACTGACTCCCACTCGCTTGCTGGCCCCAGGACAGGCGCTGAACCTCAGCCTCATCCTCTCACTATTTTGTCTTTTTACTGACAGGTGGTTGGGAACCTTAACAAGTTTACCAACAATTCCTCTTGTAAGATTAAATCAAAGACAAATTCTCAAGTTCCTTTGGGATAACCACTGGAGAGATACCTGTACAGCTGTGCAGATGAGTGATGGCAGATTCAACATTTAATCAAAGTTAATTTCATGCAATACCATACAAGCCCACAGAGCCGTACCTTGGCCTGAGAGTTAAGAATGTAAGTAAGGTATTGCCGAGCGTGAACAAATGAGTACAAAAACTAAAAACGGAATATCGCAAAGTGTGAGTAATGTTAGTAACAAAATAAACAGATGCGCGCCTATTAATTTTTCCTAAAAAACAAAACACAAAATACTTCCGCCCATTGAAGTAAGCCCATTTTCCAGGTGTTCCAGTAGGACGATGAAAGAACAACGGAAAACCGACCGAAAAATCTGTCATCAAGATCAGCGCTTAATGGGTTTGCGTGAATTGTTCGTCAGTAAAGTCCGCCTGCCATCTACCAACATTTCCAACCCAACCCCCTGCCAAAGCGGGTTAAGTCAACCAGGTGGGAGGGCATCGGCAGGGTCGGCCAGCACATGCCAGCGTTGCGTGTGGAAAGCACGCGAACAGAGGCCAAAAGTTTCCACAAGCCGATTTTCTTCTAGCCGATTCCGAAACCCCTCTGGTCCGGGGTGTTCTTGCGTTCCGGTCAACAGGGCATTCTGGCAAGGTTATCAAGGCCCTCGTCGGGTGGGTGGTTTGTTTCGTGATACTTTTAGATACTTTCTGCCTGCCAGGGCCACTACGGCGAAGGGTTTCGTCGTATATTTTTAGGAATGATTTACGGATTTACGGTTACAGCAATATGTCCGCTCGTGTGCCGCTTCGGCTCGGCTTTCGCGATACTTTCGCGCGAGGAGTGGGAGATTAGAAAACAGGAAAAAGTTTTACACTTTCCGATCGTTCGTCCCCCCCCCCCCCAACTCACACACACGCGCGAAAGACAAGTAAGGATAGAATTGCTTTCCAACCAAAAACGGCTCCTCGCGCATTGTCACGCAGCAGCAGCAGCAGCAGGAGCAAGCGTCCGGAGAGTAGCGAACATTTTCAAAACGGTCGCATTATTTTTCGCCACTCAGCTGCAAGCCATTATTCTTCTTTCGGATTTCTTTGTGTGACCCTATTTTTCGGTGGGAAGAGAACTTTTTTTTTCGCTCGGAACACACCTCACCATTCAAAATCACTCCAATTCAAAATCATAAACACTTTTATTTTGCAGCCATCATCTTTGTTCAGCTTCTCCCCAGTTGGTTGGGTTTGTTGTCGGTTGTTGTTGTGTATATGTATATATATGTGTATATATTTTCTGTTTTTTTTTTGTTTTTTTTTGTCTTTGTTTCGTTCCATAAGAGCCTAAGCCAAGAAAGGACTCGCAGTTGTTATTTGTTGGTTTGTTGTGTGGTGAGTGAGTTATGACCGTTGTTTTTTCCTCTTCTTCCTCTAAATGTCTTGTTTTGTTTACATCATGTTTCTTAAAGTTGCTTGCTTTCATCCTCTTTCGGGATTGTTTTTTTGTTTTGTTGCCATTTTGTTGGTTGTTTTATTTTCCTGTTTTCACATTTTCCTTTGTCGTTTTTGGTAAGTTTTTTTTTTTTGTTGAATGTTTATAGCACTTTGCATCTTTCCAATGCGTTTTCTTATTATTTGCTTGCGTTGTAAGAATGATTGGTGAGAAAATTTGCGCATGAAAAGGTAAGAAAAATGTCTAAATTTGAAAAAAATTGATAGTACAAAAACGCTTCAGTTGCAATGAGGTTGATTTCGTGAGAGTAATCATAATGCAACATTTTTACTGTGTTTTGGGACGTACTGTTTTTATCATGCAAAGTAATGTAACGTATTGTACAATCAATTGCAAAGTTTATTTATCTATGCGCGGTATTAACATACTCACAGCAAATGTGTAATATGTTACTAAATAACATAAGCGTGGTATTATACTAAATAACATTGTGTTAAAATATGCCTAATTGCAGTGCACTGATGCCATTTTCCGTAGCCTTGCTTCAAATTTACCTAATTTAATGAACGTTTGCGTGGTAAATTTGTCTATTGTCTAGCATCGCAATCATTGAAACACATCCAACGAGTAATTTATGGCGAAGGTAGTAACTGATATTTTTAACAAATATGTCTAGAAAAAATTTCAAATAGAACACAAGCGAGTTCGAGAGAGGACCGCAAGAAACAAGTTGTATCTCGTTATTTAAATTCCTTAAAAAAAATTAATAAATTCAATAATGTTCTACAAAAAAATTGGTACAAAAAAAAGCAACGTAAAGAAAGGGAAGTTAATTATAGGGATTTGTTCCGTATAATAGAATTTTAAAATCACTCAGTAAAATGATTCAAATGAATAGTAGAGTCTTGCAAGTCCACTGAGGAATTGTGCTATTGTGTAATCGAACTATGCATACAGTTATGGGTACTTTCTCATCAGCTAAAGAATTAGCAGTAAAAATAATGAAATGTAATATTTCTACTTTTTTTGTTAAAAAGTTCTGTTACATTTAGAATAGGGACGGCCCGGATTGGATGCGCCAGCGACGCCGGTCTTCACACGGCAGGACCGGAGATCAAATCTCATCCGAACTGTTCCCCCGTTGTGAGGACTGACTAGCCAACTACGTGGTGTACCGTTAAGTCTGGTATGCCAGAAACGGCATGCACGACCCTCAGAGGTCGTTAGTCCAAGAAAGAAAAAGGCATTTAGAACAAAATTTAATTGCCTAACTAATCTGGTTGATTTATGAATTAGAATTATAAGTAATATATCCAAGCTATTCGACAATACGTCATCGGACCGTAATACTTAATAAATAAAATATCCAAGCTATGATTTTGCTGTGAAGCTGCACCATCGAAAGCAAAATATTACAGTGAGAGATAATAGAGTGATTTGATCAATTAATTTTATAAAAAATACGTTTTAGATCGGTTAAAATATTTTACTATCTATGATTCTTTTTTGTAAAACTTAGTTTAAGATCATGGCAAAACGAGGATATCAAGACGCAAGATTAATCAAGTTATCGACTCTCATTTACTGTTTTTTATACCGATAAAAAACGCATATAGCGATAGCAATGTGAGATATTTAAATTATTCTCCTATAGTTTAGAATGGATATAGAGTGTCGAACAATAGAATCTCTCCAATCCAATAAATCTGGACTAGGTATAAGTAGACATAACCATACCGAAATTTTGTAGAAGCGTTATTAATATCTTAACTTTCAACATTAAGTTTGTTTTCTTTCACCAAATTAAAGAAAAAAAATCATTACATTGTAGAATTAGAAAAGAAACATATTGTTAATAAAAAAACATAAAACTAATTACAAATTAATAATAAAATTGAAAAATGTAAAGAAGAAATGCCCAAAACTATAAAAGAAATTTGTATGATTTTCAAATTTGATTAAAAGTCTAATTTGATTGCATAGTACGTTTTGGCCATATATTCAAGAGAATGAAAAAAATATACTGAGAGTCGATTTCTTGATTGATTCAATGATAGGATCATCTTTTTGTTTCCTTCAGTTAAATTTTATTAAAAAAAAGTAAGTTAATAAGAAATCGGATTAAAAACTACAATTCTACGATTTCTATTGGCTTTGTCCGTCACGTTACCTCCGTTCATGAGCTGCAAAATAATGATAAAAATGAGAGAGTTTAAGGAAGAACTTGACGTGAAAAAATATGATTTATGGTGTAGTGGGAGCAGGATATTCTAGATATTGTAGTAAAGTAAAAGGATGATTGGAGAAAAAAGGAAAGGATTGTAAGGGGCGATAAAGAATGAATGTATTATGAGAAAAGAATTTAAGACAATCCGAAAATTAGACAAAATATATACAGCGATAAATTTTATTTTCAAACATTTTATTAACAAAAAAAGCCTCCTAAAAAGAAAGATCAACGTAATTTACGAGTTCCATCAAACATATGGGTGCGGCCATAGAAAGTGGCATCAGTGTATTGCACGAACGTTTCCATAAGTAAACCAATATGCGTAATATTGCACTGAAGCTATAGTGCTTGCAAGCTTATCAAGCTTGTCCCTCAATAACCTTTCCCTTTTACCATTCGTCAGCATCATTTGTCGGCATTATCGTCCATTGTCTTACCTTGTTCCTGATACTGCTGCTGCTCCTGGCTCCTGACTCCCGCTGCCATGCCAGCCAATTACTGACAAGAAGTTCTTTGTGTGCGTATGGGTGCGTGTGTTTGTACGTTTCGCATTCGGTTACGGCTGTGGTCGTACATCACTCGTGCGTTGGTAATTAAGTGACGCACGATGAACGGCTTCCGACATTCGCAAGTCAAGAGATATTGCAATATGGTTTCCCATCCGTATCCGCATGTCTGTCGGGTTTCTTTTCACCTTAATTACCTTTGCGAAGGTTTTGCCATTATCCTTGGCTCCTTTTTGTCTTCGGCCTGGGGCTCGTCGTCACCCTGCGAGCGATAGTGCGCGGTGTCGGTTTGCACGTGTAGTATTGAAGTGTGTCTGCCAGAAGAACAGGTGGTAACGGCTTATCAGTTGTACAAGTGTTCCATTCATGGTTGCGTGTGTGTGTTTAAACACACACACACCCTTCACAGACCGAAATAATTTCCCTTCAGCCTATCGCTGTGGCTTGACGTACAACAAATCTATCTGTGTGGAGCTACCTGTTTATACAGGTACGGCACACCCATCCAGCAGTAGTGGTTTTAAATTTTTACCTAATTTTGTAGACTTTTAAGTTAGAATTCCTCCGACCGGAACTCACCCAGTAACGTTACCTGTACATCAATGTTTTGTTTGGAAGTTTCTTTCCTTCGGTTCGCTTGCTTATGGCCTGCACCCTTGTAATCGCTGTATGGCGCGCGCACACGTACGTAATCTAATTATATAAGTTGTTCTGTTTTTGCTATGCGAACTGGAAAAGAGGAGCTTTTTTCCGAACGAATCGACTCACAGGCAAGGTGGCAAGCAGTTCCGACTCTGTACCTGCCCCGGTCTGCTCTCACGCCACATACATCACACATCATCTAAGCTTTCCTCCTAGCACGCTTATATGTATACGGGGGTTTGTTTGCTTTTTTACAGCTTTCTCACTCTCCTTGCATTGTGTTGCTTCGCTACATGCGGTGTGTGTTTTGTTTGGCTTTGCTTTGTTTTGTTTTGTTTTGTTTTTTGCTAAATGATTCACAACGGTTCTAGGCGCTGCTGCCTAAATAATTCACAACTACCGGGCTTACTTTGGCCCACGCTTGAGTGTGTAAAATTCACAACTCATCGGTGTGCTTATAGAAATAATAATTTTAACAATAAATAAAGTTTCCCCAGCTATCCCGGTACGGCAACTCGTGTTGCAACTCGTGTATGTGTGTGTTTGTGTGCTCCATGTTTTGCGCCACTTCTGACATGCTTCATTGTGTCTTTCACACCGGTAATGTGGCCTGCTACAGCTTTGTAAATCTCGTACGAAAGGTTGTCATAATTTTACCAATTAGTTTCCCGTCACCGATGCTGCCTCCGGTCGCAGGTTTTGTGTTACTTTTCTGCTAATTGATTTCCTACACTCCTGCAGCGCCATACGCCATCCATTCATCCGCTTTTCAACTCAGTCAACTTCATTACATTCCCCGGTCAGTTGTTTGCTAGTGTTAAAGTTCCGTAGTTTTTGCCATTACTTTCTAAATCTAATCCTGCGCACACTTACACTTGACTGATTATTTTTGATCGCACTATTTGTGTGCTACAATGTTTTCTTTCTTGCCAAGTTGTTTAAAGTTTTTCATGATGAGACTGGAATCGGGATTGGACCCGGATTGCCTTCTTCTTAACTTTAATCCGTTCCTCAGCGCGTAGTAGTGTTCAAGCGTAAGTGCCCACTCCCAGCGTACGAAAACGCGCAATTTCGGAGCCATTTGTGGCAGCCATTCCCTCGCCCAGGAGGACGAGCGATCTGTGTTTAGCTGGAGGTTTTGTAGACCGTACGGATGTGTCCAGTATTTGACCAGGAAATGCAATACCCGATACACAAACACACACTCGCACATTGTCGGTGGACACATTTTCGCTAGTATTCACTCCCGCATCTCGGGCATGCTAAACTCCGCATTCTCGCTCACGGTGCAGTAGTCGTCTATCGGCGGAGCGAATTTGTGGGCGGGCTGGCAACCGGTGAAAGCTATCGGATCAGCGCGTTCGGACGGTACGAGTGTATTACGATCAGTATCACAAGCAGTCCTAACGCGTGCAGGAGTAGCTGCTGCCGGCGTGCTTCTATGCTTCCGGCTAGCGTCGTGCCACCGTTGGGCGATGTAACTGTGGATGGAGATGAGAGACATGGGCATGAGATTAATCTCCGTACAATGGATGCGGGATCGGTGTAGGATCATTGATGAATAGAATATATTGTTTAAGTGTAATTAACGAGTTGTGGAGAGAAAACCTATTACTTTTCATAAAATAGTCTCAATTACGAAGTGGTGGTACGGGTGAAATGAAATTTAAAGTTAAAGTTGTAAATGATTTGCTCAAATAAACGAGTGTACGACAACCTCCTGATATTACATTCCATATTCCCTGTTACCCTCAGTGCAGTAGAATAATTCAAAACAGTAGAAGCTATAAAAAGGATTTTTATTTTTATTTTTAAAATAATGGATATTCTAAGCTCTTTGCTTCAGCATTCCGAATATGGCTTAAGTTACTGGCTGCGTGAAGTTCCCGCTTATGAAACAGCGAACATCTTGAAGAAAGAAGGTAATTGTGAATGAGCCGCTGTTTTGAGATGTCGTGTTCTCATCACTTTCACAGATAATTGGATTTATCATATAAATACCTAGAACTTTGACAAATTTAACTATGATGGAAGATGGTTTAGGCTATTAGAAGCGGGGATAGGGACATAAGAAATTTGTACATAGAGCAGTTGTCGCTAAATGTTGTACACATGACATTTAGGAGATCTGGTTGTCCTTGCACTGTTCCATAGCGTTTAAAAGGAACTATTTCCTGTCTAGGAGTTTAAGCAACATAGTTCAAGGGCCTAAGCAGAGTTGAGTGCTGTAAACACGCACAGGAATTGAACGAATAAATTATAATGAGTTGAAATCGAACAAGCAACCAGAGTGCACGTAATCCTGACTTATGTACTACGAAGTCCGAACCAGCAGCTTCGAACGTGAGCGCGAACAGAGCTGGTGCGTACATTTAGTTGCTAATCAACCCTCCCTCAAACAGGCACTGAACTGAGCTGTAGATCGTCGTCCTGCCAGCGACTGGAGCCCTGGAACCAGATAATTTGGGCGAGCGTCATTGGGTCTCAGAGGAGTCTGATTGCCAATCACGTGGCCTTACGCTGAATTATTTCTATACGTTAGTGTCAAATTTGAACTAATGAGCATATTCTAACCCTGATCGGACAAGCACATCGAACAATTTGTTTATGAAGGTCTGTGCGCCCCTAAATCTCTAACACAATCAGAACGCTGTAGCCAAGTATTGTCAATATCGTTGTAAATTACTGGCTTGGACAGTTGGATCTCGAAAAGGACATTACTTGACTTGATGTCAACAGACATCGACAATAGGCTATGACAGCAAGAGATACATAAATACGTCAATCGCGTGTTGAAGACGAATATAATGACTATGAGACGAACATGATGAACATAATGGTATTATTGATAAAAAGCAGGAACAACAGTGGACCAACTTTGGTGCTCTGGAAAACTTCAGAGCTGCTGTGGAATGTGAGTAAGACAATTTCAGGCAAGCTTTACGCGATTTGAGAGATAAGATCTGATCCATTCGACCGGTATGGCAGAAAACCCACTGTCACCAGAAGACCGTCTTTAGATCGGTGTAGATTAAATCAAGATAGATTAATGCCCCAACATGTTTTAAGTGCTGGTTTGGTAGGACGTGTGTTCCTTCGAAAGGTATCGAGACTTTCAGCTGATAGGCATAGATCAAATGATCCTCTCGTGCTGCATAGAATACGATGCTGAAGGACCCTGCTAGCCCGTTCCAAATTACCTACTGAACTACCAGAGATAGTAGAGCCCATTCCTCCCTCGTAGACGGTACGAACCCTCTGTTTATGTTGTATTTTTCCATATTCGGTATGACCATTCCAATGGGAATAAAAAATATCTATACAAAAAAAAAAACGAGGGGAAAAAGGGCCCCCATTTAAGGAAACAATTCTCTATCTTTTTCCCCCATTTTAACAATGAGTACGTCCTTGACGCTATTGCCTCTCCATCAAGCGCTCATTTGGGGCTGATGCGAAGGATCCAGCCCTTTTACGACCATCTAATTTTCGAGCCCACCATCGTTTCCCAGCACCTCGTTCAACCACATTTACCACATTCCTTTGGTAATAAATTTAGCGTTCGCTCCCGCCTGCAAATAGTTATGCCCCTCGTTCACACGCCTCACCGCACACCCGGGCCCAGTGAAATTTCCGAAAGGGGAAATACTTTGCGAAAATGGATGCAATTTTCCGCTAGATGTTTTTTTTTCTGCCTGAGTTTCTGCCGAGGCTAGCTCTCCCAACCACAACGGTTCACCGCCAAACGGCGGGAACTGACAGCGGCACCTTCCGTTTGTGGCAACTGTAAGGAATGGCCAGACTATTTCAACAAATCGCCAAAAATCCCCGGAGATTAGTACAATAATTTTATGCCAAACTTGCTGAATCTTGTTAAACGATGGTAACTTTGGTGTGCACGACTTCTCTGCTTGGTGATGTTCGTTTACAGCAAAACATTCGGAAATCTCCGCTACGGGCGTTCTTGAGCTACGCACTGCTTTTGGAAAGGAACGCAAAACACTACACTACCCCGAAACGGTTAAAGATTATTATAGCCATCGGGGGTTTCCAACCGCTGCGTGTAAGTGGAAAGTAAATACATCTTGTATGCTACATTCCCATGATGCTGGGTAATGTGTGCGAGTGTCTGTGTGTGCTATATTCCAGTAGACTATCGTCCAATTTGCTTCGAAAATTCAACTACATGCCACAGTGTTGTATTGAAAATTTGACGAACGAAATGTCCCGATACTTTCGTCTTACTAACTTCCGTCTTGCTTCTGGCATTACGAAATATGGTCAGCAGGTAAGTTGCGCAGCAGGAGAATTTGAATTTCTGTTTGCTTGAAGGACATTCGCCAGCACATTGAAATCGCTTGTCCGCAACTGGCCTCTTACTTCGTCTAGCATACGAAGAGGGTGGTTGGAACCATGTAATGTGCACAGCTTTACAACACAATTATCATTTCAATAATCTTTTTATCACTCTTACTTCTATACGCCGAAGCATTTTTTAAGGCAAAAGGCAAGTTCTATATTGCTTTTGGTTCGTGGTCCCACGTGGGAAGTCCAACGGACCAGATTTTGGTAGGCTTTTTGGTTCAATTGTTTCATGGGAAAAGTTGTAGGTTAAT
The DNA here is from genome assembly GCF_013141755.1 of Anopheles stephensi. Lineage (NCBI taxonomy): Eukaryota > Metazoa > Arthropoda > Insecta > Diptera > Culicidae > Anopheles > Anopheles stephensi. Next base: position 42,749,058 of record NC_050202.1, read on the forward strand.
AGAATTGAGTCTCGTTCGTTTTAGGGGGGTACAGTGGACATAATACGCATAGCACTTTTGAGACATTTAGGCCTTTGAATGAACGTGGTATCATTTAAAAAATATATATAGGGATGGCCAGGTCGAGCTGCTTACATGGTATTATCGATCACAAAAAATCTGTAGAAATAGGAGCAATGTACCAGTTTTCGGTAGGTTAGTTCTGGTGTTCAGCAAAACACGGTATTCCTTCCGTTATTCATGTTTATAATTCTGGTTGAAGGTGGTATCGTTTTGATTGCTTCGTCATATAATGTTTCCACAAACGACTCAAATTTGACGTCTCTAGAAAATCGCTCCGAAATCACAAAGGACCGAAACATAAAACAATAATTAATTTGTTGGTATTTTCGGTGGCTACAGTCTGAATAGATGGCCCCCCCACTCACGGCACTCGCTTTTCGCTACTGAGTTTCCTTAAATTTAGGTAAAAGTTAAGCAAAAAATGTGAGAAATCGTTGTAATAATTATTTATAATAATTAAAAATAATAAATAAATAATAAATAAATAAATACTTACAGTAAAAAGTCTGAAAAATATACCCTTTAAGGTAACTCAGTTGCAAAAATGAGTGTCCGTGAGTGGGGGTGGGGAGAGGGCATCAATTCAGACTTAGCTTTTTCGGTAGCCATTACAACAACAAAAAAAAAAAAATTACGAGGTATTTAAAATCTCGATGAGATCTCTCTTAGTCTCAGTGGCGGATTATCCTAGATTCAATTCATTTCAAGGTGCTTGATCCGCCATTGCTTGGTCTAAACAGATTTCATATGTTCTTCTTCTTCTTCCTTGGCATTACAACCTCGAGAGGTCTCGGCCTGCCATTACTGGCTTTCTGTGACTTAATTTTACCCGTAGTAAAGTAGTCAGCCCTACGTACGGGGAGGCGGTCTGGATGGGATTTCATATGTTATGTATGTGATATTTATCGGATGACTGCAACTATTACATATACCAAAGGATTAAAAAATAGGTCGCTGTCGATAAGCTCAGGCTGAAAAGTTATTGAACCTTCTTCACTATCAGAAGTACCAGGCGCCTCCATAGCCGATGGCCTGTTGGTAAAAGTATCGAGTTCTTTATACCCGAGTATGGACGACGAGTATGAAGAAAATGAGATTAAACTGGTTGCGTATCTACTCTGAGACATCCTGCCTTTTTTACAACACTACAATATTCGCACACTATTTGTGGCGTCCTGGTATTTTAGGTTTTTTTCACATTATTCACCTGCACCAGAATAGCCCGGGGGTCAGTATGCAGAAGCAGGATGGGATCGGATACTAGTTTCGCCTTACGAAATATTGGATGTTTCGTACCTGTCCTTAAATATCATTTTTCGGGTTGTTGGTAAATCGGGCAAACGGAGAATGAATGTTTGAGGATCTAAGCCACTGCGACAAGCATCGATCACCTTTAAGATCTTATGACATTATAGCATACATCCTTTCTTCTCAGAAGGAACCAGATGGAAGTGTTTATCGATTCCCTTATGTCGACTCCCTTATCGACAGATTTGTAGAAAGGAAGATAAATAAACATCAAATATATATCCACTCTTATTCCGACAATTCCTAGCGAAATCCATCACTGGGCAACTCGCGATGTTAAAAATAATCATGTTCACCACTGAGAGCTTTATATTGATAACCTATCTGAGAAAGTTTTAATTTTTATTTGATATCAATTTTGTTCATGCAATATGCTTGCAAATCAAAATAAACAAGTATGATGTGCGAAGCGTCATGCAACTTTTGGCACACTTGCACGGCGCGTCACCATAACCAATAAGCCAACAAAACATGATTGCGTCACGCCAGTAATGTTTAGAGCAGTGTGAACACTGAGCGGTTACCCAAACGGCCATCCTTCCACCGCGTGGCGGGGAAGCGAATCCTTGCCGAAAAAAAAAGAACGATCCTCGCCGTCCTAAGTTAATATTAAACCCATAAAATCAAGTTAATCTTCCGGGGCGAAAGCATCTTTAATTAAATTTAATTGACCGTTATTTTTTATGTCCGTGCTACAGATTTTTTTTTTTTTGCTGTTGGTTATGCGTAGAGGATGTCGGTAGCGTGAAGTAACCATAACCATGGCCACTTTGCCAAGCATCATCGTAAGGAGCGCTGTCGTCATCACTGTGCAGCAATCACCATTCACTGGAGAGAGGATTGAAAATGGCTAAAAGTTTCTTTCACGGGTGAAAGTTAGTTCGTCGGTTCCAAACGATGGCCGTTTGGTCGATGAAGAAGCGTCAGATAAAGACGCGAAGCTAAATTTCACACCGGAAGGTAACAAAAAAGGAAGCGACAAAAGTAAAGGCCAAGCTCAACTGCACGTGGCAAAGAAAAGCCATGAAAGGGATGAAACAAAAACGCAAAAAACATAGCAAATAGGTAGGGTTGCGAAACTTTCGTCTATTTGCTATTAAAAAGCATAATGATCACTATCAATCAACAGTGCCGTACCATCCGTTGACACCGGCGTAGTAGTTGTGGTGGCACTAGCGCAAAGTGCAAAAGTCTGACTCACCTCCAAACGAAAGGAAAGGACCGTTCCGAGACGAATGGAAAGATAAAACCTCAGTGCGGATTGCACAATGTGTCACACGTGTATGGGGTGAGGATTTTTCGGAGGTAAACAACGAAGAACTTGTTCCGGGGGTTCGGTGCCACGATTGACTTACGAACATGGGCGCCTCTGTTTCTACGCGACCGAACACTGAAGAAACGTTCTTGACGTGTTGAAGTGGTGTTTCGCGCGCAATACTCCCGGAAGTTCAATACATTGCGAAACCGAATCCGTGTACCGGTGGAAAGTTGGCCGTGCAGCGAACTGTTGGTCTGAGGCCACAAGCAATCTGTGTTTCGCTCTTTGACGATCGATCATTATTTATTCTTGGGGTTTTTGAGCACGGAGGAAACGGAAACGGCACGAACCTTGTGGCACAGGCAGATACCGGAAATCAAGATAAAATGAGGAATTGTCATGGAGGCTACAGGAAACATGGTTCTGTCTGAAGCGTGCCGACATCCGTATATTGTGCAGGGTTTTGTGAATTTGTCACCATCCGTACAAAACGCTACACTATCGTGCGGTTGGTTTGGATGAAGACGAATTGAAACGATCGCAATTGATACTTTTATTGATGTGCCGTTGGGGCTATATTGCTAATCTAAATTAGCATTTTGAAAATTGATAGACTCGCGTGTGAATTCTCTTGTTGATAGATTCTATAAATACACAACTTGTTCGAGACGTTGATTCTGCTTGGATTTAGCTAAGTGGACTTGTGTTTATAGTTAAACATTTGGATCAAACCGATGTAACAGATCCAACGCAGGCTGAGAAGTTGGCACAAAATTCGAAGTTTAATGATAATATTTTCCTTCTTCTTCTTCTTCTGTGGCACTACAACCTCGAGAGGTCTCGGCCTGCCATTTCTGGCTTTCTGTGACTTAATTTTACCCGTAGAAAAGTAGACCTACGGGGAGGCGGTCTCTGGATGGGATTTGAACCCCGGCCCTGCCGTGTGAAGGCCGGCGCCGCTGTCGCCTCGGCCACCGGACCGCCCCGGACCGATATTTTCCTTAGCTCGATTGAAATACTAATTGCTTAGTACTTATCCACCTTTTTACTTACTTTCTTACTTATCTACTAATAACTCGGTTCTAGGAGTTGGCCTGCGCCGTCGTTTGTTTATCTATTATCCCGACCGTTCTGGTGGACGTATCAACTCCATCTCAAATTGGGCCTACCAAGGCTAAGCCGTTCGTTGCTATTATTCGTACAGTTCGTAAAGCTCGTCATTGTAACGGCTGTTCCATTGTCCTTTCACACATGGGACCAACAACTCAACAAACCTTCTGAGCATCTTCCTCTCGATCGCGGCTAAGAGGATTTTGTTTCTTTCAAGTGAAGAAGTTTCCTCAGGTTGTAGCATGATCGGTTGGCGACCAGCACCCTTACGCGTGCCTCAACAGCAATGTTGTTGTCGGTGCTGACCTTTGACTCCAATTAATTGGATTTTCTGACGACTTCACAGCTGTGTCTGTACATCTTCAATTGGAGAGCAGGTAGGGTTAGTTAAGCCTTTAACTTTTTAAGCAAAGGGTCTTCAGACATTATTAAAAAGTGAAACAAATTATCATGCGTATTAATTTGCTATTTTGATAGATGAGGATATAAAATTACTAAAATGTTGGGAACCGTTCACTCGCGTAAAAAACACTCTACAGAGAAAAGACGAAGCGAAACGAAACAGCCTGGTCCTGGCCGTATGGGCACGAATGAATTGTCATAAGATACTGCAAAGCGGTTCAGTAAATAACCTTATGCAAATAAGTAAACAACGACAGCAACAACATCCAACCAAAAAATGAGTTCTTGAAATCTTGATGATCCCTACTGTTTGGGCTATTAACAGAGAGTTAGCCATTAGACACTGCAAACTAAAGTTTGATTGACAATTCAATGTTTGGTGAGAATCGTCATTAAAACCAATGAAATAAATCACCTTGAAGCTAACACACTTTATAAACTGAATCAAACCAAGCCCGGTTTTCGGTACTAATTTCGTTCCATTCTTCTCACGGTTGTCGACAATTGTTAATCAACTTAATACAAGTTCTGGTTACCCAAGTGTTACATGTTTGAGAAGCTCTTAGCTTTGAAAACAATCATATTAAGTATTGTTTTCCTTTGTTTGCGAGGTAGTCTTTCCAAATAGCCTGTTTCTTTTTTTTTGCTAAAGATGAATAGAACTATGTTAGTTCTAGGCTCTCGAGATGCTGGTATGGCATGGTTCTTGGTTCTGGAAAATTCAACAAGCCAATGGAGGGATAGTTAATCGGACCATGTTTGCATCGAGCGAAGAGCGAGCAGGAAAAAGGAAGAACAAAAAAATACTGAAAGGGATCATGCTGTTTTATCCATCGCCACAGAACGATTACTAAAATTTAATTAAAACTACTACTCCAGGCGCTGCTGGGTGTGATGCTGTGCATCCTGCTACCACTACCTAGCGGGGCTGCTTAATCCAAAGGCAGAACAAAACATGTAAACGGTTTGCTTCTTGATTCATCCGCACTCATCCGGATGCAAGTGGAGTCGGTCGATCGGAATGAAGTGGAAGCAAAGCACCGGGAACCTCGCCGGCACCCGCCCATCCATACCCGGGACGCCTGCCAGTAAGAAGAAGAAGACACACCGGCGTCCGGAGCGTGAAATGCAGTGTTTTTCGCTGCTCAACAAACCGGAAGTGATTTATAATCCTGCTCAGCCAAGCGTTAATCGAATTCATTTTCAATAACTAACAACACACCAAGAGCCACCCCATCCCGATCGTAAGGCATCGGGGCCGAATGGCAGACAGAAACCTGAAGACAAACACATACACACTCACACACACCCTGCACAATGAAGTGCAGCAACAAGTGCACAAGGTTGATGGTTCCGTAGAGATACCGGTAGTGCAGGACGGTCCTGGTCCCGTCTGGTGTACGGGATCGGTGGCCCAGACGTGAGACGGTGGTGAAACAACACAGCTACTGGCAACTCGTCGAACGGGGCTTACCCGGTGGATCGACACAATTTCTCACGGGAGCGTTATGTTGGCCACCGGTAGAGTACGGCTAACTTGGTGTGCGCGAAGGAGTGTTAACGATAATTAAATCTATTACTCATTCCAGCTGTCGTTGTTCCTCGATTTGGGACTGCTGTAGTTAGCAGGATCACCTATGTCTGTTTTAAAGTTGAGCTAGAGTTCAAGGATTGTTGCTAATTTTATCTTCAAAATTGCTTCGGTGAATTGTATCAATTATATCGAAAAACAATAAATGCTTATTGTACTTGTTTACGAAGAATTCCAAGTAATAAACACCGTTGAATTACCTTGGAATGAATAATGAAGTGCATGAAAGTGGTGGAAGCAAATCTTAGCCAAGCGGTGTAACATACAAGCAATCGGGAGGCATCTGGCCATAACTCAGGCGGCCACTCAAATGGCAAAGAACTGATGTGAACATTGTTCCGCACGTGACTTGCCGACGACACATGTGCTTACATTATGTCAACCATCAGTCGTTGTCCGTTTGGCCTATGTGTCTATATGTGCCAAGGGTTGTATATTCCGCAGGTAGTGCGGTGGCGGAAAAGGAACATGCACGGAGGATAATAGCTTCATTTAATTAAAGTTAACAAGAACAATTTATTGCTCATCATCGAAATAGTTCTAATTATGTTTAAATGGGCTTTATATGAAGCTGGGCAAACCGGAGCGAGGCTCAGGCAAGTGGAAACGGCAGGAAGATTTTCTGTTCGCTGTTCACCTCACGATCATGGTTCTGGGTGTGGTCCGGTGCGGATGGGAGGGAAATTGCAATCGGTTTCAGGGGCAAAACGAGAGTTTCGCTACATGATGGTCGACGATGCATAATGCTACTGGACTGGAAAGGAAAACTAAAGCTGCAGGAGAGCTGCATCGGGCCGGTCAATGGGGGCCATTTAGAATGGAAATTATCCACCCTCTCACCACCGGTGAGCTTAGCGCTTGGGAGTTTCACATTGGCTGGGCATTGGACGTAGGGATAAGGGAGGAGGACGAGAGGACATTCCAAACTAGGGACAGGTACATGATTATAGGCACACGATGTTCGACGGTGTACCGGGCGGGACCTCTCTGGTGCAATTCCACCGCAATGGCATGTGGGGCATGTAAGCAGGTTATTTATTGGAGGCGTTGGCAATTTCCGACCGAGGCGAAAGGGCTGGTTTCAGCATCGTCCCCCCTCCCTCTGGCCACCAAAACTCCCGCTCCTCTTAAGCAATGATAATACCAAGGGTTAGAGCTTTGTTCACTTTGTTTTCATAAGCGTGGCCCTATGGGATGCGTGCCCACCGTCCTTAAGAACTCCTCGCTGCTGCTAGGGTAGGTGCAAATGAACATAACGTGTATGAGTGAACACCACCTGCAGGTAACACGCGCGCCGGTGGCTTCAACAGTCCAGGCAAAAGAGCAATGGAAGTGTGGCACCCATTTGCACATTAATTAAATGTGCCGAAATTGCAACTATTATAGTGCCACGGCGACGATGCCGGAGCGGGAATAAGTTGCTCGCTCGGAGCGTTGATTAGGGACATTACAATCAAACTTTTGCAATTTTCATTTTTGTAAATGCCATTGCGCACAAGAACATAGATTACGGATTGGGATTGGAGTATTGAAAACGTCGCCAAAAGTTTCTTTTAATGATTGATTTTAAGGTAGTAAAATTTACCATCAGCGGGGAATTAAGAACAAATTAAATCTGGCAAATAGGATTCTTAATTACACAATGAATGAAGAAAACAATTAGATACATCGCTGGCTGCAAAACATCATCTCTCTTTCGTTCTACGCAACGAATCTTTACGCATCTACTGAAACGGTGCTGTAGAGATGAAATAATTTGCCTGTGCCGACAAGCGAATGTTTGTGAGATGTCTGGCTGACTGCAATCAGCTAAATGACTATACTTGGTTGGCTGTTTATTGCGCACAGCGATGCAATACCGGCAGAGTAATTGGCAGCGAACGAAACTGAAGTTCAAATAAGCTAGACGATGCATATTGCTTGAATATTAGTGTAGTATTATTGTTTACTAAGCGCAATCCTTTGGATGCGGGTGCGTGTTCGTTAAAAAGAGTGATGCAAAACGAGTTCTAGAAGAAGTTTCAAATTTATGGTTCATTTTGCTGCTCGAATTGGATTTTGGGTTGATAAAAATTTTTTTTATACACTTTTGAAAGATGTGGTTACTCATTACGGTGGAAGATTCGTGCCAATTATCATGACAGTGTTGGTGCTTTGAGATTCTTACTTTATCTTCTTCATCCCTGGCACTACAACCTCGAGAGGTCTCGGCCTGCCATTTCTGGCTTTCTGTGACTTAATTTTACCAGTAGTAAAGTTTGGATGGACCCGTAGCGGTTTGGATGGGATTTGAACATCGGCCATGATGTACAGATAGATGAAGGCATCTTCGAAGTCGTCCAAAACTTCACCTATCGGGTCAAAAGTCAGCACCGACAACAACATTGATGTTGAGTTACGCGCTAGGGTGCTGGCAGCCAACCGGTCATACTACAGCCTGAGGAAACTTCTCCACTCTAAATACCTGTCGCGACGGACGAAGCTGGGATTGTACAGAACATTTACAGCCCCAGTACTCACATACGCCTCTTAGACATGGACTCTGTCCAAAACTGACGAAGTCCTCTTAGCCGCGTTCGAGAGGAAGATGCTCAGAAGGATTTGTGGCCCCGTATGTGTGGAAGGACAATGGAGGAGCCGCTACAATGACGAGATCTACGAGCTGTTCGATGATCTCGCCATCGCGCAGCGCATTAGACTCGCCAGGCTCCGGTGGGCTGGTCACGTCATGAGAATGACACCGGACGACCCAGCCCGTAAAGTCCTTTTAGGGCGTCCATACGGACAGAGGAGGCGTGGTAGGCCCAGATTGAGATGGAGTGATGGCGTTGATGCGTCTGCAGAACGGCCGGGAAACGGATTGGCAGACGACGGCGCTAAACCGTGAGCATTTTCGAGGATTGTAGCAACAGGCCAAGACCACAAAGCGGTTGTAGCTTGTGTAGTGATTGTGTATCTAAAAAAAGTAAGTTTGAATCAAATATGAATAACCAATATGAGCAAATCAGCTCAAACACGAACCACTTTCGTAGCCCAATAAAATTAAATTTCGACCGAGCCCCTTTCACGGTTTGGAGAAGGAAATGTCTCCAAACCATCGTGAATTGTATTAATTTTTGTAAATTAGTTTTAAGCAATACGGCCAAGCCGTTCTTCACGAATAACAAAAATAATTCAAATATCGCTGGTTTAGGTAAGTCTAAAACGTAGAAACTAACGTCGAATGTGATTTAGATTCTGGTGATGTACTTCTTCTTCTTCGCTGGCACTACAACCTCGAAAGGTCTCGGCCTGCCATTTATAGCTTTCTGTGACTTGGTTTAACCCGTAGCACAGTAGTCAGCCCTGCGTACGGGGAGACGGTCTGGATGGAATTTGAACCTTGGTCTTGTGAAGACCGGCGCCGTTGTCACCTCGGCCACCGGACGCGACCTGGTGATGTACTGTGCCACATAATTTCATGACGTTTCATTATTGAACTGAATACAATAACATCGAGAGTTTAAAGTCGTTTTATAAAAAATTTGATGTACTCCTGTTTGTTCTTCACTATCCCAGCGATCGAGCGAGCGATGAGTAAAAACAGTTACCCACATCACGTGAAGTATTAGATCAAGCAATGAAATATGTTCTGCACGTCAGGCAAAAAACATGTCTAAACATTCTGAGCGCCACATCAATCGAGTTGATGTGTAAAAACATCGAACAGAAATTTAAATGAAAAACGCAAAAACATGGTAATGAAAACAGAGATCAGAAAGAACTGATGAAAGAACGCACGACGATGAGGTTGTTTAGAAGGGAATGCTGGCAGTAGCATTGGGTCTTGGAACTGAAATGAATAAGAAAACATTGGTATATCCTTTCCCCCCATTTCTTGGTACCAGCAGCACGACCACAGTTTCTCGTTTACTTTCCGTGCAGATACGTACAGCGACAGCGCGCCCTTTGGCATTAGCTCTAGGTATTCGCTCTCCGCGTGTGTATGTGTGTGTGTGTGGCATGGGGCTGGAACGTGCAAAAGATCCCTTATCCTGGTTTTCGTGCATGTGTACACATAATTCCTTCTGGCAAGTCGTATGTGATTCAGATCACGACAATCGAGAACGAAATGGATCCTCCCCTATTGTTTTACACCCGGTAGTGCCGAGTTTTGGCCCCGACCGGTAGACTGCGGGACCGGAGGACTAGCAAACGGAGAGCACCGGGTGGCAATCGGCAGTACGAAGTGCAATCGAGTTCAATCTAAGTTCTTTCGCTTCCAACGAGCATTCCACATACGACGTGCTGAACCAACACAAGCAGGGCAGTAAAAAAGCATCCCAATAAAGCCCGAGCCAGTAGACAAGGGTTAGAGCAGACAGTGTGGAAAACCCTTTAGGGAACGCGGGTTAGTATGCTTCGTACTGCTGGAGCTGGTGCTCGTGCTGCTGCTGCTGCTGCTGTGAAGTATAAGAAAAGTTTTGTAGCAAAACCGCAGTAAAGAAACTGGCACTGGGACCGGAGAGTTTTGGCTTTCCGAGTGTCTTCCAGCACACTCTGAAACGCACTCGGTGGTTCGGTGTGGCCTTCTGTGTATTTGTTGAGATTGTTTGAGCAAAATGCAGGTCATCCTAGTCGGCGATCCGGTGTGCTCTGGTTGCTTTAGCACACACACATACACACACACACCGACCATGTTTGTATGTATGTTCTGTTGTTTTGCAGCCGTTATTGGCTTATTCGCGGTTTGTGCCACTCGTTATAAAATCTACGAATATTTGTTTGTTTTTTCTTCGCTTTTTGCAGTAGTTGTTTTGCTGTTTCTTGTTTTCTTTTTGCCTTTTGCTGAAGGTTTTGCTTGCCTTTCTTTCGACTTTTAGCGACTTACCGTCGTCGTCGTCATCGTCGTCGTTACCGTCGTGAGAGACGTACCTACCGCATGCATACGCGGATTCAATGCGATGGTTCGTTAGTCGATCGAGCATTAAAATGGGAAAAGAAGCAGCGGACAGGTGCAAGCGGGGTAGTAGAAACGGTAGAGCATGAATAACAATGCCACCCGCATAAGATTAGTCGAGTCGTACCTGACTGTGTGTCGCAATGCACTTTCAGTACATCCCACTGGAACTCCCATAAACCCCACCACAGCACCGATATTGTCGAAGCAGCTAATAATGGAGAGAACGAGGTGAGTTAGTGTGTGTGCGCACCAGGAGGACTTAATGGACATTGTTTGTGCTTGGAAATGGTTGCTTAAACACGCTAATTATTGTGGGAAAAGGTTGATTAGAAGTGATACCAAGAGAATACAAGTTTTTTTATAATGTGGATTAGGATCCGCAACAGTTCAAGTGGAATAGTTGGGTCGTTTGTGGTGACCGACCGTCCTATAAACAGTTTCGTTAATTGTCGAGTAGTTGGAAGGGTATTAATTTACGATGTGTTGTAGAATCTTATGTAGAAGAAATTAAATGGTTCAATTACGTATAATAGAGATAAGCAACCTTTTTGAGCTTTAGGACATAGATTTTCACGGATTTCGGAATGAGTTGGTAAAGTTTAAACTATTCCTGCATTGTCGACGAAGTGGAGTAATTATAGGAAGAACTTGATTTTATTGTACTTTATCGACACTTTTCAATATGAAGTGGAAGTGGACAAAACATCACTGTGTATCACCAAATATTGTCTTTGAATTTTTACAGTATTCATGATTGAGGACAGTTCTTCACAACAATATACAGATTCAAATATTGTCAACACATGATATTTCTGAGTAAAAGACTTGTAAATTTGTTTAAGCTTTTAGGGTTTTTAGAAGTATAGAGCTCGGAGAATAGGATCGTTCGAGCCGTGGCTTGTTTGGCGAGATGGAACAAAAAGGAGCGATGCAGACTTGAGAGAAAGGACATCAAGTTAATTAAACAGAAAACCTGCTTGAAGCTTGTACGGATATGGAAATATCTTACTTCAATGATTTCTAACCCAAGAAAGCGCCTGAGAATAGACTAATCAGATGAAAACGGATAATGAAGCGTCGAACAGTTACTCGAGTGAATTTGCGTTGAACACTCTCCAGTTTGGCCATTGCAGTCAGGCTTAGGGGAGACCCCAGACTACGGCTACGTATTCCAAGGAAGATCGAGCACAGCAGCAATACAAGGACTTCAGTAAAGAGGATCGAGAATTTCGGACGGTAGCCTAACAATTCGCCTAACAAGGAAGTTAAATGGCAGTGACTTGTCAGACACCTAACATAGAAGGAATGGAGGACGGTTTGAAGAGTACAATAATCACCAGCCGAGGCCACAGGAAAGACAGTTTTGAGATTATCTTTCACAAATGACAGCAATAAAAGTGGATTAAGGATACTTCCCAGAGGAACTCCAGAGGAGCCTATATAGGAGTCAGACAGACAAGACTTTCTTCTTCTTCTTCCCTGGCACTACAACCTCGAGAGGTCTCGGCCTGCCATCTCTGGCTCTCTGTGACTAAATATTACCCGTAGCAAAGTAGTCAGTCCGTACAGCGCATTAGACTCGCCAGGCTCCGGTGGGCTGGTCACGTCATGAGAATGACACCGGACGACCCAGCCCGTAAAGTCCTTTTAGGCCGTCCACAAGGACAGAGAAGGCGTGGTAGGCCCAAATTGAGATGGAGTGATGGCGTTGATGCGTCCGCCAGAACGGCCGGGATAACGGATTGGCAGACGATGGCGCTGAACCGTGAGCGGTATCGAGAATTGTTGCAGCAGGCCAAGACCGCAAAGCGGTTGTAGCGCCTGATAAGTAAGTAAGTAAAGTAGTCAGTCCTGCGTACGGGGAGGCGGTCTGGATGGGATTTGAACCCCGGTCCTGCCGTGTGAAGACCGTCGCCGTTATCGCCTCTGCCACCGGACCGCCCCAGTCCGACAAGACTTTAACTCTATACAATCTTGCGACTTGAAGACTTGAACCAAGACATTAACCCACCCTTAATTACAAGTCTTTCTAGTTTGGCAATCAGCAGGTCGAGAGGAAGGTAATGAAATTAAATCTACCAAAAAATCTAAGTGGATGACAATCATTTTTGTGTTCGAACTAAATGCTTTCAAATGACATATTTTTCGTTTTGTACGTTGGTTTTTTCTTTATTTTGGCTTAAAGACTGGCTAGATCATGATAACCATAAGATGGCTTACTAGTCATGTCTTTAGTTTATGGAAATAGTCCTATTGATCGGGATTTCATGCCTGATCCTGCCCGGTCTCGACCATCGGACCACCCCAACCTTGGCTTGTTTATTTATTAAAAGTAGATTAACCAAGATATTAATTCATCATATAAGTTTGATGCTCATGATGCTCATGATCATCTCATGTCATGTCGGATCGATAGTGCCAAGAGGGCCAATCCAGGATGCTAACGAATAGTCAGCTCTTGCTACAAGAGATCAATCTGGTTTTAAAACATGACATGGATCTCCGCTTGTTTGATAATTCAACTTCCCACGGCTAATTATTGGCAAATTTCAATTAATGGCACCACTTTCTAGCAACACGTTGCCGGAGGATGCGATTGAAACGTTTGTTCCGGAGCATTTTCACAACATTGAAAGTCAATAAACCGTTTGTCTTTTGCGGTTTGCGCTAGAAAGTTTTGCTCCCCACAAATGGTTTCGTTGAAGCAAACAACATCCGAAAAACTTGGCATCATGCGGTATGTCCTTTTAAAAAGTTTTCCAAATTAGTTCACACACTCCTACCACGCCATGCCCGTTTGCTTGCTAGAGCTTGACACAATGCGGCTAATGAAATCACTCGACGTGCTAGATTTTGTGGCCCTGATAGCGTTAACCTGTTTTTAGAAAGAAAAATGCGCTTGCTTTCGGTGTTTACTACTGTTGTGTGACCATCGGAAAGGCATTAAGGATTTTTTGTGTACAATACCTTTCCCACTGCAGGGTGTAATACGACACAACCGCGCTGACAAAACAACCCGTAAACCGTACTTTGATTTGAAGAGAAAAACAACACAACTAAAGAAAACAGAAAAAAACCTTAATCGAAACAAAACAGAATACAACAAACAAAAAACACACACACAAACAAACAAACATAAAAGCACGACACATCCGATGTTCCCACGAAACCTACTCAGCAGTTATCTGGCGAAGGCCAGGGATGGCTGGAAATGGAACCTAATCAAATTTATATCGTGCTCCTAAACTTTGAGCACGTAAGCTATTTGAACTTTAAATTAATTTTCTGAACTTTGCTTCTTAGGCTTCGCGCATCCCAGTCATTGTCGCGTGTGTTTCGTGGCCTGTTCGCCGTACGCGCTTGTTTTTGTTGTCCCTATATTCAAGAAAACGGATCGCCAAAAAGGAGAATCAAACGGCGCGCTAAAGTTAATACGCGCGTGTGGCGGTGGCACGGTGGCGAAAAAGGAAAAGGTGTCTGATTCTTTTTTTAACTGCCGTTTTGTGACTTTTATCAGGTCTTTTTGGCTTTCTCTTTCGAGTACCCAGTAGCACCGTACAAAAGAAGACAACAGACAAGCAAAAAACAGTCAAGTAAAGAGAGACGCCAACATCAACAAAATGGTGAAACGTAAGCAACACAAATATAGAAAGTGGTCCATTGAAAGTATCATGCTACTAGGAGTCATTGGGCAAAAGTTTCTGCCTTTTTTTGTTGCTGCTTCGTTTTGTTTTGACGCATTCTTTTGCTGCTTCACAACGGTTCGGGAGGGTTGTGGAAGCTATCTTTCCCTCCCCAGGGCAGCTGGTTTGACGATTTGAAGTGGCTTTGAGGCGGGATGGCAAGTGTCCCAAAGTGGCTTGTAGTTGATTTGAATGAAGAGTTTTGCAGTTGTTTCCCTCCGTCTGTTGAAGCATGAAATAAATCCTAGGAAAAGTTGTGGTGTCCAAACAGGTCATTGATGGGAGAAGTTTCAATTGCGGTGGGAATTAGTACCATAAGCGCTAAGAATGTGACGCACGGCGGTACATGACACAGCATTGGTTTACATTTAGAGCAGTGTTATATGTTTCTCATTATAGTCATCGGAGGGTTTTTATAGCTTTTAGAAAGATGTCTTTGAAAATATGAAAAGGATTATTTTTTGTATGGAACTGCTACTGTATCAACAATTTACAGCATTAAGATGTTGATTATATGAAAATGAAATAAAATAGTTGGAAAAGTAAACATACTAAGCCAGTACACAATAAAGCACCAAACACCGATGGACACATGAAATTCATTCATTTCAAGAAGAAGAAGACTTAATATTTGTTAAGAAAGGGAGTTAAATGAAGTCGGACATATTAGAGTAACAGGAAACTACGCCACTTATAACACATTTCGTGATAGACAGAGTTCCAACTTATTAGAACATGTATATTTTCAATTCTCATATACGCCTTTGAGACTTTACCACTGTCCGTAAATCATGCGTTGTTGTGAGTTGCATTTTGGTGGAAAATTGTCTGTAGAATTTTTGGCTTCTTAGGAATGAAAGAAAAAACGAGGAGCGATTGTGAAGGAACCCGTCTCCGATGGTTCCTGGTCATGTAGTGAGAATTGCACCAAACGAAATACACCCATGGAAGTATTTTTAGATCATACACATGAAGAGAGAACGGTATCGGTGAGTGGTTTTTATATAAACGGCAACGAGGTATAAATAAGTGTAGCATGTCTTTCTATGGTCAGCGTGACCTGCGTCGTTATGTTAAAACGACGACATTAGCAGAAGGATCGTTGCGAGACTGATGCGACAGAAAGGCCTGCACATTGGAATCGAAGATGACTGCGCTCAGAGAGGCTTTCTACAGCAGAGCCAAGTTTAAAAAGCCAAACAGGTCAAGAGTCAAATAGAAGAAGCATTATGTAGTTTGATAAACACCGTCAATATTTTCCCAAAAAATATCTCTTAACTTGGTGTGTAAACAAAATCACAAGACAAGTCCTTCCTTTTTGTTGTAGTAGCGTTTGTTCGTATCGCGGCTTGTTAAATGTTTGAATTCTGGAAAAGGTCACTTCCGGTGACACAATTTATAAATTTTCCATTTACGACACAATCAATTTTTCCTGCATGGCACATCATTGCTAGCGACATCTTTCCGATTGACCTTCTTTTGATTTGGTGCTGCGTTCCGGCACTAACACTCTTCCATTCGATGATATTTGCCTGTCGACCACCGGCAGTCGCATCGTTTCGTCCATCTATGCCTTGCTGTGTCCTTCGTATCTCCCTGGGGAGCAACAAATCAACACTCTTGGATTGTGGGGACCGTCGTCCACATTCGCCACAGTCGGTCGGGGCCGATTTCGGTCGATAGCGTCGGCGTCATGCTCGATTTGCTCGTTCAGTATGTTGGCCGTAAAATAGTACCCCCCCCCTAACATTCCCGTACTAACGGCTTTCACTACCCCGAAGCTTCCGGCGTCTAGAGGTTTCCGGTTCGATACCACTCATGCTTGTAAGCGCCGTCCTTCGACATCGTTGTCACACGTTCGCATTCGTGAACAAGCCAACAGGCGCACTTTGGGCTAGTGCTTCGCCAACGTACACGTTGCTCAACCCGACAGGCAGGATGGAAATCAGACAGCATAAAGAAGACAGCAGCACACAAAAAAAATGTACCCATTCTCCCCGTTCTGATAGGGAGCTTCCGTTTAGTGTTGAAATCGGATGTTTGTATGTTTTTTCATGTGTTTGGTTTTGGTTTGCCCGTGCAATGAAAGCTTTCTACAAGATGAATCAACCGTGCTATTTCATGTCCTGTTCTATTTCGTCGCCGAGGCAGACCTCCGAGCCTGGAAACAAAAATTAGCTGTCAAGTGTTGATGGCCTCTTGCGGTCAACCTGCCGTCTTCCGACGTCTGCTCACTTCAGCCGACTAACGATCAGTTTAATTTGTTTCAAGCGTTCCGTCCTTGTTGTGCTTCATTTCCGGTTTTAATTAAAGGCATCCGGCTCGAAATGCGATGTGGCGGCGGCGAATGCTTTACGAGGGCCCGGTCGGCAAGTGCCCGGATTCATCTGATGGTGACATTATTGTGGCTTTAATCGTTCAATTGCATACATCCGGTCGAAATGCCATCGCACCCACCTAACCCACGGTACGTACAGGGTCGAATTGCCTTGATAAGACAGCTCAATCGTATAATGTGACACGCGAAAGAATCTCATCTTGATAAACAGGACACAACCGTTCATGAACGGGCGCAACAAGATGAAAGCAGAGGCTCTCGCACAACGGTTGGGAACACGCAAAAGCAATTTCTTCTCATTCTGCAAAATTGACCCCTTTTAACCACTCGAGCCTCACTCGTTCGGTGACAAGCGAATGACGAATCTCCAACCCTCGCATGCCCGAAAACTGCGTAAGGGCAGGTACTTCAAACATAAGCAGGTTCTCGGTTCTGGTCGTCTGAAGATATCCGTCCCGCGCTGGCAGACAAGCTTTTATTCATCGCTATGAGTACAGTAATAATGCGCCACTCTAAACCATTTATTTGCATCTAATCTTCATTCTTAATTCAGATCTTGCCAACTTTTGACAGCTATTTATCGTGTCGAGGCGTTCTGGTTGTCGAGGCTCGTACCGTTGCTTGCCCGTTTTTACTACCTTTTCGGTTTGTTATGGTACCCATGCCTTTGCCAGGTCAAACCAAACCGGGGCCCTGGGAAACCTTTTCTGCATTGAGATGTCAAAAGCTTGGCTGACAGTGTGCCTCTCGAGGGTTTTACTACACCTTTACCCGTAGTGAACGAGCAAAGGAAGGGGAGCAGTAGCAGTCTGACAGTGCGATGTGAAATAGCCGGGCTGGACCGGATGGCAATAATGAAAGGCGACCCTTTTTCCGAGGGCATTTAAATGAGAGGATCAGCTTCAACAACAAATCCTCGTTTTGGGTTTGAGCGAAAAGACGAATTAGATGAAGATCGCCCTAGGCCATAAGTTCTAAGAGAGATACTTGTTGTGGATGTTGTTTTTTTCCTTGCTTTTTATTGCTGCTACTTAGTATACCTAAAAGACTTCGTTTAAAGTGGATATTTTGTAGGTTTTTTTTACAAAGCTTAACGCAACCCACGTTGGGACGCGATTTGTTTCCCCGTTTTGCAGTGTAAAGTAATGCCGGACTTGCCGTGCCTAGAAAATGGTTTCCCAAAAGTACAACTTTCCAAATCTGCCACACAGAAAAGCACTGCTGGGCGTTAGTGAACTGTTCCATTTTTTTTTGGTGCCAGATTCTAGAGTAAACAAGGATGTGGTTAAATGTCATCATTATATCCTTTCGTTTTCTTCTCGTCCCGTGTCCTTATGACCGGTTCGACATGGTCATTCGAGGGTAATGGGATGGTTTTTGACACAGTGATGATGGAAATTTCATGTCATTGCCCAGAGGGCAAACCTTTTTTTCGGTTGTTGAGTGAGTGATAGCGGAAAAGTGTTGACAGACTGTAGGGATAAAAAAAAGCAAACTTCATGCATAGATGGATCGGTGTTTAGTATCTATTTTCTCCTTCCAACTTGGAGTCGCACGAAAAAATGGACGTAGTGCGAGCAATGGTACCGAGCATGTAGGATTATAAAAAATGGGAAACTCAACTATGACTATGTACTGCCTACAGTGCAGTGATGCGAGAAGATAATGGTATTTTTTCACTGCAGTAGTCAGGAAGGGAAGCAGAACCATATACCACATACACATTCATATGCGGTGTATCTGTAGTCGTAAACTATGGTACGCTTAATATGGATGGAAAATGTAAGCAAAGAGTAGAGTTTTTACAGCTCTGCAAAATCAAAACCGACACGGAAGGAGGTGTGAAAAACAGTGACCCGAAAAGGGACATTACTGAACAGCCCGCCCAGATGATGACCATCGAAGAAGGTTCCCGGTACCGGCGCCCCAATGAAGTGTTGTGTTGCAAAACTGTTCAAGCACTGGAGCACTGTGCTCGTTTAAAAGTACGTTTGCCAAAGAGACGCACATTGGAACATATTTCCCAGCATGCGATACTGTCCGGTTGGAAGTTTTGCAATAAATAAACTTTTTCTTCGTCTTGTTTCCTTGCGAGGGGAAGACGGCAGGAAACACCGGTCGGTACGGTTAGTTCGTTATGGGTGGATCAGTCAAATGTCAGCGGCATTACATAAGCTCTACCGAGAAATAAGAGTGGACAAAGGCGTATAAAGCTTGACGGGAGCAATCATAGTTATCATCAAAAGTACAAAGGTAGTGTTACACGCGTGACGCTTGGCAAGCAGGAAACTTACATGAGTAAACGGTATCGGTGCCTGTATAATCGTCTCTCGTTATGTACTCTTGCCTTAAAAAAGTTTATCCAACCGATTGTCAATGTACTTGGACATTAAGTACCAGGCGTCTCCATCGACAGTCAAATTAATCACTAATTTTGTTGGCCTAGGCTTTTGAAAGAATTATGCAATTTCATTAACTTTTATGTTGTTCCTCAGTGAGTCAAATTACGATGCTTAAAATCTTATTGCAAAAAACTCCTAACGTATGCAATTCAAGGACTTGTTGAACTACGATTTTCGACTGGATTGGTGATCCACCCAATATTTATCGAAATAATCATTTTGTTATATAAAAGTTGCTATCCATTTATGAGCAAAGCTATCCCCGTGAAGATAACTTCGAACAAGCAAGTAACGGTAGTGAAAACCGTTAGTATTTTTGAAGATCGCTTCTTGGATGTAGAACTGGTATAACATTTAATGATTGATCTGTAAGTGGACTTTTCAATGCTTTACATAACGTGGAAAAGTAATATTGTCTCTTAAAATGTACACATGGTAAGGGGAATTTCATCCAATGAATGGCATTAACATCGAGTACCAGGCGTCTCCATGAGAAGCAAAATTATTTCATTATTTTACTAGCCTAGCCTTTTGTAAAACATCTTTTCTTTGTTTCTCCTAAAACATATACAATATTGATTCTACTTATTTAAATCACCAGAAATAAGTGCACAGTTGTTCATAATTAAGAAATGTAAAGACAGGTAATACTTTCGAAGATATAACAAATGGATGACACCATGCGAACATCTCGCTGGAAGAGTCAACCATGCGTCTGAACGAAGCAATATGTCGAGGAACTTGTCAACTGTATTCTCAAAAACTATTAGTTGATGATTAATTCTATAAATTGAAAGCAAAAGGCAACATGTAAAATAGAAACGGATCTTAATCTTAATATCAGCAATAATGATCTTTGAAATTTGAAAAAGATTGCAAAAATCATTTTAATTCGTATTCGAAAAAATGTAATAGGAATTAAAAAAATCCTTTTCTCAGGAATGCCGCTTTTATATAATTCCTGTTATCTAAAATTCCAGAAATGATACTTAGCATAGTACGACAAAGCTAAACGATCAGAATCGCAATCTTCAAGCAAAGAATTGATTGTCGATAACTGAACTTAAAAAACTCCTCTAAGTTTAAATTTCTTTTTAACAAAAACACCAATAAAGACGTCAACATCGATTGGATCCAATAGATAATCATCCTGAATTCAAATTCATTTAAAATAAGTCACTCTAATTGAAAAGCTTCCGGCACATGAGCCGAGCTGGCTGGAACGGTACTAGCATGGCTGCTACCATGTCAAACGCATTCATTTTGCTTTAATTTTTGCATTCTAAACGGTGCATAATTACGCTGCACCGTGGAAACGCAACTGCAGCCGTGTCGAGACTAATACGGCGCATAATTTATAACACAGTTGATTATCATTTCAATTGTTGACATTCTGACACCGCCTCTAATGGTGTGTTTGTGTAGGCTAATGTTCACAAATGGGATCATTCATGCACGGTTTGCTGCCGCTGACGGGCCGGCGCATCATAACGCGCGGGGCCTGGCATTGATAGGACCAGGATGATTAATCAGATAATTTCATTATCATCATGAAACAATCTCGCACTGTAGATAGCGGTGTTCGATGATTGCCATATTTATGACCGGATGGCAGCACAAGAGCTAATCAATAGTATGGGGGATGTGGATGTGGTTTTTCGGAAAATGTGAGCCATAAATACCTCGTTCCGGGATTGGCTCCTTGCGGCTAGATTCCAACGGTGCTTGCGATACTTCCGAGTAAATGGTGCCAACTTCAGCCAAACATCGCAATATTAGCTGCCCGGTGGAGTAATGAGAGGGCAGCAGCTGGAAGGAGAAGATACAATCGGCGAAATGAATTAGAAGTGGGCTGAGAAATAAGCTTCCGCAGGATAGCAACTACCTGAATGATAAGATCCCGTGATGCCCAGTGAAGATTGTCATGCGTTGGATGCAGCACTGTAGATTCTGTTCCAACCTGCAAGTAAAAATGAAAACGGGCCATGAATCAGCGTACTTCTTGGCGAGCAATTTAATTAATGTAGTCCGCGTGACAAAACAACACTAATGGCCTATAGATTACGGGCAACGTTTGATCGCAGATGCGAGTGAGTAACCAATAAACAAGTGCCGTGTACAAACTTGAAATGTAGTTTTATTGATGAGTTACCACTTTATTCGTTTTCGTTACATTTCCGCAAGCATATCCGATCCGTAGGCTAGTGCTGATTGATTTCGGTGAAACACCAACCGTTACGGTAACAGTTCTTGCACCAAAAGTCGGCCACGTTTGAGATGTGATTTTATCTGTCCATAAAACCAACTTTACTATTGGCGGTATTTCAATGCCGGCTTTGTCTCTTTTGGCACTTCGAGGTTTGAGCTTTTGTGCCGTATGGCGCCTAAACACTGAGCGCTCGATAGTAAACTATGCATGTGTTGTTCTTGACTGGTGCGCCACATGATCCAGAACTCAGTCAGTAAGAAAGTGATGCCACTTTGATGCTTTTCGCTCGTTGCCTTGTTACCGCTGCAGAGTGATAGCACACATAAGATCGTGAGTAGCAAGAGTTGGAAAACGGTTGTATTTTGTGTGTGTGTGTGGTTCAGTACAGAAAGCCCCATTGGAGGTAACATTTATTTTTGGCACATAAAATATTTATGCTCACTTCATGGTCTAGCTCCCGAAGGCCATCAATGAGACACGAGGGCATTCCGATACGCTCAGTTTAATGAGTTTCGCAAAACCATTGCACACATATAAAGAGGCTGCACGAAAGGGGCAATGGAACGGCTGAGAAGTACCCGTGGCGTGGAACAGATTGATTAAACATTGCATGCCGTGCTATATTGAAAGGAATACAGTCCATTATGCTACGCCCACACAATGGAAATGTAATAAAAACATCACACAGTTATGCTGTGCCGTATAGCTATTTGGTTAAACAGTGTAACAACAATTGATGTGTGGTGATTTATCAACCTATAAGAAATGACTATTGCTTGTTAATGGTATGTCCCTATCGTTTTGGATTGTTGGTTGGATGGTTTCAGTCATGCGATTTAAGTTGTCTTTCACCTGCAGTTATAAGGTAAAGCAATCGGCTAATCAATGCACTAAATATATAGTAGTAGTCCTTGATTTACAACATCTCTTGGAGGACAAACTATCCTAGAAGATGAGGTGCATTGGATGGCTGGAATATTAGACTTGGAATAAGGTTTCATGGTAGATATGGCTTTTTCAACACCACAGTCTTTTGGCAGATGAGGTCCTTCGACGTGGAGGTCTTTGGGAAATACTGTATTTTGATACGGTATAAAAAAAACTAAGCAGATGCTTGAGACTCTGAGCTTTCAAGGGGCTCCAAGGAGGACCTGGAAGCCTCGATCATTTAGAAGGGCCCGAACTCCGTAAGACTTTAATCTTGTCTCGGTCAACAGATTTAACGTGTTAGGGGCCTACAACTTTAATTCTGCTTCTTACCTCCAAGGGGCTTGATTCACCACTTATAATGGAAGACGGGGCGGCCCGGTGGAAGATGCGACAGCGGCGCCCCTTTTAACACGGCAGAACCGGGGTTCAAGTCCAATCTGGGCCGCTCTCCCATAGTGAAAACTGTCAATCAAACTATGCGGTATCAATAAGTCTAGCCGGCCAGAAATGGCAGGCATTACCTTAAGTGGTCGATAGGCAAAGAAAGCAAAATAAGAAGAATTGAAGATAAAATTCCTTGGGAATATCTTTAGCAACGTGCCTCTCTGGGCGGCCGCTTGACCTGACCGTCACCACTTCCAAAGCATACCATACTTTCTCAAGTTTCTTTTTACTATTGATATGTTGATAAAGCATACAAAGTACCATGCGCCTCCATTCCATTAATGACACAATTGAACATGAAAATTTTGTCATTTACTTATAGATAATGAGCAGTGATAATTAAGCAATCATATAAATGATAAAGAAATGATCGCTAATAATAAATAGTAATCAGAATGCTCTTGCATGAATAAGTACAAATGTATGCACACATTCAATTATTAGAAAGTAGCGTACATAAGCGAACGAATCAACGACCCAAACATTTATCGCGAGTTTTCTTTAAGTTAAGAACCCTTTTTTTCCTACAGTTCCTATACTTCCAATTCCTTCTATTTCAAATGATTATTGGCTTGTCATCTGTTTCACGTATGGCTGCAATCAGCTTTGCTTTAAACTATAATTGACCGCCTAATGGTTCGTTTCTGCTAGCTTCTGGGCAAGCATTCGCTCAACATCACATAGTTTCACGCTGATTGAATGTTACCGGAAGTGGAAAAACATCATTAATGTCGACATGCCCTCTCTATGGTCAATCAAACCGTTCTATGGCACAATTTCGAACCAGCGAACGTTAAAACGGGCTAAGCTTCCTGTTGCTGCCCGGCCATCGTTTGCCATCGTCGATTCCGCCGGCCAAATACGCTCGGTGACAAGAAAGTATGGTTCAAAGCGGGCGAAGCAATGTGATTCAACCGCGCCGAAACAGCACTGACAGGGCGAGGTCCGTGTCCTGCCCGGTGCTATCATTTCGTTGCCGTCGTGTCATCGTCGTTGGCCAAGCGAGCGTACAAGAGTGACGGAAATAAAATGAAGACGATAATCACATTTTAAACGTCTCGCTCCGGTGGACCCAGATTGGAAGGTTTACTCGTCCACTTTCCCGTTCCCCCTGCTCCGGTCGAGGGTTTGGGCGTTTCCGTCCACTTGCTCTCGCTCGCTCTCTTTTGCTCGATACAAGGGCAACAATAAACGCCGGCGACGTTTTCATTGAGTGCCGGGAAATAAAATCGCACGTCTTCTCAGTTTGTCAGCTGGAGTGAAAGATTTAAATTTATTGTATAATGTGCTTAAGGAGATTACTCACGCGACTGCAAAGGCGGCCTTGTTTCGGTGCAGCAAAGCAAAAATAGATAACTGAAACATGGACAACGAGCTTTGCGCCGGTACAGAGCGCGCGATGCAAAAAACAACGTAAAACGAGTCGAATTTCCTATGGTGACTTCCTGTTGCTGGTGTAGGCATTTAGTTTTGTGCTGGGTCAGCACAAAGTTGATTTGATTTCGTTGTTGCAAGCCGCCTGACTGGTCATTTGTGGCTCGGTTTACTTACGATTTTTTACGCCATTGAGCGACATCTCATCAAAGAATACAATCATAATAATGAATTGCCTTTTAATTTAATTACTGAGTAATGATTGAAGTTGAAAACTGATACATAAAATATTCGGGTCTGCATCAAGTAAAACTATCGAAATACATGATACGCAAGGAATAAATACAGAAAATCAAGAAGATCAAATTAACACTACGGAAAATGGTGTGTTCCAATATTACACCCAATTAATTTCAATACGTGGGTTTCAATCAAAAACAATAAATGATTTAATAATATTTAAAGCAATCCTTACACTAACTTTTTGGTAACTACCATTTGAGCATTTATAAGAAATATTTGCCAATACTCCTTCTGTGATGGTACAGTGTTCTGGATTTTTTGTTGCATTTCGACCGAACCGGCACCAAATTCCATTTGAACTGTTCTACCTTAGCAAAGTTTGACAAGTTACGAGTAAATAATTTCTCGGAAAAGCAAAAATATCAGACCCAAACCTTTTTAGTAGAGTTCATATTCGTGGAATATGTTGCTACTCCGATTACTTATTTCCACTAAAGCACACATTCATTATGACTTTTTTCCAAATCTGATAAATATAGCACTAAACCTTCCTATGACCTTTTAAAATCTAGGCCAAAGCTTCTGCAAATATTATGTTTGCTACCAATGATATTTATAGCACTACCGGCGAGGATTATTCTTGCCTTCGGACTATATCTAATGTAACTTCTGATGCCCAACTTTACATTGTCGAAATGGCTTAAATCCCGTTAAAGCAAGGTTAGAGAGGCCCCGTTTCATAAAAAATCTGAGGCTTTGGAAATATTGTAAGAGACTCAGAAATGTGTTGTCAAATGTCTCCAACTATTACTAGAAAATACTAAAACAGCAGTTTTTGAGGTCATGTCCATGTATCGCTAACCAAAGTTCTGTCCCGCGTTCAAAATCTGTCATTTTTGATTCACTTTTTGCGAGAAAATACAGATTTCGTAGAACAGCTCAACTAATCTCAATGAAATAAAAAGATTCGGACTGGCACATCCTGAGAGGTCGTTAAGCCAAGAAGAAGAAGAAGAAGGAGAAGGATACGTCAGAATTGTTAGTGTAGGTAAGCGAAGGTATGCGAAGGGTTAACAAGATGTTACCAAGATGAAATAATTAGTTCAATGATTACTCGATTTCCCACAGCTTTCATTGTGCTTCTGTACGTTTTATAAACGAAAATGAACCCATGCATTTGGAGGAAAACCATGTCAACTGTAAGTAAAAGTAAAGGAAAAACGTATCTATGGATGGTGCAATCATAAACTTCGTTTGTCCAGATTGTTTGTAATGAATACTTTATGCTCGGCTCTCGGCAGGAATACAAAAACCATATTCAAAGTGAAACAGTTTTGAGCCAAGGATTAAGGTACTGAAGCACATCCCTTCGCTATACTTTTGGTACAACAGTTTTGTTTTCACCTCACTGGATTAAATTCGCGGAAATACTATTTCACGATCGTCGTGTGAGCACACACACTAGATGGCGATGGCGATTGGATCGTATCCGATGCATCGGAGTTTTATCCTTTCATCATGCCCCTATTGCCTGTGGGCAGCTGAGAAACGGAGCGAATTACAGTTTTCGACAAAAGAGCCATAAACGGACCAACCAACCAGCCAGCCAGCCAGCACCACTGAGACGTCCCTGCGTTAATTAAAACTTTTTCTATTCGGTGAAAAAGGTTCATCCGCCGCCCCAAGGCCCCGGGTTAAGGTACTGATGCAACCGGTGCACGTTGGTACCGAGCAAACGATCTCGAGTTCAGGTGAGTGGTTTGAGTTTCGCTAAAAACGGGCACCCAACTTGAATCCTCGTCGCAGCGAAGGCATCCGATGCATCATGCGGCGATAGAGGGTGTTTGCATGTTTTGCACTCTTCTTTTTTTGTTGTTGTTAGTTCTGTTTGTTGTTGCATTGCATTTTGGACAGTCTCATCTCCCCGAAGGTGGCAATCGAATGGTGCAGCAGTGCTACGCTCAGTTAATTTGTGGCAATTGTGTAGCATCCGAGCGAGGCAGAAGGGCCGAAGGTGGTGCCCAGCTGTCGGTGGCAACCGGTTATCGAGCGATGGTTGTAAAGATTGTTCCTATTGACAGCAGTTTATTGGTTGCTCAAACGACACATTCACACTGGCACATACACACACACCAAGCACATTGGGCAGGATTAGACTCGAAAGCGGAAGAATGCCCCAAGTGACGGTATCTACGGTTGCCAACAATTTGTTTACTTTTACGAGCACTGCGAATGCGCCATGTGAATAGAACTTTTCCGTTCACGTTCAGGTGAACGTTCAGCTCCAGGAACATCTCCTCGTTTCGTTCGCTAAACTTTATTATCCTTTTTTTGTTGCTGCTCACATCTCTTTGGCCAGCACTGGTGGAGGATCGATCGCGAAGTAATGTTGCCGATTTTCGATACATTTTTTTTTGTGCTTGGTAGCTCCTAAACCCCTTCCAGCTATTTATCGATGTGTACAGATATTGAATTTTTTTCCATACCAACACTCGCGCGCTGTGCGCCGGACGACTCAGCAGCCGATCGAACGACCCTCATTGCTGAAACTTGTCAAAGCTTTACTGTGGCAGCATATGCCCGAAATGTAGATTTGCAGCCGCAACGTAAAACATTTCTTCTGCTACAGCCTACGGTGCCGCGCTGGAGTCGAGCGTATGGGTTGACCAAGAAGAATGTTGGGTATTGAAATTATTGGCAACCAGCTCGCATGCAAGGTGTACCTGTATATCAGCGTGTGTAGGTATTTCTGAGCTAGTTACAAATATGTTCAACTGCTAAGAAAGGATAAAAAACGACCTCTGAATAATGCCACCAACCATAACCGATGTGGTCTTGTCCCTTCACGCCACATCTAGAACATCTCTCGTCCCTAAACGAAGGGAAGGAATGTGGTTGCAAATGCTTCAGTTTTTTTTCTCTCTTCGCCCAAACACTCAAAGCTGACGAATCCGATATAAAAGCGTTGGTACGAGTAGCGAGTGAGCAAGCGAGAGGTCACAGAAAATCTTGCCAGGCTGGCGCCGCAATTTCGGTAGCTTTTGCCCCGGGACATGATTTATTGTGAGACATGCTTGGAGATATATATATGTGTGTGTGGGATTTTTTTCTCTTTTCATTCCTGCAAAACCTTTTCTGCGCGGTATTTCGTCACAGATTTAGTGAATGGTTAGTGCGGTGCAAGCTGCAGTCCGTCAGTGAATGTGACCACATCTAGGGATCAAAATGAAAAGAACACTTAACATAAGGTACGAGGTAAGCAGCAGGTTATTTTAGGTTACTGTACAAAGGTGAAGAATGCTTGCGGTACGGTTGGTGTATGTGTGTGTGTGCACATGGGGAAAGTTTTTCAATTCCACTTCGTATAATTTATTTTATTGGTTCGCCTTTGGAGGTTTGCTTACACTGACATGAACCATGAGAGAGAAGTGTTGGAGAATTTGCAGGTGTAGGCTGTAAGGCTGAAGAGGTTGGAAAAAGCCGGGTTACGTTGCTCGCCAGAAAGCTTTATTCCAAAACTTTCCTATTCGGCTCACCTGCCTGCCCACGATGGGTCGCTCGGCGGACCAGTATTGAATGGTAACAGCTTTTTATACAGTTTCATTCTGTCTGGTTTTACCATACACGGTGAGCATTGCATGAATCTTCCAAATACGTGAGAGTAAAAAAAAGACAAAACACAATCTGTGCAACGTTCTGGCTACCATGTGTTGATCTGAAGCATACACGAATGATTTTTTTTTATTATAAAAGAACGGCCTGGCCGTATTGCTATACACGAATGATTTAATGGGATTGAAATTTTCAACATATTGGAAACGATATTGAGCTGTTATTTTCCTTTTCGGTTAATGTACAGGTTACAATCACCTATTTGGCTATTCCATGTTCGAACGAGCACGTTTCACAATGAACACATCAAGTCATTAAAGAAGGGTGAGCGCCTCAGCCAAGAGCTTTAACACAACTCTTGAGAGCGAGTCAAGCGGAGCAGTGGTGCTGTAGCATTAAAGCTTGTCACCAGCTGGATGAGCCTTCACAGCACAACACGGTAAACGATGACAGGTTTGGACAGTTTGTAACGCAAGTGAAGGATCTCTCTGCCCGTTGGCCAATTAATTAGTGTGCAGAAAAACTGTTGCTATTAAAACTCACCCATCCTCCGGGAGGGATTGACTGCTCGGGCTACACGATCTTTGATGTTTGCCTATAGCGTCTCTCTACGGGCCATTGGCATCTATCGAAGCGATGTTATGCTAGTAGCCCAATCCTTTTCACCTTCCACTCCATGGTTTGCCGACAAGATGAGCTACAAAATTGTCATGTTTCCTAGAAAGCAAACCTTTCATCTCTTCACTCCACTCTTCACTCCAATGGCCACTCTTCACAGTACCAACAAGTATCACCGACACGAGGCAAATGGAATCGACTTACCGGATGGGTGGGTCATTTTACGGTGGTGAAATGTGATGGTAAAGGAAATAAAATCAATTGAACAGTTCTGCACGGCTCATAGGATCACTGTTCGACCGAACGGCATCTCCATAATGGAGAAAATTAATTGTTTGCTCGGGTTATTATTTCCCCTGACAACCAGTTTCGCTTCTTGGAAGCTATGGGGAGGATTAATTGATTTAAAAATACAAAGCAACATTAAACACATATTTGCAAAGGGTACGACTGGTTGGATTGAGATGGTAATTATTGTGATAGGAATCTTTAGTTGATAGGGTAAAAACATAAACTCCAATGACAACGATGACTGATGTTACAGCTAAACAATCAGCAACTTTGTAAGGAATCAACCACTTTTAACAAACAAAATAAACAAATTTATGCTCGATTCTCGATTTTAGTATTTTTGTTAGTATCGTATTTTCTCTTTTTCTACAGACCTTATCTAGTGGCAGGATCGGCAATAGAATTGTACTGTCTTAACAGTCTCCCCGTACGCTGGGTTGACTAAACAATTACGGGTAAACTAAGTCAAGAAATACAGGTCAAGACCAGTTGAGGTATAAGAACCAACGACAGAGACGAAGTAGATTGAACAGAACATTCATCAAATTATTGATGAGATATGGGATAGTGAATCGGAGCCTTGTGATTGAAGCCTTGGCAGTATGCACCCCATACACAAGAAGCTATAGGTGATAGGCTAGAGTGATATTAAAAGATTGATTTGTCCCATTGGTTGAAGAGATAGTAGGAAACTATCAGGAGTAATGGCGTTGAGGCATCCGCCAGAAGGTTAGAGGTATTAAGGATTAAGTAAGAGATAAGTAACTACGTATTCCTTTTCGTTTTGTGCATCTCAGTTTTTTCCTTGGATTACAACCTCGAACGGTCTTGGCCTGCCGTTTCTGGCTTTCTGTGACTTGATTTAACCCGTAGCAAGGTAGGCCTAGCTTTCAGACGAATCTTCCCATCATGAAGTACGTGTGATGTATCATGTTACCAGTCATTGCATTCGTTGTGCGTCGAACCGTCCTCGGTTCAGTTAGTTAAGTCTCCATTTATAGACTTTACGTGAAAAGTCTTGAATTTGAGCAGTTAAAAACACAAAGAAACTTTATGTAATATGCAGACTTTTTAAGGTATATGAGTAGTAGAACCTGTAATCCGCAGGACGTCTCCATAGCTCCTGTATTTATAGCTAAGGCGTCACTGACTGCACCAGCTCGCATCCAACCTTCATCGTGAGATTGTGTACGACCTAAACCCAGTTCCGATTTGTTTAGGAATTCCGCATTGTGTGTCTTTCACACGGAATGTTGCTTTATGGCTAATCCTTTACAGCTCCGCGCGACTTTATTTCATACCTCAGCAAAGTTTGCTTTCGCTCTTTCCACTTTCATTCAAACATATGGCGGTACTCGTCTGGAAGATGGAACTAGCGTGATAGGCACTAACGGAACATCGAAACCAAAACACATCACTCACCTCCAGCTATCGCATAGCGGAAGCACTTTCCACAGCCCATCGTTTAAGGGGAATGCCGGCCTTCAACCCTGCACAGGATAGAGCTAATCGGGGAAAGAATGTGTGCTCGCTCGGTCGCTGGTCGGTTGTTTGGCGCCATATGAATTAGGACGGGTTGATGGGTGCGAAATAAATTTCATTTACAACAGAAAGCACACACACAAAAAAACGCATAGGGTAAAAGACTTGCTGCCAGATGAATTATGGCTGTTTGCGTTCGTTCCGATGTGGTTTGGTTGTGTTTCTGCAACACCGCCCTCATCGGTGTTTGGTGCAAAAACGGGGAATGAAACATGAATAGACTTATCTTCCCAGTACCTGTCAAAAATGATGAACTAAGTGTACGTTGTGAGTGATTTCGTTTAGCTGCGTACGGGAAGGGGCCAGGGGTCTGTCTACTACGCGGGGGTTAGAGTTGCCACCAGTGAAGAATGAGTTTCGAATTGTATGCTAAAATAGGACTCGTGGAAAATGATTTATGGCCGGACAATTTCCTACGTTGTTTATTTGAATTGTCGTTACAATTCTGATAGCAAAAGAGACGCACATTTTTCGATGGTTAGTAGAAATTCTAGTAGCAGTGTGAAGATGAATCAGCTATCTGAGGATGTTGGATTTATTGGGTTGAGAACGTGTATGTTGTTCCCTAGAGTTTATAAGAAAACAAACCAAAACAGAGCGAAAACTATCTAGTCCCGGTATTTTGTTTGCATTGCCCTCCACGGCTTATCGTCATCTCTAAACGTAAGAAATCGTTGTTAGAATCCCACCAAAACTGTGGCAAACCCATTCTTGTTAACTTCTAATGATGCTTTCCATTTCCTGGTGAAGCATGTTTTGTCCCATGGGTTGGATAAGCGTTGTACCGTATTATCCTTAGCAAGGAAAGAGACCTTTACCTTGTTCTCGCGAAGGATTGCCATGCTTACGGGAAGGCTTAAAGTTGTCACAGTCTTTCATTTCTCTTCCAGCGAAATTCGCGTACCGCAAAACCCGCTATTTTATAGCAACGTAGCGAGGGCACTAGCACACGCACAAAAAAATGCGAATAAAAATATAAATCTCATTTCCACCAGAAAAAAAAAGGTATTCGTGGTTGGGTAAGAACACTGGTTTCTTCGCAGCCACGGCTTTTCTTGATGAAACGTAAAATGCAAAAATACAGCTCACACACTGTTCCTTTTACCGACCTCCTTACTTACCGAGCACACTTGCACAGTTAAATGGTGAATTCCACGGGCAACCCAAGATAAGAGTTTTCGGCTGTTGTTTGGTTGGACAAAAAGCGGCACTAAATATGCTCAAGATCAAACTGTTGTTGACCCAAAGGAACACCGGTACGCCGACAGTGAGGATCGGAAAGTACAAAGCGCCCGCGTGGGCTGCGTTGGGCGCAACCACGATTGAAAGCCCATGCTAAGGAGAGACAATTTTTTGGTTCGACACGGAGTGTGGCATGCAGTGGCGTTTCCGGTTCACCCAGAACAACCCCCGATCCCAGAACAACGGTTTGTCGGTAAACTCCCTGGTGGATCGTCATCATCATGCCGCCTTTTGGAGGGTTTACGGTACCCTCTCGGGAGGCTATACTTTCGAACAGCGAAGACAGACAGACGGTTTGTTGTCCGTGTGTGTGTGCGCACGTTGCCTGAAAGTTGGCTGCACTGAAAACTCAATTTTCCAGTTGAACCAACGAAAGCGTCATCTGCTCTGTGCCCTGCTCGGTAAACCAGACTAAGGAAGTCGGCTCCACTTGCTTCCGGGAGCTATGGCCCCCGGTCGTAATGCACTCTAACGGTTGCTTTCGGTGCGATTTTTTCTGATGCTGCTTCTGCTTCTTCTTCTTCTTTGTCTTTCTAGAATTTGTTTCGAACGGTAAAGTCTTCGTTCGGTGCGATTCTCCGCTCGGTTGGCTTTCCCCACGAGCAAGTCAAACGCTTTACACCTTCGGCGAAGGTATCTCACTGGGAGAAGGGTTGGAGACGGTCGCCCGAAAATGGCACCCAACGATGCATCGGGTTAACGCTTTTCGCAAGACCTCTTAACCTTGCCCCGCGAACACACACACACACACAACCGGAAGCTATCAAAAGGTGAGATCCCACAAAAGGGGGACAAGGGAGGCGGGAGCCCACCGGTCTAGTTTTTATTCGTTCACAAACTAACTCGAAAAGCGTCATGGAAGCTTTCACACACACACACACTCAACAACAAAAAAAAAAAAACCGACGAAGGAAAGACTAAATCCCAAGCGATCCTTTGAATAGCAGGTTGACGATGGTGATGAAAACTGGAAAACTGTCAGTGGGAAAAATAGTTCATTATTTCTTTTCACCCCCTGTTCGCGGCGGGTGCGCATGGTGGAAATACACCAACAACGAACCAAAAAAAAAATGCCCAGACCCAGAGCCAACTTCGAATAGTCTGAGGAACCATCCGCCCCACCGGAACGAACGGAACCGGTGACGCGCTGATATATATATGTATATATTTTTTTTGTCTTATTTTCCTCTGCGTAGGCATTCCACCGAAAAACTTTTTTTCCTTCGTTTCGCAGCCCTCGGAACGAACCACCCGGTTTCATATTTCTCATTTTTCTCGTTAAATCCGGCTTGAAATCGCCTTCCGGAATCTGTCTCCGTGGCTTTGGCCTGTCCCTGTCCACTCTCCTCGGTCCCGGGAGTTTATTTCTCCAAGCTGTCTGCCTACAGAGAATATGGCTGGGCGAGCATGAGCGGGTTTGGCATGAAATAGTTTTGCTTCCGGGCGTGCGTTTTTGTTCTTCGCTATGCTTATTGATGCCCGGGAACGATGATGCTACGACTAGTTCCAGCGCACCCGGTAGAAGCACGTCAGAAGATAGCTAGCACAATAATTTCCGTAAGAAGCGCTTGGCCACAGCCTTGGCTCTGCATTCGATTGTGGTGTGTGTGTGTGTGAATCGGTCTGTTGCCTCAGGTTGGCACGACGAGCGCGACGTTTGTTGCTGCTGTGATCCAAACACCCACACACACATACACACACACAAAGACACGGGAAGTAATTAGTGTTTTGCAGCGGAAATTCATTCTTTCTGGGGAAAAGGTCTTTAGAATTTTTCTTAAACAATATTATAAGGCAGCATCACTTCATCCGGTCGCCGAGAGTTGACGTTTTCGGAGGTGTAGGTTTCTTTTTGCGCTTTCTGTGTCTGTGTCTTTCACTAAGAGTGACTCCGACTTTGTACTTCGGTATGACTGATATGAGAAAGGAAGACGACCCCCGAGGAAAGGCTTAGTGCGAGGGTTCTGCAAAAATGGTACGGTACGGCGTTTGTTTTGAAAAACGGCTTCCTCATGAAAGCCAGACAGAGCGATAAAATCCACTCATCCGTACCCTAATTAACCTTCGGAAGGCTCCCATGTGAAGGACCGGATCGCTTTTACGATACGGACAACAACCTTTAATCCTTTGCTCTCGGCATTCCTCGACCTCAAACCTGCGCGCAGCAGTTGCCATTTTGTTTCCCCGTTTTTGTCCAACAGTACCTTGGCAACTGAATGGCTCTTTCTCTCCTCCTCTCGACATTGGGCAAACGATCAGTCGCCAGGAATCGCAGGGCGTTTTGCCCAAGGGTTTATTTTTAGGAATGAGATATTTGTTCGACTCCGGTGCTCGATTACCAGCAATTAGCATCCATTAGAGGAGAGTAGCCATTCGGTGCAGAGAATAAAAACGGTTCTTCCCGGGTGGCACATCCGCCGCTCGGACCCTATTATCTCGCCGTTCGTCCTCCCAGCGTGCCCAAGTGCCCATCGGCAACGCTGAAAATGACAACAAAGTCACAAACTGCTAAGTGAACCAAGGCGAGGGATATCTTACGCTACGCCCGAAATTTAGCGTTGCCAATGCACGATGGGTGGCGCGTATCCAACCGGGAACATTGTGTACTGCACACAGGCGACAGCCAGTAGCAGGGATTTTAGGACAAATTGAATGTAAAGTTTTGTGGCGCGAATCCAATTTTTCTCTCGCCTGCCGACTAGGTGACGGGTGCGAAACGATGGTTTGCACGCGGAAAGACACCTAACTCCCGTTCCGCGTCCATTTCGTGCACTCATGATGCTTTTTCCTCCATTTTCCTGCCCTGTTACAGCCATTCAGCGCTCAATGTCTTGTGTCTTTTCCTGTGCTGGCGGGGATGAGTAACATGTGTAAAAGGGTCATGGCTCTTGAGCCAACTTTTCAGGCGAATTGGGACGAATTGGGCAAGTATCGCACACGGGATCGGTGAAGCGGTGGAAGGTGTTTGGGGTAATGAAAGAAGCAAGGGGGGTAATTAACTTAAACGGTTTCCATCCAGGGCGCTACTTTGGCACTGGCAAACGGTCACAGTGCCAGAGTGCGTAATGCAAGCCTCCGGATATCGGGACTGGCACGAGGGCAAATTAATTTAATTTCCCCCCTACCTGCTACCGGAGGCTCCCGGTAAGGTGGTCCGGGGAGTTTTACTTTACGAGCCTGGCGTTTTTTTGTTATGCGAGAAAATGGAGAAACGGTGAATTATCTGGCGCCAGATATGCCTGAAGAGTTGCAGCAGCAACGGCACGACGAGACGGTAAAGCATTCTAACGAACGAATGGCCAAATGAAATCTTGTTTTGAAGAATGTTCGTCATCAAACGACAAGTTTTGCGATGGTGCGTTTACGACCGAAAGCCGTAAGTAGCTAATGGTTCTAACGAATGACGAAAAG
This sequence comes from Anopheles stephensi, assembly GCF_013141755.1. Classification (NCBI taxonomy): domain Eukaryota; kingdom Metazoa; phylum Arthropoda; class Insecta; order Diptera; family Culicidae; genus Anopheles; species Anopheles stephensi. Next base: position 42,784,071 of record NC_050202.1, read on the forward strand.
ATTAACGAAAACCATCCCCAGCGGCAGAGTCTGATCCCCAGGTACTGAGAACTTTTGCATCTTTTTGTGCGGAGGGTTTAGGGTCTAGTGGGAGGACCTGCCGGGTGGGAATGAATCTGAGTATGGCTTTTTAGAACCTTTGGAGCCGTGGTGCACAACAATACCCGTTGCACCCGTGACTCCTTGGGATCTACGATTACGAGGTCTCTTTGAGTACAAGGACAGTTTTACTTAGATCTGAGAAAGCAAATGGCTGAAATAATTCTGACCATGGCATTTGCATGCTTTCCAGCACTGAGCGTCAACAAGACCTACTACGGGGCATTTTCGATTGGTATGTGAACCAACGCGAGTTGAGTGGCTGCGAAAGATCCCGAGTACTCAAGGGTCACACATTATCTAAGAACATGGAAAGCTGATTGGATGAGACCCCAACTTTCCATTCCGCTTACTTCTGTGTGCTCCATATGGATGAATCCGTTGTGATGAGGTCTCTTTAATTAATACAGATTGGCAATCGGTAGGTCCTCGGTGGTCTTGGCGAAGGCGGTGTCACTCTTCACACAGTAGTTCGTCCCCCCATAGTAAGGACTGACTATCCAACTACGTGGTATCCTTAAGACTAATAAGCCATTAGCTTGCCAGCATGATCTGGCATGTGATTAAGGCAATAAGACAAAAATAGGCCTTTGCATATATATTGAATAGGAAGCCTTTTCAGGTCGATATGACTCGGTGAGCCTAGGTACCTCAACCTACAACCTTGAACGGTCTAGGCCAGCCATTTCTGGCTTCCTATGACTTGGTTTTACCTGTAGCTGAATAGTGTGAAGACCGGCACCGCTGTTGTCTCGGCCACTGGAATCATCAATAAACAGTTCAAAAAAGTTTCATAAATATTTTACAAATCCTTTTTTGATCATGACATTTTTAGCTCCATTTCATTAAACCCTCTTGTTTTTTTTTTCTTCTACGAATTACCAATACCAGTAAAAGTACATAAGATTCCCGGATCTGATCCAATGAGCGTCCGATGAGTTTGATGCTTGCCTCGAGCGAAGAGAAATGTACGTAATCTGGCGCTCTTTTATCACAATTCCAAGAGCATTCGGAGAACGAAACCCATTATCGGTGCGCTCCAATTTCAATGAATAAAATTCTTACCAATCAACGGAAAACGCCCGCAGCACTGTGTAATAGGTTGCGATCGCTCAGAAGGTGTATGTGAGTGTGTATGGGTTTATAATTTAGATCACAACTAAATTAGAATTAGATTTATAGCCCGCGAATCGGTACGATAATGCACCCCGGGCAGTCCAGGTAACGGTTCCGGTATTTAGTGAACGACACTGAGCGTAGATGGAAATAAATTAAGCTCACCGGTGAGTGCATGACTTTACCGTATCGTGACCCGGTGGCATCGAGTGGTGGCCATGAGTGCTACGATGTCGTATTGAACATCGATGACCGGGCGAGATATTACAGTGAACGTTCTTCTGCTGAGATGTTACCAGCGCTGGTCGTTTTTGCATGGGTTTAAAGGGCGGAAAATCCACCCGTGGCAGGTCAGGTTTACCAGAAGTGCAGAAGCACGAATCCAGTCCAATCTCGATTGCTAGCGTCGATAGTGTCCATGCCAATATTAAAATGAATGGAAAACCATTTTCCCAGTTTAATTACAGTATATTTACCAGCAAACAATGTGATAATTTGAAAATTATACCGTTGCAGGCGACAGGCACCGCACAGGGATGTGCAGCATCGTATTCGAGATTCGTGCGGACTCGACGGAAAACTGAGCGGAAAACCGAAGGCATCTGAAACGCCTGCCTGGCCGGGAACATGTCTGCTGTATTCGGAACCGGTGCAAAACCAGAGCTCGTGCTGGCTCTGGTAGGTACCAGTTCCTGCAACTCTGAGAGCGGTACTGAGAAAGTGCAAACAACAAGACAAGCTCTTGACATTTCTCATCTTTTACGGAATCGATGCCGGAACATGGCAACACTGTGGTACCCGTACATACAACCGGTACAATGCTGTAGCCACAGGTTAGAGCCTTACTGGTCGGCATGTTTGTTGCAAAAGACAACGATCCATGATTATGCAACAAGACATTTCAATCCGCAAATTGTTCTCGAGCCGGCTCACCGGCCGTGTGGCATGACACACGTGAAGTACCGTGTGTTCTACGAACGGATTTACCGGAAATTTCCGGCGAACCCGGGTCCCGGGTCTGTTCTATCCCCCGATGCTATCTCGTGCTTTGCAACGACATTGCAGGTTTCCTGTCAAATGACTGCGTTGCAAGTGGATGATGGCGCTCCGAGTTGTTGCGTCAGTCAGGCAACCAACCACTTTTCGGAACATGCCCCAGTAAACCAGCATAATGACGTGCACAAGGTGGAAAAGAATCGGGCATGCCAGTTTGTGCAAGCTTGTGGATGACAGTGACGATAGAAAAAATAGAGTACAATGTCCATTGAGTGCGTGTATATTCCAGTGCAGTCCTATTAGTGCACACGTCTTTACTGAATTTACGAGATACTAATCAGCTGTTTAGCCTTAGGGAACGAGTTCAAATACAAAGAAGCATTTTTGATACATTCATTTTCTTGCGTGTTACCGTACTCGAGACTTGTAGTAAGGTGTAACAAACATTCATGGGATCTATTATCAGATATTCCATTTGTTGTAATGAATGTCTCCATTCAACATACATGGCTTCAAACGTTAGTTCTTCGAATCACATAATTTTATTGATAATTGAAGGTGGGCGAAGAATGGACTTCCTACCAAACAAACACAAAAAACTTATCAGAAGTCAGAAACCAAGTGATGAATAACGGCTTAAGAGAGCAGAAAGTCGCAAGGAATATATCGGTTCTCGATAGGAAACGAACTGCATGGAAAACTATGTAACGTTTGGACCACTGTGCATGCATTTAATGTTAGCATTTCATAAAGATATCCTACGGAAAATAAACCCCAATTCAATTTCCCACCGGTGAAAACATGTTTGCATTCATTGGATGGTATAACAAAGCAAACAGGGTTCGACAATCTCGTTTGACATCTCATTCGCTAATGCACGCCACACGCATTCCGCGCATCAGGGTGGATCCAAAATGGTGGTGAGGCTTAAAATCAACAGACACGGAGGCACCGTGCATCATGCAACTGCTGTGCCTTTAAACGATTGCAAAAACCATCAAAATAATGCGAAAGTTAGTGTTATATCCGTTCGGTATGTCCATGCGCCGCTCCCCCGTACTATGTTCACCTTCGGAAGCACAAGCCACAGCCAATTTTGAGCATGACAATTGAATTAAACTGTTGGTCGTTGTAGGTTTGTGACCGTTGTCAGGCTAGTTGTACCCCAAGCAGCCGAACATTGTTCTACGGTGGTTGGCCTACCGTTTCTTGGCATCAACCGCACTAAAGGCCGAAAGGTCCATCCACGAGGGAGGGAAGAAACGCCAGGTCAGGTTTATCTCGCACGAACCAAGTGGTAAGATATGAGACGGCTGCTGCTGCTGCTGCTACGTCATTTCACTCTTGGTCTTTCGCGCGAGGGTAGCACAAACGGAACGCCTACCCTCGAGGACTTGAATCACGGCCTCGAGAAGAACACACTGCGACACAGGACCACCGCTACCGCAAGAAAGTGTATTTGTTATTCAAAACACATAAAGTCAACATTGATTACGTTCCCTTGCCTTCGGTACGCTCAACCGGGCTGGGGCTCGCAAGTCTTCAAGCCCGGTTCCCGAACTTCAAGGGTGCACAAACAATCACACAACCATGTCAAAACACATACACACACACCTGGGCCAGCAGCAGGATCACTGCATCGGAGTGTGGGTAATAGGGCTCATGACCGTCCCGTCGCCCCAATATACCCAATAGACGGCCGGATGCGGAAAAAGCGTATGGAAGCTGATGGTGGTTTTTGCAATGCTTATTGTAACCCATTTCTCATTCACGGAAGAGCGCAAAAACGGCTTCCTCGGACGGTTTTGCCGGAGGGTATCGTTTGTGTGATAGCCACCGTTAGCTTACACAAACCGAACCGCAGAGAATGCTGCACCGCACCGCAGACTCTGAAACTCCCTCCCACAAAGTAAAGCAGAAGAGCTTGTGCCGAATGGAGAATTACTAAAAATTACGTTTATCGCAATCATAAATCTTTGGATTACGAATTTAAACGTAATTTTCTATTTCTAACACCAAGGACCGCCGCCAACGAGAGAATGGGACGCGTCGCATCTTGGAGTAGGAGCAGCTTTGGCTCCTGGAGAAGGCATCAGTTTATTTTCGTGTTTTCCTACTGGAAACCGATGTGATAACGAACCGGTGGGCTTCCCATGCGGTAGCATCTGTATCCTTGTGCTTTGAGGCTGCCGGTTTCGGCTAGCTTTGGCAAGCGTCTGTTGCACGATCTTCTTCTGCACACGATAGTCCAGGGTGTGTGTCTGTGTGTTGGCTGGCTGAAGGTACGCACGGATAACTCCATTTTTTTTGCACCCAAAGCAATGGCCACCATCCCAAGATGGGATCGTTTTAAAAGTGGGATTCTTTTGCGTGAGAGGGCGCATTTCATTCTCGTTAGGACTTTCGGCCGACTGAACCGGCCTTGCCGGCGGTATTGTTTCTTTTATTTTTCTGCTTGCTTGCGTGGCTCATCCAAGGAAGAGAAAAGTGAGCCGATTTAGCCTGCTGGGGGCAAATAAAATGTATTTCTTCACCTTACCAAACCAAACAATTCTTGGTTTCGTACCGGTTGCTGTTGCTGCGGATAGAACGGTCTCTGAGTCCGTCGTCGTCGGTGTCGTCGTCGACACCGTCGGAACCGACCGTAAATGGGTCGGTAGCGTTGTTCAAGGCACATTTCTTGCGGTGCGAGATCGGATCAGGGCAGGATTATTCAAATCATTCATCGTCGATGAAGTTTATTTACCGGAATGATTGGTGCGGATTTTCGAGCGAATGGTGTACGAGTCGAGTTGAGCTCCTTTTACACGAGCCAGCCAACCAGCCAGCCAGTTTGCGGCTGCGGTCTTGAGGTGGTCTATGAAAATTGAGACTGAGGCCGAAAAGCATCCAATTCCGCCGCTCGAATTCTACTGATACTTGGGAGGCTGGCGGAGGAGGATGAAGAGTCATGATGATCCCACTTTACATGTGCTCAACCAGGCGGGGGGAAAGGAACCGCATGAAAGGTGCTTTAGTTAAAATGCGCTGGAGCCGAACCGAGCGAAGCTGGATCCGGTGGTCGAGGTTTCATTTCGAGGCTATCTTCGAGTGCTGAGATATGCCGTAGGGAGATTTGGTGTATGCTAGCGCTTGATCCTCTCAATATCTTACCACTCTATTTTATCGTTCTCGTCCACATCCGTTCTATCGGTTGCATTGTTTCATTCACTGGCTTTCCATACACTCGTACCACTAGTTGGTTCGGTAGGAATCTCGCTGGAAATTGTAGAAAAGCTCTCAGTGTAGTTATTCTGAACAGCCTGGAGAATTCCGTTCCTTATGCAGGCAAACGATCATGCAGAACAAGACAAGGTGATCAGGTGATGATATGATGTGATAGAAATCGGCTTTTCGATGATTACAGGCAGTTCAGATTGCTGGGAGGTATAATGGGTCCTTCCGAGAATTATCAGTTATTACTGATGGTTTTAATGTAGTGATATAAAATTTACACGATAGTTTAAAAAAAGAAACTTCAATCTAATTCGATAAACAATTATTAGATCGGCTACTAAAAAATATTTTTTAATAATTGTACCATTCGTAATTGTGTTCAATTAATTGTACAGCCAGGCCGTTTTATGAGAATAAAAGATGAGTGCAATTGTTATGCTTCTAAATCAATGTGGACTGTGTCCAATAGCAGTTATCATTAGCGAGAAATTTTAGTATTATGGAAAATTATTAAAGAACAGTTTCTTCTAGGACACTTTAGAGAGGTCAATTCAGAGTGCACAACCATTACCACAGACGCCCGAAACGCGTCCGTACAGTTTGACCCATCACTAGGTAATGCGATAGAAGACAGCACGCAGCTAAAGACGAAAGCAGTAAGTCGCGACAATCAGGACCTCGGATGCCAGATTAAACAAGTTGAAGATCTGTATTAAAATACGAAGTGCACACATGGAATTTCACAAACTAAATTAGAACTGGAATGTACTGTAATAGTGCCCAATCCTACTCACAATCCATTTATAGCTTACAACAGTTTGCAGGAATGTCCAAAAACAAAAAACATGCGTTGCTAATGAACTGAAGCCGAGAGTTGACGAACGTTTTCTTGTCATTTACTATATGCTGGTCTAGCAACGGAAAGGAAAAGCATTCAGATCGTATGGCACAAAACTAAAAAAATATGTATCCTCCATTCATGCCGAATACTCGGGTCGAATGATTGTAGTGGCATGTTTGGATGGTCGAATGTTTATTACACGAAGGTTGTACTAAGCATTTGGCTCTGCGTTATGTAGTATGAGTTGTAATAACTGGGCAAAACTCGTTAATTGGAGAGCTAAATCTACAAAAATCAGACTTAGCCAAGTCTGACAGTAATGTCAAGTAAGACATGACAAAGTGAGTACCATTCGGCCCACGTAGCATTTATGATCAAAAACTTTTTTGTAAAATTGAACTTAGAAATTCTATCTCACGCACCATTTGCTCCATGTATTTATCCAATCAATACTGTTCAATGGTGAATATAATCGTTTGATAGCTACAGTTCGTCCAAATATTAGAATTAGTTTCCCACTGTTACGTAATTTTCAGTAGATCTTGTCTGAACTTGGATGTAAGAATGGAAGAATGGTATGTGCACACAAACTGTCCGAATATAATTAACGTTACGTCAGCGTTGAGTTCAATGAATATAACAGTTACATGTGTAATAATTAAAATTGATACATTAATAAGCCTTATTTCAATCGCATTATGCACTCCAGCCGATGCGACATCTTTGTTTCAAAGCATGTTAATAGATGATTATCAACGTTGTATTATCCGTTGTACCATGGTATACGAACTATTCGCAGGACACATTTCCCAACAAAAAAAACACCCGAATTCATAGTGCTCGGTGAGGCATGTTAATTTACCGTACCGAACAAAAGTACAAGGAAATAGTTATGAGGCGATTAAATGGTGAACCTTTCACGGTACCGTTCCTTGCATAGAAGCATTGTTTTTTTTTTGTTTTCGATGAAATGAGCAAACAAAAATGGCACCGAGTTGTAAAAGGGACAGCATAGAAAGCACCCAATTACCATCAATTGTCATGCAAATGACACGGAGGACACACTCTTTGAGCCCTTTTGTTTACGTTTGGTTTTGCGTTATTGTTTTACACCGTTCAGCTTAATCGCTTTCACTGTAATGGAGCAGTCCCCCGGGAGACTTCTGTTTCACGCCTCATATAGTGGCATTTTTATTGAAATTCTCCCAGGAATACGGATGGTTTATTCACGCCTTTGTGCACGGTAAACTTTTATCGCGGGAAGGATAACAAAAAAAGGATAACTTGTAAAACAGCACAGCTACTGTCCCGGCTTCATTATCATTCGGGTTCGTTAAATAGATAAAATACATATTTATAGCTTTTACAGCTCGTTGCCGTGTTTTCACAATCGAGAACATTTTATAGAAAACATGTAATAAACAACTAGAACACAGTAATGAAAAACATGGTTAATGCATTTTACGAATTGCATCTTGCACACTTAATCACTTCAATTTTAATCCGAGAGGAATCATTCAAGTTTTGTTTAAAATGTGAACTCATCTACAATCTCTGATTGCTTCTAATCCCTTTTAAATCATTCTTCTAACTGTCTTGGGCCTAATAGCTTATGTGCTGTTTCGCTTATTGCAGCCATCCAGGCGCTTATAATGTGTGTATCAAATTTAGCTTCAATTAAGTTTATAAAAAAGATTATGCATAAATAACTTTTCTAACTAAAGAGTTAAAAAGGGAGTCGAAACATAAGGTAACGGAAAAGAGAAGTTGATTGAAGGGTATTTTGAAAGGTGCAGTGAAGCATAATATCAAATGATCCGCACACTAGCTTCAAACTGTAGGGATTTTTTTTCCAGAGCACACGTATTCTTCCAGATAATCTTTCGATCCATAACGCAACAATCGGTACAGCGGGACGACAATCAAGCGCTTAAAAAATGAGCAAATCGAAGAAATTCCTTCAATTCATTGACGACATCACAAACATCTTCCCTCGCGTAAGCTTATCGACCTCAAGCCAGCGAATGCGAAATGACCGTGGTTTATGAATTTTCATATAAATTCCCACCCAATCCTGTGTGTAACAGAAGAAAGATTATGGTAACAGAAGAAAGAGAGAGAGAGAGAGAGAGAGAGAGAAAAAAGGGGAAGAAAACCGGCACCTCCAGCACGATGTAACGTTTTCTCGAAGGTGGGTCACGCAACTGGGTGGTTGTTTTGTCCCGTGTATACCCATCTCCCGGTCCATCCGCCGGTTCCTTCCTTTCTGTGTGTGATGTCTGTGTTGCTGTTGTTGATGATGTTAGTACTGCTTGGTACGCGCGTCACCATGCGACAATTTAAGCCGCACACGAAAGCCGGAGGTCCTTTTGCGAAGCGGATAGTCGAAATCGCGTTTCGGATTGCTGCTCCCTTGACTTCATATATTATTCATAAGCGAAATTTAAATAAAGAAACCATTCCAAGATCCGTTCTGGCCCCAAATGGGACAACGGTGACAGTGCCAGGATTCTGGATAGCAAAACACCAGCTCGGCCGGGCCGAACGTTTAGGGGGTTTTCGCTAAGAGGACATCTTAAGTGATGGCGGAAAGAGGTCGTTTTTTGCAGATCAAAAAACCCTTCGCTTTGCGTGGTGAAGATGTTGCTGTGGGGGATGTCGATGGAAACAAGGACCTCATACAAACACACAGCAAAAAAAAAAAGCGAAGCAGGGTTAAAGAGAAAGAACGAAGGGACATAACTGGAAGCAAGCAGCTTGTCGAACGTCATAATGGCTGCACTAAATGCGAATAATATTTGATATAATCTTTTACGATTATCCGTCCTCTATAAATATGTTTATGGCTTTATAACAAGCGCGTCGTGACCGGGTTTTTTTTCGATTCCTATTTTTTACTCACATGCTGCTGACAACATAAGATGTGAAAGGCAAGACAGAATGAGTTGCTTTCTAATTGAGCGTTCCTTTCATTTCATCTCAATTTCCCCACCAATTTCAGCATAAAGAGAGTTCGATCTCGATTGACGTTAAAGCGCAACCACTTGAAGCGAAGCAAATGCTGGCAGGAGACATTCGCTAGACAAACAAAAGAGACGATCAAAGAAGTCGTCGTCACAGTGTAATCAAGAGAGGGGTTTCATGTTTAATTAATCATCATTTTCATTTTAATCAACATTTTAATTCGGTTCAATTTCAGCGCCACGAAATCGTCGTCAATTTTGGGCGATAAAAGGGCCCGTTGTCGTCGTCCTCGTCGATATCGTGACGCAATTGGAATCCATGTCTGGCCCGTTTTCATACCAAAAGGGGTGCTTGCGACAATTTTCCATTTGCTGCGTGTTTTTCTTTGCTTCGGTTTACATTTCCCGCACCTTGCACCTTGTTTATGGGCAGGGGAGAAAACCCCATACATCTGCCCCTCTCGTTGGCTACTGCAAATGGTGGGGAAAACTCATTTCAGACATCATTTAAATGCCAAACAACACGCAGCAGACGCACACGCGTCGGCCGTCATGCAAACGGGTGAATCGATTCGATAGGACGAAAGTAATAAAGTTGATTTATGTGAAAAATCATAATTGTAATTGAAATGAACACTCAATTCTGTTCGGTGTGTAACCATTGAACGGTAAATTTATGAGCCTTCTTGCAACTGGGAATATATTGCAGTTTATCACAATTTCTCTCTTTCTGCGGTTCTGTAAAACCCTTTATTTATTTTTTGTTGCCATACTGTATCTCCCACGGCGAACGAAGATTCTTAATAGACCTCAGGAGATGTTGGGATTAAAATGGTGATTTATCGAGCAGAGAATGGTGAATGAGTACAACATTGTAATGTTGCAAAAAATATTTAAATTAAGCTTACTCAAAGCTGGTATTCTTTATATTTGTAATTTTAAATTTAATTTGCAGGTGTTCTTTAAAGTATTTTGGTTGCATATTTTTGCCTTTCATTTTCCCGCAACCGATGCAAACTTGAACCTTGTACATCTTTTCGGTAGGTTAGCGCCAAACTAGCACGTGACAAGCATCGTGTCAAATTATAGGGGAAAGATGAAACTGCCAACTTGAAATAGAAAGCGCGACTGTTTCCTCAACAGTGCCTTTGCCGGGCGCTACAGAAATCCACATCAGAAAGTAAACGAACCACACGCATTCACTAAGACACCGTGTGCCAGTGAAGAAGCGCAAACTATCATGAGAAAAGTAGTCTCTTGGGCGAAGAAAGTCTCGCCGGAAACGAGCACATCAGTGTAGCCGGGCCGAAAGGATGCAGCATCACGACCGAACGCTCAAATAACGAAGTATGTGTCTGTCTGTGTGTGTGTGTGTGTGTAATGAAAAATCTTCCATAAAACAGTGCCTCTTTGGCCAACCGACCGACCGAGTGCAGCAGACCTTGTATGTAAAAGTCGTCTGCCAACCAACACCACCGTTTCAACGTTTTCACTTCGGGGCCAAAATGGTTACACTTTCGAGTGTCATAAAATGGAGTAAATTGATTTTTCGACACAAACCAACCAACTAAACGCCCTCAACCAAAACCGACGGAAACTGTCGATGTGGGAACATATTATCTACTCACAGATACTTTGCAGCAAAACCTCAGCATACCTTCGCCTAGTCACGACGCTACCGTACCCTGTGCCTGTCCGGTGGTCGGTGGTTAAAGTTGCATCCTTCACCGGTGTCTAAAAACAAAGCGCGTGGTGAGTTGTGCTCTGGAGTTTGGAGCGTTTAAAGCGGTTGAAACCAACTTCACCCCTGCCGACTTGGGACTTAAGTTGGTACGGAAACTACTTTATGCATTCTTGAAAGTATTTTCTCTTCAGAGAACAGCATAATTAAATTGAGCACACCGAATGACACTTATGCGTAGAAATGTTTTGAGCGGTTGTGGAACTGCGTTTCCTTTTCCCATAACGGAATTTGAACTTCTATATAACTATTAGGGAACCAATGCGATGCAGATAGCATATTTCATAACGTTGAAATATAGAAATCGTTTAATGCTTTAGTAATACAAATAATCTTTAATTGTAGAAGGTTCTTCTGATGTGCTAGTAAAATAGGACCCGTAACTGGATTGCGATCAAGGTGAAGCAAAACATCTGCAAATAGAACTGGAATCTGATGCACTTTGCTCGAATCTTTTCAAGATGAAGAAGATTTTTTACTCGCATTTGAGAGATAATTCTAACCAGACTTTAATGAAGGACAATTGTTGTAAACTATTGCAGTCTTAAAATTTCAGGAAATACGGTTTAAACAAGAATGGAATAAAAAAAACTTAGCATATTGCATTTCTACTTGAAAATAATCGACGTTATGTTAAACATGGCCTTATAATGCCTTGCCCAAAACTCATTCCAAAAAAATCCTCTTTAAACCACCCAAGACCAAAAACACGATCTATGATACCTGAACCAGTAAATGTTCTCAATGCTGACACCGTTTTCTGTGACTCATAATACTCTATACGACCTATGGACAGATACTGACTACATGGTCCAGAAATTGGATTGCCAGATGACCGCAATAGTGAGTGGTATCGAAGATTGTTGCAGAAGAACAAGATCGTGCAGCTAATAATAATACTTCTACTACAACACAGTACTGGAACAATAAACTCATCATCTCGCAACGGTGCGCAAATCTCGAGTCTTTGAATTTAAGGTGATTTTAGAAAATTGAACGATTTAATCTGTTTAAAACACATTAACGTGTTCTTATTTTCACTCACGCTGCTTCACTTGCCCATTAATGCCACTTCATGTTTCATTACGCTGGGCAATGACAGTGCAATCGGATAAAGATCGAATTTCCACTGCAAATTGTGTTTTTCAATGTGTTAATTAGGTTCTTTTTGGGACAAATCCATCCAACAGACGAGCACGCATTAGATACCCGAATAACAAACAATACTCAACCATTACAAAGCTACAACTATTCGATGCATCATCAATAACATTACTCCACCGCAAGTATGGTACGGGAGCTGGCTGGAAGGCCAACAAACGTTGTCGTTGTCGCTACCACAAAAGTATAGTTGGATAACATCGTCCCACACGTCCCTAAACCGTCACCTCTCCCCGTCACCATTATCCCAACGATTCTGGTGACCGCAGAGTTTGTGGCTTTCGCTTTTACATTGCGGACGTGGTGTACACGCGCGTGCGGGCACGCTTTTCGTATGGTCGCGGTCATTCGCGGTTGATTGTATAATTGTATCCCGAACGCACAACCCCCGCCAAAAAACCACAAAACGACGACGAGTGCACATTTGTCGAATGGGTTTTCCACGGCCTGCAGCTCTTCTGGTTCCTTCAATTGCCCGCCCCGTGGATAGGCCTCCACAAAACTCGTACAAAACAAAACAAAAAACCTCATTTACTATGCAAGTGGCGCGTGTGTATTGCTCCGGGGCTTATGCGAATGTCGTATGCAGCCGCTCGCACCAGCAACTCTCAACTGCCCGCCGGCCGGATCCCTCAAGCCATCGTCTGCTATCAATGAACTGCTGGTTCGCTGCAATCGCGCTCAAAGTTTGCAAAGTTTTATTTGACTTTATCCACACCCCTTGTTAATCATCTGCCTTTCCGCTGCTTCTTTTTCGTGTTTAATTTTTATGTTACTCATCTGTCGACACTTACAGTTTCGGTTTTGAGCGGAGAAAGTTTTGGGCCCTGCTGCACCTAAAGCCTGTCCGCCCGTGGGGTAGTGCGAATTGGGGATATGGTGCACCAACCGACAATGGGGGTGGTCTTTGCGCTTCACTTCCGGATAAAGTTTTTGCGTGATCGTCCCCCCGCTACCAGTACGCTCGAGTAGAAATGGAAGGAAAATTTAATTTTTCGCCATCCAACTTTTATATCTCGCTTCTCTGCAGTAGCAGCCTGGTCTGATCTCCGAACGATCGCACGATCTCCGTAAAACTTGTACCTTGGCTTTACTGTTCTTCAATTTTGTTCATAGCCGTGACCGAGTTCAACAGGTCCCACAATCCGAGTGGATACTGTGGAATTCTGTGAGTATCCTGGGCGGTCGGATAAAAATTTGTAGTGCTCAAACAAGCAACACAACAGCTGTCAGTTGAGCGCCGGATAGAGAGAAAGAGAGAGTGAGAAAGAGAGAGAGAGAGAGGGAGAGAAAGCACGAAGCTTCCGGCCTGTACGATCCTGACCGAAACGCCTACCAGATATACAATGCCCATCGTACGGTACCGGCCATGTGGTGACAAATTTTTATTGCTCACTGCATTGGCAAGCAGGGGCGAGACCTGGCGCTGGATACAAAACCCTTTCTTCCTTTTAATAGCTATGACCGCCGACAACGAAGATGACAACAGGCCGAGAAGTTCGAACGCAGGCTGGCTGTATGTGTGTGTGTGTGCTCCGACGGTCAGGCGCTTTGATTTATGGCATTTTCCTGATTAGGATTTTTTATGTCACACCTGCGGCTTTCCGATGCGGTCGTTCGTGGTTGCGTTGCATTCGAGCGTAACGTGTGCGTTGACGCCTTCGACCACCATTAGGACACACGGGCGTGCGTGTGCAATATTTATGATGCTCGTTTTACACAATCGGTTCCATAAAACGTGCGGTCATCACCAGCATACCATGTCTAAACGATGGCTTGCTGTTACTTAAAGCCATTTTTGTTAATATAAAGTGACTTTTAGTTACAATATTCAGAAATTATTGTAAAATCGCCAACTCTTCCTTGTCATCCGCCATACGAATGGACAAAAATCAATATTTCGAGTAACCTTGATCCACCTGTGCCAGATTCAAGAGGGCTTCGATGACCAAATTTGTTGCATATTTCTCATTTCTTGAATACCAGCTGTCGTACCGGGTATTGTTCGATGTGCCATGCTTCCGTCGTTTATTGGCGACCATTAACGTCGTCGAAGGCTACACAACAATGTGTAGAGCAAGCAAAAATGAAACAGAAAAAAAAAGTCTGTCGATTGCATTAGCCGTACAATCTTCGGTAGCGCCATTGGACACGTTCCATCACTTGTCCCACATTTCGGTCTGCTTTCGATCCGTACATACTCATCGCAAGGAATGCATTTCGCTTCAGCCAAACTCCTCATCCCTGCCCCAAATGCCCGCAGACATTGCAATGCCATCAGGGTGATTGCTTCGTAATTAAGCGCCAGCCAGACTAACCATCCAGCCAACCAACCCGAGCGCTTGTGTACCTTATTTGTATGCACCGTGCAAATGCTTTCGCTTCGGGTTAGGCTTGATTTTGCAAATGATACATAATTTATGAAAAAGGTAATGTTTTTCTATTATTAAATTTGATGTTAGCGATTGTGTCGTTTTGTTTTTTGCTTCTGCACGGTTTTTGCTCATGGTCAATGGTATGTCATAGTTTTTTTTAAATTGTTATCGAAATAAGTCATCCATGCCTTTGCAAACAAAAAAACTAAATTCTGTTTGCATTACATCATGAGCTATTATTTAAATGTTGGGAGGGTGTAAATAAGGGAGTGATGCATTAATTATGGGTGCTCCAACATAAGCGCATATCAACACATACCACGAGAAAACTCTTTAAAAATAAAAAAAATGCGCTCAAATTACTATCCTTAAGCATAAATTTAGTTTTTAATGATTAGTAGAATGATGTGCTACGAACCAGCACAGTTTCTGGAATCTCTAGAATTCCAGGAACAGTTCTGGTGTGCATACATACTAACGATATATTTGTTTTTAAGTAAATTTTAATTTGATATCAACACGTTTGATCAGTGTTTGAATTTCTCAAAATTCTGTGTTTCGATAAATGGAAATCTTAAAACAGGATCTGTAATGTAATATGAACCACTCATCGTTGAGAGAAGATTTAATAAGACAACAATTTCAAAGCATGTCCAATCATTTCAAAAGTAATCTCATCAAGCGAGTTTACTGTTCGGCGAACCAGCCAAACGAACGAGACATCGTGTCAATTTTATTAACCCTTGCCATTTTCTGTTCAACACGATTTAAAGCCAGCACAATTTTCCTTTAATGGAACTAAAAGAAGACAATACACTCTATCAGTAGCATGGCATTGTTGTATCGAGTGAGAGGAAAATGTTCTTCGGACGATTCTAAATTCTCTGTAGTGTACAAGTTAAAGAAATAAATCTAAAGGAAAGGATGTAACTGTTCGTTTTATAATAATAAATGAAAAAGAGAAGACGATTTGTTTTGTAATCGTTCGATGGATGATAGGCTGCAAATATCGTTTTCATATCAAGTGTGAGAAAAATCTTCAAATTCTATCAGATTAACACAAGATCTGGACGATTAGAATAAATTAAGTTCATATCATGTGCAACAATATGTTCAATCTCACTGGTTTAAAACATACTGTCGGAAATGTTCCATTCTTATTTAGGAATCGGATTTTGACTGAGGATAAACTGGAAAGATCTGTCTCAGTCTGTTCAACTTTGATCTTGAAGCTGGTTTATCATCCAGATTTTGATTTTCACTCAAACTCTCCAACTTGTCAGCTTCGTGAATTACATCAAAATCATCGATGTGCGATGCATGGTCTTACCGAAAACATCTGAGACCATAAAAATCGGCCTGAAAAAGACGATGTAGCTGCTTGCCGTATACTCTAGGCGTTTTCAACAGGACTTTTCTTTATGTAGTATGCAAGCAAGACGCGCAGACAAGAAGAATACACCACGGGCTAGCCAAGCTGTTTTCCGAAGCGGAGAGCACATTTTCCCGAACGGAAAAGTCTTGTCGCAGATTGGTTGCAACCGTGGAAATGGAATGCAACCCCGAGCAGCAGTTTTAAGAAACTCACTCACTCGCTCAATTGAGTGATTCAAGAAGAAAGACTACCTTTTGTTGGCAACTTTGTAATTTTTATCCCCATAAGCAGCATGCATAGATAATTCAATGAGCTTATCGTCGGAACGAATATCCATTGTATTACATCCGCATTTTAAAATCAAACGTAACATTGATACATTCTATAGAAAAACCCAACTTGACCTTAATTTGGTTCGAGTGCAACAAGAAATCGATTAGTGTCCCCATGCCCCTTAGACACGGAGGCCATTCGAGCAAAATCGGGTAAGTAGGTCAACAAACAAAACTAGCGAAGGAAATTACATATATAAATATGTACCGGGCACGGTTTTAATACATCAGTGTCTGCTATTTATTTGAGAACCATCCACCAGTTACTTCTGCAAACGGAAGTCGTGGGCGAATGCGAACAACTATGTCGTCTAACTCTTAGCTGCAACCCATATTTGAGTCTCACATTTTGTTTTCCCTCGGTTTGCGCTCGACTACGTAGGATCGTTGCCAAAAAGGAACACTCGAACGAAGAGAACGCGAGCATCGATTCAAATGCATCGCCTTCCAGGCACAGCAACTATGTGCGAACGCAGTGCGGAGCATTGATCAATATTTGGAATACACACAGATGCATCGATTGCACTGGCACGCTGTACGTTTCTTTAATAAAAGCAACGCACGAATAACTGATGTACTAAGTCTACCACATGTGAGAAAACTTTTCCCACTAGGTAAAAGCGTATTCTAGCTACACGCACCATCACCACGAACCTTTCGCGTGCAACAGCGAGCATGATTACGTGTCTACGGGGCCACTAAGAAGAATGGTCCTTACTGGGGACCAGGAGCTTGGCAGGCTAGAGTATTCTATGTTGAAATAATGGCAATTTTACCTATGTTTACGCTTGCTCACGTAATACTTCTTCCTCGGACGGAGCGTGTGAGACTGGGGGTCTCCGGTTGGGTCGTTTGGTTGCTGCAGTTTCCCGTGTACCTTTTTCTCATTCGTTTGTCGTTTGTGCGGCCATTTTATGGTGCTGATCAAGATGCATTTTTCTACTGCTCCTCCACCGACGTCGAGCGTTACGAGAACTGGCTATTGCAGTCGGCGAATGGCGAGTATCGCACAAGAAGCGGAAAAAGAAGGAAAGCTAGATAATACATTCGCATATCGTAAATGTCGCACAAGCAGTCGTCGAAGTTTGTCTGGAGTGTGTTGCAGTACATTCAGCATGCAGCACGTTCCTCGGGCGTCCCGATGCCAGCAAGAGCGTACGGCCAGATAAACCGTGTGAGAAAAAGAGACCCGATTTGCGGGAAGGGAACCGAGCTTCGGTTGGCCAGTCTTAAAGTGACATGTACCGTACAAGACAGACAACATCCGGTTTGCCTTCCTGGCGAGACCAGTTTCAACCAGCACCACCGACGACGACGCAAACGGGCGACGAATGAATGGCGAAAGAGATTGGAAAAGATAAAAGACGACATTTGACTGCTCCGGTTGGCCACCAAGCCAAGAAAGACGAAACTTTTGCATTTTGCTCCGGAACAGCACACAGCACCCTTCCCAAAGTCCTGCCATCAAAAATGCCAAAGCGGAAGCGGTCGTCGTTTGCCAGCGTCCCGAAGCGCACCAGGATTGCCTACAATTTGCCAGGACAAAACAGATATGCACATGCACGCGCAGTCAGTTCTCGCCCTCCTACCAGTGCAGTGCGGGCGAATGTCTGCACTCGAACACGAGACCTTGGGAACAGGCGCGGAGGAGGAACCAACGGAACTCCCATGTTGTCGCATATATTCATTATTATATTATGCACTTCCACTTCCCATAAACAACGGCACTCACGTACTTGTGCAATCAACCGAAACCGAAGTCAGCCCGACCCGAAGGCCTGGACCGGGGGCGTACGGGTTGGAAAAGCACTATCATTGCAACGGGTTGTCCTTAAAGATGCCGGACGGCTAGGTGGTGCCTCGCCGAACAGTGGAAGGTTGTTGTTATGTTGACCTCCTATGGCTCGGAGCCTGCCAACACCATGGTTTATTGGATATTGAGTGGGCTTCCGCAGTTCGCAGGCAAGGTTCGGATTTCTTCTCCCATCCATCGTATAGAGGCAGCCGAAGAAGGGGGTGAGAGGAGGCAGGCGGAGATGTAGTTTCGTTCTTCTTTATGCACTTGCTATCATTATTTCAGCTCATGCTCACCCACCAAACGACCCAATTCGCTGAAACGATGCAGTGCGATCCGCCATGTCCCGCTGGAATATGGTTTTTAATGAGCAAAACGGTTTCGAGAAAAACAAGCCCCATGCCCGAGTTGGCGGAGATTGGATCGTCAATTTGTTTTCCGCCATCCCGAACCCCAGCCTTCCGCACTGCCAGCTTCCGTGGATTACCAGTCAATCTGTGGCCCTTTTTTTTGTTTGCTGTTAGTTTTTTTTTCTCCCTGAGACCAATACACCGATACGCGATGATCGGTTGGTAGTTTGGGTAAATTTTGGACGCTTTTTTTGGTTTGGGTGCAGCAATCCGTAACGATTCACTGCACCCGAATGGGTGGTATGAGTCCGAAAATGTGCAATGTGATGCAGTACCATATGAGTGTTTTCATGATTCATTTTGTTTTACTTGTGGTTTTTCGGATGCTGTACCTCACTGCTCGAATGTTTGCGGGTTAAAACCCTCAATGCTGGTAGATTTCTATTTTTGTGACGTACGAGCAAGCTGATTTAATTAAAGGAAAAAAAATCGATTGGATCAGAAAATAATAGATCAGTGGGATGGGATGAATCAAATCGACGAGGAGCGTATTTTAGTGTATGTAGTTTGTTTCTAGGTTGCACATAGCTGTTGGTGCAATTGGGATTTCTGTTTTTTCTTGTTCAAATTCAAATTATTGAGCAATACGGCCAGGCCGTTCTTTACGAATAAAAAAAAAATTAAATTATTGTACTTGAACGCGGTTTAGTAAACTTACATACTAAGTACCGATGATAGATTTATCCAGAATGGCATTACAATATGAAAAAATTGTAAAAATTGATCACCTCTAGATAGTACTCCAATTATCTTAAAAATTAGCAGAACAAAGTCTTAAGGCATAGAGGATCGTCACAACAACTAGCAATACGCTTTGTCATGCCGCTGAACTGAGTTTACTGAACTCTGGTGCTCAGGGTGTGTAGATGGTTTGAGCTACTTCTGATACGATACATTTTGACAGGCCGAAGAGATCAAGTTGCTGAGAAGCAGGTCAGCATTAGTAACAAAAAGGTAAGGCAAATGTAAGTAATGACACCGTTTGAGGTACGACGATAGAATGAACTAAGTGTATGAAACCTTACTGAATAAGGACATTAAAAAATTAAATGTTTTGATCAAGCTTTCAGTATGATCTTACGGGCAAACGTGAGTAACTAAGCGCCGAACAATGGCGAGATTAGAAACAAGTCAGAGTAACAATAAGAAAACCGCGTTGATTAAAATTTCGTTTAGCATGAGATTGGCCACTTCTGCAATCGTTTTACGGCGCTAGTAAATCGTTTCCTTTCCTACATCACACTATTCAACATACTTCATTCAACAAAATTATTTTTGGATCGTTTTTTCTTCCCTGAACGCAATTTCTTACGGCAATTTCCTAAAAAATAGTGTAACATTCATTAACTCGTTAATTTTATCCCAAAGCATTATCCTTCTTTTTATTAACCTTCTTGGGCACCATAACATCAGTTTAAAGTTCTATGGATCTATTATGCTAGAAGGTTTTGGCCTTTAATTTATGCCTTCCTTTATATGATTTGTACGTGGCAGATTTAGCAGTCTTGCGAATGGAGACGAGATTAAATAATAAATTAGTTATATCCATCATAATACAGCCTAGGATCTTGGTGTCTGGATTGACAATGGCCTACCATAGTTCAATGGATGGTTGTGATACATAGCGCCAGGTGATGTACCAGCTATTTTACTATAAAAATGTTAAGGTCATAAGAGCTGGTCTAACGTAACTACGTATCACTACAAGCCCTCATGCCTAGTTCCTGGATAGCACAGCTCGTAATACAATCGGCTTACTGAAAAGAATCGCCATGGTTTTAAATTATCGTCAACTTGCTCTTCTGCTTGTTGAGCATACTGTGAAGTAGTTTGGTCTCCCACTGCAAGGATCCACATCGATCGTGTTAAACAGATAGATTGTGATATCCTGGCTGAGTTCCCACTGTCCTGCACTACTACGAATCCAAGAGTTGTATTTTCGGTCCTTAGAAACGTTGGAAATTTGTCGCTCGCTCGCATACCCATCCCGATTAGATTGCACCAATTCTACCGATCTTTATCTCTAATTTTTCACTCTTTAACTACGGTCCATCATTCCATGCTGATTTTATAGTTGCTTATGGTGCGGTTATATTCTTAGACTATTTCTTAGCTTTTGTACATCTATTGTTAAGTATAGTTTGTGCAGAGAGAGGCCGAGCGCCGGACTGACTATCCTGCTACGTGTAACATCAAGTCACAGAAAGCCAGAATTGGAGGGCCAAGACCTTTGAGTTTGTTGTCCCAAAAAAGAAGAATTTGTATTGAGAGATAATAGCTCAATTTATGAATAGAAATAATTTATAAAAATACCGTTATTATTATACGATATAATTATACAGTATCATGGAACTACGACGATGTAAGATGCTAGCCATTCTAACATCCTGCCATTTCCAACATCCTAGACTTAATATATTCGGGTCTGGATAATCGTCCTGAGTATGATATTTGGATAAGGGGAACATTCGATAGCGAACCGTTCATGCACCAATTACTTTTACAAATAAATAATCATAGAAGAAATTTTTCGGAAGGAAAAGTGTGCTTCCACAATTACGCAATTATACGCTCATCATACGAATACATCATAAATCGTAACATTATGAAAGCGTCTGCTCAGTGCATCAAATACCATTATAAAGGTCAAGTTCAGTTTCCCTTCAGCACGTTTAAACTGTCGCTGGCTAGAATGCACTAGAAATGTAGGGACACTTTCGCTGTTCCGTCGGTCGGCCTTACACGCGGTTCGGCACGCGCATCCCGCATCGCCAATGTTCGACGGTCGAACGAAACAGCATGCCAATACTTAAGCATCCCGATCACATTCGAAATTGCCCGGCTACCGGCAGCCATCGTGGCGGACCGAACGTCACGTCGCACAAATTTGTCGCACCGAAACTCTACCCAATCAACGCCACGCCAAGCTCACTTTCGGGGCTTTCGACTACGGTGGGTAATCATCGCACGCACACGACGCAATCGAACCTGACCGAATAAGTGAGTAATTTATTTCAATTTCACTCCACCAGACGTGTACCATTTCGCCGGATGAGTTTGGTGGATTGTTGGAAGGGGTGGGGGAGTAAGACGGGTTTGGAGTACCCACCCACTACCACCACTAAGCGCAAAAACACATCCCATTTGCATCGCAATGGACCATCTTTTTTTCTTCTCAACCCTCCCCACAGGGCACGTATAGGTGTGCATATTCAAAGCACAAAAATCGCACCAGCCGCGTTTATTTTCGATATAAAAGCAAATTGCTTCGAACGAATTTCAGTCATTGTCGGTGCAGGGGTTTTTCTGGGACCCGATTGACGGATACATCTCGATCGTGTTTTTTTGTTGTTGTTTGGTGTGTTTTTGCTCGTGTGCGTGTGTGTGTGTTGCGGGTACGTGTGCGATAAATCGACGGTCGGGTCAGTGTGGCAAAGGCTCCGAAACATTGTGACGCTAGAATCTGCTAGAACACACCTTCCTTCTCGGAGCGACTGCACAACAAAAACAGACAAACAACGTGGAAACAAATTTGTAAAACGATGAAATCCTTCCTGGTGAGT
Source organism: Anopheles stephensi (assembly GCF_013141755.1). Taxonomy (NCBI): domain Eukaryota; kingdom Metazoa; phylum Arthropoda; class Insecta; order Diptera; family Culicidae; genus Anopheles; species Anopheles stephensi. Next base: position 42,806,054 of record NC_050202.1, read on the forward strand.
TTTGTTGATGTTTGCTTCCGAAGCGTCCCTTTATCCCCTTTGCCCAGTGCGTTTCACACCGTTGGTTGAAACGGATTTGATTTCCGCGAGTGCCACCATAGAGAAATACGCTACGCCACGCCGGTATTCGCACGGTTTCAGTTTCGCTCCTTTCATGACTTAATTTTTTCGGCCCGTTTTCTCGAGCATCATCAGCAAGGCAACAAAACCGCGTCCGCGTTGCCTTTGCGCCTCGTTATGTGAAGGATCACGTTTCACAACGCACCAATAGAACTTCCCACAAACGGCATGAAGGAACACACGCGAAAAGAAATAAAGCAAATGAAACCATTTAAAAGAAAAAGGCAACATAAAACCGTGATACCAAACCATGCCATTAATAAATTAGAGTAACCAAAAGTGAAAAATTGACAGCAGAATGGGCTGGCTGGCTGGCCATTCCGTACGCACCAGGGACAAAAAAAAAATGGAAACGCCATGAGCGAAAAACAAAAGTGAAATATTGACGAATCAAGTTCCGGAACACCCTGCAATTGCTTGGCTGTACAGCTTCGGTTGGAGTTATACGTTGGTCATTTTATTATTTTGGTTGGTGTTGTTATTGCCGCTATGATCACGTGTAGTTCGTGTGTGTTTAAAATTTTGATATGCAGCACTAGTTAGGAAAGCATCATTTTTTACGATTATAAATATTTGAAAAAAATGTATGCGTCGCTGTGAAAATATCAAACTTCAAATAATGTTTGCAACTTTTTTCCGGCGTAAAATAGAGGAAGTAAACGATAAATTAAAAAAAGGTGTAAAAACAAAAACAATCATCCCAATATGAGTGCTAACTCGACCGCGATTCGATAAACTTTATGCCAAACAGCAATCCTTCCAGCCAGCGCGAATGATGCAAAACGCATGATGAAATCGCTAGAACGACTAATCATATTCACTGCCGGACGGACCCGCCGTGTTCGTTTTTTTTTAATAGACCATAAAGTTTTATGACCTAACAGAATTACTATGTTTTTCTCCACCAAAACAAAAAAAACACACACACAAAATTAATAGAGATTTTATATTGCACGATATCGCAGGCTGTGCAAAGCGTCGTCGGGTGTTCAGTAAAGGGATAAAATAAATCCCGCTCAATCATGCAGAAACGTATTTGATGATGGTAATATCAATTAAATTAATGGTTGTAAAACTAGCATGAAACCCCGATCGATTCGAGCAGTTTATTTTACTTTTTTAGAATTGGCGTGCATCGTTCAGCAACATGTATTGCTTCGCATCATTACGGAATTGCAGATTTATATGTTTGTTGGGCGCCATCTTTTTTTTGCGTAACGTTATAAAATGGTGGAAAAAGTTCATCCGGATTTTTATAACTTTACCAACAAACAAAACCATTGTGAGATTTTCTGGAAAAAATCAATTACTACGATTCTGCGCCAACGAAAAATTTGATTATATTCATTAAGGTACGGCAATTAATGTACTCTTCTCGGTCGCTAAGAAATAACACAGCACATCGATATGATCGTGTGTGTGCTTGTATGTGTTTGTGCGCGCGCGTGTGTGCCACCTCCCCAAAATACGAGTAAACAAACAAACAAGCACAAACAGGGAAAAAGCGAAATAATAAAATCGAAACCAAAGCTAGAAAAACAATCAACAAACGGGATGGCACGGAATCAATTTCTAATTCTGTTTGCTCCGTTCGCAAACCCGCCACCAAAGCGACACATCCCGATCAATCGTCAGCCAAAATGCTCACGGTGTTTGGTCATTTAGAGCGAGGTTTTCCCCGGCCCATGCCACCCAAAACCACGCGCATCGCATCCCCCCATTCAGCAGTATGTTCGTGTTTATCGAAAAACATCATCACGGGAACATGATACTTCAAGCTACAGTTCCGATTCGTATATGCGTGCCGGGGAAAAAGGATATCAGCATGATGCGTTTTGATGAGAAATCGTCTCGCCCAGGATGATGGGAAGCGAAAACAGCGGCCATACACATGCACACACACACGCACACAGAAAAACGGAGGGCATGGCCATTGGGGCGTACATGTTTGTCGGTCGCTGGACGACGATTTTCAAACACACACGCACACGCACGCACCTCACTGTGATCTAATCGCACAGAAATGGAAATCTCCTTCGGAAAAGCGCACCCGGACCAATACGGTCCTAGAGAGTGGGTAATCGTTTAAATCGGATCATTTTCATATAGATGAGTAACGGGCTGTCGCGGCTGACGTCATCGTCTCATTTGTGGTTGTGTGCTGCGACAACGACAACGACTGCCTGCAGGCACGGTGATTGATGTACCAACCGTCCGGTTTGATCTTTGGTTCGATGGGCTCGCCAAAAGCTTGTCACTTTCCCATCGTCCGACCGAACGGCCAGCGTACTCTGCCGTACGCCACAGTCAATGCTTTTTGTATGTAAATATTATTGCCACGATGTGTGAATAAAATGCACACACTCAAACGCGCGCACTCCCTCCAAGCACGAGCAACACAAGCACGAGTTGGTTGTAGGACAGCTTGTTTGGTTGCACATTTTTGGCCCAAATTTAGTCGCCACCGGGACCCACAAAATGGCACCATGGCTGGTGGAATCTAACATGCGTTGCTTGGCATAAAATGTTGAACCCCGCTACTACTACTACTACTACTACTACTACTACTACTACTACTACTACTACTACTACTACTACTACTACTGCTGCTGCTGCTGCTACCACATGCAAACGGGTCATTATAAGAGAGCATTGCACCGAGAGGACCGTGCCGCTTTCCAGCTTCTTGCCCGTCCATTACTTATCGATTCTAAAGACATTTCGTGGTGCCACACACAGCGAAAGCTGACTTTCTTCTTCAGCTGTCAAGCGGTCGTTCGGCGCAGTTTTTATTCGGCGCGAGCCTTCTTTGTGCGAAGCGAGACCCATACCCGGGGTGGTCGTAAGAGACTTCAAGATGAATAAATCATGCAATCGGAAATCCATTTGTGGTTCCGCCAAACCATATGTTATGATATGAATCTTCACAAAGTGTCTCGATTTTTTTGTGTGTTGAGGTTGCCCATTTCCCATTCCACTTGGCATGCGCTTGTTTAAAGTGATAAAAGAAGTGATGAAATCTATTGATGAAATTGATGCGCTGTGAAGGACAAACCTCAAATTCTCATTCTTAAATGATTTTTTTTGGCGTGAAAAATGGATTGACCGTATTCGTTGAAATAATATTTAACGATCTAAGATCCAGGAATAACAAATAACGGATTTATGAGCTTTTGTTTGGGACGAAATAGGACATTTCAAGATAAACTAATGCACATTTAGAAGTATTTCAAATATTTCTGGACCGGAAACATTTCAACAATATGCTGCATCGGCAACAACTAAACCAACATATTTTAATTCTAGAAATGGTTGCTGAAAGAACCATGGAGGAGCCATAGCATTGACGGGCTTTGCGAGCTTTACGCTGCTCTGATCATTTTGCAGCTGGTTGAGCAGTTAATGACATGAGAATAGCATCGCATGACTCATCCCATGCGATCTTTTTAGCCCTCCATATGATCAGAAATGGCGTGCAAGACTAAGATGGAGTGATGGCGTTCATGACGTTAAGTTTTGCGAGATTGTAGATCTTATATGATCCATGCTGTCATTTCATTCGTCTTTCAACATTCTACCGTGAAAAATCTCAAGTTAAGCCTAAGGAACGAAAGACTAGGAAGGATAAGTGTCAGGGAAGCTCGAGCCTGGAACGCAGCAAGAAAGGAATTGATGTCGAACAGATTGGCAAAGTTATTTGAGGGACGCACTTGTTCGTGGAGAGGATATCTCTTTTGAGTGAGTACAAAATGAGTTTACATGAACTTCTTCCCAAAAATCATACTTCTTCATAAAAATCCTGCATTTCCAAGATCTTAAATACTTGTACAATTTTTCTACGACAGCATTGATGAGACTCTCATCGGATTCTACTTTGCTGGCGTCCAACAATTTTTGATTCAAAGCTTAATTGCTAAATGAAACCTCAGCCTAACTCCACATTAAACGACGGTTCAATCGTTTTACCTTCAAAAGGAGTCCTAAATGCATTTAAAAAAAAATTGCTCTTGATTGCGATTGATGCACATCATGATAATTATTAATACTTGGCGCGCTCATCAAGTGAATCGTCTAGATAAAAGTATCAATCAGCCTTTCGGCTCAATTACATCGCTGCAATTGGTGCACATCTAATGCACATCATTAGTGACGAGGAGTTAAGTGCTTTCCACAAATATCCCTGTGCAAACTGTGTGATCGAAGCCATTCTTATCAAACCGCCAAAGGGCGCTTCCGTTTGACTCATCAACTTTTTGATTGCAACCGCAATCAGGACACGAAGCAAAGGAAGCAACAAACACGATGTGCCATCGATGGGGGAACAAAAAATGAGCAAACTACTATTGAAGTGAAAGTTTACTTTCGTGGCTGCTCTTCTTAGCGCGAAGGGTTTAAGTATTTCACACACACAACAAAAAAGCAGTCTCTATCATCGTTTGACTTTGGTGACATTTTGCATTCCCTTTTTCGGTCGCCATGTATAGAGGGAGAGAGAGTCTGAACAGAAGCGAAAAAAAAATGGTCATCTAAGCACATTTTGATATCGATGCGTTCCGAGCACGGAACGCCACAGACTTGAAGCGCTTTTTTTCAATCATCATTAAATGTAGCTCAGCAAAACTTGATTAAAACCATCGACCCGATAGGGTAAGGTCGTCTCGTGTCATCTTGTTTTACTATAACGATTTCAATCCCGAATGGCGGAACAGTTCGAGAAAGTACAACGAGAGACGGGAGATCGATCCTAAGTCAACAACACCGGTCCTAACAGCAGTACGCGACATTTCGGGCGCCCCGGTAATATCGATATTTCCGGTACAGACACCCCACCCTCAACTCCAACTAAGCACACTAAAGGTGATACATAAAAATCTGGGCGAAAAAATAGACCGAAACCAACGACACTGCACACCATCGCCGGCCAGAGTTCCAAATACGAACCCACGTACGTAACATACCACCTCCTATCACGGTCAGTAAGGGTGGATATGGGCTGCCAACATTGTAAGCCTCGTGGGGTGGCAGGATACGAATGTCCAATGTTTGTCACCGACAGTGGCGGAAGGACAATTATAAGCACACGGCTCGGTAACCAATGCAGCCAACCGTGACCAAACGATGGGTGGTTGGTCGAGCCTGAGATGTCATTAAAATTTCACGCCTTCACACATTTTGACCAGGACATATTCCGGCACCCAGAACACTGGTCCACCAATTTCGGGACACGGGAGAGACGGAGAAGAAAAAAGCACACAAAAAACGCTGCGACCTCAGATGCAATAGACCGAACGAAAGTGACATGATTGTGGTCAGCTCGTTCCACACCACTTGAACGCTCTGGTACCGGAGAGAAGATTGTATAAATAAAACGGTTGAGCGCGGTTGGCGATTATTTAGCTGTTTGCGTTTTTCGGGTGGATCCTGGACCGAGCAGTACACCGAAATTTGTGCTACATCGGAGGTTGTGTACTCGAATCAAGAAGAATCAATAGCACAAATTAAACCGGGCGGTTGATCAAGCCTCGTACCGCTCGTAACATTGGTGGATATGGCGGCGAGTGAAGCCATACTTTCAGCGATTGTTCACACCATCGCCTTGAAGGTGAAAAGTTCCGAACAAACCACCGCGCTATCATCGGATCGTACGGAGCACACGGACTCGGAACAAAACCAACCTGCCAATAAGGTACAGTGTGCTGGTGCTTGGAAAGTGTTGGGACTGTTTACTACGTATTTATTTCACCTCAACAACAGCCCCGCAGCTGCTTATTGCGTCGGGAAACTTGCACAAGAGAAGTACTCCACACTTTTATTGTTGTCTGGGCTTTCACGCGATTCTCGAGGCTTTTCTTACGACTTTCACCGAAGTACTCGGACTTGGGGGATCTTGGGGTATTAATTTTTTCGCTCGCTCCATCATCTCCACTCACACGCCTCTTGAGCAAAGATCTGGATCCTTACGTTACACTTTGCTTTCCCGCCGGCAGAGCAGTACGGTGCGGCATGGATGTAGGGAAAGTTTTTTGTTCCACGAATCTTTTCCCTCATCTTTATTTTCATCTCGCGTGCCATTTGTCTTGCCTAGGTAGCGAGCTTACGGTGGTCTGGTGCTTGTCCGTCTTCCCGGTTGCTGTCACCTTCCCCTTTTTACCACCCTAAAAGACAATGAAAGACACCCCATTTCGCGGTGATATGGCTCGAGTAATAAATTTCATTTTGGAAAACCATTTTTCCAACCATTCCACTCTTTTCTTCTCACACTCTTCCGCTTTCTGTACGTCCGTCCAGCCGACTCCGGGCCTGAATCTGAGGATGAGGACACGCGACAAGTGAAACCACGGACGGGAGACGGGCGGGCGAGCCAATCAATTGGACCTGCCGGAGAGTTTGGCGGATTAACGCGCTCGCTCCGGAAACTCCGGAAGCGCGCAGGTACCAAGATCCCGACGGTTCAAGACTTTCGTTTGCCTCCTATCAATCGTGCCATGGAAAGAAACCCATTTTTCTTATCCACCGACATTTAAATAAATATCGACATACAACAAGGGGCGAACGCGATTTACCGAAGGCCGAAGCTAGAGCAGAAGCAATGGTTGGAAAAACGATCACGAAAAAATTTGCACCGAGGGCGGATGCAAACTTCCGGTGATTTTTCTTGTTCCCGTCTCGCACCACCACCGATACCGCCACCTGGAGCAGTAGGTGCTCCATTGCTTTCTCATTCCCGGGACATTTTGCAATATCTAGCTTGCTATTCTGTTCTCGTTGTACTCGTTTTTTGTTGCTGTAGCAAACGCGTTAAAGCAAAAAGCGGCCGCTTTTCCAGAAAGCTTTTTGGCAGCACCGGAGCGAAATTTCCTGTCCAACATACCACCCCTCGCCCCTCATTTCCATTTCTCCTGCCCCAGGGGACCCATCGGTTCAATTGAAGGGATTGATCTTCTCCGAACGGTTTCAAGATTGTTCTATGAATTTTATTTTCACCCCCGTGCCCTCAGCACCTCCCGCGCATACTCAGCAGGGTTCGAGTTTTGGGCTCCTTATCCCAAAAGTCATTCGATTGAAAGTGACAATTTTGTTACATTCACTGATTAGTCCGGGCACGAAAAGTGATGTTAGCAAACAAAACCGGATTGAACAATTCAAATCCAGCGCGTGGGCAGGTGCTCGGGGACGGATTAGAACACGGCCCCAGTACCTGGAGACCTACAATGGATCGATAAATGTGTTTTATGTTTCACTGTTTCGTTTCGATCGGTTTCATTCGACCGCATCAAGGTTCACACAATGGCTTTTGTCCGTCTATTTTCCAGGAACTGGATGGCTACGCATTATTTACGCCACCTCTCTCGATAATGACGATGCTGTTAGCCTTCGTCGGTGTTTCAGTTTCAATTATGCTAAAATCCTTAGAGCGCTTTTATGTTTCTGCACATAGTGTGTAATATTTAGCTACCGGAATTTTGGGTAAAAACTCACAAGTGTCAACAAAGACTTATTTTAGTTGACAGAACAATCTAATTGCATTATTGCAAAATTGTGAAAATGGGAACTAAGAAGATACCCAAGAGGATCGCAAAGCGTGAAGGATGTCATTTGGCCAGAGTTTATTGCATCAAATAGTCTATGCGGGATAGACCTAAGCAACGAATGCCTGGACATTTTACGAGCGGAATTCGGTTTATATCAATATTTCTAGCAGCCTTGAAACTTGCCATAGAAGCCAACATATCTCAAACATCTCTGAAGAGTTTCATAAAAGAAGACTTGAGCGTAACTTTTAGAGCCAGAGTCAAATTACAGAACGTGTAAAACAACTAAGAGTGTACTCCTTTGTTGTAGTAAAAAAAAAGTTTTAATTTTGATCTTCGACGCAAATCTGTTCAGTATCAATAATGTGTTCGATAACCGCACGGATCGCTTCACTTCATCCGACAAGCTTGAGGACATTCCCGAGAAAGCCAAGTTTCTACCTAAGCATCCGGTAAGTGTCAAGTGTTCGGCTCGGTGGCATCTAATGGTTTGAAAATGTCGCCTGTTTTCTTGGGCGCTGGTGTTAAACTAAACACCGTAGTGGATATTAGGATTTTGAAGGATGTACTTTCCACAATGAAGTTTATATTCTCAGAACATTGTGCTTAAAGACAGGTGTTGGTAAGCTTGAAGTTGTGGCTCAAAGTTTCGGAGCCTGCTAGCAGTTTTTCTTTTTCTTCTTGACCTAACGACCTCTCAGGTCATGTCTGCCATTTTTAGCTTTCTATACTTTTTGATACAAAGTAGTTGAATAGTCAGTGAACGACTAGGATACCCGGTCCTGCCATGTGAAAGCCAGTGTCGCTGTCGACTCTACCATCGGGGCGCCCCTTTGCTTGCAGACTGGACCTTTAATGCTTCAATAATTCTTTTTGGGGCAACAATTGAACCATAAACCTAGCAAATATGTCTCCTCAGTATGAAACTCCAGAAGCTTATTATAACAGGCATGTAATAGACGATGTTGGAGAACTACGTTCAACGGCTACGGCTCTAACATCATATTGAGAATGTTTTTCCTGAATATAGGATAGACATAGTGGCGAGCTTTTGAGGTACTAACACATCGAATCTGCGTATCGGGCCAAAGTCAAAGACCAAGCGGAGACACTATACGACCAGCGTTATGGAATTTAGAGCCTTTTAAATGATCGAGCCTCTCAGGACCGCTCAGTCAGCAACAGGAGCATACATTTCTGCAGATATGGACGAGGCATCTTGAATGCTCTGGGCTCCACACATCTACTGAGTATGTTTATACTATGATAGAAATAGATAGCCCCTGGATACAAATAGAGTGCCGCCACGTGAAAGAGGCTTATGGACATAAATTCACTTTTTTAATACTTTAAAAATGGTAAAACTCATCGTTAAAAATACCATTACAGCTTTCCATCATTCACATTGTAAATTCGGTGTGTTTGCCTGGTGTAAACAGCGTAGAACAATTATCACCAAAAGCCATAACAATAATGAGCTTACTAAAATATGTATCATTAATTTGTGCAATCACCAAACTTTTTTACGTTCCCGGTTAGTCAACTAATGTGGATGCAATTTAAAATCCATGAACATGGAAGTAAAGCCCTAGCCACGCGATATTGGGCGCGTGCATAAACGCCGCACGAATAAATTAATCCGACACGTTGCCGGAAGCGTAACGTAGGTAACGTAATATCTAGGACACACTCAATCCCACCCTGTCGCGTAAAACAACAACACACCACGTACCCAAAAACGGTACCGATGCGCCAGCCAAGCAGCGTCGTGCATTTCAAAACAGGCACACACGCACGCACACACACATAGTCAGACGGTTGAGGCAGTGGACAGAGTTGCAATAATGCGAAACGATTTTACAATGCGTTTTTGTCATACGTAAAAACCCAACCCTGCGGTCAAACCCCAAAGTGTGCGGGGAAGTGAAAACAAACCAAACAAGGTCCATCCGGTCCGATGGTCCGGTTGGCGAAATGCATTTGACGCAACGTTGTTACGTCCCATACCGTGTCCACTCTGTCTCGACTGTGGACCCTGTGCATTAATTGGGTGCGCTTATCGATGCCACACGATGTGTCTACGGTGCGACGATGCGATGGTGTCCGATGATAGGACCGCGTGACTTTACCGTGGTGGCATAACATCTATGCAACTTTTACCATGCAACCAGGCAGAGTACTACCGCGACTGACAATAAGCCGTCACACGATGCGCTGATAGTAGCATCGGTAAAGCTTTCGCGCGGTTTCTGCACAACGACCGGGTGCCGTGTTCAATTCGCTAAAATCAAAACCCAGTCGCCCATCGCGACAACAAACACCAGAGCAAAAATTTCGATGACATTATTCACGAACGGAAATTTTTCGACTTCCACGTAATACTCATTCCCCAACCTGGCAGCGCGGTCCAGGTGGTACGAAGGGGTGCTTCCGGTTTCCCAGCCGCCCGCACGCCCGCCAAGCGACAAAGCGAGTGAGTTCTTCTGCGTTCTGAACGTGCACAACACAGCCCCACCCGAACCCGAACCAAAACTGACAGGTGTTTTAATGTACGGGAAACTGTATAAAATTCATTGGCATCACGTGCATCCTTGGTCAAACGATGTGGATAAACGAAAACAAAGCAGTTTGGAAGGGAAAATGGCTGAATAGAGGGTGACAGGTTTAGGTGCGATAGAAACTCCCATTTAGGCTGGGTTTGGGTACACATTTATCTACCTTAGGCCGGATCTGTACGATTTCGTTTCCGATAAAAGCTTCCTTTGACGCATGTACGTTTACATATTAGTTTGTTTTATCACGCCGGGTGTGACAACCAGCGACGTGGAGCTGTTCAAACCGGATTATGGCTTCGCTCGCTTCTTTGTATAAAGATCTGTTTCAAGGAATTTGTTCAATTGTTTTGTAACTATATGTATATTGGCAAACAGCATTAGCGAAAGGTCATATCCAAGAATCCAATTAAATTTGAGCGCGGATTAACATGAGCGTGAATGTAAAAACTCAACCGATTGACATTCTTCTTCTTGTCAAACATTTTCTTTCAGATTCTGTTTGCCTGCATGGTGTGCACGCTTGCTCGCCCAGAACCGGAACCGCCCCGTGCGCGCATTGTCGTGCCGGCCAAACAGCAACAGCTGCCCCAGTACGAATATGGAGCTCCAAAGCCGGAGTATGGACCACCAGCTGAGGAGTACGGACCACCACCGCCCACCGTGTACGGTCCGCCGGCCCGTGAATATGGTCCTCCACCGAAACTGATCACCAAGAACGTGTACGTCCACGTCCCACCAGAGGAACCTACCGAGATCATCAGAAGTCCCGTGCTGGAGGCTCCCATTCCCAAGAAACATTACAAAATCATCTTCATCAAGGCGCCAGCACCACCGGCACCGATCAAGCAGGTGATTCCACCACAGCCACAGGACGAACATAAGACGCTGGTGTACGTGCTGGTCAAGAAGCCGGAGGAACCGGCACCGCTGGAAATCCCCGTACCGGAAACTACCGAGCCCAACAAACCCGAGGTCTACTTCATCAAGTATAAGGAGGGCGAAAAGGAACCACACAAGCAGTATGGGCCTCCAGCTCCCGCCTATGGACCACCCTCCGGTCCGGCTCGGTATCAACAGTTCTAGGATCGAACACATGCTAGCCAACAGTAGCCGAGTGCTCAGGGATTCGCAATGCGAAGCGAACGAAACTCCCGTGTTGTTATCGTTGTTATAGGGTTTATGTGTTAAGTTTTTAAAAGAAATGTTTGAATACGGTGTTGTTGTTTCATCCGATCCCTCGTCTCAGTGCATCATCCTCAAACGAAGTTCACTGTTCTCTAGCACCACTGAGCAAAAGGATTAATGACTTCATTTTTACTACGAACGCTCTCAACCCAACTTAAAAACGTCTTCTCAGCAACAGGACACTCGTTGTGAGAATGATGAAGAATCGATCGATTGAAATAAACTTCCAATCTCATCTTAAATAAATGTTATTTCAGTCACAACACACAATACGATGACACTAGCCGCTCGAGTTCTAATGATCCATACAGCCGATATAAAACAAACGGAGGGTTTGTTTTCTTTCGTGTGCGTTCGAAAGGGGTAACTCGTATCGAATCGTCCTACTGTGTCCTGCGACATCAGACGTACCATCAAACACTGGTGGTCTGCTTGTCTGGCGTGTGAGTCCTCATCAGCACTACTACCACCGCACTGCTAAACACTATCAAGATCTACCAGTGTTGTTAATAGAAAAACAAGCACCATAATCTAGAAATTGAAAACGAGCCTCTCTCTCTCTCTCTCTCTCTCTCTCTCTCTCTCTCTCACTCTCTCTCTGTAAATATTGATCATCTATCTATTTGAATTGTCGTTCGGTATGGTTTTGTCATATGTTAAAACTTCAGCACACCTGAACAAATGGTACTATCTACCGTTCCCCCTTCACACACCGGTATGTCCATTTGTGTTACAAAAGAATCTGAATGAGTAGCAAACGGTTCACACAAACAGATTCAATAGATAGTACGGGACGAGTTTTGTTGGCTGTAAGGACACACAAATAAGCAAGCGGCAGGAGCGTCTCCATCGGTGGAAATAGAATTAGGAAGACCGATTTGTTGAGTGCAAATAGAGCTTAATAGGATTTTTCTGCTTCAATCTCTTTTGCACTTATTCTGATTCCACCTGGTGGTAAATGATTTTGCAAACGTACGGTCGGTTCATTTTTGCCGTCTTGGTGTTGGTAGCAATCCCATCGCATCCCCTACAAACAGCGCGTATGTAAAAGATTACACGTGTGCTGAATAGTAATGGAAAGTGTACGATGTAAATTGACGAAGGAAGGTCGTGTTTACTTTTTGCCTGTTCGATCCCAACAATCATTTTAAGGTGCGTGTTCTGGATCTTGTAGATTATGGGAACTTTTTTTCTTTCTAGAAAAGAATTCGTGTGTTGTGTAAACATCATTCTTAGTTCAAACAACGTCCCATTCAATGGGTGTTCACTATTGAACACAGGACGACATCGTGCTTTCGGTCCCGCGTGAGGATTGTATGAACTGTTGCATGTGGCTCAACAACAATAAATAGTTTTTGAATAATTGTCGTTTGACTATTCCAATACTCCATGCTTAAGGGCGAGTGCTCACTCTTCGATTACAGCAGATATGAAAGGACTGAAGAATACAGCGCTGGATATAACCACACCATCGCTTCAAAACAAAACCACGTGATTTGGTAAAATGTAAAAAGTTTAAATGTAAATAAATGAAATATCATAAAAATAGTTTAAACAATTAGGAGTTTCCTTTGAAAAATAAGATAACCTGGAAATCCATTATGACTTTCATTTTGCCACTCCGACAAAAATAACATAAGTGAGACCATGAAGTAATATTGTTCATCAAATATAAAATTTAATAACATCATTTGCGCATAACCTTGCTCGGTTATTCTGAACGGTAAGTGTTTGCAGGTTTTACATTTGTTTTGGCTCTTTTCAGATTGTTGATGTTATCGTTTAGATTCAATAACTTCCGAACGAAAAAAAAAAAAAAAATACAACGATAAGGTGAGATATCCTTCCTTTAAATGTTCACTGTGATGAGATCACTGTGTACGAGTCGAAGCTATTTGGAATAAAAGAAAAATCCTCGGGATTCGGTCCTAGCACGTTAGTACGGAAAGTGATTTTTTTTATTCATGAAGAATGGCTTTGCCGTATTACTACACAGCTAGAGCTTGTAGCATATTTTTTAAAGCGCTATAAGTCGTATTTTGTCGTCAATCGAAGGTATAGCCAATGCTTTGAGATAAAGTTATATTTTGTACAAAAAAGCTATTTTCGTCAACGGTTTATACCAACAGTTCCATAACAATTAAATTAGCAAAAAAAATCCTTCACAAGTATCAATCAACGAAAGCGATTCTAAGCAGTGTTATTAATAAACCTCACATAAATACCTAGCGCCTAGCGCCTTTCTCCGGCACTAAATGAATAACCAAATTCACCCAAGTGGAAGCATCCTCCTAAATACCCATAAATGTGGTTGAACCGTGCACAGTACTTACCGTCATGCTGTTCAGCAGAAACGTTATCGTGGCACCGGGCTTCGATGGTGGGGTAGAACAGTTAGCTCGCAATATATCACCAGGGTCGTATTTGGTGTGTTCCGTCCAAAGGGTCGGCGGTGAGTGAGGCAATTCTGGAAAGAGATGCCGCGAGGCGGCGGCAAACAAAAAGAAACGTCAAAACCTATCCCGGAACCAACCCAACACCAACCAACTTTACTAGGAGACGCTGTAGAATAGTAATGAATGAACGCTCGTAACTCGTAGCAACGGGAGTTTATTTTCGGTGCATAACAAACTGGTAGCGTTCTCTGGCTGGAGCAGTAGGCAATGGCGCAAGTGCGTGGATGAAAACACAAAAGGATTGCTTGCTTGTACAGTTTTCCGTGAGTGGATGGTAGAGTTTTGGGTGATTCCGTGTCGCTTGCCAGAGGTCCACGACGAAAATGGTGCTTCTTCAAGAAATCTACTGTCCGGAGCAGATTGTAATACCCGAAAATTTCCACATTACTCTTAAGCAATACGCTAAAGGTTTGTTAAATAGTTGCGGGTATCATCGCGCGCGTGCACACACAGAAAACGGGTGCATCGGTTTTACATGTTTGTGTGTACTTCCACAGCGGTCATACGAACGCAGCCATTTGATTTATTACGATGGTCGGCAGCATATTTCCGATGTTTGGCGCTCAGTGTTCAGCCGCCGGTAAAGTCGCGCTACGAGCCACCGGAGCGTCGTGGAACCCTGACCGCTGGAATTGTTCGAGTACTAATTGATCAGGTAAAGGTGAACTTGAGGCAACTTCGCCGTCCAACGTCAAGGTTATTGAAACCAACTACCCAAGAGACAGTGTCGGTATTTTGCCGTTATTGTTGAGTACGTACAACGATGTGTCCCCGGATTTTTGTGCACTGTGGCTAACGATGTTTGCAATTCATCTCATAATTTATTGCTCACCTTCCCATCTTTCCCGATCTCAACAATTTTCCCCATTTGCCCTCTTATCGAAAAGACGTCGTCCTATCAACAGTGCCTGAGATAATCGTTCCCCCTAACTGTACACTATTCAGGGCACAGTCTTCTGCACTGTACCATCTCTTAAATGCGCTCTACGTAATGCGTCTACGTTGTATGCATAGTGCAATAGCTTAGCTATAAATTAAATGCATGATTAAGTTTTTATACACTCAACTCGAGTAAATCTTCAACAAGGTTTTTACACTTCGTCCTTCTCTCGTGTTTTGTCTCTCTGGCTGTCTCTGTCCCGCCCTAACTGCTAACGCTGCTAGAGACAGCACTTCAGTGGCACTTGTGTTTTTAAACCGCAAAAAACAGCCACTACTACAAATTCATTACATTTCTGCAACAACGATTTACATTGCACACTTGCACCAGCTCATATTAAAGGGCGGAGAGCATTGTGCAAACAAAATGCAAAACTAGACCACTCCACTTGCCACTTCCGCTTACATCCCCTTCGCAAACCGCACGACCGCATCATCTCGGGGACTCGACTACTTGTAGTTTGTACCATCTTACACTAGATTCTCACATTATTCTTTTTTCTTTCTCTATCTCTCTTCTTCTATGCTCTACAATTCCGGTGCCATTTTCTCTGTGCTGGGCTAATGTTTGCCATCGCCCCAATGCCTTGTCGGGGAGAACTTGCGGAACAGCTTGGTAAAGGTTATTACGTGCACAAGAGGATCCTTTTGGAGAAGTGGGAAGGTTTATGTCTTCCGGAAGTAAGAACCGTTGTTTTATTGGTCATTTTGTTAGCTCCAAAAACAACAATGAATTCCCAAACATACACAGATATACATGCGCTGAGTATTCATTGTTGTTTATAAACATGCTTCATATATTAGCATGTTGGATGCCGGTCCTGTTTGACTGGTTTTGCTAGCCACTAGCACAGTCTATTCCTAAATCTCTTCCTCTATTCCACTATTCAACTACCCTTTGGGTTGCTCAACGCATCGAGACAGGAAGACTTATTGAATGTGTTGTCACTGCTTCGCATGCTGAATTGGTCCCAGCTACACTGGCTGAAGATTGTTGCCGTTTTCATTGGTCAACTGTGTAAAGTAAGTAGCGGTCGGTCGGTAGATGACGGTAGTAATACTGGCTATGATGGGGTCCCTTAATGGTACCGAAGACACTCAATTATCTGCGCTCAAATACCAGAAAGAGAGAGTGTCTTGCCATGCTTTACGGGTGGATCCCATGCCTACGCTCGCTTGCTCAGACATGCTGCAGATTCACCAACCTTCTCTACCAACTAATGCCCAGGACTTTGCGAGAACCGCAGAAATGATCTGTGAAATGTTAACCGAGGATCCGGAGGGTGGCGCTGCGTCGATACCGTTCTGGATGTTCCGAGAGTGCTTTCTCGCTGTGGCCGATTTAGATTGCGGCTCCGCTCAAAAGTTTGTCAATGGGAGGAAAGTTCTGTAAGTTATGTTGCCACTGCAGTGACAAAAGTAGAAGCAGCCTTAGGCAGTAGTAGTAGTTTGCAGGATCGCTTGTGGCAAAATTCCACATGACGAAAACTGACTATTATATATAAAAAAAACACCTCTTCACTCATCGTCCCATGCATGAATGTGTACACACAAAAAGTGATGAGGATACCGGTGCTCTGGAGGAGGAACAGATGCCGCCTACACTGCCGAAAGTTTTGTCAACAATTTCATTTAAAAATGCCATTATTGACAAGTACCGTGCCACGCTAGAGGTGAGTGAGGTTCGCAAACTGTGTACCTGACCTTTCCTTGTTCGTTGTTATTGGTTTAACTTTTTGTTTGCAGCATGAAAATTCTGCGCTATCTCAGACCATCCACATCAGCGACAACGATCAACTTTCGGAACCGTCGGCCGTTCCCTCGAGGCTTGAATCTGATTTTAAGTTTTTCGGCGACGACACGGATGCACATGAAGTTCTCCGCCGAGCGCCCGACTTTGACAGTGTGATAGTCATGCTGCGACGGCTTCGTGGCGATGGGGTCATTTCGATGGTCAGCGAAACAAACCTCTCGAAAGCTGCCCTTGAACGAACGCAAGAACGCTCCAAACAAATCGAGGAACTTAAAGCATCTATCAGCGAAGACGAGTACTGCAAGCTGAAGGAACAGGAACGTCAGGAACTGCTCAAGGAAATGGGACCACCCTGGTTAATGTTGTATCTCTTCTCACAAGACTGCTCTCGCACGAAATCGTTCAATTATGTCGAACAAAGCTCTACCTCCATCTCGGACGATTCCGTCTCGGCCTATTCGATGGAGAACCTTTACGAAGACACGCTGGAGCTCGATCCCGGTGCTACCTTTGCACGGGAACGTCGTAAATCCAGCTTCTCGCTGCCCGTTACACTGCGGGCCAGGATGAGCGTCAGTTCACATTCGGCTGCGTTCATCACGAATGAAATCCTCTCGAAGGTTGTGTGCTCCATCGACCAGGCCATCATTGACGGCGAGTGTGAACTGACCGTGGGTTCGATAGCCAACTTTCTTGAGCAGAAATCAAACTCCAGCGAGGAATTTCTATCGCCCGCTGATCACGAGAAACTTCAGTCATTCCTGAAGGAAGCGGAAAGCCGCGAGCTGGAGGTGAAGGACATTAATGAGCTGTATAACTTTTTCGTCAGCGAAAGCTTCAAGCACGCCTTACAAGCGAACGGCAATGAGCCACAGCAGAAAGAGATATTCAGCATTTTCGGCGAGAGCGGTATCGATGTTGATGCGAACTTGCTGGAGGCAAAAATATCGGACAATATGATTATTGGTCTGGTAGCGCCAGCACCCCCAGTTAAGGAACCTTCGGAAGATGCGGACGACGAACAAGGGGAGAGTGCCGAACCGAGTGCCATTTTACCGACACCTTCAATGGATACCCTGCTGCCTACTGCCTGCGAAGGTACGACCCAGACTGATCCAATCGAAATTGCCTGTGTGCAGCGTAAGATCCCACTCGCTCCAACGGATGATCAAAGCATCACGTACAAATGCAAGATATCTCCCATCCCAGGCATCGGTTGCACAATGGATGAAAAGGTCCGGGATGCATTTCTCGCCTATCTGGCACAGCGAGCTGTAGAGCAGCATGGATTAATATATCCACGCAATTTCCGAGAGGCTCTGTGTCCCCGTATTGATTAATTTGATCCGATCAGATTAAGCAAACTGATCGAAAGGGAAAAGGAAAAGATAACCGGGCGATTTTTTGAACACAATAGTGCTCCATACCTACCACGAACATCATTTATCATGACAACACATAACCATTAAACGAAGCTTGTGTACATCATAAGACGCCGTTGTTCTACAAGCCATGTATGTTATTCAATGGGCCATGCGGACAAAACGAAAGCCTCCCGGCATTTCAAATTTAACGTGCGAATCATTTTTTTCAAAACCGCAATACACATTACATTTATCGCATCATTTTTCACGTGTAGCTGACGTTTTTTTCATTTTTCACCCAGCAACCTATTCGCTCACCCCGCTGGCCCAAGTTGGTGTACTATTTTTGAATGGAAATTACTTAACGCACACAGTTTACCACACACCGAATGCTCAAGCTCACCGGTACATTTTTGCTGTCAGGATTTTGAGTGGCTTCGTACATTCGTAATTCTCTACCAAGGAAACCAAATTTCGAAACCAGCGAATCTGTTAAAATTGAGTTTCTGTTTGTTTGCGAGCTTACCAAATTGTTTGTCCGGATGTTTGTAGCCAGTAGTTCCTAGAAACAACATTTGCGTTCACTTCACTCGATCGATGGCACCGGCAACCACATTTCTTTTTTCCCTCCCCATTCTCTCGGACGGACAGCAAACGAAACCGAAGACGACAAATAACAACGCATGTTGATATGTGTGTCCCGGCCCGAATTTTGCGTCAACCAGAAACAGACACCAAAAAAAAAGGGGGCAAACCCGATTCGGGTCACTAAGGGAAGCGCAGAAAACAATCCAGGTCTGTGAATCGGGTTGAGTTAAAACAAAAATCCCATGTTCCAAACAACAAAAAAAGCTCGAGGTAGCCTCCGAAACAATGCATTGAATCTGGCGTCTGGCGGAGCACAAAGAAAAAAGTTTAATGATGTTGTCGGGAAATGCATAGCATGATTTAAAATTCTCCAGCGCCGGACGGAAGTCAGCTGCTGTAATGCTGTCATTTCCGAAACCGCCACAGGGGTACCGGGCCTTCGCCGTACCGTTTCGGACTGGGACTTGGGTCAATTGTTTGTGTTTCTGCTGTGCCACACACACACCCACACACACACATTTCCAGCGCAAAGTTTTTGTGACCATTTAATATAAGCTACCACGCACAAAAGTACATTTGTGATGCGATAGCTTCGGAACACAATGAATGAACAAATTGCTACCGGGACGGGAGCAGAGCCGTGCACGGACAGCACGGTCAGAGAATGAGATGAAAGTATGAAAAATTATTAAGTACTGGCTAGCGAAAATTGACTGATAGAACAATGCCGGTTTGATTTTGGAGCAAACTAGGCATTCGAAAACATGACGACCATACAGGGATAATATTGAAGCAGGGAAAACTTAATATGCAATTTCTTTTTGTACTGTAGATAATGTATGTGCACTGTACTGATGTAAAACTCACCGCACTACTCGGAACATTCAAAACAATGAAATATAATTTTCGATACGACTGCGCTGGTTTTGTGCAATGCATTCGGCAATCCAAACAATATTCCGGAACTCTTGCTCTTTCAGCTTCAGGTACGAATAAAATACACCGAAATGGAATTGACGCATGAAGCTGCGCACGTGCAGTTTGGCTTCGTGTACGGACAGTTTTTCTTCCAGTGATCGTCCTTCAGCGTGATCAGACTCTTCAAACAGCGCTCCATATTCGGAGTACCGTGATGCGACCGATCGTACTTGCTCGTAGTCGGACGCCCGTCCTAGCGCCATCAATCCATCGGGAAATAAGCGGCCGCAGCATGGGTACAGGCGGACATAATCGTCTCTGGGAAGGGATGTCCCTAGTGCATTGATCGTTATGATGATCGCACGACGATCCGCTTCAAATGCTAGTATGTCACACATAACGTCGGCCGTGGTTCCGCCCACGTGTTTGCAGAACTGGTAGAATGTTTCCAGGTACGACTTGTACAGTGCGTTACGCATGATTTCGATGTCTATTTCATCCATGTCCTGCTCGGACATACAATCGACGAAGAAGGGAGCGAGTGGTGTATCGATCAGGATCGCGTTATACAGTTCGGCCGGAGCCAGTGCTACGTTGATTGTTTCCATTTGTTCGAATCGCCCAAGCGGATTACACTTGGCAACGAGATCCGGTGTAGGGCGAGCTTGCAACGTTCCCGTAATGAGCAGGATCGTGTTATCGATCATGTAGCTGTAAGAGATAAAATCTAGGAACTCTGCCAATGGTTGCACGGCTTGGTTGCGCAGGTGTCGGAACTCGATCAGCAGTGCTTCACGAAGTCTTTCGTCGATTATGGACACAGTTAGTGGGGATGTTTCGTTAGCAAGGAACGGCCCGTAATCGGTGCTCTGCAGTTGAAGTTTCAAATCATCGAGCGTTTCACACTGCACCAAGTTCAAATAGTCCGACTGCTTCAAAATGCTGGCTTTGAAACCCCGACAAAGGCCTTCCAAGTATCCGTTGTCGATATTAAACAAAGAGCCAGCCATTGCGGGGGAAGGTTAAGTTTACACCAAGGGCCCTATTACTACGTGCGAAACTACGTGATTAAACTACGCGTTGTATTCATGACCTGCTTTGTTTACTTCACCATGAGACTTGCAAGAACACTAGCTAAACTGCACGGGAGTTATTAATGTTATCAACACTTTTTGGTCGTTTTTAACGGTTACACTTGCACACACTCCGTCTCCAAAGATTCAAGACTGGTTGTCCCCATCAGACACAAAATGGATCTCCGCAATACGGATTCGAACTCCCGGGACACGGGAAAAATTAACATGCCGATTACCAATGTAAACAATTGTGTTCAAGTGACAGCCTTCACACCCAAGGTTAATAGAAAATCAGCCTCGCCACATTATGGCTGCGTACGTGTGGTACAATTATGGTTGTGTACAGAAAACATGGCGCCTTCGCAAAACGATCACACTAAAAGGGAAATTGCCGGAGGAGGAGAGATAGTAAAGGAAGTGTACTGCAAATGATTTACATGATCTTTAATAAATTTAGCAAAACTTCCAAGAATCTTTAAAAATATAGTCAATATTTACAAAGAACGTTTACAATAAGTCTCTTGGAATGAACTCCCATTCCAGTATTATAACGTACCGGATATATTATCCTGACACCAGGATTAAATCACATTTACTAGTTGGATTGGTAGAATCACACATCTTGGAAGATGTAGTGCTCATCTTCGAGGAAGTTTCGGAGAATAGGGTCAACACCGTCTCTAAACCTCAAAATGTAAATCATTTCAAGAATAGTTTTTTTTAATTTTATTCCGGCGCGATTTAAACTCAACTTTCAAATATGTTTAACTACATCTCAAATAAATTGACTTTTGCTATACAAACGGTACACATCATCACTTAGCTGCGACAAGTGAACCCGGCCCAACACAACCCGTACGTATCTCCAGGCTCCACTAATGCGAACTAATTATGATACTAGTGAAAAGCGCCGCACAACGCCAGATGATAAATTATGCTACTGTTGATAAATTAACGAAGACGATTTAAAATACATTTGTGTCGCGTCCGTTTTCCAGCACATTTGACGGCAGCGAATTGGACGACAGGAGCTCTAGCGCACACAACCAGCAAGCGGTCGTCTGTCGTCGCTCGAGCGGTGAGCAATGAATTGAAAATGAAAGACCGAATCCGCCAGAATCGTCGGCGCTGTCAACGTATCAAATCATTTTACGATGAAGCGGTTGGTCGGTCAGCGCTGGATGCTGCTGGATGCCGGTGCTACCGAAACCACTGGCGAAGGCTTCGCCCTTCAGCCTGATGAAATCCCAGCCCGCGATGAAATATGATGTCAGCCGGCAGTGTTGGTCGGGCAGCAGCGCACCAGTACGTGCCGCTTTGGTACGAATCTCATGAATGATGTGTCTTCCTGTTCCGGCTTTAGTTCTTGACGTCAACGAATTGATCGTTCGGATCTGAAATTGTCGGCACTGCACGGACGCCATACACTGCTCGGAGAACGAACGATCCTCCACCAAACGAAGGCAATTTATTAAGTAAGGAAAACTGCACTCCATTTTCTTCTTCAGCCCCGCCAGTCTGAAATCCCTTCGTGACGACAACTTCCACCGCAGTGCAGGTGTGTACACACAAATTCATTCGTTCGTTGGTTCGTTGGGTCTGAAACACATGGAATGAAATGGTCCCCGCGATTGGAAGATGACAACAAATGGATCCAATATCCGTCAGCTAAGTTTCATTCCCTTTGTGGTGGGCATCATCAAGCGTATCGGTGGACGCAACTCGCGAGACTCATTCGCATACTGCTCCCTTTTATTCGCCATTACAGCGCTTCACATCAGTTAATGCGTACTTCAGCATGTCACAGGAAGCGGCACGAACCGTTAGCTTCCCTTTCGCGCGCGGAGGAGCTATAAGAAAATACAAATTCATTTCATCTCATCCACCAATGCCTTACACCCTGCGGGTGCAAGTCATCTGAAGTGAAGTATTGCTGGTATGCTTTTTTGCAGCGAGGAGACCTTCGCACTGAGAAGGGAGCGCGAACGCGAGGGATCGTGGGCAGAAATTAATTAATGAAACATTTCAAGTCGTAAAGTAAATATGCCGCTGTTAGTGGCTCCCAATGCACATACAGAGCACAATTTCGTTATGCTCCATTCGTCAAAGACGTGATAGCACTGGAAATCTGCAGCTTTTCGTTTTACTATCCATTCGCCTCTCCACGCCCAACTCTAGCTTCCAGGTCGGAGTCTGTGAAATATGTTCAGCGAAGGTGTATTTCGAGAAATCGATTTTAAGGAAATTAAACTACACTTTGTTGTGTGATCTATCCCGCACACTTCTTCGCTCGCGTCGCGCTCGGTTCCCAGGGGTCAAGTACGATGTTCAAATGAACAAAATGAAATGAACCAAGAATGCAATTAAAAGTTATCCAACGATCGTTGGTTTTTTTCGTTGCTGTGTTGTTCTAAATTTACGCTTTAAGCTAAAAATGAGCTACGGAACACGCCGTATCGGAGGAACACATTGGCAGTGGGCGTGTAGAAAAACCATTAATGCAAATGTGTTTCCGTTTTCTGAAGTCATCGAAAGTGAGAGATAAAACGACAAAGATTGATGAAAACAGCACCTTTTCTTTCGTTGAACCATTGCTAAGAGATACACGGCAAAATTGTTAAATTATCATTGTAAAAACGTTGAAATACGCTTGGGAAACGCGTCTTTTTTGTGATTATCGGTGCTATGTAATTAATCCACAAATTCATCATATCTAAAGAGGAATTTCAGTATTTCCAATTAGTTTTGAGAATCGCTGGAGACAGACCGATCTGGAGAGTTATTGGCGCTATTCTTGTTCTAGTAAAAATGCAACAAAAATGAAAAGTGAACATCGTAAAACATCTTGAGTACACATAATACTCTTGATAAAGTGGACAATACCCAGGATAAAAAAACAGAAGATATTAATAAGCGTCATGTATGTGCCCTGGAGTACACTTTCCGCTGGATCAAAATCGATTATGTATAGCTAGTACCTTCATACTAACTCGTCATACTCTAACTTCGGGGACCATCTTCAATAAGTCAATCCAGATCCTGGCATATGCTGATGCCCTAGACATAATAGGGTTAAGGCTCTCTTATGCAGCAGAAGCTCCCCAAAGGATCGAGCCAGTGGCACTAAACCTTATTAAATAAATTACCAAAGCGTAACCCGAAATGATGGTAGCACCTCCAGCAGTCTAGTTCATTAAGACTGGTCTATGCAAAGTAGATGAACATACAGATTATCGCACTTTCGAAGTCGTCCAAAACTTCACCTATCTGGGGTCAAAAGTCAGCAGCGACAACAACATTGAAGTTGAGATATGCGCAAGTGTGCTGGCAGCCAACCGGTCGTACTACAGCCTGAGGAAACGTCTTCACTCTAAATCGCGACGAAGCCACAATTCTCTCATACGCCTCTGAGACATGGACCCTGTTTAAAACTGAAAGCTTTTAGCCGCGTTCGATAAGGATATGCAAAAAGGATTTTCGGCCCCATATGTTTGGAACGATAATGGGAGAGCCGTTACAATGACGAGCTTTACGAGTTTGACGGTGATCTCATCATCGTACAGTGGATTTGAATCGCCAGACTCCAGTAGGCTGGTCTTGTTATGACAATGACACCGGACGACCCAGCCCGTACAGTCTTTTCAGACCGTCCACATGGACAGAGGAGACGTGGTAGGGCCAAATTGAGACGTTGATACGTCCGCCAGAACGGCCGGAATAATGGATTTGCAGACCACGGCACAATACGGTGAGCCTCACAGAGGATTGTTGCTGCAGATTGCGACTGCAATTGCGAAATTGCTGTAACACTTGAATAGTAAGTAGATAAGTACGCTTGAAGTAAGTAGATTTCAGAGACATGGGCTCTATCATAACTGAAGAAACCCTCTCAGCTGCATTTGGGGCAACAATAATTGAAGAAGAACCTTCGAACTGTATGTAGAAGTTACAATGGTGCAGAAAATTAGACTGCGCTAGACCATAGACAAAAAGCAAGACTCCCATGGGCTTGTAACATCGTTTAAGACTGTCCACATGAGCAGTGGAAGCTTGCTGTGTCTCAAATCGAGATGGCGATGCTATGTTCGCCAGTAAGGCACAGGATGAATACCTACTCTTTTCAAGGAAAAAGTATTATGTATAAATTATTGTAGTATATTGTACGACTCCTCATCATGTCCGACCTAGGTTTTAGTCCACGCTGTATCATCATCACTTGGCCCCCTATATGCTGGACTTGACTCGTGCTCTGTGAGATTATTTATAATTGAGGCCTTCTTTAAGACAGTTATAAGTATTCCCGAGGTCACGATTGCTGAGACATGCCTCCAAATGAGAAAAAAAAACACAGAAGTCCCATAATCAATATTTCCTACGATTAATGATAATATCTTGATTGATAAACAGTTGACAAATACTGATTCACCTCGGCTGTACTTATACCAGTTTACAATCACTATTTTGTTTTGTTATCTAAGTCAAGGCACCGTATAAGTCATCGAAAGAACAGGACAGCTGCCAACTGCTACTCACCAACTACTGTCAGCACATTTGTTGCAACTCCCGTGTAGAACGAAGGTGCATCCGCCGTTACTTCGCACGTAAAGTTACCGGATAAGTTAAAACCCACATTTCGTAACGTTACGTGCGTTGCATTCGATACTGTCATCTGGAAGTAAATGGACAAGAGAAAAAAAACACAGAAACAGAATAAAATTGTGCCAGCAAACATTAATCATTAGATAAGGTTGGAGCAAAACGCTAAGCCACACTGCACCGTCCGTATCCAGATGCAATTACTCTTCGAAACAGATTATTCTCACATTACAGATATCTCTAAACGGGGTCGATAAAAGGTGTACACGCGCTTATCTTTTGTCGACGGACAAAACAAAACACAATTAGTGACCGTGCGAGAGAGAAGTTCAAGTTGGTACCACCACATACCATCGCAGAGCCGTGGTGCCCGTCCGTGTCAGTCAGTTAACACTTGCCGAATGGACCGCAATAATGGCTCTAATTTGCGTGCTTCTCTTCGCTACCCTTTGTGCACATGTCACCATGCATGGTGTGTCCGGCAGTCCGCTGTCGGCCTTTGTAACGGTCGCCAGGGCGGAACCAACCCATCCGATGGATAACCCGAACTGGGTACCGCCTACGGGACCCACCCGAGAAAAGGATCCCGAATACTGGCAAGCGACCGGACAGGATCGGCTACGGCTTCAACTGGAGCACAGCAAGCAAAACCTCAACGTGGCCAAAAACGTAATCATCTTCCTGGGAGACGGCTTGTCAATACCGACGCTCGCTGCCACACGCATGTACATGGGCGGCGAGGAGTTGGAGCTTTCCTTCGAAACATTCCCATACACGGGACTCGCGAAGACGTACTGCATTAACTATCAGGTGTCGGATTCTTCCTGCACAGCTGCCGCCATCCTGACCGGGGTGAAGAACAATTATGGCACCATCGGGGTCAGTGGTCATGTGCCACTGAGGAACTGTCCGCTCAGCTTGCAGCAGTCGAACCGTTTGACATCGATACTGAAGTACGCCCAGGAGGACGGTCGCTCGACCGGCATCGTCACCAACACACGCATAACCCACGCAACGCCAGCCGTTGCGTATGCCGTCTCGGGGGCACGCTACTGGGAAGATGATACGGAATTACCTCCGGGCTGTGTAGACATTGCCACTCAGCTGATTCATGGCGACATCGGGACGAACCTTACCGTCGCGCTTGGCGGTGGGTCAAGACACTTCTATCCGACTGGAACGGTCGATAGGAATGGTGCACCGGGCAGCCGCACTGACGGACGCAATCTCGTGGACGAGTGGACTGAGCAGATGGCAGCTCGAGAGCTGAGGGCGCAGTTCGTGCATGACCGGGTAAGCAAGGGTAAGCAACCCGCTAGATTCGCTGCAAATGTTAACACCTTATCGGAACGTTTCATAGGCAGGACTGCTTGCCGTCCAGCCCAAGCGTGTCGATCGGTTGTTCGGTTTGTTCAGCGGAAACCACATGGCTTACAGGCTGCTGGCAGACCAGCAGCGGGAACCTTCGCTTGAAGAAATGACACTGAAGGCGCTAGAAATACTGCAGCGCAACGATCGTGGATATGTGCTGCTGGTAGAAGGTAGGTGCAGTCGTGTTACACGTTGATAGACGTTAATTATCAAAGCATGTGCAAAATGAATTGGCAGTGTTAGTACCCTGGTTTCTTGGCAACTAGACGGGTGTCATGTTTTGTGAGAGAGTGGATTTTTATATTTTCCAAGTTTGGGAGCTTCTGTTGAAATGATTATCCGTTTCCTTATCCAAATTCTTCATTCTTTTCTTATTCCAAATTTCGTAATAGAGATGTCAAGTACCACTTCCATACGGCTAATTCAACCTAATTTTCCTAATTTTGATTGAATCTCATTTATCACCAGTTGTTCAAAAAAATAATCAAAATAATGTTTGACTTGATTTTACCTGTTTTTTTTAATCGAGCGTGTGTAGCCAGTCAAAACTGAAATGTAAAACCCTGTAGGCACTCTGAATTGTGGCACTCTGGATACTGATAAAAATTAAATTATTTGTACAACTCCAGTTACTACCATAATAAGCGTTAACTTTTACGATTTTTGGTTAATATTTTTTCCCAATAGAATCTACAGGGTCTACGGAATTCACAATTGAGCAGTAGAGTAGAGTCCGGTAACAAGTTCTGCCTGTTACCCATGTATTTATCTCTGACACCAAATGCAAATTAGCTAAATGGCAGCGGTGCTTGAAGCAAATATAATATATCACGCAAAGTACAACCCAGTGCTGTTGGATGTAAATGCCTCACTGCGAAAGAGTTAACTACAAACGCTTTTCCTTTTGCTTGTATATTTGTAAGCCTGCCTTACATTTATACGAGTTCACAGCACACAGTAGTTGTAGTAATCGCTTTGCATCGGATGGCTTCAATTGGAACCGATTCCCCACTTTTCTGCCAACAGACCTTTTATCCCCCTTCATTTCACGCAACCATCCCGCGGACAAAAAAGTGTGCGTCACTCAAACTCGACCGCTTACATCTTGGCAGGCGGGAGGTGGCACACCAATTTCCCTGATGGCCAGAGCTTATCCGATAAAGAGCCTTTAAACCATTTAAACATTCCCCAACCGAAACACTTGGGCCGTTGTTCCTTCCTTTCTACGCATCGTGCGCGTGCTCTCGGGCCAGTTGCCAGTTGGGTTCTGTCTGTACAGCCACAGCACAGCCCCAACGTGATGACAAGTTGACGTGATTGATGCAGTGCTCACCCGTGGCAATCGTCGTCAACCCTTTCTCTCGATCCTTGCCACACTGTGCAATGGGTTGGTAAACGAGCCATTCGCAATGGTGCAGTGATTCAATTTTTCAAATCGTATGTGCGGCCCAAAGCGCCCGGTTCATGCTGGCCGGAAGAAGTCAGCATTGTTTTAGAAACGATACCCCGTCATGCGTGTCAAAATGCCGACGCTTCTTTCGCATCTTTCGCTTCCGTCGCTTCCCTATCGCTGAGGTTGGGGGATTTCAGATAAAGACTGTTTTTGTCTCGTACGGATGAATAGGTGGACGAATTGATCACGCACATCATGATAATTTGGCTAAGCTGGCGTTGGACGAGACGGTGGAGCTACATCGGGCCGTCGAGCGTACCGTGCAGCAGTTGGGCGACGCCGGGTTTGCGGACACGCTGGTGCTTGCTACGGCGGACCACTCGCATACACTCACGATCGGAGGATATCCGGTGCGAGGGAACGATATCCTTTCGACCGGAGATTTTGCGCGCTTCGACCGGATGCCGTTCTTCACGCTGACCTACGCGAACGGACCGAGCTATGCGGACCATTTCTACGAAACCGGAGGCCGTCGGAATCCCGACGACATGCGGGACCGATATCACGATCCCGACTTCACGTATCCGGCCGCCGTACCGTACGAGGACGAGACGCACGGTGGTGACGATGTGGCCGTGTTTGCCAAAGGACCCTGGTCGCACATTTTCAGCGGTCTGTACGAGCAGCACGTCATCGGACACGGGCTGCTGTATGCCACCTGTCTCGGGCCGGATACGTTCCACCAATCGGACGCCTGTCGCGAACGTTTACGCGGTGGAACGGCTGGGCCTCGGCGAGCTTTGGCCCATTGGCTGGCGATGCTAATGGTGATCGTATACCTGCGAACAAGGACATTTTGCTGCGTGTAGCACTCGAGACACTGCAACTCAACCTCGTGGGGATAATTTAAGTCAAACCAAACCCCAAGCACTCGATAATACGCTTGAATGAGAAACAGGCAAACAAACAAAAAACCGAGATGGCAATAAATTCGTTGTAACGGCTTGCAAAATGTACGATCGAGATATTATTTACAACCAATACCAGCACCGATGAGTTTGCGCGGTGCCTATGCAAAGTGAAAACCCGGTGAATGACCACCACGACACCCCGCCGATAAACAAAAACCGAAGGCACAACTTTCCCGATAACAAACGACAGTTTTTACTTTCGGGTTGAGCCAACTTTCGGAGCCGATTCTTGACCAAATAACGGTTGGAGGGAGTATTTGGGAGGACAATGTGATCGTTTAAATATTTGATTGCACCCATTCCTAACGCAGCTCCCCGTGGCCATTTTTTGTCATTTTGTTTCTCTCTCTCTCTCTCTCTATATCTCTTTTGTCCAGCTCCAGCTTCCTTGTTCGATTTTCGTCAGAAACATCGCAAACTTTCTATTCTTGTGCGCCATTTTGCTATTTTCATGCAACAACGCGGACGGTAATCGATCGGCCAGGCCATCGGTGTGGTGCGCTCTCTGGGAGCACCTGTAGGCCCGGCGAAACCGTAATTAATCAAAAAGTTTCTTCATCCAGCGGGGCCCACCCCTCGCACATGGAAACTTTTCCAGTGTGGAATCACGAGAGAACAAAACGACACTAGGACGAATGCTTGCTGGTGCTGCTACTTTCCTTGCCGGGGCGGGAAATTAGGATCGCCTAATGAAGTACCTCCGCTGCTCGGTGCAATCAATCGATTCGACGCCACGGCCACCTTTTGCTAAATGCTTTTCCTGTGCGAAAATCGTGTGCACTTTCTACGAATATTGTCCGAACGATGGTGATTCTGATGATGATGATGATCGGGAATTCATCTGGAGAAAACGAACTCGGTCGGAAACTTGGAACTTACTTGCACACAAATAGACATGACCATTCCCTTAACGCGACTAGCAGCCTCCCATTAGGTGAACGTGTTCGTGTGCTAACAACTGACCGCTAATCCGACTCAAACTCCACCCGTGGCACACCTACCGACCCAGGTCGCTATCCATCATTCTGCGCGTGTCAGAAGTTTTGCTGTTCGCCGTTTCAAATCCGTACCCGATACGTGCAGATTGCGTTGGCATTTGGGAAGCTTTTGCTCGCCGCTTCTTCCGATGCCGTTTTCGCACAGCATGAAACAAATTATTGGTCTCACTACAGCGGGAAAACACGAGACTCTTGGTGAGGTTTTCCCCCTCTTGTTGGTTGGTGTTTTGTGGGGTTTGATTTAAGAAATTGATTTATGTTTGTATGTTACTGTGGCTAGAATATGTGACGATGGTAGTACACGAGATTTAGAAAAATTCTATCCCGTATAAGTTTTTAGTATGAGTCGACCGACAGCATACTTCAAAGAACTTCCTATCACTTCTTGTACAAATCACACAAACACACACACAACCACTCTTACTATAAGTGCAGACAAATTAATACATTTCCATCGCGTAATTCAATCCCTCCAGTGACGTGAAATTGTGCCTAACTTATCGCTGCTCCATCATCCGACCAGCTCTTGACGAGCGTTCCCCATCAAGAGGAAGCATAAGATCAATTACTTTCACTCGAACAATTTGGTAAGACTTTCGACAAAACCATCGAAGACGGGGAGGCAAGCGAGCGAGCCTCGTTCTCGACGTCCACGTCGGGTGCAGCTTTTATACCCTTTTTTTCTTGCTCGGCTAACGGCTCTTGGGCTGACGAAGGCTAGCGTTCAAACAACGCTCGCTTGGTGCTTGATTTCCAGCTCTACACCGTTCGGTGCTTGGTCGGGGGCCGGATCCATGGTTCGGCGCTTTCTTGGGGCTTTCCAAGTTTGATATTAAAAATCATAATTAATGATCTTAATTAAAATGAAGTCATCAGCGAACAAAACGAAGCTGATGGCAGCAATCCGCCCGTAGCCAAAGGGGTGCCCAGACCACCCCAGACAAACACAACACGCCAAAAGAAAAAAAAAACAACCAAGTCTACAGATGCACAATCTCCCGAGCACCGGTTGATCCGGTTTGATTTAGAATTCTATTTTTTTGTTTTTTGCTTCGCCCCATACTGTGTGATCCTTTCTTCCCCTTTGGTTCTTTGATAATCCATCCATCTTTTCGTCACCGATGGGCAAGGGGTTTTTGTCCCTGGCGCCCGGACTCAAGCGCACCATCGTAGTTGATGATTTCTTTTCATGTAATTAAAATTGTGCTTTCGTTTTCACTACGCGTTCGTTCGGTCAGTCCTTTACCAACACAAACGCACACCAGCACGAAATGGCAGTGGAATCATTATACTACATTCACACATACTCTTAGAAAAGGTTCACCAAGCAAACACTTAAAAAAGTACTCGAAAAAGTAACAGCAACAGACATGAATTGAGCATTTCAGTGGTACAACAAAGCTCAACGGTTGGTTTTTTTTATGACGATTGTCATCAGAGTCTTTTTGCAATTTGCTTTATTTGTTTGTTTGAAAGAGAGTGAGCAAAATCATTAGAACATTTTATAAATCAAAACCGTATCCTTTGAAACGAATTGAAATGACTGCTATCCTTGGATCATAGCATATTAAACGAGCAACGATTAAGTCTTTGGAAAAGAAGATGTAAGAGAGGATTATTATTTTTCTGTGCTTAAGATGGTCTTTATCATGGTTAGAGTGGGATGTGTATGTGTTGAAGATAATAAGACTATAGCTATTTAACTGTTGGTCAGAATAGCTTCATGTTCTGGATTACATTTCGATGCATTCATTGGAATTGCTTGACCATGAATACTAAATATAAGAAAATATACAATAGCTTGCAACAAAAGCATTGAATATTGTTATCAAAAGATGATAATAAACAAGCTCAAGAGAAGGTAGGTAGTGACAGATATTAATCCTGATTACTGGACATTTGAATATTCTGTTTGCCTCCAGGCTGTTAAGTGTTTGTGCGTCTGTGTTTGCCTCTATCTTGTGTGTATTTAGAATCACGATACATTATGTCCTAGCTCCCAAAAAATGTTGATAATTGTTTGCTGAAGTAATTGCTTATCGGAAGAACAAAACAATAAAGGACACACCCTCAATCATCTTCAAAGGCGCATGTTTATGAAATCGTGATAGCACATCCATTCATTCCTTGCCTCACTGCATACATTGAAATCATAAATTAAACTACAAAGAACAGCTAAACTTGGCTGGCGGGCGAAGGAGCTCTTACATCCCGCACCATCTAAAAATAGAATGCACTGATTCGATATGGAGTACCGCACTGTCTGCCAAGCGAATAGAAGACGATAAGAATTTCGATTTAATTGAACTAAATTCCCGGATGAATACCATTCCTTCAATCTCCAATTCTCGAGAACGAGAAATTGAACGGAATCGAAACCATTCGCCCGTTCTTTCTCATTTGAGCCCGTCCAGCCTGGCTGTACTGCTTATCGACACACATTCCAGCACCAGGAATCAAACACACAAACCCCCGCGTCGGTGTCGGTTTATCACGGCAGAATCTCGCCAAGATGCTAGGAGACGCGGGCCCGATGTTGGCGGCGACTTCTCCTCTGCCAACTCCTCAAACACTTCCGTTTTGCAAGATGAGCAAACGATTATGCAAATAGGTGGCCGAATTGAAACCGAGCCTTTGATCCAATGTGTAATGAAATAACCGCGCAACACAAGCCATGCATCCGGTCAGTGCGGGGAAACCGGGTTTTGTTGGGCGCGTTTGGGTTAGTGTTGGGTTATTTAATCCTCCAAATCTTTAGCAAAATGCACTGCCACGTCGGTTTGTCCAACGTCTGCGCTCGAAAGCTGCTCCACTCATGTAACGTCACAATCAGTTGACATTATTTACACAAGACTCGAGCATGGCGAGCCAAGAAACTCAGCGTACCTTTGAGTACACACGCTGACATCGGCAGCTGGGAACAAGGATTCATTGCACGCACGCAGGCACGGGGAGATGATTTTGTTTACCTTGCGTTGGTTTACTGTTCGCATGTTCCAGCTGGGGTCCATCCGCGGCTGGTAGTAATCAACGGAGCGAGCTTTGAACGGCTGTCCCAAGCGCATAGGACGCTATGACGTTTCGCAGATTAATTTAAACCACCAGGTATTGCTTCGGTGGTCGGTGATAAAGACGAACGGTTGCTTATTGAGGGACCTTGCCAAAGGGAAGGCTACGGAATTGTGCGATCCACAAACCAAAGGGATCATCATCTGCGGTCTGCTCGGCTGCGCTTTCCTTTGTCTCGACCGGCTTGGTGGGTCCGTACCGTGGCTGTCGACACACTGAGCGTGAACTGAACTGTGAAGCGATAGATAATCCAGTGCTGTCCGAATGTCCGGTAAAGCTCATTTCTTGATTAGATATGCAAATTGATTCATACCGTTGGTATAATGCTGCACCGGTGTCTGCGAAATCACATCGCCACTGCGTCAGGGCTGCACAGGCGTTAGGCGTGTCCTTGCGTTACCAATGTTACCACGGCGAAGAACTTCCCGGCTAGGTCATAATGGCGTGCCCATACCCATGATCGTACCCAAACGCTGCCAATGACGGGTATAACGTGCGTGTGCACGGCATTTTCCCACTGCCGTGTAATGTGCTTGACCAAGTGGAACTAATTGTTTTGTTGAAGTGCTGATGAACCACACGGCTGCACGGTACGCGGCGCGTCTTCGGCCGGCAACCTTGAACCTCGATCATGATAAGACGTTCCGTTGCGGCGGACCGATCGGCATCAAGCACCCGACACAGATGCTTCCCATTTGCGAGACACGTTCGGTTGATTAATTAGGCGCTCATTAGGTGGCGCCGTGCACGCCGGTTCGCTTTTATCCTCGGTGCGGCGACAAACTATCCCCGGCCGGATCCGGGAGAAGATTAAACGTCCGGCGGATCGATGTACTCTGTTCGCCAAGCTTGCCCAAGAAGGTTGACCGAGCAAACGCTGAGGCTCATTATTTCTTGACGCTTGAAATCTGTGTGCCCTGTCACCTGTCACTGGCATGGGGGATGGGAGGGAGGAAACGAGGGAAAGGGGGGGGGGGGGGCGCATTCTCCCTCGATTCATCCGTCGGCGGACACAGACCAATAACAGTTAAAAGCATCCACGGCAAGCGAAGACTTTCCCGGAAGCGAGCGAAATTCAAGATTTGTGCTGCAAGAGTAAAAGGATCAAGTGTTGCAGTCCTTTTTGCTGGCCCAGAATCAAGCCACGGGGAAAGTGTTTGTGCGCATTGGGCTAATGGTCACGTGATTATCTTCCGGGTTTTATGACACCGTCACTACTGCTGTCATCAGCGGCAAACCAATTTGCACTTGGTACCGTGGCACCATTAAGAAGTGTTGGGAGAACATCGGGACCAAGTATCAGTACTCCCGGCACCGAAGACAATCCGGACTAGCTGAACCATGCGGTGCATCGGTGTATCGGTAAGCCTTGTGGTCGTTATGAGCTCATCCGTAGCTCAAGCCAGCTTCGGTCGAACGGCGTAGCAGCAGCGTGCAGTAGGTGAGAAGATATTAAATGTAATTGTTATGGTTAATTCTTTACGACAGCTCCGTCGCTCTGTTTAGCGGCGCGCGGGTCACAAAAGCGAAAGAGCAAATGACTTTTTGCGGGCAGTAGCGAAGAGAAAAGAAATAGTTTTCTTTCGCTTACTTTTGTCGGGCGATTGTTGAAGATAAAGCGGACGTAAAGAAAAAGTTAATCTGCTGCAATTACAAACACACACACACACACACACACACACACACACACACACACACACACAGAAAGACACGCCAGCCATTTAAAGTTTAAATGATAATAATCTGTCCGATTCCGAGGAGCACAAAAACGGCCGTTCTGCTGGAGTCTGGAGGTTATTGGCTTGTGTGGCTACGATAGCATTGATATGTCTTACTTTCTCTCAAACGAGAACCGTTACCTTAACCCAGATTCCGCTAATGGGATAATTAGAGTTTGTGTCTTTATGGGTCACAAGCCTGGAAGCTGTTGTTACGATTTATTAAACCCATATTTATACCCAAACAAATCAATTCATCTATCGCATCTAACCATCACCGACTCGTTTCATAGATGCTATGAATCAAAAAGGTTACCTTTTTAAACGGGTCTGTTGACAAATGGGGGCACATTAAACTTATGGGGTCCAGGGTGTATACTTGAGCGAAAGTCAAACTACAGTCATAATCAAGATTGCCCCAAATCCATCCGTACAGTACACAATGGCCCTTAAAAACGGATGCTTACTTTTATTGTGCGACATAACTCGTTTCTCGGTACCTGCCCGGTGGAACGGATTCATCTCAAGCAGTTTTCCTTGTAATCGTTTGTTATCGCTCATATCCATCCCGGCTACTATCGAGTGGGCTCTTTGTCCAATGCTCACGCAGACGATGGCCATGGTCCTGATGGAACGGTTTTACAATCTTGGGGCTCTGTTTTCTTCTCCACGAAAGTCTTGATGTAGTCGGACCTTTTTTGACAATCAATGGGGCATACATTTTGCTCGCTTACCGCTTCATACTCACTTAAGTGTTGATCAAGATTGATAAAGCATGATTGTGTGCGCGCGCGTTCGTTTGTTTGACTTTACAGAGTTATAGACAGGGACAGGCAAGCGTTGGCAAACCAACCTAGGTTCTCGTTCTGCTCTGTCTCACATTCTATTTATCAGAAATCGTTAGATGTAGAAACCATACATCGGCGTCCTGAAATATAAACTAATTAACGTCATGCACATGGGGTGACATTTTATCCTCATGTCACCAGCGTCGCTTCCACACTTCCACAGACCATGCTGGATGTGTGAAGAAAGTCACGCGCTAGACCACACGGTAAGCAATATCCTGCTGCTACAGACAGGTCTTTCAAAAGTGAGAAAAAAATCATTTTCCCTTCAAAAGCTGCAATTGAAAGATGCTACAAGATGCTTCTATTTGAAAGAAACGGTAGTAGGAAAACGTTTCATATCGCGCGACCTGGTGACACTGTACGGCAGGTTTGTCTGGATTTGACATTTTAATCCTTTCGATGTCACATAATCAATTTGTAGCTACACGCACACATGATGAGGCTAAACGAATTCTCATTCCAGCAGTGACCGTAGATCCTGTGACCTTGGTGTGATACTCAATGACACGCTGAAGTTCATGTGACGTTGCTGAAGTCACCTGAAATCACCTGAAGTGATTTCAAGAAGGATAAATAATTTACAGACATTGTGCTGTAGTTGGTGTCTATCCATCTCCACGGATTTAGATACACCTATGCCTTCTTAACTTATTGAGCCAAAGGCGGTATGTGGCTCAGGTTTGCTTCATAGGAGGCTTACTTTAAATTCATGTCATTAGTCCATAACTTTTACCTTATAATAGTTTTAAGATAAACGGAATTATCTTTACGATAGTTTTACTCTGATAATCACCTGAAAATTTTGAAGTAAGTGGTCTCTCTCTCATTCTCATTCATTGTCTTTTTGGCCTATCGAAAGGACATGCCTGCCATTTCTGGCTTACTAAACTTAATGATACCACGTAGTCGGATACTCAGTCCTCCCTATAGGGGAACGGTGCGGATGGGATTTGAACCCCTGTCCTGCCGTGTGAAGACCGGCGGTTGTATGTGGTAGCACTGTCGAATATTCTAAAAAATCCACCGGTTCAGGCTTCTATGAGGATCAATCATGATTCTTGCAAAGTATTTTTAGGCCGTCCATAATTGAGATCGAGTGATGGCGCTGATACGTTAGCCAGAAAGGTCGAAATATTGGATTGGCAGGAAGCTTCACTGGTGAGCGGTTTCAATGATTTCAGTAGCAGAACAAGAGCTCAAAACGTAGCTCGCCTCAACATAAAAGAGGACCTTATGCCTATAACGATATATAGAATTTATTATCATTTGTTGACGTGTTCATTAGTAAACTTAAGGACTTCAATAAAAAAATTCATTTTAATTCTTGTATTAGTTGCTTGCAACGCAGACAAACATTAATCTGAGAGATAGAAACAAAACGACTCCCGGTGTTTAACAGCTTTGTATTGTTAGCTAGTTGGATACCTTCTACAACACTGCTCATCTGTGCGCTGTCTTCATACAAGCGAATGGATTGAAGGATTTGAGTCTATCCGATGGGAGGTTACACGGTACGCAATCCACAAGTTAGGATGCTCTCTTCCATCCTTCTATGACCGTTATCCTCTTAGCCCGCAGGACATTAGACCATCAGCGTCATTTGCATCGAATGAATTCAATTTCAGCTCTATTTGCAACTAACGACCACATAATGGCCAAATGTTACATGTTTTACGTTCACTAGCCGAATTTGGATATAATGCTCGCATAAATACCATGATCCGCCTCTTGACAACTTTTTAAAATTAGATTCAAACAGGTTTCCAACAACTTCTTTTTCCTCTATGCTTTAATCAAAACCTGTGCGTGAAAGCAAAAATCACCTCTTATGTTTGTTTAAAAGCTACGACGCTAGGAAGTGAACATCGGCATGGTGACGGATGCTCTTGTGATCATCAGCTCTTTTTAAAACAATACTGCCCCGCCCACCCTGCTCCCTCCATCCTCCCTAAATTTCATCGCGAATTGGCCACATTAAAACGGCATCGCAACAAATACCTTGGACAAGAGATAATAGGTAACCCTAGGAAATGGTACTGTCTCTGCGAGCGCAATAAACGCCATTGTTGAAGATAAATGCCTTCTTAGTGGGTTCTTCCTCACAGAAAACAAAACAAATAAAATCCACACATCAGCCCGCTGCCCCCGTCGGCCTCACCCGCATTCTGGGCGCATTGTCCGCATACTAAAAGGAATGGTGTGGAATCTGTGGCCCAGATTCGCCTCCATGCCAACTGATGGCAGATGGCCGAGACCGGAGGTAGCCGTACTCCTTCTTGGCAACATTGTCATCAAATCCACTCCAACACACAAACGGCAGGAATCGTCTTCACCAACGGGAATTCAGCTTACGAGCAATTTTATGTGAGTTGTTTTTGTTTTGTTCTTTTTCCTCTTTGCTTGCAGCCAAAACCCCACGAAAGGCGTATGAGCAGGCGGATGCATGTTTCAAGCACCCCAAAACCGTCGCGATGCGTGTAGCGAACGAAAGCCTTACGTTTCGTTTCATCTTATCTTGGTCGAAAAGAAAATCACTTTTATTAAGCACTCCCATCGCCGCCCTACGCAGGACGGAGCAAAAGCTTCCGGAATCGCGTTGATTCCTGCTCGATGTTACGTTTTCCACACACGAGCGGTGGTGGTTTTCCACACAAATGGAAGCCAGGAAAGCGGAATGCGGGCGGCCCACCATCAAAGGCTCGACTGGGACGTCCATGGGACGGGTGCCAGGCTAAAGTAGCAGAAGGATTCACAACATACACAAAATGAAGTGAGAGCAAACTCAAATATATCCACGCTCGTCACATCGCACCTCAACGGCTGCCGGACGCCATGCTGTGGGGATAAATATAAGAATAAGAATACGCACGGCTTTTCGGTTATGGGCTTTATCGTTCATTTCCAGCATTTAATTGCTGCTTGGGACGAGATCTCGTAAAGGAAGAGGAAGCGCCCCGAAGCAAATGAGGACATTGATGCCTTTTTCTTGCGGGGGTTTTCTCTCCCTTCGTCCATCAGCAGCCGTACAGCCGTAAGGGAAATATAAAACATGGTACGGCACTACCACAGTATATGAAACATGCCTAACCGAATAAAATTCGTTGATAGTGTGACGGATGACAGAAGTGATAACGATGATGACGATGGTTGCGTTTACCCACTCTGTTACAGCGAATGTGAGCGATGAAGATGCCTTTCACTGATGAACCACTATGTGACGTTGTTTAATCATATGATCGTTTGCAGCTTGTGGTTTCTGAAAAATGATTTCAGCTGGGAATTTTGACACATTTTGAAGTTTGTAGCAAAATGCAAGGAAAGCAATATTGATTTGGAAAGATCATATTGTTACTGTCTAAAAGCTTGAATTGACTATCCAACTGGTACGTGGTATGAAGAAGTCTAATAAGCCGTTAGATGGCCAACTTGATCTACAAGGTCGTTAAGACAAGAAGCAGCTTGAATTTCGACAGGAAACACTTCTTCGCTATAGTTTTGGAATATTTCTCTAAGCTGTATTAATGATTATTTTGACTTGACTTGGCGTTCATTTTTCGCCTGTCAAGAAGTGAAAAACAGTTGTTCAATGAATCTGACTTCTTTCAAGATCCAAAACAATGGACATCTAGGAAGGCCATGTTTGGACTGAGTATCGAATCCCTACTCGACCTTTCCTGCATAGTGAGGACTGCCTATTGAGTTACGTGGTGCACCCGGCATGAACACGGCATGAACACGCAGGTCGTTAAGCCAATAAAAAGTAGCTCACATATGTGTCTTCTGGAAAATGTTGGTGACATTCAGCAGTTCCCTCTTCTGAATTCTTTCTTGGTATCATTTTATTTATTTATGTTTAAAAAATAAAGACCAGAACTTTGTGAACGAACGCTTCTTTGCAATATGGACTTATTTCGGAAGAATTAAGAAACGACAATTGAATTCAATAACAATCAATTCTTCACATGGTGAAAACTGCACTTAAATTTCACAAAAGATTAAACCATATTTAAAGTTCATTATTGGTCAACGTTTACGGCAAAATGTAGAAGAGCTACCCGTAACATGGAGCAACATAAATATCTTTCATGGAGGCGCCCAGTACCTTGTACGACAAGCTTAACAGGGTGATGGTATGGAAAAATTTCAATTATAGTTTAGAGCGTTTCCTTGCTAGAGTGTGTGACAAAAGCTCTCTAAATCGTGAAATCTGTGTTATAGTTGTCAAATTGGCTATACAATAGACGACGCTGAGAACTGGACGCTTAACGCTTAAAGATGTCTTGTGTTGTTTTTTGCGATGCGAGAAGGATTCATATGGTGTATGTTGGTGATTGAAATTGAACTTATGTGTTAACAAAACAGTTTATTTATTTACGAACTTGATTATTTACAACTATTTTTTTTGTTTGGAAAAATAATGTAGACAACGTAACATTGAATGAATGAAATGAAGAAAACTAATACAGTGTTTGATGAGAAATTCACATATTTTGGATTCAGAACCAACTACGTTGCATCGAACAACTGGTTGCTTATACATCTTCCCACTCCGAATGGTATTATTGTCTGTTCAGACGAAGGATAACATATTACAGTACAAAAAGTATATTAAAGTATTCAAAAATATATTTATATATATACATATGTAGCCATATGTAGCTCGAAGCCATATCTCTAACCAAGCCACTCGATACGTGCTTAGATAAGGTTTGCTCCAGAGTTTTTCCTTACACTTACATTAGCGTTGACAAATTTGACAAATATTGACAAATAAACTCTAATCGATTGTCAGTTCATGTCTTACACTATCAAGCTCTTCTGTCAAGAGATCACATTGATGTTTAAAACCTTGGTTTATCTTTCATGAACTTTTCACCGGGCTTCTCTCTGTTTTCATTCGAATTGAATGTAGGCTATAAACAAAATAAATA
Organism: Anopheles stephensi; assembly: GCF_013141755.1. NCBI lineage: Eukaryota > Metazoa > Arthropoda > Insecta > Diptera > Culicidae > Anopheles > Anopheles stephensi. The sequence continues at coordinate 42,846,438 of NC_050202.1, forward strand.
ACAGAGTTTCTGAAAATAATTTCGTAAAGACAGGGAAGTTTCCTTAGTCCCATTTCAAGCTTTAAAACCCTCGTTTGGTATATGAAACTGTGAAATACCCAACGAGTATCTCTACCACATTCAAGGGACTTCTAAACATTATTCTGAAATTTTTCTAATGTAACATAAGATTTGATAATTATACTGTTAAGTGTGTTAATACTTACATCGACTTTGATGCCGGTGAAAGGAAAAATCTTTGCCGGTGGGTTCTCAAACGGCGAGTACCGATAGAACTCCAGCGTACCACGGTACCATTTGACGGAGTAGAGCGGTGCACCTTCCATCTCATACTGACAGTGCAGTTGCGCTTCCTGACCCCGCCTCACCCACGGTGGTTTGATGGACAGTGAGAGATTTCTCAACCCCGTGGCGGCTACGGAAGCTGTAACAGAGAAGCATATTAAACAGATTAATAAGAAGATTCGCACAACATGGTTTTCCATTATCGACGCAAGAGCAACTCGACCGAGCCGAACGAGCCGACTAAATGATGTGAAAATGCGAAACTGGAAATCGACGGATCAATGGAATTGAAATTTATATTCCCACAACCCTGACGTCAGTCGTGAGAGTGTGTGTTAATGCTGGTGCAATCTTTTCCAAATCTCTTCTCGCTTCAAATACCGCCGTGGAAGAACGTGGACCACAAGATACGGCTACGGTTGCATGTGCCACTCGTCGCCGAACATGAATCGGGTGAGAAGGGTGGGAAGAGTGGTAAGCGGGAGGGGTGTGTGAGTGGAGGTGGCAACCCGGAAAACTCTCTAGGGATATAAATATCCCAGCATTCCCCGTGCTGCCGAAGAGCCGGGCTTTCGATGGCGACGGGGAGAAGCGTGTCAGAAGCAAGCAGGCGGATCGGTGACCGAAAAGGAAAAAGCCTATTGACAAGAAGTTTATCGGATTCCACGGATTTTCGGGCGGGAGCGCATTTTTCTTCGATGAAATTTGATTTCTTTATTTGGAGTAAAAGTTCACTTTGATTTCTCGCTTTACCCATGGGAGGGAGAGATTGGTTCCGATCATCACACCATCTCTCGGGTTGCGTGCGCCCTGTTCTGTTCGTTACTTTTGCTTTCACTTTTTCCTTTCACTTCCTTTCCACCGTTCGACGCTCTATGCCTGTGTCTGCGACCTTTTTTTCTGCGACCGCTTTTGTAAACGCTAGCTAGCAGCATCCAGCAGCGAGGGTGAATTGATTCTCGGTTCTTAGCGCTTCACAAAGCGGGCCGATCTTCGGGACCGATAGTAACCATTTCATGGAACGAGATTTTTTGGGGTTTTGTGAAGCGATTCCTATTATCCATCTCGTTTGTTCGATGACAATGCATAACGAAGAATGATGGAATCTTCAATTTTGAAAATTGCATTGCATTGATTCCGCGCTCCACAGTAGCACTAAGCTTCCCGTTTCGCGTCAAAGTTATAGCTTTAAGCCGTGCAAGGTAGTTCCGTGCGCTATTCCATTACTTTAGCTTTCAAAAAAATTAGTAGCTGCCCCTTCCCCGTACAGCCCAAGGTGATTCCCTTTTCTTCCGAGAAGGTCCGTACGGCCCGAAACCATTTTCAGCTGACTGGCGAAAGCATAAATCACAAATCTTCAAATTATCACAACATTAGCGAAACACCGACCACCGACGCGTACCGATAGCTTTTCAATTACCCTGCGTTACCTTCGTCGCCCCCCTGCTGCTCGAAATCTTCAGATCTCGATCGAGACGCCATTCCATTCCATCCACGGACACGAACCCGACACGAGCCGGCCGTACAATAAATAAATCCTTAACGCCACTCCTAATTCATTTGAAAACGGCTGCTGAATATCAAATATTGATCATACTCCCGGGGAAGGCCTGATGGTCGTTTATTCGGCGATCTGACTTATCCCGCCCGCGTTTCACTGCGGGTCGAAATCAAATACACGTCCTACGTTCACCAACTAGCAGCCCTTCACGACTCCCTGCGTACCTTCATAAATACAGCGCAGCCCACCAACGCACGACCCTATGCAAACAAATAGCAAATCGTCCTTACTGTGACCGGTGGAAGCTGTGGGTGTGTGTGTGCGTGTGTGTGTGTGTGTGCAAGTATGTCCTGCACTGGGTCCTGCTCTGAAGGAAGAGGGTGAAACAACAAAATGCTTCTGTAATTTAACGCCCTTAACTCGATGGAAAATCCCCAAAGCTTCATCCATTCCCCGTTCAGCCCCGGTCCATGTACGGAGGACAAATGGTTAGACGAATCATCATGGATCGCATTGCTTTGCTCAAGCGAACCCCCAAAAGCGAAATGTGGCACGGAATTGACAATTGATTTACCCTCCCAACAGAGAAAACAACCGAGAAGCATAGTAGTTGTTTAAGGTGCTCTATTCTTCATAACCGTACGACGCAATTCGCTTCTCCCGTTTTCTTATACTTCTATGGTGACAGGTATTATAATAATAGCTCCGACAATTTCGATAAGTCAACTTGTCTATCTATTTCTAGGTTCATGTTTTATTTTTTATTATACTTTTGTATCTGATGGAATGCTTATTTATTATTTACTCTTCTTCTCTTTCCAATACGTTTATATGAGTGTCGCTAAGGTTTTGATTACCATGTGTTTCAGTACTTTTTTTTTCTTCGTTTGGTTTTCTTGTTTTATTTATTTTTCTGTTTTTTGCTTCTCCGTTTTGGAGAAGAGTTTTACTCTTGTCCCTTCTTTTTTTTAAGGAATGGTTCGTCATTATTCGTTCCGTACCTTTTCTCACATTTTTGTATCTTTGTTTTTTGCTTATTTAATAATTTAATATGTACGTGTTTTCTACTGCATTTGATATTGTTAACATTTGCATCTCTTTTTTATATCAATCTCTATTTTCACTTTATTATTTTAGTGTTCTATTGAAATCTAAATCTCCATGTTCATTTATTTTGTTTTCTTGTTTTATTTTCTTTGATTGTATATGTTCATGTTTTTCTATTCTTTTTAGTTCTTGTACCGATTTTTTTTTTGTCGAACGGTGTATCTTTTTTTCAGTACGAAATGCCTTTGAGAATTTCGAATATTATTTCATGAATTTAAGATTTGTAAATGTAATTTTAAACAGATTGTAGATTTGTAAATGGGGCTGTTCGGAGGCCGAGGCGACAACGGCGCCAGTCATCACACGGCAGAACGGGGGTTCAAATCCCATCCAGACCACCTCCCCGTACGTTGGGCTGACTACTTTACTACGGGTAAAATCAAGTCACAGAAAGCCAGAAATGGCAGGCCGATCCTCTCGTGGTTGTAGTCCCAAGGAAGAAGAAGAATAAATGTAATTTTTAGGGCGGCCCGGAAGAAGCTGTGATAAAGGTGCCCTTCTTCATACGGCCGGACCGGGGTTCAAATCCCATCCGGACCGTTACCTCGTAGTGAGGACTAACCATCCAACTACGTGGTATCATTAAGTCTGATAAGCAAGCAATTTTGGGTGTATAGGAATTGCACGTGTTGTCTTCGTCTTCTTATTGGCTTCGAAATATCTTATGTATCCTTGACGATATGCTATCAAGGCGATCCCTGGGTTCTGAGCAAAAAATTTTGAGGTATGTATTCTTGTGCGTTTTTTATTATTTTCTTTTTAGTAGCCTTTATGTAGCTATTTTCCAGTACCTAGCCGTCTTAGGATGGGGGACTATTTTTGCAATATATTTTTTCCAATATCCTGTAACATTTGTTGATTATTTTTCGTAAAATTTCCGATTATCGGTACCAATATAAAGTATATCCGATATTAGCGAACCTTTCTCTTGGATAATCAATTTCTCACACTGCTTGTGGTTAGGTGTCACTTCTTTAATGTAAATACATCGTTAAAAAAAGTAAATAATGTTTATACAATGATTCAATAGTTTATTTCATGGCAATCAATTCTTTTATTCAATCAAATTTCATCATTCCGTTCGAGTTCTTCTTTTGTTATAAAAAAGCAGTTGCTCGTCTATTTCTCTTACGGACTGTATATTTAACAAGTGATTTAGTAGTTCGATCGCTTGAAGCCTCCATTCTTCATATTACTACCGGAAGTGATTTTAAGCCCCAAAAAGGAGACTAATTTATCTGCTTAATCAAAACCTTACCTCACCGTTCCAATTTCACTTCAAAGTTAGTTTCCGTAAAAATTATCTTACTGCCGGTTGGCCCACCAAACGTCTAAGAAAGTGGATTGATGATGAGTTTTTCCATCATTATCGAGTAATTGTGTTGACACAGGCCAGTGCGGTTGCTGGTCTCACGGTTGACTTAATCTCGATTTTTCATCCGGCTACCGTTATCTCTATTGGCGCAAGTCATCGAACTTCTTCATCTCATTCCATCACGCGAACCGAGGCTATACTGATGAGCGCCGAAAAGTAATAAAGCTGTTCCAATATCCATCCCGGTGGTTTGATCGAATCAAAAACGACGTCTAAACTCGACAAATCGGCAGCTCAAATCGAACTCGCCCACCGTTGAAAATGAGTGCGAATCAAATGCGAGACAAACTTTCACCGTGCAACCGAAGCTACATTTGCTTTACCCAGCCACAGTTTCCGGCCCCGCAATTGTGGCGGCCCCGGTGGATGTGGGCATTAAGCTTTATCATTAAAATCAAGCTCTCAATCCACCGGGCTTTCTAGTGATTACTTTTCTATTGCTATTTCGCACTCACTCCCCACCAGAAACTGTGTTTATTCAAAAGTCATGTTCGAAATTCGTCACCGCTCGCGCGACGAACCAAAACTGCTCAACCGTGGCCACGAGCCTCGGTGCCCTAACGAGCTTTTTCGGTCTGACTGCGTTGTCATTGTTTGACCTCAGCTCGCCCCTGTCTCCATCACCGTGCGGCTGCTGCCAAATCATGTGCTAGCAGCAAAAGTTAAAATCGAAAAGATAAATATACACCGCCAGGAGATGATGCCCGCGCTATGTGAAGCCCGTCAAACGCGAGACGCGACAAAAGTCACGATGACGTGCCCGGTCACTGGATGCTCCATCCGCGTGTTCACAAATTTCCATCAACAAAAAAGTTTCACCCTCCACCATCTTAGCATTATTAGCACTGTTTCTTACAATGCCTTACAACGCACGCGGCATGCGGTGGAAGATTTGCGACTGGTGAAGAATAAAAAATTACGTCCTGCGAGCATGGAGAAATACCTCCACGAAGAAAGTATTCCACGAACCGAATCAACACGCCGAATAACGACGGATGGTTAGATGTTCTAATCTTCCATGTCGTACCTCAACGCCAGTCTTCTTCGGGAACAATGGACCGTGCAATAGAGCAAGGCGAAAAAATGAGACGATCCGGCGCTGCGATGCTGCCGCCGCTGATTAATTGGCGATGTCTTTATACACCGAAATGATTTTATAATTTCGAAAGTTAATTTTTGTTTACTCTCTGCCTCCAACGCTTCCAACGCTGCAACGCGGCAACGGATGTCCAGATTTGACGGGTCCGTACGCTACCGAGCGAATGCGAAAGATCGCGTCAACCGTAATGGAGGCGCCCAGTACGTTGTACAATGAAGACGCCTGGTGCTCCATGCTGATGAGAAACACGACCTTTCGCGAGTAGATTCTTTTCTTTTTGACCCACGGAAATCTGTTGTTCTACACCTTACAGTGATGTGCAGAAGAAGAAGCAGCAGGGGAGGAAAAAAAAACAAATAGACACAACAACAACAATGCGAAATAGAATTAGGGCCTTACCCAGCACACCACGCTACGGACCATTGATTTTTTGCGTGTTGCTTTCTTAATTTGTTCGCGAGGCATAAAAACGAACAACTTAAGCGATTCACGAGATGCTCTTCCGCCGGGAGCGGCAATACGGATGAAACAACTTTTGAGCTGTTTGTTCTGTTTCCGCAAGCAACAAATGTCCATTTTATTCGCCAGATTTGACCGACCAACCAACCCACACGGAACCGGTTGAGCGCGCCGGCATAAGTTTCGGGCGATTTATGGATAATAAATGTGTGCAATCATTTTTCAAACATAATCTAATCCACCGTGTTGGGTAAGCAATCATGTTTCGGGCGAATTTATTTCTTCCCAATCACGATTCTCGAAACAACACTTCTGGTGCGGATGGAATGCAACCCGAACGTGCCATGTCAACCCTTTGCATCATTTCAGCTTTGGCAGCTTTACCCTCTCACTCCGCAATATAGACACACACATAGTCCAGTAGATTTATCATATCTTTGTATCGCTTCATGCACACACACACAAAAACACACAGACACACAAGAACGCAAGTCAATGAACTGGACACACGTCAGCAATCTCGACAAACACACCATCCTTTACCACATTTTTATCGAACTTTCATTTGCCTCCAGCTCCAACCGTACACACTCACACACACATTCGGTTGACTCACCATTAGGACGCCCACAACTCCCCACAAAACCCATGATGTTGGGTAAAAATGATAAATGTATCATATTTTTCACTTAATTTCAGCTTCTAGCCAACCAAACACAACCTCGCCGAAGCGGAAACTTCCTTACGCGCTTCCCATTCTCCATTCCCGGGCGAAACATACTGCACGAAAGTAAAGTGGAGCGAGACAAAAAAAAGAACTCCGTATTCTCAATGGAGATGATTTATTGAAACTTTTGGCCACCGGTTACGGGGGCCAGTTGTGGGAGGATAAGAATGTAATGGGCCCCGACCCGAAAGTGAGTGCCAAAGCCCATACTGCAAGGGTGCGAAAAAGAAGTGAAAGTTGCTTCGAAAGGTTAGAAAAAAAACTTGTCATTACTTTATCACTCCGGTCCTAGTGCCAACGTACCTTCTATCATGAGAAAAAAAAAACAACTCTCTTACGGATACACATACACACTCACTCACTCACACAATAAACCACACGTGGTTCTGTAAATCTACTTGCTCCCATGTGTAAGCTTTCTTTTATTTTCCCGTATTTTCTCGGCTACTCGGTACGGTACATCGGAACGGTAGGCGTCACCGAAGTCATCTTAAACGTCAAGATAAATGGGATCAGATTACAATGTTAATACATTAGACCAGTGTGAGTGTCAGATCAGGACAAGGCGAATAAAAAATCCCCTCAGACGATCACTATCAAAGCGATTCAAGTGCCCGGGGATTCAAGAGTTAAACCGAAGCTCACACACATTGTTGTTGGTTGAAGACTGATTCGCAAATGAACAGCAACACAAAAAAAAACAGACGACTGCCCTCCCATATCGATTTCCTTGTGTTCTGCAAGCCACAACCAAAACCAGCTCCATCCTGCCTGAATGCGTACATCCAAACCTGTCACACAAGGTAAGGCTTTGTTTTGTTTTGCGCGTACGTCTTGCTTTCGTGCGACTCAAGACGTACACATTCGGTGCCGGTAGTCTAGAACGTAACCAACAGTCTATCCGAATGCTCGACAAATGGGCCACAGAACGCAAGCAAATGATATATACGATTTTCTCAAGCTGTCGTACTGTCGCCGGCCATGAAAATGGGTTCGCACATTTCACACACTTCACTTGTAACATACGGTGAGCTGTACGAGCAGCGTGTGTGAGATTTTGAGATGTCGTTTTTTTTGTTTTGCTTTTTTGGTTGTCTATTCATACGTCATTGCGTCAACTAGACACATGATAAAAGTGTTGTTTTTTTGTGTTTGTTTTGTTGCTTGCTTCACGGCATGACATGTACGAAACCGGGACACATTGTTTAACATCTAAATATGCGCGAAGAAATCTGATCTTGACCTTATTTATCTACATGTTATAAAAAAGGTTCTCTTCCGTGTTGCCATTTTTACAACAGCTTATAAATATGTTTTCTTATAAGCTAGTTTGTTAAAACCTATTTGACTTAAGCTAATAAAATTCAATGAAGGAATGAAATTGTTCGATAACTCAGAGCAATCATATAACAGAATCCTGCAAACAGATAGTTAAAATTTGCGGCGTGTTCGTTGTTCCTCAAAAAATGGTAATTAAAACAAAATTTTATGTTAAATTTGCGTGATATGGCGTGTCCACCTAATCTAACAATTGCCAGAAAAAAAAGCTGAGGCAGAAAATCCACAGCTAATTAGAATGTTCTACAGCCAGGTTTCGAAGTTCCACTAACCGTATGCTCCACTATTCCACCATACTGATTCATAATATTACACTTTTCATTTCAAACACTGAGTGAATAAATGTTTCATTATATGTAAAATACAGCTGATTGTAAAATTGAATAGTCGTATAGCAAATTTCCAGTAACTGTATGCTAGATTCCATAAAATGATTGCAAAGATCCACAACATACTTGTAATATCCGGGGTGGGTCAGTGATCAAGACGGTTTCGTCTCGATATCCAATTTCACGCAAAATAAATTCAATAGAAACCAGCAATGGAAGACCAAGACAATCTCTTGACGTTGTTGAGAAGAAGAAGAAGAAACAGAAGATTGCAAAGTTCCACGACGGGCTTGCATCATTTCACTATTCTTTAGAAACGTTTCCCTGAGTGATACAACAATTCTATTTTACGATTCAAACCCCTGAATCAAAAGCTTGTATCAGATTGTGTTAAAATATTCGTACATCTGTCAAACAACAATAATGTTGTCAAGTTCAAGTGTTCAACCTTCACCCAAACACCGAATCGATCCTGCCTGTACCTCGATTGAACATGACAACGAGTAACAATCGCAACTACAAGCGCAGGAAAAACTTTTTGACGCATCCAAATACGCAGCGAGATAAATCGACCAACAATGTTGTTTGAAGACGTATTTTCCATAGAAACAGACCAAACCGAGCAGAGGGAATTACTAGCCATACGACAATGCGGCACATGTTACGATTTATGATAATGTCACTCGAACACGAAGCATTCCAAATCGCGGAAGTAAATAGTGCTGGAAAAGACAAGTGAGCGTTCGATTTTCGCTTTCGTATACTAAACTAGCAACAATGAAACTGCACAGCAGAGTAAAGCGGTCCCGAAACAAAGAGCCGCTTCACAAATGTATAAACGAAATCAAAGAACATTTCACAGCCACACTTTGATTATCCTCCATTTGACTTTCCACCGCTTCGCATCTCATGGCGAAAATGCTTGTTTCGATGCTTCCGTTTTTCCGATTTTCTTTGCAGCCACACACGAACGAAATGAGCAGCTTCTTTTTTGTTGTTGTGCTACCCCTCCCAAACACACACACACACACACACCAGAGAAGCTTCGCACGTTCGAGCTTTGAACTTTATGGACTCGTTTGCTCGTTCGGTTGGCCATCTTAGAAATCGTGTAGCACGGCCGGTAAAAAAAACCTCCCAAAAATAAAATAAAATGCCCGGCAAGAAATTGCCATTGCTGTGGAGCTCAAACCTGGTACCAACTACCTGGAGGGAAACTAATTAAAGCACAAGATTAATAGACTCGCTTTGTACCACCTGCCCGCTGCTGTCTGCAGCCCATCGGATCGCAATTGGTTCCACTTGGATACCCATTTATTCATTTCTGCCTACGGATAGGACGCGCTTTGTACCCAAGAAACGGCACAAGCTTGCTCCGCGTGGCTCGACCGTTGGGGATCTATGCGTCTGGCAACCGAAATGTGTTGGATGACTATTCCTTAGGGAGTCAAAGTGCACATTTGGGATGGTGATAAATTTGGCAACAGCGACGGATTGCGAGCCATTTTCCCCTGCGGGTATCTCTCTACACTAGCGATGTATGCGATCAGCATATCTGCCCTCTGGCTGGCCATAGCACCTCACAGCTTCAGCATACTGCCTGGTTACTTTCACACGTCTCAAGAGCATTGCCAGAGTGAGCCAGCATCTTAAGAAATGCAAACTGGTTTTAGGTGCATCATTTACCCGACGCACGGGGACTCAAATTAACCTTCAAAGCGGTTTCGCATCGCTCATCCAGAGCGGATGCATAAATCAGCACCGTTCAATACGGTCGGGTTCGGGCAAAAGTGCAAAACTATGCAAATTTGCCCCCGTTCCTCCACGCACCGACTTCCTGATGCCCGTAACCCTTCTTCCTGATTGTAGCGCAGGAACGGTCCACAACGCGGTAACCACAACAGGTACGAGCTGCACACAGTAGCTCCGGTCGTAGGCGAACAATCTCCACAAAACACTAACCCCCGTTCCGTCTAAGATTGTCCAATCAAGGCACAAGCTGGAATTGGCGAACCGTGAGATTCGTTCGATGTATCGATTCTTTCCCCCGTTTGAAATGCAAGAATCCCACCGTTCCCACGCACGTGTACACAGATGGAGAGCAGGGAAAGCGGGAAAACCCTTTTTCCTGTGTATTGACTGAGCACAATCATCACCTTTCCAATCGAGCAGAGCTCACCGGATGCCCGGCCAGAATCCCGTGCCCGTGAAAGGCATTCCCAAGAATCACAGGAAGGGGGAGAACCAAGCATCATATAACGATGTTCGTGGATGGAAAACTCCACCGGTCATCTCCACCAGAGCTGGGAGCCGGGATAGAAATTGGAACTACTGCGTCCCTTTCAAACAAACTTTCCGTTCCCAAAAACGATACCTGTGATGATGTCGGTGCCGGTGGTAAGGCCGGTGATACCGGTGAAGCCGAGCTAAACGCTCCGATCCTTTCAGGCCACGGAAAATACCGGTCCGCGCGTAACGAACACAATCTCCGGGTTGAGTTCGACGAAAGTCCGCCCTAGAAATAGTCCGTTTATTCGATTTACTTAATGATGCGTATTAAGCAGGATTAGCATTTGTTTGGCACTCGTATGCGACCTTGCCACTACTACAACTCCCGCCAAATCGTTCTCAACCCAAATGTTGCTCCACGTGCGACTGCCACAACACTGTCACCCCAGTCTTTACCCAGTATTTGTAGTCAGCGTACACCTCACAAAACCTAGTGTGGTGGGGTGTTTTTTTTGGGTTAGAGAGGTAAGTTTTGGGGAAAGTTTTACCGAGTTGATAATCGTGTCGATTCTTACGGGAACGCGCGTTGCTCGCTGCGACAGTCTGCAAAGCGAACTGCCTGCCTGCAGCATGCAAATGGAACCCGTGAATGTGGCCCGTTTGGCTGGCATACCTGCACCCACAATTGCCCTGTCACGTTCGGTACGCCATCTGCACTGTCGTGCGGGTGAAAAGTACGGCGAACGCCAGCGTGCCGTCAAGCCATTGCCTAGCTACGATAGAAGTAGAAGTAGTCGTAGTAGTAGTAGCGGTACGTCGTACGAAGTTGAGAGCTAAAATAAATAAAGAATTAATTTGTTGTTTGCAGCGATGGCTGAAAAAGCACAGCCTTAGCTAGACGTACGGCAGGTTCTAAACGACCGGGTTTGCATCGCTTTAGCGAAAGTTTTCTCATCTGGTTGTGATTTTTTAAGGGATACGTTTCGGCTTCTTTTTTTATCAGATTTCTATTTAAAGCATTCCAAGAAAATAGTGATTTTCAATACGTTTTGAGATTTTGGAACAGATCAGAATATTGAAATAAATAAAATTAAGCATAAAATGTTTACGGTTCAGTTTTAGCACAGCTTGTTTCTCTCCTCAAAAGAACTAATTCAATATCACAAGGATGTTTTGATTCTGTCGATATTAATTTCATTTACGATGCATTTATTTCAACAGACCTGTTAAACCGATCGGAATGTTTACACTCTTCAGTGTTTCCTAAATTAGTTGAGTATCGTAGTTTCTTCTTCTTAACCTCTACAACAACGGGTAGAGTTCTTGACTTGCTATTTTATACTTCCTTGACTTTTATGCACCTTTATAATCAGTTCTACATAGTTTATAGCATATTGCTTCAAAAACATCGTCTGGTTTATGGCGGCATTTGTAAGTAACTATTCACAGGTTGCAAAAAATAATAGCATAAACTAACATTCTAAGAAAATAAGAGTAAAATACGTTTCACAAAAAGGCCTCGCAGAATGAACTCATTATATTTACAGTTATGCTTGGAAATCCAGAGTTGAAACAGTTGTGTGAAATTAATCAATTTCATTAAAGGGTCATTTGTTCCAAACTGAATTTAGCATTTGAACAGTGGTTATTTTCTTAAATGTCTGCAAAAATCCTAGCAGTTATTTTTTCCGAGATTGTACTAGCTGTTAAACTTATCGTTTATGTTGAAGATATGCCAGATCAAATAGAAGGTATCTAGCACTGGAGGTATCGAGCCAGGAAATATTTACACAACAGTCTAAAGAAAAAGATGAAATGGTATGTGCGTATTTTTTTCTGTTTAGTCGATCAATACGGGGACGGGGAGCCTGTATTTATTTATTTATTTATTTATTTACATTTGTCTGCTACCTGGCTTAGCAAAGATGAGTAAATTACTAAATAAACCTAACCTAACAGCTAGTAAATTTCACAATATTACAGAAAGAAAAAGAAAAGACCACACAAAGCTCAAAGCTGGAGAGGAATACAGGATAGAAGGAAAGAAGGAGCGAATAGAGAAAAAAACACAAACACTAAGTTACATAAAGAGAGGATACAACACGAGATCGGAAGGAGTTTAAGGAGGTATTATAATCGAAATGGACATAGAATCAAATAAACCGTCTGAAACAAGAAAGGAGTGGTGAAAACAATACATAGAATGACGCGTTTCTAGAGCTAAAGGATCGTGAAGACGGAGGGAGCGGGAAGGAGTATGTAAACAGACAAGGGAAAGCAGATCCGGAGCATCTGTAGACCCTCAAAGCATGGCGCCAACGAAACAAGCCTGAGCAATGTGGCGTCTCAGATTAGGAGCCGAATCTGAGTTTCGTAGGAAGGTAATGATAAATCACCATTGACCCGTCTGAGTGCAACTCTTGTAAAATATTTTTGCAAGCTCTCAATACCCTCCGAAGTACATGGGCTCCAAATAACGCAGACATACTCTAAATGAGAACGTACCAAGCAACAATTGAGTCTGCACAAATAAATTGAATCCCTGAACTCAACCTCCCTGAACTAACAACAGATTGTCGACATGCTCCTGAAAGTTCAACCTATTATCCAGTATAACCCCAAGGGCGGGAATAGAGGAAACACGCGAAAGACGAGTATTAGACAAAAAGTAGTGAAGAGTAACAGGAATACAAAAGTGAGTAGAGGAGATAATGGAACATTAATCGAGACACAGACAGAGAAATTTTGACGAACACCAATCAGAAAATAGATTTAAAGAAGGAAGAAGGAGACAATCAGCAGAGGAAGAGATAGTACGAAACATTTTGATGTCATCAGCGTACAGGAGACAGCGATCAGGATGTAAAATAGAACATACATCACTAACAAACAAAGCAAACAAGTGGGGACTAAGTACACTACCTCGAGGAACACCAGAGGAACAAGGAAAACAACGAGAAACATGTGGACCAATTTTAACACAGCAAATGCGACCCTTAAGGTAATCAAACAACCAGCACAATATGGATTTTCCAAACCCTATTTTATTCAATTTTGCTAGTAATAGCTCATGAGAAAGGCTGTCGAAAGCTGACCGATAATCAGTGTAAATGGAATCTATTTGAAAGCCAGTTTCAGAGTTACGAAAAATAAAAGAAATAAAACACATAAGACTGGTTGACGTAGAACGACCCGGTATAAAACCGTGTTGTTGAACACTGATAACCGACTTAGAGCTGTGAAAACGACTTGGGTAAATAGCTAATTCAAGAGCTTTAGCCGTAGCACATGTCTTTGTTATTCCGCGATAATTTGTTATGAATGTTCTGCAGCCTTTTTGTGTATTGGAAAAATCCAACATGATCTCCAGAATGAAGAGAAACAACCAGTAGAAAGCGATAAACTGAAGAGCTTAAGAAGGATTGGAGCAAGTGACCCACGACACATTTTCAGGGCTAGGCGAATAGGATAATTTTAATTTTGAAAGAGCACACTCGATCATTTCAATAGATATATTAACGTTAGGTAAATCAACTACATTTTCGGGTGTATCCAAGAGTGCAGGTTTTAAAGAATTAAAATCAATGACAGAATCAGTAAATAGACTAGAAAAGTGGTCGTGAAACAAATCACAAACATTCATTGGTGTGTAAGCTAAGCGCGAGTTATAAAACATTTCATTGGGCAAAGTGTTCGAGGACCTACAAGTTTTAACGAAGCGCCCAAATGACTAAGGGTTAGAACGAATCTACACCTAAAACGTTATAGGTTAAAACCCAACAAATGAAACGCTGACACAGGCGATAAAACTTTTCTAAAATGTGGTATATTGTAACTCAGATAAATTAATATCATTTTACTTGCTAGCCAAAGTTTAACTTACATTTTTGCTAACCACTACACATTGTGCAGTAAATATTCCATCAAATATATAGTCTAACATGATGTAAACAATAAAACACTACTGACTAAGATATCATTGACAATTAAGAATAAAAATTTGTGTTATCATTAATCATTTGAACAATGATGAACGGCTCGATTGATTTTATCAATACTCTACTGACTACATTAACTTAAGTTTAAAGTATTGCAAATGTAAGAAATCATTCAAACAGAAACCATTACTACGGTCAAGCAGGCCTTTGAAACTGTTGGCACGTTCGATAACGATCGGTCCAGATAGTTCCTGATTTCCACCTCCAGGTGGCGTCCAGGCGTCAGGATAAACACAGAAAAAGAGAAAGGTGAAACACAAAGAGCGAGATAAACTGCGTCTCAAGAATCTAGGCCACTAGGCTAGGGAACCCAGGCTGCGCCAGCGATCAGCTGAGGAAATGGACTATTTTTTAACTCCATCACTGAAGTTACAAAACCCATTTAATAAAACTTTTTTGTTGAAAACACAAAAAACCAAAAATAGATAAGCAACTGATTTCAATACTTAAAACAACCAGCGAGAGTGATCAAATAAACACAGTTATGGCTGTAAGGCCCAATCCGAAAAATAACGTTTTTGCTATTCAAAATGACTTTAAGAAAAGGTATCAATTTCTTATGAGAGACGCTCCAAAGTAATAAACCCATCCACATTCATATCTTTTCAACAGCTTCCAGTTGTGAAATTGTAGCTCCTCGGAAACGTGACCCACAATCGCATAAACGCACAATCAATGTATGACTATAAAGTCACACGCTTCGCATTTCATGTTTTATAAGCGCTATAAAGTGGAATACTTCCGGGGCCATCAGTTACAAAAATAAAAATCATTTACTGCGCCGTAACTGTCAAATTATTGTTATTTCAATACTTAAAAGTGTTCCAGATTTTTGGATACCCAAACCAAACCCAAAGCGGCAGGAATAATATCTGTTGCTGCTCACCACAGTATCATATGCTGGTTAAGAACGGCTCAATCAACCATCACGCCATAAAACAAAAATGTATCTCCCTCCACTGTCGCAAAAGTGTTATTACGGTGAAAAACGTGAAATTCTCAAAAATATCAAAACATGCATAAAACTCCAACGAAATCGTCCAGTTACATGCACATTCAAAACCCCGATAGGTACAATGTGTTGCTCTTTACTCGATATGTTTTATGATTTCACACACCAACTGCTGAAATGAAAGCTGTATCTATTTTTAGAAGGCTTTGATGACTATGAACGAAATTCATCAATAATATGATGGATACAGATTTCTGGAAATAGTTGCCATTAAATGTGCCTTATGAGAGAAGCGATTACGCATGCTTTCGCAATCTTCTAAGGTTCACCGTTAACCAGATACCTACCACAGATGTGAGCAGTAAGCAGAACTATTATTGCATTTACGTAGACACATTTCTCTTTATCGGCCATCACTGTGCCTCCTGCAACGAAAAGGGAGAATGAGATAAAGTTATAAACACGTAATGCAAATACACGAAACAGCCACCAGCGACAGTAAATTGAGCATAGCGCTACAAATAATGCGTAATTTTATGTACATGTACGATGAATAAAATGAAGTAGATAAATGCGACGAAACAGAAACAGCATAAAGCATTATTTAATAACTTTCGTAAAGAAAACTTTTCTCCCGGTGCGCCCCTGGTGGTCGGGACTCTAGCGACAGACAAGAACCTCGAAGGCGGTAAACAACCATGCTCAACATTCAAATCTCAAGCACACTCGCACACACATCAAGCTTCCACACAAACACACACGCATCCACCCTCCATACGTTCACTCAATTAGGCATAAATATTTTATGAGACGCAGCCAGCCAGCCAGCCAGCCTGCCCGCCAGCCACCGGCAACCGAGCAAGCATCAGCCGGCCGCAAAAGACATCCGGGATAAGGCTAGGAGGCTGTCTTCTGCATCCCCTACAGCAGCGTTCTAGCCAAACCCGCCCGCAGCACCGCAAACCGGTCAATTCGACCGAGCCGTGGTGGGTGCGGGGCATGGCATCAGATTCAAAGCTAAGAAATGGTAAACAACGAGCAGAACATAAAAATTATGCATAATTTAGTATCGCAAGCCATAAATCTCGCATTCGGGGAGGGATTTCGTTGCTTTTCCGAATTTCGCTTTACTCCCGATGTGGAAGTTTAATACCGTGCTCGTACCATGGCTGCAAAGGTTAACCTCGGTAAGCGACTTTGTTTATGTCGGTACACCTTCAACTGCGCATTTGGTGCGATTCAAGACGCTCGCACAACAAACACGATGACTTAACGTCTTTACGTTTTTCGGAATGCATTTGGCGAAATTACACACCGTCGCGACACTAACGTGTTTTACGTACCTACAGCTAGGTATAGTCCACTTTTAGCAAAACACAGCGTGCTTCGTAGAAATTTTGCTTTACCTGGCACTACGACCCCACTGATATTCTATAAAGCGTGCGAAGAAATGTTTCGGATAGGGTTTGAAACCGGTTCCCTCGTAAAACCATAATTTATCCATAAATTACTATGTAAAACATTTAAAAGTAGAACACAAATTTTAAAATTCCTTCACGATTGTACGGGTTATAATTCATGCCTCTATGGGTATTTAAACCATTCTTCTTCTTCTTCGTTGGCACTCGAGAGATCTCGGCCTGAAATTTCTGGTTTTCTGTGATTAACCCGTAGCAAAGTAGTCAGCCCTGCGTACGGGGAGGCGGTGTGGATGGGATTTGAACCCCGGTCCTGCCGTGTGAAGACCGGCGCCGTTTGGCCGCTTCCACCGGACCGCCCCATTTAAACCTTTAACCAGTCTTATAGCCCAATTTCGCGATCGGTTAAAACATCAATCCAATATTCCAGGATAATTTTATTCTAAAATTATTTCATTATGATAGTTTGTCTTATAGAGAAATCTTATGGTGGAAGGAACGAGCATCACAACATCGAAAGCAGCCTGAGCCAACACATGTGAGGTAAGAATTTTACGAACAGGGCACTACGAAGTCATGCGATCCATTAGATCACATTAGGATATCCCATGCAGAACCTTACGACCGAGACTCAAGGAATATGCTGAGATGACTATGCTAATATTAACCATTGGGCAACAATATGTAGACCTGATGAAACGAGTGAGCCAGGTTCAGGGCATGCCTGTCATTTCTGGACTAATTTAAAAAAATGGGTTTGTTGCAATAGCTGAAGTTCTTTTACGAAGATCTCGTCATACAGTCTCTCTTCGTAAGTCTATATTGATACAGAGGATATTTAACGAATGGCTGTTAGAGGGTAAGTAGATCTTTCGGGGTTGTATTGCTAAGAAGGAGTTAAATCCTGAATCAATAACGTGTTAATTTAAGAGGACAATTCTCTGATCCTGATATTTTGACGAATTCTTCCTCTATAAATGCTCTCGCCAAGAGCATGAAGTTCTGATAACAAACAATTTTGTAACTGTTTTTTTTAAATATTAAATAACATTGTATTAAAGAATAAACTATAGAATTGGAATGATAGTTTGAAAACAAACTATTTCGAGTGTCGTCAGTAGTGATGACTTTTGTTTCACTATTTTATTAGGGTTTTACTTGGATTAATAGTTTTTTGTGTCGATCACCTTCCGATTCGCTGACGGTTTACTTTTATGTATGATATTAATATAACATTTTTACAAAACAGGTTCCATTCGGCGCTCAGTCCTAAATCGTTACATGTACAATCCTTGAATAACAAATATGCCCAACCTCCAATGTCCAAGCCGTTTTTGAGTGACGGATTACACGGACCACCTTGCTCGGTTCGTATGAAACAGAAATGAAAAAAACGAGCAAGCTCTACCTAGCTGGTGGACCAAATAAACCGGAAGGAAGAATACTACAGTGCGGGTATGGGCATGATGAGGATGTCAGATTCATGCCCTACCAGGAAGGCTTTTCAGAAGGTCATCGGCGATCCTTTCGGCACGTGGTGTAGAGAGAAATGCAGTGTGATCGTTTTTTGGATCAAGAATAATCGGAATGCCTTTCGTGGAAACAGATGACGAACTGACCATGTCGGCCCGTCATGAAACAAGAGAAGAAGTTGGACAACAATTTGGAACAAGCAAAGCGAATCAATAGAACACGTGTTATTTTAGCTAATCGTTATCTGCATTGTTATAAAACAACAACCCATTACACATTACTCTTACCCAAAAATGTTCCAAATTCAAAGTTTATTTTTTCTAGACCAACTTCACAGCACCATTAGGTCTAAAATGTTACAAAAAACCACAAAAAGAACCAATTCTTGTTTTCCCTTAAAAAATAGAAGCAAATTTTCTTTGTATAAAACATGAGCACCTGTTCAACTGATGGGTGGTTTTGGCCCGCATGATCTACACCGCTGTACAACGTATTGGATTGCATAACAAACAAAAATTCCGTTTTTTCCATCAAACCAAGCTACGTGTTTGGGAAATGGTGAGCTAAAAAAAGCGAAAGCTCCGTAGTTGTCATACCACTGTTTTTGCTATCTCGTGCCTGTCCGAAAAGCGATTGGAACGGCATAACACAACCGCAGCCTCTCCATTCGTCAAAATATAGCCCAAAGCCCGCAAAATAAACGCATAACTCCCTGTCCATTTGTCGCCTAGACACCTTCATTTCAATGGCAAACGAGAAGAAAATGACCCACACGCAACAACAACAACCGCCACCACCCAGCACACATAGAACAGCACCAAAAAAAAAAACACGAGCCCGATTCTCCGGTGATCCTACGGATGGTTGATTGATTACCCTCAAGGCTCATGCGACGCGGAAGAGACACGAACCAACGAAGCGCATGGCCGAACGTAAAATAACAGCAAAAGAGCATATATTGGCAGCCCGGTAGACGCCAGCGACAGTGACCACACGCCCCACGGCCATCGGTGAGAAGCGGTAGAAGAAGAACAGCAGCAACAAAAAAGAACAGCTGTCAAATAAATCAAACGGTTTGAAGTGAAAATCAATTTAGAAAAAGGATGGCAACGAGCAAGCGATGAAATTTGATGGAACACCCATCGCACCAAACAAAAAAAAGGAGGAAGCACCGGGGGAAGGGATGTTCATTTTTTCCTGACAAATGTGAACATGTGAACCCTATAGCTGTGAGCTGGAGTGGGAGGACGAAAAAAATTCGAGGACACACAAACATATAGCGAAAAACCTACAAACAAAAAAACGGTTACGTGAGCTGCAACACATCAATAAACTGGTCATGTCCATTTCTGGTACTGTTCCGGTAAGCTAGATGGACATGGTCGGTGGTGCTCGCAACAAAATGTTATACAAACTCAATTCAAATATCGCCACCAACACCACCACCAGGGGGTGCGGATTTTTTTTGCATTTATAGAATGCCAATCATTAATGTTCTCTTCGTGGCGGACATGTTAATTACACAGTCAAGTGCTCCAGCTCAAACAATAACCTTCAGCAGCTTTAGAAGGCGAGAGAGCTAATTGATTTCAACCAATGGAAATTATAAACCTATTTCAAGTACAGACAGATTCATGACACGATGACACTATGTTTACAGCTTCACTCATGGAGTGAACGCTGGGGGACTAGTATTAACGATAAAGTATGCACACAACATCGCAACATGATCCAGATATGTGAGTAAAGATGAGAACACAATTCGCTACGTTACTGTATATAACTCATTAACTGTTCAACTGATTGTCGTTGCGTTTCCGTTCACGCCACGTCAGGTCAAATTTTTGACTCGTTTTTACTCAAACTATTTGCTTGCTTTTTGCAATTATTCTATCTATTCTACACCACGTTCTGAAAACAGGTCACTAAGACAAAGCAATTACCACCTCCGATCATCATTGTCTGAGAATGTGTGAGTGAGCTTCTCCACTCAAAATACCTGCCACAGCTGGCATTGTTGTGACTGTCTACTTCTATAGTCCTGTTCAACTCTGAGCTTAGTGCTTTGCTCCTCTAATCTTACCATGAGTGATCCTAAGCTGTACGGCGCTCTCATCATCGTGCAGCGAATGGGACTCACCAGCACGTGTAGTAATGTTAAAGTTAAAATGAAGTAAATTTAAACTAACACATGAAGGTTTTTATAGTTGCCTCCCTCCATCGCAGCACCATGGCACTAGTACTCTGTAAACCTGATCTCGCCAGCTCACATGCTCTAATAGGCGCCATCGTTCTTCCGGATTGCTTCAGAACACGAATCTCGCAGTGTTGTCGTTCTAGATTCGCTCAATATGCCCAAACCAGCGTACTCGCCCAGTTCTGGCACACCGTTTTATACTGGTCTCTTCATGCAGATGCTACAGTTCAAGGTTCGATCGCCTCCTCATATAGTACCACTGGACAATTCAGCGGGTTGTATTTGGTGCACTTCGTTCGTGAGAGAAATTTTATTCATCTCAGACGCTTGCGGAACCCGCTGTGGGCTTGGTATCTACTCAAAACGCAAAGCAGGATCTCCCGAGACATGTCATTGTTGGCCGTTACGAGTGAGTCTAAGTCTAACTCCTCGACCACCTCAAACGTGTCGATCGTAACACTGCTGCCTGGCGAGGCTAATCCCCTAGGGCAAATTCTTCCAGCCAACATGTACTTGATTTTACCCACGTTGGAATGTAGCCTGATCCTCTCCTTTCCTGCTTTTCTGAGCATCGTTTCGAGCGCAATGTTGAACAAAATCCGTTTGTCGCCTTGTCAGAACTAATGGCGAAACACGGACGGATGGGAGAGATTGTTTGAGATCCCTACACCCTACATATTACACTAGTATGGGTCCGCCGCTAGCTTTTCTTTGCGGGGAAACCATAACGCCTTATTGTGTACCATAGTTTTGCATGATCAATGGTATCGTACGCATCATTAAGATCTACAAACAGGTGATGCGTGAACCAAGGATCACTTGGTAATCACGGGATATCTGCTGAATATGTCGGATAGCATTTATCTCGTGCGTAATCGATTTTTCACCAGAGTACCCGGCTTTGTAATAACCAATAACCTCGTTTGCAGCAAGCGGATTTTGTAGATCACGTTTAGCAGAGTGACCCACTCTAACCTCTGACCTGGGCAAATTACCTCAAACATCTACTTCACTGGTACGTCTAGGAAGGCATACCACCTGAACGTTCTGGAGGGAGCCTGCGTGGTCTTAGCTTGCAAACCTCCGTAACAAGCCCATTACTCTCATAAGTCTTGTTGCTTTTGAGCTATCACAAAGCTTCTTCGACCTCGCTAATGCATCGGGCTGACCATTCCCTCTAATACCGACACAATTCCACTAGCCCTCTCTGGCCCATTCAGCTGCTCCTCGAAGCAGTACCTCTCGCTCGTTCGTCTTTGCTGCGTCCTCCAGCGATCAAGCTATTGGTCAAGAACGTATGAGTTTCCCTATTCTTTGGGGCAACTCCTTAGGTAAATTCCACCATCATAACATTATTATCCAATAAAAAAAAACAAACGGCTGGTAAACTTTTCTTTCTATAATTTTTTCAGTTCCGTCGAGAACTATCCTGGTTTCGTGAACAATAAACTTTAAATGCGCGTTGAAATGTATTCAATAACAGAAAGTCCACTAAAAATCGTTTCGATGTGCAGTTGCAAAGTTGCATCATAAAGTGGCTCTATTCCAAGCATTTCCACACATTTGCGAACGTTTCGTTGGATAAACTTACACAAACAGCTTACACATCTTCACGAACCTGCAATGGGCTATTGTGGGTTTTGCTAACGGCTATTGTTTGCCCTGCCTTCGTCTTTTGCTCACCAGCTGTAACAGTACCAAATGGCAATGTTTGCTGTAGTGGCTAGGAGAAAAAAATAAGTATAAACACTGCCACAAACACACACCCGTACAAATGGTGTGACTCGTCGACACTAGTGGATAAACATTGTTCGGACTAACAGATATATAATGTTGAACTTTCTCACCAACCGACGCCATGACCAGACAGGACCATGTTTCCAGCAAACGGTTACATGATTGTTCGCAACAGAAATCCGTGCAACATACAGTTCGTGTGGTGTTAAAGACCCCGGTTGCATCCGGCGTTGCCTGTGCAGCAAAGGCACCAAACCCCGATGAAGAATGTTTACAAGCTGGCACAAAATGATGAACCGGCACGGAACGGTTTTCGGGACAGGGGTTCAGGTGATCGGATAAATTATCGAACAGACCAAAAGTGACGTTACAAAATTGGGAACCATGATGCAGCATATCTCATAGCCACTGGAAAAAGAAAAAGAAAAAAAAGGATCGACGGTCGACGACCCGACGTACGTGCTCGGTTCGGTGGTGTAATGGTGTGTCCTTTTTCGATATCAGGAAAGGACTTATCATTCGACCGGATCTTATGGCTCTTGAAAATAAACACTTTGCACTTCATTCTTCTGCAAAACTGGTGCAAAACTGGTGCAAAACTGTTTCGAGGAACTCTCAGATTGCGTAGAGCAGCTTAAAGCGCACCCATTAATAGATCGAAGCAACTAAACCATTACGGGGTACTTTGAGCTAAGAGTCTTTACCATTTCCATGCACTAATAACTCTTTAAATCCCCCGGATATGGCTTTTTAGAATTAATTTTCTACTAAGAAAGTTTAAAGAACGAATAAAGTCTTTGTTTTAGTCTCCTAAGCTACAAAAAATCAGTTTCCGAACATCCCAACTGTTTCGTAGTCATCGTGCCCACGAAACTACACCTAGACATGATCAAATACAGTAAACCAAAAACAAGAACTAAGCACAACATTATGATGTATAAACAAAAATTAAACATTTTTTTAAGATTCATTTTATAAAGTTACGAAAGTAGCAATACGGCCAAGCCGTCCTTTATGAATAAAAAAAAGCTGCGAAATTGATTCATCTACGCTTATTATGCTTAAATAAATATAATTTAAACGCAGTTTTTTTGCAAATGGTCTTTAAAATCAAGCACGATTGAGGAATAATGCTACGGGAGATGATTCAGTTAAACCATTTTGCTAAAATCCTAGATTCTGAAACCATTCTTTACATATGTTGTCGCTCGTTCTCGGGTGGTCCTTAAGCTATTAGGTGGGACCTTAGTCGTGTAAGCTGTAAAAATAAAGGTTTGCATTTTGCCACTCTTTCTAAAACTTGCCGATCTCTTGGTACTCCTTCTAGGCCACTGACTAATCGGATAAGGTCTTCCAATAGAGTCTTGTGGTCTCTGCTGGAATCAGCTCGGAGTCTCTTCGAGCGATGATGAGCCCACAGTTGACAAGCTGTATTTCAGCAGCGCTGTTCTTTTCTTACATATTCTGAGAGATGATCGCATGGTTGAGGTACGGCCTGGTGGCCGAGGAGATGGCTGTGCCGGTCTTCACACGGCCGAACTGTGGCTCAAATTCCATCCAGACCGCCTCCCCGCACGCAGGGCTGAGTATCCAGCTACGGGTAAAACCAAGTCACAGAAAGCCAGCGAAGGCAGGCCAAGCCCTCTCGAGGTTGTAGAGCCAAAATAAGAAGAATATCACACGGTTGGCTGCTTTTCAGGCATGGATGATGAGACAAAGATAATCAAAACCTTCGTTTTCCTCATTATATTTTTGCTATCTTAAGAAGAACGAAGTGAGAAGAAGTTGCCGTCAAACAGGGTTTGATTAGTACCAACTTTTTTGCAGAGAGATGAATCCCACAATGTGAACAAGTATCTAATTTCCCTGTACATAAGAGTCACGGTACAGAAGATGCAACACACGGTCATCTAATGAAATATTATGAAAATTAGTCAGTTATTTTAAGCATCCAAAAGCGCAATAAACATTCGCATCGACAGCTGTTGCAACTCCTCCAAAGAATGATTCCTTTTCTATTTTCTAAACAAAGGTTGTCAATTAGTTTGTGTAAGACATTAATCAACTAATAGCTTATCCTAATAGCACATAACAGCGACGCCAATTCTTCCCATTTAGATCTGCAATTGAGACAATCTGTCTAGCTCATCTTTTAAAGAACAGCAGACAAGCTTGGGCAACTTCTCTACAAAATTAACGCAACACAACCAGACTAAACAAACGTACTGCACAATAGGGAAACTACCTACTACGCTCCGAATAAATTTGCCACAAAACAAGAATAAAAACAGATACTTTAAAATCGCATGCCGAACGAAGAAGGAATGAATTCAACCCGGCGTTGCACCATTAGGGACAACTACGGAACTACCGATGCCACATATTCTATCTGTATAAAATAAGAAACTCGAAGAACACCCAACACAAACACTGGGTACTCACTTGCACGGGAGTAGCCCCGTTTCCTACGGCTCGCTCGCAAAGAAGTAGAATCCAAAACCGTGGAATGGAAGCTGTTGGTAATTTAATTGGTACCGGGAAAACGTTGTGCTTGTTCAACCGGTCAGTTCAGGCTACATACTATGGCCACAACATGGAACACTAGGCTAAGTAACGTGTTATCTTGACGATTTGTACGAAACTCCACACAGCTGGATTTGGACACCAATGATCCGCCTTTCGAGTACACTTACGCACGTTTCTTCATACACATGGATCACTAACACACTTCAGTTATAAATTTCTGTCGTTATCACCATTCAGTGTGATATTTATCATTTGTCATAGCTCTTCTAGCACGCTTTAGAAAATCAATCACTTCTAACACTGGCTACGGGGTTTGGACATCGACATCTTGTGTGCTGTGATATCTGACAGCTCCGTAAAACACTTGTACACTACTTAAAAACTATACGAATAATCTTATCGGGAAAGGGTTCACTTACTATTCACCAACAATGCACCAATTACTACATTCAAACCACTAACGAATGCACCCAACACACTACTGCACACCGTTTTTCCACCCTTTTCCAACTCCACAGCAACAGCTCAATTAAGTTTAAAGCACAATTATACAAACAAAACTCATCCGTAATCTACTAACCGGCCCCGTTGTTGTAAGCACAGCTTAAGCCGAAACCTCCGCAGCACGAACCGAACCCTCCGCACGGGCAAAGGAAATGTAAAGATGAAGTCGCATTTGAGCTTCCTGCTGCCTGCGCTCTCCGTATCCGTAGCCCTTGCCGCTTGCCGGCCCGGCCCTTGCAGTTCAATCGCTGCGGCTGCTCAACTTTATTTCCTTCTGTCAATCATCCGGCTCCTAGCTGTCGACTGCGGAATGCATGGTCCTGCATACAGCACCACCAGCCAAACTCAAACACCGGTACTCGACACGCTGAACAAACACACGAGCATCTTAAATGACAGACATCGCTAAACGTGTCTGGCTGTATGTGGCCGACCCCGTAAACCTGCCCGACGGGCTCACTACACGACACACGACACTCGGTCGTATGTATTCCCCGGGTTCCCAGCAGGAATGCGGACGCCAAATCGCAAACACCGATTCACGGGAGCTTTCCGCAACGGAAACGATAACGTACGTCCTTACGGCACGAGGAAAATTCGCACACTAAGCTTGCTTGCGAACGGTCGGGATGAACGTTGGGCACGTTCACCACCGATGCTCGTAGCATCGCACAACCGTGGCGAACGACGACGGCCCGAACCAGGCCCGATGTAGCTACCCATTTTCGCGATACCAAAGCCGAAAGCTGGTTGGATAAGTTGGAGAGAATGTTTTCCCTGAAATGACTGCGAGACTGCGATGAGCATCGAGAAGTGCCGAAACCTCTCATAAGCTGTATGTTTGTTTTTTTTTTAAGCGGAGGGCAGATAGCTGTTGTCTCCTGTGAGATGAATTCCTTGTTATCTGTTGTGTCCTCCCTTTCGTAAATTGTTGTTATTGTTTGGCTCAGCTTTCCGATGAACATGATTCCCATTTTTTCTGTTCCGTTTTTACTCAAAAAGCGATTTAACATTAAAACTCTATCTCAAGTGGCGGACGAGTAACATATTTAGTGAATAACTTAAATTTGTCCTCCTTACATTTTATTGAAACTATCGAGTAAATCTGTGTATCTGCGACCGATAAACGATAAACAAGCAGCATTTATTTTTCGAGCACTTCCAGTACATTTGCATTCAAAATAAAAGACATGTGTCTTGCAAACCATTGCTTAGAGCAGGAGAATAGCCCAACAGTAGTCCATCGAGAAATAGAGAGAAGCAAAGAGATTAATGGAGAAGCACCGAAATGTTTTACAGCTCACAGCTCTTTGGACCGATGTACTCCCCGTTGGCATGCATTTCCCAGCACGCAAATACAGATTTATCAACACTTCGTTAATCGGCTGCTTTTCTGCCGTACTAATCCGGTAAAGCCTTTCTTGAAGATCTTATCAAGGTGGCGATTCCAAGCACCGAGCTTCGGCCATCCAGCCATGAGCGCACATCTTCAAAACACAGCTTTCCTTCGGGGCGGTGATGATTAACGTCCAATTTGGTGCTCCTATTATGCCGCTTCTGAGCAAGGCGTATCTGCAAGCGATGAATTTATCAAAAAGCTCATCTTGCTTTGAACTTACCGGGTTTTTTTTTTGTGTGCGTGTAACACAACGAATAACGACGATAATCTAATCCGTGCAGGAAACTCTCCTCTTCGGTGACTCGCACTAGCGATATTAGCCGACATTGACATTTGCGGAAAAATACCTCTCGGCTGCTTAGTGGTAGTACAACGCACAGGAGTCCCCGGATCGGCAGCTCCCGAGCGCAAAAGTTACATTCCCAGCGCATTCTATTAATTCAAAACCATCTGTACCGAGTGCCATGCGGAAGGCCGATTAAGTGCGTGTGTGTGTGCGTGTACACAGTCGTCGACAGGCGTTCGGTTGAAAGAAAGGACACGCTCAAAACACTGATCGGCGAGATCAGACCGATGCTGACTCTAGCCGGATCCCATCGGCAAAGTGCAAACACAACGTCCATTGTTCGGGATTAGAGTAAAGTTGTTTCCTTACGGATGCGTAAGCCCGTCTCCGCTTAACCGGGCCTTTTCTCTCTAATGGGCAACCTGCACGAACCCGGGGCAATCAGCAAGACCGACCGACCGACCGACCGGCCGGGCTTTGTGGCGCTACGGAGGCAAAACATGAGCATCAATCGTACCGTCGAGGCCATGCCACTTCAACCAACACCAACGCTGGACTTAGTTACAGAACTCAGTCCCCGCCCCCCATAGCGTTGGTCCTGCTGGTTGGCGTACCTGAACGGTTCCGTTTGGCTGGTCGAAGCTTCGAAGTGAGTGAAAAAAACTCTCTCTCACTCACACACACACACACACACACACACACACACACACACACACACACACACACACACACACACACACACACACACACACAGAGAGAAGACACGGAAAAGCGGAAAACAGCTTGAGCTTTTCAAGAGGATTAGTTTGTGCCTTGGAATTCGAAACGCTATTGTCTGATGGATTGAGTGTAGGATATTTCCTTCACAGTTTCTCCCGGTATTTTCACGCGCGTTATTCACCCATTGACATACACAACAATGTGTAACGTGCGCTCGTTTCGGTGCAAACTCGTTGAGCTAATACATATCACAATAACAGCAACTTTAATACTTCAACAGCTGTAAACAATGAATGAACAATTTTGGAGCTTATTTGGGATGTGTTCAGAGCTGCGTACTTGTGAGCTGAGCTGTTGAAAAGCAATACAATACCCCATTGCATGTTACCTTCGATGGGTGGTTTGAAAAGTGTTGAATAAGTAGTAGTAGTAAGAGTAGAAAAATGTTGATGAACGGAAATGCATATAGAGAAGAATAAATTTAAACCCTTTATAGAAGAATAATAAGTATAAGGGGCAGTCCGATGGCCGACGCGACAGGGCTGACTACTTTACTACGGGTAAAATTAAGTCACAGAAAACCAGAAATGGCAGGCCGAGACCTCACGAGGTTGTAGTGCCAAGGATGAAGAAGATAGAAGAATAAGCAAACAAGTAAAAGAAGTATAAAAGGAAATAAAAAAGGAGAAAAGTATACAGTCAGCAAGTAGCGAAATTCGAACAAAAAGGAGGAGTTGTGAAAGCATTACTTACTTACTTACTTACTTACTTACTTACTTACTTACTTACTTACTTACTTACTTACTTACTTACTTACTTACTTACTTACTTACTTACTTACTTACTTACTTACTTACTTACTTACTTACTTACTTACTTACTTACTTACTTACTTACTTACTTACTTACTTACTTACTTACTTACTTACTAACTTACTTACTTACTTACTTACTTACTTACTTACTTACTTACTTACTTACTTACTTACTTATTTTTATCGGGAAATTGGAAGTGAAAGTGAAAACCAAGAAAGGCTTACCTACACTATAAAGTCAAAATCAAAACCAACGAGCGAGTGAATCATTTGCATGATACTTCACACTATTACCCTCCGGAGCCATCTCCACACGGCTGGCCACACATTGCCAAGAAACGATTAACCGCAGCACTGCCAACGTAATGAGAGTAGCTTTTAAGCGCCTCCTTCTATTCATTTTGCATGACCACGATAAATCATACACAAATCCATACGCTTCCCACTTTAACTATTGCGCCGTCTTCCATCGGACGCGATGGATGCTCGTGCCCTGCCCCGGACCCACTCCAAGCTGCCACCACACGCATAAAACTTAATTAATTTAATTATTCATACTTTACTCATCATCAACAGCCATCACACGTTGGGTGCTAAAATCCGTCCCACTTCCTGTATCACACCATCGGTTACCCCACCACTCCACGACGTCTCATTTGATGGCACACGCGAAAATGTACGCTCGCATGGCGTGATGCCGAACACGCTGCTGTGAGCGTATTTATGGACATGCCCCGCCGTTATATGTTTGCGTACGGCAAAATGACAAACCGAGCAAAAGCCACCTACTCGTGAGCCACCCCGTGCCCGTGGCGACACACAGCACCACAAAATAATCCACAGCCACACTCACTCGCTAGCCCGTCATCTCGCTAGCAGGCGTGGTCGTTCCGAAAAGTGGAAGGCGGAACAGCCGGATCTACGGTGAGCTAGTCAAAGTGATCTTCCAGGCAGCCGTTAGCCGCTGCCTGCCAGAAAGTACAACCTCAAGGTCCGCCACCGATCTCAACACACCCACGGACCATTGACATTCCCGAACATTTCCTTCCGCCCGTCGACCAGCACACAACAGAGCGTTCGGAGTGCTCAGGCACCCAGAACCGCTGGCCTAAACGCGGTGCTGGAAAAAGGCGTCAGGACAGCACTGAAATGTACGAGACTAATGGAGGAACGAAACGGGTAAAGCACCACGGCTCATGAATTACCCTTATAGTTAATTTGCATTTTATTTAGTAATTAGGATAAAAGCAAACCCTGCCTTCTGCGTGTGTGCGACGGGTCGACGGCGAAACGCAACGCAACGGTTGTCTTCAACGATGTTTCATCTAGTGTTGTTGTTCACCAATCCGCCAGTCAGATTGCATGCATCGTGTACTGCTGTGATCATAACACACGGCTTACCCCTGATTATTTACTTTATGTGGTCATTATTCGCTCTACATCGTTTACACTAGTGTTTGGTTTTGTCCTTTTCTCTCGTCATTCCTTTTCTGAGCATTACTTCATTATTCATTTTAGTTTGGTTTGCGGCTCATTGTTCCATTTTTTTCTGCTTCAGTTCTGTACTGTCTTTGGTGTGACTGTTGCCTTTATTCACTTGCTTTTACGTTTAAACATTGTTTTTCATTTATTCATCAGCCATCCCCTTCGTTGTTTCACCACGACTCCAATAGATAACCACCCGATCTATCAAGAATGAAATAAATCTTACCATAATGTTTTATTATTTATTTCCTTTTGTATTCAACCTACCCGTGCCCACTTCCTACGTTGTGTTGTCTTTGTCTTAAGTGTTTTTTATAGTGCCACGGGAGATCCGTTGACTGAGCAATGGAATTCATACAACAACGTCGTTACAGCCGTAAACAGGGCGACAGGTTTGCTTTACCTTTATATATAGTCACGCTGCTACGGGACTAGGCAGTGTGCACCGATCACTCTCTAGTCACAGTATTATCAAGTCAAATACGTAAGGTTATTATTACGATGCTTATGATACCTCATACGCCATAAGGTGTAGGACTACAGGAAAAAAGGTAGAAGATGTTGCTGTGTGCTGATTGACCTCATTGATCGCTCAAAATATTTTACCAGTTTTAATTGGGTAGATGTTGTTGCAAAATTTACGCTAGAACTTTGATAGAAACACTATCCAAGAAGAAAACAGCGCGTTTTACACGCTTCAACGCGAGACCTGGCAGATTGTGGTAAACTACACACGGCTGAGAAGGCAGCAGATCCGACTCTTCCAGGACAAAAAGCACAGCGTCGAAGAGTCGTACAAGCAGCTACCTCAGTTGGGGGAAACTCACAAGTTGAACAGGATGTTGAACGCGCTACAAAGCGGCTTGACTCCCATATTCGCAATGTACCGCTACGCGTAGGGAGATAGTGATCGAGTGAAAAGTGATCGACTGGTGGAAGTGCTACTACGCCAGACACCTGAACCGAGCAGATGCAGGGGATACCGAACCTGGCATAGGTAGCAGAAGAAGACAGCACTCCAGCAGTCAGCATGAATATAACGAATTCCCCCGCCATCTTTTGACGAAGTCATCAGTGCCATCAGACAGCTAAAACGTAACAAGCAAGCTGGCAACCAAGTGTTGGTGGCAGAACTGTTCAAGATGGGCCTCTGAGAGTCTTACCGCTATCATTCATCGACGAATTTTAAAAATTTGGGACCATGTATAACTACTAAACGAGTGGAAACTGTATGTCATTCATTTATTTTACAAAAAGAGCGACAAGGTGGACTGAGCTAGCTTCCAAGCCATCACAGTCCTGAATGCTGCCTATTAGATCCTGTCTCATATACTATTCAGCAGGTTTACTGCCCTTTGCAACATATTTCGTCGAAAGCGAGGATTTGAAATGGACCACCACCTCCCAACTATTTACTCTACGGTAGATCTTCCAGATCTGAGGGGCGATAAAAAGGTCGAAGCGAAAAAGACGGCCTCCCCGTACACAAGACAGGCTATTCACTGAAATGTCAGGCAGGTTACGATCGTACCACGATCGCAGAACACTATATTCTTCTACTACCCAGTCCGGACTCTTTCATGATCTTCAATCCAATCCTTTGGGCAACGTTAGGTGGCCTTCGTAACATGGATATTGTCTACCTATATTCCAAGGTGTAGCTAGAAGAGCTTTCCAAGTAGTTGATTACTACAGCTGATTACTTCTTCGGGATGACGGTCAACGATCAGCTTGGTGTCCAGCACAACTCCAAAATCTCTTATATGTATATATTTCACGTTCAATAAGAGTTCCATCAATATTGTAACTGTATTGAATCGTCGTTTGAGATCTACTGAATGATACTTTGCTTATTGCCATTAGGTGCACAACATAAGGTATTGGTCTGCAGGCAGCACGTAGAAAAGGTCATTAATGCAGATTGTGAAAAGAAGTGGAAATTGCTGCCCTGTGGTATATCCGACCTTGCAATGAACGGGTAGGATTCAGGATTCATTAGTGTTCAAATGTCACAACGCTGCCAGACCCAACCATGTATTCATGTTTCTTGTCAATAAATGGCAAGAAATTGCACCATTGATGATACTTATAATAGTTATGATAATTCAAGATAATATTATTATATTCTAAAGTTCATGGAAAATCTTGAAAACTGTTTTAAACATCTACACAAATTTAAAGAAGTAAATAACATGGCGAATTAATTGCCCAAATTTGTGATATTCCATGTACTCAAATGGCAATAAAGTATCATTTTTTAATCGTACTAGTTATAAGTTTTTTTCAATCGTTTTTTTTTTTTGCTCCCTACTTGTAGATTGCTAGTGATTACACAGTATAATTAATTAAATCATACGCTACGCTATGCCCATCATAAATTCATCCCCCTTTGACCGACCTTTTGAAACTTTGCAAACTTGATCTTTCCAGCTCATTCCAGCAACGCCATCCGACCATTACCGACACACCTTGAAAAGCTATCTGAAACTGTAACCACGCAAATTAAAAGCACTAGCGGACTAGAACTCCTGCTAATTGAATGAAACTATCATCAGTCACATTCCGGCGAAATCAACGCAAACAGGCAAAAATGCTCTTCACAACCACCCTTTGCTCAGCTGCAAAACTATGCAGTCCACGCAAAAGGCTAAGAGTCGCGTGATAAAATTCCTGGGGACTAAATAAAATCCACACATACACACACACACACACACACAGAAAAAATAGCGCCTTGCCTACGATGTAATAAAACTAATTACGCAATTTTTCACTCATTTCATGGTTCCACTCCGCTACGGATGGACCTAATGAGTACATAGTAAAGCTGACGAACAAAAAATAAAACAACACGCAGCACGAGATAAATGGGACTTCTTCATCGAGAAAAGCGACGAGAACATTGAAAAGGCTAGGACAACAGCAACCACTAACAAAAAAACACCACACGCTACAATCGCAGAGACACTTTGCTTTAGTAGTTGGAGTTCATTTGAAAGTTTTAATAGCTTACTAGTCCGAGAATTTACGCAATTTCTACCAACCATCACCGTAACACCTTACCCCTAGAGAGAGAGAGAGAGATCGAAAGAACTGAAAAAACATGAATAAAAACAACGAATGTGGCCAAAGTGCCGCAGAACGTGCGAATGCCACCACCTATGCACTCAAAAAACCATCGTGACGATGGTGTAATTCATCTAATAAAATCATGATACTACACGTGTGGTGCAAACTTATTTATGTGTTTTTCCTTCCGATTAATTTCACGCACGCAAACACGCAAAACTGTCAAATCATGCAAACTCGTCGAATCAAACAACTTCCAAGAGGAGTTTTACTCATTGCATGAGAAAATAGAACAAAATAAATAGCTGTTAGAAAACAGAAACCTTCTAAAACATTCCTGAAAGTACAGCAGTTCTTCACTGATTTTATGGAAAAAAAAAATACAGGTAGCTTTTAGCACAATTTCCCATTAACTACAGGGTATCTCATTTACTACAAGGTGTACAGGTTTACAGGGTTCTGTTGTCAGTGTTGATAGCAATACCGCACTGTTACGGGTATGGTCCGACGCCTCTGGAAGGATAATATTGAATCTCCATACCCTACTCCGACTCAATATCAAGTATCGATGGATACTTGTTAACGCTCATATATATTCAGAAAAGGAGGAAAAATAAGAATATCAACATTTTAAATCACTTTTTACAATTTGTATTATCATGCTCTACTCGCTGTATGGTAACAGTATTAAGGAACAATGCACATTGTTGTTATCAAACGAGTTTTGACCATGCAAAAATCCCTCTGTGCAATAAAAATGACAGGCCACAGTGCTTTACACAAAAGATTCTAGGGGGGGCCTTCTCGAGTCTTTTACCTTCTCCAATAATCTAAGCTTGGGTACACGGGGAAAGCCAACCCCTTGGGTGGATGGGTCATATGGCTAAATTGAGCGGGGGAGGGGGGATGGCCAGCGACTGTTCTCCATGTTAGGGGCGGCTGGTTGTCCCTTTCTGTGCTGGCATCCCTAGGGACATTAAGCAAGGATGCGTAGGCCCTCCGACGACACAGGAGGTTAGGGGAGAGGCCTTGCAAGCCACCCCTGGAAAACAAAAAGCAACGAACAGCGAACAACAGATAATACCGCATCGGACCAATCGATACAGACGCCCGCATAGAAAAAGGACTTACGATTGGATGCTCGGAACCTGGAATTACAGATCCCTTACATCGGACGGAAGCACCCGAATCCTGTTAGATGAGGTCCAGATCCGCGGCATCGAGATAGTTGCACTTCAGGAGTTGCGCTAGAAGGGTACAATGGTGCGCCAGTACCGTAGCAACTGCACAATCTACCAAAGTGGTGGAGAAACGCGTGAGCTCGGTACCGCGTTCATGATGCTAGGTGCTATGCAACAGCGAGTGATTGGATGGTGGCCAGTCAACGAACGAATGTGCAGGTTGAGGATTCATGGAAAGTTCTTTAACCTGAGCATCATAAATGTGTCCGCACCTTGGAAGCACCGATGACGAGAAGGAGCTCTTCTTTACGCAGCTGGAGAGGGAGTACGACCGCTGCCCACAACACGACGTCAAAATTGTCATCGGGGACTTTAATGCTCAGGTCGGACGGAAGGAGGCATTCAAACTGACGATAGAAAGCTTCAGCGCCCACCAGCTGACAAACGACAACGGCCTCAGGCTTATCAGTTT
Source organism: Anopheles stephensi (assembly GCF_013141755.1). Classification (NCBI taxonomy): domain Eukaryota; kingdom Metazoa; phylum Arthropoda; class Insecta; order Diptera; family Culicidae; genus Anopheles; species Anopheles stephensi. The sequence continues at coordinate 42,881,116 of NC_050202.1, forward strand.
TGCCCCCTCCAAGCACATGAGCATTCGCAGCACCTTTTTCCAGCACGCACCTCGGTTGAGCTAAATTTGGAGGTCACCACTACAAACCTATTCCCCAATTCGACCACGTTCTAATAGACGGAAGGCACTTCTCGGATATTATCGACGTGAAAACATACAGAGGCGCAAACCGCGACTCGGACCATTTCCTGGTAATGGTAAAGCTGCGCCAGAAACTCTCCGTGGTCAACAACGTGCTGATGTGGCGGAGGGGTATGCGGCAGCGCTCGGGGAAGCGCTTTCGGACGGCAACACCGCAATGCCCCTTGGAGACCACTGGCGTAAGGAGGAACGAGCCATCAGCACCGCAGCCGAACTGAAAATTGGCCACTTACCACGCAGACAACGGAAGGAATGGTTCGACGAAGAATGCACTCGAGCATTATCCGAGAAGAATGCAGCACGCACCCTCCCCCCCCGCACCCCCCGCAGAACGTGGAAAACTACAAACTACTGAGGAGACAGCAGACCTTGCTCTTCCAGGAAAAGAAGCGCCGCTTCGAAGAGTCAGATGAACAGCTGCTCGAGTAGCTCTCTCAGTCGGGGGACATCCGCTCGTTTTACAGGAGGTTGGAAGAGGCACTGATTGGATTTGCTCCTAAAACTGCGATGTGCCAGGATGCAGACGGAAATCTCCTGACAGACGAGCGATAGGTGATCCAAAGGTGTAAGTGCTACTTCTAAGGACACCTGAACGGAGCAGAGACAGGAGAGGTTGGTACAAGTAGCAGAACAAGCCAACAGCAGCAGCAACACAGCAACAACATCAGTGACAGCAATATTGCAGAACACGAAGTGCCTCCGCCATCTCTGGATGAGATTGCCAGCGCCATCGAGCAGCTTAAAAGCAACAAGGCTGCTGGTAGTGATGGGCTGGCGGCCGAGCTCTTCAAGATGGGGCCCAGCTTGGCCCCAAAGCTTGGCGTCATTCACCCAGTCTAAAAAAAGGGCGACAGATTGGAATGTTCGAACTATCGTGCAATTTCAGTCCTCAATGCCGCCTATAAGATCCTGTCCCAGATCTTGTTTTGCAGACTTTCTCCCCTTGCTACGGATTTCGTAGGTAGCTTCCAAGCTGGGTTTGTTGGAGGCAAATCCACGATCGACCAAATCTTTACTCTTCGGCAGATCCTCCAGAAAAGCCGAGAGCTCCACATCCCTACGCACCACCTCTTTATCGACTTCAAGGCGGCCTACGATACCATAGATAGGTATGAGCTATGGAACATCATGCAGCGGCACCACTTTCCGGGAAAGTTGATCCGGTTGTTAAGGGCCACCATGAACGGGGTACATTGCAGAGTGAGAGTATCGAACATGCTGTCGGAGTCGTGTGAAACTCTCAGCAGTCTGAGGCAAGGGGACGGACTCTCCTGACTACTGTTTAATACAGCCGTGGAAGGTGTCATATATAGGTGCGGGGCTAGACAACGACATCCGTGGCACGAATCTCTATCGGTCTCTACAATTTCTTGGCTTCGCGGGCGATATAAACATCGTTGGCAAGATTACAGCGAAGGTGTGTGAGGCGTACACCCGACTGAAACGTGAAGCAGCAAGAATTGGACTGATGATCATTGCGACGAAGACGAAATACCTGCTTGCCAGAGGCTCTGATCGTGTTAGAGCACGAGTGAGAAGCAGCGTGTTAGTCGGCGGTGACAACCTCGAGGTGGTAGAGGAGTTCTGCTATCTTCGGACTGTCGTTACTTCGGATAACGATGTCAGCAGCGAAATCCGGAGACGCATTGTGCTGGGTAATCGTGCCTACTACGGCCTCCACCGTCTGCTGAGATCCAGAAGATTTTGAGACCGAACGAAATGTGAGATATATCGCACACTGATTCGCCCGGTGGTCCTATATGGCCACGGGTCTTGGACTATCCAAGCGGAGGATGCAAACGCTCTGGGCGTGTTCGAGCGACGCATCCTCCGGACCATCTTTGGTGGTGTGTTCGAGCATGGAGTGTGGAGGAGAAGGATGAACCACGAGCTTGCTGAGCTATACGGCGAACCGGACATCCTGACGGTGGCGAACACCGGCAGGATACGATGGCTGGGGCATGTTATGAGGATGCCGGACTCATGCCCCGCCAAGAAGGTATTCGTCAGCGACCCTCAGTTCGGCACGAGGCGTCGGGGAGCACAGCGAGTTCGTTGGCTGAATCAGGTGAAGGGAGACTTGTCGGAGATCGGGTGCATACTCGGATGGGAAGCTGCAGTCAGGGATCGAGTTTCCTGGAAATCTATTGTTGACCGGGCTATGTCTCGACGACGTGCTCTTTAAAACTTGATGATGATGATGATGACAGGGGTTCGAAATGAATCAGTAATGTTCGAATAGAATCACTTAAAAAATTCAGGATAGAAATAACTCAGAGCAATAATGATTTTACCACAAGATGTCTGAGATTTTTCACATATATGTGTGGAATGATTTTACTTTAAAATAAACGCATGGTGATTAAAGCAATTTTTATTTTATATACTATTTTTTTGTATTCCCCACATAAAGTTGGTAGCCCAAAGATGAGATGGAGTGGTAGAACGTTGATGCTTTTGCCATGGAGGTTGGGATATTAGACTGCTAGATGATGGCACTAGTCCGTGAATGTTGTCCTCTGCAGCAGACCCGCACCATGCTATGAAATAAGGCAGATAAATATGTTTCGCAATCCATTGCTCAAGATCACGGTAGATAAGGAAAGCTCATGGCACTGGTGCTCTAGAAATGTGAATAACCAGGATTTACACAGTCAATCGTAAACTATCTTAAACCCATAATTCAGGATCGTGAATCACTAAAATGGCTTAGAGAACTTTGATTTTGGATTGTACATTTGCCTTTTTACATCTAAATCTTTATGCTTGGTTAAAAGTCATAAACTGTATGGAGTGAATGAATTATTTTTCCTGAAGAAATAAATGCTCTGTAAATTTGAAATGTTTTAATAAATAATGGTTTCAATAGGTCCGAAATTACCAAATAGCCGTATAGTATGTACATGGTGGCAAAGTTACGTTCCGTGCAAACATTCATAGGGAGAGCAAACCCTGTAAACCATGTATGCAAAAATATAAATAGAAATATTTTACAACAACACATTGTCTTAACAATTATCTTGCCTTGTGCTATTCTTGTGATAATTATTAGCGCTGTTTAACAAATTTATGTATGCGCATAAATTTAGAATTTAGGCTTCAAATTAAGCCTTTCTGTCTGCGGTCCATTGCTTTGCGAAGAGTTTACCAGTTCTGCATGTTCTGTTATACAGTTTACCTATTTTAAGAAATACATGTTCTACAAAAAAAAAATCTTATTTCTGAAGTGGTTGTCTCGATTTGCATTGCTAATTCATCCTGAAAACCCTGTGATGCTTATTGAGCTCAAGTACTGGGCGCCTGCATCAAATTTTATTTATAATTTTTAACAGAACTGTACGATCTATACTGGCATTTAAATATTATAAAAGAAAACCTAGAAGAGATAGCTTGAATTGATATTTGGGTAAGCTGTAAAGAATTATAAAATACACATTTTGCAGTAAAGATATTAATGCCTACACACACTGAAACGATTTTTTTTAACATGCAAAATTCCTTCATTTAAAAATACTGTACAATCGCTCACGGAAAACATTTTACTCCACTGTTCTAATGCTTTAAAAATCTTTAAAAATTGTAGCTTAAAAAACCTTTGTGAAGGTAACATTTATGAAACGTTTTTGGCTCCCTGTCATGAAGCTTTCACGGGCTAGATGATATTTTTCATATTTAGAGTTTTAATATTTTTAATATCGCATGCATTAATTCCATTTTTATGACTTTAAACAAAGACATTTTTAATTATCTTTAACAAGTTGTATTTGCATTGAAGAAGTGATATCCACAAGCTGTGTAAGAAATAGATTAGCGACGAGAAAAGATGCCAAATATTGGACATACTTTACTCTACATGGGTACAGAAAATCGAAAACCTTATGTAGAAATAAGCAGTATAAGTTACTGAAAGATACAATATTATAGAATATTGTAAAAATAGACCAAAACTAATCCCACTGCCAAAGACACCTAAGCACTCCTTTTTCCTTCCTTCGTAGAGTATAAAATTGCCATTCGACATTGAAATTCGCATCCTTTTTCCTTCTCACCAATCTGCTCCCTGGCACACTGGTTGAAACATGTACATTTCCGTATGCAGGCAAAGCAGATAAGCCATGCACGAACGAGAAAACAAAAATTGTAATGAAAAAAGAATCCGATGCATAATAGCTGCAGCAGCTATCCTTGGTCCGCCTTACCTCATTTGCGAATGTATTGGATTTATAGTGCGCGGGCTTACTTTTGCTGATACACTGACCACCTTTGCCTAGCACAAAGGTTTAAGCATTACCTTTGCCTTTTGTTTTTTGCTGATCCAGATTCCCTGTTTGTTTCCGTTGGCAACCTCATTGTGAATGCCGTAAAGATAATGCTTGTTCTTTTGGCTGTGTTTGACTTTTTTTCGGTCCTCTCTTGCTAAGCAATAGCTGTCCTTGCAACAGCTCACGCGAAGACGCGACGTGATCTGTCAGTTCCATAAGCTTCTAGCTGCGGATAGGAAAGGACGCCTGTTGACACCTAGTTTACATGTATATTTTTCCATCTCCCTATCACCCATCGTACCAACCAACCTTTCAAGCCGTTCCTGAGCGTTTTTTTTTTCAATGTAAATGGTTTTGCTACAATTGGTTTGCGGTAGTGGTGTGTGGCCATACGACCGTAGGTTTTTGTTATTCCAACGTAAACTCTCCAATCCAACTCTAGTCCACCTAGGTGATTACCGGTTTGTCCCGGCCATTACCAGTCTAGTAGCGCGTCCGTACACTGTTTTTATAGGCCAGATGGAAGAAAAATAGTGCACGAACGCGTCAAACATCATAGACGATGCGAGGCGTTGGTTTGCAGAAAAAGGATCACCACCTAAGCAGCACACCGGGGACGGGGGTCCGATGGAGGGTGGAAAGCTGGCGTAAATTAGTTCCAATTCTTTGTCCCGGCATATCTAAAACTTTCCCGCCTCCATTCAAAGGTACTTGCTCAAGCACTGCCAGATGGTGCCCCAGCACCATCCGATTTGAATCAGGATTTCGATTAACTAACACGGGGACTACTATCAACGCAAACAAGATTAAACCGGGGAATTGACGGCTTGCTTTTATCTCTTTCAGTAGGTTTTCTGTGCCTAGTTGAGACCCAAGAGACAATAAACATAATAATAATTTATAATTTAGAAAATAAATTATCACATCGAACGATTGTGGATTAAATTTTATCGATAGTTTAGCAACGAGCTACACTAAATCTTTCAACAGAATAATGGGCCCAAACTTATAATAACATCCACCGAAAACTAAAATTTCTCTACGATTCTTTCAACAAAAGCCTGTTTAGTATGATTTCAAGTTCAATTTCTAATCACTGGCGCCTTATCGGATGTAACACGCTTACCAATTACAGCACCAATACCCCTCCCCCCCCCCCCCACCCCAACCCCTAAAAAGCTTCTCCCATGGCAACTGAAAGTACCCAATGGGGAGATTCGAGGTACAGTATAGTTGTAGTCGAGTAGGATGAGTTTCAATTTTCCTTTCGGCACGTGGTGATCGCACCTATTAGACCCCATTTTGATAAACCACACATGTACACATGTGCTACAGTCACCGCAATGCCAAACTTTCTCTGACCTTCGAAATGAATACCTTCCGATTGGAGCAAACGGACCATAAACGGTTTGACGGTGGGAAACAAATGAAAGGGAGCAAGGCACAATGGAGAGGATTGATTGACCTTGCGTAAACTGAGCTAATTGAATCAAGATGTATCGATCTTGGATTTGGAGCTACGTCGTCGAAGAAAATATTGAAAAGTTTTCGTTCTAGCAGTTCGATCAAGCCAAATAGGATCTATTAGTAAAAGTTATTCAAAAATATGCAACTAGAAGCAATTTTTGATGATAATGAAAACAATTCAATCCGATTAAGATAATTACCAAGCCTAGTTCCAGTGTGTAGTGTTAAGGACTGTGATATTTGACAATGTTCACAGATTAGATTTGTTTGTTGGTTGGTGCATTCCTAGCATCCCAGTCAGTTGTGTTTTATATTCTCTATGCGTAAAAAATACCCATCGAAGACAGACTATTTATACTGTTAAAGTATAACTTTATTATCGATCTTCCTCTTCTTTCGACCTCTTAAGATCATGCCTACCATTTCTGGCTTACTAGACTGATTGTTACCGCATAGTTGTCTACCACCGGACCGCCCAAACCAAACAACCAAAGGCAGCTAAATTAATTATCAATACAAGATGAACATAACATTAGAGATCTAGGACGAAAAACTAGCAATGCGTTACCACTAAGAATATATTATCAATAGAGCAAACAGTTTTCTTGCATTAGTACGTTAAATGATGATCTTCACTTACTTACTGGTCAGGCGCTCACCACGCCTCACCACGCATAAACGAACGGACGGCAGAAAAAGATCTCCGATGTTATTTAAATGTCATGCCCACCCAGTCGTGATCACCCATCTTGATCACACGATGGTGAGATCACTGTTCAGCTCACCTCGTAGAGCACTCCATTGCGACGGCTCCTCCATTGTCTTGCAACACATACGGTGCCAAAAATCATTCCGACCATCTTTCTCTGGAACGCGGCTTACAGATTTTCGCTAGTTTTGGACAGGAAATCTCTGCTTGTTAGTTTTTTCCGTTCTATCCTAGAACTCGTTTGTTATGTGCTGTCCGTGTACTGACCAGTAGATCAAGCATATTGAAAGAGTGCAAAGTTATATGTCTAAACACACTAAAATACTCTTTAGATGGCCCAATGGCTCACATATGCCGCACAGAACTAAATGTTTATTGCTATACATAAACACATTTAACAAATATTCTTAAAAAGGTAAAGGTTGCTTTTATTAGAAAATTGTTAAAGCGGCAAAAAGATGTTCCTAGACGTTTTGAGAAAATCAACTGTCATGTACTACGAAGCAGTGTAATGAGTAGCAATAATAGGTGTGCTACTAACGAGCCAATGTCTGCCATGGAACGCAGGTTTAATGAATTGTTTGCTGGTTTTGATTTTTATCTATCGTTTGAAAACGCGATTGTCATAGTTGTCATTGGCAATAAGTATATAAGTATTAAGATTTCAGTGAAAATATTTTTGTTTTATTTTATCTAGTGTGAAAGAGTACAATAATCTCACCAATAAATAAATGAAAAAATAAAAAAATATAAAAATAAATAGATAAATAGATAAAAACATAAATAAATTAATTTAAATTAAATTAAAATTATAAATCAATCGATTAATAGTTAAATAAATAATTTAGAAGGTCGATCAATCAATAAAAAATAACTTAATAAATAATATTTTATTTATTAATTAATGATGACGGACTGATAATAATATTTTACTTTATGGTATTTTTACCAAGTAAATCTTAAAAGGACCGCCCGGTGGTAGATGCGACAGCGGCGCCGGTTTTCATACGGCACGACCGGAGCTCAAATCCCATTCTAATCGTTCTCCCGTTGTGATGACTGACTTTCCAACTACGTGTATCATGGAATCTAGTAAGCCCTAAATGGCAGGCACGACCTCTGGCACGGTCGTTAGGCCAAGAAGAGAAAATGCTTCAGTCTTCAAGATCTTCCCTTCTGATTATCCATCATCCTTTGCTAGAATCTGTTTTCTATCTGATTTCTGCTAAACGTTTTCTGCAACAATCAATATGCCTACCAATCCTCCAGCTCTGTTTGTCCTAGTAGATTTATTGCTAAATCCAGTTGCATGCTGTACCAAACGCTCACTCAATAGAATGTTAGCATTCGGCTCTTGTGATTTGACTGGCTCCCCTGCGTACTAAGCAAAGAATCGACCAAAAATCCTCCCGAAAAAAGTTAATAACATATCCCAACAGCCACATGCTTTCCTAATACGTCCTCGGTCGCGTTTTTTCTTCTGTGCGTTGGCAACTAATTGCTAGAAATAATGTTTATTTAATTAACTCACCTGATCCGGAGGTGAACAATCGGTCACGTTAGAGCCCTCGCGCCATCACATACTGCCGCTCCTACCAACCCTGGCACGCTGATCAGTACCCGTCCGGTCCAGTCAAAGGTTAATTGTGAGCGACAAGATGAGTAAAAACTAGTTTCCCGGCAGTTGTCTGACAACCTCTGATTTCGCCCAATACCCCCCCCCCCTCCCCCACCGTCGGACTTTTACACAACATACATGCACACCGTGCTGGGCTGGAGATTTTTGTTTCACATTCTACGAAACGGCATCCGAATGCCACACGGAATAACGTTGCTTGGTAGAGCGGTAGTCGGTGGAACGATCGGGGGGTTTGTGTTCGTACATGCTGTTAATTAGGGTTTTTGTTGCAGATTTTTGCGGTCAGTGCTTTGTGTGGTGGTTTTTCAGGTACGGTGGAACGTTCGGCACTGTATCCTCCCCTAAGCAACAACCACAACAGCAAAAAATCATCGGAAAAGCGCGTTCATAATTTTAAACAATCGCTAAACGAGCAAATTAATTGCTATGCTTAACTTTAATCGATCCGATTTCAGGATACCAATTGGTGCTTTCGGTCCGATTCCGATGTTTAGCGTGGGATTTTGCTAACGATTTCTGCCTGAATTTAATTCGATGCACTCCTAGTTTATCCGTGAGGTTTAATGCACACAACCGAATCAGTACAAGACTTGTAAAACGGACTGATGAGCCTTTTTCTGGATTTTTAAGCCTATTTATTTTATTACTTCGTAAGTTTCTTGCTTAAAAAGCTTTCCGATTATCTCGTGTTCGGTTGTATTTCTGTTCTGGTGCTCTACGCAACGAAAGACCAATTGGACAAATTGGGTCCAATTGGATTCCAAAGGGTCGTTTTTTTATAGATTTATCCCACAATGCGTATCTCACAGTCGATCTGCATGATTCTGTGGCAGAGTAGCTCGGGAGGTTTCTATATTCGATCACTACCCAAAAAATGTTCTTGAAGCACTGGTTTCACAACTTCTCAGGAGATCATGCGTTCGGTCGAATGATGTCCAGGTTTATCTCCAGCGTATAGGACAAGTCGGCCATCAAAGCATATGGTTGCGGCTTCGAATATCACCGTCTAAGGTCCTGCGTGAAGTACGAGGCTGCTCGATCCGCCTTGTTAGCCGCAGTCCAGAGGATTGCAAAGTGGTCGAACATTCCATGTGGTCGAACACGAGACCTGCTGGGAGATGCAATTCAGGCCTTGTGAAGGGAATTGGATTTGTAATGTGTGTTGGTCACTTTACCAACATGGATATTTTGGCATCATCGACCAGGAAAATCGTTGCGTGCTGTCCTGCCAAACCCAAAATCTTGCGAGTTCGGGTGGTCCTAAATTCTACAATTTCGGTTTTTAGTTGTCCTTTTTGTCGAGAAAAACGCTTTCTCGCTAATGTCGAACAATTTTGCGAGTCTTTTTTCCAACCGCTCCAAAACCTTATCAACAAACACTTGGTATATGATAGTTAAAGTTAAGCGCCTGGGTCATATATATCAAATAAGATTGGTGCATATTTACTACTTTATGAGAAAATTGCTCTGAATATGTTGCTTACAAAGGTGGTTTATTCCTTTTTTTAATTCAATTTGTAGAAGTTCTAAATTTAATTTAAAGCTTAATTTAAATTTCAATAACTAGTAGCTACGCTGTATAATTATAGTCTTATTTGCCATTTGCAGTTTTAATGATTGGGATGCAGCAATTATTAAGGTTTTCGTATCATACTGTCTTCCTGGAAAACCTATTAAAAACATTCTGTTGCAACTGATATCCGACATGCAAAATTATATACGAATTCTATAAAGCGAACCAAACCTATTATCTGCCGGACAATAACCGGCAGGCTCTAGACTATGCTAGCACACACTAGCCATTCGATGTATTAGACCTAACATTTGGTTTGCTCTGGAGATTACTGATTCAATTTGACTGGCCTAAATCTAAGGCTATCTAGAGTGAAATGCATTGTCAAATCATTGGTTTTAGGCAGGTTTTTCTCAGTGGAACTAGCTTGCACGTCATGAAGTTAATTGAGAGACGCTTTAAAAAATTGTTCAATTCCACCACTTGAACAAAGCCAAATTGAGCATCCCTGAATCAAAAATAATTTCATTCCTAACAAACCTATGTTGGGATAAATGTTTGGACTCATTGTACATCTTTGAGCCAAATCATTTTTGTTCAATTATGTTAAATCGAATATACATAATTAAAGATTGTCTTACAAATTTTAAACAATTGTAGGAGAAGAGAATTCGCACCGTTTTAAATTAATGCTTAAAAACTCAACGCAGTTGCTTGTTACGCTATTTTGATGGACTTGTCCATTGCAGTCACATTAGTTGTCCATTTATTAGTATGCAAAAACGTTAACATTATTCACACATGAGGAGCAGGGAGTAACAAATAAGCCGTTAAGACCTCGTAAAGATGTCAACGAGAGGATAGTCCCTTAGAAACGGTTATGAAATATCCACGATTAATACCCACAATCGTAACACGTGCTCAACAGTTTCAATTGTCGAAAATTCTGCTTTTCGAGCACGGGAAGAAGAAGGGTCCTAGATAACCTTTACGGCAGAACTAAAGTTCCGGCGGTACGAGACGAACGTTATCAAAGTACGGGTGGTTCATTGCACACTTTGGAGAAATACGTTTGGTCGGATCGTAGTGCATCAGTTCACAGAACAGTGTGTGTGCGTCGGGGTCGTGCCGCAGTTCGCTCGGTAAAAGTTGCGCTTCCCAGTAAGGGAAAGATTCCTTGTAATCCGCCAGATGCGAAACGCCAGGCCAGCTCCGCTCATCCGGGGTGCCCATTTGTCGAAAAATCTTAAACAGCTGGTCAATCTCGCTATCCCCGGGAAAAAGTGGTCGTTTTAGAATCATTTCCGAAAATATGCAACCCAAACTCCAGGTATCCACGCCGACGCAGTAAAACTTGGTGCCGAGTAGTATTTCCGGTGCCCGGTACCACAGCGTGACGACCTCATGGGTGTACACGCGGATCGGAAAGTTGACTGCACGCGCCAGTCCAAAGTCTGCCAGCTTGATGTGTCCTTCGCGATCGATGAGCAAATTTTGGGGTTTAAGATCGCGATGAAGAATACGATTCAGGTGGCAGTACGCGATGGCATCCAACATTTGGTGCATATAGCTTTTCACCAGCATCGGTGTGAAGCTGCCTTTGTGGCGGTCCAGCATTTTCTTCAGATCCATGTCCAGGTACTCGAACACCATGTAAATGCTGGTTTCTACGATGATCACGTCGAACAGTTCCACCACAGAATGATGCTTCAGGTCTTTCAGCAGCGAAATTTCGCGCATGGCCGTCGACGGTATACCTTCAGTTTCGCTGCAATGGTAAAGGCAACGTTCCTAAGCTATTACCCTTTCGTGACCATACAACTCATCCAATCGACATCGCCTACCTTTCCAGCCGGATGCGTTTCAGGGCAACATTCTTTTCGGTGCGGATGTCTTTCGCTTTGTACACGACACCGTAGGTACCTTCGCCGATTTTTTCCACGCGCTCATAATATCCCACATTCTGCATCTTTTGCGCTTCGCCTTGCCCGTGTTTCAGTAGCATTACACTGACGAAAAGATGGCTAACTTCATCGACACATATGTCCTGCAAATAAAAAATAATGCACGAAAAACGAACCCAACTGTTGCGGTTCAACTTCAACGTTTCTTTTGTTTTGCGCCAAAACTGACAGCAATTCACAGAACGGGAATACCCAATGAACAAATTTCTCACTGCTGCCGCCTACCCAATAAACAAAGGATCGATTCTCAATTGCTGTTTGCAATCGGAGTGTTTTTTTTTTTTCATTCACCACGCTTTCCATGGTTTCTATGCCAACTCCTTTTCGTTCTACAAGCATGTATGTAATTTTTAAGCTTAATTTTACGTCTTACATTCATTTGCTGCGTTCAATGTCAGATGAACAGGCGCCTTTCGCACATAAAAGACGTTCGTAAATTGGTGCGAAAGAGGCAGAACTCTTCAAGCTGCAAATATGGCAAGATATCGGTTGACTGTATATTGCATCATGCATGTGTGTGTTCGCGGTACAAAAAAGAGAGATAGCATGATATGGGGTTTGTACGAACTACTTTTATATTTTTAGTATTACGGCTTGACGCCATATTATCATGTATGGATTATGCTTGTTCGAATTTTCTGCGAGTCCCTTGAAAACACAACATCCATTCGCAACCAAAAACATTTTCTCACTTCTCACGATTGCAGTGAGAAGCGGTTAATTTGTTTGCTGGGCACAGTCTCCGGTACGCTCGACCACAGCTTGCGGCGGAGGGCAATAACAAACTGCTCGAGTAAATTTTCGAGAAACAGCACGGCCAGCTGTCAAAACGCTAGATTGTCGAAATTAGCGCTTCCTTATTTTTGTTGATATGGGGAATGTTTTTACGTGCTCGCGAATTTATACTAAACGTTTACCAAAACTACACCAAGGGCATTGATCGTGATTTGTAGCAATGGAACGGGAATGTCGTTTGTGCATGAGATATCGTAGCGTTAAGCCGCTGGACGCAGAAATGGTGCGCAAAATTGGAACATGTTTCGGAATACACGTAAGCGCAGAGCAAGATGCACGAAATGTTATTGCTTTCGCAGTGCATTAACACGGCACAACCGGCAATGTGTTTTCTCGGCCTTTTATTATTTCAGATCAATCTCGACGATACGACCCTGCCCCGAAACATTTGTCGGAAGTGTACGAATAAAGTAATAGAGGTCAAGAAATTTCGCGACTTCTATGCGTCCGTGCAAGCTAACCTGTTCTTAAGGCGTTCGAACCATTTGGTTCGCATCGACCGACAACCTTTGGTACAAGTGCTGCTATCCGATCACGAAACTCCGAAATACATACATCCTCCAAACAAACCGAGCCACGACGGCAGCCAACAGAAGGTAACCAATCGATCACGCACGGAAAGCGATAATGGCAAACCGTGCAAGCAATACGCATCCCAGAAAACCTACCGTCGCGACGTTTCCGTTCACCGTCCGGCTCCTTCTCCGCGATCCGTACTGCCGTCTAACCGGACATCTGCCGAAGAACCGGCAGCTTCACGCCACCGCAAGGCTTCCACGCCCGTAACCGAACGTGGTCCCAAGGGAAATGTTGCTTTTCCGACAACCCGAACGCCGGATACCGTTTCGCTGGCAGATGCAAAGGAAGATGATCCATCGAATGAAGCAGCAGAAACGGAAGAGATAGAAGTGCTGGAACAGGCGGAGGTTTCGGTGTCGGAAAATAGTCCCGTTCCTGGCGCTATCGAAGCGTTGGAGCTGGAAGTATTGGAACCGGATTCACAGCAGATAGAAGTGTTGGAAACCGAGCTGGAAACAGATCTACCGCTGAAGGAGCAGCGGCTCGATCCTACGGACGCCATGGATGTAAAGGAAGAAAGCATCGATCCAAATGCGTTCGATTCGGCGGAAGATTTAGATTCCGAACATAACCAAGAGAATGGTCCAACAACATCGGAAGTGTTAGAAACGACAGAGAACACGGAAGGCACGGATAATGCTAAACCGGCGCGAACCCCAGCACCGCAAGCACGGTCCAGAAAGCGTAAGAAAATCTCCGGTCCCGAGCTGTACAAATCGCTTCTAACCGAGTGTAACATCTGCAGTAAGATGATCGAACGCAACCGGCTGGAGGGACACATCAATCGACACTCGGGCCGTCGCCCGTACAGCTGTCCGGTAGAGGGATGCACGTCACGGTTCCACTGCAAGCACGCCTGCCGTTTGCACGTTCGCTGTCGCCACGGGTCGGAAACGTTCTCGTGCCAGACATGCGGCAAGGAGTATAGGGCGCGCCGCGACCTGCTCGGCCACATCCGAGAAACTCATGTAGAGCCGAGGTTTAGCTGTGACGTTTGCGGAAAAATGTTCACCACAAGGTAAGCACCAGGAGTTAGATGTTTTCTCATTATCTATCCTGTCATGATAACATTCTCTAACCTGACTCGCTTCCTCTGTTGCGTAGGTCACGGCTGAAACAGCATCGGTTCTATCACACCGGCGAGCGCAACTACCCGTGCCATGTATGTAAAATGCGCTTTTTCAGCCACTTCCAGCTGAAAGTGCACATGCGAACGCACACGAAATCGTTCCCATACGTATGTTCCGTGTGCAATAAGATTTTCCGCTACCGACACATGGCGAAGGACCATATCGTGAAGGATCACGGTATCGATACCTCGCTGCAAAAGGAATGGATCATACAGTTCCCGGAACCGGACCCGGAAGAAGTGGAGGTGGTGAACACCGAAAAAAATACGGTACGTTACAACATCCAGCGGCTCGAGGGACCGGACGAAGTGTATCACTTTGGGGATCCGTCTGGATCCGCGGCTGCTTCAATGGATGCAACAAGAACGGACCAGACGGACTGGCAACTAGGGCATACCAATGGAATGGTATGAGTTAGTCATAGACGGGTCGACCCAAACCTTCCCGGTTGAAGCCATCCGTAAGTGACCTAGAGCGATGGTCCGGATCGTATTTCCAGTCCCAACGGGATTGAATCGCACCGTGGATGAACCTAGTCCAGGTCGTACCATGGGTTCGATACCGGTTGAATTCGCATATGCTTTGCCGAACCCATGGATCGACCTGAACTCGTTACACCCATGGGTCGAACTGGATTCCCATAGGGACAAACGCGACTGCGTTTCAACCCGTGAAAAGACTCGCAAGAGCCAGCACATGTATGAATCGGCGGAAAGATATCGGTCAAACTAGCCGGTCATGATCTGTAGGACCACTTACGGTGTCTACCACGTCTGCTCGACAAGGACAAGGCAGATAAATGTCACGATAGAAGCTCGACCAAGAGCTCTTGTCCTGCCATTTATGGCTTCGTTAACTAAATTTACCATAGGATTGGATTCGATAACGGGCCTGCCGTGTTCGGCATTGTTATCACGCTAAAACCTTAGAAATAGTAGTAAATGGGTTTGGGACTAACATTCTATTTCCTTCAAGGAACTCAAGCTTCGAATGAATTGAATGTAATTAAAAGATAAAACGATTTTATAATCAAACCTTTCAATAGTGCATACGATTAGTTTTCGTTCGATGAAGTCTCCCAAACGCATCACATTTTATTTTCAAACATTACGATTTATTTAACGAGGAACATTTTGTATTCTACAACAGTAAACCTTAATGCATTATTTCCTTATCTAATGAGATGTTCACATTTATGTACAGCTATTAACACAGTCTTCTGGTACGCCTTTTGCCAGCATCAAAGCTGCCAGTCGGCTCTTCTTCTGCTTAGTCCACTTCCTCCACTGTCGGTCCCGAGCGTCCGCCGAACCCGCCCGCTTGCTGACCACAGCTGGTCGGAGCTGGACCTGCTGCTCCCGATTGCTGATGGAGCTTCGTCATGATCGGACTGCAGGCTCGCGTAAGCTCCTGCATCTTGTGATCGTACTCTTCCTTCTCGGCCATGCTGTTGCCATCGATCCAGCGCAGAGTCTCGTTGCACCGGTCCTCCACCGTTTTGCGATCGCTTTCGCTCAGCTTCGATCCGGCTGACTCGAGCGACTGCTTCAGGCTGAAGCAGTACACCTCTAGCTGGTTGCGAGCGGCGACCCGCTCTCGCTGCTTCTCGTCCTCCTCGCGGAACTTCTCCGCCTCGGCCAGCATACGATCGATGTCGGCCTGCGACAAGCGGCCCTTGTCGTTCTTGATCGTGATGTTTTTCTCCTTGCCAGTGCTCATCTCCTTCGCCGACACGTTCAGAATGCCGTTGGCATCCAGGTCGAACGTTACCTCGATCTTTGGCACGCCGCGCGGTGCCGGCGGAATGCCCGACAGGTCAAACTGGCCCAGCAGATTGTTGTCCTTCGTCATTGCCCGTTCGCCCTCAAACACCTGGATCGACACGCCCGGCTGGTTGTCGGCGTAGGTCGAGAAGGTCTGCGCTTGCTTGCACGGGATGCGCGAGTTCCGCTCGATTAGCTTCGTCATCACTCCGCCGGCCGTTTCGATTCCCAGCGACAGTGGGGCCACATCCACCAACAGTACGTCCTGGATCTTTTCGTCCTTGTCGCCGCTAAGAATGGCCGCCTGGACTGCCGCACCGTAGGCGACCGCCTCGTCCGGGTTGATCGACAGGTTCAAGGGTTTGCCGCAGAAGAAGTTCTGCAACAGCGACTGCACCTTCGGAATGCGGGTGGAGCCGCCCACCAGGACGATGTCGTGAATCGAGCTCTTGTCCATCTTTGCGTCCGCCAGGGCCTTCTCCACCGGCTGCAGCGTGGAGCGGAACAGATCCGAGCACAGCTCCTCGAAGCGTGCACGGCTGATTTTCGTGTAGTAGTCGATGCCATCCATCAGCGCGTCGATCTCGATCGTTGCCTCCGTGCTGGACGACAGCGTTCGCTTCGCTCTCTCGCAAGCCGTCCTCAGGCGTCGCAGCGCTCGGGCATTCTTGGAAAGGTCCTTCTTGAACTTGCGCTTGAACTCCTCCACGAAGTGGGCCACCATCCGATTGTCGAAGTCTTCGCCTCCCAGATGTGTGTCGCCGGCAGTGGCTCGCACCTCGAACAGCGAGCCCTCGTCGATGGTCAGAATCGATACGTCGAACGTTCCGCCGCCCAGGTCGAATATCAGCACATTGCGCTCACCCTTCAGGTTCTTGTCCAAGCCGTACGCCAACGCGGCCGCCGTCGGCTCGTTGATGATGCGCATCACATTCAGACCCGCGATGGCACCGGCGTCCTTCGTCGCCTGTCGCTGGCTGTCGTTGAAGTAGGCCGGAACTGTGATGACCGCGTTCTTCACCGAGTGGCCCAGGTACGCCTCGGCCGTCTCCCTCATCTTCGTCAGCACCATCGAGCTGACCTCCTCTGGGGCGAACGTCTTGCGTTCTCCTTTGAACTCCACCTGGATCTTTGGCTTGCCGCAGTCGTTCACCACCGTGAACGGCCAGTGCTTCAGATCGGCCTGAATCTTGGGGTCGTCATACCGGCGTCCGATCAACCGCTTCGCATCGAACACTGTGTTGGTGGGGTTCATGGCCACCTGGTTCTTGGCCGCGTCGCCGATGAGCCGCTCCGTGTCCGAAAATGCAACATAGCTCGGGGTCGTCCTGTTGCCCTGGTCGTTGGCAATGATTTCCACCTTTCCGTGCTGAAACACTCCTACGCACGAGTAGGTCGTGCCCAGGTCGATTCCAATTGCAGACGGCATTTTCTCTGTTTACTTCACTTTACTTCACACAGTTCACTTCTATTGCGATTCAACACTTTTGGTACAATAAATTCGCGTGGTGTGTATCTCGTGGAATATTTCACACAGATTCAAACAGTTGTTGTTCACTTGGGATTCTTCTCTCGCTACAATTAGTGTTCGCTTGCTCTTTACTCTCGGTTTGTTGTTTTCTGACTGATGCTCACTGCTCGAAGCGCGGCCTTATATATGAAACCTTTCAGTTTCTAGAAACATCGCCAAGCTACTCGAGCCCTCCGGAAGCTGCTCGAATGGTCGGTCGAGCGTGCGCGAGAGTGCTCGAACGTGCTCGCGTGTGGAGGATGTAATGCATTGTCTCGGCTATCTCTCTGTACGGCGTAACGGTCAACGAACATGCTGTGTTTTTTTTATTCTGTGTGTAAAACCAAGCCAACTGGTAGGAATGGGCTATAATGCAGGAATGGTTTTTTATCTATGTACAAGTACACTTTGTACTGCATCATTTAAAATGCGTATGCCAAGTAAATGTCTCATCTCACAGTTGTGATATTCATAGCATTACCCATTTTTAGTGTAGCGCCAATGCGAGGATATTTGTGAGTGGCTCTAAATATAGAATCGATTCATTGATGCGCGCTGGAAGAATGGACACAGTGCAGCAAAAAAATGCTAATAAAATTTAATGTAAACCGAGCATGCCCGGGGTAAGGCAAAATAACAGGGAAGAAAATGCCTGGTTAATTTCGATATTTTTTTCTAAATTTGTAATTCGTCAGAACATGCGATGCTGACAATACGCCGTCAAGCCGTTATAATTAAAAATTAATAAAGAAATAAATACAATAAAATCTCATGTTATACATAGGGTCTTAGCGGTGTAATAAATATAACGTTGGAGAGAAGATTTGGCTATTGTCGCCGTTATCGCCTCTGTCATCGGACTGCCCCCTACCTGTACATCACCACTAAGTAAATCAGTTGTTAGCAGGGTTACTGGTGATGCCACCATGGTTTTGGTTTTTCCTCGTCAATTTCCAACCCGAGGTAAAGTGCCGATCGCTCGAGGTAAGCTTATTTGGTAAACATCTTCTACATAAGAGAGTCTCAAACTAAAGATAGCTATGTCATCCGCGTATGCCAGGATCTGGTTCCGACTTACAGAAGATGATCCCCGAAGCTCCCACCTCGGAGGCTCGGATGGTTCTCTCTAGTGCCAAATTGGAAGACTGGCAAGCAAGCCAAACTACCCGGCGCAGGCCCTTGGTGGTAGCAAAGGGCCCCGAGAATTTTGCATCCACCTTCGTCTGGCATGTGATGATGGCCATTGTCATTCTTACAAGTCTGGTAAACTTGGACAATGACGGGATTCCAAAAGACATATGAGACATATACATATGAGAATGGGAATCTAAATTTCCATTTGGCCCCATGTTGTAAAGCTTATATTTTCGGTACCAGCTAAGCAGTTTACATTTTTTTATTTTCTTATTTTGTTTGCCACATGGGTTTAACGAAAAATATATTCTTAATCCAAACATCGAAAAAGTAAAAGGCATCGCGAAGACGAGAGCACAAACGGGAAGCCGGGATACCAAAATCAAATAGATGATATGAATCATTAAAGGCCGCGAGCGCTCGTATGAAAGGGTCTTTCTAGCCAGGTCATTGATATTTATTTCTTTTGTATGGAATGGACTAAAATGAACCAAATTGATGAGCCTTACATATTATTAGTAGCATATAAGCCAAAGGTCCCTAGAAGTGATGACCGGAGTGATGCCGCTGAAACTACGTTTTGAAATGCTGTCGCTTCGCCTTCTAGTCCGTTCTTCAGTATCAAATCCCTTAATCGAAGAAAATTTTAAAGCGCTTCTTGAGACAGGTTCTAAAAGCAAGATCTTGAAAATCTACAAAGATTTTGTTGCCCTACAAGTGCATCCTAGCAGGCATGTGGCCTGTGGAGCAGACATTAAACCGTGCTGTCCTTCCTGAGACCTACAGTTCCCTTTTAACAACAGATTTCTCGTTGCACGAGGAAATTAAGACCAAACCGAATGATCTTCGCCCGACGGTAGTTCTGGCGAATTCTTATCCCTGGATTTTCAGGGATAAGTATGGCCATTTAGACCAAATAAGTCAGTACTATACTGATGGACCATCCTCTAAGGAAGGCGCCGGCTTCGGTGTTTTTAGTGAATCCGCCGAAGCATTTTTCAAATTGCGGGAGTCGTGTAGTGTCTACACCGCAGAACTAGCCGCAATCTTACACGCACTATTGATGATAGCAGCGAGTCCTTCGGATCGGTACTTCGTCTTTACAGATAGCCTTAGCGCTATTGAAGCACTAAGATCCCCGAAGGCTGTTAAGAGTCAGGATTTCCTTACCATGAAAATCATAGAATTGCTTGGCTCCATGTTCGACAAGGCGTTCAGGATTTCGCTAATTTGGGTACCTTCTCATTGTGGAATTCCCGGCAACGAGAAGGCAGACTCACTGGCCAAAACAGGCGTCCAACAAGGCGCCTTTTACGACCGTCCGATCTCGGCCCGAGAGTTTCTTCGCTTGAAACAGCAGCTTTTCCTGTCTCGCTGGCAGAGCATGTGGGAGGCGGATGATCTCGGGCGTTTCCTTTTCTCGATCTCTCCGCAAGTGTCCCTGCGGCCTTGGTTCAGTGGGCTCTCTGTAGACCGGGCGTTCATACGCATGATGTCTCGACTTATGTCGAATCATTTCGCGTTGAATGCTCATCTTCAGCGTATAACTCTGGCTCAGACGAAGGTGTGTGGCTGCGGTGACGGATTTCACGATGTGGATCACCTTCTGTGGTCCTGCGTGGAGTTTGAAACCGCAAGACCCTCCTTGTTGGGCGCAGTTGAGAGCATCGGCCGACGACCGGGTACAGAAATAAAAGAAATTTTGGCGACTAGGCACCTCGCTTACTTCAGGCTCATCTTCCGATTCACCAGAGACAACGGCCTTATCCTTTGATTCCGCATCCTCATTATCCTTCCAAGCCATATCCACCATTCCTTTTTTGTTATTCGTTGAGTCTTTGTCTTTTATTGAGTCTTTGTCTTAAGTGTTTTTTTTTTAGTGCCACGGGTGATCTGTTGACGAAGCAACAGTATCCGGGGCCAAAGTCGACACTATCGTAAGAAGGTAGGCAGACTTTTGTGCAATAGTGTTCTTCATCTCTGCCTAGTCTTGATGGAGCGAGATCGGCCTTGTTGGCGTTTGGTGCGGAGGTGGTCGGCGAGTCCTATCTCGTGATTAGCAGATACCCTACTGTTACGGAAAAGAACTCGCCGATAGCTTCTGAGTTCAGTGCTGGTCTGGTCCAGCTTGGGGTATCACTACTGGGTAGTTTGAGGAACACTGTGCGCAGGTAAATGTTTGTACTTTACTTATTACTGTTTTCTTTTTGTATTGTTACAGTCCAGATCCGCTACACGGAAGCTAGTTCCGCTTCACACACAATACTACCACCGACAAATCAATAGAAAACAAAAGACCCGGACCAAACCATCAACCCAACCTCCACAAAGGAACTACACTGCAATCACCACATACCCACATTCGAGCATGCCCGGGATAAGGCAAAATAACAGGGAGGAAATGCCTTGTTAATTTATATGTACTTGTAATAGTCAACACACGCGGTGTTGTCAATACGGCGCCAAGCCGTCTAACTAGAAATATAAATAAATAAGCCAAAGATCCACCGAACTATTTCTGGCTTATTAGAATTATTGATACCGTATTTAGTTGGATAGTCAAGACCTAACTACGGGGGAAAGGCCCAAATGGAATTTAACTCTTATTTAACTCTAATATTTTGGAAAACTGCATCAAAATCTTAATAATAATAGTTCTGAAGAGCTCGGCCGTGCAGTTTCCTCGATTTGAGTAGTATGTAATGGCACAGTGTTGAAAAATGTGATCCAATTTAAAATACTGTTTTTTGTATAATATCATTAACTCAAAGCAAATCAAATCTGACATGAATATTATTGTTGTTTTTTCTCTTCATCCTTTACAAAATCCTTTATTTTTAATACATTTTTACGTAACATTTATTTAGGTAGTTTTTTCAGGTACTCCAAAAATCAAGATACGGGTATAGAATGTGTTATCAAAGTATTTGACGGAACGATAAAAACGAAACTATTTTCTTCTGATAAAGTAAAAACATGATAGAAATATCATTGATTAATGTGAAACACAAGTAAAATATTTTTTTAATAGGAAAATCAATTCATTAACTTGATCATCTGCTACGATCCTTACGATTGTTTCTACGAAGGAAACAAATCGAGCTGCTTTATACAACACCCTTGAGTAACTTACTCAATTAAGTAAATAAATTCAACAAAGCGTGTCATATTTTGATTACAAATATTACGATTTATTTAACGAGGAACATTTTGTATTCTACAACAGTAAACCTTAATGCATTATTTCCTTATCTAATGAGATGTTCACATTTATGTACAGCTATTAACACAGTCTTCTGGTACGCCTTTTGCCAGCATCAAAGCTGCCAGTCGGCTCTTCTTCTGCTTAGTCCACTTCCTCCACTGTCGGTCCCGAGCGTCCGCCGAACCCGCCCGCTTGCTGACCACAGCTGGTCGGAGCTGGACCTGCTGCTCCCGATTGCTGATGGAGCTTCGTCATGATCGGACTGCAGGCTCGCGTAAGCTCCTGCATCTTGTGATCGTACTCTTCCTTCTCGGCCATGCTGTTGCCATCGATCCAGCGCAGAGTCTCGTTGCACCGGTCCTCCACCGTTTTGCGATCGCTTTCGCTCAGCTTCGATCCGGCTGACTCGAGCGACTGCTTCAGGCTGAAGCAGTACGCCTCTAGCTGGTTGCGAGCGGCGACCCGCTCTCGCTGCTTCTCGTCCTCCTCGCGGAACTTCTCCGCCTCGGCCAGCATACGATCGATGTCGGCCTGCGACAAGCGGCCCTTGTCGTTCTTGATCGTGATGTTTTTCTCCTTGCCAGTGCTCATCTCCTTCGCCGACACGTTCAGAATGCCGTTGGCATCCAGGTCGAACGTTACCTCGATCTTTGGCACGCCGCGCGGTGCCGGCGGAATGCCCGACAGGTCAAACTGGCCCAGCAGATTGTTGTCCTTCGTCATTGCCCGTTCGCCCTCAAACACCTGGATCGACACGCCCGGCTGGTTGTCGGCGTAGGTCGAGAAGGTCTGCGTTTGCTTGCACGGGATGCGCGAGTTCCGCTCGATTAGCTTCGTCATCACTCCGCCGGCCGTTTCGATTCCCAGCGACAGTGGGGCCACATCCACCAACAGTACGTCCTGGATCTTTTCGTCCTTGTCGCCGCTAAGAATGGCCGCCTGGACTGCCGCACCGTAGGCGACCGCCTCGTCCGGGTTGATCGACAGGTTCAAGGGTTTGCCGCAGAAGAAGTTCTGCAACAGCGACTGCACCTTCGGAATGCGGGTGGAGCCGCCCACCAGGACGATGTCGTGAATCGAGCTCTTGTCCATCTTTGCGTCCGCCAGGGCCTTCTCCACCGGCTGCAGCGTGGAGCGGAACAGATCCGAGCACAGCTCCTCGAAGCGTGCACGGCTGATTTTCGTGTAGTAGTCGATGCCATCCATCAGCGCGTCGATCTCGATCGTTGCCTCCGTGCTGGACGACAGCGTTCGCTTCGCTCTCTCGCAAGCCGTCCTCAGGCGTCGCAGCGCTCGGGCATTCTTGGAAAGGTCCTTCTTGAACTTGCGCTTGAACTCCTCCACGAAGTGGGCCACCATCCGATTGTCGAAGTCTTCGCCTCCCAGATGTGTGTCGCCGGCAGTGGCTCGCACCTCGAACAGCGAGCCCTCGTCGATGGTCAGAATCGATACGTCGAACGTTCCGCCGCCCAGGTCGAATATCAGCACATTGCGCTCACCCTTCAGGTTCTTGTCCAAGCCGTACGCCAACGCGGCCGCCGTCGGCTCGTTGATGATGCGCATCACATTCAGACCCGCGATGGCACCGGCGTCTTTCGTCGCCTGTCGCTGGCTGTCGTTGAAGTAGGCCGGAACTGTGATGACCGCGTTCTTCACCGAGTGGCCCAGGTACGCCTCGGCCGTCTCCCTCATCTTCGTCAGCACCATCGAGCTGATCTCCTCTGGGGCGAACGTCTTGCGTTCTCCTTTGAATTCCACCTGGATCTTTGGCTTGCCGCAGTCGTTCACCACCGTGAACGGCCAGTGCTTCAGATCGGCCTGAATCTTGGGGTCGTCATACCGGCGTCCGATCAACCGCTTCGCATCGAACACTGTGTTGGTGGGGTTCATGGCCACCTGGTTCTTGGCCGCGTCGCCGATGAGCCGCTCCGTGTCCGAAAATGCAACATAGCTCGGGGTCGTCCTGTTGCCCTGGTCGTTGGCAATGATTTCCACCTTTCCGTGCTGAAACACTCCTACGCACGAGTAGGTCGTGCCCAGGTCGATTCCAATTGCAGACGGCATTTTCTCTGTTTACTTCACACAGTTCACTTCTATTGCGATTCAACACTTTTGGTACAATAAATTCGCGTGGTGTGTATCTCGTGGAATATTTCACACAGATTCAAACAGTTGTTGTTCACTTGGGATTCTTCTCTCGCTACAATTAGCGTTCGCTTGCTCTTTACTCTCGGTTTGTTGTTTTCTGACTGATGCTCACTGCTCGAAGCGCGGCCTTATATATGAAACCTTTCAGTTTCTAGAAACATCGCCAAGCTACTCGAGCCCTCCGGAAGCTGCTCGAATGGTCGGTCGAGCGTGCGCGAGAGTGCTCGAACGTGCTCGCGTGTGGAGGATGTAATGCATTGTCTCGGCTATCTCTCTGTACGGCGTAACGGTCAACGAACATGCTGTGTTTTTTTTATTCTGTGTGTAAAACCAAGCCAACTGGTAGGAATGGGCTATAATGCAGGAATGGTTTTTTATCTATGTACAAGTACACTTTGTATTGCATCATTTAAAATGCGTATGCCAAGTAAATGTCTCATCTCACAGTTGTGATATTCATAGCATTACCCATTTTTAGTGTAGCGCCAATGCGAGGATATTTGTGAGTGGCTCTAAATATAGAATCGATTCATTGATGCGCGCTGGAAGAATGGACACAGTGCAGCAAAAAAATGCTAATAAAATTTAATGTAAACCGAGCATGCCCGGGGTAAGGCAAAATAACAGGAAAGAAAATGCCTGGTTAATTTCGATATTTTTTTCTAAATTTGTAATTCGTCAGCACATGCGATGCTGACAATACGCCGTCAAGCCGTTATAATTAAAAATTAATAAAAAAATAAATACAATAAAATCTCATGTTATACATAGGGTCTTAGCGGTGTAATAAATATAACGTTGGAGAGAAGATTTGGCTATTGTCGCCGTTATCGCCTCTGTCATCGGACTGCCCCCTACCTGTACATCACCACTAAGTAAATCAGTTGTTAGCAGGGTTACTGGTGATGCCACCATGGTTTTGGTTTTTCCTCGTCAATTTCCAACCCGAGGTAAAGTGCCGATCGCTCGAGGTAAGCTTATTTGGTAAACATCTTCTACATAAGAGAGTCTCAAACTAAAGATAGCTATGTCATCCGCGTATGCCAGGATCTGGTTCCGACTTACAGAAGATGATCCCCGAAGCTCCCACCTCGGAGGCTCGGATGGTTCTCTCTAGTGCCAAATTGGAAGACTGGCAAGCAAGCCAAACTACCCGGCGCAGGCCCTTGGTGGTAGCAAAGGGCCCCGAGAATTTTGCATCCACCTTCGTCTGGCATGTGATGATGGCCATTGTCATTCTTACAAGTCTGGTAAACTTGGACAATGACGGGATTCCAAAAGACATATGAGACATATACATATGAGAATGGGAATCTAAATTTCCATTTGGCCCCATGTTGTAAAGCTTATATTTTCGGTTCCAGCTAAGCAGTTTACATTTTTTTATTTTCTTATTTTGTTTGCCACATGGGTTTAACGAAAAATATATTCTTAATCCAAACATCGAAAAAGTAAAAGGCATCGCGAAGACGAGAGCACAAACGGGAAGCCGGGATACCAAAATCAAATAGATGATATGAATCATTAAAGGCCGCGAGCGCTCGTATGAAAGGGTCATTCTAGCCAGGTCATTGATATTTATTTGTTTTGTATGGAATGGACTAAAATGAACCAAATTGCTGAGCCTTACATATTATTAGTAGCATATAAGCCAAAGGTCCCTAGAAGTGATGACCGGAGTGATGCCGCTGAAACTACGTTTTGAAATGCTGTCGCTTCGCCTTCTAGTCCGTTCTTCAGTATCAAATCCCTTAATCGAAGAAAATTTTAAAGCGCTTCTTGAGACAGGTTCTAAAAGCAAGATCTTGAAAATCTACAAAGATTTTGTTGCCCTACAAGTGCATCCTAGCAGGCATGTGGCCTGTGGAGCAGACATTAAACCGTGCTGTCCTTCCTGAGACCTACAGTTCCCTTTTAACAACAGATTTCTCGTTGCACGAGGAAATTAAGACCAAACCGAATGATCTTCGCCCGACGGTAGTTCTGGCGAATTCTTATCCCTGGATTTTCAGGGATAAGTATGGCCATTTAGACCAAATAAGTCAGTACTATACTGATGGACCATCCTCTAAGGAAGGCGCCGGCTTCGGTGTTTTTAGTGAATCCGCCGAAGCATTTTTCAAATTGCGGGAGTCGTGTAGTGTCTACACCGCAGAACTAGCCGCAATCTTACACGCACTATTGATGATAGCAGCGAGACCTTCGGATCGGTACTTCGTCTTTACAGATAGCCTTAGCGCTATTGAAGCACTAAGATCTCCGAAGGCTGTTAAGAGTCAGGATTTCCTTACCATGAAAATCATAGAATTGTTTGGCTCAATGTTTGACAAGGTGTTCAGGATTTCGCTAATTTGGGTACCTTCTCATTGCGGAATTCCCGGCAACGAGAAGGCAGACTCACTGGCCAAAACAGGCGTCCAACAAGGCGCCTTTTACGACCGTCCGATCTCGGCCCGAGAGTTTCTTCGCTTGAAACAGCAGCTTTTCCTGTCTCGCTGGCAGAGCATGTGGGAGGCGGATGATCTCGGGCGTTTCCTTTTCTCGATCTCTCCGCAAGTGTCCCTGCGGCCTTGGTTCAGTGGGCTCTCTGTAGACCGGGCGTTCATACGCATGATGTCTCGACTTATGTCGAATCATTTCGCGTTGAATGCTCATCTTCAGCGTATAACTCTGGCTCAGACGAAGGTGTGTGGCTGCGGTGACGGATTTCACGATGTGGATCACCTTCTGTGGTCCTGCGTGGAGTTTGAAACCGCAAGACCCTCCTTGTTGGGCGCAGTTGAGAGCATCGGCCGACGACCGGGTACAGAAATAAAAGAAATTTTGGCGACTAGGCACCTCGCTTACTTCAGGCTCATCTTCCGATTCACCAGAGACAACGGCCTTATCCTTTGATTCCGCATCCTCATTATCCTTCCAAGCCATATCCACCATTCCTTTTTTGTTATTCGTTGAGTCTTTGTCTTTTATTGAGTCTTTGTCTTAAGTGTTTTTTTTTTAGTGCCACGGGTGATCTGTTGACGAAGCAACAGTATCCGGGGCCAAAGTCGACACTATCGTAAGAAGGTAGGCAGACTTTTGTGCAATAGTGTTCTTCATCTCTGCCTAGTCTTGATGGAGCGAGATCGGCCTTGTTGGCGTTGGGTGCGGAGGTGGTCGGCGAGTCCTATCTCGTGATTAGCAGATACCCTACTGTTACGGAAGAGAACTCGCCGATAGCTTCTGAGTTCAGTGCTGGTCTGGTCCAGCTTGGGGTATCACTACTGGGTAGTTTGAGGAACACTGTGCGCAGGTAAATGTTTGTACTTTACTTATTACTGTTTTCTTTTTGTATTGTTACAGTCCAGATCCGCTACACGGAAGCTAGTTCCGCTTCACACACAATACTACCACCGACAAATCAATAGAAAACAAAAGACCCGGACCAAACCATCAACCCAACCTCCACAAAGGAACTACACTGCAATCACCACATACCCACATTCGAGCATGCCCGGGATAAGGCAAAATAACAGGGAGGAAATGCCTTGTTAATTTATATGTACTTGTAATAGTCAACACACGCGGTGTTGTCAATACGGCGCCAAGCCGTCTAACTAGAAATATAAATAAATAAGCCAAAGATCCACCGAACTATTTCTGGCTTATTAGAATTATTGATACCGTATTTAGTTGGATAGTCAAGACCTAACTACGGGGGAAAGGCCCAAATGGAATTTAACTCTTATTTAACTCTAATATTTTGGAAAACTGCATCAAAATCTTAATAATAATAGTTCTGAAGAGCTCGGCCGTGCAGTTTCCTCGATTTGAGTAGTATGTAATGGCACAGTGTTGAAAAATGTGATCCAATTTAAAATACTGTTTTTTTTATAATATCATTAACTCAAAGCAAATCAAATCTGACATGAATATTATTGTTGTTTTTTCTCTTCATCCTTTACAAAATCCTTTATTTTTAATACATTTTTACGTAACATTTATTTAGGTAGTTTTTTCAGGTACTCCAAAAATCAAGATACGGGTATAGAATGTGTTATCAAAGTATTTGACGGAACGATAAAAACGAAACTATTTTCTTCTGATAAAGTAAAAACATGATAGTAATATCATTGATTAATGTGAAACACATGTAAAATATTTTTTTAATAGGAAAATCAATTCATTAACTTGATCATCTGCTACGATCCTTACGATTGTTTCTACGAAGGAAACAAATCGAGCTGCTTTATACAACACCCTTGAGTAACTTACTCAATTAAGTAAATAAATTCAACAAAGCGTGTCATATTTTGATTACAAATATTACGATTTATTTAACGAGGAACATTTTGTATTCTACAACAGTAAACCTTAATGCATTATTTCCTTATCTAATGAGATGTTCACATTTATGTACAGCTATTAACACAGTCTTCTGGTACGCCTTTTGCCAGCATCAAAGCTGCCAGTCGGCTCTTCTTCTGCTTAGTCCACTTCCTCCACTGTCGGTCCCGAGCGTCCGCCGAACCCGCCCGCTTGCTGACCACAGCTGGTCGGAGCTGGACCTGCTGCTCCCGATTGCTGATGGAGCTTCGTCATGATCGGACTGCAGGCTCGCGTAAGCTCCTGCATCTTGTGATCGTACTCTTCCTTCTCGGCCATGCTGTTGCCATCGATCCAGCGCAGAGTCTCGTTGCACCGGTCCTCCACCGTTTTGCGATCGCTTTCGCTCAGCTTCGATCCGGCTGACTCGAGCGACTGCTTCAGGCTGAAACAGTACGCCTCTAGCTGGTTGCGAGCGGCGACCCGCTCTCGCTGCTTCTCGTCCTCCTCGCGGAACTTCTCCGCCTCGGCCAGCATACGATCGATGTCGGCCTGCGACAAGCGGCCCTTGTCGTTCTTGATCGTGATGTTTTTCTCCTTGCCAGTGCTCATCTCCTTCGCCGACACGTTCAGAATGCCGTTGGCATCCAGGTCGAACGTTACCTCGATCTTTGGCACGCCGCGCGGTGCCGGCGGAATGCCCGACAGGTCAAACTGGCCAAGCAGATTGTTGTCCTTCGTCATTGCCCGTTCGCCCTCAAACACCTGGATCGACACGCCCGGCTGGTTGTCGGCGTAGGTCGAGAAGGTCTGCGTTTGCTTGCACGGGATGCGCGAGTTCCGCTCGATTAGCTTCGTCATCACTCCGCCGGCCGTTTCGATTCCCAGCGACAGTGGGGCCACATCCACCAACAGTACGTCCTGGATCTTTTCGTCCTTGTCGCCGCTAAGAATGGCCGCCTGGACTGCCGCACCGTAGGCGACCGCCTCGTCCGGGTTGATCGACAGGTTCAAGGGTTTGCCGCAGAAGAAGTTCTGCAACAGCGACTGCACCTTCGGAATGCGGGTGGAGCCGCCCACCAGGACGATGTCGTGAATCGAGCTCTTGTCCATCTTTGCGTCCGCCAGGGCCTTCTCCACCGGCTGCAGCGTGGAGCGGAACAGATCCGAGCACAGCTCCTCGAAGCGTGCACGGCTGATTTTCGTGTAGTAGTCGATGCCATCCATCAGCGCGTCGATCTCGATCGTTGCCTCCGTGCTGGACGACAGCGTTCGCTTCGCTCTCTCGCAAGCCGTCCTCAGGCGTCGCAGCGCTCGGGCATTCTTGGAAAGGTCCTTCTTGAACTTGCGCTTGAACTCCTCCACGAAGTGGGCCACCATCCGATTGTCGAAGTCTTCGCCTCCCAGATGTGTGTCGCCGGCAGTGGCTCGCACCTCGAACAGCGAGCCCTCGTCGATGGTCAGAATCGATACGTCGAACGTTCCGCCGCCCAGGTCGAATATCAGCACGTTGCGCTCACCCTTCAGGTTCTTGTCCAAGCCGTACGCCAACGCGGCCGCCGTCGGCTCGTTGATGATGCGCATCACATTCAGACCCGCGATGGCACCGGCGTCTTTCGTCGCCTGTCGCTGGCTGTCGTTGAAGTAGGCCGGAACTGTGATGACCGCGTTCTTCACCGAGTGGCCCAGGTACGCCTCGGCCGTCTCCCTCATCTTCGTCAGCACCATCGAGCTGATCTCCTCTGGGGCGAACGTCTTGCGTTCTCCTTTGAATTCCACCTGGATCTTTGGCTTGCCGCAGTCGTTCACCACCGTGAACGGCCAGTGCTTCAGATCGGCCTGAATCTTGGGGTCGTCATACCGGCGTCCGATCAACCGCTTCGCATCGAACACTGTGTTGGTGGGGTTCATGGCCACCTGGTTCTTGGCCGCGTCGCCGATGAGCCGCTCCGTGTCCGAAAATGCAACATAGCTCGGGGTCGTCCTGTTGCCCTGGTCGTTGGCAATGATTTCCACCTTTCCGTGCTGAAACACTCCTACGCACGAGTAGGTCGTGCCCAGGTCGATTCCAATTGCAGACGGCATTTTCTCTGTTTACTTCACTTTACTTCACACAGTTCACTTCTATTGCGATTCAACACTTTTGGTACAATAAATTCGCGTGGTGTGTATCTCGTGGAATATTTCACACAGATTCAAACAGTTGTTGTTCACTTGGGATTCTTCTCTCGCTACAATTAGCGTTCGCTTGCTCTTTACTCTCGGTTTGTTGTTTTCTGACTGATGCTCACTGCTCGAAGCGCGGCCTTATATATGAAACCTTTCAGTTTCTAGAAACATCGCCAAGCTACTCGAGCCCTCCGGAAGCTGCTCGAATGGTCGGTCGAGCGTGCGCGAGAGTGCTCGAACGTGCTCGCGTGTGGAGGATGTAATGCATTGTCTCGGCTATCTCTCTGTACGGCGTAACGGTCAACGAACATGCTGTGTTTTTTTTATTCTGTGTGTAAAACCAAGCCAACTGGTAGGAATGGGCTATAATGCAGGAATGGTTTTTTATCTATGTACAAGTACACTTTGTATTGCATCATTTAAAATGCGTATGCCAAGTAAATGTCTCATCTCACAGTTGTGATATTCATAGCATTACCCATTTTTAGTGTAGCGCCAATGCGAGGATATTTGTGAGTGGCTCTAAATATAGAATCGATTCATTGATGCGCGCTGGAAGAATGGACACAGTGCAGCAAAAAAATGCTAATAAAATTTAATGTAAACCGAGCATGCCCGGGGTAAGGCAAAATAACAGGAAAGAAAATGCCTGGTTAATTTCGATATTTTTTTCTAAATTTGTAATTCGTCAGCACATGCGATGCTGACAATACGCCGTCAAGCCGTTATAATTAAAAATTAATAAAGAAATAAATACAATAAAATCTCATGTTATACATAGGGTCTTAGCGGTGTAATAAATATAACGTTGGAGAGAAGATTTGGCTATTGTCGCCGTTATCGCCTCTGTCATCGGACTGCCCCCTACCTGTACATCACCACTAAGTAAATCAGTTGTTAGCAGGGTTACTGGTGATGCCACCATGGTTTTGGTTTTTCCTCGTCAATTTCCAACCCGAGGTAAAGTGCCGATCGCTCGAGGTAAGCTTATTTGGTAAACATCTTCTACATAAGAGAGTCTCAAACTAAAGATAGCTATGTCATCCGCGTATGCCAGGATCTGGTTCCGACTTACAGAAGATGATCCCCGAAGCTCCCACCTCGGAGGCTCGGATGGTTCTCTCTAGTGCCAAATTGGAAGACTGGCAAGCAAGCCAAACTACCCGGCGCAGGCCCTTGGTGGTAGCAAAGGGCCCCGAGAATTTTGCATCCACCTTCGTCTGGCATGTGATGATGGCCATTGTCATTCTTACAAGTCTGGTAAACTTGGACAATGACGGGATTCCAAAAGACATATGAGACATATACATATGAGAATGGGAATCTAAATTTCCATTTGGCCCCATGTTGTAAAGCTTATATTTTCGGTTCCAGCTAAGCAGTTTACATTTTTTTATTTTCTTATTTTGTTTGCCACATGGGTTTAACGAAAAATATATTCTTAATCCAAACATCGAAAAAGTAAAAGGCATCGCGAAGACGAGAGCACAAACGGGAAGCCGGGATACCAAAATCAAATAGATGATATGAATCATTAAAGGCCGCGAGCGCTCGTATGAAAGGGTCATTCTAGCCAGGTCATTGATATTTATTTGTTTTGTATGGAATGGACTAAAATGAACCAAATTGCTGAGCCTTACATATTATTAGTAGCATATAAGCCAAAGGTCCCTAGAAGTGATGACCGGAGTGATGCCGCTGAAACTACGTTTTGAAATGCTGTCGCTTCGCCTTCTAGTCCGTTCTTCAGTATCAAATCCCTTAATCGAAGAAAATTTTAAAGCGCTTCTTGAGACAGGTTCTAAAAGCAAGATCTTGAAAATCTACAAAGATTTTGTTGCCCTACAAGTGCATCCTAGCAGGCATGTGGCCTGTGGAGCAGACATTAAACCGTGCTGTCCTTCCTGAGACCTACAGTTCCCTTTTAACAACAGATTAAGTTTGGAAATTAAGACCAAACCGAATGATCTTCGCCCGACGGTAGTTCTGGCGAATTCTTATCCCTGGATTTTCAGGGATAAGTATGGCCATTTAGACCAAATAAGTCAGTACTATACTGATGGACCATCCTCTAAGGAAGGCGCCGGCTTCGGTGTTTTTAGTGAATCCGCCGAAGCATTTTTCAAATTGCGGGAGTCGTGTAGTGTCTACACCGCAGAACTAGCCGCAATCTTGTACGCACTATTGATTATAGCAGCGAGACCTTCGGATCGGTACTTCGTCTTTACAGATAGCCTTAGCGCTATTGAAGCACTAAGATCCCCGAAGGCTGTTAAGAGTCAGGATTTCCTTACCATGAAAATCATAGAATTGCTTGGCTCCATGTTCGACAAGGCGTTCAGGATTTCGCTAATTTGGGTACCTTCTCATTGTGGAATTCCCGGCAACGAGAAGGCAGACTCACTGGCCAAAACAGGCGTCCAACAAGGCGCCTTTTACGACCGTCCGATCTCGGCCCGAGAGTTTCTTCGTCTACCGCAGCAACTTTTCCTGTCTCGCTGGCAGAGCATGTGGGAGGCGGATGATCTCGGGCGATTCCTTTTCTCGATCTCTCCGCAAGTGTCCCTGCGGCCTTGGTTCAGTGGGCTCTCTGTAGACTGGGCATTCATACGCATGATGTCTCGACTTATGTCGAATCATTTCGCGTTGAATGCACATCTGCAGCGTATAACTCTGGCTCAGACGAAGGTGTGTGGCTGCGGTGACGGATTTCACGATGTGGATCACCTTCTGTGGTCCTGCGTGGAGTTTGAAACCGCAAGACCCTCCTTGTTGGGCGCAGTCGAGAGCGTCGACAGACGACCGTGTACAGAAATAAGAGAAGTGTTGGCGACTATGGACCTCGCTTACATGAGGCTCATCTTCCAATTCGCCAGAGACAACGGCCTTATCCTTTGATTCCGCATCCTCATTATCCTTCCAAGCCATATCCACCATTCCTTTTTTGTTATTCGTTGAGTCTTTGTCTTTTATTGAGTCTTTGTCTAAAGTGTTTTTTTTTTAGTGCCACGGGTGATCTGTTGACGAAGCAACAGTATCCGGGGCCAAAGTCGACACTATCGTAAGAAGGTAGGCAGACTTTTGTGCAATAGTGTTCTTCATCTCTGCCTAGTCTTGATGGAGCGAGATCGGCCTTGTTGGCGTTGGGTGCGGAGGTGGTCGGCGAGTCCTATCTCGTGATTAGCAGATACCCTACTGTTACGGAAGAGAACTCGCCGATAGCTTCTGAGTTCAGTGCTGGTCTGGTCCAGCTTGGGGTATCACTACTGGGTAGTTTGAGGAACACTGTGCGCAGGTAAATGTTTGTACTTTACTTATTACTGTTTTCTTTTTGTATTGTTACAGTCCAGATCCGCTACACGGAAGCTAGTTCCGCTTCACACACAATACTACCACCGACAAATCAATAGAAAACAAAAGACCCGGACCAAACCATCAACCCAACCTCCACAAAGGAACTACACTGCAATCACCACATACCCACATTCGAGCATGCCCGGGATAAGGCAAAATAACAGGGAGGAAATGCCTTGTTAATTTATATGTACTTGTAATAGTCAACACACGCGGTGTTGTCAATACGGCGCCAAGCCGTCTAACTAGAAATATAAATAAATAAGCCAAAGATCCAACGAACTATTTCTGGCTTATTAGAATTATTGATACCGTATTTAGTTGGATAGTCAAGACCTAACTACGGGGGAAAGGCCCAAATGGAATTTAACTCTTATTTAACTCTAATATTTTGGAAAACTGCATCAAAATCTTAATAATAATAGTTCTGAAGAGCTCGGCCGTGCAGTTTCCTCGATTTGAGTAGTATGTAATGGCACAGTGTTGAAAAATGTGATCCAATTTAAAATACTGTTTTTTTTATAATATCATTAACTCAAAGCAAATCAAATCTGACATGAATATTATTGTTGTTTTTTCTCTTCATCCTTTACAAAATCCTTTATTTTTAATACATTTTTACGTAACATTTATTTAGGTAGTTTTTTCAGGTACTCCAAAAATCAAGATACGGGTATAGAATGTGTTATCAAAGTATTTGACGGAACGATAAAAACGAAACTATTTTCTTCTGATAAAGTAAAAACATGATAGTAATATCATTGATTAATGTGAAACACATGTAAAATATTTTTTTGATAGGAAAATCAATTCATTAACTTGATCATCTGCTACGATCCTTACGATTGTTTCTACGAAGGAAACAAATCGAGCTGCTTTATACAACACCCTTGAGTAACTTACTCAATTAAGTAAATAAATTCAACAAAGCGTGTCATATTTTGATTACAAATATTACGATTTATTTAACGAGGAACATTTTGTATTCTACAACAGTAAACCTTAATGCATTATTTCCTTATCTAATGAGATGTTCACATTTATGTACAGCTATTAACACAGTCTTCTGGTACGCCTTTTGCCAGCATCAAAGCTGCCAGTCGGCTCTTCTTCTGCTTAGTCCACTTCCTCCACTGTCGGTCCCGAGCGTCCACCGAACCCGCCCGCTTGCTGACCACAGCTGGTCGGAGCTGGACCTGCTGCTCCCGATTGCTGATGGAGCTTCGTCATGATCGGACTGCAGGCTCGCGTAAGCTCCTGCATCTTGTGATCGTACTCTTCCTTCTCGGCCATGCTGTTGCCATCGATCCAGCGCAGAGTCTCGTTGCACCGGTCCTCCACCGTTTTGCGATCGCTTTCGCTCAGCTTCGATCCGGCTGACTCGAGCGACTGCTTCAGGCTGAAACAGTACGCCTCTAGCTGGTTGCGAGCGGCGACCCGCTCTCGCTGCTTCTCGTCCTCCTCGCGGAACTTCTCCGCCTCGGCCAGCATACGATCGATGTCGGCCTGCGACAAGCGGCCCTTGTCGTTCTTGATCGTGATGTTTTTCTCCTTGCCAGTGCTCATCTCCTTCGCCGACACGTTCAGAATGCCGTTGGCATCCAGGTCGAACGTTACCTCGATCTTTGGCACGCCGCGCGGTGCCGGCGGAATGCCCGACAGGTCAAACTGGCCCAGCAGATTGTTGTCCTTCGTCATTGCCCGTTCGCCCTCAAACACCTGGATCGACACGCCCGGCTGGTTGTCGGCGTAGGTCGAGAAGGTCTGCGTTTGCTTGCACGGGATGCGCGAGTTCCGCTCGATTAGCTTCGTCATCACTCCGCCGGCCGTTTCGATTCCCAGCGACAGTGGGGCCACATCCACCAACAGTACGTCCTGGATCTTTTCGTCCTTGTCGCCGCTAAGAATGGCCGCCTGGACTGCCGCACCGTAGGCGACCGCCTCGTCCGGGTTGATCGACAGGTTCAAGGGTTTGCCGCAGAAGAAGTTCTGCAACAGCGACTGCACCTTCGGAATGCGGGTGGAGCCGCCCACCAGGACGATGTCGTGAATCGAGCTCTTGTCCATCTTTGCGTCCGCCAGGGCCTTCTCCACCGGCTGCAGCGTGGAGCGGAACAGATCCGAGCACAGCTCCTCGAAGCGTGCACGGCTGATTTTCGTGTAGTAGTCGATGCCATCCATCAGCGCGTCGATCTCGATCGTTGCCTCCGTGCTGGACGACAGCGTTCGCTTCGCTCTCTCGCAAGCCGTCCTCAGGCGTCGCAGCGCTCGGGCATTCTTGGAAAGGTCCTTCTTGAACTTGCGCTTGAACTCCTCCACGAAGTGGGCCACCATCCGATTGTCGAAGTCTTCGCCTCCCAGATGTGTGTCGCCGGCAGTGGCTCGCACCTCGAACAGCGAGCCCTCGTCGATGGTCAGAATCGATACGTCGAACGTTCCGCCGCCCAGGTCGAATATCAGCACGTTGCGCTCACCCTTCAGGTTCTTGTCCAAGCCGTACGCCAACGCGGCCGCCGTCGGCTCGTTGATGATGCGCATCACATTCAGACCCGCGATGGCACCGGCGTCTTTCGTCGCCTGTCGCTGGCTGTCGTTGAAGTAGGCCGGAACTGTGATGACCGCGTTCTTCACCGAGTGGCCCAGGTACGCCTCGGCCGTCTCCCTCATCTTCGTCAGCACCATCGAGCTGACCTCCTCTGGGGCGAACGTCTTGCGTTCTCCTTTGAACTCCACCTGGATCTTTGGCTTGCCGCAGTCGTTCACCACCGTGAACGGCCAGTGCTTCAGATCGGCCTGAATCTTGGGGTCGTCATACCGGCGTCCGATCAACCGCTTCGCATCGAACACTGTGTTGGTGGGGTTCATGGCCACCTGGTTCTTGGCCGCGTCGCCGATGAGCCGCTCCGTGTCCGAAAATGCAACATAGCTCGGGGTCGTCCTGTTGCCCTGGTCGTTGGCAATGATTTCCACCTTTCCGTGCTGAAACACTCCTACGCACGAGTAGGTCGTGCCCAGGTCGATTCCAATTGCAGACGGCATTTTCTCTGTTTACTTCACACAGTTCACTTCTATTGCGATTCAACACTTTTGGTACAATAAATTCGCGTGGTGTGTATCTCGTGGAATATTTCACACAGATTCAAACAGTTGTTGTTCACTTGGGATTCTTCTCTCGCTACAATTAGCGTTCGCTTGCTCTTTACTCTCGGTTTGTTGTTTTCTGACTGATGCTCACTGCTCGAAGCGCGGCCTTATATATGAAACCTTTCAGTTTCTAGAAACATCGCCAAGCTACTCGAGCCCTCCGGAAGCTGCTCGAATGGTCGGTCGAGCGTGCGCGAGAGTGCTCGAACGTGCTCGCGTGTGGAGGATGTAATGCATTGTCTCGGCTATCTCTCTGTACGGCGTAACGGTCAACGAACATGCTGTGTTTTTTTTATTCTGTGTGTAAAACCAAGCCAACTGGTAGGAATGGGCTATAATGCAGGAATGGTTTTTTATCTATGTACAAGTACACTTTGTATTGCATCATTTAAAATGCGTATGCCAAGTAAATGTCTCATCTCACAGTTGTGATATTCATAGCATTACCCATTTTTAGTGTAGCGCCAATGCGAGGATATTTGTGAGTGGCTCTAAATATAGAATCGATTCATTGATGCGCGCTGGAAGAATGGACACAGTGCAGCAAAAAAATGCTAATAAAATTTAATGTAAACCGAGCATGCCCGGGGTAAGGCAAAATAACAGGGAAGAAAATGCCTGGTTAATTTCGATATTTTTTTCTAAATTTGTAATTCGTCAGCACATGCGATGCTGACAATACGCCGTCAAGCCGTTATAATTAAAAATTAATAAAGAAATAAATACAATAAAATCTCATGTTATACATAGGGTCTTAGCGGTGTAATAAATATAACGTTGGAGAGAAGATTTGGCTATTGTCGCCGTTATCGCCTCTGTCATCGGACTGCCCCCTACCTGTACATCACCACTAAGTAAATCAGTTGTTAGCAGGGTTACTGGTGATGCCACCATGGTTTTGGTTTTTCCTCGTCAATTTCCAACCCGAGGTAAAGTGCCGATCGCTCGAGGTAAGCTTATTTGGTAAACATCTTCTACATAAGAGAGTCTCAAACTAAAGATAGCTATGTCATCCGCGTATGCCAGGATCTGGTTCCGACTTACAGAAGATGATCCCCGAAGCTCCCACCTCGGAGGCTCGGATGGTTCTCTCTAGTGCCAAATTGGAAGACTGGCAAGCAAGCCAAACTACCCGGCGCAGGCCCTTGGTGGTAGCAAAGGGCCCCGAGAATTTTGCATCCACCTTCGTCTGGCATGTGATGATGGCCATTGTCATTCTTACAAGTCTGGTAAACTTGGACAATGACGGGATTCCAAAAGACATATGAGACATATACATATGAGAATGGGAATCTAAATTTCCATTTGGCCCCATGTTGTAAAGCTTATATTTTCGGTTCCAGCTAAGCAGTTTACATTTTTTTATTTTCTTATTTTGTTTGCCACATGGGTTTAACGAAAAATATATTCTTAATCCAAACATCGAAAAAGTAAAAGGCATCGCGAAGACGAGAGCACAAACGGGAAGCCGGGATACCAAAATCAAATAGATGATATGAATCATTAAAGGCCGCGAGCGCTCGTATGAAAGGGTCATTCTAGCCAGGTCATTGATATTTATTTGTTTTGTATGGAATGGACTAAAATGAACCAAATTGCTGAGCCTTACATATTATTAGTAGCATATAAGCCAAAGGTCCCTAGAAGTGATGACCGGAGTGATGCCGCTGAAACTACGTTTTGAAATGCTGTCGCTTCGCCTTCTAGTCCGTTCTTCAGTATCAAATCCCTTAATCGAAGAAAATTTTAAAGCGCTTCTTGAGACAGGTTCTAAAAGCAAGATCTTGAAAATCTACAAAGATTTTGTTGCCCTACAAGTGCATCCTAGCAGGCATGTGGCCTGTGGAGCAGACATTAAACCGTGCTGTCCTTCCTGAGACCTACAGTTCCCTTTTAACAACAGATTTCTCGTTGCACGAGGAAATTAAGACCAAACCGAATGATCTTCGCCCGACGGTAGTTCTGGCGAATTCTTATCCCTGGATTTTCAGGGATAAGTATGGCCATTTAGACCAAATAAGTCAGTACTATACTGATGGACCATCCTCTAAGGAAGGCGCCGGCTTCGGTGTTTTTAGTGAATCCGCCGAAGCATTTTTCAAATTGCGGGAGTCGTGTAGTGTCTACACCGCAGAACTAGCCGCAATCTTGTACGCACTATTGATTATAGCAGCGAGACCTTCGGATCGGTACTTCGTCTTTACAGATAGCCTTAGCGCTATTGAAGCACTAAGATCCCCGAAGGCTGTTAAGAGTCAGGATTTCCTTACCATGAAAATCATAGAATTGCTTGGCTCCATGTTCGACAAGGCGTTCAGGATTTCGCTAATTTGGGTACCTTCTCATTGTGGAATTCCCGGCAGCGAGAAGGCAGACTCACTGGCCAAAACAGGCGTCCAACAAGGCGCCTTTTACGACCGTCCGATCTCGGCCCGAGAGTTTCTTCGTCTACCGCAGCAACTTTTCCTGTCTCGCTGGCAGAGCATGTGGGAGGCGGATGATCTCGGGCGATTCCTTTTCTCGATCTCTCCGCAAGTGTCCCTGCGGCCTTGGTTCAGTGGGCTCTCTGTAGACTGGGCATTCATACGCATGATGTCTCGACTTATGTCGAATCATTTCGCGTTGAATGCACATCTGCAGCGTATAACTCTGGCTCAGACGAAGGTGTGTGGCTGCGGTGACGGATTTCACGATGTGGATCACCTTCTGTGGTCCTGCGTGGAGTTTGAAACCGCAAGACCCTCCTTGTTGGGCGCAGTCGAGAGCGTCGACAGACGACCGTGTACAGAAATAAGAGAAGTGTTGGCGACTATGGACCTCGCTTACATGAGGCTCATCTTCCAATTCGCCAGAGACAACGGCCTTATCCTTTGATTCCGCATCCTCATTATCCTTCCAAGCCATATCCACCATTCCTTTTTTGTTATTCGTTGAGTCTTTGTCTTTTATTGAGTCTTTGTCTTAAGTGTTTTTTTTTTTAGTGCCACGGGTGATCTGTTGACGAAGCAACAGTATCCGGGGCCAAAGTCGACACTATCGTAAGAAGGTAGGCAGACTTTTGTGCAATAGTGTTCTTCATCTCTGCCTAGTCTTGATGGAGCGAGATCGGCCTTGTTGGCGTTGGGTGCGGAGGTGGTCGGCGAGTCCTATCTCGTGATTAGCAGATACCCTACTGTTACGGAAGAGAACTCGCCGATAGCTTCTGAGTTCAGTGCTGGTCTGGTCCAGCTTGGGGTATCACTACTGGGTAGTTTGAGGAACACTGTGCGCAGGTAAATGTTTGTACTTTACTTATTACTGTTTTCTTTTTGTATTGTTACAGTCCAGATCCGCTACACGGAAGCTAGTTCCGCTTCACACACAATACTACCACCGACAAATCAATAGAAAACAAAAGACCCGGACCAAACCATCAACCCAACCTCCACAAAGGAACTACACTGCAATCACCACATACCCACATTCGAGCATGCCCGGGATAAGGCAAAATAACAGGGAGGAAATGCCTTGTTAATTTATATGTACTTGTAATAGTCAACACACGCGGTGTTGTCAATACGGCGCCAAGCCGTCTAACTAGAAATATAAATAAATAAGCCAAAGATCCACCGAACTATTTCTGGCTTATTAGAATTATTAATACCGTATTTAGTTGGATAGTCAAGACCTAACTACGGGGGAAAGGCCCAAATGGAATTTAACTCTTATTTAACTCTAATATTTTGGAAAACTGCATCAAAATCTTAATAATAATAGTTCTGAAGAGCTCGGCCGTGCAGTTTCCTCGATTTGAGTAGTATGTAATGGCACAGTGTTGAAAAATGTGATCCAATTTAAAATACTGTTTTTTTTATAATATCATTAACTCAAAGCAAATCAAATCTGACATGAATATTATTGTTGTTTTTTCTCTTCATCCTTTACAAAATCCTTTATTTTTAATACATTTTTACGTAACATTTATTTAGGTAGTTTTTTCAGGTACTCCAAAAATCAAGATACGGGTATAGAATGTGTTATCAAAGTATTTGACGGAACGATAAAAACGAAACTATTTTCTTCTGATAAAGTAAAAACATGATAGTAATATCATTGATTAATGTGAAACACATGTAAAATATTTTTTTAATAGGAAAATCAATTCATTAACTTGATCATCTGCTACGATCCTTACGATTGTTTCTACGAAGGAAACAAATCGAGCTGCTTTATACAACACCCTTGAGTAACTTACTCAATTAAGTAAATAAATTCAACAAAGCGTGTCATATTTTGATTACAAATATTACGATTTATTTAACGAGGAACATTTTGTATTCTACAACAGTAAACCTTAATGCATTATTTCCTTATCTAATGAGATGTTCACATTTATGTACAGCTATTAACACAGTCTTCTGGTACGCCTTTTGCCAGCATCAAAGCTGCCAGTCGGCTCTTCTTCTGCTTAGTCCACTTCCTCCACTGTCGGTCCCGAGCGTCCGCCGAACCCGCCCGCTTGCTGACCACAGCTGGTCGGAGCTGGACCTGCTGCTCCCGATTGCTGATGGAGCTTCGTCATGATCGGACTGCAGGCTCGCGTAAGCTCCTGCATCTTGTGATCGTACTCTTCCTTCTCGGCCATGCTGTTGCCATCGATCCAGCGCAGAGTCTCGTTGCACCGGTCCTCCACCGTTTTGCGATCGCTTTCGCTCAGCTTCGATCCGGCTGACTCGAGCGACTGCTTCAGGCTGAAACAGTACGCCTCTAGCTGGTTGCGAGCGGCGACCCGCTCTCGCTGCTTCTCGTCCTCCTCGCGGAACTTCTCCGCCTCGGCCAGCATACGATCGATGTCGGCCTGCGACAAGCGGCCCTTGTCGTTCTTGATCGTGATGTTTTTCTCCTTGCCAGTGCTCATCTCCTTCGCCGACACGTTCAGAATGCCGTTGGCATCCAGGTCGAACGTTACCTCGATCTTTGGCACGCCGCGCGGTGCCGGCGGAATGCCCGACAGGTCAAACTGGCCCAGCAGATTGTTGTCCTTCGTCATTGCCCGTTCGCCCTCAAACACCTGGATCGACACGCCCGGCTGGTTGTCGGCGTAGGTCGAGAAGGTCTGCGTTTGCTTGCACGGGATGCGCGAGTTCCGCTCGATTAGCTTCGTCATCACTCCGCCGGCCGTTTCGATTCCCAGCGACAGTGGGGCCACATCCACCAACAGTACGTCCTGGATCTTTTCGTCCTTGTCGCCGCTAAGAATGGCCGCCTGGACTGCCGCACCGTAGGCGACCGCCTCGTCCGGGTTGATCGACAGGTTCAAGGGTTTGCCGCAGAAGAAGTTCTGCAACAGCGACTGCACCTTCGGAATGCGGGTGGAGCCGCCCACCAGGACGATGTCGTGAATCGAGCTCTTGTCCATCTTTGCGTCCGCCAGGGCCTTCTCCACCGGCTGCAGCGTGGAGCGGAACAGATCCGAGCACAGCTCCTCGAAGCGTGCACGGCTGATTTTCGTGTAGTAGTCGATGCCATCCATCAGCGCGTCGATCTCGATCGTTGCCTCCGTGCTGGACGACAGCGTTCGCTTCGCTCTCTCGCAAGCCGTCCTCAGGCGTCGCAGCGCTCGGGCATTCTTGGAAAGGTCCTTCTTGAACTTGCGCTTGAACTCCTCCACGAAGTGGGCCACCATCCGATTGTCGAAGTCTTCGCCTCCCAGATGTGTGTCGCCGGCAGTGGCTCGCACCTCGAACAGCGAGCCCTCGTCGATGGTCAGAATCGATACGTCGAACGTTCCGCCGCCCAGGTCGAATATCAGCACGTTGCGCTCACCCTTCAGGTTCTTGTCCAAGCCGTACGCCAACGCGGCCGCCGTCGGCTCGTTGATGATGCGCATCACATTCAGACCCGCGATGGCACCGGCGTCTTTCGTCGCCTGTCGCTGGCTGTCGTTGAAGTAGGCCGGAACTGTGATGACCGCGTTCTTCACCGAGTGGCCCAGGTACGCCTCGGCCGTCTCCCTCATCTTCGTCAGCACCATCGAGCTGACCTCCTCTGGGGCGAACGTCTTGCGTTCTCCTTTGAACTCCACCTGGATCTTTGGCTTGCCGCAGTCGTTCACCACCGTGAACGGCCAGTGCTTCAGATCGGCCTGAATCTTGGGGTCGTCATACCGGCGTCCGATCAACCGCTTCGCATCGAACACTGTGTTGGTGGGGTTCATGGCCACCTGGTTCTTGGCCGCGTCGCCGATGAGCCGCTCCGTGTCCGAAAATGCAACATAGCTCGGGGTCGTCCTGTTGCCCTGGTCGTTGGCAATGATTTCCACCTTTCCGTGCTGAAACACTCCTACGCACGAGTAGGTCGTGCCCAGGTCGATTCCAATTGCAGACGGCATTTTCTCTGTTTACTTCACTTTACTTCACACAGTTCACTTCTATTGCGATTCAACACTTTTGGTACAATAAATTCGCGTGGTGTGTATCTCGTGGAATATTTCACACAGATTCAAACAGTTGTTGTTCACTTGGGATTCTTCTCTCGCTACAATTAGCGTTCGCTTGCTCTTTACTCTCGGTTTGTTGTTCTCTGACTGATGCTCACTGCTCGAAGCGCGGCCTTATATATGAAACCTTTCAGTTTCTAGAAACATCGCCAAGCTACTCGAGCCCTCCGGAAGCTGCTCGAATGGTCGGTCGAGCGTGCGCGAGAGTGCTCGAACGTGCTCGCGTGTGGAGGATGTAATGCATTGTCTCGGCTATCTCTCTGTACGGCGTAACGGTCAACGAACATGCTGTGTTTTTTTTATTCTGTGTGTAAAACCAAGCCAACTGGTAGGAATGGGCTATAATGCAGGAATGGTTTTTTATCTATGTACAAGTACACTTTGTACTGCATCATTTAAAATGCGTATGCCAAGTAAATGTCTCATCTCACAGTTGTGATATTCATAGCATTACCCATTTTTAATGTAGCGCCAATGCGAGGATATTTGTGAGTGGCTCTAAATATAGAATCGATTCATTGATGCGCGCTGGAAGAATGGACACAGTGCAGCAAAAAAATGCTAATAAAATTTAATGTAAACCGAGCATGCCCGGGGTAAGGCAAAATAACAGGGAAGAAAATGCCTGGTTAATTTCGATATTTTTTTCTAAATTTGTAATTCGTCAGCACATGCGATGCTGACAATACGCCGTCAAGCCGTTATAATTAAAAATTAATAAAGAAATAAATACAATAAAATCTCATGTTATACATAGGGTCTTAGCGGTGTAATAAATATAACGTTGGAGAGAAGATTTGGCTATTGTCGCCGTTATCGCCTCTGTCATCGGACTGCCCCCTACCTGTACATCACCACTAAGTAAATCAGTTGTTAGCAGGGTTACTGGTGATGCCACCATGGTTTTGGTTTTTCCTCGTCAATTTCCAACCCGAGGTAAAGTGCCGATCGCTCGAGGTAAGCTTATTTGGTAAACATCTTCTACATAAGAGAGTCTCAAACTAAAGATAGCTATGTCATCCGCGTATGCCAGGATCTGGTTCCGACTTACAGAAGATGATCCCCGAAGCTCCCACCTCGGAGGCTCGGATGGTTCTCTCTAGTGCCAAATTGGAAGACTGGCAAGCAAGCCAAACTACCCGGCGCAGGCCCTTGGTGGTAGCAAAGGGCCCCG
This sequence comes from Anopheles stephensi, assembly GCF_013141755.1. Classification (NCBI taxonomy): domain Eukaryota; kingdom Metazoa; phylum Arthropoda; class Insecta; order Diptera; family Culicidae; genus Anopheles; species Anopheles stephensi. Next base: position 42,925,699 of record NC_050202.1, read on the forward strand.
AGAATTTTGCATCCACCTTCGTCTGGCATGTGATGATGGCCATTGTCATTCTTACAAGTCTGGTAAACTTGGACAATGACGGGATTCCAAAAGACATATGAGACATATACATATGAGAATGGGAATCTAAATTTCCATTTGGCCCCATGTTGTAAAGCTTATATTTTCGGTTCCAGCTAAGCAGTTTACATTTTTTTATTTTCTTATTTTGTTTGCCACATGGGTTTAACGAAAAATATATTCTTAATCCAAACATCGAAAAAGTAAAAGGCATCGCGAAGACGAGAGCACAAACGGGAAGCCGGGATACCAAAATCAAATAGATGATATGAATCATTAAAGGCCGCGAGCGCTCGTATGAAAGGGTCATTCTAGCCAGGTCATTGATATTTATTTGTTTTGTATGGAATGGACTAAAATGAACCAAATTGATGAGCCTTACATATTATTAGTAGCATATAAGCCAAAGGTCCCTAGAAGTGATGACCGGAGTGATGCCGCTGAAACTACGTTTTGAAATGCTGTCGCTTCGCCTTCTAGTCCGTTCTTCAGTATCAAATCCCTTAATCGAAGAAAATTTTAAAGCGCTTCTTGAGACAGGTTCTAAAAGCAAGATCTTGAAAATCTACAAAGATTTTGTTGCCCTACAAGTGCATCCTAGCAGGCATGTGGCCTGTGGAGCAGACATTAAACCGTGCTGTCCTTCCTGAGACCTACAGTTCCCTTTTAACAACAGATTTCTCGTTGCACGAGGAAATTAAGACCAAACCGAATGATCTTCGCCCGACGGTAGTTCTGGCGAATTCTTATCCCTGGATTTTCAGGGATAAGTATGGCCATTTAGACCAAATAAGTCAGTACTATACTGATGGACCATCCTCTAAGGAAGGCGCCGGCTTCGGTGTTTTTAGTGAATCCGCCGAAGCATTTTTCAAATTGCGGGAGTCGTGTAGTGTCTACACCGCAGAACTAGCCGCAATCTTACACGCACTATTGATGATAGCAGCGAGACCTTCGGATCGGTACTTCGTCTTTACAGATAGCCTTAGCGCTATTGAAGCACTAAGATCCCCGAAGGCTGTTAAGAGTCAGGATTTCCTTACCATGAAAATCATAGAATTGCTTGGCTCCATGTTCGACAAGGCGTTCAGGATTTCGCTAATTTGGGTACCTTCTCATTGTGGAATTCCCGGCAACGAGAAGGCAGACTCACTGGCCAAAACAGGCGTCCAACAAGGCGCCTTTTACGACCGTCCGATCTCGGCCCGAGAGTTTCTTCGCTTGAAACAGCAGCTTTTCCTGTCTCGCTGGCAGAGCATGTGGGAGGCGGATGATCTCGGGCGTTTCCTTTTCTCGATCTCTCCGCAAGTGTCCCTGCGGCCTTGGTTCAGTGGGCTCTCTGTAGACCGGGCGTTCATACGCATGATGTCTCGACTTATGTCGAATCATTTCGCGTTGAATGCTCATCTTCAGCGTATAACTCTGGCTCAGACGAAGGTGTGTGGCTGCGGTGACGGATTTCACGATGTGGATCACCTTCTGTGGTCCTGCGTGGAGTTTGAAACCGCAAGACCCTCCTTGTTGGGCGCAGTTGAGAGCATCGGCCGACGACCGGGTACAGAAATAAAAGAAATTTTGGCGACTAGGCACCTCGCTTACTTCAGGCTCATCTTCCGATTCACCAGAGACAACGGCCTTATCCTTTGATTCCGCATCCTCATTATCCTTCCAAGCCATATCCACCATTCCTTTTTTGTTATTCGTTGAGTCTTTGTCTTTTATTGAGTCTTTGTCTTAAGTGTTTTTTTTTTAGTGCCACGGGTGATCTGTTGACGAAGCAACAGTATCCGGGGCCAAAGTCGACACTATCGTAAGAAGGTAGGCATACTTTTGTGCAATAGTGTTCTTCATCTCTGCCTAGTCTTGATGGAGCGAGATCGGCCTTGTTGGCGTTGGGTGCGGAGGTGGTCGGCGAGTCCTATCTCGTGATTAGCAGATACCCTACTGTTACGGAAGAGAACTCGCCGATAGCTTCTGAGTTCAGTGCTGGTCTGGTCCAGCTTGGGGTATCACTACTGGGTAGTTTGAGGAACACTGTGCGCAGGTAAATGTTTGTACTTTACTTATTACTGTTTTCTTTTTGTATTGTTACAGTCCAGATCCGCTACACGGAAGCTAGTTCCGCTTCACACACAATACTACCACCGACAAATCAATAGAAAACAAAAGACCCGGACCAAACCATCAACCCAACCTCCACAAAGGAACTACACTGCAATCACCACATACCCACATTCGAGCATGCCCGGGATAAGGCAAAATAACAGGGAGGAAATGCCTTGTTAATTTATATGTACTTGTAATAGTCAACACACGCGGTGTTGTCAATACGGCGCCAAGCCGTCTAACTAGAAATATAAATAAATAAGCCAAAGATCCACCGAACTATTTCTGGCTTATTAGAATTATTAATACCGTATTTAGTTGGATAGTCAAGACCTAACTACGGGGGAAAGGCCCAAATGGAATTTAACTCTTATTTAACTCTAATATTTTGGAAAACTGCATCAAAATCTTAATAATAATAGTTCTGAAGAGCTCGGCCGTGCAGTTTCCTCGATTTGAGTAGTATGTAATGGCACAGTGTTGAAAAATGTGATCCAATTTAAAATACTGTTTTTTTTTATAATATCATTAACTCAAAGCAAATCAAATCTGACATGAATATTATTGTTGTTTTTTCTCTTCATCCTTTACAAAATCCTTTATTTTTAATACATTTTTACGTAACATTTATTTAGGTAGTTTTTTCAGGTACTCCAAAAATCAAGATACGGGTATAGAATGTGTTATCAAAGTATTTGACGGAACGATAAAAACGAAACTATTTTCTTCTGATAAAGTAAAAACATGATAGTAATATCATTGATTAATGTGAAACACATGTAAAATATTTTTTTAATAGGAAAATCAATTCATTAACTTGATCATCTGCTACGATCCTTACGATTGTTTCTACGAAGGAAACAAATCGAGCTGCTTTATACAACACCCTTGAGTAACTTACTCAATTAAGTAAATAAATTCAACAAAGCGTGTCATATTTTGATTACAAATATTACGATTTATTTAACGAGGAACATTTTGTATTCTACAACAGTAAACCTTAATACATTATTTCCTTATCTAATGAGATGTTCACATTTATGTACAGCTATTAACACAGTCTTCTGGTACGCCTTTTGCCAGCATCAAAGCTGCCAGTCGGCTCTTCTTCTGCTTAGTCCACTTCCTCCACTGTCGGTCCCGAGCGTCCGCCGAACCCGCCCGCTTGCTGACCACAGCTGGTCGGAGCTGGACCTGCTGCTCCCGATTGCTGATGGAGCTTCGTCATGATCGGACTGCAGGCTCGCGTAAGCTCCTGCATCTTGTGATCGTACTCTTCCTTCTCGGCCATACTGTTGCCATCGATCCAGCGCAGAGTCTCGTTGCACCGGTCCTCCACCGTTTTGCGATCGCTTTCGCTCAGCTTCGATCCGGCTGACTCGAGCGACTGCTTCAGGCTGAAGCAGTACGCCTCTAGCTGGTTGCGAGCGGCGACCCGCTCTCGCTGCTTCTCGTCCTCCTCGCGGAACTTCTCCGCCTCGGCCAGCATACGATCGATGTCGGCCTGCGACAAGCGGCCCTTGTCGTTCTTGATCGTGATGTTTTTCTCCTTGCCAGTGCTCATCTCCTTCGCCGACACGTTCAGAATGCCGTTGGCATCCAGGTCGAACGTTACCTCGATCTTTGGCACGCCGCGCGGTGCCGGCGGAATGCCCGACAGGTCAAACTGGCCCAGCAGATTGTTGTCCTTCGTCATTGCCCGTTCGCCCTCAAACACCTGGATCGACACGCCCGGCTGGTTGTCGGCGTAGGTCGAGAAGGTCTGCGTTTGCTTGCACGGGATGCGCGAGTTCCGCTCGATTAGCTTCGTCATCACTCCGCCGGCCGTTTCGATTCCCAGCGACAGTGGGGCCACATCCACCAACAGTACGTCCTGGATCTTTTCGTCCTTGTCGCCGCTAAGAATGGCCGCCTGGACTGCCGCACCGTAGGCGACCGCCTCGTCCGGGTTGATCGACAGGTTCAAGGGTTTGCCGCAGAAGAAGTTCTGCAACAGCGACTGCACCTTCGGAATGCGGGTGGAGCCGCCCACCAGGACGATGTCGTGAATCGAGCTCTTGTCCATCTTTGCGTCCGCCAGGGCCTTCTCCACCGGCTGCAGCGTGGAGCGGAACAGATCCGAGCACAGCTCCTCGAAGCGTGCACGGCTGATTTTCGTGTAGTAGTCGATGCCATCCATCAGCGCGTCGATCTCGATCGTTGCCTCCGTGCTGGACGACAGCGTTCGCTTCGCTCTCTCGCAAGCCGTCCTCAGGCGTCGCAGCGCTCGGGCATTCTTGGAAAGGTCCTTCTTGAACTTGCGCTTGAACTCCTCCACGAAGTGGGCCACCATCCGATTGTCGAAGTCTTCGCCTCCCAGATGTGTGTCGCCGGCAGTGGCTCGCACCTCGAACAGCGAGCCCTCGTCGATGGTCAGAATCGATACGTCGAACGTTCCGCCGCCCAGGTCGAATATCAGCACATTGCGCTCACCCTTCAGGTTCTTGTCCAAGCCGTACGCCAACGCGGCCGCCGTCGGCTCGTTGATGATGCGCATCACATTCAGACCCGCGATGGCACCGGCGTCTTTCGTCGCCTGTCGCTGGCTGTCGTTGAAGTAGGCCGGAACTGTGATGACCGCGTTCTTCACCGAGTGGCCCAGGTACGCCTCGGCCGTCTCCCTCATCTTCGTCAGCACCATCGAGCTGACCTCCTCTGGGGCGAACGTCTTGCGTTCTCCTTTGAACTCCACCTGGATCTTTGGCTTGCCGCAGTCGTTCACCACCGTGAACGGCCAGTGCTTCAGATCGGCCTGAATCTTGGGGTCGTCATACCGGCGTCCGATCAACCGCTTCGCATCGAACACTGTGTTGGTGGGGTTCATGGCCACCTGGTTCTTGGCCGCGTCGCCGATGAGCCGCTCCGTGTCCGAAAATGCAACATAGCTCGGGGTCGTCCTGTTGCCCTGGTCGTTGGCAATGATTTCCACCTTTCCGTGCTGAAACACTCCTACGCACGAGTAGGTCGTGCCCAAGTCGATTCCAATTGCAGACGGCATTTTCTCTGTTTACTTCACTTTACTTCACACAGTTCACTTCTATTGCGATTCAACACTTTCGGTACAATAAATTCGCGTGGTGTGTATCTCGTGGAATATTTCACACAGATTCAAACAGTTGTTGTTCACTTGGGATTCTTCTCTCGCTACAGTTAGCGTTCGCTTGCTCTTTACTCTCGGTTTGTTGTTCTCTGACTGATGCTCACTGCTCGAAGCGCGGCCTTATATATGAAACCTTTCAGTTTCTAGAAACATCGCCAAGCTACTCGAGCCCTCCGGAAGCTGCTCGAATGGTCGGTCGAGCGTGCGCAAGAGTGCTCGAACGTGCTCGCGTGTCGTAGATGCGATGAGTTGTTTTGCGTGATAAAATTGCGTCTCGACTTTTTTGTGTGAAATATGTGATGTTGATGAAATAAATATTTAGTTGCAGAACAAATAAAAATATTACATCTATGCTGTTTCTATCCAAAATACAATAAATTATTCTTGTAAAGAACTCTCCATGGTTCTGTTTTTTGTAAAGGTTTTATTTAAAGTATTTTTATTGAAAACAAACTAATGTTTTACTTCTTCATGCATTTACTGTTTTATTCTTGCAGAAAGAAGATGGAATGTATGGGATATGTTTAGTCAAACACATTTTGCAATTTCGGATCATTCAAAATCCATAGAAAGCCAAGTAAAAAAAATTTACACGTTTTGTGCATATTATATCAGAGTTAGTTTTGTTTTTATTGGTCTTAAATCTATATAAATCTCTTATAAACAACGTATGGGTCTGGTTTAAACATAATTTTCTTTGTTTTTCTTTTCACTCCAACTGTCGCAACCCTTCGCAAGAGATAGAGAATGTTAATGTTGCACAAGATCACATTTTCTACGCTGAGTGGAAATGTGTGGGAATTCTCTCCATGAAGTTGGGTATACACAAGGGAGCAAATCAACAGCCAAACATCTAGGATTAAATAATTTATAAAGCGTGACATGTTCTTGGAATTGTCAACGGACTAATAATTTTGCTAATAATTGCTACGCGTGAAATTGTAGTAAAGATGACAAAACAAAAAAATACAAAAAGCTTCGACTCATCATTTGACTTCTCGCTCCACCGAAACCGTTCCTTGGAACAGAAAAAAAATTAAAGCAATGTTCATAACTATGCAGTCAAATAATAGAAGCAGAAGGAAAGGAATAAACTATTCCCGCGGCAAACCTTTTTTTTCCCGCGAGTCACACCTGCCATTTTCCTTAACATATCCGGACCCACACACGACAGAACGTTTGTTCTGATTGAAATTCCTCCCACAGCAAAATCCCTAAAACAACCGCAGAAAACGCATTGGAGGGGTAGCAGTAGCTTATTACAGACACAATCTGCGCTGATTTGGTTCCGGTTTTCTTCCATTCCACTCATGCCGAGACACGGAATACTGTATCGCGTAAGCAACTGAGGTTGGCTTAACATTTAATATCACTTTAGCGTCATGCCTGCGTTCACACGGGTGAGGAGGAGAGCATGTATGTGGGTGTGTGCAAAAGGGAGAAGGTGGTGCGGATGGAAGGGGTGGAGGACACAGTCTATGCAGTGACACTGACGCCAGCATCATTCATCACAATGTTCATGGTCGTGTCGGACCCGTAGCTGAGATGGGACGGGCTGTCCGAAACCATGCGACGGTTGATCAGCACATCCGCCACGTAGATCGGAGCCGGGCCATCCATTTCCACTATGCGTAGCGGTGACGTGGTGCACCGCTTAATCGGCGACATGCAGGCGAACATGACAAGCGTGACGCACAGTGCCAGGATAAGCACAACGGCACGCAACTCAACCTGCCCGGTGCGCACCACGGCCAACGCAGCCATAATGATCAGCAGCAGGACGACGGAAAACTTGGTCATAGTAACGGCGGTACTGTGAATCTTACCACCACTGCCCTGGCTGATCATGTTTGACGGGGCGAACGCGAAAAAGAGATTATGCTTGTCGACGAAATGTTTCAGCGTGATGTACGTCATGGCGAACGGCATGATTAGCGGGCAGGCAAGGCTGTAGACCGTGCTGGTGGTAAACACCATCACCATCCAGGCGTAGTGGATGCCGAACGGGAACGTAATCAGGATCGATTTGCGAATGTACGGTGTTTCGGCCCGCGATTTCGCCGTCGCTAGTTTCCACAGATAGCAGATCAGATCGGGAAAGCGGATCAGCTCCAGGGCCGTGCCGATGAAGGCGGCGGTGATGATATAGTTCACGAAGAACGCACCCTTGTCCGGCAGAAAGATACACTCCCAGCGGTACGTGTCGTTCGACTCGATCGTCCACTGCAGCAACGCCTGGGCGCTTGTCAGCCCGAGTGAAGGCAGGATTAAAATCATGAACAGCAGATAGCCGAAGGTTTTCGTCATGATCAGATAGTTTTGGCGCGAGCGCGTCCAGTGCGACAACCACGTGTCCGAGTAGGCGACAATCACCGGCATCAGGGCGGACAGCGACCACAGCAGCAGCGTGGGCAAAAACTCCGACACGAGCGGACTGATCTTGCTGATCTGCGATGTGGTGTTTTTCGTTAGCGATAGCGTGTCGAGCTGGTTCACGATGATGACGGGCGTGGTGAGGAAGAAGAGGAACAGAAACAGCGCAAAGTTGACCGTCGCCCACTTGCAGTACCACTGCGCGGTATCGATGTTGAGATTTTCCCAAAAGATGTCCGACGGTGCCGGGGCAAACGAAAGGTTCCACTCGCGGTACGTCCCAGGCTTAAAGTGCAGCATCATGTGCTGCGCCTCGTGGGCCGAGTTGAGCGTCACGAACGCAATACCAAGCGGCTCGTTCAGGGCCGATGCACGCAACCGCGCTACCTCGCCAGCCAGTTGCGCCTCATGATCTTTGTAGTACTCCAAGGCGTCAACCTTCTCGCAGCTGAAGCAGGACGGCTGAGCCTGCAGCGCGTCTCGATTCCGGTGCGCTTCGCAGTATATCCTTGCCTCGACCGTCCGCTCGTACTCCTCGGCCGCTTTGATCAAGCTCGATATATTGTACGCCAGCTGAATGTCCTCGATCGACACGTCCGGAAACAGTTGCTGCAGGTACGTGCGAATGATGGGTTTGCTGCAATCGCTCTGCGAAATATTGGTGGCCATAATCGTGCGCGTCGGCGCGGTTTTGAACGCGTTTCGACCCGAAGCCCGGCGCATAATCAACACTACCATCGGTACGTACGCGATGGCAAACACGACGTGTGCCCACATCGACGGTGAATCGGGCTCCAGGTTCGAAATGGTCGTGTGCCCGAACGAGTTCTTATCGCCACTCAGCGTGCCGGAAAAGTTGATCGGCAGTATGATGGCTATGGAGATCACCGTCATGATGCCCATCACCACGATGAGATGCCGCTGAAACGATAGATAGTGCACCGCATCCGGACCACTATGGGTAAGTATTTGCTCTTTCGTTAGCCGAAAAGTGGCCACTATCCAGGAGAAACAGCCCCGATCAATGCTGAGACTGTTGAGTGTGTCCGACGTTTCAGACGATCCGCCGCCGCCGCCACCACCACCACCACCAACACCTCCGGGCACATTGCCATGGGCATAGAACAGTTGCGTCCACCGTTTGTTCTCTCCGTGGCTGTTCACCAGAGCTAACCGCCCATAGTCCCAGGCTTGCTGGCGCAGCAATGTGAACAGCAGTATCAGGAAAAACCACGCTATCACGTTCAACAGCAACGTTTCCGGGATGCCTTCGTACAGGTTGATCAAAATTTTGGTCTTATTCAGCACCAGACACGCCTCACGGTTGGGTGAATAAACGCTGGTCAGGTTGGGAAAATTTGTGTAATCCATGCTTTTGCTCTATGTCCACCAATCAGCACTTTCTTTTGCTACTTCACAGATCCCGCTGTCGGTTCGTATTACCTAAAACGAGAAAACGAAGTCATTACTATCATTTAACCACCAACAATTAAGCACTGTTACATGGCCGGAACACCTCGACGGCGTTGCTGTATAAATCGCTCCTGTGCGCTCAATATGTAACAACCGTCCGTGATATTCTCTCGCTGATAACTGTTATTTGAATGTTCTAAGAAAGTCACCAAATGGTAGAAGTGCGATAGGATTTGTACCACCAAAAAAATACACGCTTTTGATAACGCACCCCGTTAGTTATCGTTTCAGATTAACTTCAGCGACGAACCGGCGGTTGTATTTTTTGCCTTTCGCATTTGGATTTGAAGAACCAATTTACTTGCAACTTTTTGAATCTGAAGGATTTTTTTTTTGCACACTTAACACGTGTTGAAATACATTCAAGCCACTTAAACGAACTCAACGGTGTTCGATGAATCTGTGCGCAAGGGTGGCAAAAAAAAAAAAAGGTATGTACCGCTTGGCAAGCAAAGGTCGGCGAAAAGTTGCGGAAAGGGTGCTGTACATTGTCGATAAATATCACCTTATCGACATTGAACAACGGAAAGATAAAAAGTAGTTATCGTAGACACTTTTTTGTTTTTGCTTTGTTCGTTGTAGCTTGCATATTTAAAATATGATTGCCAAAATGTCGCCACATTACACGTTTCACGTTTGCCGGAGGAAGGAAGTATGACTCATCACGCCTCATCCAATTGTCCATTGCAAGCGGAAAGCCGTCGCGTACGCAGCAGCGGAAGACTGCATCAAAACGGATCAATCAACGGCGGAGAGGACCTCATAGTGCGCTTGATAAGAAAAATGATACCGATCGCCTCCCTCCACTTTCCGGAAGAGTTGCGTCGACCTGCACAACGAAGGTTCCAACCCGAGTCCACAGCCTCGTTTCTTAGATTTATCAGCATTGATGCTGGCGAGCGGCGGGGCACACTCGAGTCTATTTGATTTAGCCCGCACGCTCCTGTCTCGTCCCGTTCGTCGTTATGTTGCCTAACATATTGCTGCTGGTGAAAATAATCATTGCGTCAACCGAATGCCTGAATACCCACACTGACACACGGCTGTGGCGATGGCTTTTTGTGTGTTTGGTAATGCTCTGTTGACCATTGCTTTGCCCATTGAAGCCAACCGAATGCATGATAGTCTCACTGCCGCAAATCATTGCCAGGCCGACACAAAAAAGCTATACCACTTTTAAAAGTAACAAGAACCGGAAAAAATACAGCTATGAATATACTGTGCCCAGGATGACCGCACTCCGTACTTCGTGTGTTACCACAGGTTGGTGGCTCTGGTGCATGCCAGCAAGACAAAAAGTGTTCCATTCCTTTAAACCTATGTGTCGACACGACACGTTTGCAATGCTTATAGTTTCACCCTAGACTAATTATTTTTCTATTCTACCTGCCTAATGATCATTCACACCAATTGAATGTTTTGCTGGGGGCTGTTAGAATCAGACTTCTGCAATCATCGGCCCGCACCAACCAACTATGATTCGTTTAGCAATAACCTAAAACTTTTACCTAACCGTATTCGTCCGCTTTTCCGGGCTTTTCACTGTTCACTGTGAACGGGACGGTGGCAATTATTGGTCGCGAAAACACTTTCCCCGTGGGCAGCTTTGTTTGCCCGTACGACGTTTACCCGTACGTTGTTTGCTGGTGTTGTTTTGGACTTTCTAAACTTGTATTCTCCTCCTCTTGGCCTTTTTGCTTTCGCTGCACTGTGGGAAGCGGCTGTCAAAAGTGACAGGCGCAGAAAAAACAGAGAAACATTTCATTTTTTTCCAAAAACGACCCGAAAATATTCCATTCTGCACAGCAAAAAGTAAATATTTCTCAATTTCTGTATAAATTTCTGGCAAATGATTCACACAATACAATTTTAAATTTTATTTCGCGATAAAAAAATTAAATCCTGTTGACTAACGTCATGCCGTTTGACCGATGGCGAGTGCATTGTGTGCGTGTGTGCGCGATCGGCATTGTACTTTCATGACAGCTGCACAAGTGAATTGCGCTTTGCCGGGAAACGTCCATAAATACGCCACGCTTTGGAGAATCATTTCATAAAAGTCTCACTGTTCGATATCGAATTTTGTATCTACTCGAGGACTCGAGCAAGGAAATTAAAAAACATGAGCACATACCGTGGAAATAAGCGTCAGCATTTCGGTAAAGGCGGCGGTCGCCGTGGAAGAGAACATGGCGATGCTGGTGCCGTAGATGAAAACAATCCTGTGATTCAGTGTTTCCGTGAGTATGCGGCGATCCTAGACGCAAAACACGATAAATATGAGCGCATAGTCAAAATCAGCCGAGACATAACGATCGAATCGAAGCGGATCATCTTTCTGCTGCACACCATCGATGCTAGGTGAGTAAGCATTGTACCCAGCAATGGGTGCATTTCCTGGGTTATGCGAATGTAAAGCTTTTGTGGGAAGGTATTAGCGCCAGGGTTTTCGCACGGTAGGATCGGGTATCGGAACCCATCTGGAGCCGTTCCGTAAAAGTAAGGACTGTCTTCTTTCGGGACGCGTTATAAATAAGCTTTCTTGTCCTTTGCAACTACCACCTTTAGACGTCACAGGCTGTCTTTATCTGGCATCATTGGCATAATTTTAGCCAAAGCTGGGTAGTCAGCCCTACTTATAAATAAGTCTCTCTACTGTGTAGAAAAAAGTGAAAGGATTTTTTTGTTATTAAAAATGGTCTCCATTTTAAATAATAAAACTTTCGTTTACCAACTTCGTAGACGCATCTACCACTGCTATGAGACCCAAAGGACCACACATACCAATTTTTGCTTCGAAAATGCTTCGAGAAAGAGGTATTTCGAAGCTAAAATTTGCTTCGATTGGAAGTTTCCGACATGAACGATTGCCGAAAGTAATAAAAAAATGCTCTGTTTTATTTACATTCATAAGGAGCAAAACTACATTTCGTTAATTTCCATAACTGTTGGTAAAATCGTTGAAGAGTAATTTCGTTTTCTTCCTTGTATTACATACAAAAAAAGTGATGCTTGCTTCTCCCTTTTTTGCACTGTTTGACGGTTTGTAGACGGTCCGTCCGATTTGATACTCGCTTTTGCCATGTGAAGATCAGCTATCGCCTTGGCCTCAGGACCACTCAACTCCATGTAGCTATTTAAAAAAAGTTTTTTTTTCCACTTCAATAGTGACCTGCCCCAGGATTAGTCAACATTGTTTAATTACAAATTAATTTTCATTTTCAACTATTGTCGACGGGCACCCTAAACCAGCATAGTTATGGAAAAATCCTAAAAGTAATGTTCTTTGAACTTTTTATAAAGAAAGGAAAAAAAACAGGTTTATTCTTCAAATACAAAGTTTTGCCTCATTTACCTAAATATTTAACGAAATATTAAAATATTTGTATAGAACTTAAAACATTTCGCCCGATTAGCTCTGTCTGTGGATAGTTCGGCAGGTGTTGTGGTTAAGCAAACTAGTGCATTAAAAAAGGGGTTTGCGATTTTTCTGAGCAATAAAATTATGTTGAAATTTATTCAAAGTTCACAGTACGGCCAGACCGTTCTTTATGAATAAAAACGTTCAGTAAGTTTAAAAAAACGATAAGTGTTTATTTTTGCACTTTATGGTATAAGGTATATGTTGATTTTTACAGCTGAATCCTGTGTAATTTCAAACCGATTTTCGAGACGCGTCCGGCAGTTTGATATCCAAAATGGGCGACATAAAAATAATTATTTAATTACTATCTATGAAGAATTTTAGCAAAGTAAGAGGAGGATTTTGTTTAAAATGTTTATATTTCAATTATCAACAAGAATTGATGTTTCATTTCGCGTTACTTAAAAGAATGATTTTTTTTTTTCATTTCTATTGCAGGAAGAACAATTTGCGAAAAGTTTGTGAAGAAGCGAAGGAACGTCTGGAAGCTATTTTTCGCAACCATTTTGTTAACATAGCAAAGGAACTAAAGGACCAAGACCCATACCAGTACGCTCGGGCTTATACGAATGGCATGCAGGAATTTATTGAAGCCTACACATTCTACGAATACTGTTCCGGGAAGGATATATCAAACTGGGATGCTATTCAACAGAAGCTTACATACAAAAAGAGCCAATACGACGGGCAAAGCGATGTAGAAAGCACTACGGAGAAGGACAATTTGAATCCAAGTTCCGATTCCCCGCTTGGCGTTGTATCGACTTCAACGTTAACAACAACGGCAAAGAAAGGAAGTGAGACATCGGAGGTGGCTTGTATGCTGCATCCGCAAGACTTTGTACTGGGTCTAGGCGATCTTAGCGGCGAGATTATGCGAACGTGCGTCAACTCACTCGGATCGGGAAATTCGGACAGCTGCTTCCAACATTGCCGATTCATGCAGGAGCTGTACAAAGGTTTCTTAAGTGTTACTGCGGTACGGAGCCGTGACTTTTCGCACAAGATGGTCACTTTACGGCAGAGTTTGTTAAAAAGTGAGAATGTGTGCTACAATGTGACGGTGCGAGGTGGCGAAGCGGCCAAATGGGGCACAACTGATGACGTCTCCAGTGCGCTATTCCAGGTGCAGCTTTCGAAGGACGACGACGATGAGGGCATATTTTTCTAAACTACCATCAGTTTATACTTACTAAGGTAGGAATGTTATTATTTTCACTTGTAAAATAGAGAATTAGGACACTTACCGCTCGAAGCAGCTAAGCAAAGCCTGCACATGATGCAGATGAAAGTAACGTGTTAATGTGACCGTTTCCAACATTTTTTTTTTCAATACTTCACACATACATTTTCAAACCACATTCTATATCAATTCGTGCCACGTTGGGGCAACATTTTTTTCTGTTTTATGCTTTTTTACTTCCTCTTTAAGTGATATTCTACGATATCACTTGATTTGAATTGAATTGAATTGAATTGAATTGAGTTGAATAAATTCATTGAGGCTTAGGTTGTTTAAAGATTTTCTTCGTCTTTTATCTTGATTTTGTCTCAGCTTGGGTGAAAAATATTCCTTTTTTCATTATTGCCCACTAATCTCCTATTAGTTTTCTATACTTTTGAAAAAAAGAATTCGCGTGGAAATTACCTACCCTGCTTACATAAAAATATGTGCAATATTTCGGACAATTTTTGTGGATTTCTTTCATGATTATTCGATCTGGGATGAGGCATTGGTCATCTTCTTTATTGAATCTGGTTTCGTGTTACCGTGAAGTAGTCTTTTCTAGAGCCTATTTCGTGCTGACTCTTATTTGTTCGCGTCCTTATCAATTATGGTTGGCTAGTGATGGGCGTTCTGCTGTACCTTTTTTGTTCCGCCATGGTAAGGATATGTCCAGATCGGTTGTTCTGTTGGAGTGAGTGAAACCGAGGAAAGTGAGAAGGACCGTATGGAACTTTCCAGGCGGTTGGTAAAAAAGAGGAATGGGAGTGGAGAGATGAATTTATGTTGTTAACGTCGTTCACTCGCATTAGCATGGCTGCGAAAGCGGTGGTGTCGGAATGGATCTGTGCCATAACTCCGGTTCCGTTGTCATAGCGATGCCAGTAATCATTGGATTTGTATCCAAACCCGAATCCTGAGCCAAGTTGAAGTACCGAGGCTGGTACCACAAACTTGCACCAGGCAATCCGCTCTTGTCCATAGTGACATTTGTCACGACAGGCAACTAATTGAGTCACAGCCCCCTTCCATGAGAGGAGGTCTATATCGGTGACAGCGTGCGCCACCTTTCTCAGAACGCGCTGAAGTAGGCTTTGAGTTACTTACAGGTACTACTTATGATTCCGAAGTATGCCGTTTCATTACCGGTGAAAAATTTCATCGTAGTCTGTTCCGAACTTCTGAGTAAAACCCTGTGCTACTTTTCTTTCGTTTATTTATAGAGGCTTTGGCTCCTAGAGACCTCTTTCTTCTCGAAACCCTGTGCTACGAGCCACCATCATGAAAACTTGGATGCACTACAGTTTCTGCACCTACATAGTCGTTTTAACGTATCGGCAATGTATGTGTTCTTGTACTACGTCTTAATGTTGGAGGAATTGGACTTTCGATTACGGAATCAGTCTTAATATCAGAAAGTGTAGGATCGTATTCTAAACTCACAAACTTGATACGTTCAAACATGTACCTGTGTCTACTTCCGCATTATTTCTACTACCTTCGATAATAAAAACCACGTCTCGATTTTTAATTACAACATTCTTCGCCGGATCAAAGAGTCTGTATGGGTTAGGTTTACGGCTTTCTTTACTTGTTCATACAGCTGACTCGACAGATGGGCTGCGCAAAGTTCCAACCTGGCTATGGAATGTCTGCTTTTCAACGGAGTCACCTTTGATTTCGAAACAAAGAGTTGCATCGTGATGTTTCCAGCCATGTCCTCACTCCGAATATAACAGCATGCGGCGTAACCCTTTTCGGGAGCATCACAGAACAGGTGAAGTTGTAGATTTGATGATGCTTTGCCAACTGCTACACGAGGAATTTCAAGGTTCCGCTAATGGTCCAATTCTGACTGTCCTTTTGCATCAATGCTGGAAGTTCGTTGTGCCATCCGATTGGTTGAGATTTCTCATTGGTTAGACACCAGATTCGTTGCATGAACTGCTTTGCTGTTGCCTTTACGCGATTGACTATGCCCAATGGATCATATATCCGAGCGATACATGAAAGAACTTTCGTCTTGGTGATAGGCCCACTTGCATCCGGGATGTTTATTTTGAAGCGTTGGGTGTCTGATGATGGATCCCAAACAAGTCCAAGTGTGGCCAAAGCTCTTTCGTTGGTGGTGGTTGAGAATGGAGTCGCTGCTGAATCCTTTTCCTCGATGTCTGATAGGACCTCTGGTTCATTGGATGCCCATTTACGAATAGGGAATCCACCTTTCTTGCACAAATGCTCCATTTGATTCTGCAAGAGTTGAGCTGCTTCCGATGTACTATCGCCAGACACGAAATAGTCAACATAGAAGTCCTTAAAACGATTTGCAGCGACGGGGCACTCCTGTGCATGGTCATCGATAGTTTGCTTGAGTGATCTAACAGCTAAAAATGGAGCGGAAGCTGTCCCATAGGGGACGGTGTTCAATTCATATTCTTCGATGGGCTTGTCAGGAGATGATCGCCAGATAATTCGTTGAAGGGCACGGTCTTCAGGATGTACCCACACCTGCCTGTACATCTTGGCAACATCTGCGGTTAGTGCCACAATTCTTGTTCTGAATCGCAACAGAATTGAAAATGCATCTTCTCGGATTGTAGGCCCAGTCATTAAAGTATCGTTTAATGACAATCCCGAAGTGGTGGTGCTCGATGCGTCAAAAACAACACGACATTTGGTGGTGGTGCTGTCCGCCTTAAACACTGGATGGTGCTGTAGATAGTAGCTTTCTGGTGCGTCGGGATTCATGACTTTACTCATATGGCCCAGCCGAAGATACTCATCCATGAACTCGATGTACGCCTTTTTTGTCTCTGTTTCGTTCAATGGTTCGGAGACGTCGTTCAATGGCCAAAAATCGACGCAATGCTATCGATTTTGACTCTCCTAAGGTGCCAGCCATCTCAGGTTTTCTTGGAAGTCGTACGATGTATTTGCCTTCGTCATCTCGTGCTGTGGTATGGTTGTAGAACGCTTCGGAGGCCTGTTCTTCGATACACCAGCTTGAAGAACTGCTCAATTCTTCTATTTCGAAGAACCGTTTCATTAAACCCTCCAATCCTGACCAATGGGTGGCCACTGCACAGATGGTTGTGCTATTTCACAGCATCTGAGATATTTGATCGTCTCATAATGTCGGTAAACAAAGCCTTGAACTTCGGCCAATGTTCATATTGACCATCAAACTTTGCTGTTGGGATTGATAACTGAGACTGAGATACAACAGGAGTGTCAATCACGATCATTGGTTGTTCATTTGATGCCTCCAATCTTGATTCTATGATGGCGTATGTTTGCTGGAACTCTTCATCTTCTGCGAAGTCGTTGTTCAAGTCATCTGGCAAGAATTCGACTATTTGGTCCATGATTGCCTTTTGGGAGACCTTTAGTTCTTCGAGAATTCTTAGATGAGAGTGGTACCAGACACCGGGTTGTCTACTAGTTCCGATTGTAATTTGTTCAACTTGCGTTGCACAGCTTGGTGCTTGATTCGTGCTACCCTTAATCCGTTCGGATTGGTTGGTGGGACGGGTATTAGAGATCTTGACGGAGCTGAATCACCCATTGTTGCGTTGTCGTTGAAAACTTCGACCTCGCTGTACGACTCCGACAGGAACGATGCACCTGGTGGTAAGCCGGAACGCGGGAGGGTTAGCACTAAAGTCGCCTCGCTGTACGACTCCGACAGGAACGATGCACCCGGTGGTAAGCCGGAACGCGGGAGGGTTAACACTGGGGTCCCCTCGCTGTACGACTCCGACAGGAACGGTGCGCGTGGTGGTAAGCCGGAACGCGGGAGGGTTAATACTGGGGTCCCCACGCTGTACGACTCCGACAGGAACGGTGCGCTTGGTGAATACACGCACGGTACTTGTAACGCGCAAGTATGGTCCGGACGAACGCAATTGTTCGAAGAACGCCACGATCCATCCGGTTCGAAGGACCAAAATGTAGGGGTACGGCCTACTCAGGGATTTCGGTTGGGACAGGAAGGGGAAGATGATAAAACCCGATGTGATAAACACACGATGTGTTTCTGTAGCGATGTACAGTAAATTTACATTTATGATCGCTCCTCCGTGCATCTGTTTGCATACCCCCCAGGCGCAAATATGTGTAATCAGCCAGACAAACTGAACAGTCGTATCAGCCATTTCATGGGAAACGGAATTTCTGAACTATTTTAAATACAACCATGATTTGGTCTTCTTTGGATGGACAATTTCGAAGATTAGAAAACGTTTCTGTTATTATTTGCGCCAGCTCATCTGGTCCGAAGAGCTCTTTTTGAGCAGTATTGGTAACATCTGCGTATGATGCCGACTGGGGAATGAGTGTGTTGGGATTGTATGTTTTTTCAGTTCTTTGGTACTGGGACTGGAAAAAGTTTGGGTTATTCAGGAGAGGAAAGTTATTATGCGAGAGCGTTACCTGCCTTGTTTGAGATATGGTAGTGCGTCGGCTTGTCTGCGTAGCTTCGAACTTTTTTCGAACAGCCCGTGTAGTTGGCTGTGTGGTTACCGCCACAGTTCGCACACCTTAACTTGTGCGTCGGTATTATACGGTCCGCACATTCTTTCACATTGCACATTAACGGGCATGTCGAAGATGTATGTGTTTCACGGCATTTGATGCACTTAGGCTGTCTAACACAATTGTCACCGCCGTGACCGAAGCTCTGGCAATTGTTGCATTGCATTACGCCGTTTTTATTCGAATAATATTTCCAGCTCACTTTCTGGTAGTCAAGTGCAGTAATCGTACGGAGCACTTTGAGTTCCACCGTCCCTTTACTGAAGTGTAGCTAGTACGCAGCTTGCTCATCATAACGCTTCTGCTTCATGGCCAACTTGTTTATTGCCACCGGAGTTATTTTCTCTTCTAACAGAATTTTTCGCAAATTCTCGATAGGCATGTCTAGCAGGAGCAGCAGCAGGAGCAGGACTATTTTCGTTGTCTTATCTTCTTCGCGCTGATAAGAGTGGAAACTGAGACTTATCTTTTTAAAGTGGCTCAGTAGTTTTTTGTAATTGTCGATGGAATCCGTTCGCACTACTATTCCTTTGAGTGTAACGTTGGTGGTATATCTCACAACACCTGATTCAATTATTTTTTTGTGCACATCTGCAACGTTGGTGCTCGCCACGATTATTGGTGGTGGTTGTTTCGTTGATTTAACTGTTTTAGCGTGTTGCGTATGCGTGTTCACTTCAATTTCATCATCGGCGATGGATTCCAGAATACCAAACGGATTTGTATCCGCTGTTTTAACTGATTTTGAGGGATGGCCAACCACAGATTTATGGAACGTACTAAGAGGCATGGAAGCAAGCCTCTTGGTTGAAGATCCTTTGACCCAGCCCATGGTAGTCCGAGCGAAAGCTTTGGCTTTGTTTTACTGTAATCGCTCTGTAAGTATTTCTTGTTTCACTGGAGCTATCTGATATACGTCCGTTCGCTATCAGCGGTGAAAGCACTCTGGGATCAAGAAAGTCATGATCACTGTCTGCATGCTTTCGAAATTGGCACTCTTTTATACGTTTACCGTATCTTTGTTGTAGCATGGGAGCATCTTTTCCTCTGAACAAATTGCTTGTGTGATTTTGACACGTTTCCGGTCTCTATCACAACACGATGTCTCTGATGCGAATAATGCTTTGCAATATCGACACTTATTTTGAGAATTTTGTTGCTTACGCAACAAACGCCAGCCGATTCTGTAGTTTTACAATCCGCTTTATTTGTTCAATGCGACGGGAATAAAGGGAAATAAGAGAAAAAAAACTCAAAATAATGGCCTAAGCGCCTTCTCAGTCACGTACCTCAAACGCTACTGCTTTCTTCCCTGCAGTTTCTTACTTCCGCTTATCCGTGTTCTGATGTTCCGTGCTAGCCGATCTGTTTATAATCGCGAGTTTGACTCTTACGACTTTTTGAATTTTCCGTGACTATCCTAGCAGCGCCAACAGTTTATGTATTGAATTATAAAAGGTATATCTCAAATACCGTGGAGGGGTGATGTACGATACCAAGGGGAAACATTCAGAATAGTTTTTAAGATTTTGTTTTGTAATCTTTAACTTAACATGTTAAATGACAATTTGCGCATTTAGATCAGACTGTTGATGCATACGTTAGTATTGGTCGTATTGCCGCTTTGTAGAATAGTAATTTTTTGAGTAAATTGAGTTTAGATTTCCTGTGCAGAAAACTGTATAAGATTTTGTACATTGTTTCGCACTTTGACACCGTGGCTTCGGCATTTACTTTAAATGTTAATCTTTTGTCCAAAAGTATGCCTAGATATTCAATCGAATTTTTCCAGGCTATATTGTTATAATTATAATTGACATTTTGATTTGGCAACTTATTTGTTTTTTGTACCTGGTGAAAAATATTGCTTCCAATTTAGATCTAAAGACGATCTGTCTTTAAGTTGAATAATTTCACTTGTTTTTTGGTCGTGTTTACGGTTTTTTTTTGGTCGCCGGCACTACGTCTGTTCGCCATGGAAACTCAGAACCTTCTCCTCCGTAGGAGCAACCTTGCTGAAAGCGTTCATAAGCTTAGCAACATAATCTGTGACATCCGGAATGTTAGTGTCTGGCGGGTTCACAAAGTTTGCTGGCAATAGCAGATTTAGCCTTTAAACTAAATCAGGTGATGTGCATTTCAGATCTGTCTTATAGCTAACTCTGATTCCTAACAAGACTAGAAATAACCTTTCTGTCCATTTTTCCGAAATGTTCGTTGGTCATAAGAGAGCTTTTCAAGTGCTTGTGGAAACGTTCTACTAATCCATTCGATTGTGGATGGTACGCAGTGGTCGAGATGTGATGACTTCCTGATGATTTTGCTAGCTCAGAGAAATTTTTTTATTGCAATTGTCATCCTCTATCAGTGGTGATGTTCACTGGACAAACGAATCTTGAAATGGCAACAGTTTCTGCTGTAATGTCTTCTATCGGATAGGCTTCTGGCCATCTAGTGTTTCTATCTTCTACCTTTAGAAGATATGCCCTGTTGTCTGATATAGGAAGCGATCCAACGATATCAACATGAATATGTTCAAACCTATCGGCTGGGAGATCGAATGGCGCTATCGGAGAATGAATGTGTCTATTGATCTTTGATCTCTGACAATTCCCGCAGGCTTTTGTCCACTGAGTTATGTGCTTATTCATGCACGGTCAAAAATATTTAGAAGTTATTAATTTTTTGGTGGCTCTTATACCAGGGTGTGAAAGGTTATGTGAATCTTTAAATATAGTAAACCTTAAGGGTTGCGGAATGTTAGGTCGATTGACACTGGTAGATGTTTCGAAGTAAATTGTTTGATTGTTAATGATAACCTTATCAAACCGAAACTTTGAATCTTTGGATTGGAGTCCTAGACATTTTTAGAGCTCCGTATCCGATCTTTGACTCTCTGCCAATGATTCGTAGTTCAGAGAGTTTACAGCATTCGTTCCTCCTATGCGTGACAAGGTAACTGCTACGATATTACTATCGCCCGTGATATACCTGATATCAGTAGTAAACTGCGAAATGTAATCAAGATGTCTTGCTTGCCGTGGAGTTTTATCAGTTTTCGAAGACATGGCAGTGGTAAGCGCTTTGTGTTCCGTTGGAACGAAGAAATCTCGCCTTTCTACAAAAGCGAAAATGTTTTATATCCCTTACAATTCCCTATTGTAAAGTGCAAAATCCTTATTTAACCGACACTTTTTAACACAGAAAGAACTCTGGCAACTGAACTCTATTGTGCGCGAGTTAAAACTCAAAATGTTTTTATGTTGGGGATGATTCGCTTTATTCGCCTCTAGTTTGCTGGAGGGTCCGATTAAACCTAATTTAATAATTATTTTTATGTTTACAAGTTTACAGTTACGGATATAGGAGTGGTATGGAAGGGGAGGAGGTCACGGTCACACCAAGGAGTTGGTTCGGCCACGTGACGTTAGGAATGTTCCGGCGTCGGGTTGCTGATCTCACGGTCGGAGCAGCGTTGGCCGGCCGGAATGCTGAGGCGTCGAAATGTTGATCGTCCCATGGTCGAGGCGGTGTTGGATTACATCGTCGTCGAGTACCGCTGATGATGTTGTATGTTGCCGATGTTGAATACGGTAACTCGCGCGTACAAGGATTCGTAGTATACGCTGCACACGCGTGGTGTTTAACCGGACTATGTTCAACAGCACACACTACACCTATACACTCACATGCACGATAAGCCTAGGCTACATGATGCGAGATGCCAAAAAGATATCGCTAAAAAGGGGGGATTCTATCCCTTAAATCTATCCGTCAAAATCATCTCGGTTCATCTACATGCGTGTTTTAGAGCACTTCATGTCATCTCTTACCGAACCGAAAATTACCATGGCAACGCATGGAAAGTGACAGAGAGGGCTAGAGAGAAGCGAAATCTTTCCGAGATTTCAGCTCGAGGAGGCGAAATCTTTTTGACGGATAGATTTCGCATAACCCCCCCTTTTTAGCGAAATATTTTTGGCATCTCGCATCATGTAGCCTGCCTTATAGAATTGTCTCGAAGGCCGGCTTATAGAAAACCCATGCGTCGATGTTACCACCAAACCTTTTACGCAAATCGTTATTTTCCAGCGATCACGTCGGAGTCACCAATAAAGACGATCTGTCTTTAAGTTGAATAATTTCACTTGTTTTTTGCTCGTGTTCATGGTTTTTTATTTTTGGTCGCCGGCACTGCGTGTGTTCGCCTACGCATCGCGTTCTTCTGACTCTCTGTTTCCGCATCTAGAGTGAGATCCCTAGCTTGCTATATTGCACATTCTATCTCGCTATACTTCTTAACCATCTGTTGCACTACCTTCTCATATCGTGGTTCTCATCCGGTTAACTAGCGATTATAGTCATCATTTCCCTGCATTTCTTTCCTCGTGGTATAATCTTCACACCTTAAAGGGATACTTTGGTGACGAAGTATTTCAGCGATTCCGTTCCGAGAATGTAATCGTATCCATTGCTCACGACGTAGAACAAAAACTCTTCATTTTTCACGACATCGATGCTGACGCTAACTACACATTTATCACGTGCTATCGTTAGCATTCATCCGGAACCACGAAATGTACATGAGTTTCGTCCAAATGCCGGGCTTGGGCGATTCGTTTCATGGCGTACGTATATTCCAGCATCGATTCTTTATCCTGCTTGCGCCAGTTAAAACTCAAAAATGTTTTTATGTTGGGGATGATCCGCTTTATTCGCGTCTTGTTTGCTGGAGGGTCCGATTAAGACTGACTTAATAATTATTTTTATGTTTACAAGTTTACAGTTATGGATATAGGAGTGGTATGGAAGGGGAGGAGGTCACGGTCACACCAAGGAGTTGGTTCGGCCATGTGACATTAGGAATGTTCCGGCGTCGGGTTGCTGGTCTCACGGTCGGAGCAGCGTTGGTCGGCCGGAATGCTGAGGCGTCGAAATGTTGGTCGTCCCATGGTCGAGGCGGTGTTGGATTACATCGTCGTCGAGTACCGCGGATGATGTTGTATGTTGCCGATGTTGAATACGGTAACTCGCCCCCTCCTAAATTTGAGGCTCCGTACGAAACAGTTCTTGCATCGTGATCGGCTTGAACTCCGATGCTAACATCATCCTACTTGTCGACGACGTCTCCGTTCCGTTATTTTGTGGAGTCTGAGTATCTGGCATCGCGTTGATTTGTATCTTGACGTTACTTTTCTTTTTCGACAGGTACACATACACCGAAATTATTATCATTACCAATAACGGGGTGCTAATGATACTGCTTACAGACCATTTCCAGGACCAGGATAAACTGTTGTTATCTAACTTTATCTGGTTCATATGCTTTCGCAAATCGTTGTGTAGATCGTGTAGATAATCGATGCTCAGGTTTATCACTTTATTGCGAAATGTAACCTCTATTCCAAATATCGGCAAATGGATCGGTGAACCGGGGATGTCTATTACTTGCGTCGAAACCATTGTCTTGTTAATCAAAATATCGCAAGAGTCGTACGATATTGATATTGATCCGGTAATATTTCGCCCATGAATACCACATGTCGAATCTAGGATGTACCATTGGTCTGTGCTGATCACGATGTTGCCCGTGTTAACATTGATGACCTCTGATTTCGAAGGATTTGCCACATAATCGCAGATTGCTGACTACCCTTTAATCAGATGCGGGATGCACGTTGAGTTGTCTTCCTCAATATTTTCTGCGAGGTAGATGTCGTCTTCTAATGTTGACACCGTGAACATTTGGGATTTGATTGATAGGTAAAGGGAATTGGGAACATGAACTTTCTTATTTCTATTCGTAATCGCATACACCTGTATTTTTCGATAAACTCTTAATTCCAGTTTAGGGACGCGTATCATTAATAAAAGTTCGTTCTTGTTAACAGCTACCTTAGTTGTTGTTTTTGACAAAGCTTCTATAGCTGTATGTAACGGATACCTGCTATTTTTAAAATTCGCGATTATCAAATCTGTTTCCTTTTTACTTAGTAGGCGTGGATTAGTAATAGATAATTTTGCCAACGTAATGCTTTCCACAATAATGCTTAGCTTTTGTTTGTAACCACTCTTTGTGGCCCTTGAATTCATCGATGGGTCTACTTCCATTGGAATAGGAGCATTTGGTCTCGGATTATATTTGTACCCGTTACTATTATTATTCCTGTGTTGATATTGAAAACTGTTGTTCATTTGTGGCTGAACAGGAGGAGGTACGTACAAACCTCTCGGCACATGAACTGTATTAGGAGCTCTTTCGTTCCTAAAAGGTGCTGACCTTATATTAGCATTGCCATACTCCAGACAATAATTGTAGGCTGCATTCAAATTTGGTGGGTTGTAATTTTTTAATAAAAAGCATAGAGGTTTCTCAAGCCCTCTAATAAAACTATCTAGAGTTTTTTCTCTAAAGTAGTTTATGTGTACATGAGCATTCCTATTATACTTGCTATCTGCATGTACCTGCGTAATAATTGCAGTTTGCAATTCGTTTACCCTGCTGAAATAACTGCTAAGAGACTCATTTTGTCTCTTATAAATCAGCGTCAACTCATGGTCTAATGTCTTTAGATCTCTTTTGTCTTTGTAGTACAGCAATAGAGTTTGCTTTATGGTTTCCCAAGAACCATCTATGTAATTTGAGTTAAGCACATCAGCAGCTTCTCCTTGAATTTTACGTCTAACAGTACCTTGAAGAATGTGGTACTGTATTGTGTTCTTAGGCACACGTTCGTACATTTGAAACATTTCCTCAACTTCTATTATCCAACGCGTTAGGTCACTGGCTTTTCCATTAAACACCGGTAAATCCCTAACATAATCCGGAACACGGCCTATGTCCAAAAATTCATTTGGTGCTAGATGCTGTCCCGACATCTGAGCAGCATGGGCTGGTTCATTGTTGGTTGTATTTGGAAACATTCTGTTTCTATCAAATACTGCAGTTCTTTTGAATTTACGAAAAATTTTGAATAATCAAATTTAAACATCAAAAAAATTACACACAAAGGTCAATACTGAGAAAAAAAAATCACAATCAATACACACAGTGCTAAATTTTCCACAAACCGCAATGAAAAAAAAAAACGCAATTTACTCAAATTACACGTCCCTACACTTTACACTTTGGCACAAAACTTTCTTGTCACTTGTTTGTTGAGAGAGTAAGAAATTATTCCACTTATAATAATTTGTCAAAACCTGTTCGTAGCACTAATTTTTTCCGATACTTTTCCTATCACAATTCATAGGTATTATAAACAACAATTATATAAAAATATAACTTAAAAATAACTCACAGCAACATCAAGGCGACAGCGTGACTCATCTTTTCGGGTTGATCCTGTACGTGGCTGCGGCGCGAAGATTGGGGCTGTCCGTTTTGTTCCTCACGGGATCTACTAGGGGTCCTCTCTTCCTTCGGGGAGACTTGTCCGCGATCGCTGCTACGGTGTTACAACACGTTTAACCACTTTGTCAGGGGGGTTCCTATTCGGGCGCCAGTTAAAACTCAAAAATGTTTTTATGTTGGGGATGATCCGCTTTATTCGCGTCTTGTTTGCTGGAGGGTCCGATTAAGACTGACTTAATAATTATTTTTATGTTTAGAAGTTATGGTTACAGTTATGGATATAGGAGTGGTATGGAAGGGGAGGAGGTCACGGTCACACCAAGGAGTTGGTTCGGCCACGTGACGTTAGGAATGTTCCGGCGTCGGGTTGCTGGTATCACGGTCGGAGCAGCGTTGGCCGGCCGGAATGCTGAGGCATCGAAATGTTGATCGTCCCATGGTCGAGGCGGTGTTGGATTACATCGTCGTCGAGTACCGCTGATGATGTTGTATGTTGCCGATGTTGAATACGGTAACTCGCGCTGTCTAATCTCAATGTATTTCGCCTTCTTTGGACAAGACGGATCATCGGCGCGATAAGCGGCACCACAGTTCAAGCACTTTACTGTGCCCGAACTCGATGAACACTGCTCCGAGAGATGCTCCGCCGCGCAGATGGCACACCGAGGGTTAATCTGGTAATGGCGAGTACCATGCCCAAAAGCCTGGCATCGATGGCATTGCGACGGGCCTTTCTTCCCTCCGCGATACGGCTAGATCCTTACACAGTCCTTCAATTTCATCACAATCATTCTCCTCATATTGAGCAACAGCCACAAACTCTGGTAATATGTTATGCCAAGAACGAAGTAAAGTTATTTCCGGAATCTTCTCCCAAGCCTGAGCCAATGAAAATATGGCATCAACAATAGTCATTTTTTTCCAGAACTCTAATACTTGATCCTCCTGATCCACAAGATTTTTAAATATAGATGAGTTAACGCACGGTGTCCGGGAGAAGTGTTTTAAAAAAACTTAACGTTATCACCATCGACCGGCGGAGTTAGATACCGTTCGGATTACCGTCTGAATATCAACTGACTGGTTTGGATGGATGCTGGTGCGCTGGTCCGTGCTGAATTATGCTGCGTTGCAGATAATGTTGTGCGCGCTGCTTTGTGGTTTGTTTGTTTATCATGCTGCGATGCACGGTGGCGCGTTCTGCTGCGTTGCTTTTCTCGTGCTGCGCTGTCGTTTTAACTCCTCCCCTCTTAAATGACTGCCCTCAAAGTCTCGTTGCGGCGTGGAATGAAGTTGGTCTGCTAACGAACGTTTCTGGTCGTTTCGCTTAAGTCATGTTTACTTTTATCGTCGTTCTTTTGTAGTTTTTCTCTATGTTCTCTATGTTTCCTCCCCCCTATCGATGTTGATTCCTGCTGTTGATTTGAATGGTTTACCAGGAATGGTGACTTGGTTGTTTGAAAAAATTTCTCCATTAATGATAATGTTACAATTTTCGAATTGTATGACGTAGGAACCGTTCAGTACTTGGTTCATTTTGCTGCAGTTTGATGCGATTTCTGCTATTGCGTCGTTGATAAGTATTGTGTCTTCTTTGATTCTTTTTATGAAGCCTCGACTGTAAATCTTTTCGTAGTTACATTGTGAATCTTCTCTTTTCACAATTTGTTGAATGCATGTTGTGGGTTGTTGTATGCCGATTAGCGGACATATACAGGGTGTTCGAGATAAATTTGACAGTTTCTGAGGGAATAGGAAAGGAATTTTTATCAAATTTATGTTAAATATAAAAAAAAAATTCTATAAAGTTTAGCTTACCATGTTTGCCGCATTTTTTAATTCAAAGTACCCCCCCTCCGCGTCGATGGCCGCCTGCACCCGCTTCCGGAACCGCGCGCAAGCCCGGACAACCATGTCTTTGGGGACGGCCGAAAACACGGCCTTTATTCTGGCCACCAGCTCCGCTTTGGTATTGCAGGACGCCCTGTTGGTGTCCCGCTCAACTGTGCCCCACACAAAGTAATCCATAGGATTAAGGTCAAGGGAGCTGGTTGGCCAAACGTCGGTGCTGGTGTATCGGTCGAAATTGGCAGTGAGCCATTGGCATGTTTTTACGGCCGTATGGCATGGTGCAAAATCCTGCTGCCAAACGTACGGCCGCCCATTGGCCACCGTCTCAATCCACGGCTTCACCACGGCGGCCAGCAGCTCAATGTACCCGTCAGCATTCAGCCGCAGGCCCTGGGGGAAGATGTGAGGCGGCATCACGTCTCCCTCCGACGAGACGGACCCGAACACCATCACCGTCTGAGGAAACTTCGTCTGCGGCACACGGGGCACATCAGCAGCACAGTAAGCGAGCCAGCGGTCGTTCTGTACGTTGTGCTTCTGGTCTTGACAAAAGTTCTACTCGTCAGAGAAGAACCACAACGTGCCTGGCTGCGCCGGGTGCTTCAGCCAGCTCAACAAGCGCTTAGCGTTGGCAAGTCGCTTTTCGCGCGTTTTTGCTGTTATGAGCTGTCCCCTACGTCGCTTGTACGACGCGTACCGCAGGTCCTCATTTAACGCCACCTTGACGGTGCTCGGGGCCACGCCAACGTCTCGCGCCAGGGCCCGAATGCCGACGCATACATACATACATACATTTTTATTCTTGATGTTTTGATACAATTACATTGTTGAGGATAATATTGGATTATATACAGCGTTCAAATGCGCTTTTCTAACCTAAATTCTGTATGTTTTGTGTAAAGATTTTGTTGTGTGTTATTGCGATGGCATGCACTGAATTGATTGAGTTAAGTGATTTTTTTTTACCTAATAGCCTACGATAACCTAATTTAAACTAATGAAAAATAACTTAAAAACCTTAAAAATATAAAAATAATAACAAACTTACCCTAGCTTATTTTTACTTTAACCTATCTTACCTAGTTTGATTTACAATCGGAGTGAGGCTCCTATGTTGCGAATTAATTCATATTCTGAATGCATGCATCTCTCGAAGAGCATTGCATTCATTTGTATAGCTAATTCATGAAGTGGTTTAATTCCTGCACTTTCATACAGATCCACTCGTCTTGTGTATCTTGAGGCATTTAAAATCATGCGCAATACCTTATTTAACATTATTTGCACTTTGTTTAAGTTAGTTTGTGAACAGGACCCCCACACCGAAATTGCGTAAGTAACCATTGGTGAAAATATTTGCTTGTATAATGCGAGCCTATTCTGTAGTGATAGCTTGGATCTACGATTAATCAAGGGATACAGGCTTCTAATGAGCATGTGACCCTTGTTCAAAATGCCCTGAATATGTTCTCGAAAGAGCATCTTGCGATCAATCATAAGTCCTAAGTATTTAATGACCGAGGACCACTCTACAAAGTTACCTTCTACTCGAATACTGCTACAATTTGGAGGAGTTAAAAGTTTGGCCTTATGCCGATGGGGAAACAGCACCGCTTGGGTTTTTGTTGAATTTATTTTGATTTTCCAATTTGTAGCATATTTGAGGAAAATATCTAGGCAGCGCTGAGCTCTGCTCCTCAATTCTACCACGTTTCTGCCCTTTACGGCAATGGCAGTGTCGTCTGCAAACAGGAATAACTTGCCATCACAGGGTAGATCAGGTACATCCGCTGTGTACAAAATGCACAATAAAGGTCCAAGTAAACTACCCTGTGGTACTCCGGCGGGAATTGGTAAGGCATCAGACATCGCAGAGCTTAAGGCCACCCGAAATGTCCTATCCTCCAAGTAGCTGCTGACGATCTTCACCAAGAACATTGGAAGACCGTACACTAATAGCTTATGAATTAGTCCACTATGCCAAACGTTGTCGAAAGCCTTTTCAACATCCAAAAAGGCAACAGCAGTGGATCTAGATGCTGTTTTATTTGCCTGAATGATATTTTTGAGCCTAAGCAATTGCTGTGTAGTTGAATGACCTGATCTAAAACCAAACTGCTCTGCAGGGATGAGTTCCAGCTCAGACACCCGGTTTTGAAGACGATCGAGGATTATTCTTTCAAATAGTTTACCCAAAGCACAGAGTAAACTTATTGGTCGGTAGCTCTCTGCACGAGTAGGATCCTTACCGGGCTTGAGAATGGGAACCACCTTAGCACTCTTCCAAGCGCTAGGGAAGTATCCCAGCACAAGACACTTATCAAAAATGGTAGCCAACAAGGTAAGTGCTTTCACTTGTAGGTTTTTGAGTAGGATGTTGAATAATCCATCTATACCGGGAGCCTTCATGTTTTTCATCCGCTTCAGTGCAAATCGGACGTTTCCCACGGTCACACGGTCATGTTCTGGTCTAGAAAAGCTAGCTTGATGAGCTGATCTTAAGCTTTCAGTAACGTTCCTTTCAAAAGGACTAACAAAATTAGTACCTAGCAAGTGTGCACTAGCAAATTGCGCAGCAATGGCATTGCACTTTTCGTAGGGAGTGACCAAAATGTTTCCACTGACTGTCAAAGGAGGGACAGGTTTGGATCTCTGCTTAAGGATCTTGGCTACTTTCCAAAAGGGTGGAGATCGAACATCCATCCGGGAAACAACCCGTTCAAAATTCGCATTCTTTATATCAGCAATTTTTGAAGAGATCACCCTCGCCAAAGATGCTGCTTGACCTTTATAAAGTCTATTGCCAGTATTTTGAAAGAGTCTCCTGTATCGGTTTCGCATCCGTATCAGTTCCAATGTATAGGGGTCTATGTTCACAAACTCACTCGTAACGGGCTTGGTCCTAACACATACCTGTTCTGTTTTCTTAATTGCCCTTTCTAGCATACCAATCGCAAGGTCAATTTCCTCAACCGTATTGCATTCAGTTTCATGTAATTCGCCGTCCACTAACCGGCCAAAACGCGCCCAGTCAACACTGAGGAAGTCCTTTCGTTGTAGTTTTGGACTACGGCTAGCTGTGAAGGTCACCTCAGTTAATACCGGAAAATGATCGGAATTTAACTCATCCAGCGTCACTGGCTTCTCTATCCCAACGTTGGTTAAGAAAATATCTAAGGTGCTGGATGAACCTCTCGATGTTACGTAGGTCGGAGAGTCTGGGTACTCAACAGTGTAGTGACCTTGCTGGGCGTGGTCGAAGAGAAGTCTACCGTTGGTGTTGGAGCGCATATTGTTCCACATGCGGTGTCGAGCATTAAGGTCACCTGCCACAACAAGTTTGGCATTCGTTCTAGTGATGATGGAGAGGTCGCGCTTGAAGGCAGCATCGTGACCAAGGTCATGCCGACCTTGGAGCGAGCAGTAAACAGCTGCGAACCGTATTGCCCCAGTGACTGACTGTACTTCAGTTCTGACAGCTTCTAACATTGTGGTTTTGTAGCACGATAACGGGGTGAAGAGTATACCACTTCTAACGGTGATAGCTACCCCTCCTCCTCGCGTATTGAACCCGCGACGATCCATCCGTACCAAGTTGTAGCCCGGAAGCGCAAAACTTACATCCGGTTTTAAGTGGGTCTCTGTGATAAGCATGATGTCGATGGCTTGTCTTCGAAGAAAATCAACAAGCGGGATTTTCTTTGGTCTCACAGAACAAGCATTCCAGGTGGCTATTCGGAGTTTGTTAGCCATAGCTAATAGCAAACTCCCCGATGACGGTGATTTGGTCTCGACGGGAACGGCATGTGCTGAGCCGCTCAACCATCTCTGTGAAAATGCCCATTAAAGTAGCTGCAACATGTAGCGGAGCTCCGGTGTCAGATGGGAGAGGGGCTTCCGCAGTGTTGCAACGAAATGGTGATGTCATTTTTGCCACCATGGCGTACTGCATACCAGGAGGGATGACAACAGTAGGCGGTTCCTTGCGATGCGTATCTGCAGCAGACACAGTCGGAATGGGTCTTTCAGCACGTGGATTCAGTGGCGGGAATGCTGAAGAGGCAGGCACCACCTTTGTTTGCATAGCCTTACGAAAATTTACTCGTTGCTGAGCTGATGCACGCTCCCGAATTTGTCGATATTTAGCCAGTTGAGGACACTGAGGGTCATTTGCTTTGTGACCTCCATTACAATTGGCGCACCGTAGTGTGTCACTTGCCGCTGTACACTCTGCCAGCACGTGTTCTAGCGAACAATTTGGACATTTGGGCTTCATTCGACAGTTGTGCGAGCCGTGTCCAAAAGCTTGACATCGAAGACATTGTGTCAATCGTCGACGTCCACCTCGATACGCCTCCCAACGTACCCTGATGGATTGAATCGTACGCACCTCTTTGAGGGCTTCTTGAGAACATGTACCTTTCACAAAATGCACTAGATACAAGTGCGATGAGTACGTGTTCGTGTCTTCGTTTTGTCGTTTTATACGAAAACCCTCAATTGGCTTCATGGAATAGCGGTCTCGCAGTTCTGCCATAACTTCGTTGGCATCCGTCAGCGGCAGCCCGCAAAGGACAGCCTTGAATGGCTTTGGCTGCGGAATGTCGTGAGTATAAAACAGCGCATCCTTTCTTCCTTCAAGAAGGCTGATCAGGCGTTGGTGATCCTCGAGCGATTTCACGTAAACTTTAACTCCTATTCCAATACATTGGAATTCCACTCCAGAGAAATCTTTAAGCTCATGTTTGAGCTGAAATAAGGAAGGTTGTTTTACAACCACAGGCGGCGGTCGAACCTTCTTGGATGCTGCTACAGATATATTGTTATCGGATGGGGCAGCGTTTACCGATTTACGACGAGCTCCTCCCTTGTAGCTCACCTCTGCAAATTCTCCTCTCTCCTCATCGGCGTCGTCAGGAGTACCATCACTCACGCACACAAGAGTCTCTTTCGGCTTTTTTGGAGTAAGCTCCGACGGGTTTGAGAGAGATGGCCGAAGCACCTCTCTCTTTTTACGCTTCCCCATAGGCAAAACACACTAACGCTTTGGGATCGATGATCACTTTTACTTAGAGATTGGACTCAAGATAAGAAAACCGGTTTTAGCTGATAACAAGCGATTTGGGAGATAACACAAGCTGGAAGCTGAACCACTCGCTTCGACGTTCCAGAATAAACTGAATGCCGACGCCGGGATCGACCGTCGCCCGCTGCTGCAATCCGGCCAGGAACGCGTCGGTCCGCACAAAATCCGACCGCCTGCTATGCTGTTTGCGATCAATAACACTATCCACGTCTTCACCACACTCCTCGAGCTGTACGCGTATTGTTTTTACGGTGTTCAGCTGGTAGCTGGCATTCCAGATATTCTTCAAATCCTTTTTTATATTGTTGTTAATTAAGCTGCTGATCCACTGCATCCAACATTTCTTTGGATGCGATCGGTTCCCAGTTGAATGAACTGTTTGTTACCAATCCTGGACGAAGAGAGATTTTATCTAAGATCAAATCCAGCTTAGTTTTAATAATTGCTTGATTTTTCTCAACAACTCGAACCTTGTTGGCGTGGTTAGTTTCTATTTCATTAAGTTTCTGGTCCAAATTTGTAATTTTTTTTGTCATTTCATCCATTGTCTGTCCCATTGAAATTAAAAGATCTCGCAATCCTGTGTCTATAGAAGATGTTGTTGTCTCTAGATTTATGGGATTAATTCTGCTTATAGCTTTGAGAATGTTGGGTTTGTTGGATGCGGAAAAAATGGAATCAGAAATGGATGCGGAAACATTGCGGTGAACGATGTTTGTTGCAGGTTGGATGACTTGGATGTATTTTTTGCTGTCGGTAGTTGTTTCATAAAATCTGCATGTAGTGTTGGTTGTGGTGAGGAAGCTGAAACATAACGATGAAAAACAATTCATATTACTCTCAATAGTTGTTGTGTTTACGTGTATGATACTTGAATATGACTTGAATATGATTCTTAACAAATATGACAGCTGTCAGGGTATATATACATGAGATATCTTAAAGTCAAGGTTCCTAATTTTACATAGTTTACAATTCGCTGATTATCGAATCTGTGTGGCTTCGACCGGATGTGTGGATCTGATCAGACCGGATTTTATGTATCCTAATTTGCGTTCAAAAGCATATGTAGAAAAGTTGTCCAGAGGTTCAAATCGTACTACTTCTTCATAAAGGTGCACTATATTGTGCACATTCGATGTTACTCCAGTTTCATCGTAAACCTGCGGAAATGTATCCACAAATCTCTTGAGCATATCACGCGCTATATTCCAGAGCTCTTTGTGTGCCGATGAAGAAAATATTGTAACATGAAATGGTTGTATTCTTCATCCGTTAATATTCCCCGCAGCCCCACGGGAGCAGCGTAATGTAAAAATGTTTTGTTATCCGAACCTTTCCAAAACTGTAATTCTTCTAGGGATCTGAGTTTCGATCCGTTTCATCAGGAAAGGTTTGTCGGTCAAGTCTAAGCTGAATTATTCTCCGCTGCTCCCGATTCCATCTTTTCCTCACTCGAAGCATTCCCATGAACCAAATGTACAATAACCTTTTGGTTACTCCAATATCTGTTTGGTGGAGTCTATCCACAACAATTATGTTTTGAATTAAATCAAAATTTTCAATATATATTAATGGTATGAAACCTGTTTGGTGCAGAGTGTATTATCTGTTACGGAAACCTTGGTCGGTACGCTTAGGAGCATCCGTATTGAGAAACACAATCCGCTGTGTTACAGATACACCTTCACAGCAACATTTCAAGCAGGAATGCTTTCCCGTACGACCCTGCACACCTAAATTAAAAATATTAAAAAATTAGTGTCAGGCAATTTTTCCTCACTTTTTGTAAAGCTTGCA
This sequence comes from Anopheles stephensi, assembly GCF_013141755.1. Taxonomy (NCBI): domain Eukaryota; kingdom Metazoa; phylum Arthropoda; class Insecta; order Diptera; family Culicidae; genus Anopheles; species Anopheles stephensi. Next base: position 42,960,123 of record NC_050202.1, read on the forward strand.
AAGAATTGATTTCCTCAACCAACGGACGTGAGAACGGCTCATTGCTTTCCGGCTTCGATTCACCGCAATAGATTCCGATGATTAGTACAGGCAAAGATGGCTCTCCTACTATCTTCAACAATATAGGCCAAAACTGCGTTTTTGACCTTTTATACAGAGGGAGGCCGTCTATATTAATGTCGTAATGAAGATGATCTGGTACGTTTGTATAATTTCTGTAAGAAAAAATGGTTTTGATTTACGTACAACTTACAAGTGAACAGTGTATCGCGTCATGCATTAATTTACTTACTGTTAACAAAATTTAAAATTTTGTCAACGTCCGACAAATATCGTTTTTTTCGGAGGATTTGTGTTTGCGTGATTTCACGGTAGATGGCGGGCCTGACAAACTGTGGGCACGAATAAGCACGAAGCCACGTAGGGAATTGCCAGCGTGGCAGGGTCGACGACCGAAGGAAGAAAAAAAAAGTATAAAAAGGGCTAGCTACGAAAACGGAGAAAAAAATCAACCCACGAAACGCTACGAATCTGACTATTTTTTTAACTCGTCGTACTCGCCGTACGGCCGTACTCGCCGTATTTGTACTAATAAACGTGTTAAAAGAAGTGGAGTGTAAGAGTTTCGGATAAGGGTTGAACGAATTGAGAAATTCGTGTCGCGCTGTTGCGATTCGCAACATTTTAAAAAATTAGTTTTCGTGCATTCCAAACAGTTCGTGGTTTACACACTCGAGTGAGAATTCACAAGCACACGGGACCTCGCGCGTAATTCTTGAGGAAAGTCGGATACGCCCGTGTAATTTGTTCCGCAAGTGTATAAATCCTGAGGCAATTCGGATATGTGAAAGCTCACCGGACTACCACCGAACTTTAATAAGTGATCGTGAAAACTTTTAGTGATATTAGCGAATATTTCACATGCACTTGGGACCGCGCGCGTAACTCCTGAGGAAAGTCGGATACGTGTGTGTTATTAGTGCCGCAAAGTGTACGCATCCTGAGGTAATTCGGATTTGTGAAAGATTCACTGGACATTTACTATTATCACCGCCTTGTGAACATCCTGAGGCAATTCGGATTAAATAATGTCGGTTGATAGAGCGCGAACTGATAACGCCTCCGAAGGTGTAAATGAGGATTTCTTGTGTTGTGTTTGTTTGAGGCGGCGATCGGAAAACGTCACACAGCACGAGACATTTAGGCGGGCGTATTATCCTGCGTGCGTCGGTGAAACCGTGTGTGATACAGAGATCGGTTGCGGGAAATGCGATCAGTGTGCCCATTGTTCGTACAACACTGCAAACCAAGGGACGAATATCGGTTGCTGTTGGTCCGTGATCCGTAAGTTGCAGTGTCTCGAAGCCTCTAGTTCCCTCAACGCAGTGCGGGCCAGACTCGAGCTGTATTTTGCTGCAGAGTGCGAAATTGGGGAGCTATGCGCGATCGTTACTGTACCGACGGAAGCATCCAAAAACTGGAAGTCTGAGAGGATGAATCGCTACTGCATCGTGTGCCTGAAACGATTTTACAATCCGTGCCGAGCAACTAGGACGTGCGGGAAGAACGGTTGTTTGCTGTCAGAGCTATCTCTACTGCATGAAACCCTAGCGAGGATAGAGGCCGTAAACTGCAAGTACCTTCGTAATCGTTCCTTTTTCTCAGGTACGCCAGCAGCCGTAATATTACGATACGCGAAACTGATGCATCTCGGGACTCGCAGAGAGGTCAAATACGATTAGAGTAGTGGTTTCATTGTTTACCAGCAAGTTGGTTAGGTAATTCACGATAAGTAACGCATCACAATCGGATGCGGAATCACGATCGACGTGTTCATCAGCGTACTGTAGCGGACAGTTTAGAAAAAACTCTTCGACGGCATCTAGTGATGACAGCAGCAGCGAGTTTAGTACTTCTTCCAAACCTCCGAAGAATCTGAAAGCAATGTGCAATGATCAGTGACGGTTGACAGATTTGTTGTTTAATTGAAAGGGTTTTCCTAGTTTACGAATGCGATCGGTGCTAAAACAAAAATAGCGTTAGAAGATCCCAGCAACACACAAAACAAATCAGGACTATTCTGCGAACGGGTGCAAATAGACGAAGAAAAACAAACAGGATGCTAGGACGATCTGACAAGTAGATGTTTCGATAGTGTCGGACAAATAAGTAGTGTTTACACGAGGCAAACACTGCGGGCCAGTGTTAACAAAATTTAAAATTTTGTCAACGTCCGACAAATATCGTTTTTTTCGGAGGATTTGTGTTTGCGTGATTTCACGGTAGATGGCGGGCCTGACAAACTGTGGGCACGAATAAGCACGAAGCCTCATAGGGAATTGCCAGCGTGGCAGGGTCGACGACCGAAGGAAGAAAAAAAAAAGTATAAAAGCTAGCTACGAAAACGGAGAAAAAAATCAACCCACGAAACGCTACGAATCTGACTAATTTTTTAACTCGTCGTACTCGCCGTACGGCCGTACTCGCCGTATTTGTACTAATAAACGTGTTAAAAGAAGTGGAGTGTAAGAGTTTCGGATAAGGGTTGAACGAATTGAGAAATTCGTGTCGCGCTGTTGCGATTCGCAACACTTACTGTAGCTCCTTCGTTAAAACATGACTAATTCCATGGTACCAAAACTTTCCTTCTCCAATATTAGACATCGTTGCACGGTTACGAAGGGTGCCCAATAAAGTTCTGGGATCTTTGGGCAAATTGAGATCCGTTTTCGCGTTTAGGATTCTTAACAGCCGCCGTATTGATTTATGACTCGTGTGCTCAGCAAGTGCCTAGTACCGTATACATTCTTCACCGTTCATCTGATCAATGTCGGGATCGTCTTTATCGTCCAGATCCGCTCCATCATTGTCTTCGTCGGCACTTTCTTCTTCGTCTGCTTCTTCTTCCAATTCATTCAAGTAAAGCTCGTAATCCGGCGTCTCTAAGAATAGCGTCTCCTCAGTATAGCAAAGTGTTGCTTCATTTAAAAATTCCACATCCAAAAAGGTTTATGGTTCCGACGTAGTAGGCACTAGGATAAATCAAAACACATATAGTTCACTTTACAGTAAATGGCACAATATATTTGGAATACATACTATCCACATCTCTTAGCTGTGCTTCATATGGGATACTTTCCGCCTTTTTGGGTTTCGGCCATAGACGCTGTGCTTTTCGATAAAGAACGCCAGATTTTCGCAGGGCTTTCAATTGTGGATTTTTGCCACTCAAGTGATTGATAACCGTTAGCTTTTTGTCACTCATTTTCAAAACACTTTATCCTACGAAATCACAATGCAATTTTGTAACTCGCAACTAAACTGTATCTGTACTTGAACAATGCTTAAACAACGCTAATGGAAAACCGGCTGTAATTACATTGAACAATCGAAAGTTTTATGTTTTGAAACTATGCTGACGCTCGTGTTGCTATAAAAAAGTACAGGTATATCTTTGCTGAAGGGTAGAAAGAAAAAGCTAATCCAAAACAAAGTTGTACACTAGCGAACCTAGGCAGACAAACTAGGAAAATCCCCGTCTGACGCCGAATTTGCTCGATTCTGCTAGATTTCTACTCGAATCACGCACAATCGAGCCACTGACAGTCGCAAATTCCAAATTCGATCACTTTGGTGCTGCTGATGTATTTTCCTCGAACTCTGCTACAAAACGTTGTACATCCAAACCCTCACCGTCTCCGGTGAATGTTGGCAAGGCATCTTTTATGTCGTTGAAGCTCATAACTGAAGGGGCTACGGAGCCACTAGCCTGAGCATCAACATAAACGTCCGGGGTATCCAAAGGGTTTGTACTAGGCAAAGCTTGTCCTGCCAGCCGGTTGGCAACAATTCGGGTGGCCATTTCTTCTTTAGTACCAGTTACAGGTAGCTCTTTTTCTTGGCACAATTTCGCTAGTCCTAATCTAGTGTAGGATTCCACCAACTCCGTAATTTTTTCGGCGTCTTCCATTTTCAATGTTCAGAAATACCCTGATGAGTGGCGCTCACAGCAGCTTTAGGACAATTTCGATAGTTGTGTCCTGGCAAGAAACAGGTGAAACAAGCTCCCGGCGGTCGATTCGGGCGAGTACAAGCACTTCGATGATGTCCGAATTCGGAGCAATTATAACACCGATTTGCTTACGACATCATTGCTTGACTACTCGGAGCAGGACCCTTAACAGGAACGGAAGATGATACAGTTGTCGGTTGGGCAGCCTTTCGGGATCGAACGGCTTCGAATATAACGGCGAATATTCAGCCGTATATTATAACGGCGAACGAACGGCGAATATTCAGCTTCGGCTGATGACAAACATACTATCTTTTGTTTTTGTGCTGTCCACGCAACCGTTGACCCGTAAACTTTAAAAATGTGTCCAGAGATCTCTTCTTCTAAGTAGCCATTTAAGAACGCAGTTTTTACATCGAGTTGATGAATATGTAAACCTTCGTGGTTCGCTATAGCTAGTTAGTTAGTTAGTTAAATTTATTTCCAATGTTGCATAATTATAATACATTTGTGCTGGGTTGCGTGAAATAATGGGTCCGAATTCTTATTCTCTCCTCATTGGTTTGATATTTTGTTAGCTATCTATGGGTAATGAGTTTTAGATTTTACGATCGCGTAGATTTAAACCGTGGAAGTGAGGGAAAAATTGTGACGAAATTGAAAATCCCTCGTGAAAATACAGGAAAAACTTAAAGTACTACTTAATGACTATTCTTATACCTAGTTCCTACCTTACTAGTAATATTTACAAAAGATGAACCGAAATATGTATTTATGAATATATATTTCATTTTACATTTCAACTTTTAATAGCTGAGTTCTCTTAGTATTTGTAATGTGATAGATGAGCACCTAACAGCGTATGATGATTTTAAGTTGTTTAATACTAGATTGATTGTTGGAATATTACGTTTCGCGTGTAGTGTGGAGGTTCTGTACCAGGGAGGAACTTTAAGAATGGTTTTAAGAAATTTATTCTGAGATCTTTGTAGTTTTGATTTATGTGACTTAGCGCACCGGGACCATACTGGCGAGGCGTATGTTATTGTTGGGCGTACTAGTGTTTTGTATAATAACATTTTATTGTGGAAGTTTAGTTTAGATTTTTTGTTTAGAAAACTATATAGAGCTCTATAAATTTTTTCGCATCTCATGGTTATGTTATCAGTATTGGTTTTAAATGTCAAGCGTTTGTCTAGGTATAGTTCTAGATACTTTACAGGACTTTTCCATGGAATGGTACTTCTATCGATTGTGAGGTTACTACCCGGCAGTTTACGAGCGCATGTATTTGTGGTGAAGAATATGGCTTCTGACTTATCACCATTGAAAACTTATATATTTTTCTGTTTAACACGGTTTTTACAAGGTTTTTTTAACAAGGGGTTTTTCTCTGTGGCTTCGCACGTGCTCTGGTTCCGGTATTGATGCTGCCGCTGCGATGTTTTGAATTTCTAAACAATACCTGAGTGTCGTTTCATTAGCGTTTAAGCGACGAGAACGGAGCTTTTTGTAAACGTCTTCGACCGATGGCTTGTTGTCGAAGGTTTTCACAAGTTCACCTTTTAGCTCTTCATGAGAATTAGATGGGGAAAAGCTCACTAATAAAGCTGCTGTGCCGTATAACAATCGACGCATAAGCTGCAATTTCTTCGATTCCGGAATCGAATCAGCGAACGTATCCAAGCACTTGCATCTTCTCCATTGTCTCCAGAAAATTTTGGTACAACAGTTTCGATATATTGTACAGTGTCCATAGACAATTGATTTGTACATGTTTGCTGGAGATGAGACACTTCGCTTTCGAGAGAATGAAGCTGCTTTTCTAGCTCAAGACGTTTTATCTTCCTCTCGAGAGCGGCTATGGCGGCAATTTCATCTTCCTGCGCTATTCCACTTGCGCTTGTTCCATTATTCTTACTTTCAGGTTCCATTTTCTTGTCCGGAACTTTTGCGTCGTCTTCTTTAGATTTTACACTTGAGCTTCCTCCCTGATCCGCCATTTCCTTTTCAGGAGCTCGTTTCACGGTTTCATCGAACAGACGACGTAGCTGGGTTGAATTTGCTGTCTCTGGATAAGTTACACCAGCTGCATCCAAAGACCACTTAATTTCTTCAACGGTAGGCATATTTATTGGAATTATTCCACTTCTGAGATGAAAACTTATATATTTTTTCTGTTTAACACGGTTGTTGTGTCTCTAGCGGTGGACTGTAACTTGAGGGGGTGGGGTAGTAGGTTTTCTTTCACCATAAATCGGGAGCCCTCACGGAAAAGACGATCTTTCTTCGTTGATGTCGCATGCAAGACTAAAGTTCATTTATTATCACTTCAATGTGTGCGTGTCGCACTCCGAATTCTACTGTCACAAAAATATGCAAACCCAAGCAACAACCCAATCCCTGTGACACATGTCAATTTGCCCAAGCAGCAAACGCAATGCGCAACTCGCACAACATCCTCCCCGGCGTTGAAATGTCATTTCAATTTTCATCCTCGTCTAACGGTAGAAAACAGACCTCAGTTACCGCACGCTTGAATTCCGCTCCATTCGCTGTCTTAACGGTAACGACACGAATTGTACCATCATCTCCAGGGTGTGCGGCAACGATTCTGGCAAGTGGCCATTGCAGTAGTGGCGCATTCTGGTCAGCTAGTAGCACAAGTGATCCTACTTTAATCACCTTCCGCTTCAGCCATTTCGATCGATTCTGCAGCTCCGGCAGGTACTCGGCGGTCCATCGTTTCCAAAAGTGTTGCAGCATGGACTGCACTAACTGCCATCGTGAGAGATGATTTTCCTTCAAGGTAGAGTAGTCAGGTTCAGGAACCGTCTGCATCTCACGTCCGATCAGGAAATGTGCAGGCGTGATCGCAGTGTAGTCGGATGGGTCATCTGAACTCGGTACCAAGGGACGAGAGTTCAGTACTGCTTCTATCTGGGTCAATGTCGTGTAAAGCTCCTCGTAAGACAGCTTCCTATCGCCAACAATACGTTTTAGGTGGTATTTGACCTGCTTCACACCAGCCTCCCAAATGCCACCAAAGTGTGGGCTTCGTGGTGGTATGAACGACCAGTCAATACCCTTGTCGACACAATAGTTGGTGATCTTTTTCGTAGCGCAATCGTTCTCGAACATACGCCAAAGTTCATGTAGCTCGGTTTTAGCTCCGACAAAGTTAGTCGCGTTGTCAGAGCGTATCGTTTTCGGGCATCCACGTCGACTGATGAACCGTCTCAAACTCGCTAGAAAGGCGTCTGTCGTCAAGTCTGAAACCAATTCCAAGTGAACCGCCCGAGTCTGCAAACACACAAACAAGCACACGTACGCCTTGGTGATTTGCGGTTTGCGAGAAGTCGTTGATTTTATCCAGAAGGGACCGGCGTAGTCCACACCGGTATTCGAAAAGACGGGGGCTGGCTGGACGCGATACGACGGTAGGTCACCCATCAGTTGCGTCGTCTTCAACGGGTTTGCCTTGAAGCACACGATGCACTTCCGTATCACCTTTCGAATAGTATTCTTCACATTCAGTGGCCAGTACCGTTGACGTACAACTGCAAGCAAACCTCTTTGCCCGATGTGTAGGTTGTCGATGTGTAGTTCGCGAACGAGAGCTTCAGTGATTGGATGCTTAGCCGGCAACAGCATCTGATGTCGACTGTCGTAAGGTATGAAGGCTCGCTTGATCCTGCCTCCAACTCGTATGATCCCATCGTCAGGATCCAAAAACGCTTGTAGTCCATTAAGTCGATGTTTTGTATTCGCACCGCCCATAAGTGCGATGATTTCGGGCTGGAAAGTCTCGCGTTGAACCAGTCGTACTATTAAGAGCGTCGCTGTACGCACTTCCTTCGCTGTCAGTCGGCCCTTTACCACCTCCCTTTTGCGTGACTTGATGAACCTAGCTAGTCGCACCAAGTAGGCCATACTCCTTACAATCTGTGTGTAACTGCTCAACCTGTCAAAGATCGGAAAACGTTCGATCGGAACAGTCATGGCTAAAGCCACTCCAGCTCGCATTTCCGGTAGCTCACTATCCGGAATTTCCACTTCGTCCTCATCCTCGATGAGGTGTTGTGTTGGTTGGGGCCGCCACCAAATAGTTGAACCAATCAATTTCCTCGGTGTAACTCCACGTGAAATCAAATCGGCCGGGTTGTCATGTGTGGAAATGTAATGCCAATGGAAGGATTGGCTAAGCTGCTGGATCTCGCTTACCCGATTTGATACGTATGTCTGCAGTAGTTCTGGCGTTTTCTTGACCCAAGCCAAGACGATTTTTGAGTCGCTCCAAAGATGAGTTAACGCACGGTGTCCGGGAGAAGTGTTTTTAAAAAAAACTTAACTTTATTTCCATCGACCGGCGGAGTTAATAACCGTTCGGATTAGCGTCTGAGTATCAACTGAACTGTTTGGATGGATGCTGGTGCGCTGGTCCGTGTTGAATTATGCTGCGTGCTGAATAATGCTGCGTTGCAAATTATGTTGTGCGCGCTGCTTTGTGGTTTGTTTGTTTATCGGTCGTGCGTGGTTTGTTTGTTTATCGGTGGCGCGTTCTGCTGCGTGGCGTTTCTCGTGTTGCGCTGTCGTCTTAACTCCTTACTGCGCTGTCGTCTTAACTCCTCCCCTCTTAAATGACTTTGCCCTCAAAGTCTCGTTGCTGCGTGGAATGAAGTTGGTCTGCTAACGAACGTTTCTGGTCGTTTCGCTTGAGTCATGTTTACTTTTATCGTCGTTCTCTTGAAGTGGAAGAATAAACAGATTATAAATGCGCATAGGCATATGAATGCAAAAGTTCCTCCGAATACATTAATTTTCCATCTTAGAGAATCATTCTGCAAGTTAATACTTTTTAGTTTTTCTCTATGTTCTATGGTGAGTTTTTGTACGAGTTGGAGAGGCGGTTTATGTTCGATTTCACCCTTATCGATGTTGATTCCTGCTGTTGATTTGAATGGTTTACCAGGAATGGTGACTTCGTCGTTTGAATAAATTTCTCCATTAATGATAATGTTACAATTTTCGAATTGTATGACGTAGGAACCGTTCAGTACTTGGTTCATTTTGCTGCAGTTTGATGCGATTTCTGCTATTGCGTCGTTGATTAGTATTGTGTCGTCTTTGATTCTTTTTATGAAGCCTCGACTATAAATCTTTTCGTAGTCACATTGTGAATCTTCTCTTCTCACAATTTGTTGAATGCATGTTGTGGGTTGTTGTATGCCGATTTGCGGACATATATAAACATCTTCTTGTTGTTGGCACTTCTCTGTCATGGAATATACGTGGGTTTGATTTTGTAATATAAAGTTTTGTGTGACGATTATACGTGCATCGTGTTGTATTATCGAGTCAATGTATTCGTACTCGTAGATTTTTGAAGATAGTTTGGGGAACTTTAGCATGTATAGTATATGAGATTCATTTACTGCTACTTGGGCAGTTGATTGCCTTAGCAATTCTTCCGGTGTGTTGTATTTAATGTTATTCTTCTCAAGAAACTGTTCTATTGATGTCAGATCCTCAAGGGATAGTAGCTTACTGCTCGGAATACCGTTTTTAGCTAACAGTATAGCGTCTTCTATGACATCCAATTTTTCTTGTAGCATATTTATGTTGGAAAGTAGAATAAGTTTCCGAATTTCCACTTGGTGTGACTCATAGCGTTCGTTTTCGATATTTACGACTTGGTTAGCGACATCAGTTATTTGTTTCAACCTGTCGTTGAAGCCTTGGTTGATTATTATTTGTTTGTTGCTTTCTGCTATCAGGGAGTTCATTGTGGAGTTTATGACATGTAGGTCGTCTGCATCTGGAGTTCCAGCGATCCATTTCCAAATTTTTCCTATCGTGTCCCATCGTTTTTGTCTTTTTACAAATGGTTTGATTTTCGCAAAAGTGTCCTTTAGCATGCTAGCTTTTATGCTGATCAAATTTTCGATAGATTCAGTAGAATTTCCATTTGGACTATCTTGTAATGTTTTCTCTATTGTTTCGTTTATATCAGTTAAATCTATTGGATGTATTGTTCTTACGTATCCAATTTGAATCTTAGCTTTACCTATCGGTATTATTGCTAATGGATTGTTATTTAAATCATATATGTTTATGTCTGCGAAAATTAGTTTGATCAACAGGATCGTAAGTATTCTGTAACGATAGTTAAAACAATTTTGAAAAAGTATTAATATTTTTTCATTACTTTCTTAAGTTTACTTTATGTATTTTTCGATTGTTTGAATCGATAATATATGTTGGATGATTCTCCTTTACTTTTACTGCATTAAAACGACTTTCGCGTTTGTTATTCGTCTTTTTCTTTTCGAATGCATATTCGTTTTCTACGTAATCCTTATATTTTTCATCTTTGATTTTTTCTTCATTCTTTTTGAATATCTGTAGTATTCTTTCATTTGTTTTTTCTCTTATTCTTGATCTCTCTAGCGGATCGTTTGATATTTCTCCTACATACACATTTCGTGGTGTATCCTTTATGAATGAATGTATGCTGTGATTATACTTATAAACAGCTTGTTGTACTAATGTTATAATGCTCATCTCTGGATTGAGTTTTTTTGTGCATCTAGCGATTTCTCTAATTGTTGAATGGCAACGTTCTATTTGTCCATTCGTTTCTGAACGATTAACTGGAGTTTTAAATATTTTTGTTCCTAGGTTTAGTATTGATTGTTCGATAACGTTTGAGACAAACGTACATTCGTTGTCTATTACAATTTGAGCTGGTAAGTCCCAGTCATATAGGAGTTGTAGTAAAACTTCCTTTATATCAGCGATTGATTTCGATTTTATCGGTCGTATTTTAACGTATTTTGAAAATTTATCTATAGATGAGATAAATAAAAAGTTTGCGTTATAAGCAAATATGTCAATATGGATAATTTCTCCAGGATATGTCGGTATTGGTGTTTTTACTGGTATAAATTCTTGGGGTTTTCTCTCGTATTTTTCTGTTTTACATATCTCACAATTTTTTACAATGTTTTGAATACTTTTTCTCATTCCGGGAAAGTAGAATTTTTTTATAAATTGCAATGAGTTTTCCTTAGCATTTCTGTGAGCAAAATTATGAATATTCTTGATTTCTTCAATTTGTGTTTCTTCATCGCATAGGTCTTGTACTTGTCTTTGGGAAAATCTAGCTTTGATTGTTTTTGGATTGTAGAGAGTTTTATAAACTTCTTGGATAATTCCCATTGTTTGTTCATCTGTGTGAATTCCATTAATTACATTTGGATTGATTAATTTTTTGAATTTATCCTTGATAAAATCAGAAGTAAATGTTGGTTCAATAAAAATATGTCTTCTGAATTTTGGGAAAGGGGTAATTAATTGGTATGAAGAATTAGTTCCAATTTTAAATACTAGTTGGTTGTGGAATACATTAATTGGTGCTTCTGTTGAAGGTATATAAGAATGATCGTCTTCGTCAGCTGAGTGCTGAGTTGGCGTTAATGAGTTTAGTTGTATACGGGAAAGTGCATCTGCTATAACGTTTGATCTTCCGGGTTTGTAGAATAATTGGTAATCGTGTTCCTCCATGAAAGATTTCCATCTTTTCAGTTTTGCGTTGTTGTTCTGCGGAGATAAAGCAAATGTTAATGGTTGATGATCTGTATGAATATTAATTTTAGCTCCGTATATGAAATTTCTCAATGTTTGTAGTGCCCAAACGATGGCAAGCATTTCCTTTTCGTTGGTTGCATAATTTTCCTCTGTTTTGGAAAGAGTACGAGAAATGAAGGTTATCGGTCTATCACCGTCGTGACATTTTTGTGAAAGCACAGCTCCTAGTGCTTTTTCCGATGCATCTGTTGTTAGTTCGAATGGCTTCTGGAAATCTGGAAAAGCTAAAACATCATTAGAAGATATTATGTCTTTAAGGGTTTGAAATGCGTTTTTTGCGGTTTGATCAAATTTAATAGGGAAATTTTTTGATTCGTGTTTGGAAATTTGGCGATGGCCATCCTCCCCTCTTAGGAGTTTTGTGATGGGTTTTGCCAGTTGTGCATAGTTTTTAATAAACCTGCGGTAGTAACCTGAAATTCCTAAGAATCTTCTTAGTTCTTTAAGGTTTTGTGGTTCTGGGAATTTTTTTATGGCTTCAATCTTTTTTATATTTGGTTTAAGTCCTTCACTTGAGACTATGAATCCGAGGAATTCAACTTCTGTCTTTAGAAATTCAGATTTATCCGGTTGTATTTTGAAATTAGCGGCTCTCAGAGTTTCTAGAACAATTCTTAAATTTTGCAGATGTTCTTCAACTGTTTTGCTAAAAATGATTATGTCATCGATGTATATGTGACAAATTTTTCCGATGTGTTCCCTTAAAGTGTCGTCCATGACGCGTTGGAATATTGAAGGGGCATTTTTTAAACCAAATGGCATGCGTACGAATTCATATTTTCCGTTGTTTATTGAAAATGCAGTTTTTTCGATATCATTTTCCGACATAGGTACTTGATGAAATCCTGACGCTAAGTCAAGAGTTGTGAATTATTTATTTGAACCTAGATTGGCTAAAACAGTAGATGGATCCGGAATAGGATATTTATCGCTTATTGTTTGAGTGTTCAATTTTCTGTAGTCTACGACAAGTCTATATTTTTTTTCATTGGCAGCATCCAGTTTTTTTGGAACAATCCACACTGGTGCATTGTATGGGGATTTCGAAGGTCTGATGATTCCATCATTTAGGAGTTTTTCAATTTGCTTGTTAACTTCATCTTTAAGTGCTTGGGGATAGGGATACGTTTTACTATAAACTGGTGATTCATCTTTTGTTCTTATTGTCGCTTTTACTCGCGATGTACAAGGTAGTTTCAAATCTGGTGGTTGGAAAAGATCTTGATATTCCTGTAATAGGTCATGTAGCTTTCTTTTTTCGTTTTGGTTCAGATGATTATCACGAATGTTTATTTTATTTACTTCCTGTAGTTGGTATTGTTGTAATGGAATGACATGTGTGCCATCAATGATTAATATTTCATTGGCTGTGTCAATTACTGCTTTAATTTCCTTTAGTGAATCGTGTCCAATTATGGCATCAAACGATTTTAAATTTTCTAAATGATAAAATTTTAGCATTTTATCTGAATATGGTTTGAATAATCGTGCTTGAGAATAAGCGTCGATTTTAATATCTCCTGCTACGGATGATACGAAAAATGGTTTATCAACCTTGTGTGAAATTTTTGCATATTTTGGATGTATGTAATTTTTATTAGATCCAGTATCAATTAACATTTTGAGTGGTTCTGAAGCGTTACCATAGAATAAGAAGTAAGGCAACGCTGAGTTTATTCTAAAAAATTCAGCTCTGCTTCTTCAAAAGTTTCTCTGAAGTTATTACCTTCTTGTTTTTCAATTGTTCTGAAATATCGTTCGAATGACTGTTGCACATTGTCAACCGTTGTGTTATTCACGTTGTTGTTTACGTTTTCGAATGTTTGTGCAAGATTGGCATCTGCTATATGGTTAATGTTGTTTATGTTTCTGGCGTTTGTTTGGATATTATTGACTCTAGGTCGTTTTGGTGGTCTCACATTGTTTGAATTTGGACGATTTCCGTAATTTACTTGGCGAGTTCTGATAGATTGATCAACGTCCATCGGTTCTGGTGGAGGTTGACGTTGAAATTGATTAGATTGCATTTTTTGAAAGGGCTGTTGGTGCCTTGGAATGAAATTGTTAAAATTTCGATTTCCATACATTGGAGGTTTTGGGTAATGAGGCCTAGGTGGTGGCTGGGCATGTGTGTACCTTATTGGTGTTGGTGGCGGTAAGGGAATCATATTCCTTGGTGCCGTTGGTGGAGTGTATGTTCTCGGTTTTGTTAACATTTTTCTGCATTCAATATTTTGGAAAGAGATACAATAGCTGTATGCTCCTGCAAGCGATGTTGGCTCATAATTCCTTATGAACTTGTAAACGTCTCCATCGAGTCCTCTCATGAAAGCATCAATTGCTTTTTTGTTGTACATTTCAATTAAAGCTCTGGAAGCTTCGGGGTGTGTAAACCTTTCATCGGTATTTATTTGATTTGCGATGAGGGACAGTAATCTGTTCACCTCGTCGTAATATACTTCAAGTGAGCGGTTCTTCTGTTGCACGCTCATGAGTTGGAAGTCCAATGTTTCCAAGTCACGTTTTTCGCCGTAATAGGTGATCAATGTTTTTTTGATCAGGTTCCAATTTATGCCTACGTTTGAAGCGACGAGTGAGTCATTCGCTTCACCGCGTATTTTTCTACGAATGAATTTGCAGATCATGTGGTATTTATTTTGACGTTCGATGGTATCTGTACCTTTAGTTTGATAGAGTTTCACTAAACTGTCTACATCATTTAACCAGCTATTCAGTTCGCTGGGATCCCCAGTGAATGTTGGTAGATCTTTTACCAAATCGGGAATTTTTTCAAAAGTTTCAGGATTTACACTTGTTCCATCTGGCTTTGTGAAATAAAGCGGTGGATCAGAATAATCGATAAAAGTGGGGGCAATATTGCACGCTTCGAGTGCGGCAATGCGGTTGATAATTTGATCAAGTTCGGGTCTCGACATTTTCAATGTTAGAGATTGTAATGAATTAATTAGATTCTCCAGGATTTTTTCGTTAGTTTAAACACGTTTTTAACTTCACTTGATTGAGTTAGTAATATGTAATATTAATTTGCAATCGTTTTTAATACTCGTTTTTGATTTTTTTTCACTGTTTGAAATTTTCACTTACGATTTTTTATAATTCACTGTACTTACGGTACCATACGCATCCTGTTTCGGGCGTTGGATGTACGTCTTATGTTGTCTTTATCAGCTCCTCTAGCGGGCCTTATGTTGTTTTTCGCTCCTCTAACGGGCCTTATGTTGTTTTTCGCTCCTCTAACGGGCGATGTGTTGTTTTTTGCTGGGAAACCGGCTATGATATTCTTCCTTCTCAGTGTGATGGATGGTTCCTTTTTGTCCTGCGTGAGCTGCTAACTGCACAGGTGACTCGGGATCCTTTTCACACGGCTGCACTCGGCGATCAGGAAGTCTTTTTTAGTTTAGGATTTGGTGGTAACTTTCACTCTAACGTGGTTACTTTTCACTTGCACCTTAACTTTATTTTTCACATAGCGCGGTCCCTATTCGGGCGCCAGTTAACGCACGGTGTCCGGGAGAAGTGTTTTTAAAAAAAACTTAACTTTATTTCCATCGACCGGCGGAGTTAATAACCGTTCGGATTAGCGTCTGAGTATCAACTGAACTGTTTGGATGGATGCTGGTGCGCTGGTCCGTGTTGAATTATGCTGCGTGCTGAATAATGCTGCGTTGCAAATTATGTTGTGCGCGCTGCTTTGTGGTTTGTTTGTTTATCGGTCGTGCGTGGTTTGTTTGTTTATCGGTGGCGCGTTCTGCTGCGTGGCGTTTCTCGTGTTGCGCTGTCGTCTTAACTCCTTACTGCGCTGTCGTCTTAACTGATGTACTGATTCAAACTTAAGCTCCGTAGCGTTCAGGAACTTCACGACCATTCGAGCCAGTAACAGTGCCGCTAACAGTTCGGCTCGAGGGGTCGTGATGGCCTTCTCCTTCGGACTTCGTTTTTTCGGTAGGATCCGAGACTTGCTGCAAACAAGCTGCATCTTGGACTCCTCGTCGGTGAAAGTGCCCTGCACGTACAAGCAGGCACCGTAGGCTTGGTCGGATGCGTCAGCGAACCCATGTAGTCTCAGCTGGAACACATCCTTCCAGGAAATCCATCTCGGAACTCGGATTTCCCTCAGTGATGTCATCTCGGTCCGAAAGTTTCGCCACTTCTCGTCGATTTCGGTTGGGATGGAGTCGTCCCAATCGATTTGTAGTTCACCTACTTCTCGCAAGATCAGCTTCGCGTAGGTGATTACTGGGCCAAAGAATCCAAGTGGGTCGAATATTTTGGCCAGTTGACTCAGAAGTTTCCTTCGAGTCATTCCTTCTGGGTTGTCAAAGTCAGGAACGGACACCGAGAACCAGTCCTCCAACGGGTTCCATGTCACGCCCAGTGTCTTAACGATGGTCTTCGAGGTGTCGTCCGTAACCTCGAAAGTGTCTCCTCGTTGTTCTTCAGCTACACCTAAAACGATATCTGAATGGTTGGCGCACCACTTGTGAGCGCTGAAGCAGGCTTTCGCCAGTAGTCCTGTCACATCTCGCTGTAGTTGGCAAGCCTCAGCAAGGGTATCGGCACCAGTCAGGATATCATCCATGTATGTCTCCCTGTTGACCACCTCTGCGGCCCTTGGGAACTCATCGTGATGATCTTCTGCAGCTTGCTTCAGAGCCATGGTTGCTTGAAACGGGGAAGGTCCCAAGCCATACGTAACTGTCAGCAGCTCTCGCACCGTAAGTGGGTCGTTCCGATTGTACCTCCAAAAGATTCGCTGGTACCTTGTGTCATCCGGATGGACCACCACTTGACGAAACATCTTCGGAATGTCGAGTGTGAAGACGTACTGAAATCCTCTGAAACGAAGCAAAATTGCAGTAAGATCGTTCTGAACCGTCGGTCCAGTCATTAAAACGTCGTTGATCGAGACGCCGGTTGACGTCTTCGCTGATCCATCAAACACGACTCGCAGCTTGGTTGTCGTACTCGTTGGCCGCAGCACGCAGTGGTGCGGTAGATAAAACACCGATCCTGGGTCGTCATTCGGTGTTTCCACAATCTCGCGCATGTGTCCGAGATCCTCATATTCTCGGATGAACCGCGAATATTGCTCCTTTAAGTCCGGCTGCTTGTCAAGTTTTCGCTCCAAAGCCAGAAAACGTCGCAGCGCTGTGTCTCGCGAGCCGCCAAGCTCGCGTTTACGTTCGTTGAACGGATATCGTACTACATACCGTCCCTCCTCAGTTCGCTCGTGTGTGCGCCGGAAGTGTTCCAGGCACGCTTCGTCATCCGCCTTCGGGGAAGGGCGGAGCTCGTCGCAGGATTCTACCTTGTAGAAGTTCCTCAGCAGTTCGATGAGCGGCTGATCGTCAGCAGTTTGGCAAAGTGTACGCGCAACGACCGTCGTGTCGCTCGCGATCACACCTCCAGCGATCCAACCCAGCTTTGTGTATCGCAGCGCAGGTCGGTTCGGACCGAGTTCACATCGGCCGTCAAGCATCAGGTTCCAAAAACTTCCAGCGCCAATCAGCATATCGACAGGTCCTCTTCTGTTGAAGGTAGGGTCGGCCAGCACCTGTTCGCTCGAGATGGGTCACTGTGATATGTCGAAAGACTTCGTCGGAAGTTCCCCAGTGATTCGTGGTGTCACTAGGAAGTCTAACTCAGTTGTAAAGTCACTGGCACGAGACCTGATCGTCGTGCGCAGTTTACGGCAAAGACGAGTTCTATTGCCGTTCAGACCACTGACCGTGACGTCAGCGGGTTTTGTCTTAAGGGAGAGAAGGTTTGCAAATCGCTCGGTGACAAAGTTCATCTGCGAAGCAGAGTCTAATACCACTCTACAAGGGTAGGGAGAATCGCACAAACCATCCACTAAAACAATGGCAGTCGAAAGGACGGTCTGCTTCTCCGGTTCCACGTCACTCGCGCACAGGGTTGTCGGTGTTTCAGTTTGTACGTTGGCTGTTTGGGATTCTTCTATCACTGATTCACTAGATGTCGTTTGACCTACGTTAGTTGCAACCTGACTTGGGGAATCTTCATGGAGTAAGCTATGATGTTTCTTACCGCAACGACGGCAAGAACTGGATAAACATGCTCGCAATTGATGGCCTTTGGAGAGACAATTGAAGCAAACACCGCACCGTTTTGCAATCTCGAACCTTTCCTTAACACCTTTAGCCCTGAAAAGTTCACAAGCTCGGAGTTCATGAGCAGCACTGCATACTGGACACTTCGCTAACGGTTTAGGTTCACTCACTACCAGGATCCTTGCCACTGTTTTCGGCTTTGTACCTTCCGTCGATGTTTTCACGCTGGTATCGAGCTTCTCAGAAATTCGACACTGCTCCTCCAAAAACTCCATCATAGCGGCGTAGGAAGAAAGTAAGTTCTTCCTTTGTTTCGTCTCCCAAGCCACTCGCAACTTCTTGTCTAACTTACCAGCTATAAGGTTGACCAACATTTGCTCACCGAGACCACCTACCGGAAGGTTCTGATTCTTCAACGCCTCAACGTTTTTAGTGCAGGTGTCAATCACTTTACGAAGGCTCGAAGCATTGTCCTGGTTGATCTTGGGTAAGCTGAAAAGGTTTTCAATGTGCTTATCCACAACCACTCTTTTGTCTTCATACCGCTGAGTGAGAACCTTCCAGGCAGCTTCGTAGTCGTTGTTGTTTACCAGCTCATCGTCGATGATACCAGCCGCCTTTCCGACAAGGCAGTTTCGCAAATGAAAAAGCTTCAGGGCCGGTTCTTCTTGCTGGTATCGGTTCATCACCGTGGTGAACATCGCCTTGAACGAATACCACTTTTCGTATGACCCATCAAAGGTCGGTAGGGGCACTTGCAACGGAGGGAGGTAGGGCTGAGCCTGCTGCTGGGTCAGTGGGAGAGCAGGTGGAACGGCTACTTCAACTTTCGTTACGGCATCGAAACACGCGGTCAGTTTCAACGAAACGTCATTGAAACGTGTCTCAAATTCGATGTATTTGTCATTCTGCTCTTTGTCTTGGTCATCGTGCAGCGTTAACTCGTAGATTTTGTTCTGTATTTCGTTGCACTCGCTATAGATATTTTCTAAAGCCTTTTCCTGGAGTTGAAGGAAGCGCACGTTTTTTACGTTGAGGTTAGGCTGCTCTGCACTGTCACACAAAGCTGCACACACACGACTAAGCTTTCCACACACTGCTTCCCGTTGCTTCTCCAACACTTTCAGCTGTGCCTCCATTTCGTCGGAATTGTCTTCTACTAGCTGTTGTTGTGATGATGTTGGTTTCGGTGATGTCGTCCCACGCTTAACTGGTGTTCGTTTTAGCTTTTTCGATCGAGTAAATGGTGATGGCATCGTTCGTCACACATGCACACACACCATCAACGTCGTATCGAGCCGTTGCACAAGAATCCGCGCCAAGCTAAGCTGTCACACACACACGCGCATACACGTACACGTACATTCGCTTGCGCCACTGCGCAATTGCACACGAACCGATACCAAGCTGAACGCACTAACACACATTCACTTGCACCGGCACGCCATTTGCAACCGCTAAAACCCAAGCCAAACACTTCTCCTGAAAAGAACACTTTTCCCTTCTTGTTGTCTGGAATGCCCTCAGGCAGCTTCCGTCGAACAGCACTGACCGAAAACACTCGCGTTTACGGATACTGTTCGATCTGTTTGTCAGTAGTAACGCACCAAAAGTCACGTCACTGTAGGGCGTCTAGAGCCCTTAACACCCGGTCTCGGATGTTCCTTTGTACCGACTTTACGCGAGAAAGACAAACCACTTATCACAACACTGGGTAACTTTATCCGGTTCGAAGGACCACAATGTTGTGTCTCTAGCGGTGGACTGTAACTTGAGGGGGTGGGGTAGTAGGTTTTCTTTCACCATAAATCGGGAGCCCTCACGGAAAAGACGATCTTTCTTCGTTGATGTCGCATGCAAGACTAAAGTTCATTTATTATCACTTCAATGTGTGCGTGTCGCACTCCGAATTCTACTGTCACAAAAATATGCAAACCCAAGCAACAACCCAATCCCTGTGACACATGTCAATTTGCCCAAGCAGCAAACGCAATGCGCAACTCGCACAACAACGGTTTTTACAAGGTTTTTTTAACAAGGGGTTTTTCTCTGTGTCTTCGCACGTGCTCAATTCTTTCTGTCCCGTTGACAGCTCTTGCCCAGGGTGTCTCTAGATGAGATGGCTCAAACTCAAGGTGTGTAATTTATTGTTGTATCTTGTGATACAATATATATTTTATTCCTTTTCTAATTGTACACGTCTTTTGTGCCCGAGCCTGCAACGAAGAGTGCGCGGTTTTCTTGGCGTCCCCAGAAGCTGTCAAGCTTCAACCCGTTTATAACCCTACGCTCACGTCTCCAACATCCCCCTGCTTTAATTGCGATAATCGCTCATCCAAACAGGCTGCTTCTTTAATCGTGCTGATCGACGTGGAGCTGCATCCGAGCAGGTCTGCTGAGAGTTGTCGTTATCAGGCTCAACATGTTCCGTAGTCGTCGACGGAACTAAAGATGAGGATGCCGGCTCGATACTTCCAGGCATGTCCCAGGCATCCAACAATACATGCAGTGGAAGCTGTGTTTGCTGACGGTCGTCCGCTGCATGTCGTATTCTAAGCTGGTTTACGTGGTATCGTAGAGACCTACCGCAGATGTCAATCATGTACATCACGCTTCCCAGACGATCAGTCACTACTCCGGATACCCACTCCCAGCCATTCCGATGGTATCTTTTCACGTAGACCTTGTCGTTTACGCAGAAATTCCTTCCGACGATAGTGTCATTCACCGCTGGTTGTCTAGCAAAATTACGAGAAGATGGTCGCAAAAGCTCGAGAGCGGTTCGAACTTTCCTATTCAGCATCATCTCCCCCGGCGATTTCTGCTCCAGCGTCTTGTTCGGCGTGGTTCTGTATGCCAACAGAAATTCATCAAGGGCCTCATGCATTCCACCATTTCCTTCGCGGATCTTTTTAACAGCTCGCTTAAAGGTGTCCCCGAACCTTTCAGCCTGCCCGTTCGATTGCGGATGATACGGCGCAGTTCGCACATGATGGATACCGTTCTGTATGCAGAAGTCCCCGAACTCCGAACTGGTAAACTGCGTACCATTGTCGCTGACAATCGTCTCTGGCATACCAAACCGTGCACACAGTCCTCGTAATATCTTAACCGTTACTTGTGCAGTTGTATGCTTTGTCGGTATTATTTCTGGCCATTTGGAATACGAGTCTACTGCCAGAAAATAATACTCTCCCTCGATGGGCCCGGCGTAATCAATATGAATACGCTGCCAGGGAGCGGTCGATTTTGGCCAATCCACCGGTGCACAGTGCTCTGGAGACTTCGCTGCACTTGCACACGGTTGACACGTTTTAACAACGTCCTCGATTTCACTGTCCATCTTTGGCCAATAAACGTATCCTCTTGCTAGTGCCTTCATACGAGTTACCCCAGGGTGTCCTCTGTGCAAGAGCTTCAGCACTCGATCTCGCATGTTTGCTGGAATCACAACCCGTTCTCCGAATAAGAGGCAATTTCCCACAGTGGATAAGGCCTCCCGCCGTACGAAGAATTGTTTCAGCTCTACACTTTTCTCTTCACCCATCGGCCAACCATTCTGGACGAACTGGAACACCTTCCGTAACATAGAATCTGTTTGTGTACCACGCTCCAAATCCTTGAAATTCAACGGCAGGGCTTGAGTTGCACTCGTCACCAGATGATTCATATCATCTTCAAGCTGGATACTAGCAATAACGTAATCCTCTTCTGGCTTTTCGTGACGATTCATCAATCTCGAGAGGATGTCCGCATTGCCAAACTTGTCTGTCGCTACGTATTCTATAGTGAAATCGTAAAGAAGAAGCGCTAATGCCCAACGCTGAAGCCTGTTCGCAGTGTACAACGGAATTCCTTTACGTGAGCCGAAGATTCTGAGGAGAGGTTGGTGATCAGTTTGTAGCGTGAATTTACGTCCGAACAGCATGCGGTGGAACTTCGTCACAGCGAACACAATTGCGAGACCCTCGCGATCTGGCTGACTATAGTTCATTTCCACCTTCGTTAACGCTCGCGCGGCATGCTGGATAACCTTTACACGCCCATCCGGAAACCGATGACTGATGGTAGCTCCCAAACCTACTGATGAAGCATCCGCTGACACGATTATATCCTTCGACGGATCATAGTGGGTCAGAAGTAGGTCGGAACTCAAAATCTCCTTAAATCTCTCAAAAGATTTCTGGCATTCGGCTGTCCACTTGAATTCGCCTCCCTTTTGCAACAAAAGGTCTAGAGGATACCGCAGATCTCGCATCTGTGGTACGAATTTCCCATAATAATTTATCGCACCAAGATACGATCGAACCTCACTCAGCTGCGATGGCGCTGGCATTTTCAAAATGGCTTCTATTTTCGACGGGTCCGGTCGTAGGCCTTGCCCATCCAGCAGATGTCCCAGGTATCGTATTTGGGGTTTCAAAAAGGAACATTTTTCCACACGTAGCCTAAACCCAAACTCCTCGATCCTTGACAAAACAGCTTGCAGATTCTTCAGATGGCTTTTCACATCTGCACCACCTACGATGATGTCATCCATATAACCCGCAACACCTTCCAGCCCACTCAACATAGAGTCCACGATCTGCTGGAATGCACCAGGTGCTGTTTTTACCCCCGGCGGTAGTCTGTTGAAACGGTAAAGCCCCTTGTGAGTGTTAATAGTTAACAACTCACGACTTTTCTCGCATACTTCCACTTGCAGGAAGGCCTCAGCCAAATCGATTTGGCTAAACACTACCGACTTCCCAATGGCTGTGAAGATGTCTTGAGGAATCGGCAACGGGTACTGGTGTGGCTGAAGTGCGTCATTAAGACCGGTCGAGTAGTCGCCACAAATTCGAACGGTTCCGTTTGCTTTCCTCACCACTACAATGGGTGCAGCCCATTCTGAGGAATCGGTTGGTGTAATAATACCGAGACGCTCCAACCTTCCCAACTCATCTTCGACCATTGTCTGCATCGCATACGCCACAGGGCGTTTCGGGCGGAAAACAGGGTTAACATTGTCTTTCAGCTGCAAGCTTACTTTTACCTTGTCACACCGACCAAGCTCGCTGGAGAATAACGCAGGAAATTGTTCTAAAACGGCCGCACCAGCATCTTTAGTGGAACTTATGATGTTGCAGAAGGCATCAAGTGGCTGTTTCCACAATCCGAAAACATCCATACTGTCTGTTCCAAATAACAACAGGTCCTCTTCCACAACACGCACTAACACCTGCTTACGCCGTCCATTGACTTCCATAATACCTTTCCATTCTCCCAGCAGCTTGAGTGTCTCACCATTTTCCGTCTTGGCTGACACTGTTGCACTGTCTAATTTCGGACTGCCTATTTGACGCCACGTACCCCTCGATATTATAGTGATATCGGCACCGGTATCTAACTGCAGTTGCAACCTACGTCCGTTTAAAATTACATCTACGTATTTGCGTTTGGCCTGGATTTTGTTAACCGTTACCACCTTAACGTTTGCGTTGCGAGACCGATAGCGGAAACGATTACGGTTCGCCGTCTTACAAAATCCCTCCTTATGGCCTACCTTATTGCAGTCCTTACATGCGTGCGTAGCAAATGAGCATTCCCTCGCGAAGTGTTTATCACCACACAGCCAGCAACTTACTGCTTTTTGTTCTTTATCACGCACAGGATTGCTGCGAAAATCTTTGACGCTTTTCCTAACAGCCCGTACCTCCTGCGAAGCGGTAGATATCAGCTTGCTGTCTTGGCGCAGGTTTAGCAGGCGTTGAGATTCACCACATAGTTGGTCCAGCGTTATGTTTACGTTGTCTTCCATCTTAGAGAGCAACCGTACTCGAATATCGGCATCCGCATCTCCCTTGAGTCCACACACGTATAACAAACATTTAATCTCCTCCTCTGCAATCCCCGCCAACTTAGCTTCCACGACCTTTTTATTAACACGGCACGCGTACGCTCGGTACTCCTCGTGTGACTCTTTCACCATCTGCAGGCACTTAAACCGTTTGCACACGGTAGATTCGCGGTCTCCAAACAGCTTTTTCAGCTTCTCCACGGTGGTGGTGAAATCGAAATCCTTCGGCTGTTTTGGCATGATGGAGCTTATGTAGCGCTCGTGCTCCGCTACACCTATCTTCCGAAGAAGAAGACGAAGCTTTGTTCCATCATCCAACCGTTTCGCGTCATCCAGGAATAACCCTTCATATCGAACAAACCAGCCTTCGAAGTTTGTTTCCTCTGTATGATGAAATTCCTTGATCTGTCCGGCGATGGCGTCTATCGCTTTTTCAGGACATTCGCTGTCCTTTGCCTTCATCACCGACATCACGCTGTTCAACAGCTGCTGTTGCTGATTTAACATTTGCTGCTGCTGCTTGAACATCTTTACGATCCATGCCGCGTTCGGTTCTACCGGTGTAGTCATTTTATATAACTCGTCGCCACTGTTGTATCTTGTGATACAATATATATTTTATTCCTTTTCTAATTGTACACGTCTTTTGTGCCCGAGCCTGCAACGAAGAGTGCGCGGTTTTCTTGGCGTCCCCAGAAGCTGTCAAGCTTCAACCCGTTTATAACCCTACGCTCACGTCTCCAACATTTATGTTATTAAGGTTAATAAATTTATAACTGTTTACACCATTAACTTTTAATTTCCATTTATTACAATATTTTGAATATTTTTTGAGGGCTGAATTAAGTGCTTTAATAATTGGTTTTGTTTTGGTGTTTTGGTGTAAGCTGATGATTTAGTGTTACCTATGTGTTTGCACTGCATCGGCCCTTGCCTGTTGGAGTAATAATTCCAACGAACTTTACAATGTTTAAGCGCGGTTATACAACGCAGTTTGGCTAGATCGACAGAGCCCTTAGAAAAGTGTAGTAGATAGGTGGCGTGCTCATCGTACTTTTTGTTGCGAACGTTCAGTTTCTTAACAGAAACTGGTTTTATGCCTTTGTCGATAACTATTTGCTAGTTTTACTGAATTTCTCGCTTTATTTCTGCGGTTTTCTCTCCTTGCTTCTCGACCACGCGGTTGTTGGACACTCTCACTCTTCTTCTTCTTCCTTTTCTTCTTCTTCGTCCATGTCATGCATTTGACATTTGTCACACTTTGATTTCGGGATCCAACCACCGTAGATCACGTGGATGACATTCACGAACATTCTGGCCCCTTCAGAACTACTGTTCTGACCCTATACAGGAACTGGTAGAATGCTGATCTTCGCCACTGGACGAGTGTATTGACCATTCTTTGTTTGTAGTGTCACCACCCTTACAACGCCATCAGTACCGGGATGAGTCTTCACTATGCGAGCCATAGGCCATTCCATTGGCTTAGGGGTTTCGTCGCGTAGAATCACCAGCTGACCTTCTTTGATTGTTGTAGGCTGCTTGAACCACTTGGATCTCGGTTGTAGGGTAGACAAGTATTCTGAGGTCCACCTTTTCCATAATTGTTGATATAGCTGTTGTACCAAGTGCCATCGTTTAAGTCGGTTAACAGGGATGTCGTCATAATCTGCATCAGGTACAGATTTCAGGCAGGATCCGGTGGGGAAGTGGCCTGGCGTTAGTGGTTCGTAATCGCTGGGATCATCGCTCAGGGCAATTAGCGGTCGAGAATTCAGGCACGCTTCGATTTGAAACAAAAGGGTTTGCATATCATCGGCATGGAGAGTGGTTTTCCCAAGCACCCGAATGAAATGCTTCTGAGCCGAATGAATTGCCGCTTCCCATAACCCACCAAAGTGCGATGCCTTTGGAGGATTAAAGTGCCATTGAATTCCTTGTGAAGCACATTCCTGCAACAGATCCGTTTGTAGAGTATCGCTCGACATCAATGCTCTCAATTCGTTCGACGCTCCTACAAAATTTCGCCCATTATCGCTGTAGATGTACTGGCACAGTCCTCTTCGAGATACAAATCGGCGAAATGCTTGAAGGAATTTTGCTGAACTGAGATCGGCTACCAATTCTAGATGAACTGCTTTTGTGCTGAAGCACACAAACACAGCAACGAATGCTTTACCCGGAGCGGCACGACGATGAATTGGAGCGAGGTTTATAGGTCCCCAGAAGTCAACACCTGCTGTATAAAAGGGGTGACTAGGTGTTGCACGTGTAGATGGTAGATCTGACATCAATTGTTCAACAAGTCTAGGGCGAGCTCGTGCGCATGTGATACAGCTGTGTACCACTCGTTTGGCCAGGGATCTGGCCCCTATGATCCAATACCTTTGTCGAAGTAGGTTTAGTAGCAACTGCGGTGCTGCATGAAGATGTCTCTCGTGGTATTCGCGGACGATGAGCAGAGAAATAGGATGTGATGATGGTAACAAGATTTGATGCTTGCCGTCGTAAGGTTGTTGAGTGTTCGGTAGTCTGCCTCCAACACGAATAAGATTTTCTGAAGATACGAAAGGATGAAACCATTTCAGTCGAGAGTTTGAAGAAACATGATGATCTTTCTCGAGTTGTGACAATTCCTTTGCAAAAGAATTTCGTTGGATGGCATGTAGAACTCGATGTTCTGCTTCTTCGAGTTCGTGGGATGAAATGACAGTATTGAACTGTCTGTAGTCTGTTGTGTTTCTCAGTTTGCCATTCATTCGTAAGCAGTATGAAACCACTCGTAGTAGACGTGGGTAGCTCGAGAACTTTGCAGTAAGTTGATCTATGAATGGTGTTTCTTGTGGAGACGTACACATGACGGTTGTATTATCAAACGATGAACGAGCCTCTGACAATGCTTCATTAAGTCCATCAGAAGAGGAGTTTGATGCTGGCCAGTCGTTCTGAGATGATGATAACCATGACGGTCCATTCCACCACAAATCGGATGCGAGAAGTTCGGTTGCGTGCAATCCTCGAGATATACAGTCTGCAGGATTTTCTAGTCCAGATACGTGGTTCCACATAGTTGGCTTCGTAGCATCCTGAATTTTTGAAACCCTGTTGCCGACGAAAACGTTCCATTTTTGTGGTGATGCCTTTATCCAATGGAGTACGACCGTACTGTCAAGCCAAAAATAGCATTCTGCAGGTAGATGAATGGATGACCGAAGTTTAACGTATAGATCCGCAGCTAACACAGCTCCGCATAACTCAAGTCTCGGAATACTTAGTGTTTTGAGGGGAGCAACTCGTGACTTTGAAGCTAGAAGCGCTATCTTGATTGTTCCGTGTAAATCTATCGATCGTATATAAGCGCAAGTTCCATAGGCAACCTGGGATGCGTCGGCAAAGATATGCAACTGAATCGATGTAGGGTTTGCTATGATTACACATCGCGAAATCCGCAACTCGTTCAGGTTTGGTAATGTTGACACGAATGAATTCCACAATAGTTGTATGTCCGGTGGCAACTCCTGGTCCCAGTTAAATGCAGTGCAATCAGCATTTCTAAGTGTCCACAGCTTTTGCATGAAAACTTTAGCTAATGTTACCACTGGTCCTGCTAAACCCAGAGGATCATAAATACGGGCAATTAATGAGAGCAAAGTTCTTCTTGTAAGCTGTACAGTTGCTGTTGCTGGTTTGAGGTCAATATTGTATCGCAAAGTATCCGATGCAGGTTCCCAAAGCAAACCTAGAGTTTTGATGACGTGGTCGCAGTTAAACTCTATCGAAGTGCTTATAGCGCGATGTTCTGGCGGTACTTGTAGAACAGTTTGGTTGTTTGAAGCCCACTTCCGCTATTGTAGACCTCCTTTTCCCAATAATGAAGTTAATTGACGAACTAGTTCAGATACTTCGGAAACACTTGCTCCGCCAGAGAAAAGATCGTCGACGTAGAAATCTCTCTTAAGAACGGTTGCTGCTAATGGATAGGATGTTCCTTCATCGTTTGCTAGTTGTATTAACGCTCTTGTGGCAAGGAAAGGAGCACTAGCTGTTCCATACGTGACCGTCTGTAATTGATACGTTTCTAAAGGTTGATCTGGACCGGGTTTCCACACTATGAGTTGCAAAGGTGTATCTCTTGAATCTACGAGTACTTGACGATACATCATTTTAATATCTGCCACTAACATTATTTCCCGCATTCGAGCTCCTATTATGATCGATCTGATGTCTTCTTGAACTGTAGGACCTACCAAGAGTGCGTCATTCAAAGATATGCCGCTAGACGTTTTGCAAGAAGCATCAAATACAACTCGCAGCTTGGTTGTGGTCGAGTCTGATTTCATAACTGCATGATGTGGCAGATAGTACTGTTGCACAGAAGGGTTGTTGTATTCTGTTTCATGAATGCGTTTCATGTGCCCAAGTTGAATGTATTCCTGCATGAAAGATGAGTACTGCTTTTGGAGTTCGGGTTCGCGTTTGAAACGAGCAAGTAGATATGACAATCGACGAACCGCCATATTTCGGTTACGTGTGCAGTAGGATCTTCTTCAACTTTCCAAAATGTTTCCATGAGACTTTGTATATCGTCTACAGTTGTTTTGCAGTGGTTAACGATGATGGAATGTGGATACTGTACTGATTCGGTCGTTGCTGTTCCAGAAATTACCCATCCTAGACGAGAGTTTGATAATGTTGGTAAATTATTCCCAAGTCGTATGGTTTGTTGAAATTGAAACACTTCAAAGAATATTTCAGCACCGATGAGTACGTCAATTTGATCAGAACGGTAAAACGCAGGATCAGCAAGATGTATGTTGGATGGAATATTCAGCGATGTTGCATTCACTGTCGTCGTGGGAATGTTGCCGGCTATGATGGGTAACGAAATTGGCTCTCGGCGACCGTACATACGCTGAGCTAGTTTATTTGTTATAAGGCAGGTTTCACTTCCGGAATCAAGGAGAGTACGCGCTGTATGCTCCATGCCTTTCTCGTCAATCAAAATGATTGAAGCAGTAGCCAGCATACAGTTCGTTGCTTTTGTCCCAATGATGTACAGGTAACCGACTGAATCGGTGTCACAGGATCAGCTGAAATATCGAGTTCATTAGGTTGGGTTAGTTGTGGTATCTTTGAAGATTGTCCTCTCGATGAGTTTGTTTGTGAGTTGATGCACAGTAGGGTGTGATGACGTTTACCCCAGCTTCGACAGTTACTCGATGATTGACAGCTTTGGGATCGATGTCCTTTTCGTAAACAGTTGCGGCGAAGGGACTTCCTGCGAACAATGTCTTCTTTTTCGGTCAAGGAACATTTTTTAAATTCGCTGCAAGTGTATATCGGATGGTTTTGTGAACAAAAACCACATCGCGATTCGTATGTTGCTGCCATAATGTTGACAGCTCGTTGTGTAGCTCGCTTTGGAGCTTCAGTGTTGCTAGATGGCGAGAGAGAATCAAGCACTGTGATTCTTCGATGTATGAATGAGATTAGATCAGCATATTTCACGTTGGTGATAGATGCTCCAGCTTCCTTCCAGCTTCGTAGAGTTGTTGGATCCAACTGATGCGACAATAAACGGATGAGCAGAGTGTCCCAGTACTCGGTTGGTTCTCCCAATTGTTTTAAAATCTTCACATTCGCGTCGAAGCTATCTACCAGCTTGCGTAGATCCGTCGATGATTCTCGCTTAAGAATGTCAGATTTGAACAATGCTTCAACGTAGTTTTGTTTCAGTTGGTCGGAGTTGTTAAAGTGGTCGAGAAGAATGTTCCATGCTGTTATGTAGTTGTCCCCGTTGATGGGAACGCTCTGTATTAACTGCAAGGCAGTTTCGGTCAATGAGGATCGCAGGTAATAAAACTTCTGTGTACTGTTAAGGGTCGTTGACGCATGCACCATCGTTCCAAACAGGTCATGATAATGAAGCCAATTGGTTTGCTTGCCGTCGAACATCGGGAGTTTTACGTCGGGCAGTTTCACTTGAGCCATCATGTTTGTCACGTGAGATGGTGAAAACGTATCCTTAGCGGTGTCTTTTGCTGTTTTTTTCACCTTCTCCTCCAGAAACCCCTTCGTTTTGTAATAGATGCATTCGGTTTCCGCACGCTTCTTCAAATGCTGCTCGAAGAAATCTTCATCTAAGATTTCCAGCTCATCCTGCACCTTGTTATACTTTTCCCACAGTTTTTCAAGGGATTCCAAGCGTACATTTACTTCGCTGTTGTTGGATTCCTGAAATCGTACAACAAAGGTTAGAATAGCGTCTACGGATCGTTCGATGCTCGTTCGTTGTTTTGTTAGGAGTTTCACTCGGCGTTGTTCTGCCATGATGATGCGTCACGCTATCCGGTTCGAAGGACCAAAATGTCGATAACTCTTTGCTAGTTTTACTGAATTTATCGCTTTATTTCTGCGGTTTTTTCTCCTTGCTTCTCGACCACGCGGTTGTTGGACATTCTCCCTCTTCTTCTTCCTTTTCTTCTTCTTCGTCCATATCATGCATTTAACATTTGTCACACTTTGATTTCGGGATCCAACCACCGTGGATCACGTGGATGACATGCACGAACAATGGACATGTGGAAGATTTGTGTCCCAAGGAACATTTAATGCACACCGGCGCGCTCTGTGGCAGTTTTCAGCTCCATGTCCAAATCTTTGGCAATTTTTGCATTGCATAGGACCAGGTTGTCCGGAAAAGTAACGCCAAGTGACCATTTGATGGTTGAGAGCCGTGATTGTTTTTAAAACACTCATGTCTACTGAGCCTTTGGTGAAGTGCAACAGGTACAATGCCTGCTGGTCATACCGCTGTTGCCTGATGGGTAGCTTATTTATAGCTAACGGGTTGATTTTTTCTTGCTGCAGAAGTTCTTTAAGCTCTTCAGTTGGCATGTCGATTAGGCCTTTTAAGACGATTTTGGTCGTTTTGTCCTCGTGTAGTTGGTAAGAGTGGAACTCCGTGTTTGTCGATTTTAGCTTTTGGCAAACTGCTTTGAAATCTGCTGTGGTAGTGGTGCGGACTATAATACCTTTGTAGGTAGTCGCTGTTGTATAGCGCATGACACCAGATGCCATGATCTTCTTGTGGATGTCCGGAACATTAGAGCTGGCGACCGTTATTGGTGGTGGTGCGTGCTCTGGCTTGACGTTGCCGGACGGTTTGGGTCTGGTATGAGTGATGTCGATCTCGTTGTCATCAAGCGATAGTAACGATGCGTATGGATTTGCTGCACACTGTTGTATGTTTGGCAGTAATCTGCGTTTCGGCCTGGTAGCAGTTCTCATGGGGATCGGCCGCTTTTTATTTTTTTGGGAGCTATGACCCATCGTGGGTAAGCTCGTTATTATCTGTTATCACCTTTTGTTGTCTGTGGTTTTGCACTTTCGTAGCCTCGATTTTTACGTCTACACGCAGTGGAGGTTGGATAGCGACTGGTTGATAATGTGTCATTGGAGCCCTTTTGTCTTCATGGTGATTGTTTACACCTTCCCTTTCTGGCGCGGGTGGAGAGATTTTCACATGAAGCATTCTATGGTGCTTACCTTTGCACCCGTCTATGCCGCATGGCCGTGTGGACTTGCAATCTTCTATTTTGTGCTCATTCGCTTTCAAACAACCATGGCATAAATGTTTGCTTTGATTGATCTTCATTCGTTCTGCTGGAGTTTTTGTGGTGAATGCATAGCATTTGACCGTAATGTGCTGTTTATTACATATCAAGCATCTCTTTGCACCTTTGGATTTCCTTTCGAAATCCTTACCCCCTTTTACTGGTTTCGCAAAACCCCTTGATGGGGTTGGTTGCTCATGAAGATATACCCCCCCCCTCCCCTTTTTGTGTATGTGCTGACATTGTTTCCAGCATATTGGCCGTTTCTGCATAAGGCCTCAGTCAGTTGCATAGTTTGTCCACTGTTTGGACTTTCGAAAGTGACTCCGACTGAGTCATATATCTGGCCCTTTTGTTTTGTAGGGGTTGTGGTAATTTCGCCACTAAGTCCTTTACCAACGTATGGTCCCTAAGATAACCTGGTTCGTTCATCAGATTCACTATCTGGATGAAATTTTCCAGAGCGTTCACCATTTCCCCAATTATGCTTTTGTGGTCTCCTCGGATTTTATACAGGTTGTTTCGTAACGCAAGGTATACGAGGTCTGTTCTTCCGAAAGATTTCTTTAAACGTGTCATTATTTCTAGCACGTTTTCTGCGTCCATCATTAACTGCCGGACACTCTTTAGCGCCTTTCCGTGTAGGGATTGTCTGAGACGGGAAAAAATTTTCCCGTTCAAACGTCTGTTTGAAATTTGGCCATTCTACAGGATCGCCTCCGAATTTAGGAAACTGCATCAGTGATTGCCTTTTCAATAGAGTTTCCATGTGCGTGCCCTGTTTATTGTTTTCGACCAGTGTCGTTACAACCTGCAGGAAGGCTTGTAGTTGCTCTTGGGATTGCTCTCTATGACCTACTATCAGTTCCTTGAAACTTGTCTCGAGTCCCTCTGTATCCTTTGTAACCTTGCCCTTATCTGTTCCTGATATCTCAAACGCCTAGAGACGATTGATCTCGTAAGCGATTTTCTGGCACTTCACACATAGCCAATGCTCGCTTGGCTCAGGTTTGCGCGTCAATTTTACGCAAACCAAATGGAAACAACTGTCACATTCGGAACAGTCGACCATTGTGTTGCCGGGAGTGTCTTCCTTCTCACACAACCGGCAACTGCCAAGTGGATTCATCACAAACGCGTAAGGCATTTTGAACGATTTGTATTTTCCCCGATTATAATAATGGAAAAGACTTCACTTACCGCGATCCGATGTCGGGCTTTTAATACTTTTCCTATGTGGTTCCGGGATATCTAGGACGATAACCGTTGTCTGCCTTCCTCGTGGAATGTTTCGCTTCCGCTTACACTTCAGTCGGAACTTAAATTGTTCACGTTAATGCGCCTTGTTGCTGTGGTATTCGGTTTGAATCGTTCTTTCGAATTGTGATATCAAGCCTGACTATTTTCTCATTATTTTCCTTCCCTAATGGACCTTTTATCTGGACCCTTTTATTTGAGTCTTAAAGACTACACAAGTAGATGGATGCACGGATGTCCGCTAGGATAGCCTGCAGCTGGGTTAAACCAACCTCATAACGCCGCCAACGGAACGGCCAGCAGTTCCTCTAACTCGGTCGCTAGAGCTGTTTTCGCTGCTGGGCTTCACCCCATGTACAGTGCCAACGTATCAGCGATGGCCTGTTCAGCTTCATCCAGCTGGTAAATGAAGGTCGAAAATCAGTTCATTTCTTTTTTTATTATTATTCTTTTTGTTTTCACTAGGGTAAAAGGAGAGAAAGAGAGAAAAAACGAATGATTCACTGCACGCATTGCACTTCTTAAGTTTAGCACTATGAGTGTCACTTTGGTCCAATGTTGGCCATTGGCCTTTCACTTCACTGGTAATTCCATTAGGAAGGCAGACTGGTATTCACCTTTCACTGCTGTTCTTTTAGGCGACAGCACGCCTCGACCGCGATGTTCGATCGGGTGATGTTACAACGCGCGCGAACACTGTAACCTCCTCTCTGGAGCCACCATGTTGTTGCTACGGGAACAACAGTGGACGTAAAACGTCCCTGTTGGTGAATCGGCCACGCGAAGGTATGGCCGATTCGGAAAAGGAGTCGCGCACCTTCCTCGTTGAATCGACGGATGCAACGTACCTCGCACAGCTCAGACAAGTGGCTTCATTCCCGGATTACCGGGCGATCTTCCAAAAGTGGACCTGATGGGGCGGTCGCGATTCTTCTAATTCCTCCGAGGGAGCAGTAGGTACTATTAGAGCACTGGCCCGAATTCCGTAGGGAGGACGAGGTCGAATCTTTTGCTGACCAACGCCTGGACACTGGCTTCTCTCCTAGCTTCCGACGAAGTGGTAGACACCGCTGAGGTGTCGGATCCGGTCTTCGGAGGGGAGCAAGGGGAAATTTCCGGAGGGTTCTCACAATCACGATTCCTAGTAATTTCCGTCGGAGTGGTAGACACCGCTGAGGGGTCGAATCCGTTCTCCGGAGAAAAGAACCTTGAAAACTCTTACGAAGTGTTCGGTTCGCCAGTTAAGAATTGTGTCCTCTTTATTGAATAAGTTGATTTCTTATGTTAATAATCTGTGATATCAGGAAAAGAAAACTTTAGCAGTGAAAAACACACGTCCGTTCCGATTACACTGGGATGTATTAGATGTATACATCAACATCTTATGTACAAATTTTGGGGTACCTTAGAACGTGACGAAAGATCATTCTTTCTTGTTTAACTATTTCCTTTCCAGCTTGTGTTTACGTATCCTAACTTAAGCATAAGAGTTTTAATTGTGCGACTTGCAAATCGTCCGGCGTTCGCGTAGGGTTATATCGTCACGTATCTATTGTGCTACCGCCGCATTATGCTATAGTTTAACTCACTATCGTAGTCGAAAACCACGCTTGGAGCGCAGGTATCGTTGATCGCGCACCTCAGTTCAAACCCATGTTTATAATGTTTGTTCATTGATCGGGAACACTTGCGTTTCACATAATGTAAACATTCATCGCGCTGGACGTACTTGCCGTTTGTCACATGCTGTAATGTAAACGTTAATCGCGCTGAACGCGTATGTTGAGGCGCGCATTGTTCTGTAAACATTTTCGATGCTCTAGCATCGCGCTAAAGGTGTTGCGTACGCCACACTGTATCCGTTACCTTCTTTTTTTCTAGCGTTGTTGCGTTCGCAACATTCAGGATCTTAGTAGCCTTTTCTATAATGACCCAATCTTCTTCCTCTAGCCTGGATTAAATTTTCAATGTAGCAATACAAGATGCTAACGGAATTCTGTTCTGTTTGAAGCGATCTAGCATTTGATACGTGGAATTCCATGGGGTAGAACAACCCTGTTTTATTTTTAATTGTGGGTGATTGTAATTGGTTTGCATTTCAGACAACTTTTGGGCAGCTTTTGAACATTTCTTGAAATGCGTTACGATGCTTTTTACATTTTCCGTTGTAGATTTTATCTTTCGCAGGGCTTGTTGAACAACCAAATTCAAAGTGTGAGCGCCACAGGAAGATGTGGCAGGTTTAAGATTGCTGCAGCTGACTTTATATTGGTGGCATTATCCGTCACCAAAGCGAATAGTTTGCTGGTAATTTTAAAGGTGTCGGTTATATTCGTTATCCAGTCAGCTATATTACTTATATAGCTATAGAAAATGTATTCGTATGGCTTATAGAAAATTCCGAACATTCCAATAAATACGAACACAGTTCAAATTTACTAACCATAAAATGGGCCGTCATTGCACAAAAATTCACATTGTTAATGCTTGTCCAACAATCTGCTGTCAATGCAATATTTGAAGCCGGTTCCAGACGGTTCCGACGGTTCCAGACAGTTCAGATGGTTCCGACGGTTCCGACGGTTCCGGACGGTTCCGATGGTTCCGACGGTTCCGATGGTTCCGACGGTTCCGACGGTTCCGATGGGTTCGGACGGTTCCGGACGGTTCCGGACGGTTCCGGACGGTTCCAGGTGAAACCAACGATTCCTTTTCCTCGGAATCGGAACTGGAATGACATCGGTCGGAACTGGATCGGAATCGTGGGTACGTTCCAGGGAACCCATCACTACTTCGCATCGACACAAGTTACGCAGATCATTTCCGTTTTATCACCATCGCGCTTGTCCAATCCATTTACCATGTGCTTATATATGATCTTTTCCAAATTCATATGGCTAAGATGCGCTTATGCCAAAGCTCGTGACACTTTAAGATTTTTTGAAACGAATACATGACCGAACCGCTTTCCTTCTTACGATAAAACTCCATTTCATACTAAAGACCAATACGATTACCACGCACGTGCACTTCTGAACCACGAATAATTTGGTAGGGATGGGCAGAGCCGACCTTTTGCCGTATCGGATCTGCCCGGAGCGCTCCGCCCCCTGTGTCGAGTCCGGATCATGATTCCGCGCTCCGGTTTTTTTATCTGGGGGGGAAAGGGGGGTGGAGCAGGGCCGGCTGGGTTTGTATGTGCAAATGAAGATTTTGCCATATGAAGACCGGCACCGCACCCTGTGGCAGGAAACATACTGATCCCATATGACCCGTATGAGCCGTATGACCTGTGAGGTAGGCGAATATGCACCATTACCGAAGGTAACATTTGCATTACCAAAGCAAAGTATTGCTTGCTTTACCAAAGCCGAAAAATCATTATCAACCCATGTTTTCACCTCTTCACTATAAATCAGAAAAAACGTATGTATCTAAATCAAGTATCAATTAGAGAATCAAGAAAAAAAATCTGTATCAAAACAAACTCCGGACTCGTTTTTGATTCCGGAATCGTTTTGATTCCATATCGCTATCGGGATAATTCACCACATTTCCACTGGAATAACTCTTGACTTTAACTATCCATTTGCTTCCGATTGTTTTCTTTTCTGCAGGCAGTTTGACCAACTCCCATGTACAATTTTCAGCATGTGAATTCAGCTCCTCTAACATGGCTTGGAACCATTCCGAAGAAGACAAAGCTTCT
Source organism: Anopheles stephensi (assembly GCF_013141755.1). Taxonomy (NCBI): domain Eukaryota; kingdom Metazoa; phylum Arthropoda; class Insecta; order Diptera; family Culicidae; genus Anopheles; species Anopheles stephensi. The sequence continues at coordinate 42,996,298 of NC_050202.1, forward strand.
GTAACGTTTCGCGGCTCGTCATAGTCAGCTTGCGCAAGACTAGTTTCTTCCAACAGTCGCTTAGGCGGTATGCCTCTTGTTGACCCCTGGGACCGACGAACATTTTTCACAAGTGCAGGACTACTACCATGATCTGAAGCGTTATCAATTTCTTCATGACTGTCGAAGTACTCATCATCTTCTTCCGTTGAACCTTGGACGGCAACATGGTCAGCTCCATTTTCTATCATCATTGGCTGTTGCTTAAACGAGACGATGATTTCTTTGGGTACAGTTACTTCATCGGAACAAGACTCACCATTTGTTTCAGACTCTGCAATCAGTTCAAGGAATTTAGCATCCCTACTGATGGTCACTCGATTAGTTACAGGATCCAAAAAATCTGTATTCTTTCCTGCCTTCAGCATAGCCAAGCTTTGAAATCAAGCTTTCGTCGTTTTTCATCTGGGCCCATAACCTGTTTTCCATCCTTAACAACGTCGTTCAATCCTTCTTTTGTGAGCAGAAACTCCAGACGAAACTTCCAAATTTCGTAGTTGAAATCATTCAACCTCTACAATGAAAAATTTGGGTCCGCCATTTTCTCTATTCTTATTCAGCTCGAACACACACAGCTTCGATGGAATAATCCGCACGGCTTATTATTGTTCTGTACAGAGTTATCCGCTTGCGACGCTGGGCCTATAACCTGTTGGGTTTTTAGATATACTCTAACAAAAAACACGGCGATTTAACAATTCCAAAGTACAATTATATTCCAAATAAAATTGAAGGTGTTCTTTACAAAGCGAAGTTCAGAAGGCAAGTGTACAAGAAGAAACAAAAGAACAAAAGACTGAGACACTGAACCATATTTTTGAGTGGCTACATTAAGCGACAGCTAAGCTAGGCAGGTTTGTTCAACTCGTCACAGCGCCAAGGTTGATAGATGTTGATGCGGTACAAGATGATATTTCAACAGAACCTGCAGTCTCTTCCGCGTCATCATACACGGTCAGGCTATTTGGTTTACTTCGTACCAATCGCGCCGCTAGCTCCTCCTTGGTTCCAGACGTTTCGAGTCCCTGTCGCTCACATTGCTTTATTAGCCCCGGTCGCGTGTATTCCTCGACCAACAACTTTACTTCCTCTTCGCTCATTTTGATCGTCAAAGTTAACACTCACTTCTCAAACTCTTTATCAAAACTTTTCACCGTCTTTTCCCTCGGTTACGCACTCAGCGATACGTTCACTGCGATAAGCACTCAGCTATTCGCATACAGGATACGAACTCAGCGATTCCTTTGCCCACTTTGAAACGACACAAATCAAATCCTTCCCGGACGAGCCTCCATGTGGGGAAGGTTGAGATTTAATTTTTTATTTGCTTTACACCTTCACGTCTTTCGTCTTTTCACCTTCGCGTCTTGGACATCCGTTAGCGACTGTTCTCGCCAACCCCTTCGCCCAAACAGGACCGCTCCGGAACAGTCGTTCTCATCCGACCGGCTGTCACATTCAACAGGGTGAACCTATTGATTTCCGTCCTACATTTATGTTGTATCGAAAAGCGAATCATGATGCCACCGTCGTTCGTTTGTGGAAGGACCGGAATAACTTCTTTATTCAACAACAAAAGATAGGCAGAATTACTAACACAAAGAAGAAACAATGTTCCGAAGGAACAAACTTAAGGAACGTCAGATAGACACTGTACAGGGGTTGCACACTCCAACATGTCTCGCCATGCCCGAACTGAAGGCAATTTTTGCACGGCGTCACATTATCCCGGAGGGCATGGTAAAGCTCCCATTATACGTTAGTTAACTGGACGCGTTTGACCTCCTGCACCGTGCTGAGAGTCACTGTGTTTCTCTCAAATGAAACCTTAGCTTCCCCGGGAATGTGGGGGAAGCAATTTTTATTTAGCTTGGATCGGTTAAATTGTTTTAATTTGGGAGCGCACTCGGTAGCAATTGTTGCGTGAACAGCCGGCAAAACGAGACTTTTTGTCTGTGTCGGAACTAGTCGAGCGGAACAAGTGCTCAGCAATTCAGCTAGTGGCATTCCGCAACGCTGGACAGTGGTTCTCGCACTCTCTGTTGCCAGTGGTCAGTATTAATATTTCTCCGATAGAGGTCGCCACAGTACTCCCCTTTAGATCGGTGTTAGCGGTAATGCAAAGGAATGGTCACACGACGTTGCGAACGGGTAACCACCGGTCGAGTAATCTTTGGTGGCGACGGGAGGTGTCGTACCGTTTGAGGTTGATTGTGACGCTGTAGTCGATGTCGGCAGCGACATATAGTTATAGAAACGACACAGTGGGAGTACTTTTTACAAAAAGCTTACTTTATTCCCTGATCTCTGAATCGTAACTGACTAACATCGGCTGGAATATTTTGCAAATGACCCGCTTTGGCGTTAAGCTGACCTGGCTGGTTCGCTGGTAGCGGCTGTCGTGGAGCGGAAGCGCGTGTCCACGTGTCGGGTCCGGTTGCCAGCTCGCTGCGCGACATGCGCGTCGGGTCCGGTTGCCAGCTCGCTGCGCGACATGCGCGTCGGAAAGTGCGCGCGTGGCGACTTGACGGTGTCTTATTATGCGTAACTATATATGCTGTAGGCGGTGATGCGAGCGATGGCGGCATTGGCGGTGCTGTTGAAGCTGGTTCTCCCAGCGTATAACATAGCTTTAGACGGTCGATAGAGACGTTTGTCGGTTTACTGTTGACCAGGACTTCGAACCATTTCTCTGAATGACGCAAGACTTCGTAAGGGCCTTGGTACGGCGCGGTTTATTGTCCGTGTATATGTGTATATGTATAACCAGCGGTTTATAGTCCGTGTATATGTGGAACTCACGTCCCTCCAGGAAATGTCGAAAGTGTCGAACGGCGAGATAAATTGCCGCTAACTCGCGATCGTACGTAGAGTACCGCTGTTGCGCCTTGTCGAACTTCTTGCAGTAGAATCCCAGTGGTTGCATCTGCCCATCGACGATCTGATACAAGGCGGCTCCAGCTGCGATTTTGGAAGCGTCGCACCATAGCGAAAATTCTGCAGACTGCACGCGATGTGCAAGCAAGGTGGCCTGAGCCAGCTGTTGCTTACATTGCTCGAAGGCGGCTTCGGTGGACGGTGTCCATGACAAGGAGGTTTTGTCTCGCCGCTTGTTGCCAGGTATCATATCCAGTAGCGTGGGGGAGAAAACTTCGGTAGAAGTTGATAATGGCCAGAAACTTCTTCAGGTCCATGATCGTCTCCGGTCGAGGGAACTCTGCAATGGCTCGGACTTTCTCCTCCAGTCGACGGATTCCTGCTGCAGTTACTTGGTGTCCCAGGAACGAAAGCTCCAACTTCCCAAACTCGCATTTCGCTACGTTAATAGTTAGGCGATGCTCCACCAAGCGACCAAACAGCTGCCGAAGATGCATATTGTGCTCCTCAGGTGACGTTGAAGCAACAATGATGTCATCGATGTACGGGAACGCGAAGCCTAACCCTCGAAGCACATCGTGTATTAGCCTTTGGAAGGTCTGAGCAGCGTTGCGCAAACCGAACGGCATGGTAACGAATTCGAACAAGCCGAATGGCGTTTTGAATGCAGTCTTGGGCACGTCATCCGGATGGACGGGTATCTGACGGTACGCCTTGTGCAGGTCCACCTTGGAGAACACTGTCTTTCCACTCAGCATCACTGTGAAATCTTGCAGATATGGCAACGGGTACCGGTCCGGGATCGTTTGAGCATTCAGCGCACGATAGTCGCCGCACGGACGCCAGGTACCATCTGCTTTCTTCACCATATGTAGTGGACTTGCCCAACTGCTTTTCGATGGAATACACACACCCAGACGCATCAGTGATTCGATGTCGGCCCGTGCAGCCCCATACTTGTCCGGTGCAAGACGACGTGCGCGAGCGAACGTAAGCGGTCCGGTGGTCTCTATGCGGTGCAAAACTTCTGACTGCGTAGTACTGTCCAGTGGTCGTCTCGTAGTCAGGTCCAGAAACTCGCAAAGTAGATGAAACATCGGTGATGTTGCATGGTGTCTTGGCACGTAGTGTCGACTAGCCCTGAAACCCGGAGGCCAGTACCGTTGGCTGCGAACAAAGATACGGAAGATTCAGATGAAACTTGGCAATTGCTGGATTTCGGGATTACGGAGACATCGGCCCGGTGTCGATCAAAAAACGTAAGTTGCTTCTTCGGTTCCTAACGACAAGCCGGTTGCTTGCAGGGTTGACAGCGTCACACTGCAGGCCGATCTCTCCTTCGTTGTTTCAGCATGATGATGGCTGCCCCGTCTGGCTTGATGGGGCAGGTGCGCGGAAGGAACACGGTGGTGGGCAGGAACGTGCGGCTGCGCCGAAACGGCGATGGTAGTAGCATTTACCGTTCGATGTGTTCGAAGCGCTTACCGATACGATCACGGGTACGATCACGATGTCGTGATTCAAGCATGAACTCCCTCAGCTTTCGGTTGAGTTCGGCCACCTCGCGGGAAATACGTTCCTCGAAATCACGCGTATCCTGAACTGATTCTGATGAGCGATGCAATCCATGACGGCATCCGCCACACAAGTCTTGTCCGTGGTTGTCCCTCGTGTAGCGATTACTGATGATTGAGCATGTTGCGGTAGTCTGCCAACCCAAAGATCGATGAGCATCGATTCTGTCATGGCACCGTTGGCTGCCCGTCGCATTTCTGCTAGCAGCTGGGACGGTTTTCGATCGCCCAACTCCATGCCGGATATCAGACGGTGAAGGCGGCTGCGTTGAGACTCCTCAAAATGAGTCAAGATGGTCTGCTTAGCAAACGTGTACCGGTCTGTAGAAGGCACATTTTCCAACAGCGGTCGCAACTCGGACAGCACACGAACACACGAATCTGCGCCATAACCATGAGGTACCACTTGCTGTCCATATTTGCGGTTATCCCCTGCGCTGCGAACTAATGCTCGAGAGACCAAAAGAACGATGGTAGGTCGTTAAGGTCCATCTCTAGTGGATTTATCCGCACCGTGTTAAACGCTTCCACCGGGTGGGCCATGGCTGATTCGAGTTGGAGCGAGGTGGTTCTGCGTTTCGGTGTTGGAACGTCGACTGCATTTGAGCCGGTAGCGGGGACTGTATCCGGAAGGTTCGGGACGGCATCCGCTGGAGTATCATTGGCCAGTGGCGATCCAGTGGCATTTAACACGTGACTAATTCCTCGACACGATAGAAAATTTGAGAATGCAGCCGAAGTAAAACACGTACCACGATCGCTGACTATTCTTTTGGAGCGACTGTAGTAGGAAAAATATTGTTTCAAGGCATTGCATACTTCGCGGGTGCTAGTGGAAGAAGTTGAATATAGTTTGACGAATTTGGTAAATGCATCTATTACTACAAGTAAATACTTCTTCTTCAAGGTTGATGTGGGGAGTGGTCCAAAGTGGTCGATATGTAATGTGTGAAAAGGGTAGGGTTCTTTATGGATACTGTGTAGGTTTCTATTATTAGTTCTAGCAGGAGCGGTATAAAGAACGCACTTTAAGCAATTATTTATGACGTTTGTTATCCGAGTTTTTCTATTGGGGAACCAGTAATTTTTATCAATTTGAGTACAACATTTGTCCAATCCAAGGTGTCCTGTTTGTTCGTGAATTGAGCGAATCAGATTATTTATCATTTCTGTGGGTACGTATAGTTTTAATCTGTTTGAAGTGGAAAGTTTATACACAATATCATCTTGCAACTCGTAACCTTCGACGTTGTTCTTTTCTAACTCCCTTTTCAATGCTTGTATAGTAGGATCTCTAGCTTGGGCAACGCGTAATTGAAAGTCGATATCAACATCATCAATCGCAGCTGCAAGTTCTAATCTACTCAAGGCATCCACGTGGCTCATTGCTGTCCCCGGACGGTGTTGGATTGTGTAATCATAGTTCTCTAAGAAAAGAGACCAACGAGCTATTTTAGCGGATGCGTTCCTATTTTTCAAAGTTTCCACGAGAGAATTGCTGTCTGTTAAAATCTTTATAGGGATGCCATGAACATATGCGTGAAACCGTTTGAGAGCATAAATCACCGCAAGTGTTTCGAGCTCATAACTGTGTAGTTTGGACTCTTCAGTAGAAGTGGCCTTTGAAAAATACGAAATTGGGTGAAATTTGCCATCATTCTGTTTTTGTAAGAGCACTGAACCAAAAGCTGAAGCACTGGCGTCACAATGAAGTTCTGTTTCGCGTTCCGGGTCATATATAGCAAGTACTGGAGCCACTATTAGTTTATCTTTAAGAGTTACGAATGCCTTTTTGCAATTATCATCAAAATTAAATACAACATTATTTTTCAAAAGATTTGTTAAAGGTTTTGCTATGGCGGAAAAATTAGGTACAAATCTACGGAAAAAAGAAAACAATCCCAAGCATTGTTGAACTTCTTTCACGTTACGCGGGAAAGGGTAATTTTTAATAATTTTAACATGTTGGTCACTAGGGCATATACCTGAAGAGTTGATTTTATACCCTAAATAGTCTAACTCATCGTAAGCAAACTTACATTTATCAAGCCGGAGTTTTAACTTATTTTCGCTTAGGGTGCGTAGTACTTCTCCGACCAGTTGTAGATGTTCACCAAAATCTTTAGATGCGATAAGTATATCGTCGATATATACAACTAATTTTCCTTCTTCGATAAATTTTCTTAATATCGTATTTATAAACCGCTGAAACTCAGCAGGGGCATTTTTTAACCCAAAGGGCATACGAGTATACTCGTACTGCCCATCTGGAGTAATAAACGCCGTATACTTGATAGAATCCTCATGCATCTGCACCTGGTGAAAACCGCTCTTTAAGTCCAGAAGGGTGAAATACTTTTTATTTCCCAAATGTTCCAAGCACGACTCTATGAGTGGCAGTGGGTAGTTATCTCGGAGAGTAACTTTGTTCAATGGTCGATAATCGACGCATTTTCTAATTTCACCATTTTTCTTTCTGACTAGAACAAGTGCAGAAGCGTAAGGCGAGTTACTTGGTCTTACTATACCAGCTTCCATTAACTCCTTCACGATTTCTTTAACTTTGTTCCTTTCGCCAAAGGAAAGACGCCTAGGTTTTGTGAATATAGGGGTATTATGAGTAAGGCTTATTCGCATCCTGTGAGTTGTTGGCACATCTTGTTTTTCTGGGTAGTTTTCGTAATTATTCAATATGATTGACTTCATATCGCTTTTTTGTCCTTTAGATAAATGTTCTCCTAAATTTATGTGAAGTCTTTATTCGGTTTAGACAAATAACGCTTTATTTAGATTTCAGTTCACAACATGTTATTCGCTTCGCGGTCCGAATTCAACTCCCCCCGCTTAACCCGCGCTCCCGATTTTAAAGCTGCGCGCTCTCTCTCTCGCTACTCGTTCCTAGTTCGCTCTCGTTCTCCTGATCTCGCTACCGTTATTTCTCTCTCTCACTACCACTAGCGCTTTTCCTTTCTTACACTCGGCCGTCCTACCCTATCTTCAGCCCCTGAAGATTTTTCTTCTAATTCATTTTATTCGTTTTCCGATTCTGCTTCATCTTCCGAAAATACTTTGTCGTTACTGATGGCAAACGACCATAACTTCATGTTGTCGCAACTTGTTGTTGTTATGTTCGGTCCCTCGCAATTGGCTGCCCTTTTAACCTTGTATCGTCCGTTACGATTAATTTTAATAACTTCATACGGTCCCAAAAATTCGCTAGCAAGCTTTCTTCCGGCTACAAATTGTGTTCTTTTGATGGCTACCAAATCTCCTACCACGTACGCATATTCCGGCTTTCGTGATAAATCATAATGTTTTTTATATACATTTTGCGCATTACAAATGTCATTCTTTGCTCCTTTTCGCATTTCCTGCCGTTCACAATCAAAACGATCATACGCTTCCTCCTCCAGTAACCGCGACAAGTCTTCCACCTCCGACGTCCTCATCTTTGTCCCGAACATCAACTCGAATGGCGACTTTCCAGCTGCTACGTGAATATGAGAGTTAATCGCTCGCTGCACAGAAGGCACCACCTTGAACCACTTTCCAGGATCTTCCGATGACAACTTCGTCAAAACCGATAACATGGTGCGGTTCACTCTCTCCGCTTGACCGTTGCCTCTCGGTACTCCTGTTGTACAAACGACGTGCTGTATACCATGGCGATTAGCGTACTCACCAAATGCGTTGGCTGTGAAAGCTGAGCCCTTGTCGGTTACGATACGAGCCGGATAGCCAAAAATTGTCGACCAGCATTCCAGCTTCCTCAACGTTTCCTCCGCTCCAGTCGTTTTTGTCGGGTACAACCAGACGAACTTGGAAAAACCATCCACTACAGTCAAAACGTATTTGTACTGCTTTCCCGTAGCGTCCATCGGCCCTACATGATCGAGGTGAAGGGTTTGCAGTGGCTGATCTCCCTTGTCAATGGGGTGCAGGAACACTTCCTTTCGTCCTAACTTCTTATTGTGGATGATACACTTCACACAGCTGTTGAGAATCAGTTTCACTTTTCGCTCTAAACGCGGTATAAAATACCGTTGTTTTATGGCGTGCATGGTTTTGCATAGTCCAAAATGACCCTCACTATGAATGTCCGAAATTATTTGTTTTTCCATATCACGCGGAATCACTAAAAGGTCTTGTCCTTCGACACACTTGTATAAAAGTTCTCCTTTTATTTTGTAATCTTCGTACGGTCTGGTGTTAAGAATTTCAACTATCGCTTTTATTGAATCGTCCCTTTGTTGACTTCTTTTAACACGAGCCGTCACTTCACATGTCACCATCATTGTTAACTGTGGATATCGACTGAGACAATCGACGTGTTTCAATCGGTCTCCGGCACGATGTTCCACCTCAAAACTAAACTCCTCCAAGCAAATAACCCACTGCACCACCTCTCGCGGAACGTCTGCTTTCTTCAATGTTTGTTTGAATGCATTACAGTCGGTCACAAGCTTGAACTTTATCCCCAGGAGATAATGCCTGAATTTTTTCAACGCAAGATAAATAGCCTTTGCTTCCAACACATAGCTGTGATGTTTGGCCTCTGCATCGGTTGCCTTCTTGCTCCAAAAATATACGGGATGCAGCTCTCCATCAAACCATTGCAACATTGTTGCCCCAAACCCTTTGATGGAAGCATCCGTGTGCACTTCTGTTTTAGCATTTCGATCGTATATTTTGAGCACCGGTTCTTTCACTAACGCACTTTTCAAATCATTAAAGGCTTCGATCTCTATACTACCCATTTTAAAATCTACCTCCTTCCGCAACAAGTCAGTAAGAGGCTTGGCCATAATAGAATATCCTTTCATAAATTTCCTAAAAAATCCCGTCAAACCCAAAAACGCTTGCACCGCTCTTATGTTTTTCGGTATAGGGAAATTTTTCACCGCACTAACTTTTTCTTGTCCAGGCCAAATCGATCCGTTTTCAATATGATGTCCCAAAAACTCAATCGATGTTTGAAGGAAACGACACTTTTTCCACTTTATTTTTAATCCATTTTGGGCTGCTACTTCAAACACTTTCCCCATTTTTTCTAAACACTCCTCAGCCGTACTACCACAAACCACAATATCGTCCATGTAAATATGCAACACATTCTCTCTTAACAAATTTTGAAAAACATAATTCACAAACCTTATGAACACCGCTGGCGAGTTGCATAGTCCAAATGGCACACGATTAAATTCAAATAATCCCGATTTTGTAACGAATGCGGTATACTTGCGGCTAGCTTCTTCTATCGGCACATGAAAAAACCCGTTTTCCAAATCCATAACAGTAAACACCTTTGCACTCTGAAGCTGCTCCAAAACTTCTTCTAACAATGGAACTGGAAACCCATCCTTTAGAACCATTGTATTCAGTTTCCGAAAGTCGATAAAAATCCGACTAGTGCCGTGTTGCGTATGCAACAAACGCGAGCCGTTTTTGAAGTTTTTTAATACTAAATCCATTTATTTAACTAATACGTAGCACAATAAAGGAAAAAACTCAAAAATAGTGGCCTTAGCGTCCTTTGCTTTCAATGCCTCTCTCGCTACTGACTTTCTGTCCGCTTTCTCAGTCCCCGTTTACACGTTGTCATGTGATCTGACCTGTTTATGTCTTTTCGTTCGAGGATTCAATTAGCTCACAATCTACCGATACATGTTCCATATCGCTAGCAGCGTCAACACCCCCACCCGTAACGTCCCTCGTGTCCTAACGAAGGACTTACTGAATCTCTAAAGCTGCTAGATGTATAACCGCTCGTCTTATGATCTTGTTATTTGCTAGCTTTACATCTGCCTGTCTCACTCTATTGTCCTTTCCCTTTATCGTTTCGACCACTCTACCTCTCAACCACTCGGCTCTATTCTTACCATCGACAACGAACACTAGATCACCGATTTTTAGTTCCTTTTGATCTTCGAACCATTTGCTCCTCTGGTTTATGGACGACAAATATTCCTTTGTCCATCGTTCCCACATCCTATCAGCTAAGTATTGCGAGCGTTTGAATTGATTCCTAAGGCTCTCTGTTAAACTATAAGATTTGCAAACCGCAGTACATGATCCTGGCGCTCTCAAGAATTGATTAGGGGTTAGTGATTTTGGTTCTAACGAGTCTTCCGGCAAATACGTTAAGGGACGAGAGTTAATCATTTCACATGCTTCTGCCAACGTGGTGAGCAGGATTTCATCCGTTAGTACCCTGTTGTCCCCCAGCACCCGCATCGCTTCCTTCACCGATCGCACCATCCTCTCCACACGCCGCCCATGCGTGGAGTTCCCGGTGGAGTGAAGTGCCACGATGTTGAGGCCGAGATAACCTTTTCGGCACACTCGTAGAATATCCGGTCAATCCGTTGTAGTTCGTTATCCGCACCTCTAAAACATGTGGCGTTGTCAGAAAAGATGTCATCCGCCTTCCCGAATTTGCTCTCGAACCGCCTAATCGCCATCAGACACGACTGGGTTGATAGAGTATGAACGACTTCGAGATGTACCGCTCTTATGGTAAGACAAGTGAAAACTGTCACCCACCGCTTTTCTTTACGACGCCCCACGGTGACTTCTAATGGACCGAGATAATCGATCCCCACTGCGCTGAATGGACGAAGACTGGGTGTCGATCTTTCAACTGGTAGCGGCGCCATTCTCGGAGTAAAAGGTTTACACTTGTAGACTCTACACCAAGTGCACTGACGACGTACCTCCTTGATGGCAGCTCGATGTTTCGGGATCTTAAACCGTTGTCGCATCTCGTTTAGCACAGTCTCACTGTTAGCATGACCAAACGACTCATGATAGTGTTGCACGATCCTTTTCGTTATTTCGTGTTGTCTCGCCAGAATGATCGGATACCGTTGGTCGAATGGAAGGTCGCGATTGTTGATGAGCCTGCTCTCCATTCGCATCACTCCATTCTCGTCTAACACCGGAGAGTATTTGTACACAACACTCTTCTTCTTAATCTTCCGTGCCACTACCGAGCTGTCGAGGTTGGCGTGCAGTATATCCATCTCCTCCGGGAACGATTCCCACTGCGATTGCCTAATCAGGTGGATCTCAGCTCTCTCTAACTCCTCCTTTTCTAGTGGTACTTTTCTTGCTTTAAATGTCGCTTTTAGATTTGTCGAAAGCTTTCCAGTTGCTTCTATGGTGTGGATTGCTTGCTTGTCTCTCTTTCTAACACAGTTGTCTACGAATCGGATGACATATGCCATAACACGAACCAGTCGTTGCCAGGTTGGTAGCTGTTGCGATGTGATTACTGAATGAAATAGGACTATTTTCCGAGTGTCTTCTTCGGTACTTTCTATCTCACCGTCAGCCACAGGCCAATGCTCTTCAGGCTCGTACAAAAATGCTGGACCGCTGAACCATTCTCCATACATTTCTAAAGGAGGACCTTTCCCCCACTTGGTCATAACATCGGCAATATTCAGCTTAGTTGGCACCCATCTCCAGTCTTTTTTGTTGGTTAACTCCCATATTTCTCCAATTCGGAAGGCTACAAATTGGACGAATCTATGTTGCTCCGAATTGATCCAGCTGAGAACCGTCTTGGAATCTGACCAGAAAGTGCATTTGTCGATCTTCAATGAATGGGTCTCTAGAATGGTGTGACTAATACGAGCGCCCAATACCGCAGCCATTAGTTCCAGTCGAGGAATCGTTTGTCTCTTCAACGGTGCAACTTTACTTCGAGACATAACGAGTTTGCAACGTACTGTGCCTTCAGCCTGTATTCGGAGATACGCTACACACCCGTATGCGTGTTCACTGGCGTCAGTAAATACATGGAGTTCAACCGATTCTATGGCATCTGAATGTGTTGTGTCAAGGTAGCATCGAGGTATTCGTATAGTTTTTATGTTCTCGAGAAGCTCTATCCATCTGTGCCACAATATTACCGCCTCCTTATTTATCTCATCATCCCAATCACATCTTGACCTCCAGAGATGTTGAATAAGAATCTTGCCGTGGATGGTGAACGGCGAGATCAGACCAAGAGGATCGTACAATCCCATAACACAACTGGTAACAATTCTCTTCGTAGGCGTTACACCATCCTCAACGTATGGCCTTAAACTGTCTCGCATCGATGTTGAGAAGGAAAGCATATCCTCTGTAGGGTCCCATATAACACCTAACACTCTTTCGTGCAATGTCTCTTTGTCTTTGTTGAAGTGTATTGGGCCCACGTCCGTGTTCTCGCCAAGCTGTTCCAGGAATTCTTTCGAGTTGGAAACCCAGTTACGGATTTCAAAGCCTCCTTTACGATGCACCAGGGTGACTTCTTTTGCTAGTTTCAGCGCTTTCTCTACCGTATCGGTACTGTCAAAGTAGTCGTCTACATAGTGACGCTTTATTATCGCTTCTGCCGCTTGGGGAAATTGATCTTGATACTCACAGGCATTTCTATTCTTCACAAATTGCGCTGAGCAAGGGGAACATGTCGCACCGAAGGTGGCTACGTCCATCACATAAATACCAAAGGGCTCGTTTGGAGATTTTCTGAACACAAATCTTTGAGACTGCTTGTCCTCCGAGCGTATCTGAATCTGGTGAAACATTTCACGCAAGTCTCCGCCAAACGCAATTCTCTTTTCCCGGAAACCTGTGATAACCTGCATAAGCGGCACGAGTAGATCAGGACCTTTAAGCAACTCGGTGTTTAGAGATACTCCTTTCACGGTTGCAGCTGCATCCCATACGACTCTCACCTTGCCAGGTTTCTTGGGATTCACCACTACGTTGATCGGCAAATACCAGACGTTTTTGGACGGAGTATCACGCAAATCTTCTGGTGTAATACGATGTGCATAACCCTTTCTCTGATACTCTTCGATTTGCTGGCATAAGTTGTTGTGTAGCTCAGGGGTTTTCTTCAGCTTCGTTTCGAGTTGCTTAAAACGTCTCACTGCCATGGAGTAGCTTTCAGGAAAACTGCGTTCATTTTCTTTCCACAATAGGCCGGTCTCAAATCGTTCACCCACTCGTTTCGTTGTTTCTTCTAGCAACTCCTTAGCTCTTTTGTTCTCGGCAGAGTCATTTGGTATCGTTATCACAGATTCTTCCAGCTTGTAATGTTCTCTTATTAGCAAATCAAGGTCTTCATTGGTCACGCTATGATACCCGATGTTGTTTTTGGTCGCACCAGACTTTGTATACCCGTAAACAGACCAACCCAACTTCGTTTTCACAGCAATAGGATCGCTTTCCTCTCCGGAGACTACTTCTAAGGGCGTGAACAAATGGATGTTGTTGAGTCCCACCATGATCTCGGGTCTGCCTTGGTATGATTCGATGGGAATTTTTCTTAAATGCGCGTACCGTTCTTTCAATTTTTCCCGATCTACACTTTGATGTGGTAGCTCTAGCCTTTCAACCGTTCGTGCGTCTTTTAGCGTCTCTTGCTTTGCTGAGCCTACAGATGATATTGTCAGATTCAGCCTTTGCGATTTGTCCTCTACTCTCTCAATGCCAGCAGTCCATCGCAGGGTGAGCTTCTCAGGAACGCCGCCAGCTCCGAGACGCTCCACCAATTGACGCTCTACCAGCGTTATAGACGCTCCTTCATCAAGAAAACAAAGAACGGTTAGTATGGTTCCATTATGATGGACATTTACCGGAACGACACGGAACAGCATACAGTCATTTGCATTTACATGCGCACTAATACCGTCAACCAATTTAGATCCTACCTGATCGTGTAGAAGGGGGTGGTGCATTTGGTCGCAATCACCTACGTTGCATCTCTTTGGTGCGAAGCACCTTCCTTGATGTCCGTTGAGACACAATCTACACAGACTGTACTTCGCCACAAAGTCTTGCCGCTGTCTTGTTGTCCACTCCTTAAACACCGTGCAATTGCGTAGACGATGATCCGTTGCTTCACATGCAAGGCATGGCTTTCTCCCTTGTTGTGCTGGCGTTGTCTGATGATGGCCTACCGTTTCCCTTCTGCGAGTGTCCTTTGGTTGCGATGATAGGGGCATGTAGTTACCGAGATCCAAAGTGGTGTCGAGAACTTCGGTCACCACCTCGTCAAGGAAGTCGGTTAGCGTTCGCAGCGATACGGATCCATGACCTCTCTTAAATCGTGACCAGGCCCGCTTGTCTGCGTCTGGGAGCTTATCGACCAGCTCCTGAATAAGCAACGGGTTGTGTAGATGGTCTTTCAACTGGACTGCTTCGAGATGTTCACACAACTCTTCGACGGCGTTGCTAAACGGCAGGAAGCTGGTTAGATCCGACGCCTTCGGAGCCTTTACTTCACGAACTTTCTTTAACAAGCTATGCAAGATAAGCTCAGGTCTTCCGTACACTTGCACCAGCTTCTCGATCACTCGCGGAACGGATTCCGCCGTTATCAACCTTCCGCGAACCAGTTCTAAGGCAGGTCCTTTCAGGCATTCTTGAAGCCGCACAAGATTCTCGTTATTCGTGAAGCCACACGATTTGTTCGAGGCTAGAAAGGCGCCGTAGAATCTTGGCCAATCCTGTGGTTTGCCATTGAACTCAGGAAGCTTCTGAGAAATGCCGTGTCGAGCACGCCTTTGTTCCTTAGTTGGTTGCACGTCCACACTTGTTGGTTCTACTTCTTCTTCTTCCTCACTAGAACTATCACTTTCCGATGAAGATACCGCCACTTGCACAGTTTGTTTCTTCACATTTCCATGTGCCTTTTTTGCGCTGCGAGTCACACGACGAGTTGGAGTTGTAACCCGGAACGATAGCTTTTTCTTTGAAAGGTTCTTTTGCCCAACACTATCGGCCTCGTGGCCGCCCTTTGTGGGTTTCTTCGATGGTCCTTTCTTCTCAGGCGTCACTTCACTCACACCAACACTACCGGCATCATGGCCGCTCGTTGACGCCTGATCCTCCATTTTGTTTTGTATGGTCTTTGTACGGAATCCACGCAGCCGTACTTTATTACCGAGTAGCACCTGAGGTCTTTACCGGTTTATACAAGATCACACGCGTTCTTTTATCGCACATACACACACTGTTTCATACGTCGCACCGTATCTTTCTGTTGTAGCACGAAAAACGCTTTTGTTCTTATAGCGTGTTCCCACGCGTTCCCGGTCTCTCTCACACACCACAATGATGTCTCTGCTGCGGATATTGCATCACAATATCGACACTATTTTTGAGAAATTTGTTGCGTATGCAACAAACGCGAGCCGTTTTTGAAGTTTTTTAATACTAAATCCATTTATTTAACTAATACGTAGCACAATAAAGGAAAAAACTCAAAAATAGTGGCCTTAGCGTCCTTTGCTTTCAATGCCTCTCTCGCTACTGACTTTCTGTCCGCTTTCTCAGTCCCCGTTTACACGTTGTCATGTGATCTGACCTGTTTATGTCTTTTCGTTCGAGGATTCAATTAGCTCACAATCTACCGATACATGTTCCATATCGCTAGCAGCGTCAACAGCCGTCTTTCTTCTTCACTACCGCAACGCGACTTGCAAAGTCTGACGTCGATGGACGAACAATTCCCTTCCTCAACCATTCCCCTACATAGTTTTCGACTGCTTCTTCCTCCGTTAAAGGCAAGCGACGGGGCGTATGCCGAAAAGGTGACGCGTTTTCTTCCAACACTATCTTCATTTGTATGGGACAATTGTCTTCGTAATTATCCACCACTGAAGCTTCGTATTGACTTTTCAGCGCTTGTACCTTGTCTCGAAACTTCTCCGGCACTTCCAGTTCTTGGATTTGTTCACAATCAATCTTATACACAGCACTTTCTTGATCGCTACCCGATTCCTCATTGTCACTTTTTTTCTTAAAAATCTGCACTCCATCGTTGGTTATAGCGTAACAAACACTTCGAAGAAAATTCATGCCTACCAGCATTGGAGCCTTCATCGAATTTGGAGAGACCACCAGCAAACCGATTTCGTATTCAACGTCATCGATGCCAATGTTTGTTACCAATTCGCCTATCGGCTTTTGTATGATTCCACCAAAACCACGCAATTGTTGTATGGATTGTTCCATCCTTTGCTGTACACACCCTAAATCTTGCAATGTGTCTTGACGGACAACCGACACTTCGCTGCCTGTGTCAATAACCGCTTTTATATTTTTTCCCCCCAACTGGACCATTTTTGTCGGTAGCTCAGCTTGGACATGGTTTATCAGGTTTGTACTTGTACCCGGTTGTTGTTTATTCCTTTGCCCACACTGATTCGCACGATGCCCAAACTCGTTGCACTGAAAACACCGTGGTCCTCTTCTTTGTTCTGGACAATTCCGTACCATATGTCCCATCACACCACAATTAAGACAACGTGCTTTTGTTGCATTTTTCACAGGAATTGTGTCTTGAACCGGCAAACTTTTGTTCTCTTTCTGCCCCGCGCGCTCGTGCCATGCAGATCTCACCGCACGTGTTTGTTTCTGCGCTGCACGCTCTTGCCAGGCAATTTTTTCTTTCAACTCTCTCACCGTGCGCGCTTCGTACAATGCCGCGCGTTGCGCTTCGCTCTCCGCGTGATAATAACAGGCAAAAATGGTTAAAATCTGCGGTTTTTCTTCTCCGGTTATAAAAACACGAGACTCGACCTTCGTAGTTGTCACAATTCTTCTTCTTTTTATTGGAGTTCGTGATTTGCTTGAATATAAATGTCAAGTGAAAACTTTCTTTAGCAAGCTGTTTATAATATTGTGATTCAGTACTTCAAAGACGCCTTTATGGCATCAACATTCCGGCCACCTTGAAATAAGGTACTTATTTCAACTCATCATTGATGGGTAGTAAGGCAATCCGAGTGACTGGCCTTGTAATGATCCTTCCTCGAGGTGTTCGTAGAGAAACCACACGAACAACATTGTCCTTGCCAGGATGTAGAGTTGTAATGACACCAAGTGGCCATTGGGCTGGAGGAATGTTGTCTTCTTTCAAGACAACAACTCTTCCTACTTCTATGTTGACGATAGGATGGCGCTTGTTGATTGTTCGTCCTTGCAATTGCTGAAGATACTCAGGGTACCACCGTGACCAGATCGACTGCAACATCTTTTGAGTGTGTTTCCAATGAGTTAAGCGGTTGTCAGGAATCTTGGTCAAATCAGCTTCGGGAACCATTTGGAAGTTTGAACCAACCAAAAAATGTCCAGGCGTCAACACCTCGATGTCTTCTGTATCCGTTGGAATTGGTGTCAAAGGACGCGAGTTGAGACACATTTCTATTTGTGTACATAAGGTCACAAAATCCTCGTAGATGATAGGCGTTGTCCCAAGTTCCTTTAACAAGTGTGTCTTTGCTGATTTGACCGCAGCCTCCCACAGTCCTCCAAAATGTGGTGCTCTTGGTGGAATAAACTTCCAGGTGATTTCATTTACCGCACACCAGCTGAAGATGCTCTCTCTCGCCTTCGGATTCGCCTTGAGCATGGTATAAAGCTCATGTAGCTGATGTGAAGCACCTTTAAAGGCTGTGCCGTTGTCAGAATGGAGTTGATCCACCTTCCCTCGTCGTGAGATAAATCTCTGCAAAGCCGCGATGAAAGCTGCTGTGGATAAATCACTAACAACTTCGATGTGTACAGCACGGGTAGAGAAGCATACAAAAATGGCTATGTACACTTTGCGTGGAACTGAGCGCCTGGTGTTAAACCTTACGAAGAACGGCCCACAGTAATCAACACCTGAAGCTGCAAATGGTCTTGTTGGCTGTACACGGCTTGATGGTAGGTCTGCAATTGGCTGAGTGATAAACGGTGGTCTCTTCTTAAAACACGTGATGCATCGGTGGTACGTATTTCGGATGAGATTTCTTGCCCCGAGTATCCAATACCTTTGTCGTAGTGTAGCTAACATAAGTTGCGGTCCCGCATGTAGGAGTTTGGCATGACAATCTCTGACCAACAACAATGTAAGTGGGTGTTTCGACGCTAGTATGATCGGATGTTTCGTTTCAGCAGGAACATTGGCGTTTCGCAATCGTCCACCAACATGGATGAGCCCATCATCTTGCAGTATCGGGTTGACCCATCTCAATGGTGAGGAACGAGGTAAAGACCGGTTGGACTTTAGGGCATGTAGTTCCTCAGGATACATCTGTTGCTGGTGGAGCAAACATAGGCATTTCTCTGCAGTCTTAAGCTCCTCTGTAGTCAGCCATGTCGAAAATACTTGCTTCTGGTGAGAACCTGTCTTCTTATTGTATTGGTGATGTTGCAAGTAGATAATGAAGCGTCGATAATAGGCTACAGCACGAACAAGTTTCGAAAACTTCGAATATCTGTTGAAGAGCTTCTCATAAAACGAACTAGCAACTGCGGTCATGGCAACAATTGTTGAGTTTCGACATTCTTCATTGACCACAGACATGTCAGTGTTAGGAATACAAGTACTAGGCCATTTGTCGCTTGTATCTGACAGCCAAGATGGCCCAAACCACCAACGGGAAGAGTGTGAGAGTTCGGTCGGATCCAAACCTCTCGACAGCTCGTCAGCTGGATTGTCCGTCCCAGGAACGTGATGCCACTGACTAACATCAGATGCTTCCAAAATCTGTGATGTTCTGTTTGCAACAAACGTTTTCCATCTTGAAGGTGTTGCTTGAAGCCACTGAAGAACTGTTGTTGAATCTGTCCAGAACATTACTCTTGTTGGATTACCCTTTACTGCTGTTAGAACCTTTGGTAGAAGTCGGACACATAGAAGAGCAGCACATAGTTCTAATCGGGCTATAGTGTGATGAGTGGATATTGGAGACACTTTAGACTTGGATACCAATAAGTTGGAACGAATGATGTTGTTGGCTACGACTCTTACATAACAACACGCTCCATATGCCCTCTCCGATGCGTCACCGAAAAAATGCAGCTCATATTCCTCAACATTCGTTCCAAAGATGTAACGTGGGATTTTCAGCTCTTTCAATAAATGGATGTTTTGATGAAATTGTTTCCACGCGTTCTGTAGCTTCAATGGTAATGGTTTGTCCCATTCGTACTGCTTCCCGTTTTCATCCGTAATAGACCATGCTTGTTGCATCATAAGTTTCGCCTTACACACCACAGGACCTACCAGGCCCAACGGATCGAAAATTTGAGCAACACAAGAGAGAAGCTTTCGTCGGTTCATAACAGGTGGTGGCAGTGGGTTTAAACTTTTGTAGCTGAAGACATCTTCTCGAGGATACCATGTAACACCTAGCGTAGTCACAGTGGCCTCTGCTAGTAGGTCATGACTTTCTCGTATGGCTAAATCTTCGTCAGCTATGTTGTTTAGAACGTTGTTCGAATTAGATGCCCATTTTCTCAAGATGAATCCGTATTCTTTCAATACTGACGTTATTGTCTGTTGTAGTGTACTAGCAGATTGTTCATTTTGAGCACCGGCCATAAAATCATCCACATAAAAATTGTTTTGAATAACATCGGAGATGGTAGGTTGCGACGATGATAAGTCAAGAGCGATTTGTTTTAGTGCACGTGTAGCTAAAAACGGTGCCGAAGCAGTCCCATATGTAACTGTTTTTAGCTCGTAACAACGTAATGGTTGATTTGCATTTGGTCGCCATAGGATCCGTTGAAGCGGTTGGTCTTCGGAGTCAATCAACACCTGGCGGTACATTTTTTCTATGTCTGCTGATAGGGCGACTGCATAGCTTCTAAACCGAAGGATGATAGAAAATAGGTCTGGTTGTACAGTAGGACCTACCCTTAAGATGTTGTTGAGAGAATAACCCGATTCAGTAAGACATGACGCGTCGAAGACCACTCGAAGTTTCGTTGTAGTACTTGAATCCTTCAAAATTGGGTGATGGGGCAGATAACAATGAGCGATCGCGTCATTTACTGGTTCTGGTACCAATGCCATGTGTCCCAATGTCTCGTACGATTTCATGAATTGACGGTACTGCTCATATATTACGGGGTTACGTTGCAGACGTCGTTCTGTATTGTAGAATCTGCGCTCAGCTATTTTTCTAGACTCACCGAGAGTTTCAGCAGGATCTGACGATTTAGGTAGCTTCACGATGAATCTGCCCTGTTCATTACGAACTGTTGTTGTCTTAAATAACTGCTCGCACGGATCATGATCTTCGGGATGCACACTTGAGGTAGGAACCGTATCCAGTTCCCAAAATCGTTGAACGCTTGCTTCTAACGTGTTTGGATGCGTTGCCACATTTGATGATTGTCGATTGTCAACAGGTTTTATAGGAACCGCGCCAGCTATTGTCCAACCGAATTTGGTGTTAATCAGTGATGGATGATTTGGCGCAATAGAAAGCCTTTCTGGACAATGTACCAACCAGTATGCTTCACAACCAAGTAAAATGTCGATAGGACCAGGTGTAGGGTACGGCCTACTCCGGGAGGGGGAAGGAAAAGGATAGACAGTACGGCCTTTGGTGGTGGTGGACCGGTACCGGGAGAGAATCAGCAGCGACCGTTGGACACTGCCGAACAGATCCACTGCTGGGGAAGGAATGGCACGAGTTGATGGTGAAACCAAGCAGGCCTCGTGCCAAGGGGGGAAAGGAATGGTGAGAACCGTTGGACAATGCCGAACTGGTCAACACCAGAAAGGAAGGAGAAGGAAGATGAAGCTCGAGCTCAAGGTGGGGTCGGAGAGCGCTAGAGAGTGTCCAATGTTGGTTGCCCGTCAAGGACCTTCAGAGGATTCTTTAACTGGACTACCTTGGGATGCGAAATAAATTTCAACTCCTAAGCTCTTTGCCGTTTGTCTCAGTCTCACCTGAATCGCATTTTATTTTCACATAGTCGCTCGAAGCAGCCGTGCTGTACTAGCGATGTTTAGTAAATTACATTCAGGTTCTTTATGGTTCCCTAATCGCACCATAGATGGCGCGACTCGTGTTTAAACAACCCCGGTGTAATGCGGGCGGTCTAACTTTAGGCGCGTTAAATCTCGAACATCCTGCCACCTTGAAATTGAGAAATTTCAATAATTTCCTACTGCCGTGGGTATAACGCATAACTTTACGCGAGGCCTAACTACCTTAGTCTTGGTACTGGTTTGCAGTGTAAATACCCTAGCCTTTCCATCCTTTCCAGGATGGACCTCAACTACTCGTGCTAACAGCCAAGAAAGTGGTGGTACATTATCTTCCTTGATGATCACTAACGTACCTGGAACGATAGCCCTTTCATCATCCTTATACCATTTCGAACGCGGTTGGAGTTGCTGTAAGTACTCCTTATGCCATCGGTTCCAGAAGTGACGCATTAGTTGTTGAACATGTCGCCAATGTGTCAACCGATTTTCAGGAACGCCCGCTGTCTCGGCATCTGGAACATGTTGGAGGTGCGATCCAACCAGGAAATGTCCGGGTGTAAGGGCCGTCACGTCAGTGGGGTCATCGGTCAGCGGTGTTAATGGCCGAGAATTGAGGCATGACTCAATTTCGGTCAGCAGCGTCGCCATGTCTTCGAAGGAGAGAGACGTTTTGCCTACAACTCGTACTAGGTGGTGTTTCATCGAGCGCACAGCCGCCTCCCAAAGCCCACCGAAATGGGGAGCTCGCGGTGGAATGAAGTGCCACGTAATCCTCCTGTCCAAGGTTCATGTCCGGATGCTCCTTTGATGATGTGATGAATGCAACAGCTTGTAGACTTCATTTAGCTGGTTGCTTGCTCCCTTGAAGTTTGTTGCATTATCTGAATGCAACTCTGCTGGAAGTCCACGGCGTGCCACGAATCGACGTAACGCTGAGATGAATGCTTCCGTCGTCAAGTTGGAAACAAGTTCGATGTGAATTGCACGAGTGGCGAAACACACGAAGATGGCTACATATGCCTTTGTAGCAACTGCTCGCCGGTATGCGCCTTTCACAAAAACTGGACCGCAGTAATCAATCCCCGTGATTGAAAAAGGTCGGTTGGAAGTCACTCTCGTCGAAGGGAGATCTGCCATTAGTGTCTCTGATGAGATAGGACGGGCACGGAACCAGGTGAGGCACTGATGATAAGTCCTTCTCGCGTGGTTTCTGCCGCCCAAGATCCAATATCGTTGTCGGCTCGTACTCAGCATCAGCTGTGGTCCCGCATGTAGCAGCGTCTTGTGGAAATGATCCATCAGCAGATGGGCTAACGGATGTCCGTTGGGAACCACGATAGGATGTTTGGTGTCCTCTGATAGCAATGCGTTGCTAAGCCTGCCACCAACACGAATGATGCCGTCTGCTCCCAGCTGCGGATGCAGCCACTTCAGCTTCGATGACGAAGAAATTGATTCCTTCCGTTGTAGTGCTCTTATTTCTTGTGTGAAATAATCCCTCTGCGCTAATCGGCACATTACTTCCTCTGCTTCCTTCAGGTCTGCTGTCGTGATACCAGGGCCAGTATACGATCGACGTTTTGAACAACGGTTGAAGTATTGAACCCAATACGCCATCATTCTTCTGAGCTTCGAGAACGATGAGTATAACGTGAAGACGCGATGGTGCGGTTTCTCGACAACTGCACAGGCCACTGTAGAGGCGCGTCTTTCTGCGGCAGCGTCGTCGTCAAATGACGATATCGATGATTCCGGCCATTGCTCTTCCGGTTGATTTAGCCATGGTGGGCCCTGCCACCATAACGGATTGTTGAGGAGCTCCTTACTCAGGCAGCCGCGTGATGCAAGGTCCGCTGGGTTGTCTATTCCAGCAATGTGTCGCCAAGCACAACCAGTTGTAAGCTGTTGCACTTGCGAGACACGATTGGCGACGAACGGCTTCCAGCAGCTTGGTGATCCTCGTAGCCAATGCACCACGGTGGTTGAATCCGTCCAAAATGTAGCTGGAGATTGCAACTCGACAGCTGACTTCACACGATTGTAAAGCAAGCTGGCTAATTGTGCTGCGCACAATTCCAGTCGGGCGATGGAGTGCTTGCTGCTTATTGGTGTCACTTTCGTCTTCGAGGCGAACAGTTGAATCGTGACGACTCCCTGTTCGTTGCAGCTCCTGATGTAACAGCATGCTCCATATCCCTTTTCTGACGCGTCGCAAAAGAAATGGAATTGGCTAGAGATGCTGTCAGGTCCAATTGCTACACGAGGAATGTGTAGCTCCTGTAGATGGATCAATTGGTTGTGGAAGTTGATCCATTGTCCTTGAAGGTGATGCGGTAGTTCGTCGTCCCATCCCCAGGGATGTTGCTGGTCCGTCTGAAGAGTCCAGATACGTTGGAGAAATTGCTTCGCCATGGCTTTCACTGGGTCAACAATTCCCAAAGGATCGTAGATCCTGGCGATGCAAGAAAGGACCTTCCGCTTCGTTATTGGCCCAATAACGTAGGGCGCGTTGATTTTGAAACTCATGTTGTCGGAAGATGAGTCCCAAACTAAACCAAGAGTTGCCAGAACTCCTTCGGCTCCCGATTCAGCAGATGGAATGGCTGCTAACTGCTGTTGGTCCACATGCTGTAGCACGGATGGCTTGTTGGAAGCCCATTTTCGTAGCTCGAACCCCGTCTTCGCGTACAATTCTGCCGTTTGTACTTGTAGGGATTCAGCCTCTGCCGGCGAATCACTTCCAGACACGAAATCATCCACGTAGAAGTCACAGGATCGCGCAGCTGCAGCCGGATATTCCTTCCCATGATCTTCTACCGTTTGTTGTAATGATCGTACTGCCAGGAACGGTGCAGATGCTGTCCCATACGTCACGGTGTTAAGCTCATACTCCTCGATGGGCTCGTTTGGTGAATTCCGCCACAGGATGCGTTGCAGGGATCGATCGGTGGGATGTACCAAAACCTGCCGGTACATTTTAGCCACGTCTGCTGTGAGGGCAACAGCCCTTGTACGGAACCGCATCAAAATGGAGGTAGCATCCTGTTGAATGGTCGGCCCGACCATTAACGTATCATTCAATGATACTCCCGTTGATGATTTGCTCGATGCGTCAAAGACGACACGGCACTTGGTAGTGGTGCTGTCGGCTTTGAAGACCGGATGATGAGGTAGATAGAACGTCTCAGCGTCCATCGATGTAGCTGCCACCTTGCTCATATGACCTAAGCGAAGGTACTCGTTCATGAAATCAACATAGGCTTGTTGAGTTTCCGGTTCTCTTTGAAGTCGTCGTTCTATTGCTAAGAACCTTCTTAGTGCGCTGGTCTTTGAGTCCCCAAGTTTGCCGATCATTTCGGCTTTCCGGGGAAGTCGAACCACGTATCGACCGTTGATGTCTGTGGTAGTTGTCGCTGTATAATGCTCCTCACACGCACGTTCTTCGTTGCTCCAGCTTGGTGTGCCGCTCACCTCTTCTAGTTCGAAGAATCTCTTCATCAAAGAGTCCAGCTCGTTGGTGTGCGTGACGACTGCACACATTGAAGATGACAATGGCTCCTCGATGATGGTGTTTCCGCTGACAACCCAACCAAATTCGGTTTCTTGGAGCGTTGGCATGTTGTCACCCAACGATAGCCGTCCGGTCCTCAGGATCTCGTAGAAGAGTGATGCTCCCAGTATCAGGTCGATAGGCGCTGGGTTGTTGAACGACGGGTCAGCCAGAACACATGCTTCAGGAATACTCCAGTGGCTGATGTTGATGTACTGTCGTGGCATTTCCACCGTCAGTTTGGGAAGCACTAACATTTCCACCGTTGCATTGTAACTGGAGCATCGGGAATGAATGGTAGTAGTCACGGTGTATCGCACGTTCGATCCTGCGCTGCCACCAATCCCTGACAAGGGAATGTTTACCAATTTGCGTGGTAAACATAGGAATTGGGCTAGCCTGCCAGTGATGAAGCTGGATTGTGCTCCGCTGTCCAGAAGAACACGTGCCGGATGGGTGACTCCTGCGCTGTCGGTGATGTTGAGCATTGCCGTCGAAAGCAACACAGTGGATGACACAACTGTGGTTAATGTTGTCGTAGCGGTTGTAGATTGTCTTCCAGTAACAGGTGATGGACCAGGTGTTACACGTGAGTTCTCCACATGAATCAACGTGTGATGCCTGCCCTTGCAGTGACGACACGACCATGGTGAGGGACATTTAGAAACTGCATGTCCGGTACCAAAACAGTTGAAGCAGCGGTTCAATGTTTTCAGCTTCTCGATCTTATCCGTAGTCGTCAGTATTAAAAACGTGGGGCACTTGTGTAATGGATGTTGCTGCTTACACAAAGCGCAACAGAGCTGCGGAGGGTTCGGAGTCGATGACACAAATGCCTTGGTGCTCGCTGGTTTTCCCGACGGTTGTCGTTGTTGAGGCTCCTTCGTTGCACAGCTTTCCAACACTTCCGTCTGCCGAGTGATGAACTCAAGAGTTTTGTACAGCTCAGGAAACTCTCCATGCTTTAACGAGCGTTCCCACAACTTCCGAGTTTCCGCATCTAGGCACGATGACAGAATGTGGGTGATGATGAGGCTGCTGGTTCCGTCGATGGGCTTCTCCATGAAGATGAGACCGTCAACATGCGCCTTACAAGTCTCGGCAAGGTGACGAAGATCCTTTGCAGACTCTCGGGGTAGCGCCTTGAGGTGTAACAACCCGGCGATGTGTTTGTCGACGATCAACCGGGGGTTCTCGAACCGCTGGACTAAGATCTCCCATACACTCTCGAAGTTGTTGCTGTTCATCATTGAGGCGTTGATTATGCCGGCAGCCTTTCCTGTCAACGCCTTGTTCAAATGATGAAGTTTCACAGCATCAGACTCATTGGCTCGGCTCATGATGTCCTGGAACATAGCCTTGAACTTTGGCCACTGTTCGTAGCTACCGTCGAACGTAGGCATCGGGATGTGGAGACGGTGTTGCGGCATTACGAGTTGTGCTGCCACCGGCGGAGGCTTGACGTCCATGCTCTGAAGAGATGCCGCTTTCACCAAATATTCGGCCTGGAACACTTCGTCCTCAGCGATGTCCTTGTCCAAATCATACGGTAGCTGCTCGATGAGTTGATTCAGCAGTGTATGTTGTTCAGCCTTCAGCTCTTCCAGCATTTTGGATTGCACTTGTGCAAGTGTTGGATCGGTCTGCATGTTGATCAGCCTTTTATGCACGACCTTCAACTTGATGCGCAACACTTGCACTTGCATGGACACTTCTGGTTGCTGCATTACTGCAGTTTCTGCTCCAGATAACTCCACGGTGTCCATGTCCTTTGTCGACGCACGTGTCACTGGCATGACGTTTCACTGCACTAGCACTGATGACGAAAATACACACTGATGCACAAACACCGATGACGAATTCGGAAACTGCTTGCAGTGCGGCTCCACCTAGTGGGCTGACGGTTGTAACCCCTCGCTGGATGAGCGCCGCTGTGGAACTAATTCGTCGGATAGTTCCTTCGATGACAATGGTGGTGCTGGATGAAGATGGCGACAGCTGGAGGGTTGGCGATGTAACTTCCCTCGCTCTCTGCGCACCGATGTGGACCCCATCTGTCCGATTGGTCCGTCGTTGAAGATGGTGACGCCTGGAGGGTTGGCGTTTGTAGCTCCCTCGCTGGACGAGCACCGTTGTGGAACTGATCCCTCGGATCGTTCCCTCGATGAAGATGGTGACGCCTGGAGGGTTGGCGTGTGTAGCTTCCCTCGCTCGACGAGCACCGATCTGCGCACAACTTGCAGTTGGTGCTGGATGAAGATGGCGGCAGCTGGAGGGTTGGCGTTGGAGCTTCCCTTGCTCTCTGCGCACCGCTGTAGAGCGAATCCGTCCGATTGCTCTCTCGATGACGATGGTGACGCCTGGAGGGTTGGCGTTTGTAGCTCCCTCGCTGGACGAAGCACCGATCTGCTCACAAGATGGCGGCAACTGGAGGACTGGCGTTGGAGCTTTCCTCGCTCGCTGCTCACCGATGTGGACCCAATCCGTCCGATTGGTCCGTGTAGACCGGCTGCTCACTGCACACTGAACACCGCGTTTACTGTGATCAACGCTCGATCGCGGACTGAGACGCGGCGATTCGCGAACTGGCACTCGCGTTGATCCGGTTCGAAGGACCAAAATGTAGGGTACGGCCTACTCCGGGAGGGGGAAGGAAAAGGATAGACAGTACGGCCTTTGGTGGTGGTGGACCGGTACCGGGAGAGAATCAGCAGCGACCGTTGGACACTGCCGAACAGATCCACTGCTGGGGAAGGAATGGCACGAGTTGATGGTGAAACCAAGCAGGCCTCGTGCCAAGGGGGGAAAGGAATGGTGAGAACCGTTGGACAATGCCGAACTGGTCAACACCAGAAAGGAAGGAGAAGGAAGATGAAGCTCGAGCTCAAGGTGGGGTCGGAGAGCGCTAGAGAGTGTCCAATGTTGGTTGCCCGTCAAGGACCTTCAGAGGATTCTTTAACTGGACTACCTTGGGATGCGAAATAAATTTCAACTCCTAAGCTCTTTGCCGTTTGTCTCAGTCTCACCTGAATCGCATTTTATTTTCACATAGTCGCTCGAAGCAGCCGTGCTGTACTAGCGATGTTTAGTAAATTACATTCAGGTTCTTTATGGTTCCCTAATCGCACCATAGATGGCGCGACTCGTGTTTAAACAACCCCGGTGTAATGCGGGCGGTCTAACTTTAGGCGCGTTAAATCTCGAACACCAGGTGTATGGAATGATGGATTCGCTAGTACAATGTTGTTGATATTCCACTTCTTGGTATCAACCTTAACTGTTGGTAACTCAGCTGTTGGAGAATCGATGACTAAGAAATGCAACTTCATACTAAATTGTTGAACACTGGATGATACGATTGCTTCGACAGAGCGGTTAATATTACTTTCCCGTTGACCGATTCCTGCGATACATATGTTTGCGTCTGTCATTTTGTTGGATAGTCGCTTGGCCAATGCGGTCGACATGAAATTCGACATTGAACCAGAGTCGAGTAACGCTCTTGCTTGATGAGATTTTCCATCATCATCGATCACTTGAACAATTGCAGTCTGTAAAAGTACGGTAAAGTCGTTGGTGCAAATATGAGATATCGAATCGACTTGTTGAATCATGGGTCGTCCCTCGTTATTCATTGCAGGTTCTTCTAGGTGCAGCAATGTATGGTGATTGCGTTTGCATTTATAACACTTGTATTGAGATCTACAGCTCTTTGCAGCATGACCATTCCTGAAGCAGTTGAAACAAAGGTTATTGGAGCTAACCAGCTTTCGTCGATCACAAACGTTCATTGCTTTAAAAACTTCACATTGGTAGAGTAGGTGTGATTGATCACAAGCGTGGCAGCGATTGGATGTAGAAGCTACGCTGGCATTCGCCAAGCTCCTTGTTTGCTTGTTGCCGGCCACCTTCGATGTACTTGGTTTGGGAGTGATCAACGAAACTTGGGCTGGTGCTGCTAGAATTTTGATTCTAGTTTGCAGGAACTCAACCAATTTGGGAAATTTATCGGCATCATCACTAGCTGAAAATTTTTCCCATTCCAAAACGGTGTCACGATCCAACTTATAGAGCAGCAAATTTGCAAGGGGTGTATCCCAGTGATCGATAGGTTCATTTAATTTACTTGCTCCTTGGGTGAGACGTGTGAACTCATCAGTTACGCGACGTAACTCTTCTATGGAATCGTCCTTCATAGGTGCTACCGAAAAAATTGCTTTAAAATACTCACGCTTGAGGGCTCGGACATTATCATATCTATCTAATAGCTCCTTCCAGGTGGTGTGATAGTTTTCGGCAGCAATGCTTACATACTCAAAGCGCTTGGCAACTTCACCCTTTAGCGATGCTAGAAGATACTCTAACTTCATAACATCAGGAATCTCAGTAGATGATGCAATCATAGCGGTGAACCGATCCTTAAAGCTGAGCCATTCCGTGATCTTTCCATCAAATGTGGGCAGATTTATCTTAGGTAGACGTACATGCGTTGAAGCAGCGACAGGGATGGTCGTATTTGGCTTAGTTTCAATCACTGTGCTGTTCATGTCTTGAACGTTGGATGTAAGAAAACCCTTGATGAGACAGTATCGATCGTACATATCATTCCTTTCCTTGAGCAAGCGTGTCAGTTCCTCTTCCGCTTCTTCCGAATCTTCGAGGGCTGTTTGAATCTTATCATAAGTCTTCCAACAATTTTCCAACGTTTGCAATCTGACATCGCATTGAGACGCTTGCTCAGCGGTGTACGAGTTCATGTAGTTTTCTAGGTTATGGAATTGTGAGGTGACGCGCATCATCTTCACTTGGTTCGGCGTGGCTTTCTTCGGCGTCATTCTTGTTGATGCAATATCGCCGTGTTGTTCTTTGCGTCAATGATCGATGGATTCGTCCGCAGATCCGGTTCGAAGGACCATAAAATGATAATAACAGGCAAAAATGGTTAAAATCTGCGGTTTTTCTTCTCCGGTTATAAAAACACGAGACTCGACCTTCGTAGTTGTCACAATTCTTCTTCTTTTTATTGGAGTTCGTGATTTGCTTGAATATAAATGTCAAGTGAAAACTTTCTTTAGCAAGCTGTTTATAATATTGTGATTCAGTACTTCAAAGACGCCTTTATGGCATCAACACCGCGATACCATCAACAATGTACTCACACACACTTTCTTCGTCAAGGTCGATCTGTTTGGCAATTCGCTGCATAGAGTAAATGAAATCCAAAGCAGATTCCCCTTTTTTCCGTCGTCGTGATGCAAGTTGACGATGAATGTCCATCGGACGCACTTTTTCTCCGAATTCTGCTACTAGCGCCTTGCGAAGAGCCCCGAACGATGAGACCCCACGCATCGTTAGCAAAAAACTTCTCGCTGTGCCCACCAACTTTTTTCGACACATCACATATTTTTGCTCATCTGACCATCCCGCCATGGTCGCAACATCCTCAAAATCGGTCAGCCACGCAGCAAAATTCACCGAGCCATCTGCACAAAACGCCTCAATTCCCTCTTCCACGTCCCTAAAGGAGTAGGGCTGCTGTACTATGCTCGGCTCCACTTTCGCTGCTGCACTGCTAGCTGCCGCTTCAGATTTTCCATCTACGTCATGATATTGATCCATGGTAGAATCATCCGCGCTGGGCATTTCTTCACTTTCCACTAGTGATCTAGCCATTTCTTCTTTGGTTCCCGTTGAGGGCAACCCTTTTTGCTGGCACCTTTTCGCTAGGCCAGTCTTCGTGAATTCTTCACACAGATCAAGAATGCGCTGCTCCAGCTCATCCATTTTTGATCGGTCTTGTTTTGTTTTGCGAAAATCAATCGGTCACAGGAACACTTTCCTTCACTTTGACTGACTTTCACTCCACAGAAATTTGAGTCTAACTCTGATCACCTCAAATCAATTAGTCACGGGATCACTTTTCCCTCACTTCAATTGATTTTCTTAGATCAATCTACTCAACGTTCTAATCACTCTTGTTCATTCCACAAGCTACACGTAAAACCACTGTTTTCTGGATTTTCATCCCACTTCTGACACCAAATGAGAAGTCTTTATTCGGTTTAGACAAATAACGCTTTATTTAGATTTCAGTTCACAACATGTTATTCGCTTCGCGGTCCGAATTCAACTCCCCCCGCTTAACCCGCGCTCCCGATTTTAAAGCTGCGCGCTCTCTCTCTCGCTACTCGTTCCTAGTTCGCTCTCGTTCTCCTGATCTCGCTACCGTTATTTCTCTCTCTCACTACCACTAGCGCTTTTCCTTTCTTACATTTATAACGCTTGTTTCATTTACAACGTCTATAGCGCACATTTCAGCGAAAGTTTCAACAAATTGTTTTCCGTGTTCAGATTGTTTTGGAATGAAATCGGAGTTTGTAACATTCTTGGAATCAGACATAACAAATCCCTTATGTGCCCCAATTGGTTTCTTAATCGAATCATGCAGTAGACCCAAAGTTTGAAGCTTTTGGAAAACAGCCGGCTTTATTGTATTATTCACATTTAATTTCATCAGTTCAGGAATGGTATAAGTTCTACGAAATTGAACCACATCTGCCACATTTACCACATCTAAAAATTAATGAGAATATCAGCACATGAATCACAATTTCATCTAATCCTAGAGGACAAATAGAAGAAGGACTAAAACTTCCCATGAACAGTGTGGTCAAAGGTTGACACTCCGACAGAATTGCACTGTTCTCTGAGTGCTGCTAATTGCCTTTTCCTTCTATACAAAATGCCACTCTTTTTCAAGTAACGTGCGTAATTTTCGTGTGACATTTCACTACAACAAATTAAAAAACAAGATCATAGTTAATTAAGTCAAAAATGCACTTTAATAAACAACAAAACCTACACCACGCAATATGCACCAATGCACGCCTACAATTGTCAATTGACGAAGCAAAATTTGTCAAAGCATTCTTCGATGAATCAAAATGGCAACTGAACGAATTTTGAAAAAAATATCTAAGCTGATGAAATCATTCACAAATCAGTTAAAAGGTGAAACATTTCCAGTCATTTCAGAAATATTTCAACAATTTATTTTTCTCCCATAATTTTCTTTTACGGAAATGAGATAAAATAGCAGGTCTCGGAACCAATTTTCCTTTAAGACCACACAGTCGGATAGTCAGTACAAGCTAAAACCTACCGACTTATATCAGACTTTGTGGTCGTAAGGAGGTTATGTGGGGTTGGAGCCCGTGGCCGATGGCGTTGTGGCAGCGGTGCGACGCTCGTGGCGGTGTCGAAAACATGTGTATGCACTCGCGTACCGAAAAGGACGATCGTTTTTTTACTCGCGACGATGAAAGTCAATGAAACTCGTGAACCAAAAATCGGCGTCCTTGTATCAGGCAACACTAGTTCAATGGTGCAACGCGACACGTGAAAAGCATGATACGACACTATTCACAAAATGGCGGATCCGAGACGCGGGCCACTTAATGGCGTCGGTTCGTTGGCAAGGACGACTGGCTGAAGGGTAGCGCTCATCTGCCGGGGTCCGAAACGATGAACACTGCGTCGGGGACAATCCTGAACACGCGATGGTGCACCTTTTTTTTCGCACACGTTACGAACCGACTTTTTACTCGCGGATGAGACACGCGGTAAGAGACGGGGAACGACGTGTGTCGACAGCGTCGGGTGCGCGAGAACAATGGCGTTGCACAAAAAACACAAATTACGCAAAAATTGTTCGGGAACCAACAACAATGAACCGATCACGTCGGGGTCACCAGGTTTAGCTTCGCCGAGAACTTGGGGAAGCAATTTTATTTAGCTTTGATCGGTTGATTTGTTTTTTTATGTCGGGAGCGCACTCGGTAGCACTGTCGCGTGATCAGCCAGCCAAAACGAGGCTCCTTTTCTATATGAACCAGTCGAGCGAAAACTGCTGTCAAGAATGTTCTGTTTTAAAATGTAGAGTAGCTTTATTCACGTCTTCTAGGTTACAGAAAACCGCATGGAACAACTCGTCACTTCTGACAGTTCAACTGACAACCGAAACATGTGTTGCCAGAAACGCATAACCACGGTTCATACATAACATTTCCTCCCCCTTATCAAAAATATAGTGCTCATACGTTACGTAGGTGAATATCTGAGAGGGGTCCGTCGCACTCTGCCAGACCGTCGCAATGAATATGATGCGTTTTCTTGTTGCTGGGGACTGCGGCTAGATGTTGTGAATAAGTCTTCTGATAAGTGACGACTATTGAAATATCTCCAGATCCAGTATTGAAACTCGTCGATGTAGTTGAACTGTTCCTTGTTGTTTGATCGTGGTTGATAGGCACATTTCTTGGAGTTTCCGCTGATCTTGATGCCTCCGAAAAAGTTACGCTCGTTGGTGTGTATAGGTGAGATTTGTTGTTGTTGTTGTCCTCAAAATCTCACCTATACACACCAACGAGCGTAACTTTTTCCGGATCAAAATTCCGGATATGGTCTATGTGCCGTTTCAAATGTTTCCCGTTGTAAATAATCTCGTAATGAAGATCACCGATGCGTGCAAATATCACTCCTCGAATCCATTTGTCCATCCGCGCATTTCCCGACAGTGTGTACACGGTCTGACCTGGTTCAAAACTGCGAAAAGATGGATCAAATAATGATTGCTGTTTTTTACTGTAGCAGTTGTTTTAAAATTCTGAGGTCGGATTAGGTCTAATATCGTGCGAATATTTCGTCCTAGAAACAAGCTGGCCGGTGACTCCCCAGTCTCACAATGTGGAATTTTCCGGTACTGTTGCAGGAATTTGTTGAGGTTGGGTTGTAGATTTCCGCTTGTAGTTCCCATCCCCTTTAAGCCCTTTTTTACCTTCCTTCGTCCGGTACGACGGATTGACGAGGTAAATTCAGTTTAGGAACCGTCCGTACCGAGTTGATCGCGAAACTCTTTGCGAAACCGACGGGTCCCACCTTGAGATTTACGCGCCTGGAACCAGCCTCGACCCTGGTAGTGTCTCCGGTCCAACGCAATTCTTCCGCCAAATCCTCGTCCACTAACGTCATGGACGAACCTTCATCCAAAAAAGCGAACTTTGTTACCGTTGACGTCGGGCCATACACAGTGATGGGTACAATGCGAAAGAGCGTATTCGACGAAGATAACGCGTACTGGTGGTGATTACTTTCCGCTACAGCTCCTCCGTTGTTTCCGCCATCTCGAACCGATACCGAAACACTGGTCCCGTTACTGACCCCACGATGCTCATCTGCGCCGTGCAACAACGCATGATGCCGGTATCTACACCCCTCCCTGCCGCATACTGGTCTGTTGTGGCACGTCCGCCAATTGTGCTTCCCCAGACAGCCGAAGCATAAGGAAAGTGCACGCGCCTTCATCCAGCGCTCCTTCACCGCCATCGCACCAAACACGAAACACTTATCCACCTCGTGTCCTCTGTTGTTACAAATGAGACAAGATTTTCCTACCTTCCTTTTTCCTATTCGTTCCCGGCTGCTTAATACTTCCGCGGTGCTTTGCAACTCGGCCATATACTCCCGGAACATCAGAAGATCCGGCTCCTCGATGTGGCTTACAAACCGCGTCCAATTGTACTGCTCACTTATCGGCAGCTTCTCCACGATCTCCTTCAGTAGCAGCGGGTTGGTCAGATGCGCCTGTCGTCCAGCAGCCTTCATGTGGTCCACCATGCTTTGCACTGCCTCGCCGAAAGCAACCACAGTTTCCGGCTTCTCCAAACACGGTGCAGGGGTTCTTTGCACTTTATCGATCAACGCCGAGATGAGATGTGTTGATCGCCCATACCGTGATCGTAGCGTCGCTATCTGTTGTAATTTCGGAAAAAGCTCTGACGAAAAACACTCTGCTAGTTTATGCGTACAATCGGAACTGCCTTTTATTGGACCTTTCCAATGGAGAGTTTTGGCGCGACTGAACTAACACATACCGCAAAATGACATTCCAAACATCAAACGCAACGTAATGGCAGTGCTGCCAGAAAACCCTAAAAGAGATGGTATGGATTCGTCTGAAATCCAACACCCCAACTCGGATCATACCATTTCTGTCCCTTATCCACTAGGAAGCGTACATCCCGAATCCTTCTACACAAAACTTCATTTTAATTCCGTTCACACCCTTCGTTAACCCGTCTGCAATATTATTTGCTGGTGGAACGTATTGAAGATGTAATAAACCGCTACATACATGCTCACGAATGAAATGATAGCTTACATCAATGTGCTTAGCACGGGAACTATACGATTCTCTACTAGCCATTACCATCGCACTCTGATTGTCACAGTACAACTCAATCCTCTTCTGCTTTTTGAATTGGTTCATAAAGCGAAGCAACCAAATCGCCTCCTTGGTTGCATGAGTCATTGCGATGTACTCCGCTTCAGTGCTGGAAACCGCGACCGATGCCTACCGTTTACACGACCACGACACAGCTCCCTCTGCTAACTTGAAGACGTAACCAGAATACGATCTGCAATTGTCTCGTTCGCTGGCCCAATCTGCGTCGAAGTAGCCGCTGATGTATTCACCCGATCCACGACGATAACTGATCTTATAATCAACGGTCCCTTTGAGATATCTCAAAATTCTCTTCACCGCAATCCAATGTGTACTATCATGGCGATCGTTGTAGCGGCTAACATTACTGACTGCAAAGGCCAAATCCGGTCTGGTACCCTGTACCAGGTAAAGTAAAGCTCCAACAGCTTCACGATACGGCACGTTATCATTAGTATCTCCAGATGCTGCAGCTAACTTGTGTGAAACATCACACGGTGAAGACACTGGCTTACAATCTTGCATGCCAAAGCGATGGACTATCTCTGTTGCGTATTTGGTCTGATCGATACTGATCATATCGTCACCATAGGTTATTGTCATACCTACACATGTACGAGCTCGACCCAAATCTTTCATTAAGAAAGTTTCCGACAGTTTAGCCTTGAGCTTATCACGTACCTTTACGTCGGACCAAAATATCAGTATATCATCGACATATATAGTTATAGAAACGACACGGTGGGAGTACTTTTTACAAAAAGCTTACTTTATTCCCTGATCTCTGAATCGTAACTGACTAACATCGGCTGGAATATTTTGCAAATGACCCGCTTTGGCGTTAAGCTGACCTGGCTGGTTCGCTGGTAGCGGCTGTCGTGGAGCGGAAGCGCGTGTCCACGTGTCGGGTCCGGTTGCCAGCTCGCTGTTGACATGCGCGTCGGAAAGTGCGCGCGTGGCGACTTGACGGTGTCTTATTATGCGTAACTATATAGCAACTACCAAACTACTGTCGGTATTGTAATAGACGCAAGGGTCTTCGGCAGATCTTCTTAGGTCGAATGATAATAATGCTTCATCTAGGCATTTGTTCCAGCAACGTCCGCTTTGTTTAGGGCCATACATTGCCTTGTTCAGCTTGCAAACTCTGCCCGTGCCATCTTCGAACCCTTCCGGCTGCATTACGTAAATTTCCTCCTTCAACCTTCCTTGAAGGTACGCGGTAACTGCGTCCATCTGGTCAATATTCATACCCTTTTGGGCAGCCATAGCGATCAATAACCGTAGCGAGCCATAACGCACAACTGGTGAAAAGGTTTCAGCATAATCAACGCCGTACTTTTGACTACATCCCTTGGCGACCAGGCGCGCTTTATGTCGCAAAACGCTACCGTCTTCTGCGCGCTTTCTCTTAAACACCCATTTCGTTCTTATGGCTTTACGACCCGGTGGAACATTCCGGAGCCTTCTCGTGGATGATTCCGGATGCCTGACAAATCTTCAACATTTCTTTGTTCACGAACTCTGTGCCGTTGTCCGATCGAAGCCGCTTCATATGTACGCCTGTTTGGTTTTCTACTTCCGCCTTAAACCTGCGGAACGTCTCAACCACTGCTGATTTTTCCTTCAAGAAGTAAACAAATACTTTTCAAGAAAAATCGTCAATAAAAACAACAAAATACCTGGATCTACCTAATGATGTGCTCATTGGTCCGCAAACGTCAGTGTGCAGGTCCAAAATCATTGTTGTTTTGATGATGACATCTTTCTTGCGAAACGGCGCTCTGGTCTGCTTTCCTTCAGCACAGCTGATGCAACCACGAATGTCTTCCTGCGTACCCTCGAACTGAACGTCACTACACACTTTCTTAAGATTATTCAAACCTTGGTAGCTCATGTGACCCATCTTCCTGTGCCATTCGATTACTCCGTCGTCCTTAACAAGCAAACATTTCACGTGCTTTCCTTCTATTTTGAAAACACCTCCACTCGACGGCGTCTCAATCAGGACGGATCCACAACTGTTTTTGATCACTTTCAAAACGCCATTTTCAATAATAATCCGATGGCCCATGTGCGATGCCACATCAAGCGAAATCAAATTAGCTTTAAGTTGAGGAGCAAACAAAACGTTTCTAAGAAGCGATTGTTTCCCACCAATCGTTACGACGGCTGATCCACTACCTTCCACCTTTAGCTTCCTGTCGTCGGCAACAGTGATTGTTTGCTTCTACGAAGCGCGAAAGTCACTGAGAATGTCGCGTCTCGACGTCATGTGGCACGATGCTCCGCTATCCAGGTACCATTCACCGGACATTTCTGCGAAACTAGCAGACAATGCGCTTGCATACTTTGCTTCTGCTGTTTTGTTCGCGTCTGCACCACTGACACTACCACTAATACCGCTGCTATCACCCGATCTATCACTAACACTTTTGCACTTGTTCTTATAGTGTCCCATTTGATGCGTAATAGTGTCCCATGTCCCAGTGATGCGTAATATGGTCTTCACACGCAAGGAAGATCCATCCTGCAGCTCGCGACAGCTTATCTTCGTCTGTTTCCGTCTGTGGTGCTGGAAGAACGCACTTGTACAATTCTTTTGTACGTAGAAATGCAGCCATTTTCTTTTCCCATGTCAAGAAGTTACACCGCCCGTCCAACTTATCGAAATTAATGCCGTCCTGGCCCATTATGGAAACTGTCTATTCTGTTCTAGAAAAACTACACTTTTTGTTCTTCACTCTGCTGGGCAAATACTGGGCCCATAACCTGTTGTAATTTCGGAAAAAGCTCTGACGAAAAACATTCTGCTAGTTTATGCGTACAATCGGAACTGCCTTTTATTGGACCTTTCCTATGGAGAGTTTTGGCGCGACTGAACTAACACATACCGCAAAATGACATTCCAAACGTCAAACGCAACGTAATGGCAGTGCTGCCAGAAAACCCTAAAAGAGATGGTATGGATTCGTCTGAAATCCAACACTATCACTTGCGGCACCACCTCCGGCAACAGCAACCTGCTTCGCACTGCCTCTAGCGCGGGACCCTTCAGCGCCTTCTGCAATCGTAGCATGTTTTCCCAATTGGAAAGACCGCACTTTTCGGTGGTGTGTTCGTGAAACGTTATGAATAGCGGCCAGTCCGCCGGGTCACCAGCAAACACGGGCAATTCGGTAGGTGTACCACAATGCGCGCCTTCACACTGGATTTGTTCACGCTCCTTCCGCTGCGAGTGCTGCACCATATTATCCGCCGCATGGGAGGGTAACAAAGTTGATGTTCCGGATTCTCTTTTGTACCCAACTCCTCGGCTAGCAAGTCCTCTTCCTCCTTCACGAATTTCAGCTGCAGTTCTAGCTCCACCCTTTTCCTCTCCGCCTCTTGCCGGCGTTTTATTATGGCAAGCCGGTTATTCATAGTCTCCTGTGACTCTGTTATTCCGACACACGAGAAGTGCCACCATGTGTCGCAAGCGTCACAGGCCACATACAATTTGTCCTCCACGGAATCGCTGCATGCCTGGCAGCAATCCTTTCCATCTATTTCCATCTATGCACCGTTTTAAAGGCTTTTAATGTAACCACGATTCCGGTTGAGTAGCAGACGCAGTGAAGTGTAGTTTTAGTTTTTTATATTTTCGATACAACTCCGATGTACAGTACAATAGAAGGAAAAACTTTAAAACGGTGCCACTTCCTTGTCATTTCCCAGGCTACTGCTTGACGCACACCGTTCTTCTTCTTCCCTTCCCTGACCGTTACCACTGACATTTCGGTCATCCGTTATCCTACTGTCATCCGTTACCCTACTGTCATCCGTCACTCTACTGTCATCCTATCTTTCCTGACACCATTTGTAACGCTTTACCGTTGATAGTCACGTCTAAATTTTTTTTCTTTTAACAAAAGAATCGCCTACCTGGTTAAGGGTTTGGATGATGTCCATTTCTGAAGCGGGGCTATATTCTTCAGTCACTTGGCGGGTGTCACCATTCTGCCGGTTGATTCTCTTTGATCGGCAGACTCTCGCTATGTGGCCTATTTTTCCACAGGTGCTGCATCTGGCTTCTCGAAATTTACATTGATGCCGCATATTTTATTCTCCACAACCATTGCACGAGCCATACGGTGTCGTTGAATCCTGTTGTTTACGCTGCATATTGAATCGCGGCTGTGAGGTAAGGGTGCACATATTTCTTGGTTTTCGTTGTTTCGTATCCCAGCTTGTTCAAACTCTCGGCAGTTTTATTTTCATCCGGAATCCCAGCACACACTTCTTTTGTAGTATTACGCGTGACCTCCAGGGTGAGTGCTATTTCACAGGCTGCACTAAATGTTTCAGGGTTCTTTGCGATAATTGCATCGCACATATAACGAGCTTCAAGTCCGTGTAGCATTCGATCCAAAAACTCTCCATAGTCACAATTGGCCGCACCTTGTTTCAGACGAAGGACAAACTGGGCAATTGATTCATCTTTGTCTTGGGTGATCTTTCTGAATTTAATGCTTTCCACGAACTTGTTTTTGGTGCGATCGAAATGTTGAGTTAGAATCGAGTGCTATAACACACCTTTGTTGGATCGTCAGGGCTTACTAAGAATCTGAGCGCATTGTTCAATTCGCTTCCCATGTACACTCGTGCATAGTTTCCAAACTGCTTTTCCGGTACTTGACTCAGTTGTAGCGCCCATTCTAAGCGGTCAAAATAGTCCGCAACTTGTACTCCATCCGAAGAACGATATTCATTCATCGCTGGTGGTGGTGTTTTTTGTTGGAGAAGGGAGAAACACACGACGCGAAGCGGTATTCAGTTAAAGCACGTCTTTATTTAACAAAGAACATTGGCGGAATAAAACCCGGATTAGACAAGTTGCGAATGACATATGTCAAACCTTTTTTGAGGGGTAGGAAATTGCTCA
Organism: Anopheles stephensi; assembly: GCF_013141755.1. Lineage (NCBI taxonomy): Eukaryota > Metazoa > Arthropoda > Insecta > Diptera > Culicidae > Anopheles > Anopheles stephensi. Next base: position 43,036,324 of record NC_050202.1, read on the forward strand.
TTCAACACTCCTCCTCAATTAACAACCCTCAAATTCCCTGTTGTTAATCCTAAGCTAAAAACAAACCTATTATGCTTTACTGGCCCTAACGGTTTTGTCAAAATGTCCGCGTTCATACTCTCAGTAGGACAATATAGCAACTTAACATCTCCGCTATGGCATAGATTCCGCACAAAATGATGTTTCGTTTCAATGTGCTTGCAGCGCTTGCTGGACTTCTCGGATTGTGCAAATGAGAAACAAGCCTGGTTGTCTCCATTCACTACTGTTGGGTTATATTGTTTTTCTCCCAAATCATTCAATAGTCGACGCAACCATAGCACTTCCTGACAGGTCTCGGCCAACGCCACGTATTCTGCTTCCATCGTCGGTAAGGTAACATTGCTCTGTTTACGGCTCACCCACGACACTGCTCCTCCATAGAAGTACACTACATATCCAGTGGTTGATTTCCGCGACGAAGAATCTCCTGCCCAATCCGCATCAGAAAATGCCACTAAATCACTACATTTCATTCCATCGTGCATTCCTCCCAGCTTCAGCTTCCAATCTTTTGTACCTTTCAGATACCTTTGGCGCGATTTCTTTCGTTTTAAGTTGAGCGTTTTAAGACCGATCGGTTCGAGATACGAGATAAGACTAAAACTATTTTATTACAATTACCGTTACCTTACAATTATGAATTTGTATTAGTGTTAGATTTAGCGCGTAGTGTGTAGCGTGTATCGTGTATCGTGTATCCTGTCGTGTATCATGCATCGTGTCGTGTATCGTGTCGTGTATCGTGTATCGTGTGGTACAGTACGGTGCACAAATGGATACGGCTGCCACAGTACTCCCCTCCTAGACTAGATTACCTTTTAGTGAAACCTCTCGGGAATTATCACTCGTCGTCCAGAACGAGTGACTCTAGTCGGGGATTTTATGACAGGAGTTGTGTCAGCTGGTACCGGGTTGTTTTGCTGGTCCTCTAGCGCGAATGCAGGTTTCAAACGGTCCACCGAAACGTTGACTGTTCGGCCTCGGATTTTCAGCGTGAAAAATTTTTCGGCTCGGCTAACCACCTCGAATGGTCCTTCGTATGGAGGTGATAAAGATGGTCGTACCGAATCATTCCGCACGAAAACATTTCTGCACGTCCGCAGGTTCTGGTGAACGAAAACGTTCCGATTTCCATGCCAAGCAGTCGGCTGGGGGCGAAGATCACGCATAGTCCTTCGAAGTTTGGCGACAAATTCAGCTTCGTTCGGGTTGGTCGGGTTGCTAACGAAAAACTCAGACGGTATTCGAAGCGTTGTACCATATACCATCTCGGCCGCCGACGCTTTTATGTCCTCCTTGTAGGCCGACCGCAGTCCCAGTAGGATCATCGGCAGGTGCTCGCTCCAGTGTTCAGTATCATGGCAAAGGATCGACGACTTAAGGGTTCTATGCCATCGTTCGATGATTCCATTCGATTGTGGATGGTACGCAGTCGTGCGCAGGTGGCTGGATCCGAGCAAACGAGTCAGTTCAGCGAACAGCGATGACTCGAATTGGCGTCCTTGGTCGGAAGTTATGAAGGAAGGAACACCAAATCGAGATATCCATCCAGATTCCAGAGCTCCGGCAATTGTGATCGCGGTCATATCCGGTATGGGTAACGCTTCTGGCCAACGCGTGAATCTGTCGATGACCGTTAGACAGTAACGGTTACCTTTACTCGGGGGGAAGGGCCCAACGATGTCGATGTTGATATGTGAGAATCGACTATCCGGAGCCGAGTATCGGGATACAGGCGATTGGATGTGGCGTGTCACCTTCGAGCGTTGGCATTGCAGGCAGCTCCTAGCGAAAGCGATACTGTCCTTGCGGATGCTTGGCCAAACAAATCGCTCCGTCATTAATTTGGCCGTTGCACGCGTGCCAGGATGAGACAAATTATGCGTTGCCTGGAGCGCAGCTTGCCGGAACCGTTCCGTTATAAAGGGCCGAATGCGATCACCAGTGCAGTCACATAATAGTTGTTTGGTACTGCCAGGAATGGTAAAATACTTTAGTTTAAGCGAACTATTCAGTTTACCTTCTACGATATTTTGAAGCTCGTGGTCGTCTTTTTGGCTCTCTGCTAGGGCTTCATAATCCAGGGATGGCACTGACTTTACTGCATTGATGTGGGAGAGCAAGTCAGCCACGATGTTGTCCTTTCCCACAATGTGACGTATGTCCGTTGTGATCTGACCAATCACATCCAACTGGCGAGCTTGACGGTCCGAGGCTTTGTCAAGCTTCTGGCGGAAGGCAAATATGATGGGTTTGTGGTCGGTATAGATGTGACAGCTTCGTCCTTCGAGCATGTATTTGAAATGCCGCACCGCAAGGTATATTGCTGTCAGCTCGCGATCGTAGGTACTATACCGCAGTTGCGCCTTATCGAATTTCTTCGAATAAAATCCGAGTGGTTGAGGGTTTCCATCGACGATTTGATGCAGAACCGCCCCTGCGGCGATATCAGATGCATCGACCCAAAGGGATAGCTCTGCAGATTTGACGGGATGCGATAACAGCGTAGCATCGGCGAGTTGTTGCTTACAGCGCTCGAAACTTGCGGTTGTGGTGTCATTCCAGGTCAACGGGGATCGATCGTTGCGTTTGTTGCCAGTAATCATGGAAAGGAGTGGAATCTGGTGCTCGATCGCGTTTGGCATGAACCTTCTAGAATGGTAGAGAAGTCCTGCAGGTACGGAAAGGGATAGCGATCCGGGATGGTTTGAGCGTTGAGTGCGCGGTAGTCACCGCATGGTCGCCAGGACCCGTCCGCCTTTTTCACCATGTGAAGCGGGCTCGCCCAACTGCTGCTAGAAGGTCTGCATATCCCAAGCTTCATCAGATGTTCGAATTCGGATCTCGCAGCTTCAAGCTTGTCCGGGGAGAGCCGTCGTGGGCGTGCATAAACAGGCTGCCCAGTCGTTTCAATTCGATGGTAGACCGGTGCATCGCAGATTGTACCCGGTGGCGCGAGACGAGTGATGTTGGGAAATTCGGCTAACAACTCGGCGTAGGGTGAAACCGCCTGAAAAGTTTTAACCGAACACTGCTCACTTTTCGCAAGGAATCCAACCGACTCAAGGTGGGTGGTGTTATCGATGAGACGCTTTCGTTTAATATCTACCAGTAGGTCAAAATTGCCTAAAAAATCCGCACCAATTATTCCGGAAGTTACATCGGCTATCAGGAACGACCACAAGAACTCACGACGAAGACCGAGGTTTACTTTTAATAAAACTTCACCATATACATTAATGGGCGATCCGTTCGCGGCGAACAGTTTTATCGAAGATGGTTTAACTCCGGCTGAAAGCAAATCTTTCGGAACCACAGACACATCGGCGCCGGTGTCGATTAAAAATTGCATTGACGTGGTTGTATCGGCAATTCTTAGGCGAAAGATTGCGGCTGTAGTGGTGAGTTCGCCAATCTCCACCGCAGCATCAGCAGAGCGTCGCTATTGTGAAAGTGAAGAGCTTTGAGCGGTGCAGGGTTTTCGGCATTTTCGAGCTTCACTACCAAATTTGCGATGAAACCAACACGGGCCAGTCGAAAAATCCCTGCGACTAAATGAGCGTCCTGGTGAACTGGCGCGGGAAACCAATCGTCCGCGATGCCTTCGGTTGGGAAACACGTTTTCAATGCGCCTGGATAATTCAGCTATCTCTTTTCGAAGGTCAGAAATGGGGTCGTTGACCGCGGTTTCAGGCACGTGGTCTGGCGCCATCGCTTTTTTTTTTTCGTTCGACGGCGTTAATGCTCCTAAGTTCCAAAGATTCGACAATGGCGTCAGCGATGGTGGTTTTGTCGGCGGCGTCACCACGAGAAGCGATCACTGCCGCTTGTGCATGTGGCGGTAGCCTGGATGCCCAAAGATCGATAAGCACCGTTTCGTTAAGAGCGTTGCCAGCAACGCGCTTCATCTCGTTCAAGAGCTGGCTTGGTTTTTTATCACCTAGCGGCATATCGGACAATACGCGCTGCAAACGCCGCTGCTGACTGTCTGCGAAATAACCGATCAGTTTGGTCTTTATGTATGTGTACTTGTCCATCGTCGGTGTGCCATCGATGATTGACCTTAGCTCAGTCAGTTTATTAGGAGGCACCTGTGCCATAACGATGTTGTACTTTCGCGTATCGTGCAATGCGCCTATTCCCGAAGCAGCGAACCAAAATTCAAGCGACATGAAATATGTCTCTATGTTGGTGTCTTCCATGCTGGGTGGATTCAATCGAGGCGTATGGATTGCATCAATAGCGGCCGGTTGAGACGCGGGGTTCGCGGTAGGCGGATTCGTAATCACTTTATCCTCTAGCATTTTTGGCGTACACGAAAACTCGCTCGAACAAAAATCACGCACTTGTAACGTTAATAAAAAACTCACGTCGGGGTCACCACTTTGGCGCGATTTCTTTCGTTTTAAGTTGAGCGTTTTAAGACCGATCGGTTCGAGATACGAGATAAGACTAAAACTGTTTTATTACAATTACCGTTACCTTACAATTATGAATTTGTATTAGTGTTAGATTTAGCGCGTAGTGTGTAGCGTGTATCGTGTATCGTGTATCCTGTCGTGTATCATGCATCGTGTCGTGTATCGTGTCGTGTATCGTGTATCGTGCACCGTACTGTACGCACAAATGGATACGGCTGCCACATACCTAACAGCTCTTTTAGCTGCTGTCCAGTCGCTTTCCGTTGGAGCGCTAACCTTCCTTTCTAATATACCAGCTGTTGTCATCAGATCAGGACGCGCACAAACAGCAATGTATAGTAATGCTCCAACAACGGATCGATATTTTGTGCTATCTTCTAGTAGCTTGCTGTCAGCTGTGTCTTTTGTAAACCCTTGGTCCATCGGCGTCTTTGCTGTTTTTGCCTCAGCAAGACCTGTTTTGTTTACTAACTTGTTGATGTAGTTCGTCAAACCGATGCTGTACACACCATCTTCTTTTCGAATTTCTAATCCCAAAAAGAATTTCACATCACCAAGGTTTACCATTTCGAAATGTTGTTTCAGCTGATCATATACTCCTGATATGATTTTCTTGCTTTTGCAACCTACGAGGATATCATCCACGTAAACGATGAGGTACACCATCTCACCGCATTTATTTGCCGTATACAAGCATGGATCAGCCGAACTCGCTATAAAACCCAGTTTTCCAAGCACCTTCGAAAGTTTCTCGTTCCAGCACCTTGCTGATTGTTTCAGCCCGTAAATGCTCTTTTGTAAGCGACAGACAAACTCCTCCTTTCCTCGAACCTCATACCCTGCTGGCTGTCGCATGTAAATCTCTTCATCGATATCACCGTAGAGATAAGCGGTACGAACATCTAGATGTTGAATACAAATATTCTTCTTCCCTGCCAAAGCCAGCAGTGTTCGAAGAGTACTGTATTTTGTGACCGGAGCATATACTTCATCGTAGTCCTCACCATAGCGTTGGTTATAACCTTGGGCTACGATACGTGCTTTGTAACGAACAATCTTATCCGATTCATTTCGCTTTTGTTTAAAAACCCATTTGCTTCCAAATGCACGTTTTCCCTTGGGAAGCTGAACCAATTCCCAAGTCTCATTTTTCATATGCGACTGGATCTCACTGTCCATAGCTTGTTTCCATGACGCTCGATTTTCGCTTATCATTGCCTCTTTAAAGCTCGTTGGTTCATCAACCGTATGCGTAGCAACACCTACTACATAGTCGTTGAGCTTTCTAGGCAGTGCACCACGATTCACTCGACTGGATCGTCTTACGGATTCCACACCATTTTCATCCAGCTGTTCGTGGTCATCCTCTGATAACACGAGGGAATCTTCTGTTTCCTCAGTATCATTCGTATCAAAGTATACACCATCTTCGCTGCCATCTTCTCCATCATCTAGACGATATTCTTCCGTATTTTCTTTAGTCTTGGCAGTAGGAATCAACTCGTATTCAAAATAACGATCCGCAGAAACATCACATTGAGCCTCGTTTTGCAACGGTTTTCTAGCCATTTTACGTACACGCTTTTCTATAACATTTGGCCACTTCTTTTCCAAAACCGCATCACTATCTTCTAAGAATTTCGCATCTCGGCTAATTGTGATTCTGTCCGTTTCAGTATCAACGAAACGATATCCCTTATGCTGGTCGGAGTAACCCACAAAGATCAGTTTTCGAGCCTTTCTATCGAACTTTCCCCTGTTTACCCCTGGGATATGTACATACGCGGAACAACCATACGCTCTCAAATGTCCTAACTCAGGCTTTCGTCCAAACCATTTCTCATATGGAGTCGTACTAATAGAACGCGAAGGGAGCCTATTCTGCAAGTATGCAGCAGTCATAACTGCTTCACCCCAATAACGCTTGTCTAGCCCTGCATCTAGTAGCATTGTTGTGGCCATTTCTACTAGGTACCTATTCTTCCTCTCGGCCACACCGTTTTGTTGCGGAGAGTATGCGGTAGTATATTCGGCCTTAATTCCTTCCTCGGCATAGAAGGCACGTAGTTGTTCGTTTACATATTCGCCCCCACTATCTGACCTGATAACCCGTGGCTTGCGACTAAAACGGTTTTCTACTAAACGGACATACTCCTTGACTTTTCCCGCAGCTTCGGACTTCATCTCTAACAAATAGATAATGCAAAATCGACTATAATCATCTATCATGGTCATCAAATACCTCTTTCCCCCGGGAGTTGTAGTCCGCATCGGACCACAGAGATCGGTGTGAACCAAGTCCAAAATCTGAGTCGATTTGATCCCCGTTGCTGCAGGAAACGGATGCCGCGCCAATTTTCCCTCGATGCACGCTTCACAGGTTTGTCGAATGCCACAATCCGTGACTTTTATTCCGGTGCCCAGTTCCTCGTTCGATAATCTTCGAATCGCATCCATGTCTCGTTGTCCAAGTCGACGGTGCCAAATATGCTGACAGTTTTCAGTGTGAAACTTCTCCTTAGCAATATTAGACACTTCAGCCAATTGCAACTTATACAAACATCCGGAACGTTCACCAACGATCATGACTTTATCACCATCATTTCGAACCTCACAACTATCGGCTTTGAACACTGCTGTATACCCACACGCGGTTAGCTTATCGACGGAAATTAGTCTGGTCGTCAACGACGGAACATACAGGACGTTTTTTCACCATTTCCATCCATACAGCGTACCGAACCGTGTCCAATACCTTGCACTTCTGCGTTGTTACCATTGGCCATAACAACGCCTGGCCCATTATGCACTGTGAGCTGTTCGAAGAAATTTCTATCGTTTGTCATGTGACAACTCGCACCACTATCAACAAACCATACATGGGGACGCTGATTTTCACCGGCCATAAAACACATACTAGTGTATTCAACGTGGTATCCCTTTTGTTTTCCTTCACGTTTCTTTTCGTCGCCGCCATTTTGTGAATCCAATCGAGCACGACAGTTTCTTTTCAAATGTCCCGGCTTACCGCAATTGAAACAAACTCTTTTGTTTCCGGCCACATGTTTCACCGCGCTTTTCATCGCTTTCATTTCACCAATACATGCACCCGATCGCTCCTTCCTTCGATCGTATTCGTCGATCAACTTCGACTTTACCAATTGCATGGTAATGTCGGAATCCGCTCGCGACTCTAACGCTGTCACGAGCACATTGTATGACTCTGGCAAGCTGCGCAGAATCATAGCAATCTTGAGCGATTCGTCCAATGTTTGACCCGCAGTTGTTAGGCGATCGAATAATTCCTCAATTTGCATGAGGTGACTCTCCATCTCACCGTTCTCGGCAAGATTAAAATTGCAAAGCTTCTTCAACAATGACACTCGAGACGTCTGTGAGTAAAACTCACTGAATTTACTGGGCGTGAAATTTACGGAGTTACCTTGAAAGAAAAGAGATGTACACTTTGCGCCGTTCCGTTTGCTACTGTGTATTCGGTTGTCAAGTTCATTTCATTACAAAGTTCATTTCAAAATTCATTTACCGCTCTAGATCACTTCGTCCTAATTCCTCTAGTCCAGTTTGTATTTAAACGAAATATTTCATGAAAACTTATTTTAATTAATCCTACCTAATTTCATGAAATCAATTTCTCACATTTCCGGCCACCAAAGAAGGAACTTCTTTAAATTCACGTAATTCTAATCCATCCGCATACTAATACGTCGCATACGTTAGCTTCCTATGATTTGTTTACATGTATCATCGGAAGAAGTGTTGGGTTTAGGGAGAATGGCAATTCTAGCTGTAGCTCGGACAATTTCCTTTCCTGCAGCTGTGCGAAGTGTTACAACCCTAACTACACCGTCCTTTCCTGGATGTAACGTAGTGATTCTGCCCATTGGCCACAAGGTAGGTGGTACGTTGTCTTCCTTGATGATTACCAATTGCCCTATTTCTAGTTGCACCGGTTGATTCGCCACGTTTTTTGCGCGAGCCTGAAGTTGTTGAAGGTACTCCGGATACCATCGCGACCATATGCATTGAAGATGCTTCTGAACGAGTTCGAACTCCTTCAACCTGTTCGATGGGACCTGGCTTCTATCAATTTGTGGTATCGATAGCATATTCGAACCTACTAAAAAATGCCCTGGAGTTAGCGGTTCTGTGTCTGACGGATCGCTGGACAAAGGAACTAATGGTCGCGTATTCAAGCACTGTTCAACCTGAGCCAACAGTGTGATCATGCCTTCCTGAGTGAGACTCGTGCTTCCTAACGTGCGTATTATGTGCTGCTTTGCTGATCGTACCGCTGCCTCCCACAGCCCTCCAAAGTGAGGGGCGCGTGGTGGAATGAATTTCCACCGAATTTCATCGTTGGCACACCAATTGAAAATTGCGTTGCGTTCGCGATCACTGCACTTAAGCATTTCATAGATGCGATGTAGCTCGTGTGCAGCCCCCTTGAATGTGGTGGCGTTATCCGAGTGAAGTTCCACGATCCTACCTCTGCGAGCCACGAAACGCCGTAGTGCTGCCAAGAAAGCAGCTGTAGTTAGATCGCTCACGAGTTCGATATGGACCGCCCGGGTTGCGAAGCACACAAAAATCGCGATGTACGCTTTCGTAGCACCTCGGTTGCGAACAGACGACTTTAAGAATACCGGGCCGCAGTAATCAATGCCGCTCACTGAAAATGGCCTCGTTGGTGAAACCCTTGAAAGTGGAAGATCTGCGACTGATTGTTTCACTAATGAGGGTTTGGTTCTGAAGCATCTGTGACATCGATGAAACACAGACTTCGTCAAGTTGCGTCCACCGATGATCCAAAAACGTTGACGGAGTATCGATAACAAAAGTTCCGGACCGGCATGCAGGTGATTCTGGTGGTATGCCTGTGCCAACAATACTGCCAATTGATGCTTGGAAGAAAGCAATATTGGATGTTTTGACGATTCTTCGAGTTGCGCATTGCGTAGCCGGCCACCAACACGCATTAATCCCGCCTGGTCGATGAATGGGGATAACCATTATAGTCGCGAGCTACGTGGTATCTGTCTTCCATTGGCAATCTCGATCCGCTCGTCCGGGAACGAATCCTGCTGCGCTAATAGACACAACTGAAGCTCGGCTCGGTGTAACTCGTTGCTTGTCAGAGGTGGTACTGTGACGATGAGTGAATGAATGGAGCGATGCGTATTGTTTGCTGACCCCGTTGATGATTTGCTCGACTTCATGCACGCAATGAAACGCAAACAATATGCCGTAGTTCGACGTAGTCGCAGGTAAGTAGAGAACCGTGAAAAAAAGCTGTTGCTAAACTCATTGGTCATTGACAAGGAAGCAACCTGCATTTGAACCGCCCGTTCTTCTCCCGTTGATTCGATTCCTCCTGTTTCAGGTTCTCCTTTTGGCCATGCGTCTTCTTTGCTGCTCAGCCAATACGGTCCGTGCCACCACCGATGGCATGATAGTAATTTATCAGGAAGCAGACCGCGCGACACATCGTCTGCTGGGTTGTCCACACCCGGAACATGACGCCAGCATTTTATTTTTGTTTCTGCCTGAATTTGTGCTACTCTATTTGCAACGAATGGCTTCCAACGCCTTGGTGGTGAGTTTAGCCAGTGTAAGACGGTCATTGAATCAGTCCAGCAAAAGGCTTCGCAAATACTGGGAATAGACTGACTGACCTTCCGAAACAGTTGCGTTGCCAATCTTGCAGCACAAAGCTCCAACCTTGCGATTGAATTGGTGTTCGCCAATGACACCACTTTCGATTTTGCCGCCATAAGTTGCACCGAAATTCCTGAAGGGCCCTCTGTTCTGATGTAGCAACAAGCACCGTAAGCTAGTTGCGAAGCATCTGCGAAAATGTGCAACTGCTTACTTGTTGCTCCTCTAAGTGATGTGAACCGAGGGATGCGCACTTCACGGAGTAAGTGTAGCTTGGAATGAAACACCATCCATTCCTTTTGTAGATGTGATGGGAGCTCAGTATCCCAATCCCAAGCCTTCCCGTTTGATTTTAAGGCCCACAATTGTTGCATAAAGAGTTTGGCAATAATGATGGTTGGGCCAAGTAAACCGAGTGGGTCGAAAACCCTTGCGATGTATGATAAAGTTGTTGAACTAGAAGAGAAACAAAGCGGAAAAAGCGAGTGGACTGTTGCACCCAAAGGAAAAGACGTGTAGACGCTTGTACGCTTGATGCAGGAATGAATCTTTATTCAAAGTTAAAGTGTGTGTGTGTGTTGTACAAAGTGTAGCCCGACTGGCACTCATTCCGTGTTGCCTGATAGGCACTCGTCGCGTCAAACCGAGAAGCTCAACACTCCTCCTCAACACTGAATGATTTTATTCCGATCGCTTCCCTAAGTTGTCGAAGTTTCACTGCTTGCAACGGTTTGGTAAGCAGATCAGCTTGCATGTGTTCGGTTGGGCAGTACTGCAGTTTCACGATGCCGTCCCGAACCATATCTTTCACGAAATTAAATTTCGTATCGATGTGTTTTGCTTTGCGTTCGGCTCGGTCTCCTTTAGTCAGCGCAATGCAACTTTGATTGTCTTCGTTGACCAGAACTGGACCATCCAGTTGCTCGCCAACATCCGCCATCAGTTTCAGGATCCACTTTACCTCCTGTAGACACTCGGCAAGAGAAATATATTCGGCCTCGGTGCTAGATAGTGCCACGCACTTCTGCTTATGACAGCCCCATCCGATGAGCCCGCCGCCGAACTTAAACACGAACCCCGAGTTGGATTTGCGGTCGCTCTCGTCGCCTGCCCAATCGGCGTCCACAAAACACTCCAGCTTCTGTTCGCCGCTTCCAAGGTACAATACACTATCCAGTGTACCCTTGAGGTAACGTAGTATCCGTTTGGCCTCGTTCCAATCTGCTTCTGATGGATCTTGCACTCTCCTGCCCAGAATGGCCGTGGCGATTGCAATATCGGGTCTGCTGGTCACTGCAGCGTACAACAGAGCCCCTATGAGACTTTGATACGCTTTTGGCGAATCCAACTTCCTGCCATTCTCCTCCTTTCGTTTTAAGAAGCCGGGATCCATCGGGTATTTGGACGGTTTAGCATCCAGCATGCCGAAACGCTCCAGAACTCGTTCCAAGTAAGCTTGTTGGTCCATACAGTAACGCCCATCGTTCCGCCGAACTCGTATGCCGAGAAAAAATCTTAGGTTACCCATGACGCTGATCGTGAAATTCAGTGTCAGGACGTGGACTACCTCAGAAAATTCTTCCTCCGTGTTACATATGACGATCACATCGTCAACGTAAATGAGAACAAAAATGGACTTACCCGCTTTTTCGCGTATGTACAAACATGGGTCCGCCGTTGATTGGATGAAACCCATTGTTTTCAGTACGTCGTCGATCTTCGTATTCCAGACACGAGCTGCCTGCTTGAGCCCGTAAATGCTGCGATGCAGCCTGCAGACTTCGTTCGGGTTACCGCTCTCGAATCCCTGTGGCTGGCGCATAAAAATCTCCTCCTTGAGAAGACCATGTAGGTACGCCGTCTTTATGTCAACGTGCTTTGTTAACATCTTCCTTTTACTCGCCAGAACCAGCATCGTCCGGAAAGTAATCTGCTTTACGACGGGGGCAAACACTAGGTCGTAATCCGTCCCGAATTTCTGGCAGAAACCCTGCGCCACCAGCCGTGCTTTATACCGAACGAAATGACCGTCTTCATCCGCTTTACACTTGAAGATCCATTTCGACCCGATAGCCTTTCGGTGCGGCGGCAGCTCCGCTAGCTCCCACGTTCCATTTTCGTGATGGGACTGCATTTCTTCTGCCATCGCTGATTTCCATTCGGCACTCTGAGGACCAGATACAGCTTCCTTATACGTTTTTGGTTCGGTTATACATTCCTTCGCCAGATATACTTCTTCGTCATATCTTGCCGGTGGAACGCCAGCTGTCGCTCTTTGTGAACGACGAACGGGAGTACTCGACACCACCGGCACAGCCGCTGGCATCGCCTCCGGTATTACATCCAGCACCGCCTCCGGCTCCGCAGCTCCAGCTTCAGTGTCGTCATCGTCCCACAGTCCGCGAAGCCAATTGTTATCATTATCGTTCCAAAAACCTCGTGGCCAGCCATCGTCTGAACAATCCCAACCGTAAAATTCAGATTCGGAGGTTGTTTCATTGGCCACGTTGGTTTTAGCTTCCTGTTTCGTTTCATCGAGAGACCACTCAATTTCAACGCTTTCAGTCGGATTATCCTCTATTTTGGGATCGCCGTATGTCTGCTCCTTGGATCCGTCATCAATCTCAAGAAAACGGACATCCCGACTGATTTGAATTTCTCCCGTCTTAGTGTTTAGCATCCGATACGCCTTATGTTCGCCGGAATAGCCGACAAAAGTCATACGCTCCGCCTTGACGTCTAACTTTTTTCGTTTCACCGACGGAATCAGTACGTATCCAACACATCCAAACAGTCGCAGGTTGGTCAAATCTGGTTTTTTGCCGAACCAGATCTCGAATGGCGTACGATCTACTGCAGCAGACGGCAATCGATTTTGCAAGTAGCAAGCGGTATTGACTGCTTCCGCCCAAAATCGCTTATGCATACCTGCATCCCGAAGCATACACCGACCCATCTCCGTGAGCGATCGGTTCTTCCGCTCCGCGACACCATTTTGCTGGGGTGAATATGCTGCAGTAAATTCCATCTTTATCCCTTCGTCCGCACAGAATTTTCGAAGCGCCTTACTGAAGTATTCTCCTCCCTGATCGGAGCGAATGATCCGCGGTTTCCGGCCAAACTGGTTTTGAACCAATTTCACGTATTCGCGAATCTTATTCTCGACCTCCGATTTCTTTTTGAGAAAATAGACGAAAGTATACCTACTATGATCGTCTATTAGGGTCATATAGTAACGGCATCCCCCTAAGGTCGTTTCTTCCATTGGGCCGCACACATCACTGTGGATTATATCCAGCACTTCTGTCGAGGTTTTTTCTGCAACTGGTGGAAATGGCGAGCGTGCCATTTTGCATTCGATGCAGCATTCGCAGGTCCAGCGGATACCGCAGTCGACCACTTTTAGACCCGACACCAAGTCGTACCGCTTCATTTCACCGATGACAGCTGGATCCCTGTGCCCAAGACGACGATGCCAAGTGTGTTGGCAATTTTTCGTGTGCTCTTTTACGACTGATTTCATCACTCGATCCTGTGCAATTCGCAACCAATACATATCGCTCACTTTATCCGCGACCGCGACGATCGTATTTCCGTAAACGAGTTTGCACCCGGTGTTGTCAAAAACTGCACGCACACCTTTTTCCGCGAGTTTACCGATTGAAATCATGTTTCCCTCCAGCGTAGGGACATACAACACACCCCGTAGCGTGATTTCAATTATTTCGCCGTTTTCAACCGCACACTTGATCAGGCAATCGCCAACACCTTCGACGCGATTTTCGCTGCCATCTGCGACGGTAACATTTGAACGCAAGCTTTGTTCCATTACCGTGAACGCGCTTTTGTCGCTACACATGTGCGAACTAGCACCCGAGTCGATTAGCCACGACCGATCGTTACCGCGAATTTCAGGCTGACGAACCATGAACGTAAACGAACTTGTGTCGTTTTCGCGCACTATTTTCACTAGTTCTTTTTTATTCGGCTTATTCTTTTTCTTCTTTTCGCCTTCCCCGCTGCTCTTCCGATTCAGGAACTCTTTGCAGTCCCGTTTCTTATGGCCAGATTGACCACAAAAGAAACACGCGCCTGGTTTTGCTTCACTTTTCGCCTTCAGCACTCGCTCCTCCTGCACCTTTCCGCCGTACAGCTTCTCACTTTCGTCGATCAGCTTTGCCCGCACAAGTTCCATCGTTAGCTCTTTATCGGAACGACTTTCCAAAGCGGTAGTAAGAGCGTCAAATGCTTTTGGAAGGCTCCGCAAAATCATGGCCACCTGCATGTTCGCCGAGAGTTTTTCACCCGAATTCTCCAGCCGAGAGTAGAGATCTTCCATGCCGTATAAAAAATCTTCCATATTCTCACCTTCATGATAGTTTGCATTGCAAATCTCTTTCAGCAACGAAACTTTCCCGGTAAGAGTGGCTTTGTGGTGGTGTGCCTTGAGCGCATCCCATGTCTCTTTCGCTGTGTTCTTTGTCATGATGAGATTGTGTTGGTTATCCTCAACCAACAAAGCAATGGTCGCCCGCGCCTTCGAATCACCCTCCGTCCACTCCGGAGTTACCGGTGTCGGCGCGACACCCGGGTCAACGTACGTCCACGTACCCTCCCGCATCATCAACATCTGCACTTTGAAAGCCCACGACCGATAGTTTCGGTTGTTCAGCCGGATGACACCCACTTTCGAAAAATCCATTTTTGCTCGTGCCGAACCGTTCCCGGTTGGATTTTTTCTTTCACCACGAAAAACACACGATTCCTTAACCGCACCGCGTACCTTCCGGAAATGTCCTAATTTTTTCACGCCGAAAAAATCACTGTGATTCCGAACCGCGTCGCGCACTTTTCAATTGAACTGGCCACACTGAGCTGGGCCCATAACCTGTTGAACTAGAAGAGAAACAAAGCGGAAAAAGCGAGTGGACTGTTGCACCCAAAGGAAAAGACGTGTAGACGCTTGTACGCTTGATGCAGGAATGAATCTTTATTCAAAGTTAAAGTGTGTGTGTGTGTTGTACAAAGTGTAGCCCGACTGGCACTCATTCCGTGTTGCCTGATAGGCACTCGTCGCGTCAAACCGAGAAGCTCAACAAAAGTTAGCCTCTTTGTTAACACCGTCGCCGTAGGTGGCAGATCGATCCGAAACCGAAGTATATCAACTGCGGGTTCCCAAACCAAGCCCAGCGTTGATACGAATTGTTGATCTTGCCATTCGTGAGTAGGAAGCATTGCCAAATCATCCGATGAGACACCTTCTAGAGCTTCCGGTACGTTGGATGCCCACTTTTTCAACGAGAAGCCAGCTGAATTAAGCATTCCCGATATCTGCTTCCGTATCTCAGTCGCATCCGCTACGTCTTCTGTTCCTGTTAGTAGATCGTCCACATAGAAGTCGTGGAGTACTGCATTCACCGCTCTTGGATAGTGCGTTTGATGATCATGAGCGATTTGTTGCAAGGTCCTAGTTGCCAGAAAGGGCGCCGATGCGGTACCGTAGGTAACTGTTTGTAGCTGGTAGGTTTTAATCGGTACTTCCGGATTCTCTCGGTACCGAATGCGAAGGTATCGTTGGTCGCATTCATCGTGCAGCACTTGGCGATACATCTTCTCTACATCCGCTGATAGGGCGACTGCGTGCGAACGAAACCGAACGATGATGTTGAAAAGGTCGTCTTGAATCACAGGCCCAACCAACAGCTTGTCATTCAATGAGTAACCCGAGGATGTCTTACACGAAGCATCGAATACAACTCTGACCTTCGTGGTTGTGCTCGTCTCCTTCACTACCGCGTGATGAGGAAGATAGTAGTGTTCACAAGTGTCATCAATCGGTTCGGTGAGTAGTTTCATGTGCCCTAGTCGCTCATACTCCTTCATGAATTTGATGTATTCTATCTTCATTCTAGGGTTGGATTTCAAACGACGTTCTACTGCTAGGAGCCGACGATCAGCTATCGCCTTGGATGCTCCTAAAACGATACCAGGATTAGTGGATTGAGGTAAACGAACAACATACCTGCCAGATGCATCTCTGGTTGTAGTGGCCACGAAATGCTTCTCGCAAGCATCCTCCTCCGTTGATAATGCTGGATCATCGCCGATTGTCTCGAGTTCCCAGAACCGTTCCAAGATCGATTCCAGTGGGGATGATTCGCTGGTAGAAAGGTGAAAAGCCGATGATCCTTGTGCGGAAGTCTTCGACGAATGCCCAGCGACGACCCAACCGAAAGGGGTTTCCACTAGCCACGTTTTCCCTTTGCCGAGGGACCGCTTCCTGCCGGAATGCAGCTCCCAATACGTGTCTCCTCCGATGATAATGTCGATCTGGCCAGGCTTGTAGAACGATGGATCCGCGAGTGGCACATCAGGGATTCTCCACGCCGACGCATCAACGGGTGCCGGTGGAATATGCCAGAATGGAGCGTCAACAATGAGCAACTCCAGCTGAGCGACATGCGTACGGTTCGTTGATTCCACGGATGCGATAAGTGAACCGTTCACTCGCTGCACTGCGTTCCCGATGCCTGATACCGAAACGTTCACCTTCTTCCGAGGTGTTCCAATGAGCTTCCGAGCCAGTGCCTCGGAAATGAAATTCGACATAGAGCCCGAATCGAGGAGAGCTCTTGCCTCATGCCGATTTCCGTAACCATCCACGATGGACAGCAGCGTCGTTTCCAAAAACACCATGTGGTTGTCTGTTTGCGCTGTCATTGCGACCGTTGCGTTAGGAAGAGGAGAGTGTAATAATGTGTGGTGACGCTGACCACACGTACGGCAGGTATAATCCGACTTACATGCCTTTACTTGGTGGGAATCACTTAAACAGTTCCAACACAAATGTTTCGAAGCCACAATATCACGACGTTGTTGCACGTCCTTTCCAAAAAATACCGGACAGTTGCGAAGAACGTGGCCCTCAACGCACTGTAAAGGACACTTGTGGCTCGTTGCACTGGGTGGCGATGATCGCGTAGGAGTTGCGGTTGCGATCGATCGTCGTGATGTAGATGGACGAGCGGAGCCGGCCACCTTTCGCGAACAATCACTTGCGTCATTAGCAAAGTTGTTGGTCGATTTCAAAATTTGTATCCTATCATGTACAAAATCGAGCACGTCCTTATATCTGTCCCTAGTGAAGTGCACCGAATGTTTCTCCCACGCTAAAACTGTTGCTCGATCCAACTTCATGAGCAACATGTTCGACAGCGGCGTGTCCCACGAATCTACTGGTTCATTCAGTTTCACAAAACCGTTCACGTATCGCGAAAATTCGTCCACTAAGTTCGTCAGTTTTTCAACACTCTCCGATTGAACGCAGGGTAAATAGTGCAATTTACGGTAATACTCACGTACGAGCAGGCGCGAATTATCGTAGCGTTTGAGCAACGCTGCCCAGGTCACTGAATAGTTGTCAGCCGTGAGAGAGGTGTGTTCAAAAGGTAGGGCCGCGTCCCCTTTCAAAGAAGAGAGCAAATATTCCAATTTTGCTATCGATGGCAGCTCTGGTGAAGCGTCGATCATGGCGATAAATCGATCGCGAAACGACAGCCATTTCGTTTGGTCCCCATCGAAGGTCGGCAGCTCGATCTTAGGGAGACGCAAGTGCGGTGCGTTCGGCCGTCCAAACGCTAGCGTAGAAGAAACCAAACCCGTGGTTTCGTTGAGGGAACCGTCTTCCTTTCGATTATTCTCGCGTAAGAAAGATTTTATTTTTCTACACCGCTCTTCGATATTGATTCGGTCCATAATGCACGCTTCGATCGCGTCATTGGTATCGTCGAGCTCTTCCAACTTTGATACCGCGGCGAAGAACCCTTCCCTATGTCTCTCCAGGTCTTCTAACGCTTCTGGGATTTGCTTGTAGTCATCCCCGGAATATTGTCCAATAAACCGTTCGAGAGCGTTTATGTTTTCCACTGCGATCCTCCTTTTTAGTTGTATGGCCTTTATTTTCTTATCCATATTTCACTTTACACACGAAAGAAACAACACTTTGGCGCAAAAAAATGATGGCGAAATGTTCGAACGCTGGCCGTTGCCCCCTGATGCAGAGCGAATGCGATGGCGGTAAACGACGCGACGATGAATTGCCGAATTTGCTCTTGCTGCAGAGCCCTTTTCCCACTGTGCTCTTGATGCAGAGCGATTAGATGAAAACTTCGTAAATTCACTATCCGGTTCGAAGGACCATAAAATGTGAGTAAAACTCACTGAATTTACTGGGCGTGAAATTTACGGAGTTACCTTGAAAGAAAAGAGATGTACACTTTGCGCCGTTCCGTTTGCTACTGTGTATTCGGTTGTCAAGTTCATTTCATAATTCATTTACCGCTCTAGATCACTTCGTCCTAATTCCTCTAGTCCAGTTTGTATTTAAACGAAATATTTCATGAAAACTTATTTTAATTAATCCTACCTAATTTCATGAAATCAATTTCTCACAGGTGTGATAAACGAAGTATATTTTATAGAGTCTTCGTGCATTCTTACTTGGTGGAAACCGCTTTTAAAATCTAATAAAGTAAAAAAACTTTTTATTACCCAAATGTTCTAAACATGTATCTATGAGGAGAATAGGATAATTGTCCCTAACCGTGATTTTGTTGATTGGTCGAAAATCACACAAATCAACACATTTTCTAATCTCCCCTTTCTTTTTTCGCACAAGAACGAGTGCAGAAGCATATGGGGAATTGCTTGGTCGAATTATTTTTTTATCCAATAAGTCTTTTACTTTTTCTTTGACTTGATTTCGTTCAGAGTATGACAGACGTCGTGGTTTACAGAAAATTGGAGTAGCATGAATTAGGTTGATTTTCATACGGTGATCAGAATATTTTATAAGCTCAGAAGGGAAATTGATGTAATTGTTTTCAATTATTGTTTCTAGGACAGTTATTTGTTCCTTTGTAAGGTTGGGATTGATATTTCATTTTCTATTCTCGGCTAAATCAATCGCACAAAGTTCTATAAATACATCGTCATTGATCTTTTCAGAAGGTAATTCTAAATGGATTTGGTCATTGTTCAATTTTGGGCTAGCTAAGTTGTGTGGTGCAATCTCTACGTAAACTTTTTCCTTTTGTTTGAATAAACCGATTCGTTGGAGCTGTGACAAAATGTGTGGTGCTATAATAGGCAGGTTTAACTGATTATTCATGTGAAGTAATTGTTGTTTATTATATTTAAATTTTATTTGTGTAAGATGAACATCAAATTTTGTTAATAGATCTGTACCGATAATTAATGGCCACGCCATGCTACCTTTGCTAAGGATAACAAATGTATGGTCCTTATATTGACGTTGAATTCAATACGGCACAGAAGCTGTCCACGCGTTTGAAGAATTTTATTTCCCAAGCCACGATATATTGATGATTGCAAAACATTTAAACGGCATCTTGGGACCAACGATTCATCGATGAAGCTTGCTGGGCTTCCTGAATCAAATAAACAACGCACACATGTTATCACTTCGCTCCAACAATCTCCCAATTTAAAGGCAACACTGACCTCTTGCGTTTCTTGCAGTCTTACACCATCGGTGTCGGTTGTAAAGATGACGGCGGCTGATGTTTTGTTCCGATCGGGACAGTCTTTAAAAACGTGGTCCAATTGGTGGCATCGAAAACAGAATCCTGGTGGGCGAGGGGGTTTAGGACACTTTTCACGAAAATGTCCATACGCGGAACAGTTGAAACACCTTGTTTCTGATGTACGGTTTCCGGTACCGGCAGCGGAGGGTTGTTGTGAATTCGGGTGAACACGGGGAGATGAAACAGATGCCTTTAACATACGAAGTTGTTCGTATTTCTCCAACATAGATTTCAGCTTCTTAACAGTGTTGGCTGAATAACGCATCGCGCTGGTATTACTCGCATCTCCCATATTATCAATGATAATTGTAACCAGTTCTTCTTCAGGAATCGGTCCTTTTCGTGCGATCTTTTCCATTTCCAGGACATACCTGAATGTAGTTTCCAACGCTAACAATCGTCGACGTCGAAGCCTCTGGTACACACACTCCAAGGATGGCCCCTTTCCGAATGATGAAATCAATTTCTCTTTTAATTCATCGTAGTTTTTTATACGCAGGGTGTTGGCAAACAGGGCAGCGGTTCCGGATAGCAAACGTCGCGTAACAATAAGCAACATTGTTTCGCTTAGTTGCAGTAGCTCTGACGCTTTCTCCACTTCCTCAAACCACTCTGATATTTTCCCTGTTGTCACCAGAAAACGGCGTCACTATGCTGCTTATGCACTCAAACACAACCCGCATCGCTGTTGGAGCCGTGCCGACGTTATTCTCGGCTTTTCTGACGAATGTTGATTTTAATTCCGCCATTTCCTTTTGCAACGTAAGTATGGCTTTCTCCTGTTGCAATTGTCGAATGCGTTCCTCCAAATTCAAAATGGCACTCCATGGAACCATGAGAAACCAAGGCTCCCGGAAGCCTCGATTACACACACCATTTCGTCCTTTGTAGGCATGATGATAATATCCCACTTCTGAGATGTAAAACGTGAAAAATTTCCGAAATTTGTAACTGAAGGCTGAAGGCTGAAGGCTCAAGGTGTTTTCTCTTCCGAAGCTCAAACGGTTCTGTCTTTATTCGGCTGGCTTGGCTGTCACTATGACAGCTGTCAGGGTATATACAGATGAGGTAGCTACAAGTTAAGGTTTATAATTTTACAGTGTTTACACACTTAAGAATTTTCTTCTTTATCGGGGGCTTCTTTGTACCCACGAACGCCGGTGTTGCGTTTTCAACCGGAGCCAGTTCCAAACTTGTGCTTCTTTGTTTTATTTCTTCGTCTAACAAACGACACAAATTCCAAGCCGAGGTTTTCTGCGGGCATTGTTTCTAACGCGGTTACCACCGTAGAATACGTCGAACCCAGAGTAATGAGTAGATGGCACACTACATCTAACTCCTCCATCTCTGCTCCTGTTGGCACGAAAAATGCCCCGGTTGAGCAGCACGCGGAATGTTATGGTAGTTTTAGTTCTTTATTTGTAATCCACGAGAAATTACTCTAGAGAAAAACGAAACGAACGAAACGAAACGAACGAACGAGAACTTTAAAACGGTGCCACCTACTCCGCGTGTCCCTGGCTACTGGCATCCGTTACTTCCTTTTCATATTTTATCCTTTCGGTTGTCACCCTGTTTCTATCCTATAGGCTATATGCCTGACTGTCATTTCGGTTGTCCCCCGTTTCGAACTTACGCCTGATTGTCATTTCCAACATCCCCCCGCCCGTGACCAACCACATTTGGTCACCCTGTCTTTATGTCTAGTAGCGCTAATCTCACTACTGGTCTTCTAACCGTCCCTGTGGCTGTGCGTACCCATACCTGTCTCACATGCCCATCCGATCCCGTTATAACATCTTCTACGATACCTCTCTTCCAATGGTTCCTAATTGTCCCTTCGACGATCAATACCAAATCTCCTGGCCTAATCTCACGAACATTTTCGAACCATTTACATTGACGCGTAATCACCGGTATATACTCCTTAATCCACCTCCGCCACATCCCATCGAGTATATGCTGCGTTAGCTTATAATTCCCCCTCAACCCGTCCCTATAGTTCGTGGGTAACGTCGGCTGTTGTTTGACCCCCGAAGAACTCCCCAACAAGAAATGATTCGGTGTTATGGCCTCTAGGTTCTCCGGATCTATCGGGACGTACGTCAAAGGTCTGGAGTTGATCATAGCTTCAGCGTCATGCAGTATGGTCTCGAACGTCTCGTCATCAGGTGTGTTCTTTACCTCCATCACCGTGCTGATTGCAGCTTTCACTGAGCGTACCATACGCTCCCATACTCCACCCATATGCGGAGCACCTGGAGGGTTGAAGGTAAAAGAACACACGGAAGAGGTTATTTTAGTTGCAGGTTTATTATAACACGTTCTGAACCGGAATGAAATCGACGCCATACTATCGCGCTCAAAAACAAAACGTCAACTCATGACAGCGCGGTCGCTCATCTGTTTATAAGTCCCGATTCGATACCTTAACATACATGATATTGCATATTCCAACACAACATGTCTCGAAGCGGTCGTGCTCTACAAGAGAGATTATGGATGAATGAGGAATAGTATGTTGCCTTACCAAGGAACAATTGATGTTTTTCGGGTGTAGATGGTTTTGGTGCGTCCCGTATAGCTGCGATGTGCCGATCAGATTTGTGTAGCCCATGCCGATCGATGCGGTGACCCAGGCATTCCAGCGATGTTGCAGCAAAGATGCATTTGGAACGATTAAGACGAAGACCGTTTTGCTGCATCCGTTTCAATGTCGCGTTAAGAGCTGAGAGCATTTCTTCGAAGTTCTTCGCGAACACGATCACGTCATCGAAAAAAACTGACCTTGTTGGTCGAGTCTTGAAGAATCGCTTCCATACGACGCTGCCAAATAGCTGGTATATTTGCAGCTCCGTATACCGCTCTCCTGGGACGGATTAATCCATGCGTGGATGTGTTCAGCGTCAAAACGTGGCGGAACTCTTCGTCGATAGGGAGATGCGTGTAGGCATCTGTTACGTCGAGATGACAGAACAGAGCTGCTCCCTTCATCTTGTTGAAGATATCTTCGATTCGAGGGATTGGGTGTTCATCGACAACCATCTTGGGATTAACGGTTGGCTTGTAGTTCCCTGTTATCCGAATGCTTCCGTTTTTTTTCATCACGATGTGGGTAGGCGAAGCCCACTCTGAGAAATCCACTTTTTCATAGAATCCAGACGCAAGCTTTTTATCTATTTCGCCGGCGTAACGTTCGCGTAGAGCAAGAGGTACATCGCGTGCACGGGCGAAGACTGGAGTAGCGTCTGGTTTTAGGTGTGCCTTTGCTGGTGGACCCGTTAGCATTCCTGGAACGTCACTGAAGATGCCGTCAAAATCTTTTAGCAGTTTAGATAATTGCGCTGCTTGCTCTGGTGATGATTCTATGCTCGAGAGTGCGTTTACTGTAGATGCAGTAGTAAACAAATCACGGAAGTTAATCTGTTCGACGAACTGTGCTATCCAATCGCGTCCGAACAATGACTCGTATTTGCCAGCTACAATATACAAGAACAGATTTTTAGTAGTTTCCCCAACGGATACTTGAACGAGCCGGTGACCAGTGCAGTTAATGCGATGACCCGTGTAACTCAAAAATTGACGATCTGAGGGTTGCAGAGAATAATTCGGAATGATCTTCCGAAGCGTTGATTCGCTGATTATTCCGCAGGGTGCTCCGGTGTCCAACTCCATTGTAAGGGGGTGACCATTGATTTGCACGTCTATCAAGGATTTGTTCGAGGACTGAATGTTATGGATGTGTTGCAGAGACTGTATAAAATCGATGTCGGAACTATGCTGCACTCGAGCCGGTGGAGATGAAGACACTTTTTGTTGAGATCGACATACCCTCGCAATGTGTCCCTTACGGTTGCAATTGTTGCATCGCGCGTTGCGGTAATTGCACTGGCTCCGTAGGTGACGCTCACCACAACCATTGCAGACATTTTCACGAGGTGTGACACTCAGGTGGGTACTGCGAGGATGATGGTTCCGTTTAGCGGGGGTTGTTCGACGTGGCTGTTGTTTCTTGATGCGCGGCTTTTCGTATCTTAGCCGATGCGTTGTTTCTGGTACCGGAGAGACAGCTCCTACTTCTCGTGCAGTATTATGTGTCGCTTCCATGGTGACAGCGATGTCAAATGCTTCTTTAAACGTGGATGGGTTTTTTGCAACGATAGCGTCACAAATTGCACGATCTTCGAACCCATGAAGCATTTGTTCGATGAGCATCCGGTCAAGAAACGACCCGTACTCGCAGAGAGCTGCACCTTGTTTTAGTCGCAAAACAAACTGTGCGATAGTTTCACCTTTCTGCTGCCGTATGTTACGAAACTTGATGCTTTCGACGAATTTGTTTTTCGCCTCGTCGAAATGCTGCTGAAGTATTAAGCGGAGCTCGGAATACGGTACTTCTTCTGGGCTCTTCGGCGTAATGAGGAACTTAAAAGCGGTGTTTAGTTCCGACCCCATATGCACACGTGCGTAATCGGCGTATTTCTGCTTGGGAATGTTGTTTAGCTGAAGCGCCCATTCCAGCCTGTCGAAATAATCGGCGACGGTCATTCCTTCGGTTCGTTGATATGGTTCGTGGGAGAAGGATGGAACCTTCGGTTGGGAAGAAGCTGCGTTGACTTCTTTGGCTAGCCCGACGGCGGTGCCAATTGCGGATTGTATAGCGTGCGCAATCATGGCGGACAGCGCTTTCATGCTTTCGGTGTCGATTGTAGCCATTTTGTATAACGCACGCTAACGATGGATCAGGCGTCTCGGTCGCACTTTTTTTCTCGGGATCACTGCACGTTTCTGGATCGCAATTAGAGAGGCACTCGAACTGATTTGGACCGAGCTGATCTCAATCCCAATTCTGACACCAAAATGTTCTGTTATTATGTTATGTTCTGCTAATTTATTAAACTAAAATTATAATGAATAAACGAATGACTCCGTAAAGAACGTGGTAGTCCGCGTCACGCAGTAGAAGAAGAGCACACGAATGACAGTTCGGCTGTCAACGTCAACACTCGATCGATGGAAGGTTGGACAATACAAAAAAAAAGACAGTTCCATACACAACACCTTTGGTGTTGGTTCATCCTGTATGTATTCCAGATGGCTGTCGCAAATCCGGGAAACAATCAGCGATTTACATCGACGATCCTTCTTCCGCCGCTTTTCCGCCTCATGCTTCTTTTGTTTTTGAACGGCTTCGCTGTCTTCGTCCTTGATCATCAGCGTCACTATTTCTTCCACCTCCTGTTCCAAACACTCTTGCAAGTCATGCTCTTCAAGCACTGTTAACATTCGGAACTTCCATGATGGAAAATTAGTACCGTCAAACATCGGAATCCTCACTAGCTCCGACTCCCGGTCTGCCATTTTCACAGATTACCACACACGTTTATTCCTTTTCTTTATACACGAACCCTGGGCCCATAGCCTATTGAGGAAATGATTCCTAGACCGTTGTAGGGAAGATTAACAGATTGAAACGTGGTAATGAACATTTCCGTTAACCTATCTTAAAGTCTAAATGTCAGTTTTGTCATGTGCTATAATTTATAGCAGGATCGCACAGTGTTCTATAGCGGATATTGTTATTCAATAGTATCTACACTCGACCGCGTAAAGCCGATACTTGTTATGAACCAATCAAATTTTTCGTTCCAGTTCCTAGGAGCTTGCTTCAAGCCATATAAAGCCTTGCGTAATTTGCAAACCATATTTGGGTGTTCGCTACGCTACCCTTCCCGTTGCTTCATATAAATCTTTAGCTTTTTTATTATTTTTATTTGCTACTTTTTTAATTTGGGATCGGTAAACTATTTTTTATCACATTCGCTCGAGAACACTACCGCACGCGACTATGGTTGTAGATGGTGTGTCTTTGCCGGCGCGGTAACTGTCAAAGTTGACATCTCGATTTACCGACAGTTCCCAGTTGGTGCAAACCATTGGTTCCTGTCTGCACAGTGGTCGCCACAAATCTCTTCCTTAAGCAAACCATTTAAGAAGGCGATTTTCACATCCATTTGATGTATATAATACCCTCTCTTGTTGGCCACAGCCAACAGCGTTCTAACAGTGGTTATTTTCGCTACGGGTGCATATGTTTCGGCGTAGTCAAACCCTTTTCTTTGAGAGCAACCTTTAGCTACTAGCCTAGCTTTGTATCTATCTACATTACCAGCCTCATCACGCTTAATTTTAAGAACACATTTGCAGTTTACCAAATTCTTCCCTTCCGGTTTTGGTACTAATTCTATTAGAAACGCACGTCTGCTCTGCTTTACATTAGACTCAAGAGAGAACATTTATTTACATGAATATACATAATGTCCAGGTTGTACAAGTATCAACCATTTGACGTTTGTCGGTTAGTTCTTAACTGTCAGTTCGATCCACCAACACTCCTCCTCGAACTAAGCTACTAACACTCAACCAGTCCAATTTCCTGACGCAATTTACTTAATCTAACACGCGCTAGAGGCTTTGTTAACAAATCCGCCTACATCATTTCCGTAGGACAATATGTTACGTTTATCATTTGTTTCTGTTGTAAATCGCGTACAAAGAAATAACAGGTTTCAATGTGTTTGCTTCGTCTCTCAATACGTTCGCTGTTTACCATTTTTATACAGCTCTGATTGTCTTCAAATACCTCAATCGGCTGTTCTATTACTACTCCTATTTCTTCTAGCAAATGTCTTGTCCATATCAGCTCTTGACAACCCTCAGCTAGTGCCACAAACTCTGCTTCAGTTGAACTTAAAGCAACGCAGGTTTGTTTTCGAGAACTCCAAGTTGGTGTCGCTAGCCCAGTCGGCGTCTACGTACATTTGTACTTGATCATTTGTCGAACCTAGCTGTAACTTGTAATCAATGGTCGCATTCAGATACCGTAAAACTCTTTTCGCCTCTATCCAATCTTGTTGATTGGGTTTACTTGACTTTTGTGCCAAAATGGATGTACTTATGGCGATATCTCATCTAGTATGAACTGCAATGTAAAGCAGACCGCCAATGAGACTCAGATAGTTCTTATTGTCCGAGAAAGGCTCACAATCCTCCTCCTTCTGCTTTAAATAACCTAGCTCTATTGGTATCCGCGAAGGTTTTGCATTTTCCAAGTTAAATCTCTTTACAAGTTTCCTGATGTACTCTGATTGTCCTAACTTGTACCCTTTTTTACCTTTTACAACTTCAATTCCGAGAAAATTATGTATATCACCTAAGTTAGTCATTTTGAAATTGCTTTGTAAATGCTTCAAAATCGCCTCAAATTCACTGCATGTTTGAGTCATAATGATTAAATCATCTACGCAAATTAGAACATAAGCAAAAATATTCCCTTGCTTTCGGGTGTAGAGACAAGTATCTGAGTTGCACTGATTGAAGCCTATTGCTTTGAAAGTTTCATCAACCTTTTGGTGCCATACTCGCGCTGATTGTTTTAACCCGTTCAAACTCCTCCTCAATCGACATACCGTGTCTTCATTGCCTGTAACGTACCCTTCAGGTTGCTTCATATATATAGTTTCGGTTAAATTCCCGTTGAGATACGCATTCTTTACATCTACGTGTTTAACTACCATGTTCTTCTGGCAAGCTATAGTTAAAAGCACTCTGAAAGTATGCTGTTTCATTACCGGTGAAAAAATTTCGTCGTAGTCTGTTCCGAACTTTTGTGTGAATCCCTGCGCAACGAGTCTAGCTTTAAAGCGAAATGAACTATTATCCTCATTTGCCTTGGTTTTAAAAACCCATTTGCAGCCAATGGCTTTAGAGCCTGATGGTAGTTTCACTAAATCCCAAGTATTATTTTCCAGAAGGGATTCATATTCCTCATTCATAGCCGTTCGCCATTTATCAGCATAATTACCATGTAAGGCTTCATTTACAGTACGTGGATCATGCATAATATCTCGACTTTCTGAATGATTCGCTACTAACCCGTCAAATCTGGAAGATTTACCGGTTCTTCAACCACACCATCATCGTTATCAGACTGACGCTCTACTGTTTCTGGACCTGGTTTCTGGACTATGTAGTCGTTATAACGTCTCGGTAACGTATGTTGTCTTTCGCTTCGTCCTTATATTGGAGGGTTTGGATTTTCAATTACGGGATCGTATTCTAAGCTCACATACGTGATGCGTTCTGGAACGCTACTTGTCTCTAATTCTTTATTATGTCTTCCACTTTCATTAATGAAAACAACGTCACGACTTCTAATTACATCCTTCTTTTCTGGATCAAAAAGTCTGTACGCTTTTGTGGTTTCGTCATACCCTAACAGGATAACCTCCTTAGACTTCCTATCCCACTTCAATCTCTTTTGCTTTGGAATATGTGCCATCGCCTTTGACCCAAACACACGAATGTGATTAAGATTAGGCTTCCGACCATACCATGCTTCTTCCGGAGTCAAACTATGTCCTTTTGTGGGTGATCGATTGATAAGATACTTGGCCGTTAGAACGGCTTCTGCCCAAAATGGCTTAGATAAATTTGCATCGAATAGCATGCATCGCGCTTTTTCAACTATTGTTCTATTGAATCTTTCTGCAAGGCCATTTTGTTCTGGTGTATATTCTGTAGACGTTTGATGTTTAATCCCTAGCTCTCTCAATCGATTTTGGAACAAACGATTCACATACTCTTTCCCATTGTCGCTACGCAATATTTTAATTTACGCCCGGTCTCTCTTTCTCTGATATGGTACGAAACTGTTCAAAAGCCTCTAACACTTCCGTTTCTGACTTTTGTCGTAAGAAATAGACTGAAACTCGTCTTGTTTTGTCGTCTATGAATGATGTGAAATATCTTTTTCCTCCTAATGACGTTTCTTCCATTGGACCGCAAATATCTGAAAGGACAATTTCTAAAATCTCTTCAGCACGACTACCTAACTTCGGGAAAGGCAAACGACATTGCTTCCCTTTTGCACACGTAACGCAATTTTCTGTTTCACCGCAATCAAAAGATATTCCAGAAGCTAATCCATCCTTTAACGTTTTTAAACTTTTAATATTGAGGTGTCCCATTCTTCTGTGCCACGTTACCGCGTGTACTGTTTTAGGTGTAACTGCCATTGAAAAATTACTTTTCTTTTGTTCTAATGGGAATAAGCCATTCGTAAGATCGTGACTGCCGGTTGCAATTATAACACCATTCGAATCAATCACTTTTACGCCTCTGTTAGAAAAATGAACCTCTTTGCCGCGTCGCACTATTTGACTAATCGATAATAAATTGTTCGAAATTCCCGGAATGTACTTTACATTTTCTACCGTTGATTTTATAGAACTGCATTTCATCTTCAATCTAACAGTACCTTTCGAAATAACTTCCATGTCTTGCTTGTCCGCTGCTATTACAGTACCGCTTGACGCACATTCGTTTTCCAACAAATTTCGATTATTCGTTAAATGTTCAGACGCCCCGGAATCGAAATACCACGCATTATTGTCCACACGACTTATTGTTCCCATACTCAGCACGGCACTCAACGAAGAAGAATTCACCGCACAGTTTCGTGCAATATGGCCGAATTTGCCACATCGTCTACACTTCGGTCCCTTAGACAGCTTCGAAGTTCCGCCATTTTGTTGTCCCGGCGTCCACTTTTGCTTTGCCGCACCAAAAAACACAGCCTTTTCCGATGACGCGTTCGATGTGCCTTCCTGCAGCAACTTAGCTTTTATAATATCGCCAGTTATCGCTGTTCCGGAATTTTCTAGCGCCATTATCATCGGCTTGTATTCATCAGGTAACCCGGCCAGAAGTAACGTGCCAACCCACTCTTCAGTGATGTCGAAACCAATACCACGCAATTGATATACTGTACTCACTATGTCGTTCACAAAACTTTCCATAGACGCACACGTTGCCAACGTTGTGTTTATAAGTTTCCGCAGAAGTCCCACTCGACGTGTTAGGCCTGTATCCTCGAATGCCGCTTCCAGCTTCTTCCACACCTCACGTGCTGTTTGAGCATCTTTCACGTGAACGTAGTTGATCGGGTCTAAAAGCAAAATGATTTTCGCTCTTGCTTTCCGGCACTTCTCCTTGTTCACCTTTGTTACATCCACCGGCTTCACCGCTTCCCACAGCTCTTCCAGCTCGAGAAAGGTTTCCACAGCAAACTTCCAAGTAGGCCAATTTTCGCGACCAAGTAGTCTTTCGATGGACGGAAGATTATTCGATGAACTCGTAGCCATTTTGCTTTTTGGAATCGGGTCTGGATTCGGGTCTGGGCCCATAACCTATTAGAAACGCACGTCTGCTCTGCTTTACATCAGACTCAAGAGAGAACATTTATTTACATGAATATACATAATGTCCAGGTTGTACAAGTATCAACCATTTGACGTTTGTCGGTTAGTTCCTAACTGTCAGTTCGATCCACCAACAAATTCCCACGTATCATTCCGTTTGTGTGAATCGATCTCACTTTAAATGGCCCTCTTCCAATGATTCCAGTCACTACGTTTCTTTAACTCCACTATCGTAGCTGGAACCTCGTCCACATATGCTTCAGCATCCAACGCGAACGCCTTCGTTGAATCCTCCGCTGAATCTGTAAGTAGCGCACAGCCTGTATTCCCGTCATAATCAGTTATGTAGTCTTTCAACTTACCGGGAAATTTGCACTCCCGTCCGCTTCGCCTTGTGGATGCTTCCGGAGTGCCATGTCCACTACTAAGTTGCGAAGGGAGCGCGTCATTGACGTCATCGTGGCCTTCATCAGTAGATACGTCTTCGGAATCGCTCCTTTGTTCGCTGGTTTTTGCCGACAAGTAATCCGAGAGCTCAGATGCATCATCCGGTACATTATTTGTGTCTTCATCAGGATCAGAATAAACCCTTATTGGTCCTGTGTTATGCATCTTCTCATCAAACACAACATCCCGCGACGTAAACAGTATTCTCTTTCTCGGGTTCCAGACTTTGTATCCGTTGGTAACATACCCAACCATTACATGCTTTTCGCGCTTTTGTGTCGGTATATACGTATATGCAATTGATCCAAACACACGCATTTTGTCAACATTCGGTTTTGTGCCATGCCGCACCTCATAGGGCGTTTTCGTTTCTTCATTAGCCGATGTCGGACATAAAGTAAGACAGTGATATTACAGCGCATTACAGGATGGGTAAAGGAACACGACCGATCTCGTTGGAGGTTTACAGCGGAAGAAGTTTATTCAAACCTAACGTACCTAACGTCATTCCTGTGCTGTCATTCTGACATGCAGGGTTTGCTACTTCAACACGCCCGCTCAAACCTTGCAGTCATACAACCCTAGATTGGTACGCAATTTCCTGAAGGCTGGTGCAGGAAGACCCTTCGTTAATATGTCTGCTACCTGATCTACCGTTGGAACATAGTGTAGCTTAATACTTCTATTTTCTACCAGTTCCCTAACAAAAAAGTGTTTTACATCAACATGTTTCATGCGACCTAAGTCCCTTTGATTACAAACAATATTGATGGTGGATTGATTTTCCTCAAAAAAAAGGAACTGGTTCATTCATTTCCAAACCTATATCTTTTAAGATTCTCACCAACCATTGATTCTGACATGCAGCACTGCAGAGAGCCACCAACTCGGCTTCTGTAGATGATAGAGACA
Organism: Anopheles stephensi; assembly: GCF_013141755.1. NCBI lineage: Eukaryota > Metazoa > Arthropoda > Insecta > Diptera > Culicidae > Anopheles > Anopheles stephensi. Next base: position 43,067,689 of record NC_050202.1, read on the forward strand.
CTGTCGCTTGTTTCTTATCCCTTCTTTTCGCTCAAAACCTTCTGGCTGTTGCATATAGATTTCTTCAGTTAACTCGCCATTCAAGAATGCTGTTTTTACATCCATTTGTCCAACAATCATATCCTTTCGATTTGCCAAAGCCAAAACTGTCCTAATGGTGTCTAGACTGTTGGAGTGATATCTCTTGGATACGCAGAGTAAGAACGAACACACGCGGTTTAGCTGAAGGCTGAATTCACTCTGACTTTATTCTCTTTCTCTTCAAAATGTCAAACTGACTGTAAACGGCAGTGCTGCCAGAAATACATAATGTTTAATGTATTGGAATTTCAACACTCCTCCTCAATACATTATATTATACCGTTCTAGTTCGTTAATTTCATCGCTTCTACGAATCTTTTCTGTTTTACGTGCCCTAACGGTTTAGTAAGAATGTCCGCGATCATGTTATCTGACGCACAGTAACGTAAGACTACTTCACCTTTATCAAACATGTCTTTAGTAAAACACAAACGAGGGTCTATGTGTTTCGATCGTCGTGACAGTCGCTCTACCGCCACGAAGTTAATGCATCCTACGTTGTCTTCGTATATCACTGTAGCACCATCCTGCTTTTCGTTTACCTCTTCTAGCAGACGTCTTAACCAGATTAACTCTCGGCACGCTTCCGATAACGCCACGTACTCAGCTTCCATACTCGACAAGGAAACGCCCGACTGCTTCCTACTTGCCCAGCAAACTGTAGCTTTGCCAAGCTGAAACAAGAAACCAGTATTAGATTTTCTGTCGGACGTGTCACCTCCCCAGTCTGCATCACTCAGACCACGAAGCTTTAACGGTTCACTACGATTTGATGCCAACGTCAACTTGTAGTTACTGGTCTTCAACAGATATCTGACCACACGCTTCAATTCCACCATGTCTGCTTCGGTTGGGCTGCTGACCTGTCTGCTTAGTATGGACACACTCACGGCTATGTCGGGTCTGGTGTTCACGGCTATGTATAGTAACGCTCCTACCATACTATGATATTGCCCATTGTCAGACAACTTTCTGCTTCCTTCGCGAACTCGATAATACCCGGTGTCCATTGTAATGCTTGAGCCCTTAGCTTTATCAAGTCCAAACCGGCTTGCAACCTTCTTGATAAACGTTTCCTGATCCAAAGAATAGAAACCTTCTTTGTCTTTGGTCACTCGGATTCCCAGGAAATGATTTACTTCACCAAGTGATGATAGCTCGATGTGTTTCTGCAGCTCTTTCTCGACTTTCGTGATTTCACTATCAATAGTGCTGGCTACTAGCATGTCGTCTACATAGATTAATAAATAGACACGAACTCCTCCTGGCGACGTCTTCACGTACAAACAAGGATCGGATCTGGATCCTTTGAAACCCAATCCTACTAGAATTTCACCGAGAGTGTTATGCCATACTCTGGCCGCCTGTTTCAAGCCATATAAGCTACGTTCTAGTTTGCATACGAGCTTCTCCGTTCCAGGTTTAATGAAACCTTTGGGCTGTTTCATATAAATGTCTTCTTGTAGTCGACCATGCAAATACGCTGATTTTACATCAATATGCCGCACCAACATTCGTTTATGTCCGGCAATTGTGAACAGGACCCTCAGCGTTGTCTGTGTAGCCACTGGTGCAAACACTGCATCATAATCTTCACCATAACGTTGTGAAAACCCCTGCACCACAAGTCGAGCTTTGAAACGATTCACGTTTCCATCGTTATCTTCCTTTTTCTTGAATACCCATTTGCTTCCAATAGGTACCCGTCCTGATGGTAATTCTACCAGAGACCAAGTTCTGTTCGTTTGTAGCGATTGATACTCTTCAGCCATTGCTGCTTTCCATAGATGTTCTTCTGCACCACTAATAGCTTCTTCGAAGCTCACGGGTTCATCGTCCATAGCGACTGCTAAATTCACCTCATAATCTCTAAGATATCGAGGAAGAACTCCTCTGGTGCTTCGTTTAGAACCTTGCTCCAATGTCTCATCATTAGCTCATCAGTAGCTGGCTCATCATTACGTGGAGATGCATCGTCTGCACTCTCCCATTCACCATCATCGGTGTCATCTGCTTCGTTCATCCTGCTTGTTTGTGGTATAACTGCCCGATTGGGCTCTGATTCAACTGCATCATTCGACTCCTCCTGAACTTCACCACCATTCTCATATTGCTCACCGACATTGATGTTAACATAATCATTATTGACCTCTGGAGTAGACGTAACACGGTCTGTAGACCTGTACTCCATCTCAATAAAACGAGCGTCTCGACTAATGGTTATCCGATCAGTTTCAGTGTCTAGGAATCGATATGCTTTTCGATCGCTACAATACCCCACAAATATCAGCTTACGAGCTTTCTCATCGAAGTTTCGTCTCTTTACATCTGGGACGTGTACGTATGCTGTACTCCCAAAAACACGCAAGTAATCCAGAGCTGGCTTGCTCCCGCACCATAATTCATATGGAGTTCGATCTACTGAACGCGACGGCAATCTATTCTGTACATAACTTGCGGTTAATATTGCCTCGCCCCAATACTTCTTATCAAGCCCTGCATCGAGTAACATGCACGTGGTCATCTCTTTCAATGAACGGTTCTTCCGTTCTGCGACGCCATTCTGTTGAGGAGAGTAAGCCGCGGTATACTGAGCCTGTATGCCCTCTGTTTCATAATACGTCTGCAGCTCACGATTCACGTATTCTCCTCCTCCATCTGAACGGATCACAATTGGCTTTCTGCCGAACCGGGTTTGAACATGCGCAACATATCGTTTAATGCAACTCACCACGTCCGATTTTTGCTTCAATAGGAATGTCACTGCATAACGGCTATAATCGTCCACCAGTGTCATGACATATTTGTATCCACTGGGTGTTGTATTCCACATCGGCCCACATACATCGGTATGAATTACGTCGAGGATGCGTCTGGATCGGTGTTGAGCTGTTTTGGGAAAACTAAATCTGACCATTTTTCCTCTCAAACAATACTCACATTCTTCCGTTATCCCGCAGTCTTGCATTGCAAATCCTTCACCAAGTCCTTCCTTCTTGATGCGTTGCAGCACATCCGGATGTCGGTGCCCCATACGACGATGCCATGTATGCGCGCAGTTGACCAAATGACGTGTATCCACAGTCATTTTTACGCTTTCCGAAATCCTCATTGCATACAAATTTCCGCTCAACTCTGCAACAGCTGCTACTCGTCCGTTAGCCGCCATAATGTTGCACTGCGTCTCTTGAAACACGACCTTCAAGCCTCGTTGGGTAAGCTTGCGCACTGACAGCAAACCTCCATCCAAATCAGGAACATACAACACTTCTTTTACAGGAATGTTGTTCAGGTTACCGCTGTCATCATAGCATTCTAAAATGCCTTCTCCGATGCCCGCTGATGTTGTAGAAGCTCCGTTCGCCAACCACACCTTTACACGTACACTATCGTCAAACTTTCGGAAGAACCTACGATCGTTCGTCATGTGGCTTGAGGAACCGCTGTCAACACACCACACATTCTTGGAACCGATCCTAGCACTAAAGCATACAGCACCGCATTGTTCTTCGTTTGCTTGCCGTGCTTCTGCAGGCTTTTGATTTTCTTCCTTCACTTTTTCGTTCTTGAACTTAAAACAGTCGCGTTTTATGTGACCCTTTTTCCGACAATAGTTACACGTGATGTTCTTCTTGTGCGGTTTTTGATTCCGGCTAAACATCGCCTTTTCACTGACTGCCTTCTCTCCATCTCGCTCTGTTAGCCTGCTGCTTTCGTCAACGATGCGCAATTTGACGGCTTCTATTGTTAGCTCACTCGGTCAATTGTCTAATGCCGTCACCAAACCATCGTATTGAACCGGCAAACTTCTGAGAAGCATAATAATGGGCCCATAACCTGTTGGAGTGATATCTTTTGGATACGCAGAGTAAGAACGAACACACGCGGTTTAGCTGAAGGTTGAATTCACTCTGACTTTATTCTCTTTCTCTTCAAAATGTCAAACTGACTGTAAACGGCAGTGGTGCCAGAAATACATAATGTTTAATGTATTGGAATTTCAACAATTTACAAAGTCTGTTGGATAATTAACGGGGCTAATTATTCCTTGAGCTTCCATTGCTTTAAGTTCTTCTCTCAAACGGTCATGTAAACTGATTGGTATGCGCTTTTTATAATGCAAAGAAGGGACAGCATTTTCCATAAGCACTATAGTACATTTTCCTGGAAGATTTCCCAAACCTTGAAATAAGTCTGCATTTGCCTTGAAAAAAGATTCTCTATCTGATGGAAATGATTGCAAAGATGCCACACTGTTGAAACGTTTTAATAACCCAAATGCAATACATGTTTGTAGTCCCAATATTGGTTGAAGAGAATCCTCTACCACAAAGAAATTTGCTGAGTGCGAAATATTTGTGTTTTCATCCACACAGGTTAAACGAACCTGACCGTGTATTTTAATGTAATTATTGTTATAGTCCACAATATTAAACGAACACTCGTTCGACAAAGTTAAATTCATAGGGTTCACCACTCTCAACGGAATACAATTGACATCAGCGCCCGTATCAAGCTTGAATTCTACCGGCCTGTCCTGAATAAGGTATCGTTTAGTCCATTTGACATTAGATCCTCCTGTTGTTTCATTAGAGTTTACTCTATAATTAGAATTATTACAAAGCTCTTGAGAAAATCTAACATTTTCCTTTATGTTACTTTTATGGACATGTACATTACCTGATTCAGACCATGCAATCATATGTACGTTTTTCTCTGTCTTCTGCTTCGAACCAATTTGTGCTCGCGTTGCTTCCAGCGGTACCCAAGTAGTATTGTTGTTCTTGGCAGCCTTGCAGAATTTCTTGAAGTGAATCTCGTCGTCCGCAATTGTTGCAATTCACATTTTTCGCTGGACAGTAGCGACGATGGCTCCCGTTGTAAGCTTAGTTGTGATTAAAGCAACTGACGTTGTGGAAATCGGACCGTTGAATGGCGGCTACATCTTTACTTCCGTCGTGCAGTTCAACACTGTTGAAGCTTTGAGCTTCACTTTTTTCAAACAGTTGTTTGTGTTCGGAGGCAGCTTCATGGATTTTACACATTTCTACGACATTGTTTAGTGGCTCATCCTTCGCATCCAATAACTTCAGCTGCAGACTTTTATCTCGAATGCCAATTATCAGCCGATCGCGAAGCATTCGATCCGCATAAGATGCTTGGCAATTGTCACATTCGAATTAGCAAAACACCATTTGTGTACGTAATTCCGTTTCAAATTCAGCGAAAGGTTGATTTTGTTTCTGAACAATAACATTGAATTTGAATGCCTCCACAGCCAAGTTTTTCCTTGGAAGGCAGTACGAGTCAAATGCAGTGATGACGTCATTCAATATTCGGCCTTCTTTTACGGTGCTGTCAGTTACAGCGGCAGCGGTAGCGGTTTCCTTTGCTGGAGCTTTGACGGGTGCTGGAGCTTTTGGTACATTTTTATGCACACCAAACATTGTGTTCGTGTCTCCGTTATTGGGAAATAAATTGTTGTATATTTCCAATCCGTGGTCACCAATCAGCCACAAGAAGGTAGCGATTTTATTCTGCTCATTTTCGTTCATTTTGTTGGTAGCGATCATGAAAATATGAAACTACTGTTTCCATTTCGGCCACTCTTTCGCCAAATTCGAGCAGTCCAGAGCTCTCGGTAGACGATCTGATGTGATTCCTGCCATTTTGTTCTTTATGTTTTACCACACGCGATACGCGACTTTTTATACGTTTATTCTTTATAAACGACACTTGATTCCAAGAGTTTAGTACTTAATAACGACTGTAAGGGAGTTCTTCTACTTCTGACACCATGTAACAAGTGTAGAAAACTGTTTATTTTACTATTTCTAGACGACCCACATACGTGCGTGGTTTCCCTGTACAGTTACCGTTAGCGTCTGCCTGACAGCAAGCTAGCTGTCATGTCCAGTGTTGCCACAGCTGCCTTAGATGTCACATGCCAGTGCTTCCAGCATCCTAACTTATTACAACGTCAGTAGCGGTGCTGATACGGTGCTCGATGATTTCAAAATGGCGATTTTGCGACGAAGGTCAAGCACTTGTAACTCCTTTTCCAAGGCAGCTATATCCGTTTCCGGCGCGTCGGTATCGGTCATCTTGTGAGTGTTCGCCTCGTCATCCGTCTGCTTTATAGCCAAATCGATGTTAGCAACGCTTTCATTTAGCTCGGCCAAAGCGTCACTCATATGAAATGTCTGCTGGAAAAGATGGCAGATTTGAGAAATTGTTGCGGTTGAGGGCACTAGCACATTGGCGTTCTCCAGCGCACACAACATTTCGTCTTTTGATGGCATGGCACCATCCCACTTCTGAGTTGTAAACAAGGGTAAAACGCAATTAAATATATTTCGGAAGATGAATAAAAGGACCGAAGGCAGAAGTCCGACTCAAACAACGATCTTGTCCGTTCGGCAGGCGGTTTCCGAGTGTTCCGCCGCGATGACGTTTCCTATATTTTCATTTTGACGTTTCTGACTCTAAGAAATGTGTACAAGATTGTTACAAAATAAGGTTCTTAAATTAAGAAGCCTACATCTTCCATGAACAGGTTCAGCCTCGTCGCCAACTGTTGTGTTTCGGAACAAGAGGAAACCACACGTGTGTTCTGCTTGCGCTTCAATCCCCGACTGGCTTTTATTGCCAGCTGTAATTTGACAGCTATGACACATACCTTTCACTAGGTTATGCTTAACCAACTGCTCGAGTTGTCGGATGTTCACGTGTCCAAACCTACGATGCCATAAGACAAGATTATTTGTTATTCTACCACAAGCCACCAACGATGCTTTTTCATTTCTTCCGGATTCGCTCAACACATCTAACTCATACAACTTTCCGCGACGCGATCCTGTCGCAACAAGTTTTGTACCTTTCCATATGTTCACCTTTCCATCCTCGAACACTACTTTCATTCCCTTTTGTTCAACTTTCAACACAGAGAACAAATTGAAGCGTAGAGCAGGAACATACAGCACGCTTACAGTACACGGCACACGCACACCATTAACCACTGAACAAAGCCGAATCGTTCCACTGTGACTACTTTCGATGGATTCGCCATCTTTGGCTACTGAAATTTTCACTGGAACTGCTAGCGGAGTTAACGACTCGAAATTTTTTTATCTTTTACCAGATGGTCCGAGCATCCTGAATCCACAAACAATTATATTTGTCCTGTTGCCGAAAACGCGTTACCTTCGACCAAACTAACAAATGACAAATTGTCCACCTTAGCCAAATCTGCTCTTGGCTTCACTTTTGGACATTCAGAACGTTTGTGTTCTTCTTGATGACATTTATAACACTTAAGAATTTTCTTCTTTATCGGGGGCTTCTTTGTACCCATGAACGCCGGTGTTGCGTTTTCAACCGGAGCCGGTTCCAAACCTGTGCTTCTTTGTTTTATTTCTTCGTCTAACAAACGACATTTCACAAATTCCAAGCCGAGGTTTTCTGCGGGCGTTGTTTCTAACGCGGTTACCCCCGTAGAATACGTCGAACCCAGAGTAATGAGTAGATGGCACACTACATCTAACTCTTCCGTCTCTGCTCCCGTCGAACGATATTCTCGCACCAAGCGGTCAAAATTAAGAAAGTGGTCTTGAAGTGTTCCGCACTCATATCGAAGCGACAACATTCGTCGCTTAAGGTGCATTCTGTTCGCAATACTTTTCCGCTCAAAACCCGTAGTAAGGCGTCCCAAATCGCTTTCGGTGTCGCATGCTCCTGCACGTATTCAAGCTGTGAGTCGTGGATCCGCGACACTATCAAACACTTGCACCTTCTATCCTTTTTGAGCCTGTTATGTATATAACTAATTTAAGCTTTATTCACTATTTAACACACAAAATTGGTAACGGATGGAATGACGCAATGTGTTCAGAGAAGCCCAGAATCTTCGAACGACCCAATTAACATTATACCTCAGATCCACTTGTCAAAGTGACAGTAGCCGAAACGTCTTAGACCAAGGTCAATACATAACACTCCTCCCTTCTTAGAACGGGTTACGGTGAGTAACATGAGGGCGGTTTGCGTTGTCTCGTTGAACGGCGTACGGAGAACGGGGTGTCTCTAATCGGAGTCGGGCTTCCTATCGGTGTACCGTATGGTGACTCAGAGGTTGTAGATGAAGATGATGAACATGCTGAATCTGATGACTCTGATGACACCGGCACTGTCCGAGGGGCAACGTCTGGTACTTGTTGCGGTTGGGTTGACCCGTAGTAGTGTCTGCGATGATGTACTTCAGGCGGTTGAGGCGATCCGGATACGCTGCGCTGGTTAACTGGTTTGTTGTCGTCGAGGGCTGGTCGTATCTGGTCCACGTGGCGCTTTATGTGTATACCGTCGCATTCAACAATATAGTGTAGATCGCCAAGACGGGTTACCACTGTGCCGCGAATCCACTTACCCTTTCTTGGATTACCCGACAGGCAGTAGACGAGTTGTCCGGGTACGAATGTACGGTAAGATGGTCGGAAATCACATCATTGCTTTTCTGCTGTTCTTGACTGGACAGACTGTGGACATACCAGATCGATACGTGAACGGATGTTCCGTCCCAAGAAGAGCTTCGCTGGTGGTTCGCCTGTTTCACTGTGCGGGGCTTTCCGGTACTGTAGCAGGAATTTGTTCAGGTTGGCTTGGAGTGTGGCGCTCGTAGAATGCATCGCCTTCAATGCTCGCTTGACCGTCTGAACGTATCGCTCTGCTTGGCCATTGGTAGCCGGGTGGTAAGGTGCTGACCGTTTGTGAAACTTGACACCACTCCGTTGAAGGAAATTGCTGAAGTCTTCTGAAGTGAATTGGGGTCCGTTGTCTGTCACTACTGTTACTGGAGCTCCATAAGATGCGAATATATCATCGAGGATTTTGATGGTTGCTTCTGTTGTTGTTGAGTGAGTAATTTTCACCTCTACCCACTTGCTGTACGCATCCACGATGATCAGTAACATGGCATCTGCGACGGGTCCAGCATAGTCAATATGCACACGCTCCCAAGCATTGGATGGATACTCCCAATGGTGCTTATTGAACTTAGGAGGTGCTGACGCGGTTTGCGCACATTCGTGGCATGATTTCGCTAGCTGCTCGATGTCTTTGTCTATGCCTGGCCAGTAGACGTAAGATCTAGCCAACGACTTCATCTTTACCACGCCAATGTGTGCTACATGCAGGTCTTGAAGTATAGCCGATCGGAAGATGTCTGGGATGACGACTCAATGTTCAAACAGCAAACAATTGACGACCGTCGTATACTTCGCTTCGGATGCTTTATACCCTGATTGTTGAAGATCACGTCCCATTTCGAGATCCTTCAAGATCTTACCCAAATGCTGGTCTTTTCGCGTTTCGCGTGCGATTTGTTCGGCTTTGATGGGCAGTTGCTGGATCTGGTTGAGCATGAACATTTCGAATTCGTCTTGATCTTCATTTCCTCCCCTGCGAAGAGAAAGACTGTTGACGTGAGGATGTGTGGCAGGACTTGGTATGCGGGAGCAGTAGTCCGCATTTTTATTCTCATTGGTTGATCTGTAAACCACATCGAAGTTGAAATGAGCTAGGTAGTCAGCATAGTTGGCCATACGACTGATGCATAGCGTTGGCAGCGACTTCTCAGGATGCAGGATCTGTGTCTACGGTTTGTGGTCCGTTATAAGCGTAAACTTTCGTGCATACAGATACTTGAAGAACTTCTTTACGGCCCAAACGATCGCTAAAGCTTCTTTATCAATAACCGGGTAGCGTTGCTCCGTTGCCGATAATGTCGAGCTTGCGTATGCTATGGGTCGCTCTGTACCGTTGCTTAATCGGTGCGAAAGTACTGCGCCTAGCCCAGTCTTACTTGCGTCGGTGGCTAGCACTAAGGGTAGTGTAGCATCGTACTGCATGAGTACCTGAGGCGATATTAGGATGCTCTTGATGTCGCGGTATGCTGCATCGGCTTCAGATGTCCACTCGAATTCTTCTGCTGCTAGTAGCTTGCGTAACGCCTTGGCTCTTGTCGATAGATCAGGTATGAAAGCTGAGTAGTATGTAGCTTTGCCTAGAAACAACTGTACTTCTTCGAAAGTGGAGGGTACGGGTGCGTCGCGAATCGCTTCGATATGTTTCGTCGACTTGTGAAGTCCGTCACCCATTCGGTGACCCAAACACTCGAGTGATGGTGTTGCAAAGACACACTTGGAGCGATTCAGTCTTAAACCGCTTTCTTTGATCTGACTTAATGTGTTTGTTAGAACTTGCAGCAGCTCGTCGAAGTCCTTGGCAAAAACGATAATATCGTCAAAGAAACTCACGACATTTGTCAGACCACGAAGAACTTCCTCCATTCGACGTTGCCAGATTGCCGGTATGTTGGCTGCACCGTATACGGCTCTGGTTGGACGAATGAGCCCATGCGTTGTTGTGTTGAGGGTTAACACTTGGCGAAACTGTTCGTCTATAGGAAGGTGGGTGTATGCATCAGTTACATCCAAATGGCAAAAGAGTGTAGCACCTTTCATTCGGTTAAAGATGTCCTCGATGCGTGGAATTGGATGTTCATCTACAATCATCAAAGGGTTAACCGTAGGTTTGTAATTACCTGTTATTCTCAATTTGCCATTCTTCTTGACTACCACATGCGTCGGTGATGCCCACTCCGAGTAGTCGACCTTTTCGTAAAAACCCGATCTGATTTTCTTTTCGATCTCTTCTGCGTACCGCTCTCGCAACGCGTGAGGAACGTCGCGTGCTTTGGCGAATACTGGTGATGCGTTTTGCTTTAAGTGCACTTTAGCTGGGGGACCCACGAGCTTGCCTGGAGAATCGCTGAAGACAGAGCTAAAGCTGTCTAATATTCTTGCTAGCTGCTTTTCCCGATCTGGAGTCAACGTGCTTTCTATCGAATGGATGGGTGTTTGCGCGGAGAACAGCTCGTTCAGATTGATCTGATCAGCAAAGTGTGAGATCCATTCTCGTCCCAGCAGTGAATCAGATACTCCAGATACCACGTACAATTGTTCTGAACGTGTTCTCATACCGATGGTTACCTGCACCTTTAAGCGACCGACACATGTAACGCGATGTCCGGTGTAGCTGGAAAATTGTCTATCGCTTGGCTGCAATGTATAGAGGGGTTTTATTAGTCTCAATGTTTCTTCGGCTATGATTGAACAGGGGGCACCAGTGTCTAGCTCCATATTTAACGATTTACCATCAATTTTTACCTCTACCATCTTCTTTGCACTCGATGGCGTGTTGTGAATATGGTTGAGTCGTTGTACCTGGTCGATAGTGCTAGATGGTAATGAACAATCGGATAGCGAATATCGGTGATTAGACTTACCCGCTCTGCAAACCTTCGCGAGGTGACCCTTCTTACGGCAATTATTGCATTTTGCGTTGCGGTACGGACACTCGCTTCTGATGTGCGGTCCTCCACAGCCGATGCAAGTAGTTTGATGACTGCCGTGTGTTTTGTTGGGTGCGATGGTCTGTGGTGCGTTCGTATGTGGTTTGTTTGTGGCACGTCGGTGTTTCTGGGGTCGCTTCATTCCAGGTTTTTCGAAACCTAGCTTGTTGGTCGCTTCTGACACTTGTGTTGTCGTTTTGATGTCCCGGGCGATGTTTCTGGTTGCTTCCAACGCAAGCGCTATGTCGAGTGCTTCCTTGAATGTTGTTGGATTTTTGGCGACAATCTCGTCACAGATGTCGCGTTCCGTTAATCCGTGTAACATTTGCTCAACGAGCATACGGTCAAGGAAGTTGTCGTACTCGCAATAAGCGGAACCTTGCTTCAGTCGAAGCACATATTGGGTGATGGTTTCCCCTCGCTGCTGAACAATAGTGCGAAACTTTATACTCTCGGCGTATTTGTTTTTCTTTTCATCCCAATGAGCAACCAGAGTTTTTCGGAGATCTTCGTATGTCACGTCTTGGGGCTGTTTCGGTGCAATCAAAAACTTAAGCGACGTGTTGAGCTCCGCTCCCATATGTACACGGGCATAATCCGCATATAATGTGTCGGGAACTTTACTCAACTTGAGCGCCCACTCGAACCGATCAAAGTAATCCGCAACTGTTGTTCCCTCGCTGGTACGGTACTCCGGCATGGTGAAAGACGGTGGTTTCGGACGTGGCGCTTCCGCGTTGTCTCCGGAAGTGCGAAGAGAGGCACTGATTTGCTCGACAGCCGGTCCGATGGATGCCTTCAACGATTGCCCGATCATTTGCGCAAGAGCGTCCATCAGCTCCATGTTTTGGTTCTCGTTCGCCATCGTTTTTCCATTTTTCCGGTGTTAGCAGGAGGATTGTACGCGCGTGGTGACGCTAACCTCACTTTCTGCTGAGCGGTGTGTGTGTGTGAGTGAGTGTGTGAATGTATCGATGTTATATCAGGCGGTGCGTCGCGTGACCGCTGAAATCGATGTATTCACTAATGCTTGGGGGCTTATCCCACTTCTGACACCAAAAAATTGTTATGTATATAACTAATTTAAGCTTTATTCACTATTTAACACACAAAATTGGTAACGGATGGAATGACGCAATGTGTTCAGAGAAGCCCAGAATCTTCGAACGACCCAATTAACATTATACCTCAGATCCACTTGTCAAAGTGACAGTAGCCGAAACGTCTTAGACCAAGGTCAATACATAACACTGTTTCTTCAAATACTCTTGGAAATTTTTCCATAAGCTTTTCTTTCACTTCTTCCGATTGTATGCCGATTGTACTAGTGAAATCAATCGGCACACTTTCGGGTGAGTAAAATTTCATTCCAATTCAACTTTAAGAACTGCATCCACTCTCGTCCCAATAAAGGGCGTCTATTAGAATTTACAACAAATAATCTGAGTTTTGTTTTTGTGTTTCCTATTCCTACTTCGATCAAAATGGTTCCGTATAATTCAATTTCCTTTCCACAATATATGCTCAATCTTATTTTTGACGGCAACAGTAAATAATCTTTAAACCACTTAAGTTTATCTTGAAGGTTGATAATTGAAACTGGGGATCCCGTATCTATTTCGAATTTAATCACTTGTTTGTTCACTAGTAAGTCCAAAAATATTTTTGGTGCATATACAGAATCTTCACTTTTTATGTTACTCACTACAACTGTATTTACCTCTTCTTCTTCCTCCTCGCTGTCGTGAATTTCCTCGACGACATTAACCTTTTTCTTCGTGTTGTTTCGACACACACGCTGCAGATGTCCAACCTTTTTGCACTTCAAACAAGTAGTAGTGGCATGTCTGCACATGTTTGCCATGTGCCCATCACTACCACATCTATAGTATTTCAGCGCTGCTAGCTTGTAGTTCTTTTGTTTTAGCTCCGGCTTCTGAGATTTTTCTACGAACTTCACTTCGGCTGCGGCTGCTTCATTTCTCACAATGCCTATTCCTTGTTGCGTTGCTTCCATAGCTGATGCTAATGTGTTTGCCTTTTCCCATGTAAGCTCCTTCTCTTCCAACAGCGTGGTTTGCATGGCTTTGTTTTGCAATCCGAAGACAAATTGATTTCTTAACGCCTTGTTCAGGTATTCGGCGAACCCACAAAATCTTGCTTCTTTCTGGAGCACTTTGGCGTATTCCGCAACCGTTTCACCTTCTTGCTGTTTTCGTTGCCAAAATTTTAACAATTCTACCATTTCCAATGGTCTGGGTTCGTAGTGGGAAGTTAATTTATGCACTACTTCCTGGTAGGTCAATCCCGCCGGTTCTTTGGGTAAGGCTAAATCACACAGGGTGTTGTAGCATTCCATACCCATGTAATACAAGAGCAATGGTCTCTTTTTCTCCGGCTGCAAATCCATCATCTCCATTGCTGTCTCCAACCGTTTTACCCATCTCTTCCATGTTAACACTTCTTCGTTGAATGGTTCGATGTAGACATTTTGAGTCGGATTACTCATTTTGATAAACTTTTCCCCTACGGGTAGACTTGAACAAACACTGTTTTTTTTTTGTTTTTCTCTTTGTAAACAAGGGTAAAACGCAATTAAATATATTTCGGAAGATGAATAAAAGGACCGAAGGCAGAAGTCCTACTCAAACAACGATCTTGTCCGTTCGGCAGGCGGTTTCCGAGTGTTCCGCCGCGATGACGTTTCCTATATTTTCATTTTGACGTTTCTGACTCTAAGAAATGTGTACAAGATTGTTACAAAATAAGGTTCTTAAATTATAGAAGCCTACACCTCGGCTATCCTGACACTTAAATTGTCCTCAATTTTAATTCATAGACAACTTCCTCAGTTTTCTTTATCGTATTCGCAAGGTTCACTCCATTTCTTAACCTTATTTCGCTCTATTACGCCTTCATAAGGCAATTGAGTTACTTGACAGCCTATCCCTTATGACATAGCGATCGTTAGATAAAACCTTATGTACTACATACGGGCCCTTATATTTAGGGATCAGTTTCTTGTTATGGGCAGTACTGTTGTCAATATTACGCATTACTACATAGTCGCCAACTTTATATGTAACGGCAGGTTTATGGATCTTCCGAAAATATTCCTCATTCAATCGCTGAGACTTGGTAATGTTATTTGAAGCTGCTGTACGAATATCATTTAAGTCTTGGCGCTCAACTCCCCGGCGATCATCCAAAAATTCTTCTAGTTCATCAACAAGATGTCCACGTTGTTGAATGCCAAACAAAAGTATAGAGGGGGGGAATTTTGTACTGGAATGGACAGTATTGTTTAAAGCATATTCGGCGTCTATTAAATGTAGATTCCAATCATCGTGTTCATGAGAATCGGAGAGTTTGCTTAATATGGGTCGAATCACCCGGTTGACCCTTTCGACCTGCCCGTTGGCCTGTGGTGACGCAGTAGCATTCAGAATATGCTCTATTTGCTGTGATTCTAAGAAGTTCTTAAAATAGTTCGATGTAAAACAGGTGCCACGGTCACTAATAATCCTTTTGGGTCGGCAGTTCGAGTTCGTTGAGCGGCACTTGGTCCGCTATTTCTTCGCTGAATTCTGCAACTTGCGGATGGTAAACTGCAGCTGACGTTACGGGTTTCGGGTTCTTGCACTCCCGGTGCGTATGACCCATTTGATGGCATTTGAAACACAACCCTTTTGGACGGTGCGGCATCGGACAATCGCTCTGGTAATGACCGTATTGAGAGCAATTGAAACAACGGGGTGGCTCGTCTTTGTTATTCTTCCCATCTGGACGAAGAGGCACAGTAGCAGGTTTGCTGCAGAGGAACGCTGGTGTAGAGGGAGTGCCGCGAGTTGCACGAATCGACTCGTATTTCCGCAACAAAACTTTGAGGTGCTCCAGCGATTCAGCAGCGAAACGTATTGCTGATGTGTTAATTGGGTCACCGATTCCGTCTATTATGATGTTGATTAGCTCCTCTTCCGGAATCACAGTGCCCACAATTTGCTCCATCTCCAACACGTATCGAGTGATACTCTCGCGCTGTAACAGGCGCCTAGCTCTTAATTTTTTAAATACTTCTTCTACCGAAGGCTTCTTGGTGAAAGTTTTCAACAGTTTATCTTTCAAATCAGCGTTAGAACGTGCGCCTGAGGTCTTGGCAAAAAGGGCTGCGGTGTCAGTAAGCAGGCGGCGCACACAGAAAAACTTCATTTCTGCATTCATAGGAAATATGCTACATGCATGGTCGAATTCCTGGAACCATAGTTCCACTCCAACTCCATTTTCACCATCAAACTTTCCCACATAATCATCCAGGTTAGGCACGTGTATTGGAAACTGCGTCGATAGCGCTGGTGGTGCTATTGAACAACATGGCGGTGCTGGCGGCATCGATGATGGTATTGGTGGTGGTGACGTCTGTAACAAGTGTAGAAAACTGTTTATTTAACTATTTCTAGACGACCCACATACGTGCGTGGTTTCCCTGTACAGTTACCGTTAGCGTCTGGCTGACAGCAAGCTAGCTGTCATGTCCAGTGTTGCCACAGCTGCCTTAGATGTCACATGCCAGTGCTACCAGCATCCTAACTTATTACACGCTTTCTTTTTTTTATGTACATTATTTACAAACTGATTTACGATAGGAAACTTATTTCTATACTATCCTAACTAAATATCAAATATTTTTGGAGGGTGTACAACTCTTCCACTTCTAGTTACGTATTGTCTATTTACACATGGCTCATCTGCTTCGGAACTATTACTATCTTGTTCTTGATGTACGGATGTCTCTGAATCACTCGCTGTGTAGTACGTCTCATATTCACTTCCCGTTTCTGATGACGGTGTAGTATCCTGAGATTCTAGATTAAGGTTTTCACCCCTACCTAAGCATGGATTCACAATACCGGCTTCTAAATTAGTTAGATATGCAATGGGTTTTGCATGCATAGGCTCATTGCCTGTTGGGGATATTCTTGCAATTTTAACTAAAAATCTTCTATTCCTTCTAAACATATTTCCATAAATATCTTGGACTATATACGATCTACTGTTTACTTGGCGTATAATTTTTCCTTCATTCCATTCTTTTCCTGTCTTTTTGAAATTTACCCTATCTCCTATATTCAGGACTGGCAACGTTTTCGAAGACCGATCGTAGAATTTCTTTTGATACTGGCGTCTTGATATTATCTTTCTTGCAATATACTTTTCATCAATACAATTGCGCATTAACAAAGCACTAGATATTGGTAAGCGAGACTTGAGTTGGCGACCATAGAATAACTGTGCTGGGGAAAGACCCATACTAGCAACAGGTGTGGTGTTATATTCTAGTAAATGATATTGGAAAGTTTTGATATTTTCAGCTTCATAGCATCGTTTGAGTATGTTTTTAGCTATAGCTACGCCTTTTTCAGCCAGACCATTACTTTGTGGGTACCTTGGGCTCGAAAAATTTAGGTTTATATTAGTTTCATTGCTATACGTTACAAATGCTGTTGAGTTGAATGGCACATTGTCACATCTAATTTGAGTGGGATAACCATTATCACAAAAGATACTATCTAGAATATCTATAACACATCTGATTGATTTTTCGTTAAATTTTCTAGATATTAAATATCCTGAATATGAGTCTATTAACGCAATGTAATCATTTCCTGCGTATTCATATAAATCTATACCCACTCGTTCGAACGGATAACCAGGAGGTTCATCCTGTATAAGAGGTTCCTTTTGCTGGTTTCGAGTGAACTTTTCACACACATTACATGCTTTGACGAGTTCAGTGATATCATTTGTCATACCAGGCCAAAAGAATAGAGATCTTGCTCTTGCAAGTGTTTTTTTTTCTATACCCAAGAGAGGAGCATGCAACCATTTGGATATGGTTGGTTGCATTAATGTAGGAATGATTAAACGCTGCTCCTTGAACAATAATCCATTTTCGAAATGCATCAAATGTCGATGTTTAAAGAACAATTGCCCGAATGAATCCAGATTGTGGTAATGTGGCCAGCCTTGTTTGACATATTCAATAATTCGGCAGTATCTTTCATCAGTTTTTAGCTTTTCTAAATAATAGTTTATAAAGGATGGCAAATTAAATCATAAGGACCGAAGGCACAGAATTACACGTGTTGTTCGAACGCTGACCAAACGTGAATTGCTTTTTTTTCTTTTCTGACAGTCTTGCCTCCCATGACAGTTCCAGGTTGTACAATTTGAAGTGACAGTTGACATGTTTGCAGTAGTTGCATTGAAGTAGTGTTTGACATTTGCCTACAGCTCGGCCATCCTGATTATTCAATTGCCCTCAATTTAATCTAAACACTTTTAGCCTGAATGTTGCCGCCGTTAATCTTCGTTAGCGTCCAGATGTTAACAGGGTTCTTACCATTTTCTTAACTTATTTGCCTCTAACACGCCATTATATGGCATTTGTGTTACCTGACAACCATCAATATCTCTGATGACGTAGCGGTCATTTGGAAACACTTTATATATTTCATATGGCCCTTTATACTTCGGAATTAATTTCTTATTAGTATTAGCAGTTGTATCAATATTACGTATAACTACAAGTTCTCCAATTTGAAACGTTGAAACAGGTGTATGATTCTTATTGAAATAATTTTGGTTTATGTCCTGTGATCTTTTAATGTTATCTGATGCCTTGCAACGGTTTTCGGCTAGTTCTCTATCAGTTTGTTTATTTTTCTTATCATCTAAGAATTCTGTCAATTCATCTACTTCGTTGCTCCTCTGTTCGATACCGAAAAGAAGAACAGAAGGAGCAAAATGTGTAGATGCATGTTTTGTGTTATTCAGTGCATATTCTGCTGATTGCAAATGAGAACTCCAATCACTATGGTCATGGAAATTGGAGAGTTTACTGAGGATAGGACGGAAGACACGGTTGACTCTTTCGACTTGTCCATTTGCTTGGGGGGAACTTGTTGCATTTAAGACGTGTTTAATATGGTTCTGCTCTAGAAAACTTTCAAACTGATGAGAAGTGAAACATGTCGCGCGATCTGTTATAATTCGTTTTGGACGACTGTAATAGGACATGTATTGGTTGAGAATGTTACAGACTTCTATAGCATTTGTAGAGCGAGTTGCATAAATCTTTGTAAATTTAGTGAATGCGTCGATAACTACCAAAACATACTTCTTTTGAGATCTGATTGAAGGTAAGGGGCCCAAATGGTCAATATGAAGAGTATCAAACGGTACTGATTCTTTAGGAATGCTGTATAGATTTTTATTATTGGAACGGGAAGGAGCAGAATAAATGATACACTTTAAACAATTACGAATAAAATGTTCAACTTTGGACTTCATAAACGGGAACCAGTAATGGGTACTGATTTTGTCACTAGTCTTATCTACTGCTAGGTGGCCTATCTTTTCATGGACATGACGAATAATGTTATCTGTCATTTCGCGTGGAACGTATAATTGTAGTCCTTTGGATGGAGATTCACGGTATATTAAACCATCTTGCAGAATATATCCCGTAACAGATCCTGACTCCAATTTGGTTTTAATCTCCTCAATATCATTATCTCGGGCTTGGGCTATTTGCAATTGAAAGTCCAGGTCAATTTCATTGACAGCGCAACTAGCTTCCAACCTACTCAGAGCATCTACATGACTCATAGAAGTACCGGCTCGATGTTGAATGGAGTAGTCATAGTTTTCAAGGAAAAGCGACCATCTAGCGATTTTCGCTGATGTGTTACGATTTTTAAGGGTTTCCACGAGTGAGTTGCAATCTGTTATAATTTTTATTTTGATACCATGAACATATACGTGAAAGCGTTTTAAAGCATATATTATCGATAGCGTTTCTAGTTCATAACTATGGAGTCTAGATTCTTCTGAAGTTGTGCTTTTGGAGAAAAATGCTATTGGATGAAATTTTCCATCATCTTGTTTTTGCAACAAAACCGCCCCAAATCCGGAAGAACTAGCATCACAATGCATCTCTGTCTCGCGTTTAGGGTCAAATATAGCTAACACGGGAGACAAAATAAGTTTCTCACGTAAGGCTTTGAATGCTTCTTCACATGAAGTGTCGAACTCGAAACGCGTATCATTTCGCAGCAAATTAGTCATAGGTTTTGCTATGTGCGAGAATGAAGGGACGAATCGACGAAAATACGAAAACAGTCCTAGACATCTTCGCAGCTGCTTAAGGTTCGTTGGCATAGGATAATTTTTAATAGCCGTTATGTGCCTGTCACTAGGACGTATGCCACTAGCATTTGCTTTATATCCTAGATAGTCCAGTTCCTGCTGAGCAAACCTACATTTATCTAGCCGTAATTCCAACCCGTTTTGGCGTATTTTCGTAAGGACAGCGTTAAGAGTGTTCAAATGAGAACTGAAATCAACTGAGGCAATGATAATATCGTCCAGATAAACCACCAACTTATCTGTCTCGATAAATTCACGTAGAATAGTGTTGATAAAGCGTTGAAACTCTGAAGGAGCGTTTTTTAATCCGAAGGGCATTTTAAGATACTCGTATTAACCATCAGGGGTAACAAATGAAGTATATTTAATGGAATCATCGTGCATTTTGACTTGATGAAATCTGCTTTTTAAATCTAATAATGAAAAAACTCTCTTATTACTTAAGTGTTCCAAACATGCTTCGATTAATGGTAGGGGAAAATTATCCCGAACAGTTATTTTATTAAGGGGTCTATAGTCAATGCACATACGGATTTCACCATTCTTCTTTCGAACCAAAACAAGAGCTGAAGCATAGGGTGAATTGGATGGACGAATAATATTTTTTTTTTTCAATAATTCGTTTACTATCTCCCGCACCTGTCCTCGCTCTCCATATGAAAGTCGACGCGGTTTTGTGAACAAAGGTGTATCGTGTATAAGACTGATTTTCATGCTGTGAGCATTTGGAATAATGTTTTCAGATGGATAATTTATATAGTTTTGATTTATGGAACACAATACAGCAGCATTTTCGTCTTCAGATAAATGGTTACCAACAACCAGTTCGGCTGCATCATCAAACAGATCAATTGCACATATATCCTCGAATGCTTCATTTTGAGTGTCATGATATTCCGAAGGGCATAATCGTTCTAATTTAGGCGGTATCATATCTATTGTGTTTTGAGCTAACGGATTACACTGAGCCGATGATGACATGCATGTTTCTCTTTTATGAATGATAGATTCTTTATTCAATTCAATGTTTGAGTTGTTTTTGCAAAGAAAAATATTAAATTTTTTTAATAGGTCACGACCAATAATCATGCCAAGCAATGCTTTCACTGGGTAGAATAATGAATTGATGCGCCGCTTCATTATTTTGAAGCTTGATTGTGCAAGATACCTGTCCGCAAATAACCAGCATATGATTTCCGAGGCCCTGATATCGAGATGTTGAAGGAGGTTTTAAAAAGAGTTTTGGAACTATAGCACAATCGATAAAGCTCACTGGGCTTCCTGTATCAAGGAGAGAACGCACGCATGTCAACACTTTGCTCTGATTATTCTGATTAACGAAGGCAACACTCACCTCTTGAAATTCTTCTAAAATCGTGTTAATTGTTTCTTGTCGTGTTGTTTCCTGATCCTGACAATGAGCTGCAGCCGCAGGAACAACGATTTTGCTAGGACAATCCCGGGAAGCGTGTCCTACTTGATGACATTTAAAGCACGATCCTGATGGTCGACGTGGCAAAGGACAGGAACTCTGGTAATGCCCAAATTTAGAGCAGTTGTAGCATCTCACTTCGCCTTGTTGGTTTTCCGATGTTCTGAACACATTGGTTGGTTTCCGTATAGCCCCTGATGATGCCGATGTAGCGTTGTTATGAGGACGGATTTGCTCGTATCGTTTCAGTAGCAGCTTTAATTCTTCCATGGACTTTGCGGCAAAACGAATTGATGCGGTGTTGATGGGATCACCGATTCCATCAATGATGATATTTACTATTTCTTCTTCTGGAATAGCTGTATCATACGCCAAGGTCTGCATGTCCAGAATATATCGTGTGATGGATTCGTTTGGTGCTAGACGTCGTGCTCGAAGCTGCTTGTAAACGCCTTCCAAGGATTTTTTAACGCTGAATGTTTTTACCAAACTATCCTTCAACTCATTGTATGATGTAGCTTCGATCGATTTTGCAAATAGTGCCGCCGTACCAGTGAGCAATCGTCGAGTACAATGGAACTTCATGGCATTATCCAATGTATATGGGGAAAAGGCCCGCTCCAGTTCTTTGAACCATCGCTCAATGTTGTCGTTGTTATCGCCGCTGAATGTATCAACAAATTCTTCGAATTTGATGATTGCAGGTAGTGACCCCATTGGGTTAGTAACTGGAGCCTGTAGAGCTGCGATACGTTGCTTTAGCTCGAGAATTTCGATTTGTTGTTTTAGCATCGCTATTTCACAATTTACACTGGGAATGGAGTTAGGAATGGTAGTTGGGTCACGATCTTCATTTTGTAAAATGGCGGCGGTGGCGTCGTTCTCTTCTGGCAACATGGTGGTGGTGTAGTTCGCTTCGCTGACACTTGGTAAAGCGAGTGCGTCTTCCATTTTAGAACCTCCAACAGCGGCTGGACCATCATGAACAGTCCCCTTCACATTTCCAACAGTAGCTGCATAGAGCTCGCGTATTTGCGAGATAGTAGCAGTCAGCGGCACGGAAATATCGGCGTGTTCGAGCGCGCACAGCATTTCGTCTTTCGTTAACATTTTGCTCACTTTTTACTGCGAGGATTTCACGTTTAACCGATGCTGAAGAATTTCACTTTGTTGTTTATGGTATCCCACTTCTGAGATATAAAGGATGGCAAATTAAATCATAAGGACCGAAGGCACAGAATTACACGTGTTGTTCGAACGCTGACCAAACTTGAATTGCTTTTTTTTATTCTTCTTTTTCTGACAGTCTTGTCTCCCATGACAGTTCCAGGCTGTACAATTTGAAGTGACAGTTGTGTTTGACATTTGCCTACATTATGGATGTTACGTCCGAAGACGGCCTACGTTGTGTTTTTTTTTTTTTTTTGAAACCAATATTCTCTTTCAATTATTAGGTGGCTCTGAAAAGAGCCGATTGGATTGGCTTGGCTTCCCTCCGCGGTGTGATCGAGAATGACCGCGCTTTGCGATCAGCACCTCTTTTATAGCTTTCGGAAAAGAAGCCGAGTGTTCTAAATTTCTGCGACGAGCACTTTCTCGTCGCACGGCAGCTCACACTTTCTGGAACGCTTTGACAAAAGCGCTCCACACGGTTCGACTTCTTGGAAGCCGAGTATGGAAACGGCGGCACGTGTGGCGTGGATTCGTTATTGTTCTTATTGGTGCCTGTGTGCTCTGGATCCACTGTTGTTGTTATTTTAGTTCGGGATCGAACATACCGGCCACCTTTTGGGAATACATTTCCCAAAATTTACACTTCCTGATGACACTCCAATGCACAAATTTTGGAAACTGGACGTTTGATGATCCCATTCGCTGTACGAAGAGTCACGACACGTGTCACTGAATCTGGTCCAGGATGTTTTTCCACTATACGCGCCAAAGGCCACTTCACTGCTGGTAATTGCTCGTCTTTCACTATCACCAAATCACCTACATTCAGCTCCTGAATGCTCCGTTTGACGTTGCGATGACCGTTTAACGACTTCACATACTCGTTGCGCCAACGGTGCCAGAAACCCTGGGCATATCTCTGAACAAGCTGATACTGCGACAGGCGATTAAGCGGGAGATGGGATAGTTCAGGTTCGGGAATTACTTGTGGTTTCTTGAGCATCAAAAAATGTGCAGGAGTTAACGCCTCTAGGTCATTAGGATCTTGTGAAAGGGGGACAAGAGGTCTGGAATTCATATGGCCTTCTATCTTTGCTAAGATAGTAATCATAGCTTCGTAAGCCAACTGAGCTGCACCAAGCTGACGTACTAAGTGAGTTTTTGCCACCTTTACTGCAGCTTCCCATAAGCCGCCGAAGTTGGGAGCGCGAGGTGGAATCATATGCCACTGGATACTGTCTTTGGCCATATAGTCACTGATTTTTTCACTGTCACGCTGAAGAAGAACGTATAGTTCGTGCAAGGCATGTTTGGCACCTACGAAATTAGTGCCATTGTCGGAATACAAATGCTTCGGCTTGCCCCTTCTGGCCACAAATCTATCCAGCGCCATTAAGAAAGAAGGGGTACTCAGATCACTAACGAGTTCTAAATGAACAGCCTTTGTGCTCATACAAACAAACACTGACACGTAACACTTGGGAGAAGCTGCCTTACGGTGTGTTGGGCGCAAATAAAACGGTCCACAGTAATCGATTCCAACGCAAGCGAACACTTCGTTTACCGTAACACGTGACACTGGTAGCTGACCAATAGGTTGTGCTATTGGAACTGGATTGGCCCTTATGCACCGATAGCAGGTTCGAAGTACACTACGAACGGCCCGCATGCCATTCAGAATCCACACTTCATCACGCAGGGACGAAAGGGTCATTGTAACTCCACCGTGTAATGTTTTATGATGCTGATCCCTGATCAAAAGACGCGTAAATGGGTGAAATGCTGGCAAAAGAACTGGATGCTTCCCATCAAATGCCATATTTGATTCACGCAACCGGCCACCAACGCGTAATAATCCACAAGAATCGAGGAATGGATTCAACAATCGAATGGATGAGCTCTTTGTTAGACACTTTCCCTTTGTGATAGCGCGAATATCGTCTGAAAACACTTCTCTTTGCACCATATGGAACAGGATCGTTTTAGCCGACTGTAACTCTTTCACTGTTAACGAAGACGAAAACTGTTTTGGTTCACGCTTGCGAATATTGTTGATGAATCTAACACAGAATCCAAAAACCCTTAACAGCCGTTGAAACGATGAAAATCGCTTGAAGATTAGATCCGTCTCAGCAACTTGAGCCGTGAGAACGATGGCTCTTTTCTCCAACTCTGTTTCACCTTTCTCGCCGAAGTGTTGAGAAGGCCAAGATGATTTGACTCCGCCAAGCCACGAGGGACCATTTCTCCATAGATCACTGTTTAGAAGCTCGACTGTTGATATACCCCGAGAGATCATATCGGCTGGGTTTTCTTTTCCGGAGACATGTTGCCACTGCGCACCATGTGTTATGTCTTGTACTTCAGCTACCCGGTTGGCCACAAACGGTTTCCATGTTCTGGGAGCTGCCTTGAGCCACTGAAGCGTAACAGTTGAATCAGACCAAAAGAAACACTCGTCGAATTTGGTGTCTAATGCATACACCACCTTTTGGTAGAGTCGAGCTCCAAGCAAGGCGGCAGACAGCTCTAATCGCGGAATTGTTAAAGGTTTCAGTGGAGCCACTCTTGATTTCGACGCTAATAATGTTATGCATATTGAACCGTTGCTGTCGATTGATCTGATGTATATGCATGCACCATAGGCCACTTCAGAAGCATCAACAAAGCAATGTAGCTCTGCATGCTGATGTTCTGGTATGAATGCAAACCTAGCTATGCGAAATTGTGCTAAGTTTGCTATTTGTTGCAGAAATTCTGTCCACTTTTCTTGCAACTTATGAGGAACTGGCACATCCCAGTCCAAGCTCTGCAACCACAATTGTTGCATGATGATTTTCGCACGTATAGTCACTGGTGTAATAAGACCGAGGGGATCATAGAGTTGAGCTATTGATGACAATATACTGCGTTTTGTGTGAATAGTGGACTTGTTTTCAATAGAGACATTCATACGAAATGAATCTGCTTCGGGTTCCCAGCAAATGCCCAGTGTCTTGATGCTTTCTTCAGCTTCAAACTTTATGGCGGATTGTGTTCCAAGAAGTTCTGCAGGGAGATCCGCTAGCACCTCTAGCGAATTGGAACACCACTTTCGAAGACAAAATCCACCTTTTTCGAGAAGAGCATTGAGTTGATCACGCAGTTCTTTTGCTTCTGCAATACTTCCCGCTCCTGCTAGTAGATCATCCACATACAGGTTTTGTTTCACAGCGGCACTGGCTTTGGGGTATTGCTTACCTTCATCATGAGCAAGCTGTAACAATGTGCGTGTTGCTAAGAATGCTGAGGGTGCCAAGCCATATGTCACTGTGCTTAGTTCGTATGATCGGATGGGCTGAGCATTGTCAAATCTCCATAAAATACGTTGCAGATGCCGATCATCTGGATGCATTGTTACTTGTCGGTACATCTTTGCTATGTCAGCGACAATAGCTACACGATATTTTCGGAAACGAATTACTAAAGTTAGCAACTCCTCCTGAACCACGGGACCAACTAGCAGAGCTTCGTTCAATGACTTTCCAGTCGTAGTTTTAGCAGAGGCGTCGAAAACAACTCTCAGTTTCGTAGTAGAACTGGACTCTTTCAACACCGGATGATGTGGAAGATAATATGCACCGATTTTTTCTTCTTGATTTTCAGAAACAACAGCCATGTGCCCCAGGTCTAAATATTCCTGCATGAAGTCGTGGTATTGGCTTTTGAGGCAAGCATCCTTCGACAATCTTTTCTCAAGAAGGTGAAATCTTTTCAATGCATTGGTTTTCGACTCACCTATTATTTCCTTGAAGTTGGGCTGCTTGGGCATTTGAACAATATAACGGCCGCTTCCATCACGCGAAACGGTTTGTTGAAAATGCCTTTCACACTCCTTTTCATCAAAAGAGTATTCGCTCACCTGGAGTTCCTCGATCTTCCAGAATCGCTCCAATTGTTCTTCGATCGTAGGACGGACGGCTACCACATTGCACCGAACCGCATCACTCGATATAGCAGGAATGTTACCGGTCATAATCCAGCCGAAAACACTTTCGACCAGCACGCCTTTGTTTGGTAGACTATATCTACCGTCACACAATAGTGAGTAGAAATACCCTGCTCCAATAATCATATCGATACGACCGGGCGTGCAGAAATGCGGGTCTGCGAGAGGATATGATGCAGGTATATTCCACTTTTGCACTGGGACTTCGTGGGATGGAGTATCACACGCCACTTTTCGCAACACTAAGAAGTCCATTTCCGCCGAATAGTTGGTAACGCGCGACTGTACCTTTGCACGAACTTCATGATTGGCACTGGATTCTATTCCGTCGACACCAACGATCAAAATGTTCACTTTTTTCCGCGGCAAATGCAATTGTTGACACAGCGACTCACTAATGGCGTTAGGTTGCGAACCATTGTCCAACAGCGCACGCACGAGATGCCTTTGTCCATATGCATCATTTACTTCCAACAACACAGTTGAAAGCAACACGTTTTTGGATACACGATCAACACTATTTACATGCGCAGCTGCCATAATGCTCGAATCAGACGAACCTTTTTCACAGGGCTGTTTAGCATCTTCCACGAAATGTAGCAATGTGTGATGCTTCTTTTTGCATTGCTGGCACGTATATCTTGATCGGCATGATTTTGCAAAATGCCCCTTTTGTAGGCAATTGCCACAAAGTTCTTTGCCATTAACAGCACTCTGTCGATCCTTAGGCTTAAGATCCAGAAATGCTTGGCATTGCCATAAATAATGGTCTTTAGAGCACAAAACACAAGGAACCACATTGTTCCCTTTCATGCTTGCAGCATTGACACTAAGCCTTTTAGATGTTTTCTGGTTTGGTACCTTTGCGTTGGAAGAGCTAACACGATTTCCTACCTGCAACGCTAGAGACTCACTCGCTTGCGCTCTTTTAAGCAGAAATGCTGTCATGCTAGGATAGGTTAACAAAGCTTCCTCCTGAGCGTAGTGTTCTTCCCAAGCCTTCAACGATGCCTTGTCGAGCTTGCTGGCCAAAATTTCCATGATAATGCTACTATCATCCGAAACGGTTTCTCCTAGCTGTTTTAGAATGTCAATATGCAGCTGGAATTTGCTCACTAATTGTCGAAGCTCTTGCGCACCACTATTGATCATGGAAGGCAACCCAAATAATTCACGCGTGTGCATTTTACGTAGATACGGCTTGTTACCATACCGGTCAAGCAAAGCTTTCCATGCCACAGTATAATTTTCCGAAGAAATGGGAATTGGGTGCACTATTCCTGCCGCTTCCCCTTTCAATGACGCGCGCAGGTAATGAAACTTTTGTATAGGTGCGATATCGTCACAGTTGTGCACAAGAGAAACAAAAGTGTCATGAAATAACAACCATTGCGTTACCTCGCCACTAAAAACCGGCAACGATATAGTGGGTAGTTTCACGCTTACGAGCTTTGAGCGTGGTTGCTCTTCTTTCTCCTTTTTCACTAGCTTTGATAACGCAGCCTTGGTTTCGAAAAATAGATCTTCCGTTTGCGCTAGGATATCATCGTTGCTTCTGGTAGCGTTTTCCGATTCATCTAGCTCTTCACACTCTTCATGGATCGATTGGAAACATTCCCAACACTTCACCAATCTTGCAAGACGATCAGGCACTTGATCTTGTAGCTCGGGGGTGTAATCCACTGCGAACTGCAGTGAGCGTCGCATAGACTCAATCAGCGATCGCCTTTTGGCCTGCTTGGCCTTAAGCTTGTCCGCCTTGGTCATTTTGGACTAAAAACTACACTCACACGCAAAGTCACAGGTGTTGGCGAGGGTGGAAAACTAAAGAGGTGGCCAAATATGTTTTACGTTTACAACACAAAAGAAACTTTATTAGCACATTCGATAGCTGAGATGTTAGTCGTGTCGCAGAGTTCAGAATATATAAGAAAAAGGCGCGTTTTCCATAGCGTCGCTTTTAAACGTCAAACGCGAAAAACAAAGTTCGTGCAACGGTAAATTCGTTTGACAGATGGCACAGTGGTTGTACTTTCAACACTCCTCCTCAACTAATTGTGCCATCATTCGTCGACAGTCCCAGCATTCCTGAAAACCTTCGTTGCTTTATGGTTCCCAGGGGTTTAGTGAGAACGTCAGCTAACATATCTGCCGTGGGACAGTATTCAAGCGTCAGAAGTCCTGACGCACACTGCTGCTTGACGAAATGCTCCTTCGTCTCAATATGCTTCGAGCGACGATTGGTCCGATCGGAGTTAACAAATTGAATACAACTCTGGTTGTCTTCCATAATTGTTATCGGTCCCTTCACGTGCTCGCCCATGTCGTTCAACAACCGACGAAGCCAGATCGATTCTTGTGTAGCCTCACTCAGAGCAACGTACTCCGATTCCATGGAGGATAACGTGACACTCGTCTGCTTACGGCTGGCCCAAGACACAGCTCCTCCTGCGTAGCAGAACACGTATCCTGTTGTTGACTTCCGCGTGTTGGCATCGCCGGCCCAGTCGGCATCTGAATATCCGATCAAGCCATCACCACGTCCGTCATACATCAACCGCCAATGCTTAGTTGCCTTTAAGTACCGAACGACGCGTTTGGCTGCCACCCAGTATGCTTCAGTAGGCGCACTCACTTTTCGACCGAGTATGCCCGTACTAACCGCAATATCGGGTCGCGCACACACCGATATATACAACAGACCACCAACAAGACTTCTATACTGAGTTTGATCATCCAAAGTTGCGCTCTTGTCCTGTACTTTCAAAAACCCTTCGTCCATAGGCGTTTTTGCAACTTTTGCATCACTCAAACCAAACTTATGGATTAGTTTTTCAATATAGTTTTCGAGGCTAACACTATATTCACCATTTTTCTGTTTGATTTCGAGTCCCAAGAAATAACTCACTTTTCCGAGATCAGTCATTTCAAAAAGGTCACTTAAGGTTTGGTATACAGTGTCGATAATAGTTTCATCTACACACCCTACCATTAAGTCGTCTACGTATACTAGGATGTAAACTTTCTTCCCTTTAACGACTTTTGTGTACAAACACTTATCCGCATCACTTTGCTGGAAATTCATCTTCACTAGGACACTATGCAGTTTTAGGTTCCAGCATCGTGCAGACTGCTTCAGTCCATAGATGCTTTTCTTTAGACGGCACACCAAATGTTCTTTTCCCTTCTCTGCATAGCCTGGTGGTTGTCGCATGTACAACTCTTGGTCTAGATCACCGTACAAATAGGCAGTTTTGATATCAAAATGACGAAGTGTAATTTTCAATTTGGAAGCCAGGGCAAGCAACATTCGAAGAGTCGTATAGCTGGTAACGGGAGCAAAGACCTGGTCATAGTCCTCGCCGAACTGCTGAGTATAGCCTTGAGCTACCAGACGGGCCTTATGTTTGGTTATTTCTCCAGCTGCGTTCCGCTTCAATTTGAAGACCCAGCGGCAACCTACCACTTTCCGTCCTGCAGGCAGCTCCACTAAGGCATCCCAAGTCCCATTTTCATTGTGTGATTTCAGCTCACTTTCCATTGCCGATCTCCATTCGGCATGAGCATCACAGGCCAGAGCTTCATTGAGATTTTTGGGTTCCACCGCTATTTCCGCTTTTCTTGCCGTATACGCTTCCTCTATCAAACGAATCGGTGCAATTCCCTTGGTCGCTCTAGTCGATTTACGTACAACCTCATCCAAAGGGAATGCATGAAACGAAGGTTCATTCGTCGGATCGTCTTCGGTCGCACTTTCGTACTGCGATGCATCTAAGTTCACGCTTTCTTCGATGACGATCGGTTCCTCCGATTGAGGAGGTGGAGTTGAGACAAGTGGAAATTTCACTACTCCTCCTGACGGTGTCAGCTTCGGCTTTGGCACGTTTTGTTTCTCGCACTGTTCCAAAAACTTGGCATCTCTGCTAATGGTGATTCTTTTCGTTAGCAGGTTCACAAAACGGTAAGCCTTCTGACCATCCTCATAACCAACGAACACCAATTTGTCAGCTCTTTTGTCAAGCTTTCTGCGTTTTTCTTTTGGAACGTGCACAAAAGCCTCCGATCCAAATACACGAAGATGTTCGTACGAGGGCTTCTTTCGGTACCACAGCTCAAAAGGTGTTAATGCCACTGAGGATGATGGCAAGCGATTTTGCAGGTAGCAGGCAGTCGAAATCGCTTCACCCCAGAACACCTTATCTAAGCCCGAATCTGCCAGCATGCAGCGCATCATCTCAACCAGGTACCTGTTTTTGCGCTCGGCCACTCCGTTCTGCTGCGGCGAATACGGTGCCGTTTGTTGATGTACCATGCCGTGATCTACAAAGAATTTTCGCAAAGAATTACTTCCATACTCGCCACCACCATCTGACCGAATGACCTTAGGGAAGTTACCAAACTGTGTTTTTACCAGAGCACAGTATTCTCTAATTCGATCCTCAGCATCGTACTTGTTCTGCATCAGATAGATAACCGTATAACGACTGTAGTCATCTACCATGATCATGTAGAACCGACTGCCGCGCACTGTGGGTATTTCCATTGGGCCTCCCAGGTCCGTGTGCACCAGTTCGCCAACAGCAGAAGCCCTCGAAGATGAAACCTTAGGGAAGGATTCACGGCTCATCTTGCCCTCGCAGCACGGTCCGCATACGGACTTTGCGTTACACCGGTCAATTTTCAAACCGCTTCCCATGTTGTTTTTCACAATCTTCATTACTGCTTCCGTGTCACGGTGCCCAAATCGACGATGCCACAGGTGTAGACAGGAAACTCCACAAGTAGGCTCGACGAGCATTGCATGCTCCGAATAACGCTTCAAGTGATACAGACCGCCTTGTCGTTCGCCAACTAATACCACCTTTTCACCTTTTCTAACCCGGCAGCCAGCCTTGTCAAACACAACTTCAAAACCTAAATCGGCAATTTTGCTAACCGATAGAAGGTTTGTTGTGAGCGAAGGCACGTGGCAAACGTTGTCTAGCGAAACGTTCATTCGAGCACCATTTCCATTCACCGACACCAAACTACTGCTTCCGACACCCGCCGACTTGATGACTCGTCCATTGGCCAAGGAGATAGTAGACCGCTTCGATTTGTCAATGTGGTGTAAAATAGATGTATCGTTCGTCATATGGGAAGTCGCACCCGAATCAAAGCACCATAGTCCTTTAGTTTGTGCCTTCCCAAGGAACAAACACAGACCCATACTATTGTGTTGTTTTTCTTCCACAGTGACGTTCGCTGATTCACGAACTCCTCTCTCCTTTTTGTCCGCAGCCAACTTTTTACAGTCTCTTCGGAAATGCCCGTCCTGCCTGCAGTAGTGGCACTGCATCTTCTTCTTTTTCTTTCCACTGGGTTTATTGCTAGCACCATATTTCCCAGAGTACAGAGCCTTTTCTTCATCTACGCCATTCGCACGCCGACGCCCTTCGTCCAGCAACTTCCCTTTAACAAAATCTACTGTTAGGTCAGCATCCGGCCTACTCTCCAATGCTGTTATCAGACCGTCGTAAGATTTCGGTAGACTGGACAGCATCAGGGCAACGAAGGAGAGCTCCTTCATTTCCTCACCAAGGGCTATCAGTCGGAGACGTAACGAAGTAAGTTCTTTCAGGTGCTCAGCCATGTTTCCACTTTCCGGCATCTTGGTGGCAAACATTTGGCGCATTACATGAATCTTGCTCGAAAGGGATGACCGCTCGTGATAGCCTTTCAGAGCGTCCCACATCTCTTTCGCCGTATTCGTCTGCATGACATGAATAAGCTGGCTGTCATCCAATGCCAAGCCGATCAGGGCCCTCGCCTTCTCATCGTCGGCTAGCCATTTGGCATCAGGGGCCTCCGGCTGCTCCTCCGTCACAACGTGCAGTACTTTATCACGTGACAAAAGGAGCCGCATTTTAAACTTCCAAACCGTGTAGTTCTGGTCACTCAGCTTCTCAATCGAAACATGTGTTTCCGCCATCGCGTATTCTTTCCAAACACACACACTACGGATAACACCAGGATGCTAATTCACCAAAAGTCACTTTCCTGCTACAGTAAACCGCAAAACTTTATGTTGTCCACGATGCACTGGGCCCATAACCTGTTGGCGAGGGTGGAAAACTAAAGAGGTGGCCAAATATGTTTTACGTTTACAACACAAAAGAAACTTTATTAGCACATTCGATAGCTGAGATGTTAGTCGTGTCGCAGAGTTCAGAATATATAAGAAAAAGGCGCGTTTTCCATAGCGTCGCTTTTAAACGTCAAACGCGAAAAACAAAGTTCGTGCAACGGTAAATTCGTTTGACAGATGGCACAGTGGTTGTACTTTCAACAACAGGCACGCGAGGGCACGAACTCGCGGCAACCACACACGCGCGCGAAAACACACTCGCGCAAAGTCACACGCACGCGAGGACACGAACTCACGGCGAATCACACACAACTGCAGAGTCACACACACACACGAGGACACGAACTCGCGGAGAGTAACACAATCACATACACGAGGACACAAAACTCGTGGTTAGCCACACAAGCGAGGACACAAACTCGCTGAATAAAAGAATGCACGCACTCGCACGAGGACACGAACTCGTGACAAGTCACACACACACGCACGATGAAGCACACTCACGGAGAGTCGCACATATACACACGAGGACACGAACTCGTGGTATATCACACCCGTACACGCGCGAGGACACAAACTCGCTTAATCGTTACACGCACGCACTTGCGCGACGACACGAAACGCGTGAGAAAAAATACGTACGCACTTTACTCACGGATCACAGGAGTGCTGAAGCCCGCCAATCCTGGTCACGGCACCAAATGTTACGTCCGAAGACGGCCTACGTTGTGTTTTTTTTTTTTTTTTGTTGAAACCAATATTCTCTTTCAATTATTAGGTGGCTCTGAAAAGAGCCGATTGGATTGGCTTGGCTTCCCTCCGCGGTGTGATCGAGAATGACCGCGCTTTGCGATCAGCACCTCTTTTATAGCTTTCGGAAAAGAAGCCGAGTGTTCTAAATTTCTGCGACGAGCACTTTCTCGTCGCACGGCAGCTCACACTTTCTGGAACGCTTTGACAAAAGCGCTCCACACGGTTCGACTTCTTGGAAGCCGAGTATGGAAACGGCGGCACGTGTGGCGTGGATTCGTTATTGTTCTTATTGGTGCCTGTGTGCTCTGGATCCACTGTTGTTGTTATTTTAGTTCGGGATCGAACAATGGATATAACTAATTTAAGCTTTATTCACTATTTAACACACAAAATTGGTAACGGATGGAATGACGCAATGTGTTCAGAGAAGCCCAGAATCTTCGAACGACCCAATTACATTATACCTCAGATCCACTTGTCAAAGTGACAGTAGCCGAAACGTCTTAGACCAAGGGCAATACATAACAGCTTTAACACAAATAGGTTGTTTAGAGGTTGAGCAATGACGCCGATTTCTCCATTTCGATTAATAGTTGCACCTGCTGCATTAAAGATCACTTCATATCCCTTGGATACCAACTGCTTTACAGACAACAAACTCGCTCTCATTTCCGGAATGAAGTATACATTATCGATGGTAATTGTACGGAGCTTATTGTTCTTGCCAATTGCAATAAATTTGCCCGAACCTTTCCCGATGGACATTACTTTACCACCATCAGCTACACGAATTACTTCTCTGACACTGCTATCAAAATTGTCAAAAAAATCCTTTCTATTCGTGATATGACATGTTGCACCGGAGTTCAAGATCCAAACATCAGATCCTATATCATGATTCACAGTAAACGCCCAGTTGGAATCTTCATCCTGGATAGCACTATTCACTTTATGGATTTGTTTCTTATTTTTCACTTCACTGTGGTTTTCTTTCCATTTCTTCCATTTTACACAGTCCACCTTTTTATGTCCTAGACGCTTGCAGAAATAACATCGTTCACCTCTACCGGCCACCGTATGTAGAGCAGTTTCAGGTTTTATTTCCGATCGGCTTGATCGTTTTAACCATTCATCGATTAATTTCCCCTTAACTAAATCCATAGTTAAATCAGCATCTGGCCTCGCTTCTAGCGCTGTTACCAGCGTTTCGTATTCATCAGGTAAACTGCTGAATAAAATGGCGACGAGCCATTGTTCGTCAAGCACAGCGTTACTTTGCAAACCGTTCAACTTTTCCTACAAAGCGTAGAGCAGGAACATACAGCACGCTTACAGTACACGGCACACGCACACTATTAACCACTGAACAAAGCCGAATCGTTCCACTGTGACTACTTTCGATGGATTCGCCATCTTTGGCTACTGAAATTTTCACTGGAACTGCTAGCGGAGTTAACGACTCGAAATTTTTTTATCTTTTACCAGATGGTCCGAGCATCCTGAATCCACAAACAATTATATTTGTCCTGTTGCCGAAAACGCGTTACCTTCGACCAAACTAACAAATGACAAATTGTCCACCTTAGCCAAATCTGCTCTTGGCTTCACTTTTGGACATTCAGAACATTTGTGTCCTTCTTGATGACATTTATAACACTTAAGAATTTTCTTCTTTATCGGGGGCTTCTTTGTACCCATGAACGCCGGTGTTGCGTTTTCAACCGGAGCCGGTTCCAAACCTGTGCTTCTTTGTTTTATTTCTTCGTCTAACAAACGACATTTCAAGCAATACGGCCAGGCCGTTCTTTATGAATAAAAAAAAAAAAAAAACTACATTTCACAAATTCCAAGCCGAGGTTTTCTGCGGGCGTTGTTTCTAACGCGGTTACCCCCGTAGAATACGTCGAACCCAGAGTAATGAGTAGATGGTTCACTACATCTAACTCTTCCGTCTCTGCTCCCGTCGAACGATATTCTCGCACCAAGCGGTCAAAATTAAGAAAGTGGTCTTGAAGTGTTCCGCACTCATATCGAAGCGACAACATTCGTCGCTTAAGGTGCATTATGTTCGCAATACTTTTCCGCTCAAAAACCCGTAGTAAGGCGTCCCAAATCGCTTTCGGTGTCGCATGCTCCTGCACGTATTCAAGCTGTGAGTCGTGGATCCGCGACACTATCAAACACTTGCACCTTCTATCCTTTTTAAGCCTTTTCTCACGAGCCACTTCTTTTTGCTTTCGTACCTGTTCCGAGTCACTTGGAATCACGCGCAACTCGTCAATGTCCGCTGCTTCCCTTACGATGCACTCCAACAATTCACGTTCCTCTAACAGCACACGCATGCGAAATTTCCACGCGTTATAGTTTGTGCCATCAAACAGTGGCAGCAGGAATTTTTCGTTCTTTTCGTCCTCCATCTTATTCACACTGGGCCCATAATCTAAAGTTAGACAGTGATATTACAGCGTACGGATGGGTAAAGAACCACGACCGATCTCGTTGGAGGTTTACAGCGGAAGAAGTTTATTCAAACCTAACGTACCTAACGTCATTCCTGTGCTGTCATCCTAACATGCAGGGTTTGCTACCTCAACAAATATTTCTCCGATAGAGGTCGCCACACATTCTTTCACTGGATTGGCCGTACCAAAGTGCAGCCCCTTCAGCATGACTGAGAATAGTTTGTCCCGGGGAAACTCGTGCGAGAAGAATTCCCACTTCAACTGGATCAGAACTGCATCACTGGACAGCTGGAAGTCTGTGCGTGTAGCGCTGCAAATTTTGGTGAAGTTCTCCTTTAGGAAGGAAAAGAAGCAGCAAGCTTTCCTTGCTTAACAACTGAGGGGAATTTGCAAAATTCTTCCTCGGATAGCGCTCGAACAACGAGCGGTGGTACTCGTTCCCTCTTGGGAACGTTGACTCGTTGGGTTGGGCAATAATTAATTATCAATTCGAAAAAGTTTATCAAAGCAATAGTCAAAAAGGGGTCTAAATATTTTCCTTTAATTAATTACACCTTTTAAAATTATTTACATGGCGTATTCGCCAGTTTTTTTTCATATGAAATACAAAACAAAAAACAATATTCATCTGTTACAAATTTCATGGATATACTTACTTTCCTTATTGACTTTATTCATTCCATTCAATTCGATTCGAAAAAGAAAACAGGTAATAGCATTTTTAAACAATCCTGTGTATGTTGTGCAAATATTCAATCTAAAAGAACTTGAAAACACTTGTTGACAGCGAAGTGGATATCTCACCTTCTTTATCATTACACCAAAACAGAAAAAAAATATGTTGGTATGGCACATTGCACGAAAAATCACAAAAAAACAAAACTAAACTATTGAATAATGCAGAAACAAAATGTAAATGTTTTCACAAATGCTGTTGATTACGAAAAGTTTTTACAAGAAGCATGTGTTAATTTGGATGAACGATGAGTTACACCGTAAGCGGTGTTAGAGAAGATCAGATCAAGCGAGAGTACAAGCGTGTTATATTTTAAAAGCAGTGAGGTGGATTTTTTTATTGATCGATGTATTATAACCGTACATAAGAACTGTCTACACAGTACAAATGTTCAACTCCAATTCACAGGCTACTCAGTTTACACACTGAAGTTTATAATCCTAGGCTACTACTACATAACATTCATATGTCCCAGAAAAAGTACACTTTGAGCGACAAAAATTTTGTAGAAAGAGTGAAAGCGTCCTCAAGTACGCACTTACCCGTGCGCTGAGAGGATGCGTACAACATCAAAGGCAACTACAAAAATATCTTCTGAGGACATTACAAGAAAAGGTTTTTGATTCTCCTGTCATCTGAAGCCGTTTCCATATCAACCAGCTTTGTTTGCCATTTCATCTAAGGAGTTTACAATACAAATGGATGCTATTACCTTAACAACTGGAAAACCCTGTAAATAAAGAGAAAATGAAAATCAGTTTAGTGTTTAAAATGATTTTTTTATTATTATTAAATAGATTTTACATCGCTTGGCCCTCTTCCGTCTCTTTAGTGTTTAAAAGAATAGCAAAACCTACTACAGATTTTGTTAGAGCGACCTCGCCGTGGTCAGATTAATAAAATTCTGAGAACAAACATGTTGCACTGTCTGTGGGTAACCCAAAAATGTTGTGATTTCATTTGATTTAGTTGTTTACCGATTAAGATATTGATGACAATTCGAATATCGCACATTCTGATAAGGTTTCCAACCTGTGCCTTCTATACCTTCTTCAATCGCGATACTATTCGCTTCCCAATAATATTAACTCCGTTTCTTGGTTCTTTTACCGGTTCTTACCGACGTGCTTGCTCAATCTAACATAACCGCAGTTGTCTTCGTAAATAATAATAATATATTTCTTTACAATTTAGATCCACAATACAGCGTCATGCCGTAATACTGGAATTATAAATAAATACAATTTAGATCTGCCAGAAGTCCGGCCAACCAGATTACCTCGGATATATCTGCACTCATCGACCCTCAGTACTCTATATTCTGATTGGCCTAACGTTGTACACATTCAAATCTGTTTTCGACTTGCCCAAGAGTCTGGACCATATACTTTGAAAATATAAACCCATTACCAACCTACGATCTCCTACTTCGGATTCCCAGTTGACATCAACACATGCTACAAGTGATCTAGAATCTTGATTTGTTATATTGTAGCCCCATTGATAGTTGTTTCCATGAGGTATCTAAAAATTCGCTTTAGTGTTCTAAATCTAAATGGTTCTGCGTAGCTTACTGCGCTCTTTGTTGACTACAGGCTAGCACATGT
The DNA here is from genome assembly GCF_013141755.1 of Anopheles stephensi. NCBI lineage: Eukaryota > Metazoa > Arthropoda > Insecta > Diptera > Culicidae > Anopheles > Anopheles stephensi. The sequence continues at coordinate 43,105,663 of NC_050202.1, forward strand.
CAGGTCACACGCACAACATCTAAAACACCTCCAACGGACGCATCGCATAATTGCATTGGGTTATGGCAATTAAGAAATTGCCGGTTCCGGTTCGTGTAATATGTTTCTCAAAGATTTTACAAGTAGAACACTCTTTTATCAAGAAAAAAAAAAACCAAAAGATTGTAAAGCAGCACAATATTTTATTAATTAATGATTACGGACTGATGCCGTATTGTCTAAAGCAGCAAATAAGATTTCTCAACAAACACTCCCTCTGATTACATCGTGCTGTTTTTCGATTTTTTGCGACTTTGAGAAAATATACATTCTTGTGCCAGTTGCTCATTGTCTCCATTCATGAGGTGTCCAGGAAGTAGTACAGTATGGAATAAAAGAAAGCAACATCAAAAGTAGTGCCGAAATATCCGAAAAATTAAAATAAAATAGAAAAATAAAAATACATTTAGAGGAGCCGTTACCGCTATTGTTTCGAAGCATCTTTTCAGAACCAATGTGTTTTAGCAATTGGGGAAAATATTGGATAGTTGCTACAAGTCAATAAAATATGTTGTTGTGATAAACAACAGTAACAACACGAACGAATATGGATTGTCTGATCATGATTTGATGTATACACTTCTCTTTTAATCATCATGCACATATATCACAAATATAATTACGCAACAGCAAATCAAAGCAAACCGGCCATTCCATGTTACGATCAAGTGTCTTCCGTCTTCGGAGGTCGAACGATTGAGTTACGCTTGATGGACTCGACCAGCCACTTGATACCTTCATCGACACCTTCCCTGGAAAGCAAATAGTGGGTACATAGACAAGAACATTTAGCAGCAGCATGCCAAGGGCGCGCGCAGCACATATCCGAATTTACCCCGTTAGCGCCGACACGGGCATCACCAGACAATCGCGTCGCCCAATCAGATGGCCAGCCTCCTGGAAGACGGGTTTGATTTCCCGCACACCCATACAGTCGGGTAAATCCTGTTTGTTTGCCAGCACTAGCAAAGGAATCCCGGACAAATATTCGTTGCTGATCATCCGATCGAACACTTCCTTCGATTCGTTCATCCGGACGCGATCGTTCGAGTCGACCACGTAGATGACGGCATGTGATTCGGAGTAATATTTGTCCCACAGCGATTGCAGCTCCTGCTGGCCACCCAAATCCCAGAAGCTCATCCGTATACCAGCTATATCGATCTGGCCAATGTTTAGCCCGACGGTAGTCGTAATTTTACTCGGATTCATTCCTCTGTAGTTTTTGCAAAACTTTGTCTTCGCCGCCTCCAGATAGGTCTGCGATTTGGAACGCCACAAATGCAAATTTCGAATAGATTAGTACATGACACTTTCACCCAGCGAGGCAAACAAAAAACGCTTACCGTCTTGCCAGCATTGTCTAGGCCGAGAATTAGTATGCAGTATTCGTCCTTTTGTGTAAGGTACTTGTAAAATCCACTGAGCAGTGTATACATGCTGGTAAATGCTGACCAAGAGCGGAATCCGAGCTGTAGGTTGAAAAGAGGTCCAACTTCCCGTGCTTCCCGTGCGCTTTGTGGATTGCGTTCGTGTTTTTGTTTTCATGCATTTGACGGTAACAGACTGGCACACTGGGCCCGGTTGAAGGTTAAAATATTTGACAGTTCAATTGATAAATAAAAGAAAGAATAAGAATGCACCGGTGATTTCTTGTTTCGCTGCTTTAATAATAAATAATCTTTCGAATAACGGAAAAGCCACGTATTCCAAATTAAAAAAAAAAAAACAAGATTCTTATCCAGGTTTTGTGACACCGTAAAACAAGTGCGATTAACATCAAAGGCCTTTAAGCCATAGCTATGTGATGCAGTAATGAGACGATCCAATGCGTGTAGCAACCAAAAAATAAAAAATAAACTGTGAACTGTACTTTTGTGAACTACCAAAATGATTAACCACGATCTTCTGAAGCATTCCGCAGGATAGGCGAAGCATCAAACTGCCTCATAAAATTCAGAAGAAAGGAAATTTTAAAACTCCTCGCTTCCATTTCATTTAAATCCTTCGATCGTGTCAAGACGCGCAATGAGCAGACGACACACAGAACAAACAATCCAGAGGACAGAGGAAAAAAATACAAAAAAAAATGCTTAGATTTGCAAAGATTTACAAAGCGATTTAAACAATATTTCCATTTATTTCATAATTTGTAAGGAGGGAATTATTTCATTTTCATTCATGTATGTATTAATTATTGAAATGTTTCATATTTCGTTCAATTCAGTGGTAAAAAAAACTTACTTTTATCTATATACTACATCTTACTTAGCTTAAAACCAGGTCATGCCCGGTATGGTAAATTAAAAACGGTACTAAAAACGGGTTGTTCTATGAGGCTGACGCGCTAAACTACCCCCTTTTCACGTGGTATGAATTCATAATGTCTCTTTAGTTCAGCTTATGGCATGACGTAAGAACCGCAAATACATACACTTCTGGACAATGCATTTAACTTTCACGTAACTTTGTAAATTACGCGTATCGTTTGGCGCGTAGTTGATAGCATTTTGTTTGAGTATTAGAGGAGGAGAGGAATAAAAGATTGAGCCATCATGAGCCCCTTCAGTACAGCATGATAGCTCCTTGCGTTTTGTCGTCCGCAGGAGGGTTTAGAAACTTTTTCCTCTCGCGGTGTTCAAGCCGTGTTGCGGCAATGAGCAGGATCAGATTCAGCACTACTAACACGATACCGGCAGGGATGAAGTAGAAGCTGGAGCCAAGCATCGTCAGCCCCGTGCTGTACCAGTTGTTGTTACGATCCTCGGCCAGCAGCACATTGTGTGTCAGGTAGTTAAAGAACTGTACCAGCCAACATACGAGAGCTATTGTTTGGGAAAATCCGGTGAACAGGTTGCTAACCAACAACACCACCATAGTACCGGTCTTCTTGGACGCGGATGCGGACTTCAGTACCGAAGCGATTGCTGTGATCACGCCTCCCAGGATACCGAATCCGGTACCGAGGGCTGAACCAAGCCATAGCCAATAGCTCATCACGTCCGGTTCGTTGCGTATCATTGCCGGGACTGTAGAAAGCAAAACGTGGAAGGGCAAATCATATCGGTGTCCTCGGCAGGTTAATCAATACTACACATCATGTACTAAAGTGCTTACCATCGATTTTGTAATCTCGCAACCCAAACCCAACGTTCAATCGTCGATGGCCGGAGAATAGTCCGAAATTGATTTGCCCGCTAGATTCGGTAAAATTTCGCCGCTTCGCACTGCCCTGTATCCAGTTGTTGGTGGTGAGACTGGCTACGAGCAGTCCTACGATCAGGCAGCTAGTGAAGAACGTTACAAACACGATGCTGCGTGTTTTAAGGCTCATGATGGTTGCGAGGTTGGGGCACTTTTCGAAGGTTTCTTTCCAAATCCAAGATCAACTGAACACCAAAGTCTGTTTTGGAAATACGTTGCTTCCTACACCTACAATTAAAGATTAGAGGAAAACCATGTTAAAGATCTAGAACGACAGCAAGACACAGGAACAGTTAAAACCATCAGCCATCAAAACAAGGCTCCGGATGCCACAGAGGAAAGCATTTAATTAAAAGCACGTAGGAATACCGGCACACTTTATTAGCGCACAGCCTTGTTCCGCAGAAACAAAACGTGCGTTTTGCATGAAATCACAAAGGAAACGAAATGTTTTCATAATTTTACAGGCTTTCTTTTCTTCTAACCTTCTTGTCGCTACGCCGCCGTTTAATGCTTCTATAGGCGCGCCTGGCGGTACAATAGACCCGAAAGCGGATTAATGACAGAGTTTGTGCGGAATCAAAAGAGGAAAACAAAACAACACAATACAGTGAGTGGGGAAGCACCCCTTTCGATCGGCTTGAAAGCATGAGAAAATTAAACACAATTTCTCACGATGATCGCTGCTTGCCTCTGCCAGAATGGGGGGATTCATGGCGTTCGCTGCACGACACGAAACGCGCCTATTGACATTTATCGGACTCAATTCCATCGCGCGACGAAACGCTACAACTGGCGACGACGGTTTTCTTTGTGCATGATAAATGATGATGGAGTATTTGGATGACGATATAAGATGATGCTTATTACATGCAAAACGATCACATTCTTCCCTTCCTCAACGCTCGATATGATGGCATATTAAGCATCAATAACTCAGTTACACTAGTGCTTTACTTACCTTTCGCAGCTTTCTTTAATGTTTGGCTGCTGCAAAGCAGAAACTAGAAACCTTCAAAAGCGCACAACATACAGCCTAAAACGTAGAACCATTTCGCTGCTGCAATGCAGGTTCTGTTTGCTACTTTCTTCGGGGGAGTTTGTACATCACACGATCAAACTGGCGGCACACACAACACGGGCAAGGATTTTCTACGGAATGTTTATTATCTTAACATTTGGACGGTTTGGACTGTGGTTCATCACTCGATCGATGTAGTTTCACTTTTTACCCCGCTTGCTGACTCGCTCTTCTGCTCAACTGCTGGCTGCTTGTAGTACGATCGATCATTGTTGGCACAGTGGACGCAGTGAGTGGGTCAAATTGCATTGTACTTTTTACAACACATTTCAATCGCTTTTGTGAAATCTGTGCCTGGGGTGTAGACATTAAAATTCAGGCATAAACACTACCATAATTAAGTATCTTACTTATTCGTTTTAATTGAGGACTGAATCGAAAAACACCAAACGATAAATTAAACCGCACAGTGGTCACCTTGTCTTTCTTGGAAACGTCATCCTGGCTGTCAACGAATGAAACTGTCAATATTGAATGCGTTCAAACAAACGGACGGGGAGTGTTGTTTTCTTGCTTGCGGTGAATTGTTTTCCAAGGAAGCTTTCCGGGCACAACTGCGGCATAGATTTCCCCGGATCGGAAGCATCGCCTTCAATCTTTTCGGTCGTTTTCTGTTGCATTCCGGCGTGCAAAATGGCGGAAAGTGCGGATTTTAAGGTGCCGAGCGTGGACGAGAAACTTTTAACAAAGCTCCGGAAGCCGGTGCTGCCAGCGTCGGTTTCGAAGGTAAACATTGCAGTCCCAATAGCGGTGGAACCGCAGAGCGCGGACCAATTTGAACAGAACACGGTAGAAATTCCTCCCATACCGTACAAAGAGCCCAAATGGTCCCGCAAATGTGACCCGGCGCAGGAGTACAGCTTCGAGGTGGAGAAGAACGGCGTCATCATCGAGGTGATCAAACAGCTGCAAAGTAAACCGTTTTGGTTGTTTGGCCGTTTGCCGAACTGTGACGTAAATATGGCACATCCGACCATCTCCCGGTACCACGCCATACTGCAGTACCGCGGCACAGACGACGCAGCGGCGGGAAAGAAAGAGAAGAAGGATGATGAAGAGGAGGAAGAGGAGGTGGTGGAAGAATCAACCCGTCCGGTACATGCATCGATCGAACCGGGATGGTATCTGTATGATCTGAACAGTACGCATGGTACCTTTTTGAACAAACAACAGATCCCGGTGCGCACGTACGTTCGTGTCCGGGTCGGGTACATGATAAAGCTAGGGTCGAGTTCGCGTACCTACATCTTCCAAGGGCCCTCCGAGGACGATGAAGAGACATCACGCAACATAACCATTACGGAAATGAAAATGCGCCGGCAGAAGCAGCTAGAATTGCGCGAAGAGCTCGAGGAAATTACGCGCAAAGAACGGGAACGTGTCGAAAAGTTGAAGGAAGATGAAGGCATCACATGGGGCATGGTGGAGGACGCCGACGAGGAGACGGATCTAACCGAAAATCCGTACGCATCATCTAACAACGAGGAGCTCTTCCTGAACGACCCAAAGAAAACATTGCGCGGCTACTTTGAACGGGAAGGTCACGAGCTGGAGTACAATGTGGAGGAGCTATCGTCGGGCACGTACCGTTGCAAGGTGGAGCTACCAATTGACGGTCCCAACGGGCAACCGATCGTTGCCGAGGCAACGCACAAGGGTAAAAAGAAGGAGGTGGTCGTCCAGTGTGCCATGGAGGCGTGCCGCATACTGGATCGTCATGGCAAGCTGCGACAGGCAAATCATGGTAAGTAACACTGTAAACTGCTTTCGTTTTGCAGGACTATGTAGAAAAGGGATTGCAATTGTGTTTCAGAACCACGACGACGTTTCCGGAAGCAATCTGATTCAGATGATGATGACGATTTTCTGGACCGAACGGGAGCCGTGGAGGAACGCCGACAACGTAAACAAGCGGCTATGAACCCGCAAACGCATACATACGCAGATTTGGTAAGAACAAGGGCAACAAGCTTTGTATAAAACAAAACAAAAAATGACCAACTTCTACTTCCCTTCCCCACTTCACAGATACACAAGGAAGCCCTTATTCTCGACCGTCTCGAGGCTAATGAAAGCAAAATACAAAATGCTCGGCTGATAAAAGAGGAAACACACCTGCCGGAGAATGACGACGATGTGGACAAATTTTTAAACAATCTAACTAAAGACACAAAGGTGGACAAGTTTGAAATTCGACGGCTGCGTATGGAGCAAGTGAAACTAAACAAAGACCTCAGCAAGATAAAAAAACTCATCGAAGTAGTAAAGCCGATCGATCTGGACAACATTGGCATGAAGAAAGTGGGTACCTCCGATACCAAGCGCCAGATGCTGCCACTGTTCGGTAAACGAACCAAGCTTAGCAACACCTTCGGCATCCGTGAATCGAGTATAAAGGCGGAAAAGGATGCCGATGGCGATCCACAAGGAAAGGACGAAAGTTCCGCAACGGACGATGCACCAACCTCTTCGAACGTTGCAGTGCAGAAACAGATGCCCAAACAAGGTAAGGAGGGTAATTCCGCCGGTAGTAACAAAACAGTGCATCGTGCAAAGCAGGATGAGTTTGGCGAACCGAGCAGTACCTATCCTAATCTGCGGAAACGATCGTCGACGGTGGGTGCACAGTCCAAAGCTGTATCCGAAGAGGCGGGTGCTGACAGTGACAGCCGCACGGCGGCTGTTGCTGATAGTAAGAAAAAACGGACCCGACTTCGAAGCAACAAAGCTCGCGAAAATGTCGATTTTGACGATACGGTTGAGATGGCGAGCGAGGATAAAAATGTCGAATGGGTGCCACCATCCGGTCAGACTGGTGATGGCAGAACGTCGTTAAATGAAAAGTACGGATACTGAACTGCAACTGCGATAACAAACAGCAGCAGTGATCAATAAACAAATCCGAGCAATTCTTCAAATGAAGTTTTCCGTTAAAGTTCAAGTTTCTCAAGTGTTAGAGCCTGCGTGCACAGTAAGAATCCGAAGAATTATTAGTTTGTTGATTTTTTATCAACTGTGTCTGATCTCTTTGTTTTGTAATGCAACTAAAACATTTGCTTGGTCCAACAGCACGCCTAGCAAGCGCGCTAGATGAATAGGAATTTGAAAGCTGCGTTTTATGCTAATAAAATGTTCATGAATTCCATCATAGCTCAGTGTTTCAAATTAGTTCGCGTACCCGTATGCTTGCTGCGAAAAGGTTTATCGTGTACATGCAGGGGTAGGCAAACATGCCATACACGCAGCATGACTGACATTTCATAACTGACTGGCCGCATTTGTTTTGTTATGAATGTTTTTGTGTGTGTTTTTCTTTTTCCAATCTCAGTAGCCGCAGTCTTGACCCGTCGGTACCGCATCGGATGTAGTGAATTAGTTCCGCGTAGCGAAAACACAAACCTGCTGTGCCCTGTGCATTCATGGTAACCGTAACCGTGCAAAAGAGGGTAAATATTGGGTAATAATTTTAGACGATTTCATCGATTGTAATCCACAGGAAAGTGTATTGCCGCGGGCCCCGGGGCACGCGGGAAGTTGCGTACAATTATTTTTAGAAACCATATGAATCTGTGATGTAGCGGCCGTTCGGCATACCTTGTGGATACCCTTCTTCCTTTCCTAGAAAACGTGTGTAAGTAGTAAACCGTTTAAACTGGATGGAGGCTTGCTTCCAGCGCCAGCAATAACCTTCGGCCTGTTTTAGATTTTTCCCAGCGACTGAACTGCTACTGTACGGTTTAGCCAAGCATGACGCTACCACCTCAACAACCCGTACCTACCGAACCGTACCGAGTGGTTCCAATCCATAAGCACCGGGAGCTGATGGATCAATGCATTGCGCTGATTAACGCCGAATGGCCCCGTTCGTACTCGGCCCGGCTCTGGAGTTTGGAGTCGTCGAAGGAAACGCTACCGACCAGTTTTGTACTGACGACGGGCATGAAAGATGAAACCATCGTACTGGCACACGCGAAACTATCTCCCATCCCGGCGGATCGGGATGCCGTGTTTGTGGAAAGCGTAGTTGTAGCGCGCGAACGTCGCGGCCAAGGCATCGGACGGCTCCTGATGCAGGAGGTGGAGCGGCATTGTTTCGACAAATTGCACCTGAAGAAAATTTACCTTTCCACCATCGACCAGCAAGCATTTTACGCCAAGCTCGGGTACAAGCTATGCAGTGCAATTAACATATTCGGGTCCCGTCCCACGCTCAACAAGAGCACCAAGAAAATTTGGATGTTCAAGAGCGCGGACGGTTGTTAGGCGGGGGTCAAACGGAACAACGGGTATTCGGAACCATATGTATTTAGTGTCTTCTTCGTCCGGTTGATTATTGTTAGCTTGCGGAAGGTTTGTTGTGTATCGTTACAGCTCCATAGGTCATAAAAAGCGCAAATGTTATTTATTGTAGATAAGCTAAAGTAATAGAAATGCGAATTTTATGAATAAATGTAGCACATGCACCCACACACGCACTCCTCGTGGCTGGCGGTTGGGCGTGTAGAATTTTGGCGCTGAACAAAAGGAGGATAAAAATAACTGCTTGAATACATTCAGTTCGTCATGAAAGGGCTCGGCAGGGTTTTTGTCATGCGATGCCTTTGGAAATAATTTTTCAAAACGGACATTTTTTCAGACGTTTAAAAGCATTGCGTTGATGGTTTTGATAAACAAGTCATAGTCAATAACGAGCGTACTGCTTAACCAACAGGTTACACCGAAAATTTACAAAAACTGTGTTTAATGTGAAATAGAGTGAAACGTTAAAAAACCATACGCACAATTGTCGGTAAAAAGCATCGTCTGTGCTGTGCTCAAATCAATTGCGTTGTAAAGTAAGTTTTGATTAAAATATCTCACTTTTCTGTACGCATTACCTTGGATATGAGAATTCGCACGATATGGCATTCGTTGCGACACGAACCCTGCACCATCATGCTCGACCAACTGTTGTTGGTTTGACATTTCACTAGAAACCGGCGCCGACGAGAACGGTCCGTTTCCATCTTGAATCCTTATAGCTTTTTAAGAGACCTTAAACACTGAAAAGAAGCATCCGCAAGCGTCTTAAATATATCGGGTGCTTTACAAGTTAAGATTTTACCGGAAGGAATATACCGAAGGTAATTAAATCTTTTGAAATGCATACTAAAAAATTCGCGGGACGGAACTAAATATCAAATGTATTCGTTTTTGTTTTAGAAACCCCCGGTCAATGATCCAAGTGAACAGCATCACACACATCCGCTAACGTATAGCTGCTGCCAATCGCAAGGACATTGGCCATGGATGTCCTACCCTACTGCAAGCCTCTTGTAAACGATTATGTAGCCAGAGTAACTCGTGAATGCAAAATACCATAGCGTGTAGATCACACTTACACGCTTTCTGGTTTCGGCCAGAACGGTTGCGAAAGCGTTGATCGTTCTAAAGCTACTAGGATTAGTAACAACTTGGATGACGATGAAATGAGCTTACCGGAATCCGGACATCTGGGTGTGTGTGTGTGTTTTCTTTAAAACAGCCAAACAAATGCACTAACGATGTGCTCTAGAACTGCATGGAAACATCGCTCGAAATAACCGTTGTAGATTCGCGACTGGAGCAGTAAAATCTGGCGAAAACGGTCTGTCAGGTAAAAGGACGACATTAAAGCGTGCTGCATGCTGCGCTACTTAGCATCTGCCAAAGAGATGGAACAGCTGACGAGGGACAAGATTGACCCTTCGGGGCTAACCTTCCTGCACAAACGGGTAAATTCTGTAAGGACAACAGAGAAGGGATTTGCAGAATCATTGAGCGGTGCACATGAATGACCCTGTGTCCTAGGGATCACACCAGTGGCCTTTTGTATCGTGTCTGTTATGTACAGAAAAATTATTACAGCCTTATCAGTTGACTTGGACCAGCTATGGCTGCAACGGTCGAAGAACTGCAATCAAAGATTTGAGTCGGATTTGTGCAAATATCGAAAGCTGGCGCACTATTATTAGCATCTATTCGGAAACAGAGGGGCGGTCCGGTGGCCTAGGCGATAACGGCACCGGTCTTCACACGGCATGGCCCTGGTTCAAATCCCACCCAGACCACCTCCCCGGATGCAGGGCGTGACTACTTTGCTACGGGTAAAATCAAGTCACAGAACGCCAAAAATGTGGCAGGCTGCTGAGACCTCTCGAGGTTGTAGTGCCAAGGAAGAAGAAAAGAAGAAGTAACACGTTAATTAAGATGTCTGAGCGCCCGAATCAACGGTGAATATCTTGGACAAACCGTCCCTAACTTAGAATGAGCAGCTGATAACGAAAAGACCGCCAACTACTGACTGACAGATTTTTTTTCGGAGTAACTTTTTTGCAGTACCCTTCCCAACTATTCTGAAGCGATGTGTGACTAGGACTGAAAAAATGTTTTTTTTTTTTTGTTGAATTCTTCTTGGGTAAATAATCGAGCAAAATTGACCATATCAATGATCTTCATTGCCATTCGAAGTTATTCTATCTTATGTCGTTCATACGTGAATTGATCATTTCGATGCTAAATTCACCTCTTTTATCCAGTAGTGAACCCCGATCATAGTCAAAGATTCGTTCCTAGGCGATCTCTCTCTCGATCTTTTTTGTGCATTTGTGCAACTTTTTTGTGCATTTTCACCATGGCAGAACGACAACGTGTGTACGCAACGTTACGTGTGTAAAACGCCATGCGTGATCGTGTCTGTAGATCGTATGCTACACAGCAAAGCCAAGCATCGATTGTGCAACGTTGTTTGCGTTGATGTTAGTGTGTTTCGTCATACTGTCATTGGGTGGCATCTGAGGGTTTGTTTATGTCTGATCAGATTTTGCTTCTCGCCGTTTTCATTGCTGCATGTGCCCTTAGCGGACGACCCTGATAAACTGCTTGTAAAGTGCATTGGTGTTTTTGGTACTTTGGCCGAAAGACAGGCTTCTAAAGCAGGTATAGTATGGAAAGTTATACCATGCAGATTAAACAAGTCTGCTTGTAACTCCGCTCGTGATCGCATTATATAAAGATTAATGGACACGGTGTTAAGCGATAATAATAGAACATTCGGTTTTGCCACAACTATTCAACAGGTCCGGGGGAGACCCTTAACCAACATGGGTTCCGATTGTATGCAGCCCGGCAAGCGTGGCCTTACGGTGTCGGTCGTGATTCTAGGTGGTGCCTGCCTATCCGTAATGCTGGCCTATCTGGCCTTCGGTGACAGTACGGATGAGTCGGGCCTGCGAACGCTTCGCATGGTGAGCATCATTTTCCGCCACGGTGACCGTTCACCCACCGACTTCTACCCGAACGATCCGCACAGAAATCATCACTGGACGGGTGGTTTAGGCGCCCTATCGGAGGTACACAACAAGACGCTCTTCGTAGATGCCAAGTCACCCTAATTTCGCTTCCACATTGCACATTCCCAGAAAGGATCTCAGCAGATGTACCAGTTAGGAAAGTTGCTGCGACCACGGTACTACCGTCTACTGCCTCCGAACGGTTTATACTCCAAGGAGCACATGACTATAGTGAGCAGCTACGCTGAACGCTGCATTATGAGCGCGCAGAGCTTTATAGCCGGATTTCTTCCACCGCTGGAAAACACCAACCCCTTGCCGATACCATGGCAACCGGCAGCCGTCAATGTATTGCCACGCGATCGAGACACGGTACGTGGCGTCGGAACAGAATGCCGGTATTCGCAACTACTACTATACTAATGAACTGTTCTCTTCACTCAAAAGATTTTGGCCCAGAAGCAACCCTGCCCGCGATACGACCAATCAAAGCAGCGGCTGCTAGCGTACCCGCCCAAAGATGTTCGGGAGCTGTACGAAAAGAATGCGGCACTATTTCGCACGCTAAGCCAAGGTACGGGCCAAAACATAAGCACCATCCTCGACGTTGAGCTGCTGTACAATACGCTCGAGATCGAGAAATCGGCGGGTCTGGAGTTGCCTGACTGGACGGAAGGCATCTTCCCGCAGAAGATGCTCCCGATTGCCGAGCGCAGCCTGGCGCTGATAACCGAGCTTCCGTTGATGAAGAAAATTAAAGGCGGTGCGATTGTGGCCGAACTGCTGGACAATGCGATCCGTCGACGATCCGGCATACTGATTCCAGAGCGCAATATTTTCATCTATTCCGGGCATGATGTCACGCTGGTAAACTTTATGCGGGCGCTGAATGTAATCGATCAAACGACGGGAAAGCCGGACTTTTCCGCGACGATCGCATTCGAACTGCACCACAGCATTACCTTTGATGATGACTTTGAGGTGAAGTTGGTGTACTTCTTCAACAGCGACGACAAATACCCGAAGGAGATCGAAATACCGAACTGTGAAAGTCCTTGTTCGCTGACCAAGTTCGAGCAGGTGATGGACACGGTGCGTTTGAGAAATTACGACGAAACGTGCCAGCTAGTGTGAGCTGTGTTTTCGGCCCTTGGTCCAACGCATCTTGTGATTTCGTTTTTCTCACGCTGCACTAAGATGCATGTGATGAGCGGTTACTGTTAGAACAAAAACGATTCAATATTACCAAAAAGACAATCTCCTAAGAAACGTATTTAAAATCGTGACATTGTTACAATGATTAATGTTATATTGTTGAACTATGTTGTTACTGTAATGAATAAAAACTGTTTGGAACATATTTGCTTACCTTTGGCGGCCTTAGTCGGCTGTGGAGCAGGGCGGTGTCCCCTCGGAAGGCGGAAGTGTTCAGAGTGGATCAGCAGCTGAGCATACTATGATGATCAGCACAGACTACAGAAACTATTGTTTTCCAATCCAATGTCCATCCCAGTGGTTCGGGCGAATGCAACAACGTCATCACCCCATCTCAATTTAGAACTACCACACATCCTGGGCTTAGCATCCAGAATGCCTAAAAACACTGTACGGGCTTGATCGTCCAGTGCCATCCTAATTGCATCGCCATCCAGCTCATCGGAGTCGTTCGGGTCTGATTAATAAATAGCACAACAATTAGAGCATCAAACAGCACATAAACATAAAGTTGTCCTCCCAAACTTATGTTGCCATGCATCCTGAAAGCATAAATAATTGTCCTAAAACAGTATCTTAACATCTTGTGTTGTTGTCGGAACAAATGCTTGATCCAAGATAGGTCACCTATTCCTCTACACTAACCCTGCGTAAATCAGTCTTTGTGAGCAAGTCCATCACTGTTGGCCAGTCTACGACCTGATGTTTTATTTTGTTTGCGTGCTGTTGGGCACTAGAATGGAAAGAAGACAGGCGAAGTATTCACATAAACTAATAGATTTCAGTACATACTTGCAGTTGATACTCAAATATTTATTTTGTATTTTATTTTGTACATACATTTTATGAAAGGACAGACAAAATAGTAGTAAAAGCAGAACGGAGGATTTTCTATGCGTTTCCTACGGAGAATGTTGTAGGATAGCTAGCAACGTGCTTGGTAGGATGAACCACCTAACCGCGTGCAAACATAAATTTCTGTGTACTGTTTGTCTGAGGTGCTCAAGAAATCCAAACGCCAAACAGTGTATTATTTTCAGACAAACCTGATTTATTCAGGATGCTCGTGTGCTTTACTTTATTATTGGACATGTAAAATCATCAATCATTAATCGGTTTCAGCCAGCTTATAGAAAAAGTACAGAATCTGCGTAGTGTATGACTGACTTTTACTACTCAGAAGAAACCTAATATTCTACCATTTTCACCGTTGCCGTACCAACTACATTTATCTGTGCGCAGACAAAAATAGAGCCACACTCTATTCGTTGTCTGCTTTCTAAGATAGTATTACCAAAAGGAGAAAAAAAATCCATCCTACTGAAAAATCAGTTAATTATACATTCTACATACCGCTGCAATCCCGCCATGGAAAACGAGACGAGTGGTTGGCATCAACATCATCGTCATATAATCGCCAGTTTTAGAATACAGCAAATTAACTTTCCAGACAGGTATTGCTTCTATTATTTTTTCCCATGGGATGGCCCAAGCGATACCATATACGCGCCAGTAGTTTATTAGAAACCTAGATTCTTCTGTTTGGATGTTTAATGTAGAGTGGACATTCGCAAGAACCACTGTCTCACCGAGCGGGAGATAATAAATCGTCGAGGTATGCATGTATGGTTGATTAATGCGTATAATTAATATTTTAAAATGGATAAAGTAGAGGTGCAAGTTTTGCCAACGTATCATCCGTCGCCTTTTGTCCTTCGTCGTTACAAAACAGGTGTTTGTTTAAAAGTAGAACGCCTATGCTTTGCGCCTCAATCCTCCATACTTTCATTACGCTCCGGAGAGTGATCGTTATTTTTGGGTGAGGTCGAACGGGACTTGTCGTGCGACTTGTCCTGCGACTGCGAGCGATCACGCGATCGTGAATGGGAACGGGGCGAGCGGGAGCGGGAGCGGGAACGCGAACGCGATTTGTTATCCTTAGACTTGGAGCGCGAGCGCGAGTGGGACTTGGAACGTGACCGTGAGCGGGAGCGGGACTCATCGCGATCGCGTTTCGGCGAGCGGGAACGTGATTTTGATTTGCTGTTATCACGCGATTTGCTGCAAAGAGATTACAAGAAAAAAAAAACACCGGTAAAATAGATTGTTTTCACGGGTGGCCTATGCCGAACTCGTGCTTGTTCGTTATGCTTACTTTGAGCGAGAGCGTGAGCGGGATTTTTCCGGCGATTTCGATCCATTCTTTGATTTCGATCGGCTGCGAGACTTGGACCTGCTGCGCGACGAGCGGCGCGATCGAGAACGGGAACGCGAACGACGACGCGACCGTGATCTAGAACGACTGCTAGAGGATCGCGAACGACCACGTCCGTTGCGTCCATTGCGTCCACGATCCTCGACCAGACGAATGCGCCGTCCGTTCAACTCGGTACCATCCAGCTTTTCAATAGCAGTTTTCATGTCGGATAAAGTTGCAAACTCTACAACGCTGTTTTTTTTTTAAACCAGCCAAAATTAATAATAATTAGATCAATTGCTTACATTTTTTAAATAATTTGTCTATCTTTTCTTACCCTTCATTTTTACGCTGCTTGTGGGCATCGGCATAAGTTACTTCTCCAGCTTGACGCATATAGTCCTTCAAATCCTTTAGAACCCAAAATAAGTGAGAAAACAAACATCAAAAATAATTAGTAAAGAAACCCACTTATATGCCACACCATAGTACAGTAGGAATGCTCTGGAAAAAATAACAAAGATGATTATACTTTATGCGAAGAAAATTGTTACTTTATCGTTAACCTGTAAAACCTCTGTTTGTAGAGGGCGAACCGACTGACCGATTGTCTACGAAAAATGGCAGCACGATAAGAATATGCACTGTGCAGAGACAGTCACAGTTGTTCGCATACAAATCGAGATTTTAATATTTTGCGTTCCTCCAAAATATTCACAAACAAAAGCAGAACATAATCGACTTCCTTTCTTTGAACGATTTGTAAAAGAAGAGACAGGCATAATGAAAAGAATCATTGGTATTGGTATTGATGGTGGACACAGACGACGGTGGTCGGGTTTTCTTCGAGATGTTGCCGTGGTTTTCTTCCGGTTTCTTTTGCGTTTTGGCAGTTGGCAGGCACAGGGCTTTTTCTTCTTTCCTTCAGAAGCTGCTCTAGCGATCTTAATCGGCGATTGAACAATGGTATTCTAGTGCCAGAATATTCTCCTTCGATCCAGATGATAGCAAATGGGCATCTTAAGCAATCCTTTCCATTCACGTATTTAGTCCTATTTGCATCATGTCAGGTAGGTATTGTATTCTTTTTTTCTCCATCATCTCACCAGTCATAGTAGATCGGCAGGCACATGACAGACCAAACAGCATCTCCTCTTCGCATTAATCGTTTGTTGGTTTTAGTTTGTCCCGAGCGGCATGCAGAGTCAACTTCAAAAGTTGTCTATATGGTGTTCCTTCTGCTGCTTTATGATTCTTTTCATTATGTCCTTCAGTAGTGTCTTTCCCGTTCTGATTAGTATGGAAAGAGGTGTGCTCTTTGCTCGCGTAATCCCCTGTAGCGTTGTACTATTGAATACTCCTATATTTATGCCTATCGTTCAAATTAACCGAATTGGCTATGCTCGTCTGTGTAAAATGAGATAAAAGAAAACTAGAACATCCAGCAAAATTAGCTGGAAAACGCGCCATCCAAAGTTTTCCCGCGCTAACGATAAATCCTTCAGTTAGAAATAACCTCAACAATTACCACACAAGCGCAGAGAAAATATGGTTTAATTTAAAAAGGAGATAAACAAAAATCTAAAAAAAATCGACCATTACCTTGGCGGCCGGGCACACACAGTGTTTTGGTATTTTGGGACAGTCAACGAATCATCATCTTTCCTTTATCATCTCTCTCAGAATCACCGATTTGACCTCCCATCCTCATGCATGTGTGTGTTTAAGTGTGGATATGGAGCGCGGGCATGGCCGTTACACTGTGCTGCAAACACCATCGTCAAAATGCCAAAGGAGGGGTGGAGCGTTTAAATCCTGCACGTAACACGCTTCAGATCTCTTCTGTGATGGGCAGCATCCGCCTTCTTTGCGACCCATAGCAGCGAATGAAAGGAGTCCCTATTAACGCGCAAACATCATCATCATGTTACTACGACGCGACGCGATCGGCTGTGTTCCGCTGACGAAATGATCATCTTCCAAAACGTGCGACCAACACAACACTCTCATCGAGAAGGAAGAATGCGCAATGGGGTTGCGCGCGTGCCATTTGCCATTGTGGTTAAAAGAATGGGCGATGAGATACGAAGGAGCTTTCGATCAACACACACGCACACACAGGTACCATCATCCCCGGTTGAGTAAACTTCGCATCATGCTATAGAGTGTCGTCTTTCTCTGCAGCCAGCATCGATCCATGAGGAGTGTGTGTGTGTATGTCCATGTTCTCGAGAGGATGAAATGGATTGAAATACGCATTTGGCGGGGGAAGAAAGCAGTCAAAGCTTGAAAATAGAAAAGAAAAAAGGAATAGAGCATACACGCCTACGCGCGTACGGATGTGGACGGATCCCAGAGATGGCATCGCCGAGGTTCCAAGAGATTAGGCCCGAGTCGCATCTTCCATTTGCGCCGCGAGGAAAGGTTCGCTTCCTTCTTTGGTCCATCATCATCATATCAGGACTACATCCTGTCCCGATACACTAGTTAGAGGGCTTCAATCATCGGATCATTTGCAGCGGAGAACATCACAGAGGCGAGATTTTTTTTCTTAAAGACATCATTTGCATCATTATCATCATCTGGCGTTGTCACAGAGATTGTCCAGAAGCGATTCGTCCCAAGGGGCGAACATGACGAACGCGCAATCGTGACGAAGTTCCAGGGTTGGCGGTGCATTATGCCTTATTGTATGCCGTAGGGGACTGCTGTTATGCACACGGTTAGGAAACCAGTTGAAGAAAACAAGCACCATCATCATCATGGGAGCTGAGTTAGTTGCCCGAGTCCACCACAGTCACTCCCTATCTCGGTTGAAGCTTGTTTTCCGTTCGGGGTTTGAAGAGAGTAGAATTGCATCATCATCTCACGCAAAGGCCGAGGAATCCTTCAACCAAATTCGGACTGCGCTGTCTTATTGCACGGTCGATCGAAGGCGAATATCGTTCGTTCGAAAGTTCATCGGTCACACGTTTTGAGAGCCAGACTTCCACAACGTCATCCCTTCCTACGCTCGTCATCAGACGACCAGACCAGACCAAGGGGCAGCAGCCGATCGATCCTTGGGCCTCGCGCACAAATCTTCAAAATTAATCAATGTGAAAAATTTTCAAGAATTAGTGTACCATCGATAAAAAGGTAGGAAGAGATTGTGTAAGAAAGAAAAGAAGGAAATAAAAAGCTAATGGAACTTCAACGGTACTTTTTTGGAATGGCTTGCTTTGCTGTTGGACAACACAACTTGTCCGTGCGTGCGCTCCATTGTCCTCATCAACTTCATGTATCCAGAAAACCGTGGCCGAACTGTGTTGTACTGGGACGAATAGAGGTGGTCTGGTGTTTGTTAGATCTTTTTCCCGCCTTCATATCAGCGATCGTCATAGGCTTATCTCGAAATTAACTCCTCACAAACTGGCACTTATTCCGGAGTTGTATGTACGATGATCGTATCACGCGCGACTTGAAGTGGTTAGAGCCATGAATCCATGTTCGGTCATCAAACCATACGCCAACGTATATTGTGCACCCTGGTGGTGATGGTGTTTGCCGCACACGCACTTGATGTTGCTTCCATAGTAGTATTATCATGCTGATTCAATATTGCTGGACAACCAAAGGAAAGGTCCTGCATATCGGGGCTATCGTCCTTCACACAGTTGCTGATCCACTATACCAGAGTTCCCTCATCCGATCGTTTCATCGCTTGCTCCCTAGTCACATTTGCAGTGTTGCATTCATCAACTGGCGCTACCACACAGTTTATTGTGTAAACCCTATGACTCTATGACCTCTCTCATCATGAAATAAGGGCAGCCGCCTTAACAGAAAGAGAATATAATACATATACAATTTTACTACATTTACTTCAATTTGTTACGCCGTCTTCTAGGATATAAATTATTGCCTACGGTCATTTTTACAATGTTCCTGAAGAATAAAATTTTGCTTTACTCACTCAACATACTGCAGTGCATGTGCGTATCAAAAAAGTAACTGACAATATGATAGCCATGCTATATCGAATAGCTTTCGAAAAACAGATGATTTTTTATCCAAATGCACAGTATTCACTACCTTTCAGTAAGAACACATTCAGGCGCTTGGCAGTGGTAGAAATAGGAAATGTTATCCAATTCGTTAGTTTGCCGAATATTTTTAGCCATCATTTTTTCTTTTTATGATGATTTTCAAAATAGGCATCCAAATTATTAGTCAATCAATCATTCGCTTAGTTGTATTAACGTATTAAATCTGTTTGAATAAAGTTACTAATTCGTGAATTGTCCATTATAATAAGTGTGATTAGTAGAGTCAACTTGTAAGCTTAATTCTTAATAGAAATCTCCAAACAATCAATTTGAATAGCAAAATTGGACTATCAATCGGCTATGTAGACAATAGCACAAAAAACACAAACCTTCCATTCGTTAGTTAGAGTTACAAACAAACACCAAATTCTAGGTTAAAATGCAAAAAGGCGTCATTAAAACCCTAAATGCCTTCTTTTATGAATAGATTTCACAATCAATGAGTGAATTATCGGTAACGCATTGACTATAGAAACTCGTCTGGCCTGTTACAAATTATTCTACTCTTTTTTTTTATTCATAAATAAATTATTCTACTCTTGCAGAGATACGAAAAGTATGCTGTAAGCCGAATTAAGTCGCAGAACCTGCGTATTCCTTTGTAATGTTGTTAAATATTAAATACTATCCCACAATAACATAACTATAATCCCACCCATCATTGAATTATTTTGTATATTTTGTAACGAAAAGTTGCCCGGATCGGTTTGATATGTTTAAGTTAATGCAAAGGTACGTACCTGCCAGCTGACGCGGGTCGATAAATTCTCCACCACCAGACGATATTCGGTGCGCAGCGGCGGGCCATAGCGGGAACTGTTCCTGGAATTGCTTTTATATCTAAACCAACAGTTCAAGGGATTGTGTGTTATTAATACTAATCGGAGGGTTCGTTATTTGACACCCATCACGTTAATCATACTTACTTGTCATACCTTCCACCACGGCGGTCCCTATCATACCGATCTCGTTCACGGTAACCGCTTGGGCCACGTGCAGTACCTCTGGCCGGTTCCACTACAACTCTAGAGATGAAATTGAAAGGCAAACAAACACAACATGAAAATCCAAAGTTTTTTAAAAAGAAAACCAGCAACGATCCGCTCTATTTTCATAGGGCTGCATCCTGCGTTCGTAAAACAATTAGGTACGCACCTTTCCCCCAGCAGTTCCTTCCCGTTCAATTCATAAACGGCGTCATCTGCATCGCGATAATCTTCGAATTCCTAAATAAACCCACAAAGCATAATTTAACACAAATTCAACAATTTTCATTCCACTAGAAGCTGTGAAATATGTACTTACAACGAAGCCGTAACCATTCTTGATCAGAATATCCCTCGTTCTGCCATAACCTTTGAAGAAGCGCTCCAAGTCACGTTCCCTGACGCCGTACGGCAAACCGCCAACATACACCCGTGAGCCGACCATTACTCGTGGTACGTCCCTCAAATTCCTTGCTGTGTGCAATAAATCAACAGAAAAGAGGTTAAAACACTTTCCACATACGTTTAATGTAAAAAAGTAAGCCAAACAAGTCAAAAAAAATTTTGTCACGCGAACATCAAATATGGCGGCTTTACACCCCGTTTTCCGCATAGCCGCAGAGTGGCATGGTGTTCAATGCCGGGTAAAAAAGGCGATAGCTTCCTCCAATTTTATTAGTAAACCGCGTTTATTGCCACGTACCTGATTAATTATCACACCAAACGAGCGTCAAGAGACCAATCGGCTGCAATTAAACGTGCTATTTATCAAGCGAGATGCTTTCCGGCTCACAATTCCACAGATTTTTCACAGTCACACGCACACGCTCGTACTGCAACTTGCTGCGAAGAATCTGATCTAGCGAAATGCTTTCTTCCTCTTCTTGGTCTTCTGACAAACGCACGGGGCAGCACAGTAGGCGATCGGTATCGGTCATCGAAAGAGGATGAAAAATGACAGTTTATTCTATAGAAGAGCATCAAAATTGATAATTTGTTAGAAAATAATACAAAATTTCTCAAAATTGGTTTATTTTGAAAAGATTTACTCTAAAAAATTTACTGCAGAATTCCAAAGACTGTAATTAACAAATATCGAAATTTAACTAAGAACTAAGCACCGTAACATAAACGCTCTCATTCGGCTTTTTCGTGCTGTCAAATAGTGAAGCACGAAATTTGGAATTTTAAATATGACCATTTTATAGAAAATAATGGAACAAAGGGACTGTTTTATTTATAAATACTCACAAAGCTACCAAACCATCTAAAACAATCTTAATCAATTCGTGAGAAAATAAATCGCTCGCAGTAAAAGGCCTTTTTCTACGCGAAACAAAAAACCAATCGGGCGAAATGCACGTTGTCCGGGCGAAAAGTTTTCATTTTTTGACAGCAATTTCTTTGTTTTTTTTCCTTCGTTGGAAGTTTTGACAAATGTGATGTGTCTGGATTTCTTTTTTCCCGTAGAAAACTGCAAATAGCGACTGACCAATATCTCGGAGTTTCCCGTTTTAAAAGAACGAATTCTCTGCCAGTGTTCCTAAGTGCAATAGTCGAGGACGAGAACCTCACGTGTTATCCTTCGTTTGGATTGTTTTTCTTTTCTGTGTGTTTTGCATTCGTACGGTATAAGGCTACCAACTTTATTAGCTAGATAAGGAAAACATTACGGGCCGTTTCATTACTCATTGCTATAATTATTTCATGAGTGGAGTCTAACTTCTGGTCGACTTTGTACGGAAGAAAGCTTGTGGACTAGTGCTGAATCAAAATCCGTACAGTCTCACCGTATAGGTCGATCAACCGCCGGCAGTGAACGTGCACCAGCTAATTCGCGATTTCTGTGTGCCGTTGATGACTCAGAGTGCATTTTTATCACGATAGAAAGTGTATTACGGGATAGTCGCGCCGCGTTTCGCTTATAACAGGGCACAACGATGTTCAGTTGGTTGAAAAGAGAAACGAAAACAGAGGAGGTGGTGGAAAATGTGTTGGGAGAGCTGAAAAAGATCTATCGCAGCAAATTGTTGCCGCTGGAGGAGCACTACAACTTCCATGACTTCCACTCGCCGAAGCTGGAGGACTCGGACTTCGATGCGAAGCCGATGATTCTGCTGGTTGGCCAGTACTCGACTGGTAAGACCACCTTCATCCGGTATCTGTTGGAGCGCGATTTCCCCGGCATTAGGATCGGACCGGAACCGACCACGGACCGCTTCATCGCGGTCATGTACGACGACAAGGAGGGCATGATTCCTGGCAATGCGCTCGTAGTCGATCCGAAAAAACAGTTCCGTCCACTGGAAAAGTACGGCAACGCATTCCTAAACCGTTTCCAGTGTTCCCATGTACCGTCGCCCGTGCTGCGGGCGATATCGATCGTCGACACGCCCGGTATTTTGTCGGGCGAGAAGCAACGCGTGGACAGAGGGTACGATTTCACCGGTGTGCTAGAATGGTTTGCGGAGCGCGTGGATCGCATCATACTGCTGTTCGATGCACACAAGCTGGACATTTCGGACGAATTCCGGCGCTCGATCGAAGCGCTGCGCGGACATGACGACAAGATACGGATAGTACTGAACAAGGCGGACATGATCGATCATCAACAGTTGATGCGGGTGTACGGTGCTCTCATGTGGTCCCTCGGCAAGGTGCTGCAAACGCCCGAGGTGGCACGGGTTTACATCGGTTCCTTCTGGGATCAACCGCTCCGGTACGACGTGAACCGAAGGCTGTTCGAGGACGAGGAACAGGATCTGTTCCGCGATCTGCAATCGCTGCCCCGCAATGCCGCCCTGCGCAAACTGAACGATCTCATCAAGCGAGCAAGGTTAGCGAAGGTACACGCGTACTTGATCGCGGAACTGCGCAAAGAAATGCCTCAAATCTTCGGCAAGGATAGCAAGAAAAAGGAGCTGATCAAAAATCTGGGCACCATCTACGATCGCGTGTGCCGCGAGCATCAGGTGTCGATCGGCGATCTGCCAGACATCAAGAAAATGCAGGAAGTGCTCGCCAATCAGGACTTTACCAAGTTCCATTCGATTAAAATGCCGCTGCTGGAAGTGGTGGATCGTATGCTGTCGGTGGATATTGCTCGATTAATGAGCATGATTCCGCAGGAGGAGATGCAGCTGGTTTCGGAACCGCTTGTCAAAGGTAAGTTTCATTCGCACGACCAATCCACATGTTTCCAAGCAACCGACGACGGTTACGCAATGCTCACTTCACTTGATGGGCGTAGTACGCGCGCGCTTACGCGCCATATGACGATGTTCAATCCTTTTTTTATCTAATCTTTCCCCGGAGCTGTTTGAGGCAACACAGATTTCGTACCATGTTTGCAACACACAGCATAGTTGCCAGCAGCGTTGAAGCAGGACAATGTATTAACCCTTTTGTCGAGCAACAAGGCCAATGCATCATTCGTCACTGATAATGTACCACAGTAGTTGGTTCCGATCCGCATAGCCTACTTTAAGCATGAGTGCTAGCACGATACACCACAGCTAAGTGCAGGCTATCATCATTCGGCTTCAGCATACATGGATGGAACCGGTTTCAGCCATTGCTACTCCCATTGTCGGTTTATAACCGTACTGTGTGGCTTAAACACAGTGTCGTCCGCTTTATCATTTGCTATTGAACTCCATATCAGAAAAAAACGCTGGTTAATTGCCAACCTTTTTTCCCCATGTAGCGAACCAATTAGATATTGTGTAAGCGTTATTTATACTGAATTCCATGGACTCTTCACACTGGACGGACATGGCCACTTGAAACCGTAAAGATAAGCACAGCAGCTCATTGATGGAAGTGTTTGATTCATGGCGACAATGTGAGACGATCGAGAGGGAAAGCTGCAAGCTTATGTATTTTTTAAGTCAAAGAATTATGTTAACTTATCCGCGCCATAATTTTTCGTATCCAAAAGTAGAATTCCCTTAGGAAATGCCTGTTCATGGTGAGCAAAACTATTGAATTTTGAAGGTTACCCTAGGTTGCCTACATGAATAAGAGAAGTCGAAAGGCACTTATGGACTGGCACTGGTGGACTTCTTATATCCCGAATCCAGATAAAGAATAGATAGAAGATTACTTTGCATTTTGTTCCCATTTCTTGTTACTTGATATCATCCAGCAGTCTACATTGTCAGTATTGAATGCACTGGACTGCTCTTAAAAGTGCATTCATGTGCTGATGCTCTTTACTGAACAAGGACTGTAATACATGGACTTCATCAAACACGTTTACCAATCTGCCGATCGGCTACTACCGCTACTGTTCGAGTGGAGCATGACGTTATCATAGCCGGATCTGTGCTGCCGGCTTGCCACATTTTGTTCTTCCCCAGTCTGACTGCCTACCACACCGGCGTACTTGCAGATGGCAGGGGCATCGACGATTAGAGCGATGATGTTAATTTCAGACCAACATCCATGCCGGCATATAGATCGTTGGATCACAATTAGCATTGTATGAGGCGGCTATGTGCGTGGTTAGACTGTTTATCGGTCAGCATTGGCCGCATTCAGTGGTTATGTTTTGCTCCATTTGCAACTTTGCGTCACTTGTCGCCGAATGATGGAGACACATAAGTGGAGGCGGCAGTATGGCGAGCTCCCGCCTTCGCGTCCGCCGGTTTTGTACCAATGCACTTGGAGATTTATCATTGATGCATGAAAGTAGAACCGGACACTTCTTGATCAGGTCTGAAGGCTGCTAAAAAGGCGAAGGAGAGTTTCGCGAGTCACTTGAAGGAGAAAACACTTGCAAGTGGCGCACATTCGTTAGCAATTTAGCTTATGAATTGCTCAATAGCTGCTGCTGCTGTTACCAGTTTTTGCATGCCGTCTCGAACAACTGAATGTTTATTTATGTTTAAGAAACTATACCTATTTTAGAAACATATCCTGACCATTACTATTACAGGAAGAAGGTAACTGTTTCTGTTTAATATGTTTATATTATTGGGGTCAGATCTTACCAGAAACAATCAATACAGAGATGTTGGCGGTTGTTTTTGAATATTAGAACAGAACTCAAATAACCATATTCGTGCGCCTTAATACCTGTGATCTGGATTAATGTTCTGATACATGGCAGCAAAGTTTTTATTATCATCGTAGTTTTTTCTCCATTCAAACAGCGCTGCTAGAAAGATACTCTTTATATCTCTCTATATCTTTAAAATCAATAATACTTATTCACTATCTTGTTGTAAAACAAAATATACTCCAGTGACGTCAAACATTATTTACTTATTTTCTTAGTTTGTAGTTTTTTTCTGATTTTCTGATTAAAAAGCATTTTTTTTATTTTTTATGTTACGGCTTGACACCGTAATGCCGTATGTTCAATGGCATTTACGAGAATTTTTTTTGTAAATTAAAATAAAATTAAAATAAAATAAACTGTAAAAATCAATGAATATTTAAAGCTTTACATTTTAAAAATGATATGAAACAAATTTGAAAACTTTCCAAAAAAAGGGCCTGATATCCTTTCGATAATCTACTTATTTGTCGAATTTATATCAGTATTGTTGATTGAAATAGATAAGCAGTAAAGAAAATGTACATGTTTAGCCGGGCGTTATATGATAAAATATGTACACGAAACTGTTTTTGTGATTATCTATTGTATTTCCTGAGCTTCCATTCCCTCATTATCACGTATCGATCACTGGTGTTAAAAATGACAAATTTTAAAATGTTTTACAACATAAAATACGTTGCCTTCCTTATTTTTTGCTTATCTGTACCATTTAATTGAAGATAGCTGTATAACGACGTTTAATTGAGTTTCTGATAAATGGGCGTGATTCACAGCAGTTGCTGCGTGTGCCATTGAGGATGAGTAATGTAGTAATGTTATACAGCGGTCATATTTTCTGTGTATGTTCAATGGTTTGTTCCCAGTCGTCCCGCCAGAGTGTGTGGTGTTGGTGCTCAACGCTTTCAACGCACCGGAAACAATTATGTTCTTTTTATCATTGTGTCAAATTGTAGCGAAAAATCCCAAAACGATAATAGCTTTGAAAGTTCTTTTAAACTTTGTCGGCTTTAGCTGGTCAGACGTGTACACGCAGTCGCGACTAACAGTCCGTTATCGGGTAAGGCCAAGTTTCACGGTCGATTACCCATCAAAATGGTATGCCGTTGTGTGACGGCATACAAATGCGTTGTTTTTGAGGGGCATTTTTTGTGTGTGTATAGAATCTCAGTAGAAATATGACTAACATTAGCTACTTTATCTAAGTATGTAGAATTTGAGCATTTTTGTATACTTCACTTATGAACAGAGTTCATGTACTACCATAATCAATGTAAAGCAAAGTTTCATGCTTGGCTATACGATTTGCTTTGCTTTTATTTATGTTTACGAAATTCTTGTGGCTAAGAACACTTCTAGGGACTTTTGATAAAAAAAAAACTACCATTGTGCAGCAGTATGTATTCTTTAACACTTTAATGCGTTCGCTGGTTGTGATTGGGAGTATTGCCTTAGCGTAGTAGTTTATATTCGTGCCAAACTCGCATTACTCTACCTCTGAAATGTGTTAACGAAGATGTGTCATATCGTAGAAAGCGTGTGCAAACCTGCGGGTTTAAGGTGTTTGTTCCTAACTTATCTGACCACCAGTAGCGAAGAGGCGCCCATGCGGATACAGTTTTACCTCCAACTGTGGTGCATTTTTTTTCGCACCTCTTCAGTGAATTGTCCCTAGTCCCTGTTGTCTCGCGTCTCCCTTAATGAACCTATGTATTCGTCCCTCTACCATGAAATGCTTGTGACATTTCACTTGTAACTTCTTCTTTATTTATTAAAATTAACAGTACTGCGAGAGTTCTGCTAGATCAATCGGTGTAACTAAACGAACCCTGATCCTTGAACCATGTATCGTGCTTTAAACGAAATAAGAAAAAAACAACCTTTTTCCACTTGTACTGCTTAAGTGGAGCATCACGCTTGAAGCACCGGCCATATGGTGTGTCAAAGTGTCCAATGTAGGATATTGGACGTGAGATCTATTGATATTGTAATGGTAAATAGATGGTGAGTACACAGCCTAAGCGCCATGTGGTGGCAGCTAGAGTACCGCGGAGAATATCTTTCATCGCAAGTTCCTCTACCTGTGACTGCGGTTAGCACAAACAGCATACAGTGATTTGCCACTGTGCCTACCACTGTGTCGGACGTCCTGTGCACTGCTGGAGACTTTCCACAGGGGCTTTTTGACGAACATCGCCAACCTTGGCGCGGAAAGGAAATACTTTCCATCTGCAATAAAGTACGTGTTTCCCCACGGTAAACTTTGTCAAGTGCAGAACAAATTGGCGCAAGAAGATGGGCAGAAAGTCGGTTTCTACGAATGATGACTACGATAACAACGTTTCCAACTTATATTGAGAATCTATTCAAATCACCTACATGGTGCAAAATACGGAAGTGAATTATGTTTCACGACCAAGTTTTCCCGCCCGACAATCGTACGTTTCACTGTGTCCTGTTGTGCATGTAGGGAAGAAAACATACCCTCCCTTGCGCTTGAGGCAGCATGTTTGCGTTCGTGCGTATCTGCTTATTAGCCTTGCCCGTAAAAAGAGGTGTGTCTGGGACAAAAGTTACGCTCGACTAGCACTATTTTCTTGATCTTGCGTAATATTTTTTTCCGTTGTAGTTGGAATTTGTATGCATCGTAAAAAAGATGCGAGCAACAAGTGGTTGAAATATTGATTATGTGGTGCGTCGTAAGGAATAATAAAATCAGTTCATCCTTTGCAAGCTTTTTGTTATAGTCTTCAATTCCAAAATAAATAAGAAATTCAATGAGCAGCTTCTTGGCATTACATTATTAACATTCCGATGTGAGATCATATTTTGAAATTAACTAGAACGAAACTAAACAAAGTTAAGAATGCAGATGATGGCTTCAATCAATTTAGGCGATTTGCATGATGAAGCAAAGTGTAAATAAGCCAAGGTTTTTGTTTCTCGCAGTAGTAGTAGAATAAATTTGTTTCAGCCTCGTGTTGCTTTCGTTGCAATATAAACCCTTCAATTGTACAACAAGAAGATATGTATTTGTTGTTCCTGTCCATTGCTATCAAGTGTGTGCAGCAATCTGGAAACAAAATCCAAGATAAGCAAACAAAAGCACCAACTCTCTTTCTCCCTTGAAGCCGACATTGATCGTGATATCTTTTGGAAGGTTTTTGCTTTTATTTTCTATCAAAAAAAAAAAAAAATCCACAACATCATCGACGTGTCGCCGGCATCGTGCGTGCCGTGTTAGTGGCACTTGTGTCAAGCATTTCGTTCATAGTCTGCCATAAGGATAGGTATGAAGAATGTGTACAGCAGCAAAAAAAGGATCAAAATTGAGAAAAGTATAGTCATACATTCAGGGTGACATTGAAGAGATTCTTTAAGGGTGACAAAAGGACAAGGAAGTAGCTTTATCACATTGTAAGCTGCGGTGAATGTGCCCTGCCTGTTTCAGCTGATGCAATTTGTGATCTTGCTTGCCATCTCCTGGTTGTCTGCATATTATCGTGCTCTACATTGTATTGCAATGCAAGTACGTGATGAGCATTATGTATTACGAAATTTTACTACAGCTAAATGTTGTGAAAGGTGTTGGTGGATTTTTTCTCCCCCAGATTGGATGTTACAATCGGATGTGATGCTGCACGCATATTGACAAGTGTCGGCTGTTTCTTGGCAATCCGTGCAGCAGCCCGTAAATCAAAACCATTATGCTAATTCATCTGCTCTCGATGTAAAACTTGAATAGTTATCGTAGATCTAACTTGTTACAAAATGCTGCTGCGCTAGTATCGAAAGGCAATATGGATTCCAAAGTAACTTTCACTGTAAACTTCTGCTAATTCCATACATATAATGCATAAAGTTTGATAATCATTTTTCGTAGCTTGCATGTCTTGCGTAAAGATCCGCTCATATTTAGCACAAATGTGTTTTAAATCAATTTCGTCCTTCGGTCCTTATGTTTTGACGCTTCAGCATCTTGCCCCTGTACAAAGTAGATGGAATGAGAAATTGTAATAGCAGGACGTTAATAGAAACTTTTCACTTGCCGGGTTTTGGATATCTTCTGCAGACGGGTAGAGGAAGAAAATTTGCTTCCAAAGACTTCACTTTGTTCTCACTTTTGCGTCAGTATGCTTCTGTTTCTCCTATTTGCTGGTCCGAACAAAGCAGCGAAACCAATGTCAACCGTCGTTATGATATCTTATCGTGTTTGCTGCTGCTGCTACGCTCCATGCCCGGGAGTCGGGTTTTGTCAAAACTGTAGGTTATTGGATGGATATGCTGACAGGGGATGCCTATTTTGTTTTTTGTTGTTCGTTTCGTTTATTCTACCTTTTTCAATTGTCGCCACTTTTCCATCGCCCATCCTGGCTCTTGTAGTTTAAGGGGGGATCGTTTCGGGATATGCAGGACAGACGGGAGGTTTGATTTTTGTATGCCGAAGAGAAGTAAGGCGGAACGTGAAGCTAGGTTCAAAACCGTCCGCCTCCGAAAAAAAAACCCGTATCCTGTCAGGACATATCAAGTGACCCGTAAATTTAGTCGTTACACATTCCCAATGCGGTACGTATCGGTCTGGGCCTACCGGTGAAAAAGTAACATTGAAACGAATGCCTTACTGTGGTGGAAAACCTGCAGGATTCCTCCAGTGAATATAATAATCGATCTTTACTTTCGCTGTGCTGTGTGCGCTGCTACTGGGCTTGTCGATGGTTATGGCGCAATGCTTCTTCATCGAACTGTTTGGTGGAGAATGCCCTTGGGAGGGGGTTACTCTGTTACTTTGCTCGTTCAGAAACGGTTCAAATCCCTGTAGGCGGTTATGCGTGTTCAATCGCTGGTTGGCTGGTGGTTTGATATTTTAAGAAAACTGGTGTGAAATAAGACCGTCCAGCCAAATACTCCAGGCCAGGGAAAAAAGACGTAATTTCTAAAAGTGAAAAGATCGTCTGACTGGTTTCAAGATACAAGAAACTTTTACGTATTTTGATAAAGTATTATTTTTTTGTGTTGGACCAGATAATACAGGCATGATGGTGCGCCGTGTACCACAAATTGTGTTGTTGTATAACCGTAAAATAGTTGATCTGAAAGTACGGCTATGTCCTAAACTAAAGATGGAGTGGAATTTAATAATGCATTCCCTTTACCGGTTTGCCATGTTATGACATCACACTTTTCACGGAGGATATATTACACGAACACTGAATTCAGGGTAATATTTTTTACGTATTCCTTGTACAGCAATGGTGAAAGTAATCCCATACCATGCTTTTGCTCTGAGTTTTAGAATGATGATGCAACAAAGTTTTGGCTCACCATTCTATGCCAACACAACATCGTGCTGGCTGACTCAAGCAAAATATATTGAGCAGACTTTTAACATTAAATAGGTTAAAGTTTTACAGGGTGCGGTAAGACATGAAATGCGTTGGTTTATGATGTGGAAATCTTTGCAAAATTATTTTTTACGTGCAATATTAGCTACGTTTACGGTACGCGTTTACATTAATGAGGTATTTTATGAATAGTATGGTATTAATAAGTCCTTCGAAACAATTTTTCTCGTGCGTATTATAATAGACTTCACGATCTTCCCGCTGGACAAAGATGTTCTACAGTTTAATGATAATTTAACCATTTGCGGTCTAAATTGTTTCTACGTTGCCTTTTCTAACGCGAGAAGTTGTTAAGGCTCCCTTATATTATGATTTTACCCATCACTGGATAGACAGGTATAGATAATTAGGGTGCCATAAGTCTTGTTGCAATAGCTTCATGTTTTCCATCAGCCGTGTTATACGGCGCTCGATCCTGTTGGTATTGGTCCGTTAAAATCAGTTAAAGTTTTTAAACATTTGGACACCAGCTATGCTCGGTTTGAAACTTCATCCTCACGCAATACCAACCTCTAGTTTGTTCGGTGAAATGGAGCGATCTGTACGGATATTAATCCGGATAAATGCAGATACGGATTTGTTGCTTCTTCAACACAGAAGGTAAATTCTTCGAACGAAACATTCGTAATTCCTGGACACATTCTGTAAGCTGGTGACGTTTTGCCTTTGACTGTAGAAGAAGTTGGACAAGTCGTATTTATTAGTCTGTAAAGATTTTTCAGAAATGTTGGATGCAATCTGCCTGCAGGATTGTGAGCTATCTTCGCACGCATCTAGTTCATCATATTTGTCGCCTACATGCTTGACTAACTGCTTTGATGTGTTCTGGGCAAGCAACAAACTCATAACCACTAGTTTAAGCATACATTTCGCAACTGCCATTTCATAATTTTTGCAACTGCCACAGGAACACGATGAATCGAATGCTTAAAGTCGAACTATAAACTGGACGCCCTGAAAACTGTTTGCGGTCTAAACTTTTCAATAAAAATGATTATTGTCACGGTTACTTCATTGGACCATGCACCTTTTCGAACACCTTCCTCTCGAATGCATGAGCACCTCCCTAGCCCGAATGAACTTCAAATGAAGTTTAAACTGTTTCGAAAAAGATAAAAATTCTCCATATCGCTCAAACATTGCTATGGCATTGAGGGTTTCAGTATTTCGTGTGTGTTTTGTATGTGATGTTTGCCATATCCTCCAACTATCCTCCAACTTTGCAACTTAAGTCAAAAATGCAAACCTAACCAGTAGGATGAATAAACGTTTTTTTGCCAGCTGCACACTCACTTCCTCAAAGCTTGGCTGGGAAAATGATATGTATGTGTGTGTTTGTTTGTGTGCTCCACTTGCACTATGAAACCGTGTAACAGCATGGCATAATAGCACAGGAGCTGAGGCAAGCTTTTGTGCACGTTCGAGACCGGATGCCACATGTTAGCGCATAAAATTTGTCTTCCCGTGCATAGTGTGAAACTGTCATCTAGGGCAAGGGCGTCTTGTTTGGGTGCATGCTTCTGTAAAGTGAATTGCTTCCAGGGCATTATACTTTGCTAGTTTGCTTGCTGTTGGCTTTTGTTTCCTTCCAAACGGGGTCGTTGTTGACTTCGCTCTCTTTGCTTTGGGAAGACGCGCAGACATAAGTAGGATGTCATAGAGGGAGACAGAGAACGAGAGAGAGAGAGAGAGAGAGAGAGAGAGAGGGAATGGCTGTGTGTTTGTGTGTGTTTGTTTTAAATTACATAAACACTCTACATTAGCGCAATGCTTCCAACTCTCCCGGATCTGCCCGGAAATGTCTACCGGATGCTGGGTAGTTGCGGCAACAGGAAAATAGGGAAGAATTGTCACCGTGACTAAAGGCTAGAATTAATGGTGATGAGAAGAATAGGAGATATATAAGACTGGTGTGGTGGGGGGCATTCAGTGCGGCGGACGAGTTACCGTTGGTTATGTGTTTTGCACCATTTTCT
Organism: Anopheles stephensi; assembly: GCF_013141755.1. NCBI lineage: Eukaryota > Metazoa > Arthropoda > Insecta > Diptera > Culicidae > Anopheles > Anopheles stephensi. Next base: position 43,138,223 of record NC_050202.1, read on the forward strand.
CCATGATCGCTATGAGAACTGTGGCGGGTGATTGGTGGGTGGGTTGGATTTTGCGGTATTAATTATTCAGTACAGTGTGCCAGTGTCGTTTTTTCTCTCGTTTGCATCGTTTTTTTTTCCCTTACTCATAATATTTCATTACTTTTCGCCTTTCGTACTACTACTTCTACTACGGTACTGCCACCGCATATACCGCGGGCGGGTCCTCTTGCAGCTCCATTTGGAGGAGAGCACAATGAAGGCAACTTTTCCAGCCTCAAATCCCACCGGGGAGAAGGGAGTTCACCCCGGCCGGGTTGATGTGCAAGGGCAACAAAGAGTACGAAAGCCAAATTTTGGGGAAACCTCAAAAGCTGACAAAAGCTGTAGCACAGTACACGGTCGGCCGGCCCGTCGTCGGCAGGGGGGTAATTTTTCAATTTTCCCCATCAACGAACCACCAAACGCGTGCTACCTCATCTACATTCCTACCGTCCGACCGACCGACCTATCTCACTACCTACCGGGCTACTAGCATAAAGCTGCCGGGTAGATATGCTGTTTGCATGCTGATGAAGTTTGACCGTCCCATGAATCTTCCCAGCATTGTCCGTGATGGTCTGGATTCGGGCGTGTATACTACCGAAAGCAAACAGTGCTTTACTCACCCGGTCAGGACAAGGGAGAGCTAAGAAAAACATTTTGTCCTTGCCGTGCGACTACTCCGGTTATGCGAATATTGTTTTAGCGGTCATCTGGTCATATTTGCGGAAGGGGCTGTGTGGGCGGTGTGCATTTCATACCGGGGGTGGCAGCCCGGTTCGGGTTCAGCAATAGGGCAAATCTTGGCTGGCTCATCTCCCTGCTGTAGTTATTCTGTTTGGGAGTTTTTTGGTTCTTCCATTGCGCAGAAAGGAGTGACCCCATTCTTTCTGTCATGAACCATTTGCCGTTCCTCCTCCTCCGCAGCCTGTTTCATCGTGGCGCCTGTTCGCAGCAATTCGAAGTAGAGCACATTTGTCCAGCGTACTGCGCGCGCCCACCTACACTGTTCCATGCCGAGTCCCGGAGTTCCGGGGACTCACAGGATGCATGTTAGTAGTGTTGTTTACTGCAGCGGCTGTACGCAACTGTTCTCTCGCTCGTGTCCGTGCCTTATGTGTCTTGTGATGTGCGAATTTCTTTTGATGCTGGCGTCTGTCGGTCTGTGTGTCTGTCTGTCCGTCTGTCTGTCTACGGTAATAGTTGGGAGATGTTTTCGTACGTGACGATCTGTTTGTCGACTTTCGGACAGCTTCCGCACTTGGGCAACAGGAATCTGGCGTTATATGTGTGATTAAGTGAGGATTTCATTTTGGGTGCCATTTTGTTCGAATATTAATTCCGGTTCGCTGGTGGAAGAAGTCTGCTCGAAGTTCATTGTTTACGGCACGATTTCTTAGCGCCGAAAGTATGTGACGATAATTAACAGCAGCTTTGTACCCTGCTTCTTGCAAGACAGAGAATACGTTTCGTGCATATTAAACCATTCGCCGAAGCAACTTGCTTGGCAATCGTTATAATTTAAAGGATTTAAAGGAATTAATTATAAATGTTTCTAGTTCTATAGAAAAGTATATTAGGTGCGGAGCTAAGTAATAATAGGTTTTTCGAACCAAGCGTATCTTCGATGTCCAGATATGATGTGGACTGTAAGACAGCTAACCTTACGCCATCGAACAGAACGGGTCGTTTGATTTAAAAAATCTTCCCAAAAATGATGTTTAATAGGCATGATATTCGCTGTATTGATGTATCCAAAATTATTTGACCCAACATCAAAGTTCACCATAAGTTCCATCTCAGTTTGGCTTTATTTTTTGAGCACAAAATCAACCATCAGTTTCTGCTTCTTCTGTAGTTCTGTATCTATGCAATTTAAAGCATAGATTGAAATGTTGATATTTCTATTGTTGGGGCCAAGGACATTACAAACTGTACATCAGTAGCAATGCAAGAAAAATGTTCAAATAATCGTTCGTGTTGATAGGGAGTTGCTGACGCGAGACTCCGAATGCTGTAAATGTACGTAATCTAGTGAAACTTTGTAGCGAAGTTGGTGATTCCTTTCACACCGAGGGTGTGAAACTCTCACGCCGCAGATTGATAATTATGGAAATGTGTAAGATTGGATGGAAGACATTTATTTAGCTATAAATGGTGAGTCAAGCACGGGCGGTGGCAAAAGTTTTCCCATCTCGACAAGCTTCTCGAGACGAATCATCGAACCGTGTGCGCGCACCCACACGCCCCACAATAGGTGTCACTTGTCAATTTTGAAACGCTTCGCTTTTTGGGGGACTTTTCGGAAACGGACATCACAACACGGTCGGTTTATCAGGTTTCAGGTTTCTATCTTTCCTACAAAAGAACAAACAACACGCATCCATCACCCGTGTGCTGTCGTTTGTGGGTGGGTTGCGGTTTTTTTAACGGGATACTTGCAACATCAGCGTCCTTCTGGGAGCCTGGGATTTTGCTGTGTATCCTCTTCTAATAAGTCGCTGGTGTGGTAAGTCGCTTAATTGTTGTATTCACCTGTCAGTCGGGTCTTTGCTGCTATCACGCTTTTGTCCTGTTTTCTGTTTTGTGGATCACCGCTTGGTATTGGATCGTGACAAGCATATTAACTCCGGAGCAGCAAGTATGCTGGAGGGAATCAATTCAAGGTTGTTGTACAATTTGTTTGTATGCAGTAGCCTTAACATAAGACAAGTAACATTTATGGGAATGGTGCGATTGAAACGTTTTTTTGATCAAGATTGTTACGAAACGCGTTATACTACCTAAATGATTCGTCAATCAAAATGCCCTTTAGAAAATCGCCTACAACAAACCATATCGCTGCAGCCGATCGATTGAAGAAGTCCGCAAAGGTAGCGCGCGAATAGATGGTATATTTTAAAACAATTTCACGTTCCGGAAAAAGCCATTTTATGGTAATAGCCAATAGAATAGAATTCACACCGAGAGCGCATTGCCGCCGATACATACCGATGAATAGGAGCGAAATGAAATAAAAACTGAAATGGAGAAAAACAGTGTTTGTGTGCTGCAAAAGTAACGTGAGCGAGGAATTCCGACCAGTTCTAGCGTTGCTTTTTCTGTCGCTTCTTATAAACCTTCTATTGCAATAAAAATCAAAATGGGTACGAAAGCAGCTGTGGATGGAAGGGGCAAATTGTGCGATGCTCGGAAGTCTCGGGGCCTTGGGAGACACGTAACGTGCCATTGTAGAACTGTACACTGGTGGAGACCGTGATGCACGCACGTGATTGATTGGCAATTTTCGTTAGGGTTTCCCTGCTTCTGTGCGTATCTCGTGCAGGGTTGAGCAAAAAAAAAAAATCCGTTCAAGAACATACCCACTGCTGAAGGATGTGGAAGAAAGTGGATATAGTATGGGGATATTGGGGAACGGTTGTTCATCGTCTCTCGTTAGGTAATGGGTGTCTTATTCATCGCGGCACACGTTTAAGCAAACCACCACCGCCCAGACTCTCGCGGTGGCAGTGGTGGTGTTGTGTTTTGTAGCAATTTCCATCACTCTCCGAAACCCTCTGCTAAGCTATTTTGAATGGAACAAGAAGCAAAAACCCTAATACGACATTAACAGCCAATGTCGTCGAGTGTGAACCGACGTGTGCGCGCGTATGTTTGATGTGGTGGGAAAACGTTTTCTAGAGATTCCTTTTATAGCAGCTCGTGCAGAATCAAGCGTGTGTCAGCTATTGGGAGGCTGTAAGTACCGACTAGAACCAAAATCCGGAGATCAGAAGTTTCCAATTGGCATTAGCATTCGCTTACGATCGCATGGGGTAATTTAAGTAAAATTGGGTCGTATCTTTTTTTTTTTGGTTGTTGTTTTTTCATACAACATTCCACCGGTACCTTAAAATATCGCAACTGCCGTACAATGAAAGGGAACAAATTTGTATCCCAGCCTGGGCGTGCCATTTTTGTTGTTACTGTTTTGCTCTCATACAACGTAAAACCATCTGCAAATGCTAACGTTACTTCAATAAAACAAGGCAATGACGCGTGGCTCAGGTTGTTTTGGAATGCCGGCATCGTGTTGTGTTAATAATTCAGGACATGATTTTTGTGAGAATGAGATGTGGTGTACGCGTAAGGTATGTCGTTACGTAAAGCGTGTGATCAAAATGTCAGTACATCAAACCGGCCTGTGACGACAGGTGGTAAACGTAAACCCTCGAGGACATTATTTACTTTAGAACGGTGTTAACTTTACGACTAATCCCTCGTAGCATATATTATCGGTTTGGAGTGGAACCGGTTTGTTCCAATTCCATGCATATTATCGTAATTATGACAGGCTGAGGAAAGATTAGGGGTGTACTGTAAATTGGGCTGTTACACTGTGCGTTTGGAGTAATCAATAACCGATTTGCTTGTGACGTGCTACGTAGGATGTCACTTTAAGTTACAAGGACTGGCACAAGGATTGATAATATGATTTTTGGACTAAAGTTCAATCGAAGATCAAATAGCTGTATGAATTTGAATCTATTCAAATGGTACGCGCGTAGATAATGTCGTATGGTATGGCGTTGATAGATATTCATTTTAGCCAATAAATCCACTTGCTTAATGGACACCATGGTTTTCGTTCATGCGGACCATTACACTAATCGGTCGAAGAATGATTGAAAGTGAGTGAGTAAAATGAATGCTGTTTCATTTGCTACGTGTGGCGTGTTGTTGTTTGTTTGATCTGCCCTCATACTATTGATTTTTATGTTGTGCAGCAAAAAAAGGACTTAAAAACATTCGGAGCAGAAGAAAAAAATCGTGGAACATTGCGTGTTTGCTGTTACGTGAAGAATAGTGCACTCAACGTAATAAATACTGAAGCTGTTTAGTTTGAAGTATATGTAAACTTTGGCTCTAGCTCATGCCGCTTCAACAATGAAATCACTCACCATCACTCCCATTACCACAGTGGGCTACAAACAGTTTAGGCGAGGCCATTCGACATTGGACTGCTCGAATCGTAAATATCGCACGAGAGAGTCAGAGAGAGGTTGACGAATTATTGACTGTTTACTCACTTCACAAAAGACCGACTGTACCGACGGTTTGTAAACAGAAAGTGGAACCATAAGTTCCTTTCTATTCACATGGCATAACAAAAATAGAAGAACTGCGTGATAAGCAGCAGACGCGGATATTATAACGCCTAGGAACGCCTTTTTCCGGGCAGCCTATCCGTTATCCGCTTTTACAGTGAAAATCGGTTGAAATTTATGTTTAGTAATAGTTAGAATGATAGCGTTAGGTAGTAAAAGCTAAAACTAGAATTTATTGACAATCAAAATGTAGATTTTAATGAATTGTAATAAAAGTAATGAGGTACACATTTATCCGATTTTGAATTAAATATTTGATGGCATTTGCATACATGCTTGTAGGATTGAATATTTGGTTTGGAATTTAAAGTAAAACAGGATTCCAAAAATATTTTACAGTAAATTCACATTACCGCTCGCTCAGTGCATTGAATGGAATTAGGTACTCATCGTACAGTTTTTTTTTAAATGAAAATCACCTCCATAATCAACGTCAGGTTCATTACCCAGAAAGCCACCCTAATCACCGAATCATTTATCGACCATAAATCAATAAACATATTTAAGCTAGCTAGTGAATGGGGTTTTTGTCGCACCCCACTCAAGCCATTCGCACCGAACGTTAAGCTGTTTCCTGTGCCACAGGATACGACCGGGTGTTAATTAAATGGGCTTATTATAAAGTGTCCAAAATTGCGATCCCTCATTAACCACTGTGGCTGAATGTTAAATCACACAAAAACACTTAAATAGCGGTACGAAGTTCCAGCGGACGAGGTAAGGCGGCGGCTCGTTATGCGCTTGTCCGCCTTTTTATTAGTGTCACACAAAATTAGGCAAAAGTGCCTTTAATCTTTGTACACGTAGCATGTACATACCACAAACGTAGATAGAACCTTCATCACACGTAGATCATGTGTAAGCGTGTTGTTTTGTTTTTCGTTTTGCCATGCCTTGTTATCAGAACAGATTGTTGCATATGTTTCGTGTGAGTCTTTCGTAGTGGGTGATGACCATAAGCCTTAAACTTAGTGATTTAACAGAGTGTTAGGTGACTGAAAGATTTTGTTTTGCTTAAGATAAACCGCTAAATTTTTATCTAAACTTTGGTATTTCAACTTCGACAAGGCGTTGAATATCACCAATCAGTTGAGTACTGGCTACATTGACTAAATCAGGGAAGAAATAAGAACAATGTTCAGTTAGTCCTCAATTTGATGAGCTTCCGATGAGTGTCACGCTACATTCAATTGTTGCCAAGTGACAAATGTCGATCATGGTCATAATAATTCAGTCCTGATTGATATTTGTATAGTTCTGCTTGTTTCGCCTACTTGGTTCAGTATTCACTCCATATAGTGTCGATGAGTGGACTAGTTCAAATTATGTGAAAATTAATGATTTGCAATATAATCGTGGAGTATATTTTATTATATTAAAAAAAACCTTTTATAGTGTATACATTTTTAATGCAACTCATGTGTTTCAATTTGTAAAAGTACAAGAAAAAAACAAATAATCCCAAATCAGATTCAGATTAAAGCCGCCACTGAAGCATTGTGGCTTCGGGTCGGGCTTAAAATCGATTTTCGATGGAAAAAACCTGCCAAAAACTGAAACACTGCGCCGAAAATTTTCTCCTCAAACCAGGCCAGTGATGATAGGATAGACATTGTGTATGGCGCCTTGTTGAATGTTTTCATTTATTTTCGAGGTCATTTGTTGCATTTGTTGATCCTTGTCAGACCATTTTGTCACATTCATCTTCCGTCTAACTGAACATGAAGGTGTACACAATTCTGCTCGTACAGTTTTCCGAACGAGCGATGGTTCTTTGCCCAAAAAGGAGAAAACAATATATCTGAAAGCAGTTTGGCTAGCTGCTTTGTTGGTTTTCCCTTTTTTAGGATTCTTAAAAGATGAGTACCAAGGACCAAAATAAAACGAATAAAGGTGCAGGGTTTATGTGAAGCAGTATGGTGCTGGTTAGTGTCTGCAATGAGCAAAATGTTCATAATGAAGTGAACAATTGGTGGTCTTTTGACGCCTTGCCATTGTATTTCGACACTTTTCTGAGCATTTTTTTAATCTTCGGTTTTGGATTTTGGCCTGCATTTTACAGATGTTTTTTTTTATTCCACTTCACAGTTTATGACGGTGCGGTTGAAACCGCAAGATAATATTGAAATATTTATGAAGGACTTTAGCGAGAATGTAATATGAAACAGAGCTTGAACGAGAATAATTTATGAATAAACAGATAAACAGTAAAACATATCAGCAATCATAAACCATTAAAGATACACCAGGAAACATAAGCTCACAACGAGCTACTCCTCAAACTCCACTTTTCTTCTTCTTAGTCCGCGCACTCTCGCGTTAGCTGTGAGTCGGATCGTTGTTTAAATATTTTTCCAAAGATATGAAAAGCATGGTGAAATGCATGCAGAAAATGAATGCGCGTGTGTGTTTGTGTTTGTTTGCCGTGAAACTAGCTCATTTAATGTCACTACCCCGTACGCACACCGCACACACAGACTCATTCCGGGGCATGAGATAAGTTTACATGTTTTCGTTTGCTTTCTACCTTCCAAACACGTCGGCTTCTAGGACAAACCAATGGCTCGACAATGGAAACAAACTTTTTGGACCATCTTCTGCTGAAAGGTTCGAATGATTTCTTTTTTCTCTACCAATGTTTCTCTCTACACATTACCACATTCGCTTGTTGCTTGTGTTTTTTTTTTTCATAATCTAGAATTCATTTTGTTATCATTTCCCTATTCCTGCTTAATGTTTAGTGCTCTTCAGTGTATTAATTTAAATTTCTTTTCTTTTCCTGTTTTTGGTTTGGTGCTCATCATTTCCTTCACAAGTATTGTATTTTCTTCATCGCGTTCGTTTGCCAAAGTCCATGTCTACGCTTTTTCAATGTTTTGGGATGAAAGCTTCGGGTAGTATTGTTGCTTGTGCTTAGTGGTGGTCGGTGTTATGTATGTATTACTATATCTAGGAGCATCAAATCGTTACAACACACAACTATCTCTAGAAAGAAAATCTTACCCCATTGTGGTCACAGGTTTATGTCTTAAGGGTTTCATTGCAGCAGAAGGCAAGTGTGTGAGCTATCGTCGTTGTTTTGTATGAAACTTGTGTTCATCATCATGGGTGGGTGTTTTGTCCTGATCTAATGTTAAGCTGTACGTGAAATGTTTAAGCTTGAGGAAGTACATCACTATTCACATGTATATTCTGTTTTATGCTACGGTTGCTGTCAATTGCATTGGCTATGTGTGGGAAAATATGAGTAAAAAAAACGATTGAAAATTGCTACAACGTAAACGAATGCATTGAAGATATGACAAAAATGTTGTTCTAAGAAAATATTGGATAATGAACCTCTGTTTTCCATTTTCCCATTGTTGGTGTGTTTGATAAGTTAGTTTTCGTATCTTCTAAATATGTTTTGTCTCTCTTTATCTTTCTCTTCTCTCTCTCTCTCGGATTCTGGAACTGTTTTATTCCTTTTTCTCTGCACACACTATCGCACACCCGCTGCGAACATCTTTAGGTGGCGCCTTCGACGGAGTGGAAGATGTCGTTTCACCGTTCGGATACCGGAAGGGCGAAGGAATCGATGCCGGGTACGGGGAGGTCGATTGGATATGTAATCGTGATCGTGCCAGAACGGATCCCATCTTCGAGTCACTTCAACCGGTTGATGGAAAGATTTCCGGTGCCGGTAAGTATCATTATCATCTTTTCAGTCAGCTTCACCGTTCAATATCTTCGTCAGCGCTCGGTCAACCTCCAATCGCTTGCAACGGTAGTCTTGCAGCGGTCTTGGCCGTTGGTTTTTTTTTTGCTTCTTTCTTTCAAAATTGTATTTCTTTGTGCGTGACGCTCCCGATCTGAATCGATTAATCAGTCGATGGGTATATAGTACCGTTTACTAATGATTTCTGATTTCTGTTCCTCTTTTCTCCTGTACGCGCAAACATTAATTCCTTTCGGATCTTTTTTTTTCTTCTGTGGCTGATGATGATGCTGATGCCGATGGCTCGCCGCTGTTCCTGATGGTGTCCTATGCTGTGATAAACTGCCGATACTTACTGTGCGAATGGGAACCAACTCTTGCTACCACCGCAGCGGCCAAATCGGAGCTGATCAAATCGAAGCTACCGAACAATGTCCTGAGCAAGATTTGGAAGCTGTCCGACTACGATCAGGATGGTTTCCTGGACATCGAAGAGTTTGCTCTGGCGATGCATTTAATCAACGTCAAAATGGATGGCAATGAGTTACCTACGGCCTTGCCACTTCACCTGGTGCCACCGTCCAAGCGGCGGGCGGACTAGGATTAGATACCCAAACACAACGGGCCAGCATTCTGGGGTCGTACATCGTTTCGCGCTATACTGTGTGTGTGGAAGCTTCCAGCAAATGCGTCGGAGCTCGATTGTTAATCTTGTTTCCACATTTACTAGCTTGCCCACGAAGATGTGTACCAGTAGCCGACCGGCTTCAAATATTGCTTGCGCGTTCGATCGACCCGTCACCTTTCTGACATTCGGTCGGAGGAGTTTATTCACGCCTGCCTGTGTGTATCATCTTTTGCTTATCACTTGACCTTTTTTTTCTTTTTGCCGATGTGTGTTTCTGCCGTGTTGTTGCTGCTTGTAAGGCGACCAATCAATCCTCAAACTTTCTCTTCCCATGAGGTCAACGCGTTCAGTTAGTACTCCTCCCGTTTTTTTTTCTGTAAGCGGAAACGTTGATGGAGTAGCTTGAATGAAGCTTTTGCCCAGCGGAAGTTGGTCCTGTTTGTTTTTTGCTTTGCTTGTGACGTTCCAGTTCTCGGAAAAGGAAGATCAACTTCCACTTGATGGTCCGAGTTTGTTGTGCACACTCCCCCGCTATCAAATGTGAACAACCAAATTCTCCGCCACGAGACAATGCTAAGACGACGAGTAAAACGGAAGTTTGGCCGATAAGCGCGTTCCGGTTAGGTTGTAATGAGCAAAAGTAAACAAAGCAGAGGAAAACATCAAAAACGAACATTACGCGTCCGTTCTGTTCTCTCCGGCACGAGGGCCTCATTCTTTCGTTTTAGGGTGATAATTTATTATTTATACACTTAGTTAGTGAAGCAAACAACAATAACGAAAATTAGCCAAACAAATGTATGCATACCGACAAACACACACGCGCATACGCACGCATACATCTATATATATTTAGCTAAATAAGCTTACGCGCAAAGTAGCAAGAGCCGAAACGAATGTGGCCGAAAGAATGCAATCAATTATGATCGTTTTGATTTATTAGGTGCTTACGGCAAATGCTGTCATTTACTACATGTTTGAATGTGTTTAGTTCAGGTGAAAATGTTAGAACAAAGTGCGATGTTAGTTGAAGCTGTAATATTCTGAGAAAGGAATTTATTTTGTTCTCAGTTGAAAACGGGAACCTTGTTTGTTTGTTTGATGAGTAAAGCGTGGCGCCTGAGAGGATTGAGTTTATAGTTACTCGACAACATTACGAGAATCAACACGAATAATTATGTGTAAGCATGAACGTTAAACGATGGACGATAGTGGTCGGTGATGCAATTATGAACAATTACCTATTGTACAATAGGCAGATGAGTGTAGGACATATGAGTAATCAGTGTTTTGTGTTTACAACATCGCTTTTAAAAACGGTGTGTTATCTTTTTTGTTGCAAATGAAATTGTTTAATTTTGTGTTTCATAATTTTGGCTATCCTCAATCGAGTCAGAAACTAGATTCCAATCAACCAGTTGAAAGTTGGTTGTTCATATTCTTGGCGCAACCTGCTGGCGCAAGTGGTGTTGCTGCTGTTTCGATGCTCTTATATTTTCAACCCCATCGTCGCACTACCGGCTCGAGTGGCCAAGTGCTGTAGTGAAAAGTGAAGTTCGTTTGTTAGCATTTTACACTTAGAAACATTGCCGTCAAGGTAGTCTTCAGTTTGGCAATGTAGACCTCAGTTTTGCGCACAGGGGGTAGAGAGGGAGAATGTTTTTCATTTCCATTTTCCCTTGCATCTAAAATGCATAATTTATGCGCGGCAGTGTCCCGTGTGTCTACTGGCAAAGGAGGAATAATAATGAGAATCGGTAACGATAGCTCGATCTCTTGGTTTCTTTCACTGTACTGCGCGCGGTGGTGGTCACTTGCTCTCGCCAGTGTGCCACTTTGTACTTTCCTTTTGGCACTCTCTTGTCTTGTCCGTCAAAGCCTTACCCATAACCGTTTCACCGGAAGTTGGAAGACAGCTTCTGTGTGGGTACTCGGCTGTAAAAGGAAAATCGATAGGAATTGAATAATTTATTACTCCAATTACATTGGCTGTTTTGAGTAAAACTGTCTTAACTAACGGAAGGTGACATCCTGACTTCCTTTGCTTCTTGCAGTAAAAATGAAGCAAAGCTAGAGCATTTGCAATTTGAGCTTTACGTTCTTGCCTGTTGTTGATTTCATTAAGCAAAAATATCATGATAAACAGAAGCGCACGAAGAACACATGTCTAACATCAAAGTAGTACGGTTCGAAACCTTGCATCATGGCAGGTGCGTTGCTATGGGTTGCTAGAGAAGGGATATGTGCTTGGTAGAGGAGGTCTTTCCTTCTCAACCTAGCGGTAGTCCTATTTTGCGTCTTGCCAAGTGCGTTAGTGAAAAGAATTAACCGGGATCGAAAATTAAACGGTGTATGTGCAAAAACAACGGACTTATATATACATAAATCAACAAAAATGTATACACAACACATATTTACAATGGAATGGCTGAGCATTTTTATGGTATTTGTATTTGTATAGGGTAAAAGTGCGTGGATAACGATAATGTGAGAAATATAACGAACACATACGAGGTGAAAAATGAAAAATGAAACAAAAAGCGAACTCGAATTGGAAAATTGGCGTTTGTGAAACCGACCGACAGAAAGTATCATCAACACAGCAAGCAGCATAACGTTCAATACCACGCCAAAAAACACGGACTCGGGTACAACTCATCCGTTTCTTGGTCGATCATCCAATCATCAATTCAGGCAAGCATTTTGCGCGCGAGTGTGTGTGTAAACTAACGGAAAAAACGAGTGAATGTACGTGTGCAGAATAATAGCAAGCACAAAATGGAGACGGTGAAGATAAATAGTAGTAGTAGTATGAACGGGCAAGAAAGAAGAAAAAAAAAAACGGATCTAATATGGCAGGCGAAAAACACCGACCCGTGTAATGAAACATCAAAGCAGGCCGAGATACTAGCAAGAAACGCAACCGAAATGAAACAAAACGGGACGAGACCGAGGCCTTTTCTTTTGCGCTGCTGTGTGTGTGCGTATGGCGCGCCTCGATAAGCAAATGTTGTAAAAAGAAATGAATCATAACGAAACGACAATAGTATCGTATAATTTTATGTTCAACTTCTTTCGGTCGTCGAACATTACGCCCCCGAAAGCGGTGCAAAAGGAAAGAACGACTGCGGAGGATGGTGACCGGCGGCCAAAGCTGGGTAAGTATCGCGGTGGAGGCGCATGGTGATTTTTGGTTTGCGCTATTGTTTTGTTTCGGGTTTTGAAGTTGCTTCATGAAACCGGAAAGTGGGAATTGTTGCGGCATGATCGTGTTGTGGTTGTAATGATGCTTGATATTTCTGCTCGGTAGCGTTATTATCATTATTATTATTGTTATTATTATTATTGCTATTCAATATTAGGCTGGTTTAATAACTACCTCGGCATGTCAAAAGTTGGTACCACTTGTTCGCATGTTGATGAACCGAACGATTCTTCTTTAGTCTTTCTTTTGGTACACAAAGAGATTTGTTGTTTTTTTGAACAAAGAATTGTTGTTATGTATCAAAGCATATTTTTATAACTCTGTTTGACTCCTTCACCAGGAAGCGCCTTCGTTATTGTTCAAACGTTTGACTAGATTTATTTCTAGATCACAAGGGTACAAAGAAATTTCTTCGTCATTTGACGAGTATTCTAAAAGCTAATTAGATAAACCTGATAATCAAGAAATGTGTTCAGGATTATGGTCAAAGTACAGCCTAACGTCTAAGGATATATATTTGTGCTATAAGCTATAACACACGATTTAGAGACAAAAAAACAACAATCCAAGCCACAATAGTAAGCCAGAAATGGCAGGCATTTAAGAGGCACCTAAGAGGATGTAATGCCAAAAAAGAAGAAGAAGGAAACAACAATAACTTTTCAGTGAAAAAATATCTTCCTGGTAAAATTTAAGTTTTTCATTCAGAGCTACTTTTCTTTAAAATTGTTTGTTTGTCCACGGTTTTGACGATCTGGTGGTGACAATTATAAAGCTAGGTTGAAAGATTACTAACATGTGCTGTAGCTCGAATGTTGGATGGGAAAATTGGGCGCATTTTTATGATAAATCTCAACAACTTAGAAACTTATGAGACGTGAGATGTGTTTTAAAACATCTAAAAACTGTAATAAAAGGCAAAAAAAAGTAGAACAAATATCTTAATATTGGAATTAAACAATAAATGGATGGAACTTGGTTTGATGCACTGTTATATTTTCATCACATCTAAAATCCACGAATGAGGAGGATTCATTCGATATATATTTTTTTAATAATTGAAAATGTCCATATGGTTGTTAGAATTTGGGAAATTTAATTCTGAATACATCACTAGCCTTCTAATACGTCTACTAGGCGCAAAACATCTGCCCTCTGTTAATTATTTACTTTTCCTTAATTAAAGATGATTAATTGGCCGCATTTTCTGGACAAAAATTATCGTTCTGTTTTTGTGCGAGGAAATACCAAAAGTTTTTATTACAGACTCATTTGTAAAACTCTGCATTCGTTTAAAAACCGTTGTACTGCTGCTTTCCTTGGGCCTCGTTGTTGCACATTCTTCACATTGAATAAAGTTTTGCCAGAAGCTCATCCATCTCCAGAACTGTGGGACGGCACGTACATCCGACGTTGAGCTGCAGCCGGCGAACTAATCTTCTAAAGTTCCAGTATCGGTGGTGTACGGCCGCATAACGGTGAGCCCGGCCAGGCAATGAAGGAAATTAAAATTAACCCAACGAAATTTAATCATCTTAAAAGTTTTGAATGGCTCCAGTTTACACATTATTCTCACTGATTATCGTGAGTTTCCGTTGTTTCCACCGTGCAGGCAGGTTAATAATTGCAATAAAGGCTCGTTCTTAGCTCGGTTTATTATGATGAAACATTATGGGTGCCGGTAATATTCATTCAAGTCAGCTTCCGTGTAGCGTTGGCGAGTTTATAATGTAAGCTTCCTGATACAGCGTAGTGTAATGTGAAGTTATGTTTGCTTCATACATTAAGGACTTTTCGCCAGGGCTAGTACACAAGTACACCTTTTCGAGTTTGTTACTTTCAATTACCTCTAATAAACATTTGCTAGGGAAGACAATATTTTATGAAAACGCAACGACACAAAGGGAAGAATAATGTGCCCCTCAACACTGTTATTAAAACGCACAAATAAGTAAACTTTTCACTTGAGCCGTAGCGATAAAGAGCGGCACTAGCAGAGCAGTGTGCTGTTTCTCTTTCCTCTTTTGCCTTGTTAAATGTTCCGCCGGGACAGATGTAAATTTGTAGCGAATTATAACCAGGCTATCGGAAGACAAATAACCAACGGAATAGGACCGAAAATCCTCTTGAGCATTTTTCCAGCAAGTGCACTCGAGCACTGTGTTTCTGCGAAGTGGGACGGTCGCCAAATCTGTGGAGGGCGATGAAATGATGAAAAATATATCCGTCGACGCGAAATCCCCTGACGAGAGCTGATGGACTCTCACATTTGTGCGATCTACATCCCATTCTTGGCGTGTTTAAAAAACGGCGCTCTGTTCTTGGCTCCGGCAATCTAAAGCCGTCTCAGGCGATGGGTAATTGATATGAGTGCGGTAAAGAGAGACGGACAACATCTGCGTTCTGCGTGAGTGAGATGAAAATAGAAAATAAGATAAGTAAAGCATCCGTCTCAAAACAGTTGCACGCCCGTCCACTGGGAGTTTGTCCGTTACCGTCTTATGATGCAGCTTTTCATCTTAAAATCACTATAAAACACACCGTAGAGCATTAAAGCATCGCTGCTGCTGCCATGTGAAGCGTTCGTACAGCTGACGATGGCGTACTCCCTGCCAAATGATAATGTTGTCGAGTATCGTTTTGATTGCTTCGAACTGCTCTGCTACTGTGGCGGACAGTTGAGTACAGCGAAATGCCAAAGAAAAACATTCGCTGCTGGTGCCTTAGCCCCCTGGATGCTGGTGGTCAGAGACTGATACTTTTGGGTGCCTCATTATGTGATACTTATCGTTATTTTACTTTTCTTGACTTTTTCTTAGGTTTGAGCAGCGGGCGTATTTCTTCTATCGGAAAATCTTTACTTTGAGAATTGTTTTTATTCAGTTGGTTGTTCACTTACATCTGCAATAAAGTTCAGCAATGGGGCAGTAAAGTTCAAGAGAACAAGCTGAAAAGGACAAGGCGGTCGGTTTTAATGCAAACAAATGTAATGTTTCACATTAAATTCACACTAAAATAATGTAAATCTGTCACACAACACGACTGCCTCGAAATCTCAATCAACCGGCTTAAGGATTATCCAGCTACAGGGTAGAAATAATTGAAGAAAGCTATTATACGAGGATTAGTGGAGGGTTGAACACTGTACCTTATCCTCAGATGCCCTATGGTAAATAACTTCTCAGCTTACCTTGCCAAGAGTCTTCGTTCACCAAAAGGCTTCGTCGCCTTAACGACCTTGTTGTCTATGGGAATAAGTTTATCTCTTTAGACACTGATCGATCGAGAAACCTACTCCGTTGTGTAAGGATCCTCATCTACCAACACATTTTGTCGTCAAAGAGGTCTCATCTACCAAGAGACTTAGCCGTCGAAGCGGCTATGACGAAAATGGTTTGCGAGGGCCATTCTGAGGAACATTTCGGCCACAGACCTCCCAAAGTCTAGATCTAGCACTGCCTTTACCAGGACATACAACCAGCATTAGGCAGCGAGACACTAGCAAAATAGTAGGAAAGTGTATAAATGGACGTGACTTTCTTTGCTTCCTGGCTTATGTATAGAATTTCTTGAGCTTAAATCTGAACAAGCACGTATTTTGAATGAAAGAGATCCATGATCAACCAAAAGATTAATGTTTTCCAGCACTTACGTTGCATTTGGAGTGACGATAACCTATCATTAGGTTTAAGGGACAAAACTCCTAGTTTTACCTTGATGCTAAGTCATCTTCTTCTTCTTTGGCACTACAGCCTTGAAGGGCTTCGGCTTGCCACTTATGGTTTTCTGTGACTTGATTTTACTCGTAGCAGGATAGTCAGCCCTGTGTACGGAGAAGCAGTTTGGATGGGATTTGAGCCCTGGTCCTGACGTGTGAAGACAGGCGCCGTTATCGCCTCGAACACCGGACCACCCCATTGATACTAAGGGACTTGCTAAATTTGATAGCTGTCCGTCGACCCATTTTGTCCAGTGATTTGATGCTCTGATCCTGATAGATCATATTCTTCAACGCGCGCAAAATTCTCGTATAGATCATTACCATTTCCTGACCAGTGGTGGCCGTCCAGCTTCAAATTTGTATATTATTGCTTGAAACTTTAGATAGCAATAGCAATCGGTTTTTATGAGCCCTGGACTTGAAGGTGAGGAGTATCAAAGTTTACTGGCTCTTCATTTTCCTCATCTACTATTTAAAATGTCGCATAGCTTCAATAACCCCCTAAGTATCAGGTCAGGTATATTCTCGATTACAACTGTGTTCTATATTGTCTGTGCGCTTGGGAATTGGTTAAGTAGATGGAAGAGCTTTCAGTAAAGAGAAACCTAATATGCGATTCGTAAGCTACCTTGCCGGGATTCTACCTAAATGCTGAAGATCACTCTTGGTGTCTTCTTTTTGTCCTTTCCAGTCTAATGGTGGAAGAAGGAATGTTCAAGCGTGATTTTTATATCAGGATTCTTCCTTGGAACAAAAGATGCACGAGTACTCCTGAGCCGTACTAATTTATAAGTTTCTAGATGTGGTGACTATCATAACACACAATTTTAATCAACTGTTTGTGTTTATCAATTTTAACTGTTGGTTGTCGTCCAAAAAGAAGATTGGTATATTTGAAAGGCCAGATATCAGATATTGGCTATGACTGACAGTCGCGAGGAGCAGCACGATGTGTTACTTCTTCACTCAGTATAGCTCCGTATAGCTTGTCCTGCTGACTAAATTAACTAAAAATTCTAGTTACTCAACTGAAAATAGAGAGCCTTTGCAACGAAAAAGTCGCCAAAATTTGTCCAATGGCGTAACTTGCTGCACTCTGCATGAGGTATTTTCAAGAGCACGTTCCCTCAGCAACTTATTGATGAGTGCGTTTCCAAGTATGAGTTTTGTGAGTGCTTTTTTGGTATCCATAAATCACCAAAGTGACGGTGTAAAAACAGGAATTGCATGAAGCATATGCATAAACGACGTCGCGCAGGAACACCTGCGATTGATTGTTTGTAAACGTTTCGAGCAAGCCAAAAAACTATTAAACAAACAGGATTATCTGACGCAAAGTATTAAGCGTAAAAATTCAACGGAATCAATTAGCACTACCAATGCGTGTGAACGCTTTTCTTTCCATTGCACAATTCCTTGAAAACCATCCAATTATCAAATATACACACACGTACACGTTAGCTGTTGAATAACAAGAAATTAAGCATCATTTGCCAGAATCGCCTCATCGTTCACTCGGCTCTCTGCTTTGTACATAATGTATTTCGAGGAAGTCAGTGTGCGCTTTTATGGCTGAATTGAAGCAGAAGCCCCAGCCGCCGACGCCGCCGCCGGACTAACTTTAAAGTTGGAAATCAAGAAATAAATACACGACGAAGCTTTCCACAAACTTGGTTTCCTGTGTTTGGACAGCATCTCAAATATTGAAGATGCTGCTTCTTCTTTTTTCCATTTTTTGTGTGTGATGTTCTTCATGGTTCAAACTTGTCCGTCCGTAGATAAGCGCAGCGTTGTTGGGGGCTCCGTATCCGAATAGAGTGACCGTTTCGCCAAGCATCGCTGGCCCGTAGTTTGCATGTAAGCCATGGATGAACAGCATATCCAGGGGCGCAATGTAAAATCTCGCACAAAATCGCACCCCTATACATCGCACTCCAAGCATTCGCTCGCAGGGAACACGAACCGGAGAAGTGATTGCTGATTGAATTACCACGAAACTGTCTCAACGCGAAGGCTGGGTGGACGTTGGTAGTGGCAAAGGGAATTTGATCCAAAACTCAAGGGCTTCGTTGCTCGTTATGAGGTCCCCGCGTTTGTCTCGGGCGGCTGCGGTAGTGACCACGACAAAAAATAAAAACCCCGTCACAAAGAATGGAAATAAAATCGGAACATCTTCTCCTTGGGTCCCGAACGGTGGACCGAAAGGATAACATCTGTCCGTTAATGGTGCTCCCAGACGCAGATATTGGACCTCCGGGTTTATGTGTGTCGGGTTTGATTTTTTCGGTCGCCATTTTTATACGCGATCACCACGCTCCACTGTCCATGCTTGCACATGCTGTTAGTGTGCGGAAGTGTGTTTGTGTGTGTTTGTGTGTGTTTTTTGTGGTGAAGTATGCATTTGCAAAAAAAATAAAAGGGAAAAGGAATATTTTACAAACACAAGCAAAAAGATAACAAAAAGTGTTGAGGTTCTTCCCTTTCGGAGCCGGGAAAGTTTTCGGCGCCTAACCCATTGCTAATACTAAAGGCTGGCGTATACTTTTTTTGGTTTCGTTTCTGTTCGTACAATCGCGAAAATAAAAAGCCGACCAACAAAATGATGCGTATACACACTGCGGGGACATTGGGATAACTTCCCCGCTGGTCACGGTCTAGTGAAATCGAATCCGTTTTCTCCGGTGCCAATGGCTGTCACGATTATCGTATCTTCATCAAATGGAATCATTTAATTTCTTTTTAAGTGTTTTTTGTCTCTGTCTCCCTTTCGGCCTTCAAACGAATACCTATCGTGTTGCGTGATCTTTCGACTTTTCGGTGTTGCACCTTGCTTTGGTCGGCGGAGTCGGAATCCTTGCCGAATTGCGCCTCGTCCTTAATCATGCTTTGTTGGGCCGATAGAATCGTTAGTTTATTTTTATAGCGTACGCCTGGACCTGGCCAAGCAGCAACGGCCAACCGCTGGATTCCATAAAAAGGGCGAAGAAACACTTTGGTAGTGTGAAAGCAAAGTCGGTGTCGTGTAATAAAATCGTAAAATGGAGGTATTTTTTGGGAGATATCGACAGAATCAAACTTTACAGTTCAGCAGCAGAAGGGGAGACCATCCCTATTGGCTGGCATATGCGCTGGCAATCTTATCTTGCACATTGCCGCATTACACCGTCGAGCAAGAAAAAAAAAAGTCCAATCCGCACACGCGAAAGTACGGGGAAAAAGTCAGAAAACAATCGTCCAACGCGACTCCCAATGACACTTCTGGGAAACGTTGAGTGGAAAGCCACGAGAATGTACTATGAAGCGAGAAAAGTACGTTCCAGGATTCGGCCAGCGAAATGCGGTTGAGTTTAACCATCAATGTCCGCTCATTGTTAGCACTATGGGCCGGGAGGGCCGTTGATTCTACTACAATTTTTTTTAAATTTAATGTAGTGACGGCCCGGCCGTACATCGTATCGACTATACTGAATAGTAACAAAAATAAATCATAGATCTTGTATGCTATTTTGGTGGGAGCCATTTCCTTTTCCCTCCATTGAAATGCACCTTATCCCGGGTGAACTCGGTAGGGGGTAAAAGGTTCTGTTGGCCGTACGGGATTCGGGAACGTCGTGGGGTTGGGACGATGGGTCCGGGACGGGAAGCATACTACAACAATTAAAAGTGTTTTGAAAAGATATTACTAAAACGAGACTAAAGTTAATTTTCCCGTCTTCTTTGAGATATACTGAGTTATAACTAGCCAATGGTTAAATAAAGATAACATTACCTTATATAATTTCCTGTAACATCTTGGTAAAACAAAAACAAAAATTTCATCAGTCAAGATCAGGACTAAGGCATTGTTTTTAACACGAAGACACTTATTGAGACAAATTGAGATGGAGCGATGGCGTTGATTTTACCCGTAGAAAAATAGTCAACCCAGCGTACATGGGGAGGCGTACAACATTCAGAAGAATCTTGTGGAGCTGGACAATTGAGCACCATTTATTACCATTATAAAAAAATATTATTCCGATTCCGACTTATATTAGTTGGAAGACATTTTCTTTTCTGTACCAGTCGTAGAAGGATTAAACGTCTCGGATATGCTTGACGTTTAGCCAATTTAGGTCAAGATATTTGAAGGCATCGAGCAGAATGGCAGTTGAGGCCCCTCAAATTGTGATTAGAAAGAAACAATTTCAACAAGATTTCCCTCACCGATGAGGCTCCTCTGACCAACGAGCCCCCGAGCGGTCGCACTTTCCGCTCCTAGGTTGATCCGCTACTGTGTTCAGCTGTTTTTTTTTAAATTTGATACTCCGAGAGAAAGATGGTGCTTTGAATTCTACTTTTTACCTTATTTTGTAAAATTTCCGATATATTTAAAATATTATGAACCTACGATGACACATACGTGCAGTGATAGTACATATCTACAAGAGGACATAATCACGTCATATAAAGGAGCGAAACATATTTAAAGATTGCTTTTATCACATTTTGTTCTAGATAATCTCATAGTGTGAACTGCGAAAACCTCTGACGAAACAAGCTGCCAGTTGGCATGAAGTTTAAACAATATCAAAAAGGCCCAACATACAGACACAGACGCCACGCAACAATGGCGCTAAACGACACCATTTTGAGGTTAAATATTTAATTTTTATGCGTCAACTACAAAGTCCAGGAGGTTGGTGCTTCATCTGATGCACAAACGTAAGGACGGGAATGGTTTACTGAAATAAAAAAAAAAAAAACAGTATGGCAAGAAATGAAGCATCTGTGCACGGAACACCGCGCAAAGCACTTTTGCCGATTCGATGTAAAGGGGCAAAAATGGTGCGAAGACGGTCACAAACACACCGAAATGCGTAAGAAAAGTTTCGCGGAGGAAGACCCTCTCTAACTTTTCTGACGGTGTCGGGGGTCCCCCCGAAGAAAAGGGATTCGCGAAAAAGAGATGCCGCGTGTGACAAGGTAAAATCCATGATTAATAATTCAACTTTTTATCATCCCAACTTGGTGGTGATTTAGACCTGCGGGTCTTTCTCGAGAGATAAATTGACCAGTTTGTAACAAAAACGCATCGGAGTACTAACAACGAAAAACAACAACAACAAAATCCTCCAAGACATTTAAGAACAAGGCAAAGATTGGTCACTTTTACCAATACTTTTTTGTAGCGCTGTGAAGTGCTTTAAAATACGCATCAAAAGGACTAATTACATTCTTGCCGGTAATACTTAATTTCTAAGCCTATACATCGATGTAGGGTCATTATTCAAATTGAATTATCCCATAGTTTAGCCCAAAGAAAAAAAATGCCCGAGATTTAGAACAGATTTTTGGTGAGATAAAGTCGTGGGCTCAAAATTGCCTTTCGGAACTTTTCGATGAAAATAAATGAATGTTGGTGTATGGTAGCGTGTCGAAGATAACAGCCACGCTTCAGGATTGAAATGGAGATGTTACTGTCGCAACTGCAAGGCGCTGCTCTCGTTTAGCCTGTTGGGTGTTGGTACGGCACGTTTAAAACGAATGAAAAATTGAATTAGTCTCAGTTAAAACATTCCACTCGAAAGCTTAATGGCTTGATCACTACTATCGGACAGGTTGGTTCGGTGAGCGCCCAAGCTGCTTAAATTTGGTGCGAATTTGTAGCCAGTTGTTCCTGATTTGATTGAACGTGATGGTTGAGCATTAATCAGTGATTGATTCAATAAATAAAGGAGATTTTTTTTTTGGGAGCGTCTAACAATTATAGATGATTTATTTTTTTCGAGTCGCTCTACGCTTTATGGAATAGAAACTGATACGCACCTTGGAAATGCTTTATGCCAGCTGGTCGACGAAGTACATTGAATTATTTTTTTTTCTTCATCGCCAGTACGCTTGAACCGATACGCTTGGCCAACGATACGTACGCCCCTCTGTGACATATGATGCTCCTGCATGGCTGGCAAGAAAGTTCGGCATAATTGCTTGGATTTGGTGGCCGTACAGGGCCGTAATCTAGTGCTCTTCTGCACAGCCAGTAGCCACTTTCATCCGTCGGTTTGCGATCCTGACTTGCGGCATCTTCTGCAGGCTGGCAGGCAGGCACCTTTCACCTTTTCACACAGCGTCCAACCAGTGAGTACCGCACATCACGCCTCAAGTAATTGGGAGCAACAGAGTGAGAGAAAGTTCATTGTCGTTTAATGGTTCACAGTCTGCGTTTGGAGCATCGGGCCCACATCAACAAAAAATGGTGGAAAGAGCGTTGAAGCTGAACCGATTGCACGAAACTAAGAACGGTGTTGCTGGTAGACGGTGTCCCAACTAGCGCGCACTGTGCCCCCGGAGAAAACGGACGCACCCGAGTGTGCTATCTTTGAGTTTCGTATTATTTGTTTCTGCTTTTTTGTTGCTTGCCTTACATGAGGTCTGCCCATTGTTCCACATGGGGCCTGAAGAGGCACCAACGACACACGGGCAGTGCGCGTTGCGTGTGCTGCGTTCCGTTACATTGCACAGCCGGGCTATGTGTAGCAAGCTCCTACGCTTAGGACTTCAGAATCGCCTACGGAAATTCAACTTGCTGCTCCGTTGTCTCCAGCGGAACGATGGAGTAGAAATTGTCAGGAGTTTGCTGCTTTATCCACTCTCCCTGAAGGACCAGCATTTTCCGAAGGGGGTTTAAAATCCTGTACCCGTGGGGGGTTGAGAGGGGACGTTGTTGGTGTACGGTGGGACGACAGCAGGATGCAGAATGCCTGTTGCGAATTAATTTTCACTCGCCGCTGCGTCAGTGAAGTAGGGATGAAGTAAAGCCTACGTACCGTATATAATCAGCGGAAAACAAGCGAACGGGAGAAAAGAACGAATGAAACACGTGGGTGTTGGCACAGAGTTGCTGAGTGCAGCGGGGTCAACGGTAGGTCAGCAAGATAAGGACCAAGCATGGAAGTGGGCATGAAGGCAGGAAGGAAGGAAGGAAGGAAGGAAGGAAGGAAGGAACGGTTGGCCAATGAATGAGAATAAAGATAATGGGAAAAGACAAATAAAACTGTGCTGGTGGAGAGAGTGTCAGGCATACCGGGAGAGTGAGAGAAAGCTTGTAACGTGGACATTACGAGTACTGGAGCAGGATCAGCTCAGAAGCTCAGCAGAGATATCCCGAGAAGCAGGATTTTAAAATGGTCTGCCCGCTACAATGCACCATTGCTCTTTGGAGTACGGGCGTGTACGGGCAGTTGCCGGTGCAGGCAGCGCAAAGAATCCCCACAAGGATGTAAAACAGGAAGGACTACGACCAAGGGATCTACCGGAAACACACACAAACACACAAAAGGTTAAAAACCTACCTCTTCGGCCGTGAGACGCTTTGCAGGATTATACCTCACCAGCCCATCGACCAGGCTGATCTCGTCGCGAGTGGTACAGCTCGGGAAGATGTCTTCCCACCGTTCGCCGCGCGCATTCGGAAAGCGGATTTTGTTATAATCCGGAAGGCTTCGCACTTTGGGCCAATCCTTCTGGTTTGGAGTGCCGAGCGTACGAACAACAAGCGCCAGCTGCTCGATGTCGGTTGCGCCCGCAAACAACGGAACGCCACGGAGCATCTCCGCATACACGGCCCCGCTCGCCCACAGATCTATCGAGGGACCGTACCGCTGGCAGCCCCATAGAATTTCGGGCGCCCGGTACCATCGGGTAGCGACTTGCGGCGAATAGGACTTGGCCGGTTGCTGGCCGCTCGATTCCGTGTAGATGCGGGCCAACCCAAAATCAGCTATTTTAAGTACGTCGTGCCGATCGATGAGCAGGTTGGCCGGCTTAATATCACGATGCATCAGGCGCAATCCGTGCAGGTACGCAAGTCCCTTCAGCAACATCCCCGTGTAGCGCCGTACGGTGGCACGAGATAGTGGGTTTTCTTCGTCTTTCAGCTTGCTGTACAGTGTGTGCGGCATGTACTCGAACACCAACGAAATGCCGGCCAGATCCGGGTACATATCGAGCAGCTCCAGCACCTGTCGAAGATATACGGGAATCGTTAAAAAACTGTACCAAAATCAAATGCGAATCTCTAAAGCAAGTAGACGGTCCCTTTTCTCTGTTGCTGTGTTAACGTGTAGTACGTACATTGTCACATCGGCAGTGCTGCAGGGCACGGATTTCCCGGACCGTGTTTAGCGACACAACCCCGAACTTTGTCCGCAGCGATAGCTTTTTGATGGCCACCATCTTGTCATCACACTGCAGGTCGCGCGCTTTTACGACGACACCGTGGACTCCTTCGCCGATTCTGCCGAGCAGCTGATAGCGCGATGGCATATAATCGTCCATTGTTCGACCGTGCCAGGGGAGGGAGGATGCGATTGTTTTTCTTTCCCTGTTGCTAAGGAAAAAGCCCAAGATTGCGGCTTTTACAACACTCCGAGACCTTTGGAGCACCCCCACAACCACATTCACCCGATTAGAGGGTTGCGTTTCCACTTTTCGTTGCCGCTGTCGCTGTTGCCTCTTCCGTGCACTCACCGAAAGGTCTGTCACCCAGGATGTTTACTTTTAATTAGTGTCGAGCGATAAAAAATCGCACAAACAATCGGGCCGCCTTCACAGGACAGGACCACACCACACCACACTAGACAAAAAAGGGTCTCGGGAGCGTTCAGCGGAGTTCTGCTGGTGAATTGTGGCGTTTTCTTTCGGAGGGTTGAACTGAAACTCAACCTAGACCTTCGACTGCGGCAAACCACCACTCAAACATATGCGCTTGCACGTGCACACACACGCGGCAGCGAACCGACGCATACTAACGCAGCGCCGAAGGAAAAACATCAACCCATAATATTAATGGGCGCCGTTGTTTGTTATTTTCCGTAACCCTTGACAACCGATTGGTTGGCGCTGGTTGGTGACGGGCGCACACCTCGCTGGAGTCCGGGTGTGCGCGCACTCGGTGTATTTGAACTGTTGTATTCTAAATTCAAGATCATTATCCTTCTCTTTCTGTTTGCTATTACGTCCTCTTTGTCCGTTGTTGTGCCGCTCCTATCTGACGCTCTTTACACATCTGCGATCTTTAATCGTGTTTTTTGCTACATTCCCAGGTATATTTATCAGGTTAAGGATAATGTGTTCTCCCGTGGGTCGCGAGGAAACAAATAATAAAATGTGTATGCTATGCGAGATGTAATAGGCCATGTGGGACACTCTCCTCGGTCCTTCGGGACGATATAGTACGAAATCGTGCCACAGATGTAGCACAGCACGCGCGTTCGCATACATATTCGAACAGTGAATTAATTAATGTGCTTAATGTGTGCTATCCTTCATTCACCTTCCCGGAACTCAAAAATAATAATTTGTATGCTGAATAGGCCTGTTTCACCCAGCATTAAACAAAAGAATATATTTGTGTTTGTTGGAACTTCGACGGAAAACAAAGAGTTAAATTTAATAAACGTTTGTCTTTCCTTTCCTCTACAGTTGCTTCTATTCGATAAGCAACAAACAAGCCAGTCCCCTTCGAAACTGCCCTTTTGTGTCGGTATGAAATTCAAAATATGCCCCATAAAGCACCCACAAGCGATTAACAGCTTAAATTTTTTTGCCATAAGCCGGTGCACTTTTAATTAATCTTTTCTTCCTCCGGCAACCGACGTTACTGGCCCCCTCTTTTCTAGCGAGTTCTTTCGTTGCCCGCCTGACAGAGGTGGTATCTGATGGAGCAGAGATCTGTGATGTGAAATGATGAAGACCAAGGATTCTGTTTTAGAAATGAAAATTGACCATTTTTTGTTGTTGCTTTTGGGAAGGGGGGAGGTCGTTTAGATCTTAAAGATCGTTGTATCGTGATAAAAATAACATGCTTTTTTTGGTTGTTGCTTGCGTTGTTCGTTGTTCTATTTACAAAGGAGAGTAAACATAACTTTGGAGGCCTGTGGTACCGGTGTGGGTGGGTAGTTGCTAAAATTGATAGAATATTTATATTATAACCATATCTGAAAGCGTTCGTTTCTTGCGCCGTACGTCCGTACAATAGGCGTCTCATAAATATTTAAACATTATTTCCATACATTTAATGGTTGTAAATCGTATTTGAAATGAAATTGATAAAAGTTGCAGCAATTTCTGCAGCAACACAATTAAGCAGGAAACTGTACGTTGGGCTTCGGTCAGGATTTTCAAACCGCTATCGATTTACATTTGCGTATGTGCCCGACCGGCCCGGGTATTACCGGTTTCCGCATGTGGACGTGTTTTTCTTGTGTGTTTCGTGTGTACCATCACTTGGATAAACATTTTCATTTCAGCGTTGTTCGTACCACGGTCGAATGTTGCGCAAACTTGTCAAAAGATGTTGATTTTCTCAAGGGAGGTTGGGAAATTCATTTATTTAACTCCCAACGAAATACAAATGGCTTGTTGCGATATTTCCCTGCGGTATTTTACATTCGGTAAATAGTTTCTTGTCTTGCACACGTACACAAACACACACGCACTTGGAAGAAGCGTGGAAAAGTCGAAACACAGCCGAATAACGTATAATTCTTCTCGAGTGTAATGCCCCGGTCCCTAAGGAGAATTGTGAATGGATATTATTGATAAAGGACTGAGGTGGAGGCATCTCATTGGTGCGTAGCAAAAGTTTGGATATCCGAATGTGACATCAATGGTATGTTTTTTGTTGTTGTTCATGTGGACTGTAAGAAATCAGGGAGCAGGGAATCCTGGAAGTAAATCTGAATGCCGTGAAATTGAACTAAAGCTTTTGTATGGCAGTAATTGATATCAGTTCTGTGTCATTATGCTTACGGACATTGGATGCCATTGGATGAATCGCGGAGGTATAATATATAGCTTAACAACTCATCCGCTCGTAACTCCAATCCCCAATGGAAGATGCCTCCCATTTCACTGTCTATCATTCATGACAGAGGATCAAGTCTCAATAGAAAATATCAACCATGGATATTATTTGTTTGCTTGGATATTTTACATTTTTGGGTCGAATAGGCCTTAGATTAGACTAATTGATAGCAGGAAATGTTAGCTACAGAACTTTTAAAGTTTGACCAAAATAACATTATAGTAGACCCCGTCATTTCAACTCCTTACTTCTAGACATGATGACATTTTGTGTTCCTGGTAATCGTTTGACGACTCTCTTGAATGAGGACCTGCCGGTGGGGCATGCGTTACTCTTGGGAAAGACTTCAAACTCTGAGAGCGTTTTTATCCATCCTTAGTCGGAGAACCTTTTCGATTCATTCTATTCTTACGACTAGGAGGAGTTCTTGATTGCTGATGCCTTGTAAGGGTAGATCCTAAATGGAAGAAGTGGCATTAGTTTTGTAAAATGATTCTTGAGCTTAAAAATCGTGCTATTATCAGGAGTGTAAATAAGTTCTGTTAGATATTGTTGCACATGGAATGAAAACTTTGCAATCAAATTAGTCGTTTTTGCCGTGATTTTCGCTTCATGTAATTCTATATGAAATAAACGGTTGCCTTCCTCTTTTTTAGCGCTACAACTTCAAAAGGTCTCGGCCTGTAATTTTTGGCATCCTGATCGTTACCCGTAGCTGGGTGATCAGTCTTGCGTACGAGAAGTCCCTAACCCAAATAGAGCAGGCAAAGACACTTGGAGCAACTCAGCAATTTGCCATCGGTTACAAGCTGTGGATATGATCTGAAAGATGGGTTCGGAAGAACAGAAGAGACTTTTGTATCGAATCGCTGCTGGCGATAAAAATGGGATTCATTATAATGATCTAAAACGTAGTGCAATATATGCATACCCCGTGTAAAACTCATCGTCATCGAAAACCAAGCCAAGCGAAGGTCACATTGTGTATTTGTTGGGATCAGTTGGGTGTAGTAAGTAATGAGAGACTACAATCGTTTCAGCCGAGCATTGACAAGCCAAACAAAATGACTACAAAATGGCGATAAGTACATAACATTCATTTTACTGAACGATAGTCCTCGGTCACCTGGAGCCCGCGCGTGAAAACGTATTTAGAAACTGTTAAGAAAGAACAAAGAAAAATCAAAGAGCCAACCCGATGAGATCCGTGCATTGTCAAAAGATAGAAGGGAGAAAAGAATTATTAGGGATGGAAAATACTTTCAAAATTGAAAGCTTGATCAATTTACCACAAAAACGTTGCTGAAAACAATCACTTTAATTTATTTATAATCCTGATAGCTCGTTAACTAGTTGTTTTAAAGGACCCAAGCAAGACGATAAGCAAGATGATTTTTGACGAAAATTTCCAAAGTACTATGGGGTGTTCCGTTGTGTAACAATATATCAGAATGACGGCATAGTACATAGTGCTTCTTAATAATTATTTTCCGAATCTCTAACGCCTCATTTGTTCTTAAGATAACTAATTTCCTAGCTGCAGGTAGACAATGGAGATGAGGGAAGATTATATAGTTTGAATTGTGATCCTCAATATCCTCAACTTTATAGTGTTTGTCATGGGGCTTTACAATTATCTTAAAGCTAATCCCAGAGCTATGCTAATGTATGGGAATGCAGTCAGCTCTATCTGCAATCTGCAAAACAAAAGGATGTTAAATAGAAATTGTAGTCAATGAGTTGAGATTTAGAAAAAAACCTCCCTCGAGTCATTCTCAAACTAAAATTTAGAAATTTAGTTTGGGAATGACTCGAGGGGAACAGAAGGAAATCCGTGAGAACAACGATCGTGCATAAACAACAGTTAAGAAGGAGAGAGGCAATAAAGGATGATAAGGCAATGGATCGGTGTGATTCCAACACCTGTCTACGGAATGCATCTTGCGCATGGCAAACTTTGTATACGATCTTTGCACTCTTTCGATGCGGTCAATGCGGATCCTAATCGACGGCTGCCAAATTACAGAGCAGTACTACAACAGCGAACTGAACAGTGAGCTGAATAGTACCTTGAGCCAATACCATAAGTAATTTGGTTAAAATTAATAACAAGGTTCACCAGGTCTTTAAACTAGTTTAAGACATCTATTCTGACGATCCCTAGACTTTGAAGATGTATAGTTTCTTGTTGTAGAGTTTCGATCCTTATCATGGAATTGTTGCATTACTTAGGGCAGATGTGTCAAACTCATTTCATTAGCGGGCCGCATTTCCACATTTTCGATAATTTGCGGGCTGCAAAGTTTAACTTAAAAAGAGAGTCAGTATGGTATATCAAAATACGTTTCATGAACATGGTTCACTTTTGATATCTTTCATTTACGTATGCATTTTAATCATATTTTAATGCAGAATTGTTTATTTTACAAATGAGTAATTACGAGGTATGTTCCAGCTTCGCTATTGAATCGTACATATTTGTTATAAGCTGATTTTTACCATTGAAGTTTTAAATTCAGTGTAATATGTAATGCAATGGATGTAATACGGGATGGTTTCAAATTCAGTGTCAGACTCACGAAAAAGGGTTTCGAATTATCGGTTATTTAGGGCTCGGGACCTAATAAAGTTCACAACATTTGTAACAGTTTGCAAAACTGGTTCTAATTTCAAAAATTTCACACACAAAACTTGTCAATGTATCAAGCAGTGAAAACTTTCAACAATTTGATTTGGATGCTGTTTCTGGAGTTCTTGTGTCATTCGTGCTACAAATCCTTTTGCTTTTCCTGACATAGTTTTTGCTCCATCTGTTATAATGGAAACAAGTTTCTCGAACGGAAGATCATATTTATTTATGGTCTCCCAAACCGAACAGTAAATATCGTCACCTGTGCTAGTATCATGCAAAGATATCAATTCCAGCAGCTTTTCGGTTCTTTCCATATTCTCACTGCACGCTCTAAAAAATACTGCTACCTGAGCAATATTTCGTACATCGGAACTTTCGTCTACCGCCAATGAGAAACATAGAGATTTTTTAACAATTGATATCTGTTGCAGGCTTATATTTTTTGCAAATTCAAAGACTCTGTCTACCACGGTGTTCCTGGACAGCGCAATTTCATGAAATTCTCTAGTTTTTTCTGGTATTAGACACTCCACTGCTTTTAACATACACTCTTTAACAATGCATCCATCACTGAATGGTTTGGAGTGTTTTGCTAACAAATACGAAATTTTGTAGCATGCTTTGGTGACAGACTGATTGCTTTTCATAAACTTTCTTATTCCTAGCTGCTGGATATGCAAGGTTTCTTTCAAAGACTTTATTTTCTCTGTATAAGAATCGTTTAGCGTTTCCGTGTAAATTGTATTCTTTTGCAGTACTTATCACTGCTTTGCATATCGGACAAGTTATTTTGCCATTCACGTCACTGCAGAAGTATTTTATCTCCCATTCTTCGTTAAATTTTCTTCCTTCATCCGCAATTTTACGCTTTCGATTTGCTAAAGCCATTTCTAGAAATTATCAAAAACATATTTTCACACACAAATTTGCATAACAATCATGCAAGTTCTTCTCCTTCTTCTTCCTTTGCACTGCAACCTCGAGAGATCTCGGCCTGCCATTTCTGGCTTTCTGTGACTTAATTTTACCCGTAGTAAAGTAGTCAGCCTTACGTACGGGGAAGCGGTCTGGATGAGATTTGAACCGGCTGGCCCTGCCGTGTGAAGACCGGCGCCGCTGTCGCCTCGGCCACTTGACCGCACGTTACTTAAGTTACTTAAGTGAAATAAGAAACTAAATGTAACTATCACTTCCAACCAAAACATAAAATTCAGTAAATTGAAGCTATTTTCCATCTCGTATGAACTTGCATCCACAAGAGATAAGCTATGATTAAAATCAGAGACGTTCAAGCCGTTATTTTCGTGTCACTGGTATCACACAAAACAAAAGTACACCTTTAAAATTTTGGGAAAATTTTGACCATGTCGCATGTTTTCCATCATCGGTATCAAAATAGTCAAACTCTCTCGCTCTGTCTACGAAACAAGTAAACCATCTACCAAAGTGAGAAAGCGTAACGATTTTGTTACCGAGGAAGATTGGTGTTACCGCATCCTACGTCGGGATTGTGTGTGGGTGTGTGAGTGTGTGTCAGCCCGTTTCTAGACAGTAGGCTTTAACTCTGTTTACACACATGCAACGAGTGTATCAAAATTTAGGAGCAAAGCAGCATTCAAAATCGAGCATGAAAATTGTTTTGCAGCGTTGTGCCATTTATTCACCTTATAAAAAGTGCTACTGTCGAAAAGTTTGTCACTAAACTTTGATTGTTGTTCTTTTCTGAAAAACTGATTCCACTTAGACAGCTCCACTACGGGCTTGGAATTTTCCATTCACTATTTGAAACACTCTTTAAAGTTAAAAAAAAGGCATTGCATGGATCGAACCACTATAGCGCTACATAGATAAAATGTGCCAGATAATGTGGTGATAGATGCGGTCTTCACATGGCAGGACCCGGGCCGGGGTTCAAGTCTCATCTGTGCAAAGAAAGAAGAAGAAGAAGAAGAATGCGCGTATCCATTTCAAGGTTTAAATCCCTGGAAGGTGTAGCAAAACAAACTTAACGTTGAACAAATTGAAAAGAAGGACCATTTTTGCCTTGATTGCGATATTTTGCAAACTCACATATAGCTTCTACAAGTGCTTTTTTGTCCATATTTCAATTTCGGTTTCGAGCGTCGCCAAATGCTAATGCAATTGCCAAATGTTTACCTTCGAAAAGGGATCGATTTCTTACCTTTCGCTTTCGATATTTTGCACACTCAATTATAGCTCCGACAAGGTAACACTTATAAGTCTGCTTCTTCGTCCCGAATGTGCTATTGGCGTAGCTACCATTACCAATTAAAAAAAAAAACCTGTGCTTATTAATTTTGCGAAGCGAACACTTTCTCACTTCCCACGCCGTTAAATTGTCATTCAGCGTCAAGGCGTTAAATATCGCTCAAGTTTTGGGAAGATCCTTTAGCATCCTTCCTGCGCTCGCTACATAGTATCAATCTTCTAATGCGACCATAAACCTGTTTCATTTGATGGCATTAAGCACTTTTTCGCGCTTATCAAACGATTGGCACTTCGATTCGGTACTCTTCGGCGAGCACCAGGGACAGTTTGGTATAATGCTGTTGCTGTGTCACCCATAAAAATTGATGCGCCCCGTGTGAAGGCATTCAATTAATTTTGTGATAGAATGGACGCTTCGTTTCCGGGATATTTCCTTTTTTTTATTTTCGTTGAACCGGAGCAAAACTGGATTGCGATTTTGGAAGCTGATTAACAAGTAGGAGTATAAGAGAGAGCGAGAGAGACAGGAAAACAGCTAGAGAGAAGGCACCAACTTGTTCCCTGTACGCTGTAAAAGCATGATCAAAAGGCCTGACTTTTCATCCGTCTTACCGGGGCGCGAGACTCATTACAGTTGAAGTCTAAATTGAAACTTATCTTCATCCACCCGCGCTCACCGCGTGGCAGTTTGCTCAGCTCGGTGGATCGTTCATCTCGCTGGAAACGCTTTGATATTCTAATGAGATCAGCCTTTGCTGCTGCACCCGGTAGCTGTTCACAAACACCCCGGGCCGTAGCCTAATCTTTGCTAACTGAGGCCGGGCTCGACAGGGCGGGGCACTTGCGAAATGAGGTTTCGTCGAACGGATTGCGACGGAATGGCTGGCTGGCAAGTGTTTCTGTAATTCCTTCAAACCCCAACCAGGAAGCAGCCCGTGGTCCGCGTGAGACCGTGGTGAGGTCTGGTGGTCCCGAACACACTCAGAAGCACACCCTTGAAAAACAGAATGGAATGGCTCCGCTAACAGCGCTGGACTGGGTCAAACGAGCGCGCTTGCGGGAGCATATTTCGAATTCGGAATGTATTCATGCGAAGAAGATGAATCGCGTGCGCTAATTAATTACCTAATTAAGGGTTAATGAATTAAAGTTTTACTGTCTTCGTCTGTCAGCCTGTAATAGCCGCTAAGAAAGGAGGAAATGGGGAGGTGGCCGAATGTGCGTGATACGGCAATTTGTCCAACTGGCCGAGAATGTCTTCTGCTGCACTTGTCCAACTCGAGCGTCACGTCAGCGGAGGAATGTGTACTTTACCAACAGGGCTCAGCAGCCGGAACACTCCCGGGCACGAGCACGTGCAAAGATCTTGTGTGTTTGTGATTTCTTTCTCTTGTTTTTTGTCGGTCGGTGCGATTTTCCAGGACACCATCTGAGAGATAAAAAGATAATGAGCTATGTGCGTGCGTGCGTGCTTGTTGGTTTATATATATAGATATATATACACTCACAAATCGTTACCAGCTGGCGGAGCAAAGCACATGGCGGCCGGCTCTAATGAACATCACAATATTAAACCACTGGCAGCTTGAGCACAGTGGGCACTTTGCGGGATGGAATTCGAAAATTCAACCTTAAATCTTTGCAGTATATTTGTTATCTTTCCACCAAGCTTGCCTAATTTGACTCCAGGCTAACAATAATAATAGCTAATAAATCCGTTGAAAGTTTTTTAAATTTGACTTCTTACCAAAAGGGGTTTGGAAAGCACTATGGACACTTAATGTATTCTTTCAAATTACGATGAAGTGGATGAATCCATGTCGTGAGTCTTTTGGCGAAAGTATAACACTTACAAAATGGTAGTTATGTAGAAAAGTAGTTATGTTATTATTTGATGATTGTATCACAGGGGCGTAACGTCACGGTCTAGTGCCGTCGTCTGACGTTACGGTCTGGGTCGTCTGGTGCAGCTTCGAGCATCGTTTTGAGTTTTTAAGTGACCTTTGCGCGTAACCCAACATCAATGTTGTTGTTGCTGCTGACCCCAGATCGGTGAAGGTTTGGACGACTTCACAGGATTTGGATTGACTTATAGAAGATGGTCCTCAAAATTTCCACCTCCGAGTCACTGATGGCCCGCTTTAGAGCCATCGTATTGTAGAAAATATACTAGATATAGATTGTAGAAAAATCAGGCTAACGCTTCTCCTTGATTTAGGGTCTTGGCGGTAGCGCAGGACTCTGAGAGTTTTACTTCTACCTTCACGTGATATGTGATGTTGAACTTAAGATTCTACACTACGAGAGATACCTGGCGTCTCCATGGCTTAGGGTTTCTGGTATAACTATACATTTCTACTTAACAAACTATTACAGGGAGAAAATGAATGAAAGGGATTATGAGGTTATTGCAAGACATTTGTTTGTTTACTTTGACACTGAAGCAACAGCAGAATATATTGTTGCCATTTCCGACAGTCCTTAGTCACTATTTGACTCAAAATAAAATAGTCAGAGAGTCTTAGGACAGTTGGCGTATCGGAAATCACGATCATCTTGTGGTTACACGCCTAAAGATCCAGTGGAATCTTAACTCACACGAACAATCAACGAACACTTATCAAATTCGGACAATAAATCTTTCTCAAAAAAATAATCCTGTTGAAAATGTCTCATCTAATCTATAGAAAGGAAAGACGACACAAGGCGCGATTATCTTCAAGACAAATGATCATGAAATAAAAGCCATATATCTTGAAAATATGCATTAAACTCCAATATTCATTTCGAAACGAATCATTCGGAAAATAACTCTATATTAATTTATTCCATCGTTTATCTTCTAAAGCTCCCATAGTGAATTGGAACGTTTTGCCAGTGTCATTTCTGAGCCGTTTATTACCGTTACCGAGCTGTCTCCGGGACGATCTGCTTTACTCAAGCCAGTTCCAATTTACTTGTTACGGTGAGATAGAAATTTGCTATCCAATTTTCGGCCAATTCTGTCATCGTTCGCACAGTTTTAATTATTTCTATCGCTTATTGTTTAACAGATTAAGCGATAACAACGGGCGTACCACTACCGGGCACTATCGCTAGGCTAAGGAATTCGGTTGTCACGGCATTCAACGACGCAACGACCTTCATTTAAATCTCAGCACCATCATCAAGCAAAACGGAACGGAACAGTATATAGGTTGATTGTCAAATTTGCATCATTTCTGCTTTCGTTAAGAATAGAAATGTGCACTATTTGCTGTTCCGTCCCAGGGCGTTCGGGGACGCTACTTGCTCGGTACGTCCCACGAAACCACAAATTGCCTTGAAATGTATCTGCGCCAGCCACAGGCCACTTTGGAGCTGCTTCGTTATTGAGGAATTCCGGCTTAAAAAGTCATTTTATGCAAATGCTCGATTCCGCCGTGCGGTGTGATTCGACGTACGGCGGTTCAGGCTATTCAAGTGGCTGCGTTGTCAGATGCCGGAGCAAGTTTCGCGGAGCGGCGTATGTGATGTCTACCCCGCTCTGCATATCAATGCGTTCCCGGTCTCTGGAGAACGTGTCACATTTATTGGTTGCTGTGGGAGATGCCGCGTTGTTAAACATGATTTGACGCGGCCGCCACTTTGACGATCGTTTGCATGCTGACTGTTGTTTCGGTTGTGGTTGTCGGGATGGATGCTGATGCTCGAGTCGCCTTTCGAGATACAGCCGTTGCTGATAGTAGCCTAATGGAGCCGGAACAGAGTCCGTCATAACTTAACATTTTCGCAGCATAGGGCGACTAGCACATCTTTCGTTTTACAGGGTTCTTCAAATGGCTCAACGCAAAATTATCAGCTCTTAGGTAGGTGGCACGACTTAGTTGTACACGTACAAGTATGTGGAACTTGGAAATCGGGAACGTTTTGTTTTCGATCTATGATCTTTGTTGTATTCCTTACCTAAGTCATTTGATTGAAATATCGTCTGCTAATTTCTTGCAATACAAGCACCAACTTTATCATAAGAGTAACTGGTTTTGCTTTATCTAATGAAAACCCCTGCATTATCCTGCGTGTTGTGTATGGTTCATCGCTATGTATGGTACGGTGGAACAGATCATGGCTGCTTGCCACGCAACTCACATGAGGGACTTATTCTACCTTTCACATTTTTTTTTTGCTGTTGTCGCTGTTGCTTTCTGCGTCCTGCACGCAACATCTATTCAGTCTTCCGGTGATAATGAGTCCCACAGGAACGGTAAAGATTTAGAACGAATGGCCGTAGGCTGGAAAGTGCTGTGAAGGGCTGGTTACCCAGAAAAAGGTTGGTACCATTTACGGTACGCCGTCGTAGACAGTGAAACCACGAGCTGATAGCAATCCTGATATTTAATCACGATCGATAGGAGTTTTTAGGGAGACACACAAGTGAGGTACGATTCAAAATTTTGCTCTTTTATATTCTTGACCGAAAACGATTCTTTCAACACGCCTTCAGGTACGTTGAATTTTCAACCTTCATAATTCAAAAGTTATCATCGGCCAAGAACAAGTTTGATGGAAGGTTTCGTGTGTCAGTTGGTTTAAGCCTGGTTTAACGGCATACACACAATTACAGGCAGACTTTGGGCTGTGAGTCTATTAGTGCAAGTGGTAGTCAGCTTCCATCGCCACTGGCCTGGTAGATGACGACGCCGCTCTTCTACACTCCACGAGGCGAGGCTCTTTGGGGAAGTTTTACTTCTGTTGCTCCCTCGCTTTCTGATGGCCGTCGTCTCTCGGCCATCGATTCGTGCGAAATTGGCAAACGAACGGCACACAATCTCCGCGCGCGCATGGCAGATAGAGATGGGGCTGTCGAGTTGCTACACGGTCACGAACGAAGGCGGTAAGCTTTCCATTAACGACGCGAAAAGTGCTTTCGCTCGACGCGTGTAGGTGTTGCTGCTGTTGCTGACTGGCAACGTTGGCTGGATCTCTCCGGTTGTTTGGCAGCCACGAGGAACCAAGATGCCTTTTCTTCGGCCATCCACTGTTGCTCATTTCAAGCGGCCCGTCGGGTTGGGAAAAATCTCGCTCTCCCTCTCTCAAGTGAGCGGGAGAGAGAAATCGTGGAGTTGGGACGCCGTGGCCGCACGTTGTTGTGTATCCTGCTGTGACGTAGCGCGTAGGATGAAAAACCCGATGTCCTGGCGAACCAAGACAGATGAGAATAAGAAGAAAGAGAGCGAGAGAGAACTCGGTACGGTTGAGCAGATCCCAAACCGGGGGATAGTGTCATACGCCAGCATACCAGATTCGCCATTAGGTCCTTGCCAAGCCAAAGTGACAGTGGGCTCTTTATCCGTCGATATCGAATCGTTTCACGGGATTCCGTACCGTCCAGAAGGTGGTGTGCTATTCTGTTAATGTGTTAGTGGCGGATATATTATCAGTGTCCAAAAACAGGAATTTCTTATCCGCGTGCGTGTGTGTGTGTGTGCATGTGCGTGTGTTTTTTGTTTCTAATAGAAAAAAAATGCGAATTCACTTCACACTCTTGCTCTCGGCCAATCATCGCCACAATCGTACCGACAGTAGCGCCGTGCTTGCCGTATCGGGAGCATTTTGCCGTACTCCACCCTTTTTGCTTGTTTATTGGGAAGCAACGTCCCAGCAAAACGTCATAAAATGTGTGTCACACACAGTCCGGAGTTACCGAATCTCGGGCACGGGTGTTGGTGTGTGAGTGTGTGTGAATGTGTTCCCTCCCATGCCATCCCTCCAGAATCCGAAATTATTACACTAACGTTACACAAATATGAAGCTTTCTTTTTACGACAGTGCGTCCCCGTGTGTATGTGTGGATGTTCGCGAAGTCCAGAGGGCGGCTGTCTGTTTGTGCGGAAACGCTCCCAGTGTAAATGGGGGAAAGCTTTCTAAACGGTAAACGGTTTGCGGACAGATACAACCCGACCAAGAGTTGAGAGAGGCAGCATCCGTGGTAGAGCTGAGTAAACGAACGGTTAAATTATGTACTGCATAAGATTAGGTCAATTTTTGTGCCTGTGGAAAGCGCACATGCCGACCATAATACTTCTTCTTTCGTACACAACTACCACTACTTGCTGCTGCTGCTGCTACTGTTGTCGGCGTTACGTTACTGATACACATACAACTGTTACTACCACCACTACTACTACTATGGTACAGCATCATAACCGATGGTGCTAGTGCTGTCAGCTCCACTTGTCATTCTCGTGGACAGTATGAAGAGTCCTTCACTTCTCGAGTGAAGCATCATTCCAGACGTAGCGTAGCTTTGCAAGCTCCGGACAACCACCGTTCCCCTTCATTCACTAGATTTTCCGCTAGGTGTTGCGCTATCGTTTGCAAATTGTTTCCACAGAGCTGTAAACGATTTCGCGATTATAATAGTGCGGAAAAGAAGGCGGTCGGCGTGTGTGAATAGAGCGCGGATACAGCAGGGTGCTGCTACGGGTAACATCAGAACTTTGTCACTAGACCACGCTCACTAACAAGCAGAAAGTTCCCCATTTCGTTTGATGACTGGTATGTGTGTGTGTGTGGCTCCAGGAAGTCGGTAATGAGAGATTACCATAGTGCATTTTACACATCAAATTTCGTTTACATTTCGAAGTAAAAATAATGAGACGAACTTTCGAAGCAACAGTAGAAGCTTTTTTCGGTGGGCCAAAATCCGTCCAACAGGCAGGATAACGTTTTGCCAGCTTAGTAAGACGACCGTACAAGTCGTTCCAGTAAGCTGTCACACGTATAGTGTGAGGAACAAAAAAAAACCGAAAGATCATTACATTTTTACAACATTTTCCATCAAACATCCACACCAAACTTTCACGGTGGTGATGTTCTTAAGAGATAAACAATTTTCCCGAAGCATGTCATTTTCATCATGGTCCCCATGGTTCTCACATTCCTTGGCTGCAAATGACTTTCTTCGCTTGCAGCCGACCTGAAACGGTCGTAAAAACGTAAACCTCATTCTAGCTCACTGCATCAAGATATCTAGGAAATTGCTCCTCGCTAGCCATCGTTTGCCGTGGAACAGTGCATTCATGTGACAAAGTGGCTTGTGGAGCTCACGAGCGATGGTAGGGAGAAAGTTGTCCCCTCACCCCCCCCCCCTCCTTCTCCCCAAGCTCCATAAACATCGGACACCCTTAAGTCAAACCGTACCGATCTTACAGACACAAACTGGAATGAAGGTCGCACGACAACGGTTGACGGCCACCAGAAGGCCAACCAGGAGCCCAGGGTAAAGGTAGAAGGCTGGAATCCTTGGCAGCCATGTAATGTGCGGCGGGCTAAGGCCAAACCGGGTCAACAAAGCGTTGTGCCCTCCGGGCCGCAAATGCAGAGGCCAAACCGAAATTGCAGAGCTCACGCACGCACGGCTTTCGGTGTGGTTCGCATGGTTCACATGGGCTGTTTTTATAGTGATGTAACCCCAAACGCCATAAGGTGAATGGAAGAAAGTGTGCTGCGAATGACACAGGGTAGTAGAGATACAGCAGGGCGAGGCGAGAAAGAAAAACACTCCTTAAGAGAGGCAGTGCGAGCGAGAAAGTGCGACCAGGGCTGGTGGCCTTCGACGAAAAGGGGGCTGTAAATCAATCGGGGAACTGTGGCTCAAAAAACAATAGCTACGGAACCAAAAAAATCGAAACCGCGAACCCGATAGTCGGCCCGTAGCTGTGGGCGATGCAAAAAACCGGGGCTTCGCTAAATATCAATTTGTATTACTTTTGACAGTTCGTATTTACGATGCTTACGAAACTTCACAAGTAGGGAGCCACCACAGTGAGCTTTTCAACGAGCAAAAAGCCCCAAATCGCTTCGCCGTGGAGGACGAGGTACCCGTCGTTAGACGTGTCGTGAGTGCAATTGCCTTAACGTGGGCTAGGCGAAAAAACGGGTCCTGCCGGTGTAGTAGAGCCACTCGCTCACAGAAGCAAATGGGAAGTCAAAGGAAACAGTAGAGTTGTAATCGCAACCCGGCTGGGGGAGAGAAAATCAAAATGGACGGATGTCCGAATGGGTTAGCACCCGTCGGGAATCAAACGTTAATTATTGATAGCTATCTGCGAACCTGCCTATGTGTGAGGTGAGGGCTTTGCTAACGTGCCGACGTATTTCTTCACTTGCTTGCGATACATGCAAACTACACATACACACAGGCATGTCACTAAACTGCCGTGTCCAATATCGAGCGGTTTTTGCTTTCATTTTACGAAAACTTACACTGCAAGTATGGTAGCCGTTGACGAAAATCAGGATCCACTGCATTCCAGGGTATGTAAATGGACTGGAGCCTCACACGGGATGGGGGAGAATTTGTTCGGTTGTGTTCTGTTCACTTCGCGCATGATTATCATCAGCGCGGTCGGGCTGAAGCTTACCACCAAACTAAGCTGCTGTGTTTTCGATTATCTTTCCCGCATTACTCGGATATTGTCCCTGCAATGACGGGACACAAATTTTTGGTCGCTCCACTACAGTGTGTCACTCCAAGTAATATCGATATTTTCGTCTGACACAGACAGCAAGGACAACTGTCAAAAATGTTCTGTAGGCGTGCGGAGCAACAAATCGGAGTAGGCTCACAGCACAGAACGGCTGATATTTTATGGTGAGATGTTGAAAATCATCCTACTATGATGTGTCGAAAATCGAGTTCCTTTGGCACGAAGCAACGCGCCGAGGCACAAATGGCAAAGGCTTCTTAGAATAATATGCCCACAGCAACGCACACACACATAGAGTGGATCCGAAGCAGCCGACGACTACTGTTGATGAAGGTGGGAAGCCAGTTCGATCGCACCACGTGTAAGGGGGATGATGTTATTTCAGCACATCCTCACCCACGGGCTCCCATTAAGCACTCGGAATTGAGCTCGCGTAAAGTGCTGCCATAGAAACAGGGATGGAAACAAAACGGCTCGCACACGGCAAAGAAGCACACACGGTGTGTAACGCATAAAATCTGCGTTTGCAAACGGCAGCGACAGAGGATGAACGATTCGAACAGAGAGACAAAAAATGTGTAGCTTACAAATAGAACTGGAAGAAAACAAAACACAACGCGCCATTAAGTCACATCGTCAAACACAACTCGGGCCGTTTCTTGCAAAGCATCGAATTAACGTGTGTCCCTATGGCTCCTGCTTGACTTGCACAGGTTGACTCCGGCGGCACAGGTAGGCATGCTTACTTTTCCCGTTCCGGTGTAGACAGAAAATATTGAGTGTACTGTTTCTGTGTGAGTGTGTGTGTGGGTGTGCGCGCGGTTGTGCATGTGTTACTAAAGCTCCCAAAACACATCCATCCGTCACTAGAGTGAAGTGGCATATCATCATCATGGCGCTCAACGGCAGCAGTAAAGGGCGCGCATTGAAGTAAAGTGGCGTAATCGAGGTCTGGAGGATCGATCAGGAATGCATTAGTGTGTCTATTTACCGCTAGTGCCTGCATGTGTCTGTGTGTCCGTGTAACGGGATGTGTGTGTGTGTGTGCAAGTGTGCGAGTGTGCCTATGAGCGGTTCTAGCGGCCAGTGAGTAAAAGAAACAACGAGGTACGGCGCGAATTGGCACAAGCAATGTGATCTACTGCTTCCCGTGTACGATGCGCTCGCTGAATGTGTTAGTCGTATGGTGGTGTGGGCTCACCGTGGGATCTAAAAGCTGTGCAGTGTGACGGCACACCGTGCAACAACGTGGCACCGAGGAAAATTGCATTCTGGCAAAAGCGAGTGAAAAAAGTGCACTGTTGTTACTGAGGCGCTTGGGCACACACGACGAGGTACACGAGGTCCAGCTTCGTCTCGTGTGCTGGCAGTGCAGAGAAGAAAATTGCACCGCTAGAATGCGAGTTGTGCATGCAGTGGTGCAGCAGCGGTGGAGATAGCTGCAATTCATCATCGTTGCACATGGGCGAAATGCGCTCCAGCGAGTTGTATACACCTGATGACGTTATCTTTTGATCACGTTAGGAGGCAAAAAAGCGAAGCGAGCAAAGAAATACCCGGGCTGTGTGGTGGCCGTACCGGGTACGTGAAGACATACGACTGTGCGACGAAACAACGAACGAACCGGCCACCGGCGACGTCCTCGGCACAAATTGAATCAAGGTAAGTGAAGCCGTCCATCCGTCCGTAGCTCATCTGCAATGGTCAGGAACGTGCAGTACGGATAGTACGGATGAATGTTGTTGTTCCGGGGCATTTTTTTGTTTTTTTTTTTTCAATTCTTGCCAGCAGTCCTGGTTTTGCTCCTGAGGGAAAAATGTACTTTCGTTGAACGATAACGTTTGATGGTTACGCTCCGTCTTTCGGCAGGCCGTCTATTTGGGATGCTCACAGCCGATTATGGCCGTGTTTTTTTTTTGTACTGCGTCCATGAGCTGGCTTTCAATATTTCGACGAATGAATGGATAGATGGATGGATGGATGGATAGATAGATGGCCGATCCATCGTGCGCCGTCACGCCGTTTGTTGTGTGTCGATGTTACATCAGCAGATTTCTGGTTACGCCACTGCAGGCTCAAGAACAATATCTTGACAATACCACCGGCAGACATCGGGTAGATAGGAAAGGACGACTCCGTAGTCTTAGTTTCGGTGGCAAATTTAGAGATAAGCCAGTAATAACAGCGTAACGATGTTATCACTTAATTCAATGACGGAGGGAAAAATTTCGTCCAAACTAATGTGCTTTTATCGTTCGACGGCACCGCCCAACAACTTTGTTTCCCAGTTAAGTTGCTGGTCTCAGAAGGTAGATAGCCCCACCAGCAAAGTTGTCGACACATTCACACACACACACACACACACACACACACACACACACACACACACACACAATTTTCGTTTACGAATGCGGGAAGAGGAAGAGCATCTTCAGCAGAGATCGCGGTCCTTCCTTTTTGAGAGGGCCTATTCATTTCTGGTGGCCAAGGACTCTCGACTTCCCGAACGCGCTAGCAGTTGTATCACAAAGCGATTGTAGTCTTTGGGTGGTTGTAGCGAATGGCAACCAACCGGCCGCCACCATCCAACAATAGTTGGAAAAGAATTTGCGACCCAGTCAATTTTGTTGCTGCCGAAGATCCTTGAAAAATAAAACCCAAACGAACCGAATTCTTCGCTTTCCCCAAATTTTCCACAACTCTTATTACAGGACCTTTGCATTGGGGTCCAGATTTTTAACGGCGTCTTTGTCGTCGTATTCTTTACTCCATTTTGTCGGTACCGGTGGTACGGAAACTGTGGGCCGTATCATTCCGAGATTCGATGTGCGAAATGTCGTTCAGCTTTGGTGGCCGCCAAAGCGCTGCCTCTTTCCGAAGGATACGATGATGGTGGTGGTATGAGCCAAGGATTTGCTTTGCTTTATGGTGTAGTCCCAGCAGCAATTACCCATAACCTATGGCATAGTGCTTGCCAGCGGATGAACGACGGTTACCACTAAACCACAGCTCTGTTTTCCTTTCGAGACCACTCTTACGCCACGGTCGCCGCAATCTTACGCAAACGTCACCGGGCTGCCATAGGATGTGTGTGTGCGTAACTAAGCACAGTCAACAAAAAATGGTGTTTATTAACCCTTAATTTGATTACAGTGCTTATTATTGGATCGTTCTCGGCGCAGTTGCTTTGTGCAGCGTGCGTACGATCTTTGGGGCGTTTGGTGTGTGCTATGGCACCAAAAATTATATCAGTCTTTAAGCTTTTATGCTGTTGCGATGGTGCCGTTCACGTTTGGATTGGTTTGTGTGGAATGCTGGAACGTTGCTGTAGTTCTTTCTAGCTACATTTGCACAATACGTGAACACATTAAAGTGCGTTCCAATGCTTGATAGAATGATTTTTCGAAGAATGAGATTCAAGAGCAAAATCTTGTGAAGTACGACCCTTTATTATATTCGATGGACTGGCGAGAATGGGGGTGAAATGCCACGCGTCAGGAATGTTTGATTAATGCGCAAGCTTTCGCGATTGAATGTAATTTCATTACCTACTAGCTTCCAAT
Organism: Anopheles stephensi; assembly: GCF_013141755.1. Lineage (NCBI taxonomy): Eukaryota > Metazoa > Arthropoda > Insecta > Diptera > Culicidae > Anopheles > Anopheles stephensi. The sequence continues at coordinate 43,182,386 of NC_050202.1, forward strand.
TATCCACACATACACATGCACACCCCCAACGGGTATCGAGAAGCTCCAAGCATTGTGTCTTGAGTTGTGATTGGTTCGTGCGGTGAACGCAAACTGTCCGCTCTCTTTGAAGCGAGCCGGGGACTTTGAGGTGAAAATTGGTATTGGTTTGGTGGTGGTGCAGTGTTTGGGTTGAGAAGTGGTTTAATTAACTCAAAATTCAAACGAACATCTTTTGGGCTACCGTCGACCGCCACCGAGAGAAGCCCACCGCCACACGATGGAGGCGCCCGGTAGTTTATGTGATGTGAAATCAACATGCAAATGGAAGGAAATGTTTCATTTCTAACTGACTGACAACTGGCAATTTGCCGAGGGCGTGTAATATTATTTCACGGAAATACAATCTACTATCTCATTGCCAATGCAATGTAAGGCAACGCCGGCCGAAATTTAAATGCAAATGTGAAACGTCAACTGTTGATTTAGTACAACCGCTTGCTTTTAAGGCGAGCATTCGTGGACTGTAGGAACGGTTAAATGAATTGTTGTCAAGAATCATTTTTAAAGTTTTGGTTTTTGAAGGTGTTCATCGCGTAGAGCTAGAAGCTATTATGCAAATGTGATTGATGCGTGTAAAATAAGCGCTTGCCTTCTACTTGGGACGAAGTCTTAAAACTGGCACCCAGAAACATTGGAAAATGTGCAAATCAAAATGTAAAAAAGTATAATGTTTATTTTTTTTAATTATACTATACTGATGAGTTATTACATGTGTCAAGCCTCCTTATATTTCATCAAACAAAAGTTCAGTTTTTTCGTGTGCTGACGTAAAAAATATTCTGTTGTATGCTGTATTTTATCAGCCTTCACTAGTAGTGAATGTTTGTACTGATACCTCTAATAGGTATACATTTAACACCTTCGTCTGCCAATCAAAAATCTCGAGCTTTCTGGCCAACGCATAAACACCATCGTTCTATTTGGGCCTCCTCTGTCCATGTGAACGTTCTAAAATGAATCTATGCGTTGGGTCATCCGGTGCCATTCTCATGACATGGCTAGCACTCCTGACGAGTCTAACTCGCTACACGATGATGAGACTAAACAGCTCGTAGATATCAAATAAGAATGATATCAGTTTTTATGTAGCTACCGCATCAGAAAGTTTAATGAACTCCACATTAAGTAGATTCATTAAATTGTTTCTTGTTGTCTCCTGGTTTCTACGTAAAGAATTATAGCACAAACCTATAACTGCAGTTGTTTGCTACGTCAAACCATGTGTCAGAGATTTTCATGATAGCTAAAACATTTTTCTTAATCTTTACCACCAACAAACTCAATTTAATGTTTGGATATCGTAACCAATTGTTGAAATTACGCCCGGTATAATCCGTAGTCTTGTTGTTGTGGTTGATTTTTTTTCTTCTTAATTGTAATTTTACCGTTAGCTCAATAACCCTCGATGATGACTGAATGGTCTGATGGGAGAAGAAGACTCCTTATATCAACCGGCTTCACGTCAAGTGTCATTCAGTCAAGCCTTCGATATTGAGCACGATATTCATAGCAAGCGACGTAATTGAGTTCGGTGCTGTTTGTACGGTGTAAAAAAAGTAAAGCCCTTGAAGGAGGAAGCACAAGAAGCAGAAAAGTTCAATATCATCCCATTGAATATATTACCAGTTCTGCTTTGCTACGGACACAGACTTAGCCTGATCAAATTATTGCGTGGCGTAAATTGGTTTATTTATCAACATCAAATTCATGGGCACATAAGACTGCCGTTGATGTGCAGCATAAATGTGTAGAGAATTTAAAACTGATCGGCTCAAATCAAATAGTTATGTTATGGAGAGGAAGGTACATGATTGTTTTGAAGGCAAGAATAGAAAACAACAAAGTGACTTGCAAGAGTTTGTCGAGATTATTTCAGCGGATAGTTGGCAATTTAATTTTTTCAACTCGAAGTACGAGTAACAATACTGTTAAACTGTCAAGTCGTGGATGTCTCATATATCTTACATGTGATGTATTGTGATATAATAAATAATAATTTCATTTGTAACAAGTACAAATTTCAACCCAACCAAAACAACCAACAAACATTGAACTGTAATTCATAAAATGTGAAGACATTTTTTTATTGTTTGGGCTTTGGGTCTATGAGACCTCATTCACCTCTAAAAGAAAAGACAATGATGGCATAATATACAAAACAAACATTTTCTCAACTCTTTTCCACATTGTACATTAATTATATTTTCATGCTACTCATCTCTTTGCTACGTTCCATTCATGTTCGTTCGATGGTACTACCTCCAGGCACAAGAACGACAACATTTCTCATCCATTAAAACAAAGTAAATACCAAGGAATATCATTACAAACGGGAATGAGTTTGAAATTACATTTGCTCTTTTAAACATCACATCCACCTGCGTGCCGGTACATCTCAACGATGCGGTAGCGAAAAGCGAGACAATGTGCCTGAGCATATCTGCAGATGACAATTTTATGGCCTAGCAAAACTGTCCGTCCAAAAAAAAAACACACTCACAAAGAAGACCTCTCGCGGTTTAAGTCCGTTGATAGCCCGCTGGTGGAAAATAAAGGGACGGGCACAACTGAAAGGTAGAGAAATAAAACCCCAAATCACTTGCAAAAGCATCATCACTGTGAAGCGGCTCAGGTATACGTGAGTATCTCCATGTGACGTGATTTTACGCTTTTGTGGCACTCGCGCAGCAACCTACAACCATTCTTCAGCTCCACCAAATGTCGTAGGTTCGACAGAGTTTTTTTTTTCTTCTTCTAATCACTAAATCTCGAAACCTTTGCACGTGCTCAGGTTTGCACATTCGATGGTGCGATACCACCCAGGTGGTGCTGCTGGTGGCACCATGACCATCATTCTTTCCTTTCACCTTTGCCGCCAGCCGACCAGCACGGAAAAAGGGACTAAATTTGGTGAGCGCAAAAAAATCGCATCTCACTTCCATCGGCCTATCCCCGGTACTAACACTTATTAAGCGAGTTTTCTAAAGCCTCCGTTGTGTTTGTACAGAACGGTGTGTATAACACACGCATACACACACGCACGAGACCGGGTCGTATTCGGTTTTTCCATTTCTATTACGATTTCGGTGCGGCGATAAGCGCGTAGAAATTAAAACACGTTCTTCCGACTGTTCCGTTCGAATCCCTTTTGGTGCTTTGAGTGTGTGTATGCGTGTGTGATTTTTGTCACTTGTACTCTACCACACTTCACTGGTTCAATGTGTCAATGGGAGGCGGGGGTGGGGAAGGCAGGGAACGGCCATATGAAAGCGACAAAAATCCATTTTGTGTTTGCCTTTGCACCGATGCTGTGTGTTTCCGTTTCCGGTTCCGTTTCGACATTTTTCAGCCGAGCCGATGTTAATCGTCCCTTCCTATGGGCGTCAGATCCGGCCTAGGACTTCGCTTACCCAACCGTCTCCACTGTCTCTCATTCCATCGCTCTTTCCCACTCTCTCTCACCATTCATGTGATAGACAGTGTAAGAAAGTAAGCCCTAGAATCGGCAGTCGCTGGTCGTACGTATTACAAAAGCTCGAGCTCTTAGAAAACAAGGGAAAGATGAAATGCGACCGAAACAAAACAACTCTGGAGAAATTGAAAGCATCATGATCCGATCGTTACCGGTTGGTGTGTGGATACATTAACGCACACACACACACACACACACACACACACACACACACACACACACACACACACACACACACACTTTGGCAATAGCATTTGCCCCATTTTTGTGTCGTGGTAAATCTCTCCTCCATGTATTTGAAAAAAAAAAACAAAAACAGAAAAACAATAACAGCAAAAACACGCGCCCACATCTACTTTACATATGCCTGCGTGCATGCAACCATACTTCTTACACATATGCGAATGAACGAGTAAAGCAGAAGGAAGGATAAGAACCTAATGATAACATCAATACAACACCGTGCACAGTGGGTTGCGTAGAACAAATATTGGGATAAAATTATTTTCTTGTGCTTTTCCACTTATTATGACACCATATCGGATATTTAATATTCAATATGAGTACACTAATGTGTTTCTGAATTATCTCACGGGGAGTACACTCTCTTGAAAGTTTCATTGTGTGTTGTTATTCAAACGAATGTTTTTCATTTTTTGAAATTAGTGTAAATTCTATATTGTTACTGGAGTTTTACTGTGTTATTAAAAATATCAAATGTAACCAGTTGTAATTTTTTTTCTTTTTGCGTTCGTTAACATTTGACCTCGATATTCTTCCTCTTTACTTTACTACCCTCAACTACTTACACTTGTCTCATCTTCAAATAAGATTTATAAAACATTAGAAAGTAAAACTAAAACTTCTGAATCTAGGATATGTGTTTTAAGTGCATTTTTTAATTTACTAATGACAGTCTACTAATTACTGACCGAAGTTAGCTTTTAACTTTTCATAGTTTTTTAGTTTTAGTTTTTCTAGCAGAAGCCTTTATTTACTCCAATGTTAGATTTATAATGGAGGCGCCTGGTACTTTTCTTTACTCCTGTTTGACAAATCGTTTAAGAAATTAAAAAGGTGCGTAAGGGAAAAAGGTTCTTCACAAAATGTTAAAATGAAAATAAGATGGTAAAATTATCTTCTGATGATTTGCTGTCAAATCATTTGACAAGAATATGTTTAATTTGTATGGACATAGTTACAACTTTTGCCATACTTGAGTTATTCTTTTATCTCAAATATTCTACAATATTTCTTAAATTCATTAACATTTTATGTTTTATAATCCAATTTTCTATATTTTAAATATAATACTCAGACGACAGGTCTGAGTAAAAATACTAAATCAATGAAATATCAAAATTCATTTAACAAACCTTTCTCACGGCAGTTACCCACTGTGCAATTGAGACGCAAAACGAAACGCTTTCGTACAAGGTGCACAAGATGTACGATGAAGTGAATAAGACCATTTCTTACGTATACGCAAACGTATCGTTGATAACAGCCACACTAATGGCATGTGTGAGTATGTGTAGAGTGTAGACGGTGTATAGTTGAGTGCGGAAAGGAGAAATGTTGCGAATTACCAAACCAAGAGCCAAGCACACACACACAAGCGAAAAGGAAGGAAGCAAGCTAGGCTAGCATCCACCAACCATTACGAGCGCGATTCATCGCAGTGAAGATAAAAATGGGTTTTGATTCATAAGCTCCCCCAGGGGTAAATTAATCTTCCACCGCGAACATTGCCAGCATTATTGTTAGATGCCGTCCGCCACATGAGTAACGGGGACCCGGGGAACCGGTTCTACCCATGGCCATAGCTAGAATGGATAAAGTTTTCCGTTTTCGGCGTGGAGAATGTTAAGCCTTTGTTCAATATTGAACCTGCTTCCGGCTTTCGCCGTGCAAACAAACAAACAAACAAACCAAGCTCTAGCAGCGTCTGCTTCTGTTCTGCACAGGAGACGGTCCCAGTTCCCAGTCGGAAAGACGGTTCCAGTACCAGTGCCTGCTGGCTTGACGATGGATGGCACTATCCGACAGAATTTCATTCCATTTTATTTCATTTTTATTCTCACCATTCACGTTCAAGGCCCGGCCAAGGCGGAACGAAAAATGCATAAAAGGAGTCGAAGACCGAGAGTCCTTCCATCACCCGGCGATCAGGCTCATCCGATCCGCTTAAGATCACGCTCCGTGCCGGGCCGGAGATAGAGAGACAAAAACAGATAGGTCGGTTCGTTCGTTGGTTGGTTGGTTGGAAATTAAATTGATTCCCAAAGAAGCCACATGGAATTAATTTACATACTTAATGTGCGCCTCACGAACATGTCCGGGCTCTGGGTTTGAGGGGTGAAAAAGGGATCCTTTCGTCCCGAGACTCGTTCCCATCGCTTTCCCCATCGTTGATCCTCATCCCGTCCCGTTCTGTGTGGGGTGAAAATTTAAACACCCCCAAACGCGTCCGGAGCGTAATGAAACGTAACGAGCCGCACGCGTTCCATCCATCCCGGAAGCCATCGTACAGCTCTGGCAGCGGTGGAGCAACTTTGTGTGGACGTGGGATTATGATGGAGGAACCACTTGATGAAACAAATGAAAGCTGCCTCGGTGGTCTCCCAGGCCAGAAAAGGCCAGCTTTCCAGTTCTGCAGTAACTAATTTTGACTACATTTCGAATGTATGAGTGGTTGCGTACGTGTGCGGAAGGTTAGTAGGCAGTTCGGATCGAGGTGGCGAGTGGGTAAAGTGGGTAGGATAGAACAGGACGCGGTTAAAATTTAACTATTTCTCCCACTCAACTAAACGGTGGTAAGGTAATACCCAGGTCGTACCCAGGATTTCGGTACGACCGGCCGAGTACTTCCATCTGCCCGTTCCGTTTTCCCCAGTCTGTCAGGTTAGATTAATCTTCGTGGAGTGAGGAACAGGTGAGTGCAGGAATTATCCGTTTCTCCATATCCATCTACTAATAATGGTTTTGTGCCGGAAATTTTCCACTCCCTCACTCGTTCCGTGCAGCGAAAGGAAGTTCTAGTACTACTTGGTTTTGTTACAATACATTTGCCCTTACCCGTGTACATCATGGCACACACACAATCCATCATAAAGCGCAACACATCTGGGGCACACCGGAATGCTGGCAGATTGGGTGTAGTCACACACTGCCAGCACAATGTCGGGCACCGAGCACACCTTCACTTGCGTCATATTCACAACGCCCAACAGGTGCTGAAGTTGGCTAAAGTTGCTAAACGGTAGGGAACGAAATCGAATCATTCCAAAAATGCCAAGGCTGGCGTGCGTCGCAGGCGGCGAGGCGAAAAACGGGGAAAGGATTGCTGCGCGCACACAGACCGGACGACGTAATGATGATGGTTTTGTGTTTACCCGGAATGAGATGATATTATCTTAAATTTCAATTACTTTCATTCGCTGGCAATGTGACGGCAAACGGTACGGTTGCGTTCTTTCATACTGGTTAAAGGTTTAAAATTCCAACTCGCAACAATTGGCACAGCTTCGCGCTTGCTACTTCTAACATCTAACTGGGACTTGTATTTGGAACGCTTTTTCCCCGGCGCTGGTACATTGGTCCATTTTCATCCCTTATCACTTTTGGCTGTCAGGTGCCTGGAAGTTGGGCGACCGACTAGCCGAAGGCAACGATTGGCTGACACTGCCGGCCCACTCGAGCCTCCACGTTGCATTCTTTCTTCCACGGTCGCAAGTAGATACATCCACCATGCGTCATAATAATTAATTTTCCACCTAGCTTCCGTTCCAAACCCGGTTCTTGGTGCGAACCAGCTCGTTGGGGGTGACGCTGATTGACATTAGAATAGAATGGACGAGGTTGGAAAGAGCGAAGCGACACGAAAAGGCAAGACGTTCCGTTTGGCCGTCCTCAAGACCGGTTCTGGACACCACTGGTACCTATCAATTCACTCCTCCACCCGTGCCCAATAGTACAAACTGAAAAGTCGAGTGCCAAAAGCAGACCGCACTGATTGCAAACAGCGCCTTAGTCAAACGCGGTGAACAATAAATTGTATGCAAAGAAAGTTACTCCCACGAACCGTACTGTGGTGCGCTACCCCAAAAAAGGACGGGTTTTCGAAGGATAAAAGGACTAGACTGGCAGCGGACAGCGGGTTCTGGGTTTATTTTTCACCTCGGTCAATAAATTATATAATTAAGAATGCCAACGTTTACAATGCAAATGGCCCTTTAACTGTTCATTTACGGTGATAATATGGTAGTTACCGGTAGTTTAAATTCTAAATCGGTTGGATTTGTTTACCTAGCGGTGTGGTTGGTGTAGTAAAATGGGCGTTGTTTAACACTAATTATATTACTAGCTGTAATTCCTTACAAGACTATTTATGCGCTTTTAATTGAGTGCGTGCGAGGCACAAATATTGGCACAATATTCGTAAAATAAAGTTCGTTAATATGTTTTATGATACAGGATTATTTTATTTTATTAAAACTCTTCCGGGCTGTCATAACCAAAGCAATCATTCTTCTTCTTCTTCTGTGGCACTACAACCTCGAGAGGTCTCGGCCTGCCATTTCTGGCTTTCTGTGACTTAATTTTACCCGTAGAAAAGTAGTCAGCCTTTCGTACGGGGAGGCGGTCTGGATGGGATTTGAACCCCGGCCCTGCCGTGGGAAGACCGGCGCCGCTGTCGCCTCGGCCACCGGACCGCCCCAATTTGCATACTGGCAATCATTACTGGCTTTCAATTTGCATACATTCCCGTACGTGCAGAGTGTCTGAGAAAGAGTGACATAAATTTGCACTTATCGCTAACGACACCGATTCGCATATTATTATTTTACCGCTTCAAAATGCTTGTCGCCACAATGATAATCTAAGAACATGATTTGTACATTAAAAGTATCATTACGTTGAAGCATTGCTGCATTTTGCAATGGGCATGCTTACAGCTACGAAAAAAGTTGGCCAAAAATTGTGTAAATGCTACAGGAAAAAACATGCGCAATAGTAATCATGCCTTGTATCTGAGCATCTATTGTGAACGTGGGTTGTTTTTGAATAACTTGTTGATTTGTCTTAACTCTTCTATTTAATTGATCTTTTACTAAGGGGTCACTAAGTAAGAATTTTTTTACAATCAAAATTGGTAAACAAAATAAGTTATAATTTCTGTTTCCGGCGTTAAGTCCTTATTGAAAGACGGCTTTACAAAACAATGAATTAAACTCATCTCAAACTGATGATTTTTGCCAATATAAGAGTTAGTTAAATAGGATAGTGATGCATATGTGTTTAAAAACAAGATTTGTATAGGTCAATGGAGTAGCCTTTATCTTTGCCAAAAGGTATAGCCTAAGAGGATAGACTTCGAAGCTCTGTACAAAGGACCTCGCCTTAGGGGCCTTGTTCAAGAGTCTATGATATGAAAAGGCATCGGTGACAAATATGAGATGCTGGTGCTCAAATATATTCGCCCTGGCCGAAAACTGGTGAAGTTGAATGCTTCTATAGGCTTTACTTCTGATAAAGGCGAGGCGGCCCGGTGGCTGAGGCGACCACGGCGTCGGCCTTCATACGGCGAACCGGGGTTCAAATCCTTTCCAGGCTGTTCTCCCGTAGTGAGGACTGACTACCCAAATACGTGGTATTATTCAGTCTAGTAGACCAGAAATGGCAGGCTTGACATAAGCGATCATTAGGCCAAGAAGAGAGAGAGAGAGAGCCTTTACTGCAGAAGTCACAGGACTCTTAAGTCCGTTGATCAAAAACGTTCATTAATATAGTGATTATTGAATATTAGTGGTTTAACCACTTGATCTGCCCTGTTAATCGATAAATATCAATCCACACATCTGTAGGCTTTTATCATATTGCAACACACCTCACTTTGCTTAACTGGCATCCATTATTGATTATTCAGCATTACTGGAGTGTAAATGGACCCGAAACTGTGGATTGAAACAGTTCTCATTCCTCAGTCAAAAGTATATTTTTTGTAACTACATTAATTGCGCTTCTGCTCAAAAGTACAGGATAGAGGAGAACAAATCCAATTGTGGAGTTTTTTATCCATTGATACAGCTGATTTTTTCTGTTGCGACCAATGACTGAAAAAAGGATCCAGCGCCTGTCAGTAAAACCCAGATTAAAACTTTACATCACACAATTCATACTCACATAGTAATATGGTGCTAGTTTCACGTAACCCATATCAACAGTAACTCCCATGCGCGGTTATTTCCATAGGTCCTTAATTGTGCGTATTTTAAAATATACGACCGAAACAAATAAATTTTAATGAGCTGGTTTTACACTTGACCCTTTGTTGGTTGAGCTTGGGTTGGGCATTATATTCCCCAAAGTTCGAATAATCAGTCCCACGTATCCGGGACATGATCCGGTAGAGAGTTGAACCCAGATCAAGCCGTATTGATGAGTCGTTGAGTTTATCAAATTCCGCTATTCAACCCGTCTAAGATAAATAATGTAACCCTTGCAGAATAAGCTTATTGCATCCTAACATTGACGATGTTATGAAAACTCTGTTCTGCAAAAGAAAATCAGATGTAATATTACTGTGCAAATTGTTGTGTTACAAACAAACAACCAACCGTTGTGTGTACATTTTTCAAAATATTTGCATTTGCCTGTAATGACTAGAACAAATATCATCAATTTGCTAGAATTTAAGGGGATTTATTATTTCATGTCCCTTTACACAACGACAACAATCACGGTACACGGCCACACACATGAGTACGCGAAAGATTTCATTCGAAACAGAGCCGGATGAGGGCGTGAACAGGATGGTGCACCGAATACACAAAACCTCCGTGTAACCTCAGGAGTGTTGATCCTCACTCGTTGTCGTTGTCGAGAGCTTGATTTCCCTAGGACCTGCCCAATCTATGCCATGTACACAAACACTCACCTTTCGTTCCAGTGTTGTTTTTGGGCCAAACCCCGACCACGCTTTCATCTCCCACCACGAGGTTCCACAGCTCGCGTAGTTCTGGTTTTGGTGCAAAGTGGCTGGTCGGACAGCGTCAGAACAGGGCGCTTAATCGTGGTACGCGCTTCAAATCGGACGGTTCGAAACGGGCTGTTGAAATGCCTCTTTCTTTTGCTCTTCACCACACACACACACGCTCACATTTTGCACGTGATCGACGAAAGGTTGATTGGAGGATGGGTTAGTAATTGGTGAACGCACACAGACAGGCGTGCTCATATGATGCTGCGAAGCGACAAAGCAACAAATTTGCTTCGTTAATTTTGTTTCCCATCGAAAATGGTCGATTAACAGGGACTTCCTAGAATTAGTGCAAAACTTTGAAAGCTTTATAGAGAGGGTCGACCCCAAACATGGGTGGGTACGAAAAGCGGTCGGAAGATATCGGATGGATGGCATGCGGACCCGCTCGAAGGGAAACACCCATCTATACGGTTTATTTTAGCGTGAAGCTCGCTCGCACGGGACGGCAACCCGTGGTGGTCCGGAGGAAAGTCAACGACAACAGATGAGACATTTTCTCACCGAATCTCCAGCCTCGGTTGAATGCTCCGAGCTGTGTGGTGGTTTTTCCCATCCTGTATAAGGGCACACACATGCGCCCCAGCCGCAGCAGCTAACGCCACGTACGTGCCAACGGGGAACCGGGATTCGGCGTTCTATGCACGTCAGATAGCCCGGTTTTACTCCGACACATACACCGAACAAAAGTTTCGATTTAGAAAGAATTCTTAATGAGGCATACAACACCGCTCGTAAACATCTAGCGGTGACTTTTCAGCCACTCACCGACCGAACCCCGCTTTCGGCCGGAGGTGGATAAATGCGCGGGAAAAGCATCGCTGTACTGAATTTGTTTTACGGCGGTACAGTGTAACAAGTGTAGAAATTATAAGCTACAACGCCCGAGAGCACGGGAGGGTCGATGCCAAGCATCTCTCATTAGTAAAATGAAGAAACTCTGACAGTGTGGGCAACACGACGCGAGTTTACGATTTTCATTCTCTTAACACATGGAAACAACTGCACTTCTCCCCCACGACCAACTGCTTCTAATAACAATCTATTCACGCTCGGTGATGAATTATGTAGCATCGCCTTACGGTAGGTACCGCACCCGCAGGGCACACCGTGGACTGGATGAATTCGAGAGCTGGTAGTAGTAGTCGTATAATTGATTCATACCGAGCACAGTGCACAGTAACCTAAGCCGACAGAAATTGTCGCTCAATGAGTCGCTACCTTTGCCTCGCGAGATGAAGAGATCTGCGGGCCTTGCTGGCGTGCGGCTTGTGCCGTCAGGCATCGGCACATGATTGCATCGTTGGCATTGATGGATCCATCCTGGTGAAGAACACGTGTTCTGACTTGTATATTATGGAGGAAATATTAATGCCGGTGAGAGCTTTTATCTGGAATGTTCTTTTGCTTCCTCCCCCCAGGATTCTGACTATCGGGCAGCCATCGAATCGACCCGTGTGCAGAAGGAAACTAGCGGAAGCTACGCTATTATTCATTGCGATTCATTCCACTCAAGCGGCAGCATTCGTTCCAACGTTCCATTTGGCCTCTGCTCTGCTCGCTGTAATACCAACGCTGGGCGCTCTAGTTCCAGTTCTGTTTTTTTTTTTACATCTCCGGAGTCGGATGTTAGAGGGCGAAACGATGCTGAGATGCTCGACCCTATTTGCTGTCCGTATGCTTTGCGATCTCAAAAAACGGGAGGCCAGCAGAAGAAACACACGCATGTGGTTGGCACCCGTGTGGAGGGGTAAAAATCAACTTAGTGCGGAACAAATAAAGGCTGCACCACATCCAGTGTCTGCTCCTCCGACGCGCTTGACGTGCGTGGATGCTAAAAGTTCCCTAAATGGAGAAAAGCGCTTGTTAAAGTTCTTGAACTTTCCGGCCGTTTACTGGCCCTTCCGCTCGAAAGGCGGGCGAGTAAAGTGGTTGGTGTTTGTCCAGCAGAAGCAGCAGCAGCAGCAGCAGCTTCGGAAGAAGGACAGCAATTATCGATCCGTCCCCCGCGCACTAATGGACAACGCGGTACCCGCTACGGTCGGTAGCGGACGGAGGCCCGCACGGCCGATAAAGCAGTTAGCTGCGGGTCAAACCGCAAAACTATTCAACTTCGTTGATCGCAAATTAGAAATGATTACCCCAAATTTGGACCACTTTCCCCCTCGAGGATGGCGTTACGTGGGCGTTAGTTCCGGCTCGGATTCGAGGACACATGCCAAGAGGGGGCGGTTGGAGGGGAGGGGTGACTGAGACGGTTGGACACATACAGCTCCTAGGCTGGATTAGTACTGTGACCGGCATCGACCGACCACACCGGTCACAAACGCACAGACACGGAATCGTAGTCGTTTAGATCTTACGAAGTTAGTTTTAATAAAGGCTAGGAACAAGGCAATTCTCGGGCACGACGACTGGCAATCAAACCACTAACTCAATTTCCAGCCAACACTAGCACCGGGCCCAATCTTCCTAGGCGTTGCTTCCCTGCGATTGAGATTCGGCACTGTTTGATCGGTTTCTAGCAGCAAGCAGGCACATAGTGAGATCGTTTTATATTTTTAGTCACCCTCCATCTCTTTCACTCTCTGATTCTCTCTTTATTTTCCACTTGTTTGTTCTCCATTCAAAGCGAATATTAGCAGGAACCTTCGACCCGGACCCGGTTTTCGGAACGGTCAGAATTTCCCGAGGGAAAATAACCTTAAATACTTTCGTCGGTGTTTTTTTGGAGAGGTTTTGTTTCGAATGCTTTCTACATCCTTTACTGACCCGCATTGCTAAGGATTTCTTCAATTCATTTGAATCACTCTTTGCCACTTTTTGCACTCCTTTTAATTCCTTGTTCCCTGTTCTTCAGTGTCCCATCCGCATCTCTCGCTCTTGGTATGGCTTTATAGATATTGTTCCATTTTTGCTAAACCGATTGCTTACGTCACACGTTTGCTTGCACTTTGGCCAATGCTGTTGCTTTTATTGTGGCCTCGTTTCAATGTGGTACACATATAAACACACACATATATACTCGTTGGTAAAAACCATTCTCATCTCAGAGCGCGCACCGGGTCTGAAAACTCCAAATCACTCCACACAGCCCTGATTTCATTGGGTTTTCGCATACACTCTTTTTTCTACCTCGTTACATCCACATCCGCAACCTGGTTAGGCCACATCCGATACTACCCGGTACTTAACAGCAGCAGCAGCACCGGGGCCACATTCGTTTCAGCTGCTGCACTGCAAGAGATACGTAAGCGGGTAGGTAAATGTACCCTTTCAATCCATCTCTCCTTCGACCTACCGGCCTGCCGCCGGCCAACCCTTACATGCCCGTTCGGTTCTGGTGGTGGTGCCCGGACTTCTAACCATTTCTTCCTGTTTTTTTTTGTGCCAGCTTTTCCCCTTCGGAAGTGGTAACGCGTTTGTGTGTGGCGTGGTGTGTGGTTATGGAAGCAGCGGTTCTGTCTGCATTTATCTTCATTTTCAATTCCAACTCTGACGAAGTCGAATTATTACGCTCATGAATATTTAAGCAGAAGCATAAGAATTGCTCCTCACATCCTGTACCGACGAGCAAGCAGGAGCTGCAAATATAGCAACAACAACAACAAAAACACAGCACGCACGACCCCACACACCAGGAGCAATGGAGCTGACGGCGGTAACACGTACACTACCGGTGGCGCTTTTTTCCGCTCGATATAAACAACCTGCGTTTCACCGGGCACCTGCACCTGGCCAGGTCCGGTTCGCAACCCATCCATTCAATCTCAAACCGTCAATTTATCCACCAGGCTTCTCAGCCATTGCTCAACAATTTCGGTTTAGTGTTCGTCTCTTTCTTTCCACGCTGCAGCGCGGCGCGAAGGCTGGAAAATCTTTTTCACTTTATGTCTTTCCCTGTCTTCCGCACACACCTGCCCACACGCGTGCCCAGAATAGAAGGTGGAGGAGAAAAAGTTTGTCTTTTGCTAGTCCCGTGCCCTGCCCTGGGCACAGGGAAAAACCGTGGCCTCTTTGGTGGAATAACAGCCTTTAATAAGACGAAACCTAAGCTTTTCGCGAAGATGTGCCTAGATCGGATGAGGCCACAGGGGGAGTGGGTATGTGGGCATCGCATCCTTGGCATATCCGTGCACACTCCACATCTTTGGCACAAGTTGGCAGCTTCCCAGAAGCTGAGAGATCTTAAGACGTTATGTAAAAACGTGCCCCACCGCGTGGTGGTGAATGCGATGAGTAGTAGCAGAAGCAGCATCACCAGCGTCAGCAGCAAGGTGCTCGTTTGTGCCGGGAAATATTTCATGCAACTCTGGCCTCGGTTCGTCTGTTTTATATAAGAAGTAGTGTTATGATTACCATTATTACTATTTTTATCATTACTCCTCCGTTTACCCCGTTTACCCGACGCACAAGGCACCTCGAGCGCATTGCATTTGCTCCAAGAACATTGCGGGAGAATAAGGTCATCAAAACTACGAGCTTGGCCTGCGAGCAGTACCACTACTCACAGTACCACCATAACGGCAATCATCTTCTACCTTAAGGACCTCCATTCCATTTGCTGCTGCGCACGCCACGACCACCTTCCATCACTGGCGGCATTCTTGCACTTGCCAAGCAGAGCAATTCTTCCTTCATTTTCGCTGTATCATGGGGTTGTTTTTTTTCTGTCTCTTTCTCCCCGCCGACCGACCGGAGGGCGGCACGTTCCTACTCCTAACTGAATTATTCCACCCGAAGTGAGTGCTTCGGCCCATGGTGAAGGTAATGATATTTCATATTCACGATTGCTACACGATTTCCATACCGATAGTCGTGGGAGTTTCGTGGCTAGAGCAGGCGCACCCAACATGGGCCGAGCATCGAGCCAATTGAATTTGCGTGGGGAGGAAGTTAGCAGCGGGAGAGGCGAGAGGACATCGAATCCCATCAGAATAAGCACCCTCTAGGAAGCGAGATTCAAAGCTGCAGGAAGGCACGAGCCAACCAGCCGCAGCAAGCCAAGATAAGCCAAACGGTCCCAGAAGATGCGTCGTCCTGTGAAGATGATGCGCAGTAAAGGTGTGTAGCAGAGAGATTGGCGTATCAATTTTCTGGATCATTTACTTACCCACCCGGGTCGCCCTGCCGACAGGTGTGTGTATGTGTGTTGGGCGGCATGCTGTGCCAGGTTTTACACGAACGACAAGCCACAAAATCAGAGCCTCAACTCGATTGCTGATAAGGAAGCATTCGTGGTACATCATCATGCCGAGCCGTGTTCTTAGCTCCCAGTTCCGAACACTAGCTCCCGGGAGCGACCAGGAAATGGATGACTACTTCCTGGCGTAACACGAGGAACCATTATTGCACTTCAATCATTCATATTGCATTGGCTTCGTTTTGTAATGTTTCTCTATCCGTCCGTCGGTAGTTGGAGGCACCGCCTCGAGCGGCCCGACCGAAAGGTGTGCATCCTTTTCTATTGGCGGCCCCGTTTGATCCATCGTTCGTTCGCAGCGAAGCGCTGCAAAATGTGTCTGTCTGCCGTGGCTAATGGCGGATATTGTGCTTTTTCTACACCAGCACGAGCTCTTCCGGGGTCGGGTTTTCCCGCGAACCGGTCTTACCTTTGCCCATTTCCCGTCTACCATTTTGTCTCGCATCCGGTTTAGCTTCTCGTTCCGGCTCGATGACAGCACCGTTCCTGCCGATTGAAAATGCATAATTTGTCACAACACACACACACCGATTCCCCCTGCCGGCAGTCTTCCGTTTCTTGCCGATTCCGACCCGACTGTCACCGGCTGTTATTTGCAGCCGATCAAACGGCTGTACCGTGAATCAGTAACTGGGCCGT
Source organism: Anopheles stephensi (assembly GCF_013141755.1). Lineage (NCBI taxonomy): Eukaryota > Metazoa > Arthropoda > Insecta > Diptera > Culicidae > Anopheles > Anopheles stephensi. Next base: position 43,198,784 of record NC_050202.1, read on the forward strand.
GGAGCTGACTGCTTTTCCCGTTGTAAATAAATATGGCAAAACCCTTTTATAAATAGCACTGGGGCTCGTTCTGCTGAGCGCCCGCTGTGACCGTATGGTAGCGATGAGTTAGAAGCGCCAAGTACCGCTTCCATTCGACATGGCTCCAATCGACACTCACGGGAGCATTGAGCAGGTAATAGTCCACGGAGGGTTCCAAATTACGCCTTCAGGTACCCTTTAGTGTTGTTGAGGCTCTCATGTGTAGAGACAATTCTTGTGTATGCACAAAAGTTTCCATTGAGACAATCCTTGTGTATGTAAAAGTTTCCAATTTCATTCCAATTCAGTCATTGGACATATTTAGTACGTGTAGATAAACTACCTATATTTTGGAATAAATGTTTGTATTTCACAATTATTTCACTGTACTGAGTATATGACCCAAACTTCCGGCAAGTTAATTACAATGCAACCTAATTCTTTGGCCTTTTACTCAGCCTTTCAAATCTATTTAGTCAACCTTATTTACGATAAATGCAAACAATTATCAAGCGTAATACATCGCGGTTAATATAAAACGGATTGTTGTGGTTGAGAGAAAGCTTTGAGCGAAGCGACTTTGAGACGATAAATTTTGATGCCTATAAGATCAAAAACTAAAAATTTGACCCAACTCATAAGCGACGGTCACATATCCATTGACACTGGTTTCCAGAACGATGCTTTCTACAGAGATATCAAGACGGCAGTTGACAGCGTGCCTCAAAATATTTTGCTCGCCAGACTCGACAGGATTTGGAACTTTAGAACTGGCGGACTGGATTATTTTCTATTTGTTTGGGTGAACCTGTCAAGATTAAGGGGGCGGCAACCTCGAGCCATTGCTGTTCTTGCTATATATAAACGACCTGTCTTTGATGCAACCAGCTGATAATTACCTTCGCGGACGACGCTAGGATGATTCGAGACATTCGCGAACCCACGGACAGTACACGACTACAGGTCTCACTTAATGGTTTTAGCTGCAGCTGTAAGCGCAATGCTGTACATTTTTGCAAAGAGTTCACCTCTCGAACTTCTCTATGCAAATAAACAATTATAAAAATAAAATTTTCAGTTGCATAAATGCAAAAACATCATATTTAGTCTCTGACGGCCTCCAGCAATCTTCAACTACGCTCTAAATGTACAGCCCACATAAAAACAACACTGTGTTAAGGATCTGGGCGTTATTCTTGATACGAAACTCTCCTTCGATGTACAGCTCGATCATGTTGGCTCAAGAGTAAATATGGTGATGTCTATAAAGACGCTGTACCGTTTCCTTATTGGGTCGGAGATTAAATACGCAAACATAGTGTGGTAGCCTGATTACCGTCTCAAATGCCTTGGATCACCGGACTAGGTGGCTAGATGCTTAGGCAGTTCGCTCCTTTCTATTCTACAGCGCCACTCTCTTCCATCAACTGGTACGTGCCTGCCAGGTCGCTTTGCACTCTAACAATGCTGGAAATCACCGAACCTCGAACATGCTTTGGCTCCCGTTATCTTCTAAGTGTTTGTCAGGAGTTTAACACTGTCTGAGATGCCTTCGACCTCGTATTACTTTCGAGGGTGCTAAGCAGTCCATTTCTTGAAGTTCCATCCCATGCAACAGTTTACATGTTTTTTTGCTTCGGCTGTTGATAATATTGTATGAAAAATAGTTTAGAGTAAAGCTTAGCGTAGTTGCTACCAAAACCAGCAACCCATAATGCCTATAAGGTTATGTCTGCCAAATCTGGCCTACTTCACTCATTGATACCACGTAGTTTGATAGTCAGTCCTCATCATGGGGTAACGGTCAGGGATGAGATTTGATCCGCAAGGGGAGTTCGAGAATGCTCAGAAATGCTCAGACGGATTTAAGGCCTCGTACAAGTGAAAAGGACAGTGAGTCTAGGAGCTATGCAATGATCTCACAATATTGAAGATCGACAAGCTTTCTTAAGCTTTCATCTTTTCATTTACTCACAAAATAGTGATAAAAATTACATATTTTTGCTAAGCATGCTAGAAGTGCTTGAATCCGATTAGAAACGGCATCTTAAACGAAAGGTTATAAAAGACTGACAAATGAGCACAGCGGGACCGATTGGAAATCCATCGTACGGAACCGATACTTGCGGTGCCAGTGCCTTCTTGCGAACGATTTTCCGGGCCTTCCGAGCCGCCTTGAGCTTCTGGTTGCGCAACCAAAAGAACGACTCCTTTTCGAACACCGAACACAGGATAAAGTGCACGAGTGCGAATGAATGAAAACACTGTTAGGCAGTCAAATTATTGTGTCCTTCCTGTCTTGCCGATCGGTCCTACCCGTTGCTCACACCACCGCCAGCGAACGGCAGCTACACGAGCAGCAGCAGCAGCAGGGAGTATAATTGCAACGCAGCGGAAATGCCAACCGAACGGGCTACCGTATGTATTTGCGCACGTATCGTGTCTCTTACTGGCCTCGCTGCTTTGTTTGGGCTTTTTTTGTTATTGTTATTTTGTTCCTATTTTCGCTCTCTTCACTTGTCATCGAGGGTGTGTATATACCTCCATCCATAAAACGGCAAACCTTCTTCCGTACGAAGGTTGGCGAGTGGCACAAAAACCCCGGCCCCGGTCCCGGTCTTGTCTTCGCAAATGGGCTGCGGAAGAACAAACAATAATAATGCTAATAACTGGGTGACGGTGGTTATCCGCTGGGCCGCTACTATCCTCACGTTCCCTGGTGCGAGTACCATGCCGCTGCTATTCTTTTCTCCTTTTTCAAGGGCAATGGTGTGTTTATGAAATTTATTATCATTTGCCCTGCGTGTGCGCGCGCCCACGTTTGCTCTCCACCTGGTCCGCTTCATCCACTGGACTTTCGGTCGGTGTGGGTGATGAAGGTTTTTGGGGCCGAAGTTTCGTACGTCCGGAGAATTGGTAGAAGATTCAAAATACCTTTTCATGCCGGTGCCGCTGGCAGCGCACAGTACGCTTCGTCCGTCCGTACGCCGTGTTCCCAAACGGGTTTGCGCGTACCGTTTTGTCTACCCCGGACTGTCGTCGGTTGGGCCGGGTGGTTTGCAACTTAAAATATGGGCGACCTTTGGCATTGTAAGTCCCCGAACATCCTCCGAAAAAGGTAGTCGAAATGCTCACTACGCTCGCTCACGGTGGCACACAGTTTGTTAGCAAGGAGGAAAAACAGCCATCCAGGGCCAAAGTGGCCTCCCCGGTAATCCCCACCACGGAAACGTTGCTTCGGGTTTCTGCTGCTGCCCCAATTCTGCTGCTTACCACCGACCGACTCGATCGACCGATGTTTTGCCGATTTTTTGTGTCCTTTCTGTTTCCTACTTCCTGAAGCGCTTGGAGCTCTTTTTAACTTCCCTTTTTTGGTATACGGTAAGCGGTATGTCAAATTCCATTTTGACCCATTCGACCGGGGAGTGGAGAATCGCAAGTCAGCAGTTTGATTTCCCTTTTGTTTTATTTGCTCTGCTTGCTTGCCCGTCCTCATGTTGTTGTGCTTCCATTGGGATGGAGTGAAGTGTCCTTCGTGTACAGTGTCCAGTCCAGTCCAGCCGGCCAGCTAATCGGTGATATTTGAATGTGAATTACTTTCTCGCAATTAAACATTCACCCTGGACTGATGTTTCACAATGAAAAGCATCACCAACCAGCTCTGCAAGACGAATGAAATGCTGGAGAACTGAAAGCGTCGCGGGTTTTCGCGTCCATCGTTGGTCTTCATGCAGCCGGGTGTGAGCATTTTTTTATTATTTGCAGCTGTCCCATTTTCTCACGGTGCTGTTTTGCTTCTTTTTTTCTTCTTCTTTGTTGCTGTAGTACTCGGTGTGAACAATTTCATTTCACTTTTCATGATAGGTGGCGGTTTTGCTTTTATCGTCGAACTTGCATTGGTTGTGGGCGCCACGGTACGAAATGGGTTTTCACATTTTTACCACCTTCGCCCACCCCATGCACGACATCATAAATCAAATCAAAGACACTTCTTCGCAAGAAGCATAACTTGTTCTATGCTTCTTCTGGGCAATGTGTACGTGTGCTTGGGAAGCATGAATTGTGGCTAGTATTGAAATTCACTTGACGTTGGTGAAGACGAAACCCCTCCCCGAATCGTTCAAATCGAATCCGCACTTGCCATCGGATGCCAAATGCAAATCCGGTTGATAAGTTTCACTGAGGACGACCACCCAAAACTCACGGGTACGGTATGAGCACAAAAAAAAATGGAATACGCCAAAGAATAACAAAATCTCCACTACCACGAACGGTCGTCAATAAAACTAACTCCCGCCCGTACGCAAGGACCAAATTTTTGCAGCGAATCGCCCAATAACCAAAAAACGTTAACGTTTGGTTCCTGACTTACGGGGGATTTCTGCAACGCTCGTTTTGTTTGTGTGTGTGTCCCTTTTTCTTCGTTTTCTACGTGTACCGGAAATCGATTCGGGCAGTGCTCTACCGGGATGCCGGTGGTTTTAGATTCGAGAAACCGTGCACAGCAATAAATCGAACTAAAATTACATAAAAGCGAACCCCCGGCGGAAAACGCGTTCGCTGTTGAAATGCGAAGCAAAATGCGAACAGGTCAGCAGCGATTGTTCTTCGCCGAGTGTTCGCTTCGGCCGGTCAAGCAGTGGCGCAAAAGCTCGGGAGGCGGAAAAAATGAGAAAAAGGAGAAAACCCGAGAGTGGGTCACATCTACCCCATCTACCACAGTACGAGCCCAACACGTGGAGAGAAGCAGGAGCAAGATGAAGGGGCTTTTGGAACGCGGAAGTCATTTATTATTGCCCAGTGATTGGGATTTTGTAGAGTTATTTTTGAGCCAGATTTGTTTTGTTAGCTCTGCTGTGTTTTTCTGTGGCTCCTTTTAGACGATACGGACCAGTTTCGACCATTCTTCTAAAAATTGGTGGGATGAGATATTTTTGTAGAGTCGAAAAATTGTACAACAGCACACACCGACACACACACACATGCATGCTACTAGGAGCAGTGATTCCTGGTTTGTGGTTTTGTGGCAGCGTTGTCCATCTCACTGAAAGCTTTATATCAGCGTATAGACCGGCCGGGGACCGGCGGAAGCAAGCGTTTGGAATGAGCTACATAAAGATAAATGCATTATAGATGTCCTGTCGTCAAATTTGTGTCACATTCTATATGTGAGACCCCATGTCAGTGGCATTTTTGTTTCGTTAAAAATCTCTTCTCGGTCCCTCGCTGTTCGTTGTTGCGGTTCGCGGATGCATTATTCAGCGCCTTTTAGACTACGGCAGCGGGAGAATTGAATTGTTAAATAATGTGAACCTCTTTTTTCGGTATTGGATTTGGAATTCGGCTTCGCATGTAAATATAAACCCTTTGATCCGGTTGGGTAGCAAGTGGCCGGTTGTTAAACAATGTGCTCGTATGCCTTTTTCCCCAAGAAGCACTCAATGAGTCACAAGCAAATTGGTGATGCTTTTTCACAACTTTTTGTACAGCAAAAAAATACAGGACGAATGAAAATAACTTCAACCAATTTTGAACTTCAAAGAATAGTGTGGGTTGTGGTAGGGCTGCAAATAATCTTCATGTGAATAAGTTTTTTGGTTGCAAAATTATTTCGAAAGCCACACTTTGAAGAAGTTGATGAGGGCAATCTCTTTAGAAATGTTTTTGAAATTTATTTATTTTTTATTTGTGACAGAAAGATGTTGGGAAATTGGAAATTGCGACGTATTCATCGAAAAAATACACTGGCATTGCGGGTAACTTGAATTTCAATTTGAAGTGTGAGAACATAAAACACAGAAGTTGTTGCGCCTGCCCGATCATGGCTAGCTGCCAAACATTGTGTTTTCTACCGTAAGCCACCGTAACTCTCGCATGTAATAACTGCTTCTCTGTCGTGGTAATCGTAAAAGTCGCTTGGAAGCAGCTGTGAAGCATTCGGGCATCAGCATTGGTCGCCAGGAGAACATGGAAATTACTACTACTCATATATCCCTTACCCTCTCCCACTTTCGCTTATACAACAGGTTTCACAATCTACAAATTTAAATTTAATGATTTCTAATAAGCTTAAGATTAATGGTAAAAAGTACAACAGTATGGATTAAAAATCTGAAGCTCCCGAGCTGCATCCACAAAGCGGATTAGAGACAATCACTCATCTTGAATTTAAGAAATCGTAGAATACTGTTTAACACTTCGCTTATAATTCGTTTAAAAGGATTTTTGTTAGTATATTGCTGAGAGTATTTGAAAGCTAAAGTTTTACATTATTTGTTAAAATTCTTAAAACTGTTACTTGTTTTCCGGAATCACTTCGTATTACTGTCAGTTGCTTACAAGACACATTTCAACTATTTTTTTGAATCACTTAACAAATACAACAAAACTTAATGAACTATGTATTTGATCGTAATTTGATCGTAAACGGCGAAAGATTTCACAGAAACTGAATCCGAGCATCGTTTAAACTATTTCAAATAAATTCCTTTGAAGCCATATTCCTTAATTCCACCATGTGGTAGTAGTTAACATAAAAATGAAGACTTTTTAAAACTATTAAAGGCACATTAGTAACGTTCACTTCCGATGGGCTACTTCTTGTTTCGCTGATTATTTGAATTCTCAGGCCCACCAAAAGTTTTGCTGTGTTTTCCAAGAATTTAATGAAGATCATACATGTTCATTATACGAAAACAAATATTGCATGATTAAAATCAATGGGAAATTTCGTGTTTACAATAGAACATAAACCATAGAACTGCTTTTCGAGCAACAATTTCGCTTTTATGGGGAAAGGGGACTATCCCACCTCGAATGTATACCATCGAATCACACCATCGAAAGATCTCGGCTTGCCATATTTGGCTTTTTGTGACTAGAATTTACCTTAAGCTGGATAGCCTGTTCTGCGAACGGTGAGGCAGTCTGTACGGATCTCGGCCACCGGACCGCCCCATATTACAGTCATCAGCCATATTGATGTAATTTCTGGTCAAGCCGAAGAATGTTGTGTATCTCGAACTTCTCACGGGTTTAGAAATACGATCACATGTCGTATATTTTTGTTGTAATTATGTGCCATATTATTGGCGACATACATTTGTTTCCCCTGAAGCAAAAAAGGAGTGATGGAGGATTCGTATCGGTGAAAAACTGTTGAATAGACGCTTACACCCATCGATGGTTCGAACCTTTGATATGCCTGTACCCGCAGCATCGACGCAAAACCCGTGGCAAAATACTCCACTTTAAAAGATGCCATTCGTTAATTGCATGAATATATTCATTTCGAGATTCAATATCACAAGCAGATCTTAATTAATATTTTTTCCCACGGAAAACCAGGCCAGCTCATGACTTTGATGAATATTTATTTCCTCGTACAACGCCCAACATGCTGAGCTGTGCTCACGGCAGTACGTCGTGGTACACGGCATACGGTTACGTATGATATTTTCAATATCCTTTCGTGCGAACCTGACTGCTGATGGTTTCGCTGGAACGTGACGGTGATGTGGTCGCACAAGGATGGGTAAAAGAAAAAAAAAAGCTGGGGTGTGGGGAGTGGGGAAGGAAAAAACAGACACACTCGCCAACAGTCAATCATAGAAAATTGAAATCAGACTTAACCGTCGCGCTCCGTGGGTCGCACCATATGCTGTGACGGTGAGAAATTTTCTGCAGATGTTGGATGAAAGCATTTGAAAAATTGTCGATATTACTGATGAACTTCATTCCGCTCAGCTGATGTTGCTTCCCGGAAGTGGGAGAGACACACGAAAGAAATTAAAAACTGTTTTCTGTGCTTCAATTCATCATCCGCTAGCAAACAAAAGCCGCATACTATTTCCTTAATTGAAGCCGACTTTCAATGGTGGGTTCTGCAGTTGAGTTTGTAATTTACGGTTTCACTACAAATCCATTTTGAGCTCCTGTTTTCACAGGACTGAATGTGAAAGGACTGGCTTTTCGACGGTATTGTGAAATAAAGGAGCCATGTAAGTTGTTGGGGGCCAAATTAGAGATAAGGAAGAAATTTAAATTACATTCTAGTTTCATAAATGATAGAATGAATTGAAATAGACATAGCAAGGTTTCCTTGCTTAGGGATCTGTCTCATATATGATTTAATACAGGATCTGTATTCATGGCAGTGCCTAAGTTTATTGCTTGGTATTGATTATATGTGATACTCTAGTTATTCCAAACCTAAACCAACGAGGCTTCAAGAGCGCCGGTTTTCACATGGCCGGACCGGGGTTCAAATCTCATCTGGGTCTTTCCCCCGTAGTGTAGACTGTGACTTTCCAACTATGCGGTATAAATAAGTCTAGTAAGCCATATATTAACAGGCTTGACCTAATCTGGGCTCATAAGGCCAAGAAAGAAGAAGAAGAAGAAGAAGAAGACAACCATAACCAAATGGGTCGTTAGAGAGCGAAAGAGAATATGCATCCTTGGGGGTGTTTAAAATATGTTACACAAAGTCTCAAGTAGTTCTCGGTTCACCAGAAATAGCGGACCTAGATTTCTCGAGGCTGTAGTTCCATGATGAGCAAACGTACGTCTATAGCACATTCCAATGACGTGTCCAATATAAGTTCCAACTTTGATTTGACCATATTTATGTTCTGACCATGGTTACATTTTCTATCATTTTAATCATTATCAATTATGAAAAGACTTTGTACAAGGTCGTCTAATATAGATTTGTAAATAAAATCTGTTGATTGTTGCCGAGGGAGTCCTTACGATCGAGGACGCACTTATCGTGCGAGATTCTACATTACCAAAACTGTAAAATCAATTATATGTTAAATACTTACAGAAAATGCCTTTTAGTTTAAAAACATTTGAAGATAGGCTCTTCCAGTTATAAACATTATTGGAATTTCTATATCTTATGGTTATTGCAATTTACCATGGAAGTTCCTCACTCAGGGCAACCAAGTTGGCGCAAGTAATTGCACGGCGACGCATTTCATGCACAGATGTGTGCGTACGGGTTGAAATGAAAATAAAAATTTCATGGATTAACAGCAACCATTTGCGAAAAGCATTCAAAACCGTTCAATACACTCGTAAACCATCAGTGTATAATTGGGCGATCGTTCCTAGGGAACGCAAACAGGCGTCACCACCTGTAAGGCCGCTTCAAACGTAGAAAGCATTGCAGAATAACAGACAAAACATCGAGGGCATCGGTGTGCGGTGGCTTTACGTTGCTTTTACCTGGCCCGCTTCCGCCAAGAAGATTTATGTGTTCGTGATGGATGATTTTCGACGCATTGGCTTCGCATCCGGGCTATCGCGCACGAATTTGGAAATAGATCTCATCTAAACTGCGGCACACCTGCCTATCCGACCGCTCTGCGTTCTCATTTTCCTCCTAATTCAACCCATAGTGATGGATTTCTGTTTTTCCTTTCTATGCATGTATCAGATCGACTTTCACGGTCCTGCAGCCTACGGCCCGGATGATTGCTTGTTTACCCCATCGGATGGACGTCGGCAGAGCTCGGCGGCGGCGCGGCACGGCAGGATAAAGGAGGCAGGCGTGAAACCCAATCACTAATGTACGATCGGGGTGAGGCAGGGACCGACCGAAGCACACCACAAATCACGCACACCACCATCGGCAGTAACACATACACAAGCACACAACAAAAAAAATCGAAAGCAAAATAAATAACAGGACCGCGCCGCGCACGGAATTCCGGAGTCCACCCGCACCGAAAGCCATCGAAAGTCGTCGCATCGCATCAACGTCAACGGACGCTGTCGCAGTCAGCGAAACACACAGTGAATAAAAACCGACCAAACCACCCCCCGCCAACGGCCGCGAACATAATCCGAAATCGATCGGCCACCAAAATAATAAAAAGCCAAGTTTGGCACGGCACGGGCCACCATCCGACGGACGTGGCCTCGCGCAAAAGTACTCGCGGCACGTAGGCGGGCGAACGGGCGGGCAGGCACGGTGGTGGTGGTAGAGATTATCATAAAATTAAATCAAACTCGGCTCAACTTACTTACTCGGTCGGAATCTCGCTCTGCCCCGTGGCCATGTATCCGTCGTCGCTAGTGTTGGTGCTGATATTTGCTCAAATCGTGCTGGTGTTCGTTGGGGACCGGGGTGCGACCGGTTCGCGGCCCGGCTCCAACCACCGGCTGGACGTGTACATAGCGGGCTTCTTCCCGTACGGCGAGGGCGTTGAGAACGGAGAAACGGGGCGCGGAGTCATGCCGAGCGTGAAGCTGGCGCTCGACCACGTCAACGAGCACTCGACCATCCTGCGCAACTATCGGCTGCACATGTGGTGGAACGACACGGAGTGCAATGCGGCCGTGGGCATGAAATCGTTCTTCGACATGATGCACTCCGGACCGCACAAGCTGATGCTATTCGGGGCGGCCTGCACCCACGTGACGGACCCGATCGCCAAGGCCAGCAAGCACTGGCATCTGACGCAGCTGTCCTACGCCGATACGCATCCGATGTTCACCAAGGATGCGTTTCCAAACTTTTTCCGCGTGGTGCCGTCGGAAAATGCGTTCAATGCACCCCGGTTGGCGCTGCTCAAGGAGTTTAACTGGACGCGCATCGGCACCATCTACCAGAACGAGCCGCGGTTCTCCCTGCCACACAATCACATGGTGGCCGACCTGGACGCGATGGGACTGGATGTGGTTGAGACGCAGAGCTTCGTGTACGATGTGGAAGAGTCGCTTCGCAAGCTGCGCGAGAAGGATGTCCGCATCATCTACGGCAACTTCAACGAGTTTTGGGCGCGCCGGGTCTTCTGCGAAGCGTTCAAGCTGGACATGTTCGGGCGCTCGTACCAGTGGCTCGTTATGGGCACGTACGGGAACGAGTGGTGGGCAGAGAACGATACCGACTGCTCCGTGGAGCATGTCTCGACAGCACTCGAGTCAACGATACTGGTGGACCTGTTACCACTGTCCACCAGCGGGGACATCACCATTTCCGGCATTGTACGTGTTATACCGCACCGCACTCGGGTTAAACCGAGCGGAAGCGACCTGTTGAGCGCCGCATGACGCTAATTACCCGCTCTGGCCATGCTTTACTGATTGTGTTCGTTTTATGTGACACTCGTTTTTTTTGTTGCAGACGCCCGACGAGTATCTGACCGAGTACAACAGCCGTCGTGGTGGCGAATATTCGCGCTTTCACGGCTACACTTACGACGGCATCTGGGCCGTTGCCAGCGCCATTCAATACGTGTCCCAGCGTAAGGAACACTCCCTGACACACTTCGAGTATCGCGTGAAGAATTGGGAGGACATATTTTTAGAAGCTCTCAAGAACACCAGTTTCGAGGGAGTTACGGTAAGTACCCGGGCTACCAGAATACCTATTCCTGGCACACCTGACCTGAGCAGCGGCAGCCAAGAAACAGGACGAGACAAACAAGATGTTGATAGTAGTGGCAAGGCTGCTAGCACTCAACCGCTGATACGGATGCGAAAAGCAAATGAACGGTATGAACGGCCACTTTTCAGCACACACAACCGACAACCGACCCCGTCGCCGAAACACGGCGATAACAATCTTAAACCACCATCAACGCCATCATCATGTTTGTCTTTGGGCTGGTGTTGTTATGTCGTTTTCACATCCGTTCGTTGTGTTCCCCCATTGGCGTATTGTTTTTCCGCTCCATTGGACATCTATGCCACTTGACCTAACGCTGACGCGACACGTTCACGTCTCCCCCTCTTTCTCTCTCTCTCTCTCTCTCTCTCTCTCTCATTCCGCCCCTTACAGGGACCGGTGAGGTTCTACAACAACGAACGGAAAGCCAGCTTTCTGCTGAAACAGTTTCAGAACGGCGCGGAGGTGAAGATTGGGGAGTACAGTTCACTCACCGGGCGGCTGGATCTTAGTTTGGGCCATCCGATGAAATGGGTCGGTCGAAGCCCACCGAAGGACCGTACATTGCGCATCATAGAGCACAGTCAGGTGAACATTACCATCTTTGTCGTGCTGGCAAGCACCTCTTGCGTGGGCATCATCATGGCGACCGTGTTTCTCGCCGTCAACATCAAGTTCCGCAACCAAAGGTACCAGGCCAAACCTTTTACACATTACCACGGCAAGTGCACGATTCCAATGATGCGTTTCGTTTTCCAGGTACATAAAGATGTCCAGTCCACACCTGAACAACCTAATCATCATCGGTTGCATCCTCACATACCTGAGCGTAATATTTCTCGGGCTCGACAGCGGGCTGAGCAGTGTGGCTGCTTTCCCGTACATCTGCACGGCAAGGGCCTGGCTGCTGATGGCCGGTTTCAGCTTGGCGTTCGGCGCCATGTTCTCCAAAACGTGGCGCGTCCACTCCATCTTCACCGACTTGAAGCTGAACAAGAAGGTGATTAAGGATTACCAGCTGTTCATCGTGGTCGGTGTGCTGCTTGCGATCGACCTGGCGATCATGACAACCTGGCAGATAGCGGACCCGTTTTATCGCGAAACGAAATACATCGAACCCTCGGTAGGTGTAAGCGGTGGCGAGATGTTATCATTAAAGCGCCCCATTGATTGATTGGTCTTACCCACACATTCGCGACGCAGGAACATCCGACGCTCGAGGACGTGATCATCGTGCAGGAGAACGAATACTGCCAGTCGAGCAAAATGACCATCTTTATCGGGGTCATCTACGCGTACAAAGGACTGCTGCTAATCTTCGGTGCCTTTCTTGCCTGGGAAACCCGCCACGTGTCCATACCGGCACTGAACGACTCCAAGCACGTCGGTCTGTCCGTGTACAACTGTGTGATCATGTGCGTCATGGGGGCGGCCATCGCGCTCGTGCTGTCCGACCGCAAGGACGCCATGTTCATACTGATATCAGTGTTCATCATTTTCTGCACGACCGCCACACTTTGTCTGGTGTTTGTGCCAAAGGTAAGGATGGGACGGCCGAACCCACTCACCCTGAAAGGTGTTCTTTTATCCTGGCGTGTTTTTTTCTTCTTATCTCGGACATTGCTTTTATGTTACTGCTTTGCCATGGGGTCCGCTAGCTGGTGGAGCTGAAGCGTAACCCGAGCGGGGTGGTCGATAAAAAGGTACGTGCCACGTTGCGTCCCGTATCGAAGAACCGGCGCGATTCGTCGGTCTGCGAGCTGGAGCAGCGAATGCGCGACGTTAAGCAGACCAACTGCCGCTTCCGGAAGGTGTTGATGGAGAAGGAGGCGGAGCTGCAGGCCCTCATCAAGCGGCTCGGGCCGGAAGCGCGTGCCTGGATTGGGCTGGAAGCGTCCTCGTCCGAGCCGGACATTAACAAGGAATCGGTGAAGGTGCAGGTTAAAAAGGATTACGCCAGTGGTACGTACATACATGAAAGTTTCATTGTTACGGCTCAACAAAACACACACAATAAGGTTTTTTTTAACCTGCTCATCATAGGCATGTTCTTATAGTGTCTATAATCATACACTCCTCAAGCATTGTCCGCAAAGCAGGCGCGAACGCATTACGGTTTGCAATAATCATCAATTTTCTAAATTTCTCACTTCATATCACTAAAGCAGCTCACTCACTCACTCTCGCACACCTTCGCCGGCACTCGAAATCGACACCATAATCGTTAGGACGTCTAAAAACTAACGACAACGACGTAATGAAGCTTCGCTCGTCACCCCAGTCGCCAAAGCGTTGGTTAACCTATTGCCATTTGTATTACTTTATTGCACTCGGAAACGGCGATGCGAGGCGACCGTGAAGGTGGTTTGTTAATTAAATTTCTCCAACCTAGTGGTTAGGCCGCTTTTGGCAGGAGCTCGTGTGTAATTAATTGCAATAACTTCATTTCGAACGCGCGCGCCGATTTGAAGTCCTTTATAGGAGACATTTACGCTATGAACTCTACTCTGTAGCGATTGAATGCGTTTTCAAATCAAACGAAAATCAATTTGAGTCAGAACAAGTGTTCCTTCCTCGGTTGGTAAAATTATGAAGATTCCGCTACCAGTACCATCATAACGAGACACGATTGATTTAAGTTATTCAAAGCAAATACATGTTTACTTCCTTTAATTGTTTCCATTCGTTCGCTTCCATGTGCTCCGCTCACAACATGCACTCGGTGTGCCATGTGCGATGGCGATTAAAGTGAAATGAATTATTTATACCGTACGTAACCGATTCCATTCCAGAAGGAACCGACTTCACCTCCATCGGTAGCGTAGGCTCCAGCAATGACACACTGGATTCAGCCGGACCCGAAAGGTAATGATAGTGGTAATGATAAAAGTGCATTCGATGCAGCGATATTGTTGGGCCGTGTACCAACTAAGCCCGTCGTGCGTGTACTTGCATCGTTTCAGAAGTTTTTGAAATATTTCATTTTCACTTACTCTCGTTCGCAATTTTCTTCCATCGCTTCCCAATTTTTCCACCGGCCGGTCGGCCGTTAGTCGAAAGCAAAAGAAAACGACCCTGATCCTGCCCGGAGAGGAGTTACCGTCGGGCACGGTCGCATCGTCTGGATCGCGTGCCAACCTGGCGACGGCGATTACAACGCTGGCAGTCGGTGCCGGAGCTGGGGTTGCCTCGATTGCGGCGGCAACGACCGCCGCAGTCGGACAGGTGCAATCCAATCAGGCTACGCAGGCTACCAACACCGTGCACAACAATGCAGCAGCAGCAGTGGCAGCAGCACAACCGGCCACCGGTGCAATAAATAATGCCAAGTCGACCCAGGCCACCGCAGCCCAGACCATCAACGTCAGTACGAGCGTACCGGTCGATCCGAGCAAACCTATGTTCAACGATGTCCGGCGGGAGTCATTGTCGGCTGCCAGCGCAAAGTGGTCACCAGGACAGTCGCTGCATCAAACGCAACAGCAAACGCAAACAGTGGTAAGAGGCCCGAGAAGGCGAAACAAAGCGAACCCGCATTCTGTTTGTTTTGATGACAACATCGCCTTTTTTTTTGGTTGTTGCGCTCCGATCGAGAGACTTATTTTTAATTGCATCCTATAGCAGATTTGTTGAGAGTCGGGCACACATAATGCACCCTGGGTGCGCTGGAATTATGCCCAAACGTCTGCGCTGCGGGAAATGGCGGCAGGATTACGCGTTTGGCAGAGACCAGTTGTTGCTTCTGCCGGTGCTTATTAATTTCCTATTACCGAAACCGTATCCCACAGCGAGCCCACGTTTGCCACAACAGCAGCAGCCGTTAGGCGCAATGCCAACAGCCCAGTCTGTTTTGTCCTCATTTTGATTATCCGTTTTAAAACAATTACGTCGCTTGTCGACAAATCATAATGCGATAC
Organism: Anopheles stephensi; assembly: GCF_013141755.1. Taxonomy (NCBI): domain Eukaryota; kingdom Metazoa; phylum Arthropoda; class Insecta; order Diptera; family Culicidae; genus Anopheles; species Anopheles stephensi. The sequence continues at coordinate 43,214,123 of NC_050202.1, forward strand.
CATTGGAAAGCGCTTTCGCAAATAATTATCTGGTGCTCGTAAGCCGCATTAACTTCGATAGGGTTCCTTTTTTTGCAACCCGAATTGTGGAACGGCAACCATCGTGCCGGTGGTTTGGCGATGAATGATCATTTGTCTTTGATAATCTCTTAATCTTTTCTTGCTTTACTCTTTCGCAGGAACAGCATCCTCGGTACTACGAGGACGAGCGCGCGACGAACGGGCCGATGTCGGTCGGATCGAAGTTTAGCACGCAGGCGAACAGCAGTTCCACGACCTCAATCACACATTCCAACACGGAACTGAATCAATTGTGCCATCACTCGAAAGCGAGTAGCAAGAGTAGAGGAGGTAATTAATTAATGCTTTGGTGTAAATGGTCAAAGGTTACCGCTGTGAGACGTTCTTTCGCCCGATTTTGCAACCGTACCCGATCGGGATGAAATCGTGTCGGCAGCGGTTAACTAATATTTGCTCGTGGTTTTGTTTAACTTTGTGAGTGGATTTATTTGGTAATTTAGTGTAAGCTACCTTTAATTCAATGATTCACGTAAAATGGCCTTACAGGACTACTTGCAATAGTAAAGAATAGTTGAAAAATCTGAGCTTTAAAAAACGGCATGAGCTTAAACACGGGAGGTTCGGTGGGGATTTGGGTTGCTTCAGAAATCATTACGACAGCAGGCTAGCGCTGTTGTCTGCCAATCCAATATCCAGCCTTTTTTGACGCTTTAAAGTCCAGCATCAAAGGCCCATCAACTTAGAATCTTAGAAACGTATATGAGTCGTGGAACTATAAATATTCAGTTCAGTCAGTGTCTTAGAGGTTCGTCGATTACGACTGGAATTGCTAAGACTTTACCATGACCGGCGACAATATCAACATCTCTATTATTGTCGGCGGTGACTTTTGACCCACTTGCTCGATCATCTGGTGATCCTCTGCTACATCGACATGATGTCTACGCCGTGATGGTCCTCGAAGCTTTTGTCTCTGGGTCTCGGATGGTCCTTTCTAACGCTAGGTTGAAAAGAACACAGATAAGCCCATCTCCTTGGTGCTGATCTTTTATGGTAGCGAAGCTTGACCCTGAGATGGTTAGAATTAAACTTCTTTGCCATCCTTTCCAACATTCGACGCATGGCAAAAATCGGATCATTTGTAGATTGTCGCAATTCTCTCTGAAATGTGGTAACTAACTCTTACACGAATGGGACAAGCCTTGTAAGACATAATGTATTGCCATGACCTAAAATGTCGTTCAGATAAATCTTAAAATTATTGAAATATTGCGTGTATTTTATGTAGGATACGCCAATTGCTCATGGAAGATTATAAATGTCGGAATTTATGGAGGCAAATAAGAAAAATTTAAATCTTTACTAACTAAAATATTTAGCACTTTAGTAAATAGTTAAAACACAGTTTCCGGTACACTTGGAGCGGGACACCATTCAATTAAAAATTCCTCTTCTATTTCATACCTTGTAGACATGAGTAGCGATGGATCGAGACGCGTCAGTGTGCAGATGTCCTCCTCGCTGAAAGGCAACTTTGTCGTTTCTCAAAGTGACCTCTGGGACACGCACACGTTGTCTCATGCGAAGCAACATCAGCGACAATCGCCCCGCTCACATCAGGGCTCGAACCGCTGCCCAGACCATGGTCATCTTAATCAAACCCAACAGCAACAGCAGCAGCAGCAACAGCCTCAGCAACTGCACGCTCAGCAGCAATACGACTATGACAATAGTGCAACCACCTCCCCCGGGCCGATCCAGCGAAGCGTTTCCGAAAAGAACCGCACCAAACATCGGCATAAACAGCAGCACAAGAGCACGGCTTGCCAGAGCGAAACCGACAGCGAACGGGAACAGCGTGATTATCAACCGTTCTCGTCATCCATTTGCTCCATGGCTGCCAGCTCGACGGCGACTGTCTCAATGGTGGGCAGTACGGCCGGTGCGGCAAGTGTCAGTGCCGGTGGGTACGTTACTCCCACCAAGATGTCGTCACGAAGGCTGACAAAGTCACAGCACTCGCACCACCATTCGACGCCCAACGTGGCACCGGGCGTGGAGCGGGCAGGCACGATGGACCGTAAGCACCGGTCGAGCGATTCGCGCGGGACGGCCGACGGAAGTACGGGCGGCAATGCGGGCGGTGGCCACATAAGCAAGCATCGAAAGAAGGAAGGTTCCGCGTCAAAGCCGAACCTGTACGGTGCGTGCTCCGAATCGGAGCTGCTCGATGGCGAGACGGCCATCCTGCCCATCTTCCGCAAGCTGCTAAACGAGAAGGAGTCTAGGTATCGAGCTAGAAATATGGTAGGCGCCAGTTGCCCTAATATATCGATTAAATGTGATATTGTTGAGTATTTGTAAACTTACCAAACCCAACGTGCATCATAAAACGCTCCTCGCGTCAACTGGCATGGCATGTCCGCGAGTTCCGCTTTCGTGATGGGATTTGTGCCGTGAAACTCAGCTAAGCCGTGGCACAGTACTTTGCGTATTCGCTCTGGCAGAGTGCCACTAGAGCGGTACAGTGCCGAGAGGTACTTTCATATTACCCGGGTCCGTGATCCGCATACGAACGTTCATGTTGAAAGGAAATAGCAAAGCAAGCGGATTGTGTCTTGACTATTGGTTGCTCTGCAGCAACGGTGCTGCTGGGAAAGGATGGGTGGGGATTTGGTTTAAATCGTAGTTACCTGTGCAAATGTTTCGTTTTGTTCCGTTCGATTCTTTGTCACTAATTGTTGTTAGTGTACCTTCACTGGAAGTGGATGATGGGAACTGTGTAATTCATATTTGAAATATATTACGAAGGTGAAGGTGTATGAATTATAGCAGTTTCCTAAAAATTTGGCAAAACACATTGCCCGAAACCTCCACCCGTTGATTCTTGAAAGCAGGTGAAATTTCATATAGGTATGGAAGCGAAACGATTAGAGTTACATTTCCCATATGCGTAATAGAGTGCCTCTAACGGATATCTGGACACCTTGAAATCGAACATTGGTTTGCATTTGAGGCTGACTTTCTTGCCCAAGGGCTAGACAATCATGGATAATCGTTTTCCTTATAATTTAGACAATTCTAAAGCTGGTAAAAGCGTTGGATACACAATCCACTTGTACAATGGATACAGAAATCCACTTTGAATTCCCCAAACTTTGGAAAATAGACAGCAATCAAATCTCTTCATTCAAAATTAAGCTATGAAACGGAGATTGCTCGTTGAATAGATAGCACTAAAACTTTCTATTATTCTTTGGGACTCTTTATAGTTAGAACAAGAATCATATTATTGCCATTGTCATAATCCTGAACATAAAATTCTGAATTATGTTTCTAAGTAGTGCTCTACATCCGATTACTAAAAGATTGTCTGAAAGAAGCAGACATTTTCCAGCAGATTAAAGTTGTTGTTTGGTGATGTTTTGTTCATATTACACAAAACAAAACTCGGTGCATCAATACATTAATTCACATCTACAAGTGTAGTCTAGAGATATTGGTGAAATCTCTGGACCTTATGTTTTATTAGAAACATGATCCTGTCCACATGTCCCGATCACCATACATGTGACTCCAGACATCAATTCTAATATCTGTATTGCTTTGTTCATCTTGAGGATGGTCGATCAGTTTGTTTGCGGCTAATTAGTAAGAAGGAATGAACATTAGGCGTTGGAGAAAAAGATTCCTCATTGTGCTACCCTTGGCGAAACAAGTCGTCCTCAAAATCGCGCAAATTGAACGACTTCAAGTTGTCCGAATGTCCGTTTGGAGTCTTGGAAAAGTTTCTGGAGGTTGTTTGTAAGAAAGAGGTTTTTATTCGTGAAACTGTCGAGACGCAAAGAAATACTAGCGCAAGCTCTCTAGACAAGGAATGACATGTAAAGTAACACGTAATACAGACAACACACGCGTACTAGTAATAATAATAATGAAACAAAATGTTTAGGATAGATTGTTTTGATAATTGTGACTGTTAGCAATTTAACCCTTGTGCAAGGATGTTTAGGATAGTACGATCGTTAGAATGCGGGACAGAGGAAGCAACACAATGCAACGAGCCAACTCAATGGCAAGACTTTGTCCATTGCATTATTGTAAAAAAACAAAACAGAAACCGAAATCCGTGTATACAATTTCAAATACAAGTGCAACGCGGAAGGAACCCACGGTTGATAGGAAAACACGCGTTTTTACACGTTTTTGATACTCAAAAGTGTTTTTGTTACAGTTAACTGTAGACGGTTACAGTCCAGGTGAAAGACAAAAAAGTGTGCAATGAATCCAAGTTGAATTTGTTCATTTATGTGAAAGCATACAATGACGCTAGATTTAAAAACAATTAGTGCTTGCCAACCGGCTTACGGGCTGGTGGTAAGTTAGGAAGGTTAGACGGTTGGACAGGTTGTTCCCTGTCAGCAGTCAGCGTATAGGGCATATAGGTAATGGTAGGATAGGAACCCGTGTGGTTCTTCTAGCATGTAATTATTGTAACAAGCTATTCTTTCAACATACACGATGCTGCCTGCGCGCGTTTAGAATGGTTCCACACGCATCTGAATGTTACGTTTGTGTTTTCAGTTCTTTGGCATACTGCTGCTACTACTACTACGTGTTGTTAAACGATGTTTTTAGATGAACAAGATTTCAAACTCTCATTTCCGCAGTTCAACGATCTCCATATCGAATCGATGTTTAAGGCTAATGGTACATTTTCGACAACTTAGAAACTTAGAGGCAGCTGAACGAATTAAATGGTACATGAGGCGCCCCGTTCCTGGTACAGCAGGCTTGGCCAGGTGACGCTCAACCTCGATAGGACGTAAGACAAATCAATTGGGCAGGGGGGAGAGAGCGTGCAGATCACTTGCAGATCCAATGTGCATGCACGATTAGTTTAAGCGAGGAATGACCCCCCAAACAGCATTAGTGTAGGGTGAAGGTTGAAAGCTACACGAAAAACTAGTCAATACATCTGTGCAAACTAAACGATTATATCAATCAATCCAGACTGTGTTCGTTCAGAGCGTTCATTACTTATAGACCCGGATGGCTATTGTGAAACCGAAGAAGAAGAAAAAAACCGTATTGCCCCTCCTGTAATGTTAGGCGCAATACTACATGAAATGTTTCTCAGAAGGTGTGACTTTCTAGCTAGTAAGGGGTAAAAATAGAACAAAGCGACAACAAAACAATGAAAACAAAATTGATGAAATAAGTACAATCGTCTTCCTACTACACCTACACATACACACACAATCACTCGCAGCAGACAAACACCATGGGCATACTTTTGCGTTTACTTAAACTCACTTTACTAACACCACACACACTTGCTCACACTTTATATCGCTCACATTCTTTCACATACTTTTGCACATTTAAAAGGAAAAAGAGAACATGCAGCATGAAATGTTCCAAAACGTGAATTCAAAGTTGAAAGTGTTCTTCTGCAAGGAGTACAAATTAGTTCGTAGCGTGTCTATGTCGGACGTTTACTAAGTCAGCAGTTCTGTCAGTTTGAACTGTCACTGACAGGTTTTCTTTTACACTACTTTTTTTTACTACTATCATTTCTAGTAAAAACCCACTTTAATAGGATAGGCTCGAGTAAGTGATACTGATTGTTGTGCTATCGACAAAAATGCGAAATTGGGAAAACCATATGGAAAATTTTGCATTTTTATTTTTATCAAGTAACTAATAATTTATTTATTGAACACATTAATTTATTTCTTGTTGATAGCATTTCCAACTGACTGCAAAGCATAAAAGTCAATTTGCCTGGAACAGCGTACAACTTTGGCATTATTATTTTAAATTACATTTCTTTGCTTTTAAAACTGCTTTGTTGTTGTTTACTTAAAATCATTCAGCTTTATCTTGATACTCCTTTTGTTACTGATGATTACTTTTGTTACCTTTACTTACTTTTGTTACTTTTGATACTCCAGTTCAATAAAAAAGCAATATTTTTTAAACAAATTATTATTAGATGTGTGTCGATCTTAAATGCTCTTATTTGGAAATTTTTAATCAGCAGTTTCGTCATGATTGCGGTTTTTTATGAAAACGCTGCTCTAACTCATCGTTTTTAAGTGGAAAGATATGGTGACAGCAGCCATGATGTAGCCGAAGCAACATTTTAAAAGTGACCATATTAAACATCACAAAAGTATCGGAATAGAAAACTAAAGGAAATCAAGAAACCATTTCCCATCTTTTATTGAAAAATCCCAAATTGGAAATTGATTCCCAAATGAGTTATAGCCAACAGGCGTCAAACTTGTGAGCAATTTCTCCAACGGCATGAACGAAACGATTTTCTGCTGCGATTTGTGTCTGGCGATGAAAAATGGCTCCATTGAGATAACCTAAAACGTCGGGCAACTTCTTCTTCTTATTTGGCTTAAAGACCTCTTAGGTCATGCCTGCCATTTATGACTTGCATGACTTAGTGATGCCACATAGTTGGATAGTCAGTCTCACTACGGGAGAAAGGAACGGATGGGATTTGAGCCCCAGTCCTGCCGTATGAGGACCGGTGCCGTTCTCGCCTATGCTACCGGACCTCCTCTTCGGGCAACTCAACTTGTGTAGTTGGTGTGATCTGTAAAATGTGGTCTTTTCAATGAGCTGCTACAGGCAAAAGTTAAGGAAATAGAGAGCGGTTGAGATAAGCATTGCAAGAAAAAAGCCACATTACCCACCCAGGAAAGATAAAAGCTTTCTGTAGAGGTCGGTGTATTAAGACTTTGCACTAAAAATGTATTTGAAAGCATTGTAGTTTTTGGAAAGTGTTTCCCAAATACGCAGAGAACTAATTTGTACTCCTGACATTTTCGAAAGATAACCATACACACTCACACACTCATTGCACTCACACTAAAATCGTACGCAACTTTCACATCAAATTAATCGTAATTCAATTTCATTTCCATTCGGTCTTTCTAACTTTCTCGGTGGATAGTTCTTATTAACGACTCGATTGAAGTGAGTTAAGAATGTCTTAATAAAGCAAACGAATCAAGCGCGCAGCAAATGTTTGGAAATGAGTGATGCTTCAGGTACAAACAAAAAAAGATTCGATACGAAATTGATGCACAGAAGAAGCGGTACATTCAAGTTTGGAAGTGCAATATGGGAAAATTGCAACAAGAAATGGGGGAAAATATAAATAAAAAACTCTTAGTTTATACACAAGCCCACAGCACAATGAGTATGGAGGCGAATATTGACAGCAGGAGTAGGTAAATTAATATGTTGCTAGAGCAGCAAGCAAGCACAATGGCAGACACGATGAAGGATGGCAAGTTTTGCGTAGCAAAACGTCTCTCTATTGTTTTGCCTAACTAAAAACACTTTATTCATTTTAATGTTCGCTTTATAGAACAATTACATGCCAGTGCAAAACGTACAAGCAGATGGATCTTTTATTTTCGATTCAACGACGACGCGTGTTAAAATGTGTTAAGATTAAGTGATTTGCCGGGTATCGAAGCTGAAACTATAATACTGACGTTTATCTTTAAGTCAAACTAAAAGCTAAACCGAACTGGACGTAACTCAATATACGAAAAACACTTGTTCATCGATAATGTTCAGTTCTTGCTGTACGAAACGACCGTGTACAGTTGGGAGCTAAGACGTGACGTTGTTTGGCTGCACTAGAAACGGTAGGCGCAACGAAAACCCTCTACTCTGAAGCGTAGAAAAAGCAGCAAAAGGATGCAATGGTTAGGTAGGAAAACACAACCCGCTGAGACACTCATGACACCGAACAATTCACCACAAACCGAACGAATGTTTTAGTGTAAGTTTGGGAGATCCTAGATCAATTAAAAGGCTAGTTGCTAAACCTAGAGACGCAAATTCTTTGGGGCATTCTCGTTGAAAACTCGTCTACTGGGGGTAGCGTGCGTGTGCCTGGTTGCCTCGCGCTGATTCCCTGGCGCGAGTGTGTACACATTATTGTAATCTATGTTGAAGGACGAACGAACCGATCAATTCCGTGTAGAAAGAAAAAAAAGACAAACGATAAGAAAAACCTACCTACCAAATACGAACTTTGTTTAGTAGATCGGAAAAAGCTCAAAATGAAAAGTAACTGATAAGAAGTAGCGTATAGAAGGTTTTACTGTTTAAGTTTACACGTGCTACATCAATTGGACGATAGTTTGATTCGTTGTTTCTATCTGTTTAGTTGACAAAAAGTACGAAAATTGCGCCTATGTTAATATGCGAAGAATAGAGGAAACCACCTTCTAGCAAGAAAAAAATCCATTACGAATAGCACCGGGAAACGAACAGAGTGCGATAGGAAGATTAAAAAATTAGCCGAAATAGCCACCACAGAGTGAGCGCTATGTCAGCAATTAATAATTTAATTAACACAATTCCACACGCATACAGACGGATGTACGTACACGAAATCAGCCAAAACAAACTTCAATCATTCAACCATGGTACATGGGCAACAGCAAACTAGGCAGTGGTAGGATATTTTGTTAGAAAAAGTACACTTTAACACACATACAAACACGTACAGACACACACACTACTGCATCTACTCTCATACCAAAAAAGTATTTAGATGATTAGCATAGAACAGGATAGCAAGCAAACTCCCACGGATGGAGCATAACTGGGGAGGAAAAAATCATGTACTTTTAAAATGGACAAAGGACTAGACATGCCAATCAGGTGAATTGGTTTGCAAATGATCAGAAATTAATAAAACGAGCAAAATCATTTTAAACCAGTGTTCGGTTTTCCTTGCCGCGTGATTATCACATCCATTATTTACGTTTCATTTCAAACGCGCAACGGTCATATCGATCTTAGTGCCGCTACTGTAAGATAGGTGGCGCTAATGTGTTCAACCCGACACTCGGCATCAGGATGAGCGAACGAGTGAATGAACGAGAAAGAGTCTAAGCAGGTGGCTGAGAATGAAGGAAACCACCAACACAAACACACTGGAAGCGATGCATTTAAAAATGGAAAGCCGAGTGATTTTGCTGAAGTGTTTTTCCAGAGTATCATGTTAGATTGACCCGGTTCCATCGCATATTACCACATAAAATAGGAAATTTACTATTTCTTTAATGGTAATTTAGCATACAAATATTTACTTGAACATTCCATTCCTATGGATTTCTTTCAAAATTACCTGCTTGATTGGATGTGGTGGTAACAATACACCAAGCAAACAGGAAATTTTCACCAATTCAGGCGTTCAGCTTTTCCGATTAAAATCATGTCAGAGCAATATATTCGGTATTCGAATAACAACATTGCGGAGCAATCTTCTACATGTTTAGTGTCATAACTTTTATTCGCCACTTTGACGCATATTAACCTGTAACTAGTACTGAACAATGTTTATGCTGCGCATGATGATTATATTGGCATGTGGAAAATGTTAGCCCAGTGTTCTTTGTCCTTCCCTCCTTCTGGTCGACTGTTACGAATATCCCTGTTCATTTCATGCGAACGCTTAAACTGATTTGTATCGTTTATTAAGTGTTTCATTTTATTTCATCGCACTTAGTGATAAAATTTCATAATTAAAAGCCAATAGTGGCCAATATGTTGCTTGTGAGGGTATGTTTGACCGGTGCCAAACCAAACCACAAAGACAACATGTATAATTCAGTGTGAATAAAAATAATTTAGACTTTAAGTTACAATAAATAAACTGAACGCATGAAAGGAACAGCGCAAGAGAAAGGACATTGAATGTCTCGGGATGTGAGTGTGTGTGTTATTCACTATTATATGAGTTGGGAAAACCTTTAGTAATTTATGTCGAATGATATACAAATAAAATACTAGGTTCCCAGTTAACCGCTTATAGACACTGTGCTGGACTGTTGTCTCCGAGGCCATAGTTGGTAGATTTAGACGTGACACATTTGACCACACCCCTCTAGATGACGCCCTGATGATACGTTGTGTCTTATTTATTCAACATTGCTAAAATCGGAAACCGAGACGAAATCGTTAGAAAAAAAAAAATCCCCGTCGTTTCGATCGTCCTTAGCTTTAATGATCGTGATCGTATACGTACATCACACGGATTGTGTTGGTGAATCCGGAGCCCTGCTTCCAGCCTGTAACCACGACAATTGGATTGCCCGGCTTCAGGAATCCACGCTCCTTACCGAACTCGATACCGTACTGCACACGTGCATCGACATCCTTCAGCCAGTCTTCCAATGCAGGTTCTATAACCACACAAGCAGAATAGATATACTGTAGTTAATGAAATTGTATTATGCTAGAATGGGCATGGAAAACATACGCTCATAGATGACGGGCAAAATGCCTCGGTACAGATGGCATTGGCGTGCCGTTTGTGGGAAACGCGTCACGGCAATGATCGGGCAGCGTGGTCGATACTTCGAGATCAGATGGGCCGAACGGCCCGAGGTGGTAATGACGATGATAGCTGCGGCGCGGCTCTTGATCGCAGCTTCCGCACCAGCGATTGCGATGGAAGCGGCCGTATCCAGTGGCGTTGGCGTCGTGTCGACCAGATCCTTGAAGAGATTGCGATGCCACAGGGCAGCTTCCGCTTCCTTGCACGTTTTGGCCATGGTCAGCACACACTCAAGCGGATACTCGCCCTTAGCCGTCTCACCCGACAGCATCACACAGTCCGCACCATCGATGATGGCGTTGGCGACGTCCGAAATTTCGGCACGCGTCGGACGCGGCTTCTTTATCATCGACTCCAGCATCTGGGTGGCGCAAATTACTGGCTTACCCGCCCGGTTGCACCGCGCAATCATCGATTTCTGTGCCAGGAATACCTTTTCGGCCGGGATTTCGATACCGAGATCACCGCGCGCGACCATAATACCGTCAGTGGCCTCAATAATCTTGTCCAGATTTTGCATGCCCTGCTGGTTTTCGATCTTGGAGATAATCTTGATGTGCTTTCCCTTCTCACCAAGGATGGCACGAATTTCCTTCAATGCCGACGCGTTACGGATGAATGAGGCGAAAATGACATCCACCCCCTGCTCCACACCGAACACCAAATCCGACTTGTCCTTTTCCGACACGGCCGGCAGATCCACCGGGACACCAGGCAGGTTAACACCCTTGCGCGAACCCAGCATGCCACCGTTTTCCACCGTGCAGGTAAGCGTATCGCCCGAAATACTTTCCACAACCAGCGAAATCAGCCCATCGTCTACGAATACATGGTCGCCCGGCTTAACCACCTTTACGATGTTCACATAATCGACGTAAATCTTGTCCTTGTTGCCCTTCTCCAGGTGCTCCTTATCCGTGGTCAGCTGAATCTTCTCACCCTTCTTCAGCTCAACCTCGCCGGTTCCGCTACCCTCGATCAGACCGGTACGGATCTCGGGACCCTTGGTATCGAGCGCAATGGCCAGCGGAAACGGTTTGCCCAGCTTCTTGGAGTAGTTTTCGACCGCCTCTCGGATGTTCTTGATCGTATTGGCATGGTATTCGTGGGAACCGTGCGAAAAGTTCAACCGAGCAATGTTCATTCCGGTTGCCATCATTTTTTCCAGCATTTCGGGCGAAACCGAGGCCGGTCCAATCGTACAGATAATGCCGGACAGACGCACGAATGGCGTTGTCGAGTCAATGTCGAGTGAGCAGATGTGCTCTAAATGCGAAACGGCCTCAGGATTCATTTTTTTACCCTAAAATAGATTTGCAAACAGTTAAATTAAGGCGATAAATACGATACTATATTGGAAACAAAGAAGTAAAAAAAAATGTCACAAACAGATAGATCAATAAAACGTACGAGTTTTTCGCTGAAGAAATAAGTTTGCCTACTATGCCTACTACGTGAAAAAACCTGGTAAACTCATTTTAGAGCAAAACGATTATTTCCGTTCTATACGGCCAAATCGTAATAGCATTGGAAAGAAGTGCAGTTCTAGAATTAGCACGACACTGTGTGGAGACATTCTTTGATGACTTAATTTCTGCATCACGAAGCTAAAGTTAGCACCATTGTTTATTGTTGATAAGGCAACCACCACCATCACAGGTAACCGGCCAAAGCCAGCAGTGTGTATGTACCACCACCTCTATCGTACCAGCACGCTGGGAGTGGAAAAATCAATAGTTTATGTAATCAATGCAACACAACACAATGCATCGTGCGGGCGTGAGTGTGTGATGATAGCATTTTCAATTTCTACACATAAATATAAGCTAACCCAGCATAGCTCGTTCATCTCCTAGATTGAAATCTCATTACGTTGCACTTGTTTGGCTTTCGATGCCAGCAGAAGCTGAGCTGAGTGCCAAGCTGCGTCGGGGCGAGCTGAACCTTACAAGATACTTATCATTTGCTGATGATGAGCTAATCTTAGAAAACTAAATAAAATATACTTCCTCTCCTTTGTGCCGTATGTTTTCTAACGTACGGGTGCTGTGCAAAACATTTACAACCAACTCATACACCGAACAACAATATATGGGATGTCGTCCAACACACACCCACACACAACGCTGTTTGACGCGTCTCGACGCAACGATAAAAATGGTCGAGTGCAGCAGCAGCGTCGGCTAGCAATATGTGAGGGAAAACCACTTTTCATTTGTCCTTGGTCAAGGGCATACCGGTCGATTCGCCGCCCGGTAGTAATCGACTAGACCTTTACCATTCTTAAGCTTTCCTCACCATTCGTGTGATGATAATTCATGTTTTCTTACATCCGATGAACATTCAATCTATCTTTCACTGTTACGTATCATAACGTAACGGTGGGACGGTGATGCGCACTCCCAACTATTACGGTATTGTGGCACGTACGAATAAAAGGGCTTCGTGGATATAGCCAGAGTAAAAATAGAGTCTGTTTCGCTTCTATCGGCACAGTTTTCCACTTTCTTGGCAAACGTGCTCCCAACGACACACGTCGATGACCACCGAAACATCCATCCTTGACCGTTTATATTGCTCCTTCTCCTCGTTGGACGGCTCCTCCCTCCTTCGTCGTATTCAGAGCTTATGGCGGAGAATTATTCAATCCGGTTCCGATGACTCGCCGATCGAACCGTCCGATTCCATCTTTCGACCAGCTGGTAGATTTTGGTTAGCACATGCACACGTAACTCCACAGTTTTATATACATTGCGACCGAGGCACACGTCGCAGGACACACAATCAGATACAGCAGCCGCCATACAGATGACGTTGTGCTCCACTGTTTTCCGTTCTTCCGCTTACCTTAGGGTCGAAATCGTAGTCGGATACCCACACCATCATCCCTGAACGGTTAAAGGTACTTATCAGTGAGGGAAAATGAAAGAAAGTCCCTGCCCGAGGGAAAAGCCCAATTACACTTCTTCTCGCAGCCGAAAACGGTTGAAACTGCTGCTGTTGATGCTGTAGCCGATGCGCAAGACACGTCCTTCCAGTTGCACACAGTGCGATGGAATAGTAGCCTGGCGAGAACGTTCCACCACTCACGGTAGCAAAGGAGCAGCAGGCGACGACGTTCGGTTGCTTAGCAGCACCAGCAATCGATAGTAAAATCGTGCCCGCGAAAAAGATTGGTGGAACTTTGGCGAGCTTCGCACGATTCAACGGTTGGCAGTGAAATGAATGGCCGCGATGATTTGGTGGCTCGCAGTGCAAATGTGTTGGAAAAATGCCATCCTTTAACCACGAATTCAGAATCGGCGCATGAACGCCGCCGCAACCGATGAACCCGCGAAAGCGGTGGCAGTATGGGACAACCACTTGCGAAAAGTTTGACCATTGTAGTAGCCATAGTCGGTTCATCCTATCGTTTCGCAGCCGTGAACTGATTATGGCTTCGATACGGTACGTGCAGCCGATAAAACGCTTTATCGAACCGCTCAAGACACGGTCCATTTTGAATTCTTAGAACGTTTTATCGAGTTCTACGAACGAATTAGGCTCAAGGAACAATTTTTCATTTCCTTGCTGATCGAAACGCAACACCGGCCGACCGTTCAGGGGTAGAAGAATCGCTTAACAACAAAACACCACGCGCGAGGGATGTGCAAACTTTTGTTGCCGTAGTAACGGAAAACTAGTGGTATCGTCGCGGATACCAGTGGTCTCTGCTCACTCGATACATTTCGACTAGTTTTCAAACGAATGTGGCATGCTTGACGTGTTTTCGCTTGTTTTGTTTTACGTTGTCGGTCCCATCACGGATCCAATTTCAAAAATAGATCTTTGCATCCTTGCTGACTCTTCTTTGAAATTCCTGCAGCACTAAGAGGAAAATCTAGAATCAACAACTTCAGTACAATTTTTCTCATATGCCCAAAAGGTTCCAAAATGAACACCTGATTGTTGTTTTTTTCTCTCTTTTAATATTCATCTATCCAATCGGCGTTTGTACGAAGAAAGACCGAAAATTAAGGCGCATGCGTGTTGAATAGAATTGATTCCAAAAATGAAAATGATTCGTTAATAAGATTCAAGGTCATTGCTAGACATGAAAATTAATACACAATACCAAACAATTATTTTGGGAGGCACATTTGGGTTCAACCACCAGTTTTTAAAATGGTTCTACAAACGACATTGTTTTGGAGTAAAGTAACAATGCTACATGTCTTAACGAATTATAATTAAATTTTCCATAGACATCAACCATACAAAACCGAAAATTTTAAAAAAATCGTAAATGACGCATGAATATTAAGTTGATATGTTAGTTATTAAAGCTTAAACGTGCTTAGTTTGTTCAACAGCACTCAGGAGAGCGTTATGTTTTCGAAAAAATGTCCAGGCAAGATGAACAATTGATTGGACCTACTACGGGACATCGGAAGATCTCGTGGCCTACCATTTCTGGCATTACTTGACTTGATTTTACCTATTGCTGGATTACCAGTTCTACGTACGGGGAGCCGGTCTGGATGAGATTAGATCTCCGGTTCTACGATTACGATGTATGATTCAACAGCGCTATATAAAAAGGCAACGACATTGCTGCCTGCACGATTGAATAATTTCGATGCATCCGAAAACCCTGTAATTGCATAGCCGTGAAAATGCGTCGTGACCTGCCTCTTGCAAAAGTTGAGCACCCCTGACGATACTCCGATCATCTGATTCCAACGACGGACGGTCTGCCGGTCTGTCGGTCTGTCAGTGTGTTGGTGTGTTATGCAGAACTTTTCCATTTGTAGCCAATCGCAATTATTTCACCAAATTACTGGAAATTACCGCAATGCCAAATCCTTTACGAGCTGTTCCAAAAACAATTATACAGGATTCACACACGGCGAGAAACATTCATTTTCTTGTAATCTATTGCCACAGAGCCAGAGAGCCGTCTATCATACCTCCATCGTAGTTCCGGAATACGCGAAACAAACTGCTCGTCAGCAAATAGCAAAATCAGCAGCAACAACACAGCAGCTGTACTTCAAGAAGGGTGGGTCGCAGTTTAGCTTCTTCCTAAAATAAATCCACAAACTGCCACGAAACGAGATACACAAACGCAGTCGTCAACACAGTACGAACACCCCCGGAGGACGAATCAACACGCCGCAAGATCACGCAGCGACCGAATGCCAAAATCGAACGCAGACAGCCAGGTAGGCACGTGAGAAACTAACTAATTTTTTCGACGGGTTTTGTCCGTTTCACCGACGTTCGTATTCACCGGTGAAAGAAAAAAAATCCCTCAGCTGGTGCGTCAACGCGTCCATGCGCGATGGTGTGCGTAAGATGTAGAAGTTTGTTAGATCCCCCTAGCAGCCGTTTGGGTCGGCACGAAACACAGCCTAATTCCGGATTGGAATGTGGTAATATTGTCATTGCTTATCAGTTGTGACTGGATAATAAACCAGGAAGCAGTATATCGCTGACCGATTGTCCCGTTCGTGGGTGCACATTAACGGAACGCGTGTGTTTCTGCTAACATTTTGCCATAAACAACGTCACGAATGCCGGTCGCCATAGAGATTGCACGCACACTCACGTACAGAACGCAGGCGAAACATGGCGTAATCGCGAGAGTGGAACACGCGTCGTTCTCTGGATGCGAGTACGGGGAGGTCAGACAGAGGTCATCCAAGTGAATAATGTTCAAACCCATTAATCGCGCCAATATGCAACCTAAAACAGCTAAACCGGAACTTATTGCTGCCCTTGCTCTTCACTGGGTCGTACGGCACGTACGAAGAAGCCTTAATTTTCAAAACAATTCTCCTAAAAGCTGCTGCTGGCTCACACCGCGTAGCAAAGCGCGACGTTTTTGTATACGATGATAACGATATTTTTAGTCATGAAGATGTTATTCGTAACGAAAGTGAAATTACTTACTTTGCTTTTAAATTAACGTCTCAGCAGGTAAAGAAAAGATGGATGGACCCTAGATTAGTTAGTGGAGTATTTGGGAGGAAAAACACTTGACACACACGCAAAATTCGCGCTTGGTGCGGGATTTGGATAGGACACGTTTACAACTTGCTGGGCAAGCTCCAGTCAACAGAATGACGAGCGTAGCGCGACTCGTTGAGAGTTATCATCAGCGCGGACGCATCTCGCAGTCGACCAAGGAGTCGCCGCCGCATTGGCCAGTACAGGCTGTGCAGCTGATATGACGAACATACACACGTAGCGTGAGAGAACGGGAGAAAGGACGGCTGAAATGGGTGAGATAGGCAGGAGCATAGAGAACGGTCGCAAATCGGCGTTTTCATAACGTACTCGGAAATTGCATCGTCCTCCATGACCTTCCCATGATCACCGCTGGTAGATCTGTTTCGTCATTCGCCTACTTCCTTCCCGAAGTTTAATCTTTAGGAAAAGGCAACATGTGATCGATCTGCAGTAGTGTATGGCTTTGATAGTTTGCATCCAAAATCGACGCAATACAGTGCGATTGCTGAAGAAAGTTCTACACTGTACCGCGCTCAATACACTGCCAATATGTGTTTGTTTTGTGATTATTTGATTAATATATAGTTCAATAACAACAACATTGCGGCATCCTAATGATACCGAGATTGATGGTAGCTTGCTTATGTTGAACACCACAAAAACATCCTACAGGACAACTGATCCTGTGCAGCATTTGGCTTGGAATGTAGTTGCTTGTTTGAATTGGGATTTGGATTAGAAAGCGATATGTTTATGCATTGATGTTGATATGTTTTATGCATTTTTCACACAATAAGTAGCAAAATTTGAAAACGAGTTAGTTCATGCAACCTCATTCAGATGATTGATAATTGTTAGAAATAGACAGGTTTTTAACACCAATTCTTCAAACTTTTAAACGTTAAACAAAATTTTTGTTCAACTAATACGATGCCCTTGTTTGCGAAATATTTTTATTGCCATTGAGAAAATCCAATCAAACGGAATTTGTTGCAGAACTTGGAAAGCAAACGAAAATTATTTGCAATCCGCTCCCGCAAAGAACCTCGTGTTCCGTGTTATGTATGCATGCCCATCACTACAAATCAACTGTCAAAGAAAAACTGCCAACAAAGTCGGCTGCTGGCAGCTGATAACCTGAAAGCTGAACGCTAAAAAATAAACAATGGAACAAACCCCTGGAGAAATGATAAAAGTGTACACAAAATGTATGAATTTTGCCGCCGAAAAGCATCGTATGCAACGGCGTCTTGATCCTGAGGAAACGCCGTACATCAACCATCCGATCGGTAAGAAAGGAAACACGCGCAAATACCATCGACGTAACAGGAGCTAAACATGCAAAATGTGGATCTCTTTACACAGGTGTTGCCTACATTCTCACCGAGGCGGGTATAACTGATCTGGAAGTTCTGCAAGCTGCCCTCCTGCACGATACGGTCGAAGATACGGACACAACGTTCGAGGAAATTGAATCCTTGTTCGGTCCGAACGTTCGTTCCATTGTGCAGGAAGTAACGGATGATAAAACGCTACCAAAACAGCAGCGTAAACAGCTGCAGATTGAACGTGCCGCTAGCAAGAGCCACCAGGCAAAGCTGGTGAAACTAGCTGACAAAATTTACAATTTGCGCGATCTCCAATGCCGCAAGCCCGAGCTCTGGACTGACGAACGGTGCCGGGAATATTTTCACTGGGCAAAACAAGTTTGCAACAATCTGAAGGGAACGAACGCAAAGTTGGAATCTATTTTGGATGATATATTTCGGCAGGAGAATGTCAATTAAAATACATTGTTCTACTTAACTTATAGCGAACAGCGTACCGTACGAAAGCGGCACGACAATATGCATTGATCGCTGCACTTAAAGAGTTTTTAAGCTTTCTGGTGCTTCTTCAAAAACTCCAGCATGTACTGTTGCAGGGCCGTTGCTTCCTCGACCGTTACCGCGTTGTACAGGGACGCACGTATACCACCGACCGATCGGTGTCCTTTCAGCTGTTGCATGCCTAGCGCTTCGGCACCTTTTAGGAATTGTTTTTCTAGCTCCTCGTCTCCGCTTGCACCGCCGATGCGGAACGGTACGTTCATCCGACTGCGCACCTTTTTATCGACCGGACAGTAATAGAACCCGCTGGACTTGGCAATCACGTCGTATATCAATTCAGATTTTACCAGCGATTGGCGGTACATCTCATCCACGCCACCGTTTCGTTTGATCCAAGCAAAAACACGTCCCATCACGTAGATGCTGTCGAACACGAACGGCGTGGAATAATAAGAAAAGTTAACAGACAAGCGATAAGAATGTGGACGAAACAGGCATAGACACCGTGTTTTGTTGATGGTACCAGATTAATATGGCAACAACTGAGTTATTGTCTGTGGAACGAAAAAAAACACAAAACGGGAACACTACGGGGAATACTCACATAAATGTAGGCGGCGTGTTACTAATTGAATTCGCTTTAGAAATGATTGCAAAGTCGAAAATGGTTGGAGTGATTGGCATTGCTTGACCGATCAGATCTTCCCGCACTATCACCAACGTAATGCCGGACGGGCCGATGTTCTTCTGCGCACATGCGAATATGACGCCAAACTGTTGAAGCAAACAAATAAGAAACAATGTACGCTTATCGAGAAAGTAGAACCCAAACCGGGTTTGAATTAAGAACGACAGACAAACCTTCTTCACGTCTACTCTTCGCGACAGCATATTCGACGACATATCCACCACCAACGGCACGCCGTTGGTTTCTGGCACCGAATCAAATTCAATGCCACCAATTGTTTCATTGTCACAGTAATAGACGTACGATGCTTCTGGATCGAGCTTCCATTGCTGCGAATCGGGAATGCCGGTGAATTTCTCCTGCTTGGGCACTACATAATTAATCGTTCCGTATCGTGCCGCCTCCTTTGCTGCCATCGATGACCAGCTACCCGTGACGATGTAATCTGCTTTGCCCGTTTTGCCAATTAGATTCATCGCAACGGCAGCAAACAACCCGGTACCTCCGCCCTGCATCAGCAGGATCTTATAGTTATCCGGTACGTCACTGAACAGATAGAAGACGGGATAGGGCAAAGATGAGAATGTGCACGATGCGCAACGGTCACAGTACTTACAGCAGCTCCTTGACCAGGGCCAGAGTGTCGTTGTGTAATGCAACGTACGCATTGCCTCGATGGGACATCTCCATCACGCTCATGCCACTCGTGCCATGCTCGACCAAATCTTTCTGCACCTCGCACAGCACCTCGCGCGGCAACTTGGCCGGACCTGCCCCAAAGTTGATGACCATTGTTGCACCCGTTTGCTGAGGATGATGATTATTGCGCTTGAACCAACCAACGCACACCGAGCTTCCTCGTGTGACCTTCCTCTGTGATTTCACTGTACAATCGAACACAAACCGTGTGTGCCTGTCCCGTAGTAATCGACTGTATCGCGCGCCAGACCGTTCCTGAATGTGGTCGGCGGTGGCAACAAAATTGCCGTTACGCTCTGCAAATTAACCCGATGACCACCCGTCTCAACAACCGCCCGCAAAGACTGCGCGGCCCTATCGGTATGGCTCGAGAGATGAGCCTGTTCTAACCGGTTTACAAGAACGTGGGCTACAATAGTGGTTGGCAGTAAAGAAGACCCGTTTGTCAACGAGCCAAAGGAGGAAGCACTTAGCAAAAGGGTCGGCTGGCGGTAGGTCAGCAGGGCGTGAAGCGGGAAGAAGGGGTACACGCAAACATGGTGCGCCACAGCGGCAATGCATATTCAGTTCGTGAAAGTGTTTGCCCTCTCGCTCGATCGGGCTGGATCGTCGCGATGTCCGACCCTTATCAGTCATTGTCGACTGGTTAATGTTCACAAGTTGCAAGATTCGTTCTCTCCGGCGGGCGATGACGTTGTAGTGTGCTACATTTCTGTTTGCCGATAACAGTCCTAGCAAAGCACTTGCTGACCATGCATTTTAAAGTAAATATCCAGCAATCACTGCGCTGACATCACACAAACAGATCAATCGGGCCTTCACGGCCTTGTGTGCGTGCGTGTGTGGCAAATGGCAAATGGATCATAAACATACCGCACGGTGTTTGTGGGTAGGTTGGAAGATCGCGAACGATGTAAGTGCCCGTGACAACAGAATGTGTGTATAGTACCAACAATCGGCAACAAACAAGTTCGCCGGACCGGACCGTCCGAGCAGATTAGATTACTCGCACCGGGATGATGGGCTTCGGGGATTAAGTATGCACTCCAGTTTGTAACCCAACTCACTTGTTTACTACTTGTGTGAGCTTCATACTGTGGTGCTTGTTACAATACTTTTTTATTAACTCGTATGTATATGCATGTTTGCAGTTTGAGTGAAATACTTGCATATGGAAATGCACCGATAGCTAGTGACTTGCTGTTACTATTCATGTACATGTGTCGATGTACAATATCGTGACGACTCAGTCATCAATGCAAGGGTATCAAACTCACTCACCACTATGGGCCAGAATTGCTACATTTTTGTCTGCATTCCATGCTTAAAAAAATACAAAATTTTTTTTTTGAAATTAATTGAGCTCTTTCTTTGCAAAATACATCTTATCACACAGTTTCGACATTAAATAAATTCCCCATAGGAGCTAAAAGAAAGGTGTATGAAAAATTTGTAATGCTCCCTACCTGAATTTCGTCCTTCCGAGTGTCTGCTAACTAGCCCAGATCGCTTTGATCAGGGGTAGTATGCGAGTAGTAAATTTTCACACGTACATATTTTGCAGGTGAAAAATGGTCTATTGATACGTCAAATCGTCTTCCTACCCTGTCTCAGTAGAACCGCGCGTTGCAGCAAAAATTGTAAACGGACCTCTTCCAGAATTTTTGACGAACAGTGTACAAAGAGGTATAGATTTGCACCTATATAGGATACGATATGCTAGTATGCCAAGGCCGCGTGCTCGGTGTGAATGACGGCAAGTTACAACTTATTTTTTAAATGTATACAGAATTATTTTTAATTTTTTTTAACATATGTAACTCTTTTTTGTATGATTTTTATAGGCTGTTATGTTGGCTTGAGGGGTGGTCTGGTGGTAGAGGCGATAACAGCGCCGGTCTTCACACGGCAGGACCGGGGATCAAATCCCAGCCAGACCGCCTCTCCGTACGCAGTGCTGACTACTTTCCTACGGGTAGAATCAAGTTACAGAAAGCCAGAAATGGCAGGCCGAGACCTCTCGAGGTTGTAGTGCCAAGGAAGAAGAAGAAGATGCTGGTTTGTATATTTGAATATTCCAGCATTTTAGCCACCACAACAGGTTTATATGTTTCCTTATAGAAGAAGAATATGTTGGCTTGTATATTTGATTATTCCAGCATTTCAGCGACCACAACAGGTTTATATGTTTCCTATATATATTATTCTATTATATATTATCCTAGTGTGAGAAATCCTAGGAGTGGTCCAATAACGGCGCTGGTCTACTCACAGCAGGGCTGTGGAAGAAATTTCATCCAGACCGCCTTCCCATACGCAGCATTGACTACTTTGCTACGGGAATATCAAGTCACAGAATGCCAGAAAATGGCGGGTGGGATCATCATCATCATTATCAATAAATGTGGCGATCTCTCACATCAATTCGAAAGGGAACAAAATCTCTGATATATCTGTACTGGTCTTCTACAAAATTTGTTACTGTATTTTCTTTAATCGGATTCCCAAAGTAACTCTTTCTCAACATGGTGCATGGTTCATCTGATTCGATTTATTCCAATGCAGTTTTGGTCTTTACTTTAAACACTTTCCCTAGGTGTTTTAAGACATCTTCTTAACCTGAGGCTTTAACGGGCTTCACATAAAGTAACAACCAGTGGCGGATCAACCTAGGAGCGGCCGCTCGAAGTCTCGTCCGCGAGGGAAGTCCTGTTGTTTTCCTCTCAAGTTAGAGGGGCCTCAACTGCCATTCCGCTCGGGGCTTCCAAATACCTTAACCCGCTACTGGTAACAACGGTGAAAGGTGTTTGATCCTGGCTGCACTGCTAATTACTAACAGATACAAATGATAGGAACGATTGTGACGGTTCGGTAGTCGATACGGTAGTGACACGACAGAATCAAGAATATTGGCGACAGGGCTGTAGTGTAGCAACCTTTAGGGATACCTTAGTTTAGTAACCTTGGTTTGTTAATTGGGTAACATGGGCTAGCGAAGAATAAAACGACAGTTGTGTGGAGAACACGAGACAGAACAGACGTGCACAAACGCGATACTACATTTGGCGACGAGGAGTAAAATACAGTAATAGTGAAGAGAAGAAGAAGTGAAGGAAAGACAGATATTCTGAAAATTAAAAGCTATGAATCCTATGGGTAAGCATGATTAACATGGGAGTATGTAAGAATGGAAATATTAGGTTCAATCGACTAGTTTGGTTGCTTAAATGCAGTGAGTGGTTTTACAGAAAACCCGTGAATTGTTGGCGTTATGGAAACAGCCATGCTTAAATGCGAAGGACAAATATGAGCTTAAATGCTGAGAAAATTTGCATTTTTTTTTCTTCTCGATAGTAATAGTGAAAATGGTCGTGCTTAAATGCGTTGCGTCATGCTTTAATGCGAAGAATATACATAAGCTTAAATGCTGAGATATTTTGTTGATGGCATATGGGAAGTGATACCAAAATTGCATGTGAAAGCCATTATTAATCCGACGATTTGTTTCAATGCATGCATTCATATCGCGCTGAACGGCTAACATAAAGACAAGCAGAAGCGTGTTTGAGCACGAATAAGATTGTATGGAATGCACGAGTTCGCGGGAAAAGAGTGCGGACTCTGTCCAGTGCGAAGATTGTTGACACACGCATACAGTGAACCAGCCGTGTCAAACCCATTTGGTTATAACGTTATACCGTGCCAGTTAGCATCCTGTGAACAAATATGTAGATCGCTGGTTTGACACACTTGCAATGGGGCATTGTTAAACGCTTGACACTAACGGTCGTATCTTTGTGTAGGTAGAGATGTGTATAGATGTGTTCTTTTGTTCTATAAATTTATTTCAGACATGTTGCGAATGCCGGGCATTTTGCCCTATCCGTTCAATTATGAAGAGCATTCGGAAAATACAGGCGTGGAATGGAAAAAGTGGCTCAGATCGTTCGAATTTACGATCAAAGCATGTCGAATCGTCGATGAAGATTGGAAAAAGGATCTTTTACTTCATTTTGTTGGCCCAAATGTGCAGCAAATTTTTGAGACGCTACCAGAATTACCGAACACCGAGATGCGCGGCCCGCTTGCAAATGTCGAGCAATACACCCCAAACATGTCGGCTTATGAAGAAGCAGTTGCAAGATTGGATAAATTCTTCCTTCCAAAGCAGAACCCAACGTATGAACGGCATTTGTTTCGACAAGTAAAACAAAAATCTGGAGAAAGCTTTGATAGTTTCATCATGAGATTGCGTGTACAAGCAGAACGATGTAATTTCGGTGAAAAGTTAGAAGAGCACGTGAAAGACCAAGTGATAGAGAATTGCCAATCTGCAGCATTACGCCGAGAGTTTCTCAGACAAGGTGATGCCAGTCTTGACAAAATAGTGAGCGTTGCCAAAATCTTCGAGACTGTTGCCCATCAAGAAAAATCATTCGCTGGTAGCAAGGAGCATGTTGATCTGGTGCATAGCATAGAAGAACCTCAGCATGGCAAGAAGAGAAAAATACCTGAACCAAAACAACAAGAATGTCATCGATGTGGCTATTCAGGACACCTAGCGAGAGAAAATAAATGCCCGGCAAAAGGAAAAATATGCAACAAATGTGGAGGCAGAGACCACTTTGCAAAAAAGTGCCGCACTAAGCAGTCCGAAAATTACCCGAGAAAATTCCCTCGGAAGCAGGACCGTTACTATAACACAACCAATAAAAGAGACCAAGAGAACAATGCAGTGAACCACGTTGCAAACGAAAAAGCCGAATACGTTTTTCATCTTACATCTTCAGACAACAACACTGTAGTAGATTGCATTATTGGAGGTGTCGGAATAACTGCAGTAATAGATTCTGGATCGAAATACAACCTGATCAGTAAGAAAACATGGGAAGAAATGAAATTGCTCCACATAAAGGTAACAAATCAAAGACGAGAGACTGCATTAAATCTCAAAGCATATGGTGGGCAGCCTCTATCAATAATCGGCATGTTCACTGCTACAATCTCCCTTGGTACGGCTAAGACAGTTGCAGATTTTTACGTTGTTGAAGGGGACGGAAAAACCCTTATCGGCCGTGATACTGCAATCTACATGGGAATTTTAAAAATAAGCATACCAGTAAATGCTGTTGAAGGCGAGAAGGGCAAGTTAGGAACCATCAATAATATCGTTTTGGATTTGCCGATTAAGCCCGATGCAGTACCAGTTGCCCAACCATATCGTCGTATCCCAGTTGCTTTAGAAAAGCTGGTGGACAAAAAGCTGGACGAATTGCTGGAGCAAGGAGTTATTGAACAAGTAAATGAGCCATCAAAGTGGATATCTCCAGTAGTAGTAGTGCCAAAGGGAGATGACGACGTTCGTATCTGTGTGGACATGAGACGAGCTAACGAAGCGGTGGAAAGAGAGAACCATCCCTTACCAACCTTCGAAGATTTTCTGCCAGAATTGGTGAAGGCAAATGTATTTTCTCGATTAGATGTGAAGAATGCTTTTCATCAGGTATGTTAAAAAAAAAACGCTAATAGAGAAATCATGATTTGTAGAAATTACGGCAAATGTAAATCTCTTGAACTCGAGAATTGAAAAAAAAAAAAAAAAAGAATGGCATGACATATTTTCCCATTATTTTGTTTAATTTGAATTTAATTATGTCTTTTAATTATAGGTAGAAATATCGAAACAATCTCGAAGTATTACAACATTCATTACACGACGAGGGTTATTCCGCTATACAAGACTAATGTTTGGTATAAATTGTGCCCCAGAATTGTTTCAGAAACTAATGGAACAAATTCTGACTGGCTGTGAAGGCTGTTTGAATTTCATCGACGATATCATTGTTTATGGACCGGACCAAGAACAGCATGATGAAAGGTTAAAAAAAGTCCTCCAGCGTCTAAAAGAGTGGAATGTGCTATTGAATGCAGAAAAGTGCACATATGGAGTACAGCAAACGAAATTTTTAGGACACGTTTTGTCTGCAAATGGAATCACACCAGATAATGACAAGGTGGAATCGATTCGGAACTTTAGGGAACCTAAATCAGGGGAAGAGGTTCGTAGCTTTCTGGGGTTAGTAAACTATTTAGGAAGATTTATTCCCGATTTAGCAACCATTACATTTCCGTTAAGACAGCTGACAAGTCATAATCAAGTTTTCATTTGGAAATCCGAGCAACAAGAGGCATTTAACAAACTAAAATCAATCATGATGTGCCCTTCAACATTAGGCTACTTTGATGTCTCGGATAGAACGCAGCTTATAGCAGATGCGAGTCCGGTCGGCCTTGGAGCAGTGTTGGTTCAAATAGATGCACAAAGTGTTCCACGAATTATAGCCTATGCCAGTAAAAGTTTATCAATTGTTGAAAGGCGATATGCCCAGATAGAAAAAGAAGCTTTAGCTTTGGTTTGGGCTGTAGAAAGATTTCATTTTTATTTATACGGACGTAATTTTGAATTGATTACGGACCATAAACCTTTAGAAATTATTTTCGGACCGAAATCAAAACCATGCGCTAGGATCGAAAGGTGGGTTGTTCGCCTACAATCATACAAAGCATCTGTCATTTATAGATCAGGGAAAACTAACATCGCCGACCCCTTATCACGTCTAGCCATTACGGAGGTTGTGGATGGGAAAACATTTGACGAATGCGGGGAAGAATATGTTTCTTGGATAGTTTCTAATGCATCACCAGTCGCTCTTTCTTTGAAGGAAATAGAACAAGCTTCAGAGGCAGACGAGATTATTCAAGCAGTTCGTCAAGGGCTTGAAAAAGATGTTTGGTCTGAAGATACTTCGTCATTTAAGACGTTTTCTACGGAATTGTGCTTTGCAGATAAAATTCTGTTGCGTGGCACTAGAATTGTTATTCCAAATCTATTACGAGAGCGAACTTTGCATTTAGCACACGAAGGACACCCCGGTATGACTATCATGAAACAACGTCTAAGAGCTAAAGTGTGGTGGCCCAAATTAGATCAACAAGTCGAAAATTACGTTAAAAAGTGCAAGGGCTGCATGATGGTCTCTATACCATCTGCACCCGAGCCAATGATAAGAAGGGAACTACCATCGGCACCGTGGCAACATGTAGCAATAGATTTCCTCGGTCCACTCCCTTCAGGGCATTCTTTGTTGGTCGTAGTTGATTATTTCAGTAGATATATAGAAGTAGAAATAATGAAAAAGATCGACTCTACAGAAACTATTAAACGACTTAATCCAATTCTTGCTCGGTTCGGATTACCTTTATCTATAACTGCAGATAACGGCCCCCAATTCTCTAGTGATGAATTCAAAGTGTATTGTAGTACGAATAATATTAATTTGATAAGCACAACACCTTATTGGCCTCAGCAAAATGGAGAAGTTGAGAGACAAAACAGGTCTTTACTTAAAAGATTAATGATTAGTCAATCAATGAACACTGACTGGGAAGAAGAATTGAACAAATATCTTCTAATGTATAGATCATCTCCGCATTCAACAACTAAAAGAACACCATCAGAAATGCTTTTGTCATACAATATTCGTGATCGACTTCCATCTATTTATGAACCAAAAATTGCAGACGAAGAAATATCAGACCGTGATAAAATTTCAAAAGAAAAAGGCAAACTATACGCAGATAAACGCAGGAACGCTAAATGTAACCCTATAGCTGAAGGAGATGAGGTTCTAATGAAAAAAACATTTAAAGCTAACAAATTGTCAACAAATTTTGGATCCAAAATTTTCAAAGTCGTGAAAAGAAAAGGAGGTGATGTAGTAGTGGAATGCAAAGAAACAGGAGTTCAGTATCGTAGGCATGTCTCTCATTTATTAAAAATAGCTGTTGACGAAAGCGCTCCGGCATCTTCTTTAAATGAACGTAACAAATCTGTAGGCATTAATGATACTTCAGTTCCGGCTACCACATCAAACAAACAGCACCTCGTAAACTCACAGGCATCGTTAGAACAGGAGTTACAAAGAAGTAAGCGAACTATAACCAAACCAACTCATTTAAAAGATTATGTGAGCACAGTTGAAGTTGGTTTATAATAGTAGAGTTAGGATAAAATGAATTATAAAAAAATTATAAAAAGAAAAAGTGAATGTAGTGTAGCAACCTTTAGGGATACCTTAGTTTAGTAACCTTGGTTTGTTAATTGGGTAACATGGGCTAGCGAAGAATAAAACGACAGTTGTGTGGAGAACACGAGACAGAACAGACGTGCACAAACGCGATACTACAAGGGCTGGTAGTGAAGTACAGTCTGGCTGTGAATTTGTTCAAGTTCAAACGTGTTTTTGCCAAAATATGCCGAATTAAAATGTTCCATATCAGAAAAATCAAATACACCAGTTTTGCGAAATCTTGTATGGAAATAAGTCAGATCATGATACCTTGTGGTCGACACGCTTGCTTGAAATAACCAGTGACTTTTTGTTTGCATTTTTTTCGGAGTTTCATCGAGCATTTTATTTTCCTAACATGTTAAATAATCTGCCGTTGCGCTCTGCTAATAGCTGATGAATCAACGATCAGCATCGATAGACATCGTGTGCATCGTTTTCTCGCCCCAGGTTTGAACCTTGTACCAAAGCAGCTGCTGTTGCTATTTGGGAGAGAAGAAGAAATGAAAACTTCTCGAAACAGCTCAGCAAAAGTACGGCCCCAATGTTTATAACGACCCTCTTTCGATCATACACGCTGAGTTGAAGGTTACTAACGCCCTTGATCAAGCATCACGGTGAATGCAATTCACCGGACGGAAAGTTGAACCAACGGAAAGTCGCGAGTCGTGGAAGGGGCCAAAAGACATAATTTCAATCTCCAGCAGTTCATTCACCAAATCCACTCCACAACCCATCCGCCTGCTCGTAGTGCGTGTACTTTAGCATGCCGAAACATAATTGCTCTTGAGCTCCACCGTGTTGTGGTGAGGCTTGGGTTGCAATAGAAGTATCCCTTCCTACAAAAGTATCCCTCTCCTCTCGAATGCTGTCTGAAATCTGAAAGCGGCTCAAGAAGGGAGATGTCGGTAATATAAAAGAAGTAGCGATAGATTTTTTGGACGTTTAGTCCACGATCATCTCTTCTGCTGGCTGTGGTGTTTGCTGCATCAAAGTGCTTTCAGGTGTCGCTAGGTGTTATTGTTGTTGTGCAGAAAAGGTTCGCTATAATGCACTGCCCAGTTGGAAGATATTGCGGGCTGGCGGTTATCGGTTGCTGGCTGGCTTTTCTTTCCGCTACGCAAGCGTTTCCCGATGGTGCTCCGGCCGATACGTGCGTAAAGAGTCGAACGAACGAACCGAACCATGGTGCAGCACGCAGCCAAAGCCAGGCGTCACTACCGTATCAGGTGACGGCGAGCGGCAACGCGTACGGTCCCGGCACTCAGATTCAGGTCACAATACACGGCCACCAGGACGTGTTCCGAGGATTTTTCCTGCAGGCACGCGACGCACAGACAAACGAATGGATCGGTTCGTGGTACGAGACGCTCAACACGAAAACCATCCCAGAGTGTTCGTCGGTGACGCACGCCGACAATCGGGACAAGGAACAGGCCACCTTCGTCTGGCAGGCACCGAAGGATCGCCAAGGGCAGGTGTACTTTACGTAAGTGCTGGCAGTGTTATGCGCCATACACCTGCAGCTCGTTTTGCCCACGTGCCAATGCCCAACATGTGCGGTATAATTGAGAGAGATGTCGATTGTTGCGTGGAAAAGATACCCCTGCGAGTTGCGTGCTCCGGTCGATGCGCAACGCATGCCCGACGAGTGTTTTTGCAAATGGGAAGGCTTTTCACGTAAATCACATTGAGATTGCGGTCTGTAAACTGTACGCAAGACAAATCCGATCAACGCGAGACGCTGGTCGTAGCGCTTTTAATAGCAGGTTAATTTGGGTCAAATGGAAAAGTGTGACATTAACAACATTTCTAATAAGCATACTAAACCGGTTCAACTAATGGAACGATTTATTTCGAGAATGCTGTTTCGGAGCATAGCTGCTCAGCAAGTGAAGTTGAACCACTTAAACGCAAGAAAAAGCGTTGTGTGATCGACCGTAGGGTTAATTGCACCTTTTGAATGGGGCTATGGGAAATTCGCCATTTAGTGTCCTATATTTGGTTCAGTGTCTTCACATACCGTCGCCGCCGCCGCTTATGCAATAGGGCTTTGTAGCCTTAAGATGTCAGAAGGCTCGGCGAGCATCTACTTCCATAACGGTCATTGATACAGTAAACTCGAGCCTCGGCTAGCTAGCGTACGAATAGCGGGTGACAACTATCATCGAAAACTGGTTTCTGCGTGTTTGCGCCATAAATCATCGTCTTGGCGGTGGCCTATTTATAATCCACCATTTGCACCACCACCTCAAAGACAACAGAAAATTTTGAGCCATTGCATTCGGTAGACGATGCTGGCGAGCCTACGAGAACGGGCAAGAAATCGTAGGATTGGGGGGATATTTCTTCATATGTTTCCATCAATGAGTTGCGCAGTTATTTATTCCATTCAGCTTTTAACCCAAACTGATAACTTCATTATTTTGTCTTACAGCGGTACAATTGTGAAAAACTATGGTACCTACTGGGCTAATGTGATTGCTGCCGTTCCCGGTGCATTAGGACGCCATCTCTAATGCTACGCTGGAGCAAGTAGGATCAAAATGGGGCGTTGCTGTAAATATACCGTACATTAAAACATGATGCTCTTCTAAAGAAACTTTTTTTTCTGTGATCCGAATGCGTGTCGATGTTGGCAAATGGTGTCCGATTAGGTGGACTGTTTGTAAATTAACTTTCTCGTCTTCTGCTTTGCCTCTAGAACCATAGGATGGAGTTGTATTGGCCTATATAAGTATTACTGGCTTCCTTGTCTTGATTTAAACTATACCTGGATAGTCGTCAGATCAGCGTACGAGGAGATGGAGACCGTGCTTTATAATCTATCCTACGTAGTGGGCAGTGATGTATTAATCTGTTGGCGGAGTTGGCGGCCGCTTTGGGCCACGACGGTCAGAGGGACTATTAGGGCCCCACTATATAAGAGCCTCGTATTAGGGGTCCCGCTCGTTGCAGGTCCCGCTTGGCCACATTGCATCCCAACTGTCTTATCCGCCACTGGTATTGAGGACGGAAGTCATGGCTTGGCATATGTCATGCTCATTTGGCTCATAACTTCCCGACGAAAGCAATCCATAAAATTGCTTTTGACGTGTTTTACATTTAGAGATACAAGGAATTCAACAATGTTGATTACTTAATTTTATTTTAAAATTGGTGTCTTGCTCATCAAGACTTCATTTGATTGTCTTTTCACATTAGCATATTCTTCTTCTTCTTTCTTGGCCGGAGCACCTATGGAGAACGTCTAAAATACATGGCCTGGTGTCCAATCCGTTTCCAGGGAACACGGTCCATGGCTCAGGAGTATGTGGAGCTCGTAGTAGGCACGATTCCCCTGAAGTGTAGATGTCCGTTCGATGATGTCAATGTCATCCGCGAAGCCAAGGAATTGGAGAAACCGGGTGAAAAACGTGCCCTTGATGTCGAAGCCCGCGCTTCACATGGAACCTTCGAGAGCGATGTTAAACAACAGACAAGATAGTCTGTTCCCTTGCCTCAGTCCCCGTTGAGATTCGAACGATTCTGACATCATGTTCAAGACTTTCACATTGCAATGCAGACCGTCCATAGTAGAACTCAACAGCCGTACAAGTTTCACAGGGAAACCGTACTGCCGCATGATGTTCCATAGCTTGGTCCGATCTATGGTATCGTAGGCTGCCTTGAAGTCGATGAACAGGTGATGCGTGGAGATCTGGTGCTCCCAGACCTTCTGGAGGATCTGCCGTAGAGTGAAGATTTGGTCGGTCAAGAATTTGTCTCCAAAAAATCCAGCTTCCGGAAAGTGGAAGCTTCCGAAGAAATCTGTAGCAAGGAAAGAAAGTCTACAGAAGAGTATGAGTCGCCCTTTTTGTACACTGGGTGAATGACACCCAGCTTCCACTCGTCCGGTAGTTCTTCCTGGTCCCATATCGTGACAATCAGCCCATGCATGACCGCGGCAAGCCTCTTCGGCCCTAGCTTAAACACTTTTGCCACCAGCCCATCGCTGCCAGCCGATATGTGGGTTTTCTGCAGTCTGATGGCACTGATGTTTTCATCCAAGGATGGCGGGAGCACTTCGTCATTGTCATGCTGGCTGTTGTAGTGCAGTTCTCTCCTGCTTCCTTCGTCCGGTCCAATGTCTCCTGTATCTGCTCCGTTCAAGTGTCTGTTGAAGTAGCACTTCCATCTGTCGATCACCTCTCGCTCCTTCGACAGGTTATCTCTCTCAACGTTGCAGCACATGGCGATTCTATATAGAAGCATATATAGAACACAAATAAGCTAAAAAAAATTGATTTGAATTAGTTTTAACGTCTCTGCGGTTCCACGTGTTATCAGCGTGCCGTAGCCCTCTGCTCGTGACTATTCACAAAAAAACACAACATTATCACTTATTCTCCTAAAATATGTTGTTGCTGTCGCAAATGTTGTTGCGGTGTTGAAAATTTTTGATTTACTTTCCCCAGTCAACGAACCGGTTGCTGTTACCCTTCTATGTGTGGTCGGTTATTTACATCGACAGAGAGCCTATCTCGTAGTTCTTTATTCATCTTTACACGCTCGCCCCGTAAGTTTGTAGAGCTCGCAACAACCTATCCGGATTACACTGGTTATGATGTATTCTGCAGTTATGATTGTGGCAAAGTAAGGGAACTCTTTCACTATCTCGAAGAAGTCGTCGTCCGTTACTGATACGGGACTACTTGCCATAGGATCATGCGTGCGCCTGTGACTAACAAATAACTTTAGCTTTTTGTTTGTTTGTTTGGCAGAACATCGGTCCTGCCGTGTGAAGACCGGTGCCGCTGTCGCCTCTTCTACCGGGCCGCCCCGCGATCGTGATCTTAGATCTATAGGTTTCTTGTGTCCTTGCTATAGTATTCGACGTCTGGTGCAATGAAATTATTCATGGGAAGCTCCAACTAGTTTTTATGGAGAAAAACGTGAAAATCAACGCATCGTATTATTCTGGAGAAGGTTGTGGTCCTGGCACTTCGGTATCGCTACGAGAAGGATCATTATGTCTTTCAATAGACAGTTAATAAGTCTAAAGCATCTCAATAGATAATGTTTCAATAGCAATTGGCCCAGATAACAATATATATTATTTTCATTTTGAAACGCATTTTTAAAGTGTAATTTGAAATTTTTAAACACACTGCATTATTTGATATTGAGCTCCGTGCCGTAGTCCCGCATTGTATCAGGCCTTCCAAGATCACCATCCTTAAGATCTTTAACAATAATTTCACATCGCACTCACGTTGATATCATCAATGATATATCAGTTTAATATCTAATGAATCATATTTTTAACAGTTATTTTCTAATTTCTCATATCGTGTCCAAAACGTATCAGTAAGAAAACAATCACACAACAATTACAAGAGCAACGCATTTGTGTCAATCGGTCGCATATTTCTTGCGGCTTACCACAGAGGCGAGTTCTGGTGGTCGGTCGGTTAGGGTAGTTTTTGGGGGAAACGCTACTAACCGATGTTCACGCACACTGGATGAGTTGTGAAAATAATGACTTCACATGAAAGGACACGTTGGGTTTGCCATTCATTGCTGCCGACGACGACGACGACGCCGAGAGTGACGACTAACTTGACTAAATGTCTACTTGACGTGTGGAGCCATCCAGGCGGTGCGGACAACTCCGCTCAGAAGGAAAACTTTAAACGCATACATGATGGTGACTCGTAGCTCAAACCAGCAGCCATCGGCAGAGCCGGAAACAACGCGGGTCCGAAAAGGATACGGATACACATCACACACATTACATCGTTGCTAAACAATCAAAACCACCGGGCTTTACCGGGTGCGCAAACCGGGGTACAGAGCAGAGCGGTGTTCGGTTTGATTTTTGAAAATCGTTTGCACCACCAGAGTCTCGTGTGTGCCGATGAGTGGAATGGCAACTCAGTGCCAACTGAGTGCCGACCAATATTGGTCGCCGAACGTTTGCCCCAGGTACGTAAGGACGCATGCGTCGGTATTACGGGACCGTTCCCCGTGTGTGCCGTCCGTTCGTTTGCTACAGCGCTGCAGTATTTTTACTGCGAAGGCTTCGGCAAACGGCGCCTTCGAACCGCTCGATGGGGAAATTGTTCATTCAGTCGGGCTTACTGTTTCCATCGCTCATGTAGTCGACGTAACAACCGCGGTAAGTTGTGTCCTGTTTTGGACAGGGAAGAGTACTTTGCGGTAGAAAAGGGCCAATGTCTCTGTGTGTGCGTGTGTGTGTGTGATTTCTTTGCTATCCTCACGCCTATGCGAGATAGGCCGTTGTCCCGTACCGCAACAAGAAACAAAGAAATCGTGCCAGTGTTTCCAGTGCATCCACGTTTCCAGTGCAGTTCCAGCAGACCGTGTTGTTGTTCGTAAAGGCTTGGCGATGTATACTGCTGGGTAATAAGACAATCGTACAGTTGTTAATGTTGCTGTAGCCAAAGCTATTAGCTTCGGGCGACCGTTGCATCACAGTGTGTACTGAACCGGAATCTGTCGAAACCAATGCAGCTGGGACCACACGAATCGGTTGATGGAATTGAAGCTCTGCGTCGACTTTCTGTGGCTAGTCACTTTTCGAACGACGGCGGCCTGATCGGTATCCGTATTTGTGGCCGCACTAGTGACGCAGCAAAGAGGCGTACAAAAAACCAGAAACGGAATACTATCGAGTGACGGCCCTCGACGACGCCAACGTACACACATCCCGGGCGAGCTTTCGGGAGCCTAGAGTCCTAGAAAGTGCAGAGAAATTTGCCAAAAACAAAACCGAAACCCGGTGGAATAGATGGCTGTTGCCTTTCGCAGCTCACTTTGCTGCAGTGATTAAACTTTCGCTGCAGATGTTAAGTGTCTCGGTGTATTATTGCCCTGTAGCCTCTGCATTTGGCGATGAGCACCTTGGCCAGGGAATTCTTGAGTGCGAGTGCGTTCTGTACGTGGGGATAGCGACGATAGTTTCGACCCAGTGTGGGTTACACGGTTGCGGCTTTTGTGGTGTGTAGCATGTATCAGCATGTAACTCATAGGTAGTTCAAGGCGTACAGCAAACACCATCTTAGTTCTGAATTCTGATCTCAAAAAGAAAACGAGGTGCGAGGTGTTTTGTTTTCGGTTCGATCAATTCATTCCCTAGTGAGTTACATGATCGGTTGGAAGGATTATAGATTTAATTTGAGAAGAAAAAAAAAAACATAAACTCTAGGACCGATAGGAGTGTTGTACTAGTGTCACTAGCGACTTGTGGTGTTCTCTTATCCGGTACCTTATTAAGCAAAGTTTTGTTTTGCCTCTTAGTTTTGTAGCTTTCGTTTGTGTTTGTTATTATTCTTTTTCAACACTACATTACTCGTTGGGTTTCCAAATCTTTTGGCTGGCTTTTTATTGTTAGGTGCGCTTCCGTGGTCAAAAACAGCCTGAACCGTTTCTCCCACTTTTTGTAGTTGCTAGTGTTGCGACCTCTGTGTTTTGCGTTTTGACATGCCTACGTTAGAGTGTGTGTACCGCCGTGTCCTGTAGTGAGACGAGTGGTTTAGGTATTGCACCGTAGTGTGAGTGGCGTCGGCATCAAGATAACGGCGTGCGGTGCGGTCTATAACGATCAGGCGCCTCCATTCTGTAAGCCCCTGTATAAGCAGAAAGCCACACAATACAACACACCTGCAACGAAAGAACCGGGGAACTTGGTTCTTGGAGAAGTAAGTTTGCCTGCGACGCATTGCTATTTCATTAGATGCATACTGCTGTTTTCTTAAGGTTTGTTTGCAGTTTGCAAAGCGTTTTTCCGTTCAGATTGAAACTTTTTATTGCAATATTAGTTTAATAACTTTTCAAAACTTTTTTTTAACACCACTATGCTAAGCGCTTTGGCAGTGTTCCAAATCAAAGCCTACAATCGCCACCAGCCACTATTAACCTTTCATTAATAGTTGTTACATATTTGATTTATTATCGCATTGTAGATGCGACAACGAACAAAAAAAAAAAAGAAGAAAATGGTGCATTTATGCACAAACTGTATTTCAATGTGAGATAAAAAATATGAAAAAGCTAGCTTTTACCGGTTGAAAATTGTGATTATGATTTATTGAACGGTATTTAAGCATGTAACAATACAATTTTACGCTCCGAGCGAGATGGGCGTGTGCGTGCGAGATAACAACATTTTTACGGTTGATTGGACTTTATGGGTTCGATTTAGTACAACCGTTACAAAAACGGAACTTTCGATTCACTCGGTGGAATGTTTCAGCTGGAAAGTTGCAATCATACAATGGAATGTTAGGGCAAGTTTGCAACTCGATTGTGGAACTTTGTATGTAGCTGTGGAAAGTCTACCAAACGTTTAGTTCGATTCTGACATACTCTAAAATTGCAAAATGTTACAGGAACGCTAGTTTACATCACAATTTTTTTCCAAAACCTGTAATGCGCATTTTTACTGGATTTACGCGAAAATACGTGGCAAATGTAGCTTTAACTACCACATTTTAACCCACAGCTAATTGCAAAATTCCACAATCACGTTGCAAATTTCCTCTTACTAAATGCAAGATTCTAAAGTATGGTTGAATCTTTCCTCAAAGAGATTGCAATATTCCACTATCCAGTTGAAGCATTTAACTGAGTGTTTGAAAAGTTCCATTATATGATTTAAAACTCTGTATCTCGCTGACAAACCATGCAGTAATAGAAATTATAAATTTAATTACTTTAAGTCTTTACATCCTAACCATGGATCTATATGAATTTTGAATTATTGACAAAAAAACCCGTTCAATATTTATTTTACCATTAAACCTCCTATTATTGTGAAACAATTGCGTTTTTGACCCAAGCACAAATATCAATTCCTCCACATACGGTAATCACAACATCCGATTGTTTTGTACGGTTGTGGATGGGAAGCTAAACGTAACTTTGTGTTAGTAATGTTTATACGCCCGCTGGGAGCCATTTCAGTTCGGGGGTTGACTTTATCGGGGCATTATTATGAAATTTGTAACATCTATCTTGGGATAAGATTTCGATTCAATTCAGTCAGGCCGACCACCAGTACAACTCTTCATTTCCATGTACTCTCCTAGGGGAAACATTCGGAGCCGTGTTCGGAATTTCAGATTTCAGGTTAGCAATGCACGGATCGATTACAATCTCGATGTACATACAACTTTATGTCCGAAACACAATATTTTAATCAGTAACACCACACCATCATCCCGTTTACTCGGTTGTTGTGATGTCTGCAGCGTAACGTGTGCAAGAAGTCAAAAGTTCCATCCATGCTCGTTTATGTCTGCTTGTTGTGATATATACCAGTCGTAAAGCTATAAGTGTTACACAGAGAGAGAGAGAGAGAGAGAGAGGGAGAGAGAGAGAACAAAAATATGGAAAAGCACAATTGGAAGCCAACTGCCAAAGCCAAGAGAAGATGCCAGGCGAGATGTCACGAACAAGTGATGTACATTAGGTGTTGAAATGTTGGCAACAACTTGGCTTTCGAAAACCGCCAACCCTCCAGTTTTGAATGCTGGTAGATCCGGAAATTGGCTCTACTGTCGAACAGTTTTATCCATTGGAAAAAAGAAACCATTTTATTTATACTATTTCACTGTTTGGAATTTTGCATTGCTCTTTATGCTACAAGGCCATTGAAGTGGTGCGTAAGTTGTGCATGTAGGGTGCACGATAAATAAGCTTCCCAAGTGATATAAAACCAAGCGGCAAAAATAATTAGTTATCAACTGCGATGCGAGACGCCATCGAAAAGCGATTACGCGTGTGTCACGAATTAGGTGCAGCATTAGTTACCATTACTCACGCAATGGGATACGCAGTTTTGCACACGAACTTTAACTGGCCACTTACACACTCGCAAAGTGCACGCAAAATTATTGGAGTGCTGTCGGTGGATATTGGTAGAAAGAGCATCAAGAAGCAATGGGAATGCGCCAGAACATAAATCACTCGCCGTGGGTAGCAAGGCTACTACCATGCTAAGGTGAGAGGTAACATTAGTGTTAGCATACTCGCATGCCCCTATCGTTTCTGGCGTTAGGTTTGATCCAGGATCCATGGTTGGCCTTACGCATCGACCCAGCAACCCTAAACAAAAGAAAATGAAGCGCCTTAAAGTGCGTCAATGAAGACATTCGCGTCCGAATGTGTCTTTATTTGATGATTTCTTTGTGAGAGAGCCTTTTTTTATGCTACGACCTCCATTAATTTTCTTACGGAGCCAAATTTTTGCGTCGTTGCGTCGCATCCAATTGAGAAATAGAGAACTTCTACAACCAAAACCAATCGATCGAACCGGAAGGAAATTTTTCCATTGTGTATACGCGCCTCGCCCCCCGGGGTATGGGGTACTACCCAAAGCTTGGCACAACGCGTGAAATTTGACTCTTGCGCCTAGCGCCTAGCGAGGAAGAAAAATTCTGGCGCAAAACCGAAAGACTGAGGTCAGGAGGATTTGTGCTCCACACCGAGTTGGCACATGGTTGCACATGGTTATTTAATCGATAGCCACGTACTGGTGGTGGTCGTGATTTAGAGCCTTGCCGGATTGCGGATTTCCTCGAACCTCGATGCAAACGTCAAAGCAGCTATTATTCGCCCAGTTGCAGCTGGAACTGGCGGAAGGCAATGATTGTTTTCGTACGATTGCATTGAGTCTTGGGACCGTGGAGTGATTGTTTTTTTGTTATTTTGCTGTAAAAACGGAGTTTTGCATCCCTACAATCAATAGCTGTTGGGAGCAGTTATTGAAATTGCAATAAAAATAAATTTGGGTTTTGTTTCAAACTGCGATTTCAACTCAAATTGTAGAGGGGCAAATTCCCAAATAACCGATTTTTATGCTTCAGCTAATTCGTACATAGTTTATCAGAATATTTTTCAAAATAAATTGCGTTTCAAGTAGCGCATCCTTTCCAAGAATCCCCTGTGGACACGATCAAATGCACCGTTTACAATTTTCCAGTTGATTGAATGTGCATATTAGTCGTTTCTTTTTTGTTGTTTCTAATACGATCCATCGAAACACCCCAACTCAAGCCGTATAGTTTTGACTTTTACTTCCACCAATCGAACGAATCCTGGTGGCGGGACATGATTTAATGCCATGGCGTGTTAAAACAAGCGCACGATATTACTCCAATTATACCACCACTGATATAGTTGCTGCCTGGGTAGGGTTGTACAAGTGGGGAGCTCGGAACCTGATGTCTTTGTAGTGTCCCAAAAGGGAACGCCAGGAGATGCAGTGGAACACCCGTACGCGGATTAGGTCGTATGTGGCGTACTGCTTTAAAATGCAACCGCATAAATTTTGGCCACCGTGTCACCCGCACGGGACGGCCACAAGCTTTTTGCTCGTTTGTCTCAGTCAGTCAAAGTATTGGTATGGGTTGGACGTCTGTTTCGGGGTGAGGGGGGGGGGGGGGGGGTTGTGGGGGGAAAAGTTGCCAGTAACGTCATAGAATAAATGGTACCTTTCTCCCATGTAACAACTGCTTGAGAAGGTTTAGCATGCGATTTAGTTCGGGTTTTTTTTGTGCGAGGGCAGCAACCGCAAAATGTAGTCCTTTGTCTTCCTGCTTCTGTTGTAGCCTCGCTTGTGGTATTGCGAGGAGCGTTTGTGTGTGTGTGTGTGTGTGTGTGTGTGTGTAGAGCCGCATTTTCTTTGTGCACTATAAGGATCAACAGCAGTCCCTTCAAGGATGTTTTCAGTCGTACAAATAGAACCAAATGTGACTGAATTGTAGTGTTTCGTACGTGTTTACAGTTTGTTTATAAAGTTTGAAACGCTGCAATCATTAGTTACTTGCAAATCAAATCGCATGACCGTGTAAAGCTTTAAAAGCTACCCTTCTGAAAGTCACCTTTAAGTCAAAATATTGAGCGGTAGATTTATTTGCTTGGAAATTTATTGTCTGGCACACTGCAGGTTTCATAAGCAAAGACAGGAAACAACAGGTTTATAATTTATTCT
The DNA here is from genome assembly GCF_013141755.1 of Anopheles stephensi. Lineage (NCBI taxonomy): Eukaryota > Metazoa > Arthropoda > Insecta > Diptera > Culicidae > Anopheles > Anopheles stephensi. The sequence goes on from NC_050202.1 coordinate 43,253,868, forward strand.
TATATATGAATAATATTTATATTGATTTAATACTATTGACAAATAAGACATTAAGATGAGATTTCACACTGGTAACAGTAAAACGAAGGACTCCATTATGACTGATAGACGACTTCTAAAATTAAATACTTTGTACGATTTATTGATACTACATATTTTAGCAGAAATGGGGTTATTGTGGTTTCTTCTTCAAGAGGTCGTGCCACAGAGTTTTTTTTCCACAATTTCCAAAAAAAAATATTTCTGGATACGTCGTGATGTTTTTTTCCATTTCCGGGACATTTTTTTTGCGTCCCACAGTTTTATTGACCAATTACCAATTATTTTTAATCCTTATGTATATTTAGGTCGTCTTTGTAGCTTAACCTTCGTAATTTAATCTGTCTTAATAATTTGAGAAGAATGGCATTTCACGTCTGTTTATTGTTTTTGCATATTTTTAAACAAACTATCAATATTTATTTCCAAGATTAGAAAATGATGGCTTATAACATAATTTTAAAACAACCTTTAGGAAAAATTTCCTTTTTTTCAAGAATTTCCTTTCGGCAACAAAAATTTCTAAAACAATTTTTTTAAAAGAAACCAGATGTTTTGAAAAATGTTGTATCGTGAAAAACCCGTTAAAAACTACGGGGAAACCATAAAAAAAACTTTGGAATACACTGTGAAACAGTGTACAAGTTAAAAATTACTTTATATTACATTTCTGCAAAGTACATGAAGGTTGATTTTACTAACCAATTGAATCGTTTCTATTGGTTACTTAGCTAATGAACATTTTCTTGGAATTTCAACTACAGATTTTCTTTCTAATCCTAGTCAAAAGCATCTTGTCCTGTACGGTGAAACACAGCTATTGGGTCATCTGAAGGAGTTTTTGAACCGATTCAATACGCTTGATCCAGCGATAAGGACAAGGTGCAACGTACTACGGACGAGAACTTTAGGATATGGTGGTTTTGACTGACGAAAGATTTGTAAATACATAGGATCATTAATTTTATTCTTCATTTACCGTACTGTGTCAAAAGTACTATTGGTTCTACTACCCTTTTTATCATACCATGCTCTACCATTATTCTATTATCATTTATTTTATCATACTGAGGATTTGGATACTCTTCCGTATATTTTTGTATTTATTCCAAGGCACATTTATGCAAATGGCACATTTATTTTTATTTATTTTTAATTTATGCATATTTCTCTAGACAAATTGTCAGGAGGATAAGCTTTGACCAATCGTCACTGAAACACGTATATAGTCTGTCAAATTACTCAGGGTATATACGTGGGGAAATATTGATAGCCCCAGTGTTGCTTCCTTATGCAGAGTTCAATATAAGCGTGTGTATTTATGAAAAATGGAAATTTTAAACCAGTCAGAAAATCAAAATCTTTGAAGTCGGGATTGTCAAGTTATGCTGACAATTTATCTAAAGTTATACTGTCGCAGACCGTCTGGACACAAGTGTTAATGTATTCTGCTTTTTTCCGAAAAACTCCGAGACAAATTCATCTAAATTCATAAAGGTCAAACGTAGAGGCATGAACCTATGTTTAGCATAGATAGGGATTGGAGGGTCACGGGACATTCCTTTGCTGTAAACTGATCACAATAAACGGGCAAAAAATGAACAGGAGGACAGAATATTAAACTGGGTGCAAACATCGAACAAATCCCAACAAGACACAAACACAAAAGCAAAAAATTGAACGACGTCAAGGCAAATGAAAAATCATTGCACTCGGGGGGAATTAGAATACGAGAAATGCAGGGCGTTTGCTTAGCAAGTGCGAAACGGCAACATTGCTGATTGGATGGTGTCTCGTATAGAACACAAGACACACATGTAGGCCACATCAGTAGCAGCGGCAGCAGCAGCAGCAGTGTTGAGTGTTGAGCCCATTTCTGTTGTATGATTGAATTCCCCTGCGTATGGTTGTTTGGTGTGCGTGCCATCAGTCGGACCCAATATACCATCAGCACAATGGTGAAATACGTGTGCGTTTTTTGTTTGGTGTGATGATTTATGGCGACGCGAGGGTAGGGTTGAAATTAATTTTTCATTACCCACCGGAGATGCCGCACTATCCAGTTTGCACTATCGACATGCTCAATGTGACCGATTCGGTACTCGGTGATAAAATAATTTTCGGCGAATGATTAGATTAAATGGAGTTGGGTTTTTTTGTTAGCTCATTTCATCTACTTAATCAAGTTTAATGTGGCACTGTAATTGTATTTTTTTATTTTTTACCATAAACATGGCGTATTTTCTTTAAAAAAATTACCCATCAGGATGTCATGTCATAGATAAGGCAAGCCGAGCGAAGGTCGTTGGATCATGCACGAGGATCAAGTTTGTTTTAAAACGATCAGGATTATATTCTCTACAAAACACTATTCCTTTGCTGGCAGAGAAACTTTGCGCAGATATTAAATACCGTTTCGCCTGTCGGTCTCACACATGAAGATTTCCTTCACCCTGTGTATATGGGTGCTAAGGTAGCTCAAAGTTGGGCAAGTAAAGCACGAAGAACTTTGAGTGTGGCGGAAGAGTTGATGGTTATTTAAGAGCAGCGATGAAATTTCATTTCAATTTGCTAATCTCACCTTTAGCCGCTGACCTTTTGAGGCGGGGAGTGCGCTGCCAACTTTCTTGAAGCGCTTATACAGCGGCCCTTGTGAACTTCTCGGGAAGGTGCTTTTCAAAACAGTCTTCTCGACTCGGCGTCCGCCAAACTTATTGTGTCGTTGTTGTAGGCTCCACCGACTATTTGGAGGGCGGATACATAACCCTGTTGTTGGTTTTCTTTGCACATTCACTAAAACTCCCCAAGGATACTAAAAAACAGTGGGAAAAAGAGTGAGAGAGAGAGAAAGAAAGAGCGCGAATCAAACTTGACGCTTTGTGTGAAGCGAATGGAAACCGTTTTATTTGTTTGCTTTTCATGAATACCAAATATATATACAGAAAGTCGTGTAGTCGCCTACGCATCAACGGCTCGCAGGTATAGTAGTGCACACGGAGTGTTCAGAATTCTGAGCCTTACTCTATATAGAGACACTTTTGGGCCCGCGGGAAACAACAGTGACGGTAAAAGATATCCAGTCAAGAAGTGACATCTTTCTTAGGAACAGTAGCGGCTAAGTGTCTGATGCTCATAGGACATCGCACCAAAGCAAGGAGCCAACGGGTGCAACAACAAAACGTGGGAACGATGGCTTCGAAAATGCACGTTGGTACAGGAGATGACATGCTCATGTTTGTCCTTTTTTTTCCACGATAGCACGCCACTGGCAAAGGAAAGAGGAGAAAGTTTTGAATTGGAAATACTTATTCTTAACACCCGTACAGTGTCCAAGGCAAACGGGTGTCCAACGTGTGTGCGAGAGTGGCACTATGACTAAATGGGTGACAAATTATTCGTTGCATTGTTCACCAGTCAAAGATGCTTCCGGATGCAGATCGGAGAAATTGCTTTCGCTTCTCGATGTCTCCTATATGTTAAACTAACTTCGTATGAATTCTTCATCTTCTCCTGCCTGTCATTAGATGTTCCGTATAATGTTTTTTTGCAGTATTTTACCAAAATAAAATTCATGAAACTATATTTTGAATTTAACATGAGCAGCAGAAAACCTGAAAGAATATGTCGTACCGAGTGTTTGCCGGCAAGGAATTTATCCGACGAAACCAGCATGAGAAACCAGCATTCGAGTGGACCGTGCCGCATGTGGTGGTAACCCAGTTTGAGGCTTATGTTCGGCTTTTGATCCGCAAGCCTTCGTGCGTGGTTGCGTGATGAAATGCCATTTCCACCACCAGCCGGGAGTCGGTTAATGCTCCATTGTTGAGAGCTACCCGAACTTGGTTGATCTTTCTTTGCTTTCACAGTAAACTCAGTGGCACGCACCTTTAAAACGAGGGTATCCAAAGTTCCGTGCTTGAAATTGGGCTCGAAGTAAAGGCTGAAAAAAAGGGATTAGAAATAAAAAAAATTTGCAACAAAAAAAAAGCCCTCATGACACAGGCTGTTGGTGGCAGTTGGAGTTGAAACAGATATTTAAATAATTTATACAGTAGGCAGGGTGCAGAAACGCCATTTACTTCCTTTGTAGTGTTTTATTGTTTACTTTACTTACGCTTCTCGTTAGTTTAATCGCTTTCTTTAATGTTTGTCCCCCTTTTTTGGCTTTTTTTTCAGATAAGCAACGTAACAGAGGATAGTGAGATCAACAATTATAGCTGATAGCGGAAAGAGCCGAAACGAAAATCGGGACCACGCGCTTGTTGCAAGAAAAACATTGTTGCCTTGAGACTTTGGGCAAAGAGAAACGCGACAGAATAAGTCTCACTAAGTCCTGCTTTTCTACCGCACCAGCGGCAAATCGTAACATTATAGCGATTTTGTGTCGCATGCCTTAACCGATTGGACCAAGTGGACGTGCACCAACCGGTCACAGGAGCAAGAAGCTATTATCGTCTGACCGAGAAACAGAGAGAAAGAGAGAGAGGGGGGAGTGTGTGCAAAGGTCGGAGCTAAAAGGGGGGAACAAATCAAGCAAACGGTGGCGCACGCAAGCGAGCCAGAGTGCAAACGAGGAACTGTAAGACAACGGTTGTCCATTCGCAATTCTCCCCGGCCATCCACAGCGGCATTATCCGCTATGGATGAGGAGCTGGAACGGAAGCTATGAGCAATCGTGTGAGGGCTCGAGAGCCCCCAGCGTGGAAGCGTCCGTGTGTCATGCCGTGGGCAATGCCGGACACGGGATTTAGTAGCAGCACCAGCCATTGTAGCAGTAGCAACCGAACACCGATTCGGTCCGGCACCAGCATCACTAGCAGCAGTAGAAGAGGCACCAAGATGACCTGCAGCAGGCTCCAGCGACCTTCCGGAAGATTCCGTCTTTCACGTCGCTTCTTCGCCAACCACCTGTCCGCGACCGTACCGATGATCGCGTTGCTGTTGATAGCATTCTTCAGCGATTTTGCGTATCTGAGCGGCGCTACCGATGGGGGCGGTGTATTGGCCGATGAAGTGACGACCGCTCCGCCAGAGGAAACATGGACCACGTCCAGCAACGAAAACGTGGGCACGGGAGAAGCAGCTCCATTCGGTAAGTACGACCGTAGGATGCTCTAGGTATTCCTCTCCAGCATCTGTCCCTGCTGGCGAAGGCTATGATTAATGATAAGTCGCTTCGAGCATCGCATCTTCTTCCAACCATTTAGCGCCTTAAATCTCTGTTCCATTCTATCACTCTGCAATGTTGCTGGTCCGGTACGTGGGCGTCGAGAACTAACTTATTAGTGAATCAATGCGCTTAGTGCACCTCCCTCGAGACTTTTGATATGATTTATGTAACAGTCAGTTATTTTAATTTACTTTTCTACGAAACTCCTAGCCCGAATTGAAACGGAGACTCTACGCTCACCTCCGCCAGCTGTATAAAATGCATGAGAAAATTTATTCCTAGCCTAGCGGGGGATTGATTTTGACGTGCGGTTGGTAATCTAATTTCAATTAAACCACGAATATCCCGTCCCCCCACCGTAGACAATGGTTGTGAAAGAAGGAAAATGAGTCAGCAATTACTTTACCCGCGATATCATCGATGATTCGTGAACATTGTGAACACATTAACCGCAAAACCTAATGCATAATTTATGTTAAGCGGGTATTGAGCGGGGTGTGGGAAAATCCCTCACCGATTTTGGTCCATTTTGGGCTGTGTTTGGGAAGCTTTACGCTTGCTATAAATATTATCTTTCGCAATATCATTCAATAAGTTGATCAGCACTAATAGTCCAATACATCCAAGCTGCGACACATTGACGTGTCATGCTTGAACATAATTAGGTCCTTACTGCTTGCCGTGCAATTGAAATATAGAAAAGACAGTTTGCCAGTGAGAGGATGTTTATTTGCCATAGAAAGGATGTTGACATATTGTTTCCCATAATTGGCTGTGACGTATGTTGTTGTACGAAAGTGGTCATAAAAAAGTTAAAGAAACTCAGTTATATTTCAGTGTGGTCAGTTATCATTCGGGCAAGCTAGAAGTACATTGGGAACACTGATGGCCATTCACATGATGGAACTGGGAATCGATTGTCACTCAAATTACTCTCCGGCATCGGGCTAAACGAAGTCAAGCTCGTTAAAAATGCAAAAAAAGGGGCCCGCCCACGTCGTTGGTAGATGCGACAGGGGCGCCGGTCTTCACACGGCAGGATCGGGTTTCAAATCTCATCTGTTCCGTTTCCTCATAGTGAGGCATAACTAAGTCTAGTAAGCCAGAAATGGCAGGCTTGACCTAAGAGATGGTAAGGCGTTAGGGAAAGAAGAAGAAGAGACATCAAAAATGATAGGTCAGGACCTCTGGAGGTTGTAGTGTTATGAGATGAGTAAGGCATATTTTTAAATTAAATTAAATTTTATTAACCAAGTTTTGGAATGTCATTTAGTATTCAACTTTCCTCAACCTTTGTCAACAAAAAATATAACACAATTACTTCTCAACTGACACAGCCTTCAGGAAGCTATAACTATTGTTAAACATTTGCCGGTACCATGTGCACAAAGCACTATGAAGTTTTCAAAAAAAAGTTTCGTAAACAAACATTTGGAAGAATTTGTTGTCTTCTTCTTTGTTTTGTCTTGGCCGTAACGGACTGCAAGTTTTTTTTATACATTCTTGAAGAGCTGGAAGAGTTAGGAGGATTGCAACTTATTCTTGACACATTTTTAAATAGGGGTTTTTCTAATTATGAGATATTTTCGCAGCAAAATCATGTTACCTGTGCCGAAAAATCCTCCTAGCTATAACATTAACCTTCAATACACACCTAGTAGATATCTGAAACAACACTAACCTAAGGACTTTAGGCTTAATGCGTAAGACATCAACTAATTTAACGACCCTATGAGTATTCAACAATCTAGTCTGCTTTTCAAATGTGATCTAGATCAAGCTAGAACAAAAATGTGGTTCAAGACAAGAGTTTTTAGGTCCCCAAATACATTAATTATTATATCCAACAAAATCCTTACTGTTATGACAAAAGTCATTTGAAAGACTCCAAGATAATGTCAAAGCGGATTTTATTATCAAACGGCAAAAAAAGTGAAGTTAATGTGCTACGTCTGTATTTCTATTAAATTTCTATTCGTCTAATATAATGAGTAAATCTTTGAGCTTTATTAGTCCATGTGTGTCCATTTTGTGGTCTAACGCTATTTAACAATAATATTGGAAATACTTAAAAGCATTAACAAATAAGTTAAAAGTCAATGTAAATGCTTAGAAACAGCATCCTTAGGATAGCTACAAACTTTAAATCGCTCAGGAACTCAGCAGTTGGCAAGTTTCGCTCAAAAAAATATCTAAATTGTATCTCGCATTTCCCGCTTACGACATAATTTGATTTGTTGCTACAAAACACGCTACACAATTTCCTCTGCAACTTCCTTAATTGATCAAAACTTCAGAAAACCTTAAGCCACCATATGTTCGCCAGTTTTTTTTGTTGCAAGCGCGAGGAAGCAAATAAATCCGTTTAACACGTTGTGAGTCTGCAGATGAAGGGAAAATTCATTAGAAATATTAAAAAATTGCCTGTAGTACGAAAACGCACCGACGGAAATAAGACGGCGAAGCAGCGAATGGCGCAGACCTGGGTAGCGAATTTTCGCGTTTTCCTCAATTTACCATAAATGTGGCGTAAGCTCCGCGGCTATATGTCTCGTCCACCCAGGTGTATGCTTGTGGAGGGACATAAATTTTCATCATGATGCAAACCGCCTCCCTCGACACCATTTCACCACTTGACTGGTTTTGGCATGAGTTTTCAAAGCACAAACTGTATCAAGCTTTCGACACGTTCGTAGACTGAAAACGGGACACGGGTGTGGGTTGGGTCAGAGCTACTGAGGTGGGCGGGGTGTTGTAATTTAAAATTTTCATTCCCCAAGCGACCAAGCTGTATTACCATACGGCGCAAGGGAAGGCCAAGCGGTTGCCGTTGCCGAATCGGTGGTATCGATAGCCGAGAATCAAGAGCCGCAGGAAAGGTACTTCCCCGAAAAGGCGGACCGTTTACTCGTGTTAATCCCGCGGAAGAAAAATGTTTTGTAACTTAATTAGACCGTGCCGTTGATGCAGCAGTAAAGTGTGGTGCGAATGGCGTCAAAAAGGCTTCATCAAACGTGTGGTGCAAAATAATGCCGGATTCGGCGCATCATGTGCAATCGTTTACGTGAACATGTTCGGTTACCACCCGGCAGGCAACATTTGCGCCAGAAGGTGATAAAAATGTTGTTTTATCGATTGTATTTATCATTTACTCTCGATTGCCTTAAAAAAGATGGCCAAATAATAGCATTCATAATTATGCTTGCTTCAACAGGCAAGGTAAATTTAATGACATGTCGTATCTGTCAGCTTTGCGGAGTTTCAAAGGTTGTTTTATTGCGTCAAATGTTCGAAATTGCAACAGTGATTGAAGGGTCATCTATTTTTAATTATGTTAGTGAAGCTGTAATTTTTGGCAAGTTATACATTGTCCCGTATTTTATTAATCGATCTCCTAATGTCGATCTAATGATACAAATCAGGTTACTGTCGATCGAAATGCGGTTTAATCATTTACCGCATTATGATGCATTGTTGTTTGAACTACTATAGCAAGGGAGATGCCATTTTTGCCGAAAAAGGCTGCATTTTTTCGGTGGTGGTGATTGATAGGATAAACGAGCTACTGTTGTTTGTATAAAGCATGGCTAATTAAAATTGATGGCTAAAATGCGTTTGGTTCCCATCGTTTTTAGACCTTTTGAAAATGATACATGTTTATTTGGGTTATTCCTGAGGTTCACTGGTAGTCACATCGGTCTTTTGCACAGATCGGTCTAAGTAGCATGAAAGCTTATTAACCTGCTGCGTGGTATATAAATCAACCCAGAGGTGGTCATTACGTGACCGCAGTTTGGGGGAGCGTTTGCAAGGGTTTTGCGTGTGGTGAACCTGATAAAACCATTATAAACCCGTTCGACACGTGCACGTATTTTATCCCTAGCCATAACCTGACCAGCAAAGCAATCTTTCGATTTTTTAAAAACAAGGATTGATTTGACAAAGATCAGACTCGATTCAATATAATTACTTTTCTCCATAAGAGAAAGAGAGGATGTTGCAAAAGCCAATCCGACTATAGTCAGTGATCAAACAGAGTCTTACGATCTCGACTATGTCATTCAGGAATAACGAGCCCGGATGGGATTTTAACCCGGTCGTGTTGTGTGTAGGCTAGCGCCGCTGTGTGACGACCGTTTGATGTTCTAGTGATAGCATCTTAGATAAGTTGGGTGTCTGTTCTATCGAGAACGAGTACATCCTCACCAAGACTTATTTGACGAACTACTTAAGTTGATCTTTATAAGAATGAAATTCGCTTAGAATTAGATGGCTTTGAATTCGCATTGGCTTTTGCATAGTAATGTTTATCTTGTCCTCAATATCATCAGCCTCTACTAGCACATTTTGTACAAGTACATAATTGTTAAATGACCAGGATCAAGCTCGATTCAATATTATTATTTATCTTTAGAGACAAGGTGTGGTAAAAATCGGTTATATTAATCGGCGAATATTTTTAATGAATTTTTGCTGTATGCCCTAGAAGTTTGCAGACCACTAGAATACACGCTCTTCAGCATATTCATAGACTTCTTCCTTGGCACTATAACATCGAGAAGTATCGGCCTGCCAATTTCTGGCTTTCTGTGACTTAATTTTACCCGCAGAAAAGTAGTCAGCCCTACGTACGGGGAGGCGGTCTGATTAGGATTTGAGCTCCGGTCCTGCCGTGCGAAGACCAGCGCCGTTGTCGTCGCTGCCGCCATACCCATACTCCGGATCGCCCCATACTCAAGGACTAATTGTTTCAAATTGTAGTTTTCACGAATTTGGGTATAATCAACTCGAAGAGAACAAAACAATACTATTGACCTAAGGATATAAAGATATAAGAAAACTGTGATGTTAATACCTAAGCTAACATCTATATCTCTAAGGCACTAGGAAAATCCGGTTCGTTTCAAAATAATGTACACTCGCACGGTTTTGCTAGTGTTATATTTCCCCGCGGTAAGCCAAAATATGAACTATTAATATTTAATGTATCAAAACTGAAGCCACTTAAAAGCAGGAACCAACGCCGCCTCTTATCCACAGCAATAGCCACGATCGTCGGTTCAGGGCAGGGAATGGATTCATTTTTTATTCTTAAGTCAGAAGGGGACTCCACGCTTAACACTTTGCTAGATTGAATTTGCTGTGCCCTCCGTGGGCAAGCGAACGAATCCAGGAGAGCGCGTGCGGGACTTATTAGAGAAAAAGATACACCATAAAGAGCGTATTCGAAAAAAAACTTAGGTTTTGAATGGTTTGAAAAAAGTACACAGCCGGGGGAAGTACCTTTCCCAGGATATGCATCCGTTTTGCCGTGTGTATCAACCGAGCATCGGAATTAAGCACGTGTGAGCCAATACGACCGTACGAGGATTATGTTGCTGTTTTTGGCACCTTCAAAACCCCAACTAAGGCCAAAAGGGAATGGAAACACTTCGAGGTGTTGGGATAAAAACTCCGACCCTGTGTTTGTGAGAGTGTGTGTGTGGGCGATGGGTAGCCACGCGAGGGTGCTAACGGATACTGCCCGACCACTTTTTTCCTTCCTTTACAGGGATGAAAGCGAAATCTGGATAGCGTTCGTAGAGTAAGGTTTCTTCAAAATTCCACAGATTTTTACATGAAGAGAAGAACGGTTCCCATGAAATTTACATGAGATTACAGCTATTGCTTTGGGCACGTTTGATGTTGATTTTATTGTTTCTACCTTTTCGCATTCCATTTTCCCGGGAGATGGGCCCAGCCGCTGGTTTGGCCCCACTATTGTTACGCTTTCTACAGGCGTAAAATATTTAAAACTAAGTACTTTCATTTACCCCCCCGACTGTGCCCATCTTAGACGTTTGAACTTTGACGTGCTTTTAGTAACATTTCTGTCGATTACCCTTTTTTGTCGAGAAAGCACACTGACGTAGTTTTGGTAACAGCAGCCGCAGCTGGAAAAGATTTATTTGCTATCATCAAACCACAGAAAGCAACCATTTGCTCGGTTTGGTTTACAGTTTGTCTCATTACCGGCGATGTCAAGCGCGTTTTAACGATCGTCGAGTTTGTTCTAGTTAATTGGAGGAGTTTCACGAAAGCTGCAGCGCACGGTTTTTACTGTGGAAACTAATGTACAGGCAAATTGTTGAAACAACCGAATGTAAACAATATTTTGTCGGGATCTCAACCACGCTTGCTTGCTCTGCAGTAATTTTTAATGCCAGGAAACTGATTATTTCTCACGCCGATAATGCTATTTGTTTTTCAGAGTTGGTTCAATTTTATCTGCTTATTTACCATGCAGCTGCTGCTGCTCGACGTGCGTCCTCGATCTTGTTCATGCTCATGGTTTATTTCATAGTTATTACCAATACCGATGCCGTGGGACCAAGGGATCGAGGGATTTTGGACATTTTCGATGCAGATGATTTGTTTCGATCGTTTCGGCAGCTTCTTTAGTATGGTTGGTGTTGTCCTATGTCCCGTCAGCTTCCAAGCATGGTATGGAGTTTGTTCAGCCAATGAATATTTTAATAAAGTCTAGCCGGCTACATAAATTGTTCGGAAAACGGAGCTGGTTGCTTCATTAAATTTTAATTAGATATCTACTCTCTCCTAGCTGTGTGTTTGTGACACTGAACCGGGAACCCTTTTCTTGTGCTCGAGTGGATTGCGATTGTTCTGGTAGTTTCCGTAGTTTCCCGTTTTAAACGGTGGTTTGATTTATTAGAAGCAGTTAATATGAGGTTTTATCTGCAGCAGGTTCATGTGCAAAAGTGTCCTTTGTCATAATTTAAGGAACCTCGGCTAAGTAAGGTTGTAATACTTTGAGCCTTATTTTTATTTGTTTCTTTTGGAAACACATTGTTTTCCAACTACATTTTTTGTCGCAAAGTGCAACGGTAAAGTAAAATGGTAAGTCATCCCACATGCATGGAAATGTTGCGGAATGCAATGGAATGGTTGTGAGTAAAAAAAATCTAAATGCTTTCCTGCCGTGCAGATAGCGGTTGGCTACCGTGTACTTTGAGCTTATTCTCTTCAGGCACGTACGTGGGATGCTTAAAACTAGAGTATCATGCATTATAGGGTGAAGGATATAATATCTTCTCCGCAAATGTAGAGCAGTCACTTGGTTTACCATCATTGTGTAGATATGTTTACTACCTGAGCAAATGTGCAACAGTTCTTTTGGGTGTTTAGCCTCATTTTAAGTGTCTCTATTCGTGGCCGATTTATTTGAAGCTTTCTGTTCCATAATATCTTTTCCAACATGAAATTAAAGCTATCGATAGTTGTGTTGCAACAATTATTAGTGTTGGAATTATAGATTTGTTCGCATATACTCAAGTTTTCGATTGTGCGGATTACCACTGAGATAAAATGTAGCTCAAAACATATCAAATTGCCTTTTGTATAAAGCGTTTTCCTGGAATGTATCATTTATTCGATGTTATTCCTGTTGAAGGAGACGCCTTGTACTTCACAGCAAACATTAGGACAAGTCGAGTGTTTTGTTGCATACATCTTCATCATGTCACATTTATTATCATGCTTTCATCCACCATGAAGTCCTTGGTAACATAATTTTTACGACAAATTTGGAAAAGTTAGAATTTACTGCTTAGCAGGGACACATCTGCTTCCCCATGCTAAAGGATGACGTTGAAGGTGTGCTTAATGATCTATCTGTTTTTTTTGTTATAAGGCTTTACTTTTACAACTGTTTTCTTACACACGCACTTTCCGTTGTTTATTACAGATGCGTCAACCCGTGGCAACAAAAAGTTTGGTGATAAATGCGAGAGCACCACTGAGTGTGGCTTCGCCGGATCGTTCTGCGATCCGAAGAAGCATACATGTCAGTGTACTGTCGATTTACCAGCAACCAATCACATTGACAAGTGTGGCAAAAGTAAGTAGAACCATGTTCCATGTAGCGTTTAAGTGTAAATTTCAAATGATCTCTATTTTATTTTAATAATTGCATAGCTCGTTTAAGTTTGTTTTTAGTGAACGTCACTCAACTCTTTTCAATAAGAAACTTCAGTACGTTATCCTTTCACGGTAACCGAGAGGTTCGACATTAGCTAAATGATGCAAGCAATAATTTCGTTGCTGTCGATAATGTTCAATAAACTACAGTGTCATGCTGTTTGAAAATGGATTCTTTTTCCCTCATTCATCCGTTGCCAACATCGTTTTCCTATTACCCAGCTCGACCATTATCGACAAATGGGTGGAAATTCATCTCCCTGCTGCCGGATGCTGCCATGCTATAGCCTGTATTCCAGTTTCCTGCTTCATTCATCATTACTGAAAGCTGTCTAGGATAAAAAAGACAGACGCTTTACTTTTGTTCCCACTATCTAGGGATTATGTTTGGAAGGCAGCTGGGTAGGTGTTGCATGATCGTCATACGTACAGACATTTTACGCTACCGATTGTGCTGTGCAAATGTGCGGTTTTAAGCCAGCTTTTATCCATAAATGTAGCTGTGCGCAACTCAATATATACATATGTATATTATATGTGTGTGTGTGAGATTTTTTTTCTTCTGTGCGCCTGATACCATTATGCACCAGCGGTTTGTACACGTTCGATTACAATCTACATGTTTCTCGGATGCGCCTTTGTGTTGTCAATGTAGTTGGTGTGCTTGTCAAACACAACTTTACCTACCGCTAGTGTACACATATTGCCCGTGTGCATTCGGATGTTGGCATGAAGGAGGAAAAGATAATTCTGGTAGCAGTTGTAGGGTGTGTCAACTGACAATAAATGCATTATCGCGCGAAAGTGCCACGAAAGTTTCATTTTATATACCCTCCAGAAGCGGGATACAATTTAAAAGGATAATAAATTTTCCCGAAAGGATTCTTTTTTGGTTCGGTTGCATGGTACATCAACTTCTGTTCTTGATGTCTTTTATTTCTTACCGGAATGTACCGCGTTTGTATTATTAATTATATCTATAGTGGAAGTAAGAGGATGAAAACAGCATAGGTACGTCCAAAGGAATAAAATGTGAATGAAATATGTTAATAGATTTATAAAATTCAGGTTATTTTGGTTGGTGAGCGAAGATACCGTTGCGTTTCTCTCAATGGGTCTCGTCTATCATTTACGTCCCCATACGTACGTTTATGTCCGTTACCGGACACACTGACAAATCCCTTTTGGAAAATGAAAATTGTGCTGTCGCATATTAAACATGAACATAACCGCTCCGGCACGGTGGCCTCACACATCCGGCGTGTGATAAATATTGCAATGTTCTGGTTTGTATGAGCGACCGCGCCATGTATGTGGTGTGGAAAATTGTAGGAAATGCAAAAATCGCCTCCGATTATCCAATTCCGGCAATGTCACTCCGGCGCTCGATCGACTGCGTGAATTCGCAAAACCGTGACATGAATGTTTTATTAGTTTATATCATTTTACTGTAATATACCAAACCGATGTTTTCGTGTAGTTTCAACGCATAAATAAAGTTGTTTATTTTAATAATTTAATAATGGTGGGAATCTATCAAGATATTAGCGATTCGTTTATGTTTTAAAACATCGTGTAAGTAAGTACAGGATTTTTATCCATATAATGGGACCTTTGAATCTCCCATAAGCATTTTAGAAATGGGTGTTGAAATATTGTAAGCTCGTTGTGGAACTTCACAATCATATAATGGAATCTTGTAAACAAAAAAGGGAGATTTGAAGCATGGCTGTGGAATTTCGCAATCAGCTGTGGATTTTGCCCCGAGTGTTTGGATTGTCTGTTTACATCACCACGCCCTATCATTCACATTCATGCGGATTTAACGAGGAAATCAGCCTGAAATGTTGTTTTATGCTCTTCTTCTTCTTCCTTGGCACTATAACATCGAGAGGTATCGGCCTGCCAATTTCTGGCTCTCTGTGACTTGATGTTACTCGTAGCAAGGTAGACAAGCCCTGGGCACGGGAAGGCGGTCTGATTGGGATTTGAACCCCGGTTTTTCCGAGTGTGTTGCCGGCGCTGCTGTCGCCTCAGATACCGGACCAACCCAATTAGTTGTTTAATTAGTTAACTTTTTCATTCACAGCTGATTGCAAAGCTGTACATCTGAGTTGCAAAGTTCCCTTAACTAAATTCTACATTCCATCGTATGATTGCAACATGCTACAATGGGATTGCAATATTCCTTTTTCCAGTTGAAACGGTAAACCGACTGATTCAAAAGTTCTATTATATGTTTCGAATTAATATACATTTTTTGCAACAGGCGATTGCAAAACTTTACAGTCGCATGTAGGATTCCATTGTTTGTTTGCAAAGTTCCACAACAGTTTTGCCATATTTCAATATCGATTTGAAACATTACTTTTAGAGTTACGGCCATTTCATTTTATGTATTATCACCCTGTAATTTAACTTATTTGAACTAACATTCAGCTTTTTAACTAAATATTTAATGATAGGGATCAATCATTTCACCTTTGACTAAAGAATGGAAATCCAGCATTTCCTTGCCCGATTCATTACCGCAGTTGAATGGTGCTACGCTTGTCGAAGGATCGATGCTAAACCGTATTGACACGAGACAAGATTATCAGCAGCTTATTAACTTGTCTTACTTTCTTTACTTTTCGTGCTAAAGGGTACGAGGCGTCTGTGTACAGAAAGAAGTTAAAAATAAACCAAAACAGAACAAGCCGGCAGCTAAATTGAGGGGTTTGTTTTGTGGTTGATCGACAAGACTGAAGCCACTACTCACTGAGCCTTTCCTTCGGAGCACCGTAGACCGCTCGGTTTGGTGTGGTTTGGTTTGGTAAAAGATGCTTTAACGTCTGTACGATTAAACTATCGTGATACGACCCTAATGTCGTGACATCGATCGCTATCGGTGTTGGGATTGTTTCGTTTTTTGTTTCACCCTAGCTTGCTTTACATATTCGTTGGTAGGCAAATGGGTAGGTACATGTTAGGGAAAGTTCTTATTTCAACCATATTCATCGGGGTTCGTCGTGTCAATCGATTTTGGCATTTGAATAAAGTATGTTATGGTCGCCCAAATTGGAATATGTATGAATTATTTCATTTAAAATGTATTCTAAATTAAAATATGTACTCTAACTGAAAAAGCTGTTAGTATGGAAGCAATTTCAGTATAAAAGGATGTGATGTTGGGATACACGTGAATTCATTTCACATTTTCTTTTTAGAAAGAAAATTGATCATGAGTCACCTAAAACCTTATTGTCTGGACAGAATCGTGGTTTAAACCTCTAAGAACTACTTTTCTATTCTGTGAGACGCGCTGCAGAATATTAAATTTAAACAGTATTTGAACCCACAATCTTACATATGTGAACCACTTTCTTGCAACGGTTTACACCAATAATGTTGGGAGTTCAATGTGCTATCCCAGCCGTTAACTTTGCTGTCGAGATTAAATCAACAGCCTTACGATGTAGGTTTGCGATCAGGACACAAAAAATATCCCGCATGGAGCAGGACACGAGCTTTGAAATCTTTGAAATATAGGAAACACAGCAAGACCTTTGCGGGAGTACGACAACACAGCAGAATGAACGGTTCACTTGAGGTTGCGTGTTCAAAATCAGATTCCTTGACTGCAGGAGCTAAAGTAAACATTTGTGTAAACAAGCAGGGGGTGGACACATTTTCACAAAAGTGTCCCCTGCAGCACTTTCTACACGCAGTGGAAGAATCCTTGTCGGGGAGAGCGAGGAAGAAGAGGTGAAAGGTTTCTTCGAGATAAACTTGAATAAACTTTCATATCAACTGTTACGCACAGAATACACACTGCGCTGCATGTGTGTGTGATAACAGTGGATAAGAAAACAAAGCAAGATTTTTGATTTTGGTACACTGTTGACTTTACACCATCCAAATGTTGATAAACTGCCGACGCGTACAATTTTCTTGAAAAATTAGCAAAGGGATGAATTAGGTGAACTCCAACCAAGATTTTCCTTTCTCTTTACTACAATTCAAACAAATGCAAATTATCCTAAACATTCTTTCCAATTTATTTAGAACGGCAAGTGAACGAAACATGCTTCTTCAGTGAACAGTGCGAAGCGATGACAGAACAGACGGAATGTCGTGATGGACGGTGCATCTGCCTGTTCGAGATGAACCCTTTCTTCAAGCCGGATGGAAGCGTCGAGTGTCGAGGTAGGATAGGATAAGGATGATGTACGGTTCTCATTATTAACTGTGTTGCAAAACCTTCTTCTCATTTCCCCACATCCCCAGCCCCGATCAATAAGCCGATAGAGCCGGAGAAGTACATCGATCCGGCAATGATTGGTGTTCTGGTGGCAATGGCAGTCATGTTTATCATCATCTGCGTAGTACTTCGCTTGTTCAGCAAGTAAGTCATTCAAACAAAACCCCTATATACATCAGTTTTCCTATAGAAAGTATTCAAAACCAATACAGAAGCTATTAGTTATAAAATTGCTGATCCGCACCGGTGCTTCGGTTCGGTGCTCCTTCATGGCCATGTTCTTCAACCAATTTGCGGAAGAACCCGTCTGGGATTTGGAGTAGCTTCTGCGGGCTGTCAAACTCTACCATTTGACCAGCGTCTATAACCAGCACCCGATCATTGTCCAGTATGGTGTGCAAGCGGTGCGCTATCGTCAGCACGGTGCAATCGTGAAACTGCGTCCTTATCGTGCGTTGAATCAGTGCGTCAGTTCTGAAAGAGTGGTGGCTAATTAAGCAGTGAAACTTTATTTGATCCGTTTTGTTGAACCTACTTCGGATCCACATTGGCCGTGGCTTCGTCGAGTATCAATATCTTACTGCCCTTCAACACTGCCCTGGCCAAACAGATCAATTGCCGCTGGCCAGCACTCAAATTGGTGCCTCCTTCCGACATCTTCGTGTTGAGACCTCCGGCAAGTGAGGTGATGGCGGGTTTTAATTCAACCTGTTCGATTCCAGGTCGGGGTTAACCGGGCGGCCGGGATGTTCATTAAAAAAGAAAAAAAGAGTAAGTAACAAAATGAAACCCGACAAAAAGGGTGAAACGCGTCGAGAAAGTACTAGCGGGCGTATGTACAAAAAAAATCTGCTAAACGTTCAAATTGGTGAAGAAATGTGTTGCGATTAAATATTCAACCGCCGGGTGCTTACCTGGTCGAGCGCTTTCCACAGCTGCTCATCCGGCAACCGCTCGTCCGGATCCAAATTGCTTCGCAAACTGCCCGAGAATATGACCGGATCCTGGGGTATTATCGAGATGCGGCCACGACACTGCCGCAGCGGCACCGAACCGATATTGATTCCGTCAATCTCGATGATACCATCGCCGGCGTGCAACGGTGTTAGGCGAAAGAGTGCCTGAATTATTGAGGACTTGCCAGCGCCGGTACGTCCAACGATTCCAACATGCTCCTGCGCACGGTTTCACGACCAGGTGGTTTGGCGGGTTGGTCGGTTAGTTTGCCAGAGTCGGGACATTTACCGGAAAGAAAGAACATGACCGGTGATGAAATGACGGTTCTGTTATTTCCTCCACCCAGTGCCTTCATTTTTCGTGTTGCTGCATCGTTTCGTAAAATGCTCCCAAATTGAGACGCCAGCTTAGGGCGAAACTTTGATAAGGGTAGGAACGAGCGAAGCCGAAGAATTGATGTGTGTTTTATTTTAAGCAAGCGCCGACACCTAAAACCAGAATCATTTTGAATGTACGACAAAGAACAAAAGGCAACCCTGCGACGATCCTTTGATAACGTCGACGAAAGCGGATCATGCGGAAAACGGGGGTTACTAAAAATCGGATCGAACCAAACAGATATGGACAGATATGGCTATAATTTAATCAACCGAAGATAAACTGAGTCAATTCGGGGCCAATCACACGCGCCCAGTTTTGGGTCCCGAGATGTGTACGTATGTTTTTCAATTATAAATCAAAGACATTCCAAGGACACTGCCAAGGCACCCGTGTGCAAAAATAATCCTCGGCACGCAGTGGGTTAGTGTTTTAAACTATTCAGGATATTGCCATTGTTTTTATGCCGCTCATCTAACGAGTACGAAACGTCCGAAACACTACCTCCTCTGTGGGGCGGTAGCCAACTGCTCGAATCAGTGCACGTAAAACAGTAAAACTTATATGTGGTAGGTGCCGTTCGTTCGTTTCGTTTGGAAAGAACTTTTGGTGGTTAATGGTGGACCTGTGCCGGTCTAGCTCGAGCGCTACTGACCAGGATCCCACTGAATGGAAATCGATTGCTTAACCGGGTGTGACGCTTACCTTGGGTTTTATGTCGAAACTCAACCCCTTCAGGACCGGATCCGAGATGGGTGAGTAGCGTAGATAAACTTCGCGGAAAGTTATGCCGGGATTTTTGGGCCACGCTTCGGTGCGTTCGGTTGTTTGGACACCCGGCACCAGGTCCGTTTCGGGTACGAGCTGGGCGTATTCAAGCACGCGCTCCACGGATGTCATTTGATTTTCCAGCTCGGCCGTTTGTCGTATGCCCCAGTTGCACATTCCGATGAGGTTGAGCACCTGCGTTATGGCCAGCCCGACGTTGCCGCTAATGATGTCTGAAAGCAGCGAATGCAGCCATTTTTGGGGGGGGGGGCTGGGATTTAAAAAAATGGCCGCACGGAGAGGCGGCGAAACTTCACCGCTCTGATTACTCACCATTCCCAATTACCAGAAAGCTCAGAACAACTGACGCAATGTAGAGCAGGCAAATCGCGTCCAGCCAGAAGGCGAAACCACGCGTCGTGGCACCGAACAGAAACGCAGCTGAAGTGTTCAGATCCTGGTACCGGTGGAATGTGTCCTCCAGAAAACGTTCCGCACCGAATGCACGTATCGTGGTCAGCCCATCAATCGTGGCGTTCGTATGCGTGAACACTGGACTGCGGGCTGTGCGGGAGCAATCGTATCGAATGAAATGCACCCTTTAGTTCACACACTGCTCACACCCGCTACCGATCGATCGAAACACTTACTGATGGCTTCGACGCGTTTCACATTTCGTGCCGTTCGGAGGAATACAAATCGTAGCACGTAAAAGACGGCTCCCATGATCGCTGTCGGAATCAGGAGCCAGTAGTTCGCCAACGCCACTATTACTATGATGCCAGCAAGTTCGAGAAAAAACTGGAAACACATGTTTGGAAGGTGAGGACATTCGAAAGACACGTTTGAAGGGTATCTTACGTAGAGGCTGTCGATCATAACGGTGGGTAGGCTGGTGTCGACCAGTCCGATATCTTTCGAGAACCGATTCATCACTCTGCCCGATGGATTCTGGTGGAAGAAAAGCATGGAAGTCTCAGACACTCCGCGGTAGAGTGCCGCATGCAAGTGTAGCGATGCTTTAAGACACATTTCGAAGAAGGCAAACGAGTTGGTGGTTAACAGAATGGTGATGATAATGGCACCAGCGTAGAACAAAACATGATCGTCCGTTGTCCATCGCGCTTCAAGTGTGTTCGCCACCGTTTCCTCCCAATCCACCCTGAACAAAAAAAGAAATGTACATGTAGTAAAGTCTCTTTGGTGCCTTAAACTAGCGATCTTCACTTACCATATGAACACGAAGTAATCCGTTCCAGAGCAAGCCACTTGAAATCCTATCATCAGCAATGCCGTAAACGCGACAAACGAAACACTATTGACAGACTTCAAAAAGTCTAAGTATACTTTAAACTGAACTGTACCATCTTCTTGTCCTTCCTTTTCCTTGTGCTCTGCCGATAATGACTGCTCCTGGCTCTTGCTTGGTAAGCTTGCTTCATCCTTCGTTCCACGTTCTCCGGTCTCTTCTTCCGGTAGATTTTCGTGCTTTGAGAAATGGCTCGATGGGAAGTATTCGGACAACTCCTTCCCATAGTTGCCTTGGGCAGGAATTTTACCATTCTCTACTATGAGGATATGATCGACCTGGTTGATGTACTTTAATTGATGCGTCACTAGTATGCAAAGCTTTCCGTCCAAAAAATTCCTTATAGCCTGCTCAAATAATACGTTTGCTACATGGGCATCGACGGCCGACAGTGGGTCGTCCAACAGGTAAATGTCAGCCGAGCGATACAATGCACGGGCCAGATTGATCCTCGCTTTCTGTCCACCGCTCAAACTATACCCACGTTCGCCAACCATTGTTTGATCCCCGTGAGGCCATTCCGCAATGTCGTGTTCCAATGCACATACCTTCAGTACTGTGCGATAACGCGTTTCGTCATACGGATCCAGGAAGATAACGTTCTGTTTGATCGTTCCCTCGAATAGCCAAGGTTTTTGTGAGCAATAGCTAATGGTGCCGTTTACCGTGATCGTCCCTTCAGTTGCAGTTTGCTCTCCTATAATGAGGTTCAACAGTGTGGATTTTCCGGCACCAATCGAACCAACGATCGCTACCGTACGGTGGTTAGTGGCGTCTATCTTGAACGATATATCCTGAAGTGAGAAACTAGAACTTGGCCAGCTACTGTGCACTGAACTGAACTCGACAAACGGGGCGCTGTTTAAGCTTAGCTTACGAGATCCTTGTTTTTGGCCTAAGCTCTGCACACTTTGCTGAAGTAGAAACTCCTGTATTCGCTTCAACGATATCCACCCTTCTGCGGCGGACGTAACAGCAAGTGGCCAAAACTCGACCATCGAATGATGGATTACGCTGAAGAACGAAATTAACATATACACCCGCCGGGCGGTTATGGCATTGTCGAAGTACACGTATGCGACCAACGTTAGAAAGATGGACACTTTTGGAACGATGCGAAGTGCAAATAGTGCGGACTTGATGAATGCACTGCCACGCAAAGCCTGCACCTCCTTGCGTCGTAGTTTGCGCATCATCCGCTCAAACGGTTGCTCCCACACGTACATCTTAATGACCTGAATGCCGTGAATGATTTCATTCGTCAAGCGTACACGTTCGTCCGTCGCCAATGCAGCCCGCATTCGGAATCCAGCCGATTTCTTCCCCAGCCAGGCTTGTATCGGTATGAACAGCAGTAAAAATCCGATCCCAATCAACCCGGCGGCACCTATCTCAAGGTACACGAGGACGGCGACAATCACCAACTCTACCGGGCCTTTCCAGAGATCGTGGAAAAAGATTACCGCATAATCGAAACGGCTAACATCGTTTGCCATCAAATTGATTACCGTTCCAGACAATCCGTCGGTAGTGTTACTCAAACTAAGTATCTATGAAGCGAGAAGATAGCGCGAATGTAATGAAATGCGTTTGCCGTCAAATCTGCAACATTGTGCGCGATATTGCCGATACCTTCCGATAGATCAGTGCACAACAACCGATACGAATCTTCATGCCCACTTGCAGCAAATACAGTTGATAGCAGTGGAAGATAGCTAGCGGGGCTAGCACAGTCATCACAATCCCGACTGCATACCCGTAGGCTGCTCCCAGCGATATGTCCGATGCGTCGTTTGCCTTCGTAGTGGTGCGTTGTGAATCGAAGTAAAGGATTAGTTGGCCGAGAAGGAATGGTTGTCCTATTCTGGAATTGTGATATTAGGAAAGAATTGTTACAATACGACATGTATACGCTTCGCGAGAATTTCTAGATATTTTAACGTACATCTCAAGAAAGGCAGCGTGGATATGGTGAAAATCGGAATTTTCCGTAGGATATTGTTCTGAACGCTTTATAGGGAATCATTCAATACGATATAACTAACTTTACTTCATGTCCAGATCCATGTGTGATCTTTTCGATCCAATGAATAATAATATCTCAAGATTTTTTAAATTTTAAATAAGAAATGGATAAGACGGGCCATGGCTGAGACTGCTGTTATGGTTCATGGACAGCCTAGGGGCTTACAACCACAACAATAATACGAAGAACACTCTACTGTTTTACTGGGATTCCTTGGCATGTATTTCAATATGACAATTTTGCGTATTTCGTCCCAAGTATACCTTCCCAATCTCAATATGAAATTCATAAAAATATATCACAATCGTTCCGGACAGTAGCATATGATCAAAACATCAAATATCCCGAAGCCCAAACACGAAACCGCAAATGATGATGCCTTCAACGGAATCGAATCATTCCTTCGCTTCTGATTTTCTCCTGCTACATCCAACACTTGCGTCTGGTTGGTGGATTTAAGTATCTCGTTAGCAAACCAAAGCAATGCTGTCCACGTTTATTGGACTATCAAAGCCGGTGTGTTTTCTGCGCCAGGCACCCCAAAAAACACAGGAACATCGATACGAAACAGCTGCGACAGGCAGATGGTTGGCAGGAACCAACACTCTCCTACCCAAAGAATGCTACGAATCTATATCGCTTACCTGCAGGTTGATTCGATGAAGCTGTAAACAAATCCAAACACCAGTACTCCAACCCCGTACATGCGTAATATAGTCCACAGAAGCCATCGTGGCACCGGTCGTTTGTTTTTCTTTGCCGACTGTGGTTCATTTTTCGTGTCGCCGGCTTGCGTTTTGCGCCCGCCATCCACTGATCCCGGCTGAAGGGTATAGTGGCGCGATGATTCGCGCTGCCATTGCCGCTCAAAGGATGCACCGATTAGTGCACTCTTATGTGGTTCGAGCGTGTCATAAATGTCGTTCGGTACGATTTGTCTTCGCACGCCAATTCGAAGCAAGTCCCGGAGCCACCTTTTGCACAATTTGTTGCACAGTAACCAAGAAAGAAATTTAAACAATTTTACACAACAACTTGTGTTACACTTCTCTCGATAGCTCGATAAGCAGTTTTTGAACAATTTACCAGAAAAAATAGCGTGAAACTGCGTTGGAGGAAGCGTACGGATGTATTTTTGTCCGTGGATATTTGATGTCCGGTTCTTCGATTTTTTCAGATGTTTCCATTCTTAAAACTAAAACCAATCCACACTCGATCGATCCTGACTCGAATGATTGCAGCCAAACTCCAGAGCGTTCAGCGGCAGACTGGCGTTAGCGAACAAATCGGGCGTTAAAAATTACAATGGAAGTATTTCGTATCTTCGTGTCTGGAGTCTCAGCGGGGCGCGTGATAACGGTTTCGCGAGACTTCTTTTACAATGTTTTAACGGCTGAAAGATCCATTATCTGAGGTGCGCTATCATGCGTATCACTATCGGGGTACCAACCGTGGCTATCAGCCGGTCGTGCCTTGAGACAACGGGGAGACAGAAAAACGTGCCAAAACTGACAAAGCGTTGATATTCGTTTATTAGTTGATAAGCCAGCAAGGGACCATTACATTCTGGTTGGCACATGCTGGTGAGGTACATTGGTTAATCGACCGTCTGCGGATGCGGATTGTATTGACCCTTATCCAAATTGATCGTTCGCTGTATCTTCGCACTCTAATTCACAATCGCCGCTGTACAATCGGTTCGGGACGGTGCGTTTGCTTGCGTCAGCCGTGTTTTGTGTAAGCTTGATAAGCGATACCAGTGAGCTGTTGCGCGGTAGACTCTTCCATTTCGTTCACTAGCCGTCTCATAACACCGTCGGGACGTTGCAGAAGCTCGTAAGGATGTGCGTACTCGACCGCTCTCCCGGCGTCCATCACTAGCACCCGATCGCTGTCCATTACGGTATGTAAACGATGGGCGATTGTTAAAACAGTGCACCGTGCGAACCGGTCTCGGATGGTTTTCTGTATTAAGTTGTCGGTCCTGGAAAGAGAGACAATTAAAAGTTCGTAAATATGTGTCGAAACAATTCGAAATTGAAGTGTGGCATAACATACTCGGGATCGACGTTTGCAGTGGCCTCATCCAGTATGAGAATAGGATTGTTGCGGAGAATCGCTCGCGCCAAACAAACGAGCTGCCGTTGGCCCATGCTAAAGTTGGCACCACCGTCGGACATTTTAGCATCCAGCGTCCCCTCCATGCCCCGCACTACCTCCTTCAGCTCCACATATTCCAGTGCGTTCCAGAGCGTATCATCGCCGTGCTGCTTGAAAGGATCCAAATTTTCCCGCACCGTGCCCGAAAACAGGATCGGATCCTGTGGAATGATGGAGATCCGTTTGCGCAGATCGTGCAATCCGAGCGAACCGATGTCAACGCCATCGATCCGTATTATTCCCTCGTTAACCGCTAGCCGGAACAGTGCCTGAATGATGGACGATTTGCCAGCACCCGTTCTGCCGACAATTCCTATCTTTTCGCCCGCGTTTATTGACATATTGAGGTCGCGCAGAACCAAACTCGATTGGGGAGCGTAACGCAACGAAAAGTGCTCGAATCGTATCGATCCCTGTGCGGGCCAGTCGGCGGGCGGTTTGTGTTTGCCGATTGACACAAGCGATGCTTCCGGTTCGACCTCGGCGTACTCGACGACACGCTCGACGGATGTCATTTGATTTTCTAGCTCCGCCGTTTGTCGCATACCCCACTGGCACATGAAGATCAGGTTAAACACTTGTGTAATAGCCAGCCCCACATTGCCGCTCATCGCTGCATCGTGTCAAGGACGAAAAGGAGCGGAAAAGAGTTGTAGTAATCGATTGGATGGTAGGCAAAAAAAAGGACATCACGTTTAATGTACCACTTACAGTTTTCAACCATCAGGAAGCTTAAAGTAACCACGGCGATGTACAGCACACACACCAGCTCCAGCCACTGGGCGAAGGCGCGCGTTGTGGCCAGAAAGAGATACCAGGCCGACGTGTTCAGGTCCTGATGTTTATCAAACTCGTCTGCCAAAATTTTTTCCACCCCAAATGCACGGATGGTGCTGAGACCTTGAAAGGACGCATTCGCATGCGAGAATATGGGGCTTCTTGCTGCGGGAGAACGGGAGCAGAACAAGGGAGCAAATAGAAGAAGCATCTTCGGAAAAACATTTTATACATTCATTATTCGGAACCTACTCGATGCCTCCACTCGCTTGATGCTGCGGGCAGTGTTGGTGTAGATGTGGCGCAAGAAGTAGAACACAATGGCCATCACTAGGGTTGGCAACAAAAGCCAGTAGTTTACCACCGCAACCAGCACGATGATCGCGGAAAACTCCACAAAGAACTGCAATGGTTGCGTGATGAACAGCACAATAAATGCGTAATTTCTTTCTTGAAGGTGCAGTTGTATAGACTTTTCTGCGTCACTCACCAGTATGCAGTCCATCATCGCAAAGGGAAGAAAGGTATCGATGCATCCAATATCGCGTGAAAATCGGTTCAAGATCCGTCCCGATGGGTTTGTGTTGAAGAAATACATTGTGGCACGGGTAATGCCACGGAAAAGGCGATCGTGCAAACGTATTGTGGCCCGCAGACAGATGTAGAAAAACAGGAACGATCTGCTCAAGGAGAGTACAAACATAAACAGCATCGCTATCGCGTACATCAGTATATACTGGTGGCGGGACAGACGTGTGAAGATACTTCCTTGTAGTTTCGGAGGGATAGGAAGTAAGGTGCCGTAGTCGCTGCTGTTATGGGCGTTCGCTCCCATCTCGGTTCGATTGCTTTTCAACCGCTCAAGAGCGCTTGAGTACTCTTCCCAGTTTACCCTGCAATCGAAAGGAAAGAAGGATAGAAGGTGCAGGACAAAACCAAATGAAGGTGAATGAGAATAATCCTTTCGCGCTGCATGAACATCACGTCTCAAGTGTATGATGAAAGTGGAGATGGCTAATCTCACTAAATAGCACTTCAAATTGTATTTTATTTTCCTTCGCTAACGCTTACTCGCGGGGATAGTCTTTGAGTGTTTAAGGAGTTACTTTGACTGTTGCCGCATAGAGTATTTTAAATGAGCAAAGAATTTTCAATACCGAAAATGGCCAACACCGGATCGATAAAACGAGATGCTGGCAGTCCATCTAGGGCTCTAGGCGCCGTGATGGGTTCCAATAAAACGAGCAGCAAGTATTAAGTCCCCTAATGGTCACGTCCATCACTAAATTACTCTCACTCGGCAACATCCTTTTTTGCAGCAGTATGTCCTCTCCGTATGTCCATTTCGACTGGTTATTAGCACCAATCGACACGTAGCAGCAACATCTTAAAGCTTACACATCCTTCCCCCTCTCCACACTTTTTCTGCAGAGCTTAATATTGATATTAATTTACACTTACCACTGGGAGATGTAGTAATCGATACCGCTCATGCTGGCCTGCGCCAACAGGAACAGAACGATGGCCAGCACCAGCAGCAGATTGCTTTGCACGGCTACGAAAAAGCTCTTGTAAACGCGCCACCCGATACGTCCGGTTAGTTGTGATTCTTTATGGAGGTGATTTGAATCGTCTTTCGACGGGCCGTCCTCTTGCGAAGATGGGTTAGATCGTTTTTTCGTACCACGGCCACGTTCGTCGCGGTCATCGTACCCATCAAAAACCATGCTGCTAGATGAGAATGGTGACGGTTGGTAGATGGACTGGTGCTGTTGATGCGCCGGTTGATGTTGTGCCGGGGTTGGATGGATGGAAAACCTTCGTTCCTGATGGGATAGCAAAAGGAATGATGAAAAACTGGCAAAAAAAAGTTGGTGTAGGTTGGAGGGCATGGTGTAACACATCGGGAAGAAGCCCTTTTTCACGCCACATAATAACATATTACACAGCAACAATTACGGTTTTGTTGTGCATTTAAATATTCAATAAACGCATCACTATAAATCCCCGCACGGCAGGGACTCTTGCTGCTGCTGCTGCTGCTGCTGCTGCTGTTGCTACCGCGCGTTAAGTTATCGTGATAAAATATTCAAATTACGGGCAGGGAACAGCGAGTTAACGAGTCCCTGGTGGAAGCAATGCCAGTGCAGCCGCTCCTTCGTTGGATGGATGAGTGAAATCGAATTCATTTCAATTTTGAAAAGTTAAAAAACACACGCACACCCTTGCTCCGGGCATGATGATGCGGTCACCGATCTAAACTCGGATAAGGAAATCGCTCTTTTTTTTTAATTCACAGCCGATGGCCATATCCTGCGGGGCCACACCGGACGAAAGTAGTGCGACACATAGATAAAGCAAAGTAAAAAAAAAAAACACTCCGGGCAAAAATAGCATGTTACACCTACCGTCATTCTATGCGACTCGGTTTTACTATTGCTATCAATGCTGCTGATGGCCGTATCATATTCAATCCCATTGTTCGCAACACTATCGACTTTTCGTTGCTGTTGTCCGTCCGAGCTCTTGTCTGGGTTCTGTCCCACCGTCGAGGACAGCGCATTCGACGCGCCATCAGACGGCGCTGGTGCGTTGTTTTGTTGCACCCGGTCCCGGCCATCGGGTGCGTGGTGCGGTTGTTCAGCGTTCAGCGAGGTAAAGTGCCCCGATTCTGCCAGCGTGCGGAATGGTCCCTGCTGTTCCACGTTGCCCATGTTCATTAGCACGACATGCTCCATGTCCTTTAAGTATTGAAGCTGGTGCGTTACTAGCACGCAAACTTTTTCCTGCAATTGAAAATTTGTGTGTGAGCTACAGCTACTGCGGCATTAGGTTTTCATGATTGCTATCGACGGTGCTGTGACGGGGAAGGCGCGTGGAAAAGCTTTTTTGCGCCTCACCAAACCATCCCCTACATGAAGCACGGCCTTTTTGCCATTCTTCATGGTTTATGAGGCCCCGTGCGAGAAGAAACATATGCATGTGGTTTTTAAACAACGAACAGTGTTCGAAGCCTCCCGTGTGGCGAGCGTGGCATACAAAGAAGTTCTAGCGAATCGTCTAGCGCAATTGTGAGTTGCTAAAAAGTTGCGCTTGGCACGCTTTCGTTTGGCAAACGTCGACGAAGCACGCGTCGCCTAGTCTTTCTGTATAAGATATGTTGTTGATTTGAATTCAACTAATATTCATAAAACACTCTCATAAAGAATACTCGGTTTAAAGGGTTTTCGTGAACTTTTGAGTTACTGAAAAATCAAAGTGACTGTGTAATCGATAGTGTGTAGTTAAATAGCGTCCTGAAGGAGTTAGAAGTATTGGATACATCTTGCTCATACAGTGCCATATAAAGCAATAAGAGCACCTATTTTTATTGAAATAAATTATGAAATTATTAAGTAGATGTAAATGAAGCTGGCCTTAAAACGATGGTCCTAATTGATGGTCCTAATTAAGTCCTATTGGAATCTATCTATTTGAAGTCTCCGTGTCATGATTACAAAATCTCGTCTGTGCGATTCCTCATCCTTTTCCGCTTTTTAACATAAAACAAATATTTTGAAGATGTGATAGGTTGTTCAGGTGTCCCCTGTAATAATTTATTTTTATCAGCGTATAACCTTAAATAAGTTCGTTCCAGAGCTTTAAAAATTGTTCACGAGTATTTTTTCGACGAGTGGTTTTATTGTTTTGTACGGCATTGTTTGTTTGCAATCATCATGCAGAAGGAGTAACAGGACTTTAAGGGAACGACGTGTATGATACAAATGGTATTTCTCATTTTTGCTCATCTTTTAACCAACCAACCACACAATCAGTAAACCACAAAAAGGGTTTAAAAGTGGGAGATTACTAAAGGCCTCGTGATTAATATTCTAATGTATGAGGTCTTGTTGTCCACAAGGCTAAACAGATTCCAGATTTTTTCAGAGAGTTGCACCTGCCGATAGCCTTAGACCTTTAGATTCTAGCTCAAACAAATTGAAATTATGTTTTTGAATCTTCTACTTTATAATTGAAATTAATCATGTTCAAAACACATTAGGCAGTGGCCAGTACTCACCTTTAAGTACTTCACGATGCACTCCTCAAAGATGTGTTTGCCTACGTGGGCATCCACTGCGGACAGTGGGTCGTCCAGCAGGTAAATGTCAGCCCGCCGATAAATGGCTCTCGCCAGGCTGATCCTAGCCCGCTGCCCTCCGCTCAAGCTGATGCCCCGCTCACCCACGATCGTTTGATCTCCGCTGGGAAGCAGCTGAAAGTCTCGATCCAGCGCACAGACGGACACCACCTCCCGGTACCGCTTCTCCTGGTAATCCTCGGTGAAGACGATATTGTTCTTGACCGTTCCCTCAAACAGCCAGGGTTCCTGTGGAGCGTAGCTAATATTGCCATTGATTTCCAACCGGCCCTCGTCCAGCTCGAGCTCGCCGAGGATAACCTGCAGCATGGTCGATTTACCGCTTCCAACCGAACCGACGATTACGCACGGGTTCGTCTTGTCTACGGTTAGTGTTACGCGTTTGATTCCGCTAGCTGCAAATAAAAGCAAAATGTTGTAGCAAGATGGTGCGGAGTATGCAAGTAGGAGTTCCCACTTCTGCCAGACCAGATTACAAAACCAGTGTGCCAAAATGTACAGTACCTCGTACATTAACTTCACCGCTGGATGCTGGCAAGTCCTTCTCCCAGAGAGCGGTACCGTTGCGCATAAAAATTCCATGCCGCGTTACCGCTTTTCTGTTAATGAATCGCCTGCTGTGAGACGGCGCTCTCTTAACCGTGCTCCGGGCTTTTCCTTCCGGTGCTGCATTTGCTGTGCTGTCCACTCCATTGCCATTCCTTGCCTCTGCCAGCAACTCGCAGGCACTCTCGTCCAACGCAGTCTCGTGCATCGTCGCCGGGTGGTCGGTCCGCGCCGGTCTGTACTTTCGCTCGTCCAGCAACAGAAAGTCCTGTATCCGTCTTATCGACACCAGTCCCTCGTGAACGGATGTCAGTGCCAGCGGCCAGAAGTGGAGCATCGAGCTGTACAGCCAGTTAAAGTAGGAGGTCACGATGAACACCCGCTTGGCGGTGAACACGTTTCCGTACAGGACGTACGCGACTAAGCTGAGAAAGATGGCCACACGTGAAACGAGATTGAACGATAGCAGTCCGGCGCGTATAAATAGGGTTCCCCGTATCCCGTTCACCTCCTTCCGCCGGATGCGGTCCACCATCTGGCTGAAGCTCTCCTCCCAGGCGTACATCTTTATCACTTGAATGCCTTGTATGATTTCGTTCATGAACTGTATCCGGCGGTCGGATCGGTTGGCCGTTTTAAGACGGAAAAGTGCCGCCCGTTTTCCGAGCCACGCTATGAAAAAGAAGGAAATCGACATTTGATTTGCCTGTGCCGCAGTATGTTGGTATGGAAATTTTTCGCCTTTTTAAAGTTGAAGTTTAAAGAAAAGTATTTTTGATGCCCTATACGGTAACCACTCCCGTGTTGCATTGTTAAACAAATAGCTTAACAAATTACCCAGCAACCAATTATCTAAAAAAAACAGGTTCTCACCAATGTCACCCTACATGCAAAACTCCTCGCCAGTTTCGGGGAAAACCCGATGACGTGGACCAAACATCCAACGCACGTAGATAGATCGCGTGCTCAGTACAATTTCTTACGTCTGATGACTGTTCGGACGTAATTTTATGGCAAATCTTATGGCCGTTAGTGCTTGATGGCGTTGTGCATAACGAGATAATGCATCAGGATTTACGCACAGATCACGTGATGTGACACTAACTAGAAAGTTGTTCGTCACCCAACCAGAACCACCAAACTTACCTTGTAAAGGAATGAAGCTGAGCAAAAAGGCAATGCCGAACAGTCCCGATATGCCAATCTGTCGGTAAATGAAGAATCCCAGCACCAGCAACTCAATTAATCCTTTCCAGATGTCGTGCACAAAGCCGGTCGCTGTGTCAAATTTGGCCACATCGTTAGACATCAAATTGATGACCTGCCCGGTCATACCGTCCGTTCCGGCTGCTTTCGTGATGCGAAGTGCCTAGGAATCAGATAACGCATGGAAAGGGCAATGAGAAATATTAAAAAACGATTAATACCGAGTTGTTTCATTATCAAGCAATATTAGCAACACATTTAAATAAAAAAAAAATACTGTAAGTGTCCCCGAATTTTTAACGACAATGTTCTTTAAATAACGCCATCAGCTAGAACACGACGCTCGACTGTCACATGCTTGTTATAATAACCAGCAAAGACATCACTCCACTTCGAAAAGTTTTCCAGGTTTATGCCTCCACTTAAACCCAAATTCGATATTCTTGAACATTATCAAGTTGACTGCTAGCGGGCCTCAAAGCCTCGGGCGAAAACTTCATGTTTTCCATCTGCCATTAATGTGTCCGATTAGGCTTGTGAATTAGCGCCTCCATCCTGTTGTACGACGTTGTTTTGATCTTGCAATCAGTTGGTCTTCACCTAGGGTAGTATCAATCAAAAATCAATGTCAATCAAAACGGGCGGCATGCTAGGACGCCATCAATCCAAAAATCATAACTCTAATCGAATGTTTGCGACTTTGAACCTTAAACTTCAACGGGAGTATTCCAAAGTTTGTTTGGAGAATGAAGCGATCTTTGTGAACTGTAAAAGACATTAGTGATGCTGAGCAGCGCCTCGAGGCCTGAGTCAATCGTCGGAGACAAATGATATTGCCCATTTGTTTGTACTTATACGAAATGTGTAAAGACACATTTTGCAATCCGACGAAATTTTGCTTGTCGCTTAAAGTTGTCTTCTACTTCTTCTTTAGCCAAACGACCTCTTAGGTCATGTGTGTCATTTTTGGCTTACTAGACTTAATGATACCACGTAGTTGGATAGTCACTAAGTCTAGTATGGTCACTATGGGGAATGGTCCGGATGAGATTTGAACCCCGGTCCTGTCGTATGATGACCGGTGCCGTTGTCGCCTCTACCATCGGGCCGCCAGGCCACTGAAGTTGTGTGTAGGTTGATGATTCTCTGCTCTGATTTTTCAGAGCCATTGGCTTCCTAGAGGCGGTCCGGTAGGCAAAGCGATAGCGGACTTTCCAGCTGCGGGTAAAACCAAGTCATTGGAAGCCGGAAATGGCAGGTCCGAAACCTTTAGAGGTTGTAGTGTCAATGATGAAGTTGGCTTCCTTCTCACACGGATATCAATGCTCAGAAGTAGTACCTACGAGTAACCATAAACAAAGCAATTGCCAACTAAAATAAGTCACACGGGCTGACCCGTGTCACGCAATAATCGCAATAATTCACGTCTATTCTGTTTTTTGCAGCATCCTATAAATTAATTGTGGAGCTACACCGATCTGAATAATCTTTCGCAAATGATGTATGAGCAACTAAATGTATGCCAAACACTATCTATCGTTTGGGCTTTCCACTGGTTGTGGCTGCCTGCAAAGAATTCACAAACGGTCTGCAAATGCAAAAGGAAATTGCGTCGACTAGTTCAACCCGATAGCTGGCACGAATATCACTAGCCGTTAAGCTTTTCTGGCTCATATAAAAGAAGTAAAAAACCGACTTAAAAGCAGGATGCTGTCTCAATGGTCGCTGTGGCGCCACCGATTTGTTGCGGAAATTGTTGCATAATTGATTAAATTGTGCATGTTAAAGCTGCACTTGGGGAGGGTCTACGGAGACGCCATGCAGTCGCCAGTATATGCTTTTTTATGTTTGCATTCCTTTCACAATATGAGCTCTCGTTCTCACCGCTTTCGAAGCTCTTTCATGCTGCCCAGACATCAACCGATGAACGCTTTTCTCGTCGCTTTGTTTTTGCCGACTGATACACTTACCTTTTTGTAGAGCAGCGAACAGCATGCGACACGAATCTTCATGCCGATTTGAAATATGTACAGGATAAAGTGATGAAAGACGGCTACCGGTACCAGCGAGCAGAGTATGATTCCGATAGCATAGTAATACGCCTCTTCCTTGCCAATATCCTGCTGTCCGGGAGCGAAATAGGACACCAACCCACCAAGACATTGCGGTTGCAGGATTCTAGAAAAAGAGGAAGCTTATGGACTTTTGTCGTGATAATGGTAACGGTATCCAGTCATACCTTGCCAGCAAGTCAACGATGGTATATATCGATCCGTAACCGAGTATCGATCGCCAATAGATTCGACATATCACCCGCAGAAAGCTGGGCCGATCGTTGCCTTTCTGTTCCGCTTTCCAGTGCCTTTCAAACTGGTACGACAGTTGAGCGCTCTGGTGGCTTGAAAGCGTTTCATAGATGTCGGTCTCGTCGATCGGGCGCTTCAGCCCCGTCCGAAACAGATCCTTCAACCACCAGAAGGTGTACCACGACAGTGGGCCCGCCTTCGATACCGGGTTCGTCTCGCGGCGAAGATCATGTATTTTTGTGTCCTGATCGTACTGTGCCGGATTCATTGTGAGTGCTAGGATGGGTGATGGGACTAGTACCAAATAAAAAATTGGAAAGAACAAACACTGCCAAAAAAAGGTATTCCTTCACTCTAAGCCAGCGCGCACACTTGTAACTTATCACTTTGTCGCTTTGGACCCCGGTACGCTTTATCAGTAGTCTAACACTGCACAGATCTTTTTACGTTCGCGAACACGCGCATTATGTATGCAAATGAGCTAAGCATACATTAGCTATCTCATGGTATTCCACATTGCTGTTATTTAACTTGTCACTGCCACTAGATGATAGAGGATGAGCTTCACACGCTGTATACCATAACCACGCGTGCCTTACCATGCGCCGTATGATTGATCAATTCGATCGATGAAATTCACTCACACTGATAATGATGCACAATTTTCAATAAAAAATCAAAAGTAATGCAGACTGGTTTCTTTTGTTTAAAAGCATCACTCTCCACACACGAGATCACGGCATCCAGCGTCTCACGCCTTGTTCAGGGCACTAAAATGTATGGTAGGCGTCAAGGCGCTTCCGAGACGATTAAGAAATCTCTTCACTCTTATCTCTCGTCACTATCACCGCAAGGTCTTGGTGTCTCGTAATCCTTTGGAAAACATTACGGTGGAGGTCATTTGAAAACGAAATGAAAGTGGATTTTTTCTAGCAATCAGAAATGCTTGCCGAAACATTGGCATTATAAAAAATGAGGAAAAGTTAAGATTAAAGGGCCATAATGAATCACACCCGTAGTATCCACGTGCCGATTCATCAATCAAACAGGAATTATCTTGTGAAGCACTCAGCAAGTACAACTTTTTTTTCTCGTTGCGACCTGAACTCGCCACGTTTTTCACCGATGTATTTTCACCACCGTATTTGCAACGCTCCGAAATAGACTGGACCACGCGCGCCGCTTACGCCGTGATATGGCGGCGCACTGACTGAAACTGGCTCGCGCTACTATGTATGAATGATGACGCCAAACAAAACGAAGTTTAATTCTCATCCACATCTGCCCGGCAGGACAAGGAAGCGAACGGGAGACAGAGAAACACACACAGAATCAAAACAAAGATAACTCACGGTCAATCGTCGTCAATGATTTTGTTTGCCAGGCAAGCATTAGCCAGAATGGGGAGGAAACAAATGGGAGAGCAAGCCGCATATACGTCCCACACACATTTTCCCGGTACCTTCCTTTAGTGGTGGCATTGCCCCCGATTAATCACTCTGCATCGCGCGCTCCCACCGAGGACACTACGGGGATGTTGGTTTTTTTCGACTTGAGCCGTTTTCCCGTTGCGTGCCAATTGATTCGTTGTGTCAATTCGGCAGGTCAAACCACCATTTTCTCGCCACAGATTAATTGAACGAATTTAATGTCCCGCTAAATGAAGCACACACACACACAGACCCAATTTGTTTGGACACTTTTTGTTGCCTTTTTTCCCTTCCCGATGGCTGCTTCAATTATCGTTTCGGCTTTGCTGTATACAAGCCGATGATTTCGGATCGTTACTTGTAGAATGTTTCCAGGCGGTACGTAAACAATGGGCCCAAAATTGGCACGAGCAACGATGCGCGTATTCCGTCCGCAAACTTACTCGAACTAAAGCGCGGACCGCGTGCTGTGGCGCCACGCATAGAACCACGTTTTAATCGCCACTCTCATTGCTGTTCTCTCGCAACGCTCCGGAACACACACAAACTTGCTCAATTCTCATTTGTTCAACTTGGGTGGGGAATTGGGTCCAATTTAATTGTCAACGTGCCAAGCGCATTGCTTTTCCACCATCGGATATTGGATTTCTTTTCATGTTCTTTTGTATGTGCTAGCTATAGTTTACTTAAATAAATATTACACATCCTCAACTTGCATACTTTTAAGCAAATCCAAACAGAATAGAGTATTGGAGCTCCTTTCTCTTTATTCCTGCAAATCTGCAACAAAAAACGCCGGCTGGTGTTGGGAGATTTTAGTCTCTCATTTTACTCACTTGCAAAGATCGGCTGGCGTCGGCTAAAGTAATGTGCTGCTCTCAATTTCATACGCTATGTTGTCCCTTCAGTTTGAGCGGCAAGATTTTCGCCACTAGGCGAGACGGTCTCGGCGGTCGCCTAGACGTTCCCTTGTGCGATGTGAAATTCATGAGGTCACTTGCCGCATTGCGCCCTTTTTCTATTTCTCGCAGTGTGATGATGATGCTGAAACCGCTGCCGGTACCGGGAGGGCGGCATTACACAAACGACTATTATGCACATATATACTTACAGTGCTCGTTTTGCCACGGCCAAGAGAACCAAGTGTTGCAGAGCATGGATTATCTTTCTTTTTACCATTGCAATGAAAATGTTATTTAAAGATGTCAGTAAATAGCAAATGATGGGATCATCATACTTAATCAAACATTTTCATTTGTTTACTACTTTTATGACAAAAGTCACGGTTTTATTGTTTAAGTATCGTGCGTGCAGCAGCGCTAATTTGCATTTGTGATCAAAAACCTTCCACTTGCTTTGCTTGCCCCTATTGTTTTTTTTGTCCATACACGTTAACAAATGTAAAAGCGTCATAAATGTTGCACCGGAAGAAATAATCTCAACCATCGACAGGAACCCCTCTGCTTACGACAGTCCCAGCGTAATTGCTTCCGTTTGTCTGGCGCTTGATTTCTTAAAGTTATCCTCAGCCGTACGCATCAACATTGCCGCCGTAGCCACACCGGTTTGATCCACCAGCCGGCGAAGGTATCCAATCGGGCCGTGCAAAAGCTCGTGCGGATGGCCGAACTCGACTACGCGCCCAGCGTCCATCACCAACACACGATCGCTATCCATCACCGTGTGCAATCGATGGGCAATCGTTAATACTGTGCAGTGGGCGAATTTGGTACGGATAGTAGTTTGAATAAGTTTATCGGTTCTGTAACGATGGAGGGAAAAATACGTATCAAAACCAATGCACGTGTGGCGAAGGTACACATTGCCCGAATGGCAATTGCTACTTACTCTGGATCAACGTTGGCAGTGGCTTCGTCCAGGACGAGAATTTTGTTGTTCCGCAAAATGGCCCTAGCAAGGCACACCAGCTGCCTCTGGCCCATGCTAAAGTTGCTCCCGCCATCCGACATGCGACACTCCAGTCCGCCGGCCAGCGAAGATACCGCTTCTTTCAGCTCAACCTCATCGAGCGCATTCCATAGCTCGTCGTCTTTGCGCTGATCGAACGGGTCCAAATTGCTGCGCAGCGTGCCGGAAAACAGGATCGGATCCTGCGGTATGATCGATATTTTGTTTCGCAAATCGCGCAATCCCAATGTTTTCGTGTCTATGTCGTCGATCTCGATGTTTCCCTCGAACGGGGCCAGCCGGAACAGGGCCTGTATGAGGGACGACTTCCCGGCACCGGTTCGTCCCACGATGCCAACCTTCTCGTTGGAGCGAATGGTAAAGTTGAGGTCCTTCAGTACCCGCTCGCCATCCTCCGTGTAGCGTAGATCGACGTTGGTAAAGCGTATCGTACCAAATTCGGGCCAGTTACGCTGGGGCCGATGCTTGGGCGCAGTTTCGAGCGGCGGTTCGGACGGTAGATTTGTGTACTCGTTTACGCGCTCCACCGATACCATCTGGTTCTCCAGCTCTGCCGATTGCCGCATCCCCCACTGGCACATACCGACCAGGCTAATCGTCTTCGTGATGGCCAGCCCAACGCTGCCGCCGAGCATTTGCTGGCTATTGCCGACAAGGAAGCTTATCGTTACGATACCGATATACAGAACGCATACCATATCGAGCCACAGTGCAAACGCACGGCTGGTCGCAATAAACATGTACCAGGCGGAAGAGTTTACGTCCAGGAATTCGTTAAACTCGCGCCGCAGTACGGACTGTGCGCCACACGCACGAATGGTGGAAAGCCCTTGCAGGGTGGCGTTTGTGTGTGAGAAGAGGGGCGACCGGTTGACAGATTCGATGCGCTTTACCACGCGCGATGTGTTGAGATAGGTTTTCCGAATGTAGTACATCACGACCGCGACGATCGCAGTCGGCAGAAGGAACCAATAGTTGACGATCGATACCACCGCTACTACCGCGATCATTTCCAGGAAAAACTGTCAGCAAAAAGAAGGAGAAAACGAATTGAGTAAATTGGTTTTACGGAATATTCGCCGAAAACTTACCAC
Source organism: Anopheles stephensi (assembly GCF_013141755.1). Lineage (NCBI taxonomy): Eukaryota > Metazoa > Arthropoda > Insecta > Diptera > Culicidae > Anopheles > Anopheles stephensi. The sequence continues at coordinate 43,292,324 of NC_050202.1, forward strand.
TACACAGTCTAACAGTGCCATGGGCAGCGCAGAATCGATCGCTCCAATATCTTTCGAGAATCGATTGAGGATTCGGCCGGAAGGATTCGTGTTGAAGAAGTGCATCGTCGCGCGGGTCAACCCTCGGAACAGACGATCGTGCAGATTAACAGAAATGCGAAGACACACGTAAAAGAACGAGAACGATCGTTGCACCACCAGGATGACGAGTAGAATGATTAAACCACTGTATATCCAGATGTACTGCTGCCGTTCGATGAAGTTACTGACGTCCGTCTGTTCCTTGAGCAAAATGCGCACGTCGCGCGAGCTCAGAATTGTGTGATTATCGTTCAGATCAAACTCCGGCGGAATGCCGGCCACCTTTTCCTCCCAGTTTACCCATTCGGCCACGAAAATGTCCACCCCGCTGACAACGATTTGCGACAGCACCATGAGCACGCTCAACCAAAACACCCAGCCACAGCTATTGACCGCTTTGATGTAGGTTTTGTAGACGGATAGCCCCACACTGCCCGTACCACCTTGAGATTCTTTTTCTTCCTCTTGCTTTTCTTGCTGCAGCAGATCCATCAGTAGGTCGTCACGTTGCGAACCGGTCGAAGAACCGCTAGTACGTCGGGGACGCAAATTTTTCAGCTCCTTTTCGATCGGACTTTCGAGCGGAGATTCGTCGGGTGTGAGTGCCATGATAGATTCGATGTTTGATTTTTTCAGCTCACGGAAGCTACCGGTCGCCTCCACCCGTCCCCCATTCATCAGCACAATCTGCTGAACGTCTTTAAGGTACTGCAGCTGGTGCGTTACTAGCACGCACACCGTGTTGGCGAGAAAGTCCCGAATGCACAGCTCGTAGATATGTTTGCCCACGTGCGTATCGACGGCGGACAGTGGATCGTCCAGTAGATAGATGTCCGCCTTTCGGTAGATGGCACGGGCGAGATTGACGCGTGCTTTTTGTCCTCCGCTTAAGCTTATTCCTCGCTCTCCGACAATCGTTTGATCGCCGTGCGGGAAGAGTTCAAAGTCCTTCTCTAAGGCGCACACACGTACCACCCGCAAATACCGTCGCTCGTCGTAAGCTTCCGTGAAGAGGATGTTATTTCGCACACTGCCTTCAAACAACCATGGTTCCTGTGCTGCATAGCTGACGGATCCGTAAATTTCTACCCTTCCGTCGTCGAGCTCGAGCTCTCCTAGAAGCACCTGAAGCAGAGTAGACTTTCCCGAACCAACGGGTCCTACGAGAACGCACAACCGGCCTGGCTCAACCGTCAAACTAACGGATTCTATTCCAACATTTGTTACTTCATCTGGTCCATCTCCTCCATCTTTGCCGATTCCGGCCGTTCCTGCTGCCGAAGGACACATCCAACGTGCTGTGGCGCTATCGAGTACGATGCCTTTCCTATCGCCCTCTACCGTTTGCACCAGACGTTTCGGTAGCAAGGGTTCCGAATCATTCTCATCACTTTTTCCTCCCGCTTTGATACTGCCGTTCTGTTGCTGGGTGTTTTCTTTGATTCCCTTGCTTTCGTCCCTGTCGCTCGTGCCATCTTTATCGCCGGTCGCTCGCATTGCCTTTTTCGCACCGCTCTTGCTACCCTTTTCATCCGGTTGCGTGCGCCCAGCGACCGAAGACGACGGCTTTCCTTCGGGAGTGAGCAGAAAGTCGCGTATACGCTTGAGCGAGATGTACCCCTCGGCACAGAAGGTGATAGCCATGGGCCAGAAATGTACCATCGAGTCGTTCAGTATGCTGTAGAACGACGTTACAATGAACACCTTTTTGGCAGTGATAACGTTCTCGGTGACGGTGTACGACAGCAGGCTGATAAAAATAGACACACGCGATACGGTAAAAAACGATATGAGTGTCGCCCGTACGTACGCACCACCCCGGATTGCCTGTATCTCCTTCCGCCGGATCGTCTCGATCATCTTGGCGAACGAGCTTTCCCACGTGTACATCTTGATCACCTGTATGCCTTGTATGATTTCGTTCATGAAGCGCACTCGCAAATCCGTTCGCTTGGCCGCCTTCATTCGGTAGGTTGCCGTCTTCTTGCCGACCCAAGCTTGCAGCGGAATGAAGCTCATCAGGAATGCCATTCCGAGCAGGCCGGAGAACCCGATCTGACAGTATATGAAGTACCCGAGAAGGATGGCCTCCATCGGGCCCTTCCAGAGATCGTGCACGAAGCACAGTGCTATGTCGAATTTGCCGACGTCGTTCGAGAGCAGATTGATGATCTTCCCGTTCAGTCCATCACCAGCCGTGGTTGATTTAGAGAGTTTAAGTACCTGTAAATCGAAGCAGGTGTGTTAAGTATGTCAGAAACTAGGCCATCCCTCACACTATCATAAATCTTGCCGAGTTAATCCTCGAGCAAAGCCTTACCTTGTTATAAATTAAGCACGAAGCGCCTATGCGAAACTTCATTCCGAGTTGGAAAATGTAGAAGATAAACGGATGGAATGAGATGACCGATAACAGCGAGCAAGTGATAACACCTATCGCGTACAGGTATGCGTCCCGCTCGCTGATGGTGTCCTGGTTGGGGGTAAAGTAGGATACCAGCTCTCCCAGCAACAGTGGTTGCGCGACGCGGTTCGCCGTTTCGAAGGCTGAAAACATGAGGCCCCAGAACAGCGTTTCCTTGCCAAACGCTCGCCAGTAAACGCGGGCAAAGCTAGCCTTGTCCGGTCCAAGCTGTTCCTCCTCCGACCATAGCCGCTCGAATGTTTCCGCCAGCCTGTGGCTGCTGTGCTCGGGCAGGGTAGCGTACAGTTTTTCCTCCGTAATTTCTTTACGTTGTCCGTAGCGGAACATTTCCCGTAGCCACCAGAAGCTACGTCTCGAAAAGAAGGAAGCATTTTGGATTGGGTTGTTTTGTTTCCCGCTGCTGAATGCGTTTTCGCGGTTCATTCTCTACTAGCAGCCGTTTTGTTGATCGTTGATCGTGATGTATAAATGTTTCGTGCGATTGTTTCTGCTGCGGTCAGTCATCAGCTTCACCTCTACTCCCATCGGGTAGCACACAGAGCAGTTGTAAGGGGTTTCCGCGTGATCTAAAAATGCAGAATCAAAATAATAACAACAATATTAAAAATGGATGGCAACAAATATACATATTTCTGATCATCAGTAGATCATCTCTTCCACTCGTTCTGGTTCAGATTGTAACGAGATCGGGCAGCAAAATGTGGAGTTATGAAATGGGTTACTGACTGTTACTCTTGTCTAGCGGGAGAACGGTTTGTATGCACAATGGGCCTGACCAAACTAATCATTCCGCTTCACTGATTCCGTATCCCCCTCATTATGTTTGACATCAAAACAGTACGCAGGAGGAGCATTGTGGCCCCACAGACAGCACCACAGCAATGCGAAGAGAGGCGGGAACCGGTTTTTCCGGTGTGTGCGTGTGAAGCCCTCGCTATTATCGAGTTTACCGGAGAAATGCCCATAGCTGCTCCGTTGCGGATGTGTTCGCACCAAAGCCGCGCGCGGATGTTTCTATTGAGCTATTGAGGGGGGAATTTTTGTAACGTTGTTCCGTGCAAATTTTAGCTCCTTCGTACCTAACGGATCTTTGTACGTTGTTTGGCTTACAATTGAGTTGGTTGGACAATCGTTAGGATTGGGGATCAAAATCGCTCTAGTATCTAGTATCCTCAAAACGCTTACACTAAAAATATCCAGCTCCCGCGGCTATGAGCATAAATTCTAGCGTACTACAGTTGCTATGGGCCATGACTAAAGTCTTAAATTCTCGGCAGAGCAACGGACAAAGAACGTCCAATTCAGTCCAGGTCGAAGGCCAACCGTAAACAGTGCTCAATCAATACACCAGCACACTTTTCAACACCACCGCACCTAGTTAACGTCTCCGGGAACGCTTCGCAACACTCTTCACAACACTTGTCTTACGAGAAGATGCTTAAACACATGCATCGAGAGAATCACCAAGAAACGAAGCAGATTCATACAGTTTTATGCTGGCAAGTCCGTCCCTTCGATCGTACACTTCCACTGAATCTGAAGTACGCGGTATAAACACACACCCTTAGCGCGTTCAATCACCCTTGATTGATCGATGGAGCGGACACATTACGTTTGTTTTTGCTTCTCGCCTCTGTCGGCACTTAACGCACTCGGTATCATACCGGTAGGTTTTTGCGTTAGATAGGGCTTCACACATTCACACAAGCAATGCCATTTTGTCAGTAAATTTATGCCACAACAATAACTGCAGAAACGTACCTACCGCGCTCGGCAGATCCGTCCACGACCGCGGCTAGATTATGAATGAATGGCAAACAATGAAACACATCCACACACACACACGTACGCACGCACCAATGCACACAGCAAGCAGCAGACAGAAAAACAGCTGTCAATGACAGCTTCTCTCGCTCAAGGAAACTCTCCCCGTACGCGCTTTCGCTCTCTTTCTCTTTCTTTTTTTCTCGCAAGCATCCGGAGAGAGTACGCCAAATCTCACTATGAACAATGCAGGTTCATAGTAACGGTTAAAACGCACTTGGACTTATGCCAAAACAATTGGTTAACGTGGAACGTGACGTTGTTCGATCGATCGTGCACTTTCGTACCCTACAGAAATGCTTACCGGTACAGACCACCACCATCTAGCACCGATGTCTAAGCACGACTAAAAACATTTACTCCGATGGCTGCGGTTTGTCGCATATGTATACTGTACAATGTTATCTTTCTGCCTGTGGTGCCGCGAAGTCTCATACTGATAAGCACCGTTGTCATGTTGATTTGCCTCCAAGTGGCTGATACAAACGCACACCGAAGAAAGGGACAAGTTTCTATTTCATAACAGAAAGTAATGTGGTATTAAGAACTGCTAGTAAATCTTCTAACGAACTCATGTTTTCAACGTTGTGCAATGTTTTCTCTACCTCTACCACGCCGTAATGATTCACTGAGCAATATTTATCAGTGACCGGCAAAGCACGCACAGTCTGTTATCCTGGGTTTAGTTGGATTAATAAAGTAATCCCACATCTGGTTTTTTTATTAAGGACGTTTGTAATTAATTCCTTTTCTCGATTCTCATCCGTACAGGGCACGTTGGCGCGAAAATCGAACGATCTTCAACACACCGAACCCACGACTAATGAATGTGTCGCTGCTACGCGACAACAAGCTACTGCACGGCCAAGAGCGGCGAGGATCACGCATGTCCGTACGGTTACCGTCCCGCCAACCGAGCATGGCCTCACTTCGACCGCATTCTCCGAATGCATCGATAGGTAAGATAGGTCTGTATATGGGAGAAGCTTCCACCCGAGAAGATGTCCCCCGTCCACATTCCGTACTGCCTTGGCTTGGACGTAGTTGACGTTACTTCTTTCAATTTCTGTCGTTTTCCTGGCCACTGTCTAACTTTTACTAAACCTAGTGTTTTTCCGATTTTTTTTTCGTTCACTTTAACCGGTTCTTGTAGTTATGTTTTAAAATTGTTACTCGTTGATGAGTTTTTTTCTGTTCACTTCTCTGATCTGAAAAAATGTTTAAATTAACTTAAAAAACTATCTAAGCTTCAACGAGATTAAAAAAAAATGAAGTGAACTGCTGCAATACTCCAACCGTTTTCCATTTTAAAATAAGTTTACTCAAGAACTCGTAACTAGTGAGCTAGTGATTTCTTTTCAGGAATAACAGATTAGGTGCACATTTCTACCGGAATATGCGCAAATAGTGTTTCAAGCTCAAGCAGCAAACTTATGGTTAATGGTTAATGGACTAATTGATTACTTCGCTCGGCATGAACTACAATTCGCACAAAATCGCTTCTTCGCTCTAGATAGTGCTCTAGATGATTCTAGACTTCTATGCTGGACATGTAAACTCAGCCTCGATGCGTCACACTCAAGCTATAGAACCTTAGAAAATAGTATACTAGCGATGCATAAGAAAAGACTACAAAGCTGACGAAATCAGTTTCCTTTTAAATAGTAATTAAAATTGAAAATCACAAACTTCGACTCTGATTGGCTAAAAAACACATAGCTCTCAATCGGCGAAAGAGAAAAATACGCAACATTAATTCGTTCTGTTCATGTTTATACAAAATTCGAACATTCATATACTAAAGCTTTGCAAAATACTACATGCGCAAATAGTGCACAAAATGTGCTTCACATCATTGCTTAACATACGGAAATCATTCTTCAAAGACATGCATAAGCTGTTTCTTGTTGCTACTAATTTTTACTCATTGCTGTTTTGTTCTGTTATTTTTAAGTTACATTTTGATGATAGTTGTTTTGTCAATTCTTTAAGCATAAGTTCTTAATTGTTAAAGAAATATTTTAACAAAAAAAAAAATCTAAAATATTTGTAGCGTGATTCCCTTGTTTTTTCCAATTTTTGTTCAGAGTTTTCCTACTTCTTTCTTGCTTGTATTTTTCTCTTTTCTCTCTTTTTCTCTCTCTCTTTTTCTCTTTTCTTCTCTATGTATATCTTTTACTACCACTTTCTGTTACATCTGTGCAGGCAGTCTGTATCCGCTACATGAGGTGGAAATATAAGAGTAATCATACAACATCGTACCGTGGTACCTGAGTATAAGCAAAGCATCTATGCTATCTATGCTTCAATATGTACTATACACTAAATGACGAAGCTTGTTAGACTAAACATTGCAAACACCCCAAAAACCCGGCCAAACTTCTATTCCTCGTCCCTCGTTTTCACAGAGACACACTCGCATAGCAAAAAGGGCCAGCAGCAGCAAGATCAAGCGACCGCGGCACCACCACCGGGCATATGCCAGCAAACGAAACAATAGAGAGAGAGACAGGGAGAGAAAGCGGTGTTGTTGCCAAACCTTTTGTTTTTGCTCAACTAATGCTAAACATCGTGGACACGAATACACGGAGAGGGATGATCGACGCATAACCGCAAAGATGCAGCATGCACATATAGAGTGCTGTCGGTTATTATTGCTTCTCTGGGGAACTATGCTGACCGCTGATGCACGCCCCGGCACCTTTTACCAAACACCGAAATGACGCTCCCTATTAACAGCGCCGGGAAATTTTTAATAAGATATCCTAAAACAGTACAGCTTTAACGCATCTGCTCAGATAATAAATAATGCAAAGTTGTGCTCACTAGTAGGTATTACCTTTGCTTTAACAGCTCTCAAGTAATGTTGCAGTATCTTACATTGAAACAGTTGCAATACTATCTACTTTAGTTGCGCTATCTCTTGTATCACCGTAATACTATTGCCGTTAGGGGGTTTTGCTTATAACATTAGTTTCTCTAAATAGTCCTATACTTCTAACTTGGTAGTTGTGCTCAAGCTGAGCGTGGAGTACTACTACTCTGATCTAACAATTAGTGTAATTCACAGTACTACTTAGGTGACACAAATCACATTGCTTATGATTTATTCGCATGCTTTCAGTTACGCTATCAATCATCATTTACTTCCGGATGCATTAATTGGGACAGCCGTTATAACATTTCTCTGCCATTCCGTTGTTCAATGTTGTGCTATGTGTTTTTTAGTCTATCTCGCAACTCTTTCGGGCTATTAAATGTAAAACACAACATCTATCCTGTCGAAATTGTGTCAATGTGTAAAGAAAAAAAGAAATGGTTAAATATGCACCATACACTACAAAAAATATGGATTCTAAATTTCTCACACTGTAATCTTCTCCATCTTAGTTGAAGTTGAAATTTGTTAGTGATCCTCATATTTAACCTTATTATATTATCTTTAGAGAGAGAGAGAATAGAATCTCTTTGCTGAATTAAAACTGCGTAATCAACACGTAATTTGTTAGTCTCTTATACTTGATGGTTCGTGTTCTAAACTAAGTTAACATATGCAAAACTACACGCAAAACTCAAGATTGGTCTTATCCTATTCCTTTTTTCTTCTTTATCTGCAACACCTCACACGTGACCAGGCTCACGGCGAGGATCCCGCGGTAGCAGTAATGCATCGGCCACTTCCACCAAATCCAACCGTAGCGGCAACCATCATCACCATTCGAAGGACAACGGCACAGCGCACCCGAACGAGAGTGTGACGGTCGAGATAGCGGAAATTAAGACATAAGTTTTGAAGTGAAGCATAACGTGCAAAGCTAATCAAAATGCAGAAAAGCGCCAAAAGTTTGACTGGAAGGGAAGTTTTTGGTTTTGGTTCATTTTTCCACCGCGCTCTTTTTGGTTTTTCCTTTAACTGTGTGTAGCTTGCAAAGAAACAAACGAATCAAAAAACAGAAACAAAAAAGTACGCGTCGGTTTCGCCGACAACTCACCATTCCTAGGGACCATTAATCGACGCAGACGCAGAGTTTCACAAAAGAGCCCAAACAAACAAAGCCCGTAGCGCGCAGCACAATTAATATTTAAATCAATGCAACTACCGAAAGCTAGCAACAGTGCACAAAACTCTAGCTCCACTTGCGCACAGAATAAGGAAATTTTTTCTCTCTCTTTCGAAAAACTAGTCGATATTTGCTTCGAGAAATATTAGCTGCTGTGATGATGGATGATGATGATGAAAGTAGGTGAATGGTGTAGAAGGAGGAAAAAATGTGCAACTACTAATGATGAAACGAACGGAAGGAGTAATCGAAATTTAAACTTTTTGCCTTTCACTGGCAGCAGCACCAGCAGGATCGTGAATAGTTTGCAAAAGTTCTAGGCATTTAGTTCTGTGAAAAAAAAACAAAAAAAAACCAAAACAAAAAAATGGCTCACCTTTTCGTGCTTAAAGCGAAACGGGAATATAGAATTCATCGAGAAAACGAAAGGACGGAGGAGTGAAATACAATATGTCCAGTAGTAGTGCACCTTTTCAAAAGGATGCATTTTAAAGCTTTCGGTTCAAGACAGACAACTCAATGAAGAGAGTGAACGGGTGGATGGATAAAATTAACCAAAAACCACACATAAAGAAAACCACGTGTAGCAAGTGCACATAAGACATAAGACAATCGAAGACATGGGTTGAGGAAGAACGACGAACAAATATCATATGAGATCATCACGAGAGAGGGGGGAACAGCTTGCCGTGCAACACACATATAGAGGAAAAGGGGAGGAAGAACGAAACATCCGTGATAAAATGAGAGATTCTGATGATGAATTACTGATGTAGTAACGAGACAAGGCTACAAGGAAACATCAACAAATATCGCGCGCTGGCGATTTACATGAAGCAGGCTCAGTAACTGCTACTACATCTGCTACTGACTCTGCGCTAGATTCCTATATCTGGCCCTATAAATCGATGGTCCATTTCTGTAAAGCGCAAAAAAAATAGAAACAAATTATCAGATCTTGCGCAAATATGTGATCTGCCCTAGAAGTCCAGACTGGAGAGGTTCGGAAGAACGAAACCAAGATAAAGCTGTTTGATTAGCGAACAAAATATACTAATACATAATGTAGTAGGTAAGATTGATTCAACTATATTCAGCTGCAACAACAAAAAGCCCCCTTTGAGATATAATATTTGCTCTACAAAATGGCGCACTTAACATTTGTACATGTTCTGTATTGAACATTAGTGTAGACAAGAAATGACACTACTCACCATCGAATGCTTTAAAACCTGACATTAAGATACGCTTTTTCTCCACCACCAGCAGTAGCGTGTGTAGAGATAGTAGCGTAAAAAGATCTTTTGTTTCCGTTTGACGTGCTTGAGGATCACGGTTGATCCTTGAACCCACACACCAACAACCACCTCTCATATGCTTGTCGGTTAAGTGTGATCTTGGTTTTGAATGTGCATTTTGCTGTAAACAAAGAAAGTCATTTAATTACTACTAAATATAGGTGTACTGTTTTCCCATCATACCTTATACTTGACCATACAGGTACAGGGAAGCTTGGATGGGGTGGCTTGTACGAGAAAAAAGGAACGCTAGCCCCCTATATTTGCTCTATTTAAGCTGCTAAAATTCCTTAAAAGGCCCAGACGCTAGAGTTCTAGCCAAATTCTAGCGACACAACTACAAACCACAACTTGCATGTGATATGAACGGAACGAACGGTTCGCTTAGAACACATCGTCTCGTAAGCTTAGGCTGTTAGAAGCTAAAGTCGTAGTCAAGTATAGATCAAATCCTATCGAAAAAGTACCAAAAAACATGAAAAAAATATTTAATAATTAACAACAAAAAAAACATCTCACTCACACTTATATACTCCTTATCACACGAACTGACAAAGTGTAGCGAAGTTCATCTCAAAGCGTAGCGTATAATTCCCTTAATAAAACCCCCTTTTTAACGTTATTTTCTTAAAGCAACACACACAAACCATTCAATTTTACAAGCAAAGCGCTGCCAAATGAAATAATGATATGAAAAAAGACAAAAAGACAAAAATAACAACAACAAAAAAACAATAAAATCGGAAAATATTTTAAAAATAGCTCTCCCTATTCTCACACTATAATTGCGCCGCACCTGGATAGTCCGATCACCTTGGGAAACAAACACTGCAACTACACAAACGAGCACGGCAGTAGCCAGAAATGTAATCTCTCGAATATTTTTCGTAAAATAGGGGAAGATTTTAGGAAAAATATTCGGAGCATATTCTGTGTTGCATCTACTACATTACTCACATACTCAATACACTTCTACATCGAAAAGTGCAGCAAAATCCCGAGGTATCGTACATGCCAAAAGCACACGGAAGGAATAGAACAAACACAACAGTGCAATCGTGCCGTATTATTGAACACATCTTACCCAACCCAGTAACTATTATATATTTCCAAAATAACCTATTTAAATCGTAGCGGCGTGCACGAGAGCTTACGGCGAAGAAAAAAAAACATCCAAAATATATATATTCAAAAGCTTTAACTTGAACGAAACAAAAAAGGAAATGGAACAGTAAAGTTAGAAGGCACGCTGCAAGCCTCTGGATGGTGATTGGAAAGATCGTAGAACCGTACATTTAATAGCATCAACATTCTCTTACTGTAGTTGTTGCAAAACGGCATTATCTGCAACTTAGATTCTCGAATACTAAAATTGCGCATCATGTGCCGTGTCAGTGATGATGCACAAAAAAACAGCCCTATTTCTGCAGTAAAAACAAAATTTAAACAAAATGAACAAAAAAAAAAAAAAAAACAGAAACGGTGAAAAATAATCAAAATGTACTTGAAATAATTTTCTCGAGGTATATACATATAAATATTAATATACATGTATGTGTAGGAGAAAAGTGGCGAGGCGGCGAGAAAGAAACTTACAATTAATAGGATGGCTTTATACAAAACAAAATATTATATATTGAAGGTTATATATACACACATACACACACACACACACACAGAACACGTATGAGTACATACATACAAAGAAAATCTCTTGATCTATTCGTACTGCATTAAGAAACATAAGTACCGTAGTTAAACTGAATGCGCACACTACAAACCAAAACATGCAAGTACGGTTGAGAGGATGACGAAGGAAAGGCAGATATATAAAATACAAAAAAAAAAGAACAAGCTTAGAATTTAACAAAACCAAACACATAGCAAACTAATCGCCGTAGATGGATAGATTTTGGAGGATGTTTAAATTAAATTTAAAACTTACAACAAATGGCGCCTGCATCTGCATAGACACAGTTGGTATCAGAATTTAATGCAACATCCATCTATCTCTTAGAACCAACCATCCGGAACGGCAGCAAACGTACGCAAACATCACTGCAATACCAGTCGTATACGTTAGGCTGGACGTTCGCTCTACATAGGAGATGGTCTAATTAAATGAACAAAGCGCAAAAAAGGAAACAGCAGACATGCTGGATAATGGACGAAAAAAACAACAAAGACACAAGGACGCCAGAGGAACCTAACACAAATGGAACGGTGTACTGTAGCAAAACCAAGTAGTAGTAAATAGGAGATAACCGGTAGAGTTAAAAAAAACCGCAAATGAAACAATTGAGCGAGATTTCAACAACAACCAAAAACGTAAGACAAAAACTATGCTCTAGAAATGTAAGCAGTTCCTGATCTACCTAATCTTTAGAACTAGCCTACAAAAAATTGGGGAAAAGAACAACGGTACCAGAGATCAATAGAAGATCAATAGACATTTTGAAACAGCTGCTGGTAGTTAGTTTGCGCTTGTTTGTTTGTTGTCGCCGGGAAGCGAATATATTGTTGTGTTCTTGGCTATCATTTTCAGTATGCAAATTACACGGTGAATCCGGTGGATGTGGCAAACATGGGTGGAAGGAAGGACGCTAAAACGCCTGGTAATTTGAAATTTGGGGAAGAATTTCAAAGACTAGTTCGCGTTTTGCTGTATGATACTATAAAGGAGAGAGAGAGAGATATGTCTCTTGAGGATAAGGATTTGGCTACATTCCACATAAATTTACCGCTCCTGTTGCTACCGGCGAGATTTCATTTTTCGTGCACAATTTTTGAAGACGCGCTCGAAACTGTCTTAGTTTTTGGCCATCAATTGGCGACCATTCTTCGGTTGCCAGCTCTGATCTACGAACGCCCAACAATGTAGACAATAGTTGTTTCAGTACTCATTTAGATGGATTGTAGCCGTTAGTAGTGAGGTAGATTGAAGTAAGTAGTGCCGTTAAACAAAACCAAAAATCATTAGTGAAATAATCATGAAACGACGACAACTGTGTACAACGCGCTAAACGTGTTTAAGTTTTTTCGAAACATTATATTCCTTTCCGTAGCCAGACACAACCAGAAGATACCAGTAGCGTAGGCAAATAGGCAGTAGACGACACAGCCACTTAACCCGAGAAATAAAATTGTATCGGAAGTTTAATCGAAACGCCTACCATTAGCGTGTAATTTTGGGGAAAACTATTTCGAAGGTGCTGTGCTCGCTCGCACCCGCTCGCTAGCACACTCACTACTCGTACTGTCCTATCTCCTATTTATTATACATGGTCTTCTCTTTCTCTGAAAGGGAATGTAACGCGTAAGAACATTGCAGGACGCTTTACACCCTCCTGTGCTGGTTCAACTCCGCTACCTTTTCTATTCCGGTTCCGTCAGAGTTAGTGGGCTACTGTGGAAATATTCGTCTGTGACATGGAAAGAAGCACACACACACACAATTTGCATTGAAGCATACTAAACACTGTATCTCATCGTTGTGTCCACACTAAAACACCACACACGGCGTAAGAAATGCAAATAAAAGCAGTTCGAGAGGAAGATTTAAACATTATACGGTTACACACTTACCACACGCCGCCATACACAAAGCAGACGCACAGTACCCAGCAGCAGGCTAGGCTCTCTTAAGCGCAGTACGAACGTTCCGTTCTGGGTTGCTTGAATGAAGCAATGATGATGTGACGCTAACGCTAATGCACGGGAAGATGCAACATGTCGCATGTACATCCAACTCTGCGTACGATGATGACCTAACCATGCATACTTAAAATAATGAGCGACAACTCTACTATGAACAAAAAAACAAAACAAAACACGATGAATGAAAAATCTAGCTAAGATGTATCACTTTACAGAACCTAAAATCTTTTAATGAAACTTATTTACTTTACATAAACTAAACAAAACCACAATGCCGGATGGGAGTTTGTTTTGAATTTGTGCTGCCGAAAAATGATGACAATAGTGAGTGTGCTCTTAAGCGATACTACTTACTTGCTTTATCAGGTGCTTCCTTCTCGATACCGTTCAGGGTCTATCGCCGTCGGTGGTTAATGGAAAATCTCGGACATTGCATCGTCGGCATCTCGACAACTCAACCTGGCCCTATCAAGGCTTTTCTGTCCACGTGGACCGCATATAATGATCAAACGAGCTTGGTCGTCCGCTATCATTCTCATGACATGGTCAACCTACCTGGCGAGTCTAATTTGCTAAAACACGATGGTGACATCACTTTACAGCTCACAAAGTTCACCATTGTAACGGTTTCTTCATTGTTCTTCCAAACGATGCTAAAAATCAGTCTGAGCATTTCCTTCTCGAACGCTGTTAAAAGGAACACGTTAGATGCATGGTCTTGGGTTACTGCAGAAGTCCACGATATTGCTCATGGACCAGCGGTATCGTCTGCAATATTTATTCTTACCAACACTATCTTAGTTAGGGTCGTCCAAGAGACAGTTAGCACCTAGGAGACCCTAAGCGAAATGATAGGTATGGGCTCTTACTACATTGAATCTACTCAAAGGGGGTAGGTTCGGGCCGATCTTCAGTGTCTTTTCCAGCTACAAGTCCAGCTCAGGCGAAACGTTCCTGCTGTCCATGCTGACATATGAGGTGAAGTTTTGGATGACTTGCTACATAGGCCATTGATGTCTATTAAACCAGCGTTTAGCAGAGCCTGAATTGGCTTATAGAAGATGGTCCCAGAAACTTTGACTTCCAAGTTTCGGATGACCTTCGGTGGTGTGAAATTAAAAAGAAGACCGACAAGGCCATCTCCCTGGCTCAGCCCCTTTTGCGGTGGCATGTATCTCTTCGATGAATAGGAAAAGTTGATCTTGTAACGTAAGGAAAAAATCATTCTAGCTTGTCGTTGACTATCCTTTACCTTCTTTAACTTTCCTTTACCTACATAGTAATTTGACGAATTTGTTGTTCTAGTGCTTCACCCAGAGGCGGGTTTAACAGTACATGGACTAAGCGGACAACTGAGTTCGCAAGGGGCCTGAACGCACAAAGTGCTCACTCGCCCTAATTTCATTCCACTAAGGGGCCTTCAAGGACTAAAATCCGCCGCCGGATGCATCACCATTTTTATCAGATCGACTATTATGCCGTAAGTGTCTTTTCTTGAACCGGCTTAATAGCTTATCGTGTAATGTTATCTGCTTGCAAGTGGAGTTGAAAAATAAAACGGTCTCGATCTCTGCATTATTCACAGTTTCGCTGTTGATAGATTGGATTAGTATAGGAGATAGTAATACTAACCTTACACTTGTAGTACCGCAATAAATCAACTTTTTTTCTTTCGTTCAACTCAAAATGAACTCCGGTTCTGGTTTCACCTATTCTATCACTACTCTATTTGAATGATTTCTTCGCTCTCCAATCTAAGAACTCATCAAACTCTTCATCATCATCGTCATCTTCCCGCTCATCTTCCTCGGCTGATAGTTTAATCGATTGGCCGGTGTTTGCGGGATGATCCGTGCCACCTTCGGATACCATAGATCCCTTCATCGTTTTAACTTGTTCCTTCTTTTTCTCCAGATCCAACACCCGGGACCAATTGCGAATTTGTTCATCGATCTCCGCTATTTGCCGCTCGGCCGTAGATTCCTCCTGCTCTTCACTGATGATAGCCATGGACACGTTTGTCGCTTCCTTTATTTCTTTCTGAAACTTTTCCCATTCCTCATCGTTCGGGTCTTTGTATTCCTGATTGCGCGCTTTGGCATCCATCTTGGGATCATCGAAAAATCCTTCCGGCAGTTTCTCTTCATCTGTTGGTAACATAGATCCACTCGCATCAGGTGCCGTTTCTTCAACATCCATCGATTCGGCATTCTGTTGTTCACGGTGCCTGTCGGGAAGTCGGATGTTGACGAGATCCTTACGTATGGAGGAGGGAGTGGAATTAGCGGAATTCCCCGTGCCACTGTCAAAAAAGTCATCCGGCAATCCGTTCTGTGTCACTTCCGGCTGAGCTGAATTCTTCAATATTCCTTTAATTTTTTTTACTGGCACACTTTCGGCGGTGCTTTGTTCAGTTCCGGCTCGCTTCAAATGAGATTGGGGCGCAAGGCTGGTTTTTGAAGACTCCGATACTTTGGCTGCAGAACCTTCCTTTAGTTTCTTGGCTAGTTCAACGTTTTCTTTGTGTTGCTTCGAGTTTAGATGTACTTTCCATACCGCTGCAGACCTCACTACCGACCGGCAAAGGACGCACATAAGCTGACCTGCATCGTTATACGTATATAGGTTTAAATGAGTTAAGGAAAATACGCTGTGTAGTTTAGGTTAGATAACAATTCTTAACAAACGATAGTCAATAGCATTTAGAATAAAAATAACATAGGAAAAGGATATTTTGCTAGGGGTGAATCAATTCGGTTCGATTCGCCGTCCGATTGTTGTTGCTGCTTGGACGCCTTCGTTTCGCTCATTATACGCCGCAGATCTTGCTGCGAGTATTTCTTTTTAGCCAACTTGAATGCTGCAGACATGTTTTTTAACCTGAAAAGACTTTCACAGTACAAAAACCTTTCGAACACGGTAGGGCAAGCTGCTTGCCGAGTTTTTATTTCGTACTCGCGTTTATTTATCAACAATGTTTGACAGCTCAACGATGACAGTTGCAAAAGCTCAATCGATCGCACAGAGTGATAGGCTCGTGGTACAGATGGTTGACGTTTTCAGTACGTAATTGGGCACAGCGATGTAATTCAAATATTCATCAATGTCTTGTAGATTAAAAAGCAATTGATAGCGAATAATGAAATTCCTTGATTATTCATAACCGATAATAACATATCGAATGTTGTTTTGGTAAAATGCATCAATAATAAGTTTTTGAGATGTTTGTTCTAAAAGCAGGACATGTTGACAGTTGTATTAGAACAAAAGCTCACAGAAATTTACTGCAGTAAAATTCGTAGGTCGTTTGAATGCGCCGTTATTTGTATATTTCAAAGAACCTCACAGGCAAGCACAAACACTACACACCGGAAACTGGTAAGATAAATGCAGGAAGTCCACCTTCACCAATGTACCGTCACCAAGTACATTTAACTGAAGATTAAAATCCAACTTCGTGAAGGTGAGGAGTTCTTGCAACTGGAATTGCAAACCTCCTTCGAACTGCATCGGCTGGCACATACTGTTGCAACACTCCATACCGTACGGATGATCGCACGACTTACGAACAATAGTAACAGAAACATGCCGAGCCGGTAAGATCGTCATTCCAAATGTCTTGAATGCTTCCGCTTCAGCTAGAAAAGTGTGAAGAAAATGCGACACAGTGCATATCCTACAGGGAGAGGATCGGAAATTGCTAGTTCTTCTCACATTCTCAGTAAAAGAAATCGGCGAAAGATTAATAAGAATAATAAGGCTTTGAAACTTGGTTAATTTAAACTTTACACTAACCTTAAAAGTTTTATCGCGTCAAACTCAAACCAAAATCAGAACATGAAACATGTTCTTTGCGTCGTTTGGGACGTGTACAAAAAATGGAGATGCTCTGTTAAGAAAAGCTGTTAAAAAGTTTTTTTTATTGCAATTAGAAAAGGTAAGGATTTGAGACGTAAGGCTGACTACTTTACTACGGGAAAAAATTAAGTCACAAAAAGCCAGAAATGGCAGGCCGGGACCTCTCGAGGTTGAAGTGCCAAAGAAGAAGAAAAAGAAGGATTTGAAATAACGGTTTGAGGCAGGCATTTTGAAAGAAAAAAATCTTGAAAAGAAGAATTGATGTAAAATACCAATTGAACGAATGTTTTGGATGATACTCACTGACGAGCCTGAGCTCGTGTATAAGATTTTTCACTGTATCGTCCGAATCCTAATTAAACGCCACGTACGAAAATATTCTTATCCATGCATAACATGATCTAATCAGGGGCATGTTAATGTAAATGTATTTTTGATACAAAAACCACAATTAACACAAGGTGACTCATTTTTGCACCGATTTTAAATTTGCTAAATGATGAAACAAATACAGTGGTATGCATGCGATTTCGTGCGAAGAAAATGCCACCATTATGAATATTATTATGCTAGGATATCAGCAGACCCATACAAAATAAAAAACAACCGTTCTCAGGACAAGTTAAGCAACTTCTTCCTTAGGTTTGCAACCTTCTGATAATTAAATAGTAAGTTCTACCAACAGTCTGGACCGTAAGTCCGAGAAGATCATCCGAAATCAGCTCCATGAAATGTTTCACCCATGCTCAGATTATTTGTTTGTGATATCGTTGCATCCAAGTATTTGTTCCAACGTTGTGCAGGACGAGTTTCAAACAAACGATTTGGACGATTACCAGTGTGGAAAAACGATTAGTAAAATGGGAACGCCTCGTCGGAGGTTATCCTACACGGCCCGGTGACTGGTCGTGGCACGTGGCTCTCTATCATCGAAATATTAACAGTGCCGGGTTTGAATATGCCTCTAGATGTAGCATTGTGCACCGGTACCTGATACTAAAGGCAGCACGCTCCCGACCGAAAATACCGACAGAAAATATGTTACTAAAGTTGGGTCGATCCCATCTGTCGAATGAGGAGTAGGAACACGCCAAGGAGTTTAATGCGATAGAGACAATCGTGCACGTGGGCTTCCGGCCGACAATCCGTTTAGCAAAGGTTCTCAATGAAGCCCATTTGCCGGTGGTTGATTGAATGACATGTCTGGCAAGTGATCGTGTATTTTTTGGAAAACTTTTAAACTCAAAAGCATTCTGCGCTGGATACACAAATGGTATGATTGATGCGTGCTCAAATACGATTGCGCAATCGGTGAGCCGTTCCTAGCACATCCCAACATCCCACCGAACGGCACAATTGGTGATCCGATCCTAGCACATCCCAACATACGACTAATCATCGATCCGACTGTGGACGGAATCAATATATGTACGAGTTCGATGAGAGGAATTAACCCATCTGCAACCAATACCCCTGGATGGTAGCTGCGGTCGAATCGACGGTTCTAACAACTGTAATTCCACGGTGCAGACTGTTTCAGGGGATCAGATATTCCGCAAGGATGAGCTAGTGCTCGTTCGTTTAACCACTCTAGCTAGGATCACGTTGAATCAATCTGTCTTCCGGTGACTCTAGAACAGCGAAATCGTTACAGAGTACAACCGCTACATCATAACGGGCTGGAAGGAGAATGGATCTGATTCAAAACAATTACAACGCTATCTGCTTCCAACAGTCGATTAAAGTAGATGTTGTGATGAACTACTTCAATTGACCTACCCACCAAAAGAAAAAAATTATAAAAAAAGAAATTTAGAAAAAAGAGAAAGACGGAAAAACCTTGGCTCCGTTCATTCTGCCTAATTAAAGTAAAATATCACTGTTTACAAATAGGATAATTTGCCAAATAGGAACATCGATGCTTCAAAGGAGTAGGAGAGAGAGTCCTCTACTCTGTCTCTGTATTACACGAGACGAGATGGTTTGCAACCGCTGGTGGCATTCAAATTCAAAATTTAAATAAACCAACTGTTATATTGTGCGATCGAAGCACTGAGGGGAGAGACGGTTTTAGTACAGGGTTGCTTTAAATCCTAGAGGGTTGAACCATTCTGGCTTTATATTGACAATTTTATTCGCATAAGGTTTCAAAATGTGCTTTTATACTAATTAATTTAACATTATCAAATCCTTTTCAAAACACCTCCCACTACGGAAGGCTGTGATTACCTTGCTATGGGTAAAATCATGTCACAGTAAGTCAGAAATGGCGGGCCGAGACCTTTCGAGGTTGTAGTGCCTAGGAAGAAGAAGTATGTTAAATAAACTGGTCAGATGGGATTCGATACCGGTCCTGTCTTGTTTCAAATTGATGACGCTTCTTTCTTTGCTAGTAGAATCAACATCATCATTTGATAGTAGAATCACGTCTGATTTATACCAACAATTATCGGCTGAAATTTATAGAAATAAATTTCTTCTACTTATTTTTTAGCGGCCCGACAATACGGCATCGATCCGTCATGATTAATAAATAAAAAAATAAATATTTTTATTAGCGGCCTGCTAGGCATTGCCAACCATCTAAATAACTTCCTTACTTGTTAGACTTCTTGATCCCTTGTAGTTGGATAGTCAGGACTCACTAGGAGTAAACGGTCCGGATGGGGTTCAAGCCCCGTTTCTACCGTGTTCAACCGTCGGCGCTATAGACTTTACCACCGTGTCACCGGATTGTTGATTGGAAGTTACTATTTTGTGAAATTGCTTATTTTTTTAAAAATAATCTATTCATTTCAATTTACTTTTTTCGTTGATTTGATAATAAATCGAATAAACCATAAGCCGTATAAGATAAAATTTGCAAATGCATCAACAAAACGGCATCAATCATCTTATTACGTATTGTTTAAATTTTGAACAATAAATCTTTAATTTTATACTCATTTCATCATTATGATAAGCATTACATCTCATGTATTCTTATGTACACAACAAACAAAGCTTCTCACTATGCAAACAGTGAACTTCTCACAGCGCGCCAAACATCTCGCACCCATCCATGCTGCTGAGAGCTGATGTTGTGTACATCGCCGCTGGTACAGAATGTGCGGTGCGAGAATTGGATTAGTTGCGTGCTGGCATTCAAACCGACTGGTTCGTACGAGTTGCTCCTGGCCGTTCGTAGAGCATAGAGCACGTTCGAATAAACAACACGAACGACCGAAACGTGGTGTCTGTGTGCCTTTGCGCGTGTGAGCATTACCGGGTCTAGTAATCGCGGTCGCCTGTCTGCCCACCTATTGACCTGTGCAGAACCGTGGAAAGACACGCACTTTCTTTAAACTCAAGCATCATTGCTGAAACCGATCAAAAGTGTAGCAGAACGAGTCAAGTGAATCAATCCCGATGTGCCGAAAATAGCAAACGTGCAAAACAAAATAAAAGCAAACCACCCAAAGCAAAACAAAAAAGCGACAGGAATCTTCACCACGAAACGGTTTGAGAGATACCTATCTAACCTACCCGATGGCACCATATCAGAGGTTTTTTGTGTTTCTCGTGAATCCACGGCAGTTTCGTCGTGACATGTTAAATAATTTGTTATGCCCACAGTAAGCGAGTAAGCCGCGGTGAGCCGATGGCAAACGGTGGTAGTCCGTACGATTTGCTGCATAATATAGCATAAATAAACTTTAACTCGTACAAACGTGCTGCGGCCGATGGAAGCGTGGTGTTCGGAACGGGGCAGAATAAAATGTGTGATTTATGGGCATTTTCATGAGCACCGTTAATGTTACAAAGATTGAGCGTTAAGTTGACCTATTGCTCTAGTGACCGTGGGTAGAAAAAGAAAACGCGCGTGGAAAAATTGCTCGTTTGCTGCTCTGGTGAAGGTGAGTACGAATATTGTGCACTTCGTTTGATAAGGAGGTTTCGACCAGGTTTCGAATGGCGCGAAGGGCCGAAGCGACAGTTTCATCCTTGGCATCAACATATTAATTTTAAGTGGATGAGAATATTAAATACGCACAGCCTCCCAGCCAAGCACGGCCTGTCCCAGGCCGTAGTCCGCTAGCCGGAGAAAAATAGTGCATGATGATGGATTGGATGATGGATAGATCGATGGTGACTCTTGTTCGTCAATTAGCGGCTTCATGCTAGATGTAGCGTCTGTTCATTTACCCTCCCATATCGAGCTTTACCGCCCCGAACCCTATATCCGACCGAGCGCGCAGATGGTGATAGGGCCGTATCAAAAGGTGTAATAAATTCGATAAACGCTAGAACGTAACAGCCCATCGATCAATTGCGCATCGTTCGATCCGACAGTTGCAGTTGGGGCTTATGGCTCGATTGTCTCGCCTCGAATGTGCATTTTTGCACCGTACCTGTCTGTCTGTTTGGTCAAAATTGTAACAAACAATCAATAGGTGGCTAATTAAAAGGCGTTAATGTCATCCTGCGGGACCGGTGAATCTGATATCTCCGGCTCCCCATCTTTGTGCTGTGGAGTAAACAACTGGGTTTGCAACATTTGTGTGTCATTAGTTGTTTGTAGTAGAGCGAGTAGCGTCCGTGTGTCGGTTCACCCTACATCATATGATCATATGATACGCCAAGAGCGCTTGTACTAACGAGTACTAAATCCCACAAGACAAAAGCGGTTCCGTGCGCGTAGCTGTCCTTGAATCAATTCTAGTGCCAATCTGCGATCTTAAATTCCACCCCTGCCCGGATTCCATGGGGATGCTTCGCTGGTAATCGCGGTTGTAGCCAATCACGAGGAAACACCGGAAGAAGAGTGAAAGAGTGGATTGGGAGGCGTGCGATAGCAAACAAAGTAGATCCAACCAGCGTTATCTGTCGTTTCGCCATCAGTTTTTTCACCGCTAGCCTGTTCCCCCAAGATTGCTTCCTCTGTCGGGGTAGATACGGTAGATATGGATCCCGAATCCCGTGCATCCGAAGTTTGTTTGTATTTGGGAATGGGGAAAAGTTGCTCGACAAGGATGCTAAGTAATCGATGCTCACACAAGCTCTAGCAGCCGTTGCAATTCGCTCGCTCTTCACGCGACCCTGATTTGATAAATCAATTATGTTTGAACGTTACTTGAAGCCTCACACGCCATATGGCATGGCTGCAAACGATCAGCGCCGCCAGCATTCGTCAAGCGGATACGTGATGCCATCGCAGGCAAGAGACGGACGATCCATCCCGATGAATGTTCTTTTGCAAGCGTTCCAAGTGTTAAACTGCATTAGAGGCAGCCACTCACGGTGTGGCAAGGTCGCACCGGTAACATACACTCAGCTACACACACACACACACACACACACGGATTAGCTAGTAGGGAATGTAGCTTTGCTTTCCCGCACACATCTCAAAGTTTGAAAGACGATGAATATTTTATCCGATAGCGAGGTATAAAAATCGCCTTGCACAAACACCAATCGAAATAGGGCGCATGGATGGAATAGGAACTTTCGTGAGGGATTTTTTGGGGTTGAGTTTAGCATGACATCTGATAACGCTATGCTGGTGAAGGGGATGTTCAGCATTAATCCAATAATCGAAAGGATAATGTGGTTTCGATTGGGCGAATCCGACTGTATTCGGTATGCGTCTTTCTTCGTCGGACGCATTGATTGGATGAGATAATTGCTTTTCTTTCCAGGAGCTTCACACTGGTGCTTTGTTGCCGTATGCTGTTAATCGGAAGAAAAGTTATCTTCGAAACGGTTGCGCACGTGTTTTGCTTCAAATTATGCTGGCGACCAATGCTGTACGCAGTCGGGTACGGTATCTGTTGCAGTTGCCTTTCTCAGAGCTGAACGTTCTGGCCTGGCGTGGAGGATAGCCCCAAGCCAGACGTGTATCTAATGCAAATCGGTTGTTTGTTGATTAAATATTTTCAATGCTCAATAATGATCGACAAAATAAATATAAGTAAGGAAATGCTGAAGAGCTATAGAGCCTCAGTAGTGCACGACAGCTGATTGATATTTATATATTGATTTGCTCTCATTTAAAACGGCAGAAAAATTCATCCGCAACATGGAAAAGATTTCTTACGTTAGTTTCAGTAGTTAGACACCGCTTACTGCTATAACATGTTAAGGGAATGTTTAGGATATGATATGGAAAAAGTTTAAGAGTCCTATGTTTTGTTTCTTAGGAATTTCCGAGCCTATTGATCCCGGACGATCAATGAGAAGGTTCGGTTGCCGAGGCGATAGGGAAGCCGGTCTTCACACGGCAGGACCGGGTTTCAAATCCTATCCAGATCGCGCCTCCCCGTCCGCACAAGGGTGATGATTTTCCGGAAAAATCAAATCACAGAAAACCAAAAATGCGGTAGGTCGAGATCACTCGAGGTTGAAGAGTTTGAAAGAAGAAGACGAGATTTCACTGCATCCATGCCTTGTGAAAAAATAGAGGTTGATAAGTTTATGGAGACATTAAATCTTGGGAAAAAAATCGTCTCTAAAATAAATAAAGTGAAAGATACTTTCTTCTTATCTGATGCTTCCTGCACGATCACCTCGGGCGCTGGTCTGACACTTTGCTCCAGTCTCGATTGCTTACCGTAATGCATACATGCGTAAATGGTAACAAACTCCTTCACGTTTTTAAAATTAAAGAATCCTTCACGTTTTTATCTTTAATTGATTTTATCCTTTCAGCTATGGAATTGGTGTTGCTGGGTGTCCATGCGTATTAGTCGTTGATCTAAATAGGATTTATTATCGATGAATTCGTGTTATCATCCATTAGTCTTTACTTTTGCTTAGCAGCTTTGAAGAATCTTCGGATGAATCCCCCTAGCTATTACTTAATTATTACTTATCAGGCTCAACAATCACTTCGAGGTTTTGGACTGCTGCAGAAGTCCTCGGTCCGGCGTTTCTGGCGGACGCATCGACACCATCATTCCATCTCAGTTTTGGTATATCATACCTTCTTCTGTCCATGTGGACCACCTAAAAGGACTTTACTCATGAAACGACCAGCCCATCAGGAGCATTTCGAGTTCTTGAGTGATCACCGTATAGCGCGCGGAGAAACTATTTAGAAATTGAATTAAATCTTGAGGTGAAAGAGAAACATAAACGAATGGAAATTGTTCGTAATAAAGTTGTATCTATAGCACGGTTGTATTAATCTAGTAATCATCAGTTCTATTATTTGTAGACTATACATCTTAATTATTATTTTGAATTACCTAAAAAATCTACACCGTTCAACTAACACTGAAAGACTCTTTAAGGAGAAGGCGAGGAGAAAGCACAGAAGGACTTTTTAAGGAGAGCACAATTTTGGGGTGGGGTTTGGACATTGAACAATACAAAAAGGAAAACACTAATAATTTTGGTTCGATATCAGAATTTGACCAACCTGCTACTCCTTCATTTAATATGCTCAGGCAACACGTTTTAATGAATCTCAATCATCGATTGCAACGATTGTTTTGCTGCGACCATTTTCTGACGTTCTCTGGCGCTCCATGCGTTGATCCGGCCCAATCGTTTCATTGGTATGCGGGTAGGGTTAACGAATCTGATTGGGATGGGATTGGATTAATTGTCGAATGCGTGTGACAACCATAGGCCCAATCCAGTTCTAACGCCTTCGTGTATTGGCTTTCAGTACGGCGGTCAATGACATTGTCGCCGACTAACCGACGTAACACGCGGATAGGACAGAGATTTAAACCGGAGGTATAGGTATGTGTGCGTGTCGAGAGAGAGAGAAAAAGTGATAAAGAGGGAAAAAAGAATCCAAACATGACACTACCATAAGACGCCACGAGGCAAGCGCCACGATATCTGTTTAGCTATTGTGTTGTTTTCTTGAGCCAATTGTTGCTAGCGGGCCGTTGTCGTTGACGTTATGATTTTCCCCCGGTTCCTTTCTGCCCGTTTATCATTACCGTCATCACCATCATCATCATCAATTGGGACCCTTTAAGGTGGCTAGCTATAGTCGGTTAGCCCCGGCACCATACGTACAAACGTCAACTCCCGCCGAGGATCAACTTTGACCGGCGCACCGCGTAAGCTTGCGTTCCGTTTTGTAATGGTAATACGCCACATCCGAGCGAGAGCGAGTTTTTTGGACGAGTCTAGCATAACAATTGCCTTTACCGAACCCGGCTGCTATGCATAGACCGCGATGGGAAAAGACTTCCGAAATCGAGCATCAAATCTTTATCGCACCGTCTACGGGGCGGGAGCTCGGGGACACATAAAATCGTGATAGAATATTAAAGAAAAGCGAGAGTAGTACCGACCAGGAAGCGGCCGGTTTTAGCTTGTTTAAAGCGCAGAGGACAATGGATGGTGAGTACGCGTTTAAAAATTAAATGTTTGAAATATTTAGTGAGAAGCCGTTGGGAGCGACCGTATTCTACAATGGCTAGAAAAATGGAACAAAACGTGTGACTAGGCCAAAGGTACAAAAATCAGTCAAGCGTACAAAATGCGAATGAGAATTATTTCTGTTCGCAGCCACATCCGGTAAGGTTTTGGGATTTTAAATTGTAGCTTCCTGTTGAATCGGTGCACGATGGTGCGTCTGGCTCATTATTTGGCGTTAAACGTCTCGAAGGAATGCATTGTACTGCGCCATGCTGGCTAGTAATTATGCTGGCTAATTGTTTCGTTCCGAGAATACTCAATTGCAGGCATTCAGTAGCTACCCTGCTCTTTTCCGTCCAGAGGAAGATATCAATACAGACTTTAAAACTCTCCCAGTATCCCAGCAGCTACAACCAGCATGCAACAAAGAGCGTTGTTTTAGTTGAAACAGTTCTAAATTGCCACTGGTAGCTACCACCATTTCCACGCTCTGCATCGATGTGCAGGCCGTGATTGTTCCTTCAATAACCACTGCATCTCCTGAAGTGCTTCCTTCCTTCCTCGGCCTTAGTTGATATCGAGCCACAAATTGTGTGTGCATGTGTTTTTTTTCTTCTTTCACTTCTCTCAATCTCTTCCAAAGTCTTCCGCAAACCGGATGACAGCCGAAGAGCGCCGAACACAAGGCTGGTAATTTAATCTGGAAATATTTTACGATGCCAGCAGAGTGGCCCTGCGTCAGTAATCGAACCTCAGTCAAAGGCTCGCTCACACACGCACACATGAGTCCATGGTTTGCAACGTTGGTTGCAATCGTTGGTGCAAAATCCGTCCCCGGCTCATGTGATGTGCGGGTGGCCAAATCGGTACAGATCCGGTGTAGAATTTCGATTCGGCTTCCCGCAATCGAAGAAAAGATGATAGAGTGCACTGTCGCCCGTATGGTATATCTGGGGCCAAATCGTATACTGGAAACTTGTACGAATATGGAGAGTAAAAAGAAGACGCCATCCCTGAATCCCTTCTATTCATGCCATCCGGAAAGGTGGGCAGCATTGGCGGAAGGAAGAGCATTGGGATTTTGTTTGTCTTGTCGCCATTCACGGGGTGAACCTATGACGAGCAGCATGGTTTGATACTCGCCTTCTTTCGCCCAAGACGTGACAGCGGACGTACGTTATCAACGTTTCACGGTTCAACTCCATCTGTAGCAAATGATGACGGTCCCGGGATACTCTGCCAGGAGGTAGCCAGCACAACGCAGATGTATTGTTAACTTTTGTGCCCCATTTTTTGGGCGAGCAAGACGAACCTCGCCTTGGTCCGGCTATCGCTGACGTGATCGGTGAACCATAGGTTGTGCTAATTATCAGCAAAAGTGTGAATAATCATAATGATTTCATGCTATGTTCCATATATTGATGGATGCATGCCGCTTAATAGGATTTGATTTGGAGTGTTTTTTATGCGTGTGTGCGTAGGCTTCAAACTACAACTCGAACCCACTAGATCTTATGAATGCCAAAATAGATGAAATTTAATCTTAATTAAGCGTTTTTTATGTTAACGTTTCTACGATAGCTTAGGTCTAATTAATTAAAAAGATCTGTTACACGATCAAACGTCGGAAATGGATCCACACAATAATCCCAGTATCATCTTAAAGCAACATGCGAAACCATATGGATCAGTTGCTGTTACGGATCGAAATTGGGCACAAAAAAACGACCAACGCCAGTCCGGCTTTCAACAGCACCGCGGCAACCATATGGGAATTGAGTGTTAGTTTCTTGGGTTGCTCTTTTGCGCGAATCTATCGCTTTCCCGAAGTCAACAGGACATGTCTGCCTGTCGGTCCCTCCGGTCTGTTCCAAGATGTGACATGAAACGCAATTTTAAAAACGATCATTCATCTCACATATGCTTCTGTATCCCCTTCAGAGTTCAGTGAAAACTTTGCTTCAAAGAATAGCAGATAGAAGAAAAAAAGGACAACTGAGACAAAGAAAGTATCAAAACGTTTGCGAAACGATCTGATCGGATTATGTGTGTGATGCATTGCCGAGCCGGATGTACGGGATGTTTAAGGGATGTGCGGTAATATTGTGGTGCAGTATCGGAACGTGATAGGGGTTAAATATTGAAAAAAGAACGGGGTCTTGATGAAGATAGGATGTAACGGTAATTTCCCTTTTTTTTAGTAACAGAATTTCGGGATTTTTTTTATACAACCGATCATGACCGATCTTGTAAAGGGTCTAAAGAATATGTTATTCTAAGGAATATTAATGAAGGATTATAGAATACCTAAAAAAATATTGTGTTATGCTTCATCGGTGCGTATTCTGCCTATTTGTTTTTTAATAAATATTTTTTGTGCATATTTTTGTCTTTGATGTACAGTATCGTAAAAGCTTTAAAATGGTGCTCACTGATGGTAGCGCAAACGCTCTTAAAACGACTACAGCTCCACATATTCTGAGGCACACCACTACAAAACAGTTCCACATTTCCGCTGTAAATTTTAATCGATTCAAATTGATACAATCCAGATTAATAAAGAACGCTCATCTCGTTCCGTGGGACGAGCGCCTTCCTTACATTTCATTCCCGACAGATAATCGGCGAAAGACTGTAGACTGGGAGTGAAAATAAAACCCGACCCCAATTTTTTTACCCAACCACCCGGCAAGAAGCGCGCCCGTAAAGTGGGGGAGTTAAGGTTCATCAACGAACCCGGTGACATTCGACGAACGGCGGGAGACACCATGAACAATAATAGTAAAATGCAAATCAGGGAATCCCTGGGGATGGAGTTGGACGGTACCACGGTGGAGAGTAACCGGGGCTACCTAATTACACGAATGACCCTGCTGGCAACGGTGGCCATTTTTTCCTGTCTGCTGCTAGGCTCCGGGCTGCTTATCTATCATTTCGCATCGTGCGAAGAACATCACGCCTCCAGTCTCCAGCATACAACACTCTGCGAACATCAACATTCGATACCACACCACCACCAGCACCAGCAGCATGCTCCCATCACAGAACAGACGGCCACAACTTCGACACACAAAACGCTTATCGAGGCGTCTGCCGGTCGGGAGTCGGAGCACGCAAACAATTCGAGGGCCGGTGAGGATGTTTCCAACCATTCGGAATCGGAAAAGAAGGTACAGAAAAATCAGAACACCGATGCAACAGGTGCGGCGATAACGGAGGAGCACGGAGACGGGACGGTTGCATCATCGGTGCGGGAGGATTTACGATTGCCACGATCGATCGAACCTGTTGCATATGACATACGGCTGATACCGTGGCTGGTGGAGGATAATTTTACCTTCTTCGGTACGGTGGAAATTCTAGTCAACGTGCTCGAGAATTGCAACAACGTGACCCTGCACGTAGCCGCACTCAACATTCACAGTGCCAGTGTAGAGCGTGTTCCGCTAGAGCGAAGAGTAACCGGAAAAGAAATACATCCGGGAGATTCCGATACCGAAGCTGGTAATGAAGTTACGGTAACAGATGACGCTGAAACGCTGGAGGAAATGGTGGAAACCGATCACAACATAACAGTGGCAAGCAAGCAGTTTTATGTCCTGGTGTTAAAGACGACACTGCGACAGGGCGATCAATATAGGGTTCGGATCACGTACGAAGGTGTCCTTAACGATTACTTGCAAGGATTCTACCGGAGTTCATACACTGCAAACAATGAAACAAGGTATCTTTCTGATGGTAAACTCTTGAAAATATCCCACGCACGCTGATGCATTCTGGACATCACTGTCATTTGCAGATGGATCGCGACGACACAGTTTCAACCGACGGACGCAAGGCGTGCCTTCCCGTGTTTCGATGAACCAGCATTGAAGGCACGATTTAATATCAGTATCGCCCGCACCAGGGACATGATATCGCTGTCCAATATGCCACGGTTGCGTTCGTATGAAGCTAGGTAAGTGAGGCTTGTTTGGACGAATATCTTTATCTTTGTTGTGTACGATCATCTCACCTTCAGCGAGCCGGAACTGCAAGGATACGTTTGGGACGTTTACCAACAGTCCGTCCCGATGTCGACGTATCTGGTGGCGTTCGTGGTATGCGACTATCACAACCTTACCTCGGGTAACTTTGCCGTTTGGGCTCGGGCCGAAGCCATCGGATCGGCACGTTATGCACTGAGCGTTGGACCGAAGCTGCTGAAATTCCTTGAGGACTTTTTCCACATTGATTACCCACTGCCGAAGGTGGACATGATCGCGCTGCCAGACTTTAGTGCGGGTGCAATGGAAAACTGGGGCTTGATAACATACCGCGAGACGGCAATGCTGTACGAGGAAAATGTTTCCGCCATCAGCAATAAGCAGCACGTCATTACGGTCGTTGCCCACGAGCTAGGTGAGCGTTGTTTTCAGGACTAAAATTGGTTTGAATCAACATTACTCTGTCTTTTTGTGTGTGATCGTAGCACATCAATGGTTCGGCAATCTGGTGACTCCTTCCTGGTGGACCGATTTGTGGTTGAACGAAGGTTTCGCCAGCTACATGGAATATCTCGGTGTGGACGCAGTGGAACCGGCCTGGAAGTCGATGGAGCAGTTTGTGGTAAATGAGCTTCACAATGTGTTTTCACTCGATGCGCTATCCTCTTCGCATCAAATATCGGTGGAGGTCCACAACCCGGAAGAGATACATGAAATTTTCGACAAAATATCGTATGGCAAGGGGGCTACCATTATCCGCATGATGGATCATTTTCTCACGACGGACGTGTTTAAACAAGGACTGACCAACTACCTGAACGACAAGTGAGTTCGTTAGACGTATGGCTTATCTAGAATTTCAGCTGTAATCTTTCACTTGTTTGCACAGAAAATATCAGAGTGCTAGCCAGGACGATCTCTGGGAATATCTTACCAACGAAGCACGGCGAGGTGGAATTTTCGATGAGCATACATCGGTTAAAGAGATCATGGACACGTGGACGTTGCAGACGGGATTCCCCGTGGTGTTTGTCCAGCGAGATTACGAGTCGGACAGCATAGAGTTTCGACAGGAACGGTTCTCTTTCGGAAGTGGCACGAATGGGTCCAATCCTGTCCCGATGGGTGAGCGGTTTCTGTGGTGGATTCCAATTACTTACACCACCCTGGGTGACAGTAATTTCCAGCAGACTAAGCCAGCCATCTGGATGAAGGCGGAGGAAGTTTTGGTGATCAACAATCATGACATTCCCAGTCACGATTGGATGATCGTAAATGTACAGCAAACTGGTAAGCATGGAAGAAAGTATGTAGAACTGTCACAATTGACAGTGTGTATCGTTCTACAGGTTACTATCGAGTGAACTACGACGAACGCAACTGGCAGTTGATCGTAAAGCATCTGCAGGATAAGAGCAAGTATAAAACGATTGCTGCTTCGAATCGGGCTCAGCTGATCGACGATGCGCTCAATTTGGCCCGCGCTGGCTATCTTGACTATGCCGTTGCCCTAAACGTTACGAGGTATCTCGTCCACGAGACGGATTACGTGCCATGGAAGGCGGCTATTGCCGCGCTCAACTACATTGACTCGATGCTAATACGCACACGCAATTATGGACTTTTTAAGGTATATGATTTTTGTTTTGCTTTGCTTGATTTGCTTGATTGAAAACTAACTAGCTATTTGCGTGTTCAGAAATACTCGATGGACCTGCTCGAAAACATCTACCGGGAGGTCGGTTTTGAGGATCATCGGGACAGCCCACTGTTGATGGTTTACAAGCGAATAAGCGTGCTTAAAGCGGTATGTCACCTAGGGCATAAGGATTGCGTGAATCACTGCCTTAGGAAGTTCTACGAATGGATGCATCAACCGAATCCGGACATCAACAATCCGTACGTATTGTTTCTAACTGATTGCAGATCCATTTACATTGGTTTCTATTTAAATATCTCGCCAGAATATCGCCAAATCTGAAAAGCACCGTGTACTGTACAGCGATCAAGTATGGCGATGAAACGGAATGGGACTTTGCGTGGGAACGATTTCAGAAGGCGACGGTCGCTAGCGAAAAGGAAATTCTGCTCTCCGCGATGGGTTGCTCCCGCGTGCCCTGGATACTGGCCCGTTACCTAGAGAACGCTATGTCTGATGAGTACGGTATCCGCAAGCAAGACGCATTCCGGGTGTTTATATCCGTGGCCGATAACGTCATCGGTCAGCCTATTGCATTCGATTACATGCGCAACAATTGGCCTAAAATGAAGAGCTAGTAAGGCACCGGCTAGTACGGCCAGTTCGGCTATTTTGTTATCTAATCCATTCTAATTAATATTTCTAATTGCAGCTTCGGTGCTTCGATGTCGAATCTGAACATTATTCTTAAGTACTGCACCAAGCGGTTCAACACCGAGTCGGAGCTGTTGGAAGTAAGCACACCAAGCTATACAACTGTTATATTCGCTTAATTAATAACATTCATTTGTGGTATTTGTACTCCGTTCTCTAGCTGAAGGAGTTTGCCGAAATTCATTTAAAAGACAGCGGCCGCACGATACAGCAAGCGATCGAATGGACGGAGTCGAACATCGCCTGGTTAAACCGCAACGCACAGCCAATTGTTAATTGGTTGAATGAAATTTGAAGTACCCTACGTGTTTTGGCCTCGAACGAAATTTCCAGCCCGAACGTTCGAAAAGCAAGTAACACAATTAGTGGCAAGCAGTTTTAATAAGCGTACTTAAGATAAAATAAACTGGAACGATATCGTCTATTGCTTTATTTCGGATGTGGCGGTGATGTAAAGGAATGATGGTCCAGATAAAAGAAAAACCTAATCTAATTATGATTTTCTGGTGAAAATGCATGTTTTTCTAAAGGATATTTTTCTTGGATTTTTAGCAATCACTTTCAGTCACAGTGTGTCGTTTAACACCTTACAGAGACCATTCATAAAGGGTTGCATTTTCTACTTACGTTTTTTATCTTCCAGAGATCGACGGACGTGAACCAAAAGAAAATGTCCCATGTATCCAGATTTCTACAGATCATTTTAGTTAAACATTGAACATTATTAATCAAACATCAACCTGTAGACCATTGTCGTGCATCTTGTGACAAAGGCTTACAAATTCGTTTAGAGCAGCGCTGAGATAGCTCAATGTTGTTGCGAGTAATGGTTATTATTTCAGGAGCTCGACAAAACTAAGAACTGGCACAAAGCGATGAAATACTGCGATAGTTGGACACGTTAGATTTGTTTCCCTTTTAATACACCAGAACCAGCCACGAGGTTTTCCAGCAAGCATACACTCAGCCTCATCGATTATCAAAAGATCGCAACTAGGATAGGGGCAACAGATGCAGTACAACACTTCAGAATGGAAGGCGGTATCACGGAAGTTCTCGGTGAACAAAGGTTTGAGCCGGTTAATAGTTTTTAAGACTGATAATTCGTCAATGGACGGCAGGTAATAACGTCACGAATGCCGGAAAATTAGATTTTACGAAGCTTCAAAGTACGCGAGGAATCCTACTTTGCCAGGTATCGAGATTGTAGCGTCGATAAAGAATGTGGGCTGTATTGTAATTGTAACGTGTTTTTAGTACATCTTCGGGAACGATACTCACGAAAGGTAGCTTACTTGGCAGTATAAGTATAGAAATGGTACGACCACTCCAAGCAGGGCCTTAACTCTTTCAGAGCATGAGACATAAATTGAGTTACATCGTCAACAGCGCAGTCGACAGTAGCTGAAACACTCAAACATTTGGCCCAACAACTCCAAAACCTATTGAACTAAATTCTTGGGGCTTTCATTGAATTTCAGTACCTAAAGGCCACTTCAAGATGTCTCTAAATGCAGGGTACTGATAAATTCACTACTTATTGTTGTCAATAGTATGATTAACTGAGCTACGATTGAGGAAAACTTGGCAGTAGCTGCGCTTCAAGGTTTTTAAAGCATCTTTATATAATTTTACGAAGGCCTTAGACAACATATAGAGGATGATCTAGAGGAGGAGAGAGGGTGGATTGGTGATTTCATCAAAATGACCCAGATCATTTTCCCATGCACAGGAGTGACTGCTCCGATACGGGTAACTTAATTCAACGAATCCAGATACTGAAGACCTCAACATCTAGAGATTGAAACGCCATAGAAGAAAAAGAAGATAATTGTCAAAATACCTGAGCCAGCTTTGTGTTGCATGACGTATAAGTCAAGCTTTGCTGGTGATCTTAACAATCTAACATTCCAGGAGATCCTTGCTTGCTATAATTTTCCATATATTCCTGTTTCTATCCTTTTCAGGACGTCTTCCATTTATTCCTGTTGTTTTATTATACTTTATTGTTGTTTAACGTAATTCTAAAAACATAAAGCATATTTCCACGATACTGTGCAGTGTTTTGCTCAGCTGTTTGCATCATCAACGGATTACCAACGTGCAAGAACCAGCATCAACAGTCCAACAATCATTGACACATTAGCAATCATCGTGGCAGCACCACCATTGATCTTCTTGTCCAGGAACTCACTGATCTCGCCGCGATTACGGAGAGTGAACTGCTTGTTGCTTTCGTAGTCCGCCAATCCGTTCTTGATCGAATCGTATGCCGACTGACCGAGAGTATTCTTGTTTGTCTCGATGAAAGCACTGATCGCATCCCGCTCACTGTCACTCTTCAAACGGGTGAGAAGGTTGTTAAAGGCAGATGCAACATTCGAGTAGCTTCCGAACCTGTTTGAGTAGAGAAATGGTCAGTGTCCCAATAACTTATGGTATGGCATCGAACCAACAAACCCTCTCGTTAACTATACTTACGCTGTGGCCCAAATGGCATGGTGCTGTTGGAGGTAGCGAGAAACGTATGGAAGCGTGTACGGGTTATTGATGACGTACGTGTAAGCGTTGTTTTTATCTTGCGAACGAACGTGTGGCGAAACGATGGCATCCAACATAATCTGCAATAAAGGTATTAGATTGACATGCGATACAACCAAGTGTCACTTACGCTTATCAGCAGACACCATATGTACTTACGGTAATCAGTTCGCTCGTTGAAGCACAGCTCAGACCCTGCAGGATAAGAATCTGCTCCGTCGCCATGTTTGTCGTCAAATATTCGTTCCACAAGAATTCAAACTGCTCCATAGAACCTTTACGAATTCCTTCGCAGTACACTACCTGACGCAGATCGGGATGTACTCTGCAGAGAAAGAGAGAGAATGGCCAAACATATGTTAGAGAACTCTGTTTACTTAAATTTACTCAGTAAGCCGATCATACTTCACGGATGGATTTTTGTGGTATCTGTCGAACTCGGCTACCGCAGCTTTGCTGCACTCGTCATGTCCATAGTTGCAGGCCCACTGCAGGACATTCTGGCGCATGTACGTGAACACTCGTCGTTCGGTCGCGCTTGGCGCTTGGAATTTGACAGTGTCGTATGCCTTAGAAAAGATGTCCAAGATGTGCAGCTAGAAGCAGATAGAAAGAACAACAAAGTGTTTCAATGTGCTCGTGAAGTACTCAACGGTCATCTTACCGCGAACAGTTTCTCATCGTCGGCGTGAACCCTGCGTGACAGCGTGGTAAGCCCGTTGATGGCCGCCAACCATGGTGCGTATTCAGTTTCATCCTTAAGATATTCCAGAATTTCCAGTGCCGTTCCGTACGGCACAATGTCTGCGCGTGCCAAATTGAAAAGATCGTCAACAATCTGGGCACGGTTAAGTACATGAATGCCGCCGAATCCTTCGCTGTGCAGCGCCTTGCTTATCTTTCCCCATAGGATGGCATCGTAGTTGACACGGTAGTAGCCCACCTGCTGATTGTTTAGAATGAAGTACTCAACGTCGGCTGCACCTTGCAGATCCACTTCCATCACCCTGTCGGCATGAATGACAGGGACCGTATTGGAAAATCCATTCGCATCAGTTGCATAGGTAATTGGCAAGGGCCAGGTCGACTGATCGGTGTGATCCGGTTCGTTGACGAGGAAGCGCTTTTGGGTGAGAGTGAATCCACCGTCACGGCTGGTGACGGTAACCAGCGGGTAGCCAGGTTGGACCGTCCATGGTTCCATAAAGCTGCTGGCACTCGGATCGTACCGATTGAGCGCGTTAAACAGATCCGCGGGACGTGTGGTTTTAAAGGCACGATCTTTAATGTACGCCCTCAGAGCGGTCTGGAACTTGACCGTGCCGAGATAGTGCTCCATCATGCGCAGCGTGACCGCTCCCTTGTTGTAGGAAATGTTGTCGAAGATACCGCTGACCTGAGACTGTGTGTAAACGGGATGCGTCATAGGATGGGTGGACATCAAGCTGTCCATCTGCATCACACCCTGGAGCTGTTCTACCACGAACTGGTCCTCGAGGTCCCAATCCGTCTCGACCAGTGCCGTACCGAAGTATTGATAGTAGCGGGCGAAACCCTCATTCAGCCAGGTTACGTCCCACCACTCGCAAGTGACAAGATCGCCGAACCACTGGTGAGCGATCTCGTGCGAAATAACGGCTGCAATACGCTGCTGTTGCATGCTGGTTGAATCATCCGAACGGTAAAGAATGTTCGTTTCCCTGTACGTGAGCAGTCCCCAGTTTTCCATGGCACCGGCCGAAAAGTCGGGCACAGCGGCCATGTACATGCGCGTCATGGCGGGCACATTGGTGTAGGGATAATCGATCCAGTCACCGAGAGCTTTCAACAGATCGATCCCCACACTCAAACTGTACTCCGTCTGGTTCTTAGCCTGCGGGCGAGCAAGAATGCCCATACCGCTGCGTTCGTTCACGTCGTAGGGTGCCACGATGAATGCTACCAGGTAGGACGACATGGTCGGAGTAATGCCGAACGTCGTTAGGCTACGACCGACTCTGTGTAGGTTAGTGTAAAAGAAAGAGGAAACGATAAAATTAAAATACATCAATGCACAATCATTGCATGCCCACGTTACGTACTCTGGGGTCATGCTGCCCGTAATTGGTGTGTTAGAGTACACATTGTACTGCGTTTTGTGGTTGATCTTTAGCTGGAAGGTGGCCTTAAACTTAGGCTCATCGAAGCACGGGAAAGCACGGCGTGCGTGGGTCTGCTGGAACTGTGTCGATCCTATCCACACCTTCACCTCGTTTTGCCAGTAGTAGCTGCGGTAGAATCCGTGCATATCGTCGTCCATGTTGCCGACGTACGTGAACGACAGCACATACTCCACGTTTACCTCCAGGGCTGTGGTCAGGGGAAGCGTTAAAACTTCCGTTTCCTCGTCGTACATCTCCTGCTGTGTCGGTATCACAGTGTTGTCCGATTTGCGTGTAACGCTCCAAGCACTGATCTCCATCCGCGCCTTGTGCAGCTTAATCTGGCGCACATCCTGCTTCTGGGTGCTGACCGTTATCTTCGCACTGCCATCGAACGTAAACTGTGCCTTGTTGCCTTCGGGTTCCAGATACGGTTTGATTTCGATGTCGTAATGTGAGGGCCACACATCATCGTTCAGCAGGTATTCTTCCGGCTGGGCACGTGGTTCGACCTCCACCAAAAAGTAACGTTCCGGATCTAGTGGACTGGCGCGTGATACCGCCGCGCAGGCACAGGTGACTATTGCCACCAGCGCTAGTTTTTCCGCCAATGTCATGCTGTAACGATACATCATCATACAGATAAGAGCGAGATGTTTTACAACTTATGATGATACATTAATCTGTATGAATGGGCAATAAAGACAGCCGATTGATAAGTGTACGTGCTAGGTACATCCCAATCGGAGTAGAGCCAAACGGTTGACTGTCTTATCACATACAACACACAAAAACGCACATAAACCTCCTGTGAATTCTGTTTTCAGCTAAATTTTTCTATATTATGCGAGCTTTATTTTGCTGGAAATTCTTCAAGATTTTGTTTTGATTATTCATAACAAAGGAGCATAATTCATGAAACAGTTTGTTCAAATTCGTAATTTAGAAGTCCTTGAGAGTATAACGATTTTCTGGCCCATAGAATAAGGAACTGATTATACTATCACATTCATATATTTTATTCGTAAACTGCGGATAAAATTGTTTCTTGAGTTCAGCAAAATGTAAAAACATTTTGCATCTAGCAAGATACCACCAAATGTCAGCGTCCCTATGAATCACTCTCACTTTCAAGTCTCACGTGATGCATCATCATATGACAGAACTTGCTGTTTAACTATTTTAAAACGAAGTTACACAAATTTTACTCCTTTTCTTATTTTTTAAATAATTTTTTGGATTCACAGTTGCGAGAAACTTCTTGCTTTTTCGCATCAAAACACTGTTAACGCAGATCACTGGACACATTTATCATAACTGCATATTTGCACACTTATCTCTGGCAGAAACCGTATACTAAATGATTGCTAGAGCGAGGTTCTTATATGCCGCCACACGCCTTACCTGATGAGGTTGCTTCAAGTGCTAGACCGCAACTGACCACAATGCGGATCTGTAACAATTTATATAGAAAGAAAGGACAACTGATGCGGTTGGGTGGGAAGAACCGTAGAAAAATAAAAAAAAACAACCAAAACGGTGCCATAAACAGGTAGAAAATCGAATCAAGATGACATGCTTTATCAGCATTATACGATAGTGTGCCATCGATAGCTCTTGTCATTGCGAAACAACGCGTTTGCGGCGATTCCCCAATAAAACAGTTAAGCTTCCCGCCAAGCCTCTTCAGTTCAATGGAGATGCGCTAGGTGGTCGGTGTTGACCGGTTGCCGAATTGTTTCGATACTTATATATTGGTTGTTCTGTTGATGTACACTGCACCCACCCGTTGCTGGAACGGGTGATCGTAGTTTGCGCCGACAAGTTGGCAAGCCTTAGCACGGTGTGAACATTTGGTTTGATTGATTTCTTACAACATTACTGATTGAACTGCGTTAAGATCGTGTCTTGAAGGGAGAACGACAGAGAAAGAAAGAGAGAGAGAGAGGGAGAGAGAATCAAGGCATGTTGATAAAAATAGACTAGGGCCACTTCAGGCTCTGACACACTAGCTTTACCCTGCAGAAGGAGACGCATGGTGCTTTTCTGTTGCTGCATAAAAACTATCAGAAGACGCATGGTATTCGAAGTAGAATGGTTTTTATTTTCTGATCTTACAGTGATCTCTCACGGGAATAAAGACTTACGCTATTTTTATGTTTCTTATCATAGATAACAAAAAAAACCCCGAAAACAAAAGCAATAAATGCTTATCGACTTACAACCGCCAAGCAAAATCAGTTTTCATTTCACCACCTACCAAAACGCCACCAGTGCCAAACACATCGCTATAACAAAGTTAAAGATAACGGTCCGCGATGTGCCACTGGCAGCTTTGAACGTGAGAAAGCCAAGTATCTCATCCCGGTGATTCATGGTAAACTGTTGATTGTTGTCAAATTCCTCCAGTCCTTTGTTGATGAGCTCGAACGCATCCGGCCCCAGTATCTGTTTGTTTGCTTCTGCAAATTGGGCAACAGTGGCCTTCACGGTTTCATTCTTCACTCGCGAAAGGATGCCACCGAGCGCCATCGCGACATATTCGTAGCCTCCGTGACTGGAAAGAGATATCGAACGAACGCACGGTTGACAATTCTTTGCTCGATCGAGTTCATCTCCATGTACTTACGCTTCAGCCCAACGTGCACTGTTTTCCACGAGGTAGGATGTGGCAGGTTCGAGTGCGCCTTGATTGTTCAGCAGCATTGCAAACGCAGCACTCTTGTCCTGGCTTCGGACATCCGAAGAACTTGTGAGGTTCATAAATTTCTGTACAGTTAAAAGGGACGCGTTAATACGGTTGTCATTCAAACGGAGTCGTACGATGTTTCCCTTACATGAACTACTGCTTCCTCCGTGGCGCAGCTCATTCCCTGGAGCGTGAGTTGTTGTTCCGTAGCCACATTGGTCGTAAGGTAAAGATTTAGCAGAAAATCAAACTGCTCGATCGATCCTCGGCGCACACCTTCACAGTACACTACCTGTCGTAGATCGGGGTGAATCCTACAGGGTGGGAAAACCGATGCAAAATTTAGAACGGAATTACTCCTACTCATCGTTCACACTCAAACTGTACTCACTTAGCACTCGAATTGGCACGTAATGCTTCAAATTCCTTCAACGCATTCTTAGTACAGTCCTCGTGTCCGTATCGGCAGGTCCAGTCGAGTACCACTCGTCGCAAGTAGGTGTGCAATCGGCGCTCCTGGGGGGCAGGGGTTTGAAATCCCACATACTCGTAGATTTTGCCAAACATGTCCAAAACGTGTTGCTTAAATTGATAACGCAAGGATTATTGGATTGTCAGTACCACAGTGACTCAAAGCACAGTGTACACACACACTTACCGAAAACAGATGCTCATCGTCGGAATGAACCCTTAGCGACAGTGTAGCCAGTCCGTTGGCAGCAGCCATCCACGGTACGTACTCTGTTTCCTCGCGAAGATATTCCAACAGGTCCAGCGCTTGCCGATAGCCCATTACATCCGCTCTGGCCAGATTGAATAAATCGTCGACGATTTGCGCACGGTTTAGCACGTGTATGCCGCCGAAGCCTCTGCTGCGTAGAGCATTGCCGATCTTCTCCCACAACGCTTCATCGTAGTGCACTCGATAGTAACCCACTTGTTGGTTGTTCAGTACGAAGTACTGCACGTTGGAAGCATCGGCAAGTGAAATGTTGTACGACTCGCTAGCAACAATCGTCGGTTCGGTGTTTTCGAATTCTTCCACTTTGGTCGCATAGGTGATTGGCAGTGGCCAGAGCAGTTTATCTTCGCTTGTCGTTCCATTGGAAAGGAATCGTTGCTGGGTGATGGAAAATCCGTGTTCACTGCCTGTAACGGTTACGAGCGGAAATCCTGGCTGCGTTGTCCATGGTTCCATTAGCGCACTGGCACTGACATTGTATTTATCTAGCACCGCAAAAAGATGCTCCGGTCGTGCTGATGCGACCTGACGATCCTTCACGTACTCTCTCACAGCGGCTTGAAACACTTCCTTCGTCATGTAGTGCTCCAACATTCGCAGCACTACTCCACCCTTGTTGTAGGATATGCTATCAAATATGGCGCTCGCTTGTGATTGCGTGTACACGGGATGCGTCATCGGATGCGTGAACAGTGAGCTATCTGCCTGTAGGGCAGTGTGAAGCTTCTCGACCACGAACTGCTGATACAGCTCCCAGGTCGGCTCAACCAAGGCTGTGCCAAAGTACTCGAAGTAGGTGGCAAAGCCTTCATTAAGCCACGTCACGTCCCACCATTCGCAAGTGACCAGATTTCCGAACCACTGGTGAGCCAACTCGTGCGAAATGATCGTGGCGATGCGTTGCTGCTGCAGGCTGGTAGCATCCTCCGGTACATACAGTAGGCTTGACTCGCGGTAGGTGATCAAACCCCAGTTTTCCATCGCCCCGGCCGCAAAGTCGGGTACGGCCGCCATGTACATGTGCGTAATTTCCGTTACATTGTTAAATGGATATTGCACCCAGTTACCCAGTGCTTGCAGCAGCTCTGTACCCTTGCTGACACTGTAAGCCGTCTGATTGGTGGCTTCGGGGCGCGATAGAACACGCACGAGATTATCTCCGGTGGTATTGTACGGTGCAACGATGAACGCAAGCAGATAGCTGGACATTTGCGGTGTGATACTAAACGTTGCCAGTGTGCGATTGTTCCTGCACAGTATAAAAAAAACGTAGCAACAAACCGTAAAACATTAAATGATACTAGCTATTCCCCCGAATGTCCATAGTCCTTACCCAATAACGGAGCTGCTCTGGATTGGCGTGTTTGAGAACACATCATATTCGAGATGTCTGTACTCGAGCTTCAGCTGAAACGTAGTCTTGTACCGGGGCTCGTCAAAGCACGGAAACGCTCGTCGTGCTTCGGTCTGCTCGAACTGTGTCGACCCAAGCCACACCTTCACCCCATTCTCGTAGTAGTAGCTGCGGTAAAATCCTCGCATATTTTCCTCCATCACACCGACGTAATTGAATACCATGAGATACTCCACATTTTTGAGCAAAGTTTCGTTAAGATGGAGAGTAAGTATTTGCGTTTCCTCATCGTACGTATCATTACCGTTGCGCACCAACATACTGTTGCTTTTGCGCATTACTTTCCAAGACACAATGTTCATATTTGCCTTGTGCAATTTAATTTGCGTAACGTTCTCTTTCGTCGCGGTGACAGTGATGGCCGTGCTGCCATCGAACGTGAACGCCTGCTTGTCGAGCTCTGGCTCAAAGTATGGCTTGATTTCGATATCGTAGTGAGTGGGCCACACGTCATCGTTTAGCCGATAGTGGTCTAGTTGAGCGCGTGGTTCGAGCTCATCCGTACCGAACAGCTTCGGTTGCAGTGGTGTACCATGCACGTTAAGATTGCCATGGAAGCTGGCTAGACCGATCGCCAAGAGGACGATCCCGACACTCATACTCATGCTGGTAATGCTGAATCACGAATCTGGTATAAATAAATATAATCCGTTTGAAATTACTGTGAAACTTGCGTTAACACTTTTAGGACATGCTTTGCTGATCTTCCGATGGTGAGCGATGAACTCTGACGATGCTGTATGACAAATGATTCGTAGTTTCACTGTCACTACGAACAAGTCACTTCGTTACCTAGCGGTTTTTTTGCGATTACACACTCCAACGTACACTTGACAGGTTCGAACGT
This sequence comes from Anopheles stephensi, assembly GCF_013141755.1. Classification (NCBI taxonomy): domain Eukaryota; kingdom Metazoa; phylum Arthropoda; class Insecta; order Diptera; family Culicidae; genus Anopheles; species Anopheles stephensi. Next base: position 43,334,602 of record NC_050202.1, read on the forward strand.
CTCCCAAATCCGGCTGTTGTTGCTGTTCTACTGGAAATCAACCGGCACAAATTGTCACATTTATAGAGCCTTCAACTTCAAAAAGTATAGCTACTAGCAGACGTTAATGCAACAATCGCAAGAATGTGAAGAACTGATCTTGAGCGCAGCTTTATCGGCGTTATAAATGCATTAAAGTGCTTATTACTCTCGCTACGAATTGTCTACAACCATTGGTAACAGTAACAGAGAATGCCCTGCCCTGGTGCGCGCGATGTACATCCTATTCTTTTATCTTTCAAATGGATACAACACCATTGACGCTATCGGCACGAATTTCGGGATGTTTTCTTTTTATCATTCGTGTACCAGTGGTGCGTGTACAAATTATTTTCTAAATTTTATCGCTCAACAGTCAACACTGTGAGTAAATGTGAATTATCAGTTTATGAAAGTGAATCAAATTACTGTAATACTGGTAGAGCGATGTTTTCTAATATCAATTATAATGAATGGGACACACACACACTGGTTGGTTATTCCCAGCTAGATAAGAATTGTATTTTCTTCGTGAACTCAAGTTCACAATCAGTAATGTGTTGCTTTAAATCTCTTCGTCGCATCAGCTGAAGATAATGTTGATAGTGGGGCATATATTTTGTCACGGCGAAGGATTTAAGAGGATCTCCGATTCAGATGACAAAAGGGCACTCACTCACTTTGCGTTCACACGCGCACCAATCTACCTTGTAAAGTCAATCAATCTATAAATGAATTGATTGATGATTTGCGCGTAACACACTTGTAAATCCCCTTAACAAAAAACCACTCACAGCACTGAGATAGTGACTGTGCTCAATAGCTAGATGACGAAGGGTAAATGATTCATAAATTATTTTTAAATGCGAGGTACACTACTGACGAATAGTAAAATTGGGAGTTAGACTGGGTTTCGAAAGACTAAATGACTAAAATTCACTAGCACTCAGTGCGACTTGCACACATGATCGGTCGCAACTGGAGACTTTTCGACTCGGGCAACTTATTCATAGCTTGTCAAATGTCGCGCAAAGTGCGGTGCGCGTTATCTCGCGGCACACGATGTAGGTTGAACGTTACGGACAGTGTAAGCATCTCCGGTACGGGAAGCTTTGCTGCCGGTGTCATGGTATGGTTAAACACTAAATGGTAATTAGCTGTAGTAAATATCGTAACCGTCGGCAGCGTTCGACAGTTCATATTTAATGTGAGGATGAGTTTACCGGGCAGGATGCATGGAGGCATCACTTACGTTGCCTACGTTTGACTGTCTGATATTTAGCGGGCTAGAATGTGAAGGTGGGGGCTACGGTTCTACAGTGAATAGCATTATTACGGGATCACAATCAGCGTTTAATGGTGGAAGGTGTAGGGCTGATGCATTTCAAGACAATGTGATGAAATACGTTTCAGGTAAGTGGCACACAATGGCGAGAAAAATAATTGAAACTTAAGTTTTGGAGGAAAACAGTTATGATCAAATCGATGCTCGGATACGTTTATGTGAATTCTGTGAATTTGGAAGAAAATGAAGTCGAAAGCATATTGCTATTGCAGTCAAAACTAGCTATGCAGCTAGGGTTAAATAAAGCCATGCACGCCAGAAACAACAGGTCCTCCAAAACGTAAACCTTTAGAAACTGTAGTATCTAACAAAAAGAAGGCGAAGAAACAAAATACTGATCTATGTTGTGTCAGAGCTACCTTAAAAAATTACACAATTCTACATATTTATTGATGGTTACTTTAAAACTTCGAGAATCGTTAAGCTTTACATGATTTTTAATCTGCCTTCTCATATAGAGCATATGAGAAAATCGATGATGATGTAAAGATGCCTACATCAAGCTCCTTGCAAGTGTTTTCTGTTGGACTCCGGCTGATTCCAGAAAAGACGGAAATAAAAGGGCCGATCGACATACTGGCCTACGAAGGTTGTCTGTCCAGCCGAACTACATAGCACACTCTCACGTCAAGACGCCATCCGCTTCACTAACGCCCAACACTGGAACACCACCTGGCATAACCTTTACGAACGTTCCATAAAACACACCATCGCATCATGGGATGATCCTGATTCCAGCCATATCTAAAGAGTTCTTTCCTGCCTTCGTTTCGGTCATACCCACTTGACACCCTCTTACCTTCTCGATAGAACCGGTGGTGCACTTTGCCAATTCTGTGGCGTCGACATTACGGTCCGCGACGGATCGTATTACGGACTATATACCGAGCCCCTGACTATTTGATACCTACCTAGCTATCATAAGATCCCCCGACAAGTAACAGCAGAACCGGCTCATCCGATTTTTACGCATCAGCAACCTGTACCGAGAGATTTACATTCATAACACAATAGTTTTACAATTACACGAGCCATACACGAAATAGTTAAGCCATACTCGCATACACCACAAGCGAAGTAGGTCTCAGGGATCCAAAGCCTTTAAAAATAATCGATAAAAGAGGTCGATGGTGATGATCACGATCACGGCTTTCCTTGATGACTATTGCCACTATCCCTCATATAATACTTTCACTACGGCGTAAGCTTCTTTGGGGATGGCGACAACGGCGCCGGACTTCATACGGCAGGACCGGGGTTCAAATCCAATCCGGACCATTCCCCCGTAGTGAGGACTGACTATCCAACTACGAGGTACAATTAAGTCTGGTAAACAAGACATGGCAGGCATGACCTAAATGGTCGTAAGGCCAAAGAAGAAGAAGAAGAAACTCCTAAAACAATTCCTGGAGATCTTCAATATCTGCAGAAGAATAATGTGCTAAAATCAGTAGTGTGTTCTCCTTAAATGTTATACTTATGTATATACAATATACAATGTATAAACAATATGTATAGCTAAAATATCACAAACTAAAGGTTTGCACCATCGACTTCCATTACGTTTTATTTGTTTGCTTCAACAAGGTGTTAATGATCTAAAATTACAACCATCGCCTTGGTACTGATTGTACGAGGCACTGGTGATAATCTTAATGGGTGAAACAGGCTCCACCGTGTTGATAAGTGAATTGCTATCACAATCAGCTAGTAAGCCAGATAAACGAGCACCGCTGGGAGTAGAATTTAGTTGCAACAAACGACGCGAGCGATGTGTGAAAAGCTCCGAAGAGCTACCAGTAGATTGTAAGACACCGTCTGGTCAAGTGTTACAGCATGTTTTGTTCACAAAGTACGCTTGTATTTCTTTTGGTTGTTTGCAACAGCTAGTGCATTACGTGAAAATAAACACTTGAGTTTGCTGAACAATGAAGAAGCCGACATAGGATCTAGTGACTATCGATTGCCTCCTGTATCGGAGCCTCTGTACTACGACTTGTATCTTGATATGACGAATGATAGTTTCACCAGTTATAGTGGGACAGTCGACATAACTATTAAGTACACCGGCAATGGGTCAAGCTTTTCGTTTAATAGTGTGAATTTGGTGATAAATGAGACGAGTGTTCGTGTAACGCGTGTAGATGGAACCGAAGTTCCATTGAAATCGTTAATCATCTCACGGCAATTCGAGCAACTGCACTTTGAGGAAGACGAAATGCTAGAAACGGATGCATCCTATAAGGTACATTTAGGTTTTACTGGCCAGATCAAAACGGACTTTTTCAAAGGAATTTACCGCAGCAGCTATTGGGTGGGAAGTGAAACTAAGTGAGTAAACTAGGGCATCGATTTATCAATGTTAAGTTCAATATTTCCTACTTGTAGAATTTTTCAATAGGAACTACATAATGCAAGATTTTTCGGAGCGTTTTGTTCGTGCACCTGATAACACGGCCGGCTATTCCTCTTATTCATCATATTTAATCTTTTCAGATACCTAGCAACGACATTCTTGGCCGCTACCTACGCCCGGTCCGTGTTCCCTTGCTACGATGAACCTGCCTACAAAGCAAGATTTAATGTCAAAATTCGACATCTGTCGCACCATACGGCTTTGTCGAATATGCCGGTAACAAACAGGTAAAAATGAGTAGAAATTGTTGGCGTGCCTCGCACATATTTAAATGCATCCGTTTGATTGCAGCTTGCAGTTTGATGGATACAGCGAAACCACCTTCGACACCACACCCCTCATGTCGACCTACCTGGTGGCATTTGTCGTGTCCGAGATGAAAACATTATCTTCCGACCAGGAGCTTTTCCGAGTGTTTGCCCCCGTACGGTGAAAACAAAGACAAACTTTATTTCAGGTATAAAAATAATCGATTCTACTGCCTTTTTCACCCTCGATCGTTGTAGGAAAACAAGGTAAACGATACGATTTATGCTCATGACTTTGCGGTGCGCGCAGTTCGAGCGCTTGAAACCCATTTCGGTCGGCAGAACAAGATGCCAAAAATAGATCTTGTTGGCATTCCTGATTTCGCAATGGGCGCCATGGAGAACTGGGGACTGATAACGTTCCGGGAGGATTATTTAATCTACGAAGGCGAAGAAGTAACAACGGCCTTCGCAAAACAAAGGATTGCTTCAGTCATAACACATGAGTTGGTGCACATGTGGTTCGGCAACGAGGTTACACCGGAATGGTGGACTTATGTTTGGTTAAATGAGGGCTTTGCCAATTTATTTGAGTACTACATTACATCACAGCTAGAGCCTTCGTGGATGTTTTGGGAACAATTTGTTCTGAGCAATGTACATACGGCACTATCGAAAGATTGCCACAGTTCAGCCCGGGCGATGAATTACTACGCAACAGATCCAGCAATCCTTAATGAGCTGTACGATTATGTAGTGTATGACAAGAGTGCTTCGGTTATACGAATGATGCAGAGCGTTATCGGGATCGATACCTTCCGACAGGCTATCAACGATTATTTACGATCACGGAGCTATCTGTCCACCAGACCAGAGTATCTCTACACAAGCATTGAAAAGTTCCGCACAGTCGATCTTCCGGCTAGTGTAGAAGCGATCTTCGAAAGCTGGGCTAACGCACCGGGCTATCCCGTCGTAACGGTGACAGTCGATCGTACCAAGCGTACACTGACAGCATCCCAGAAGCGCTTTTGGATGCCAAACGAGGTAGTTGCTGCACCGGAAAATAAGCTCTTCTACATTCCGCTGAACTATGCTTCCAGTGTGTCCTCCTCGAGCACCTTCGAGGATACGGCTCCAACATTCTGGTTGACACCGACAGAGCCTACCACAACCATTTCCATCGAGAGCGGTATCGAGTGGCTTGTAGTGAACAAACAGCAGACGGGATACTATCGTGTGAACTACGACGAGGAGAGCTGGCACAAGCTGATCACGGTGTTGAATAGCGATCGTTTCGATGAGCTTGTTCCAGTGATAAATCGAGCACAACTTGTAGACGATGTGGCGAATCTAGCCCGCGCAGGAGAGGTCGGCTACGATGTGGCACTATCACTGATGCAATATCTCGAACGAGAAACGGAGTTCGTTCCATGGGGTACAGCGTACACTGCATTGCTGCATCTTGACCAGATGTTTTCAAGCAACAAGGAATACATTCGTTTTGAAAGCTTTGGACGATCCATAACCTCGCACGTCTTCAACAATACGATGGGTGCTGAAGGTACTCACCTGAATCGTTTGCATCGCGACAATTCCGTCTATTTGGCATGTTATTTTGGTGTACCGGCGTGTTTGAAGATGGCAACCGATACGGTACAGGCAGCACTTCGCGAAGATACGTTAACCATGCCTAAAGAGCTACAATCAGCAGTGTTTTGCGCGTTGCACAAGCACGAATTACCCGTTGAGGGAGACTACGGTATAGAGCTTTTATCCAAGTTCTGGCAAGCGACGGATCAATATCAACAGTTGATCGATATGTTCATCGGCGGTTTAGGGTGCTCTCGCAACCGGGCAATGACAGAGTTCTATCTGCAAATGATTGAATTAGATACACCAGCACTTCCGATTACGAAGAGCATGAAATATGGCATTCTAACGAGCCTGATCAAAGGTAGTCCCACTGCGCGAATATCAGCGTTGCGCTACATTAGCTCACGGTTTGATGTGGTGTCCGATATGTTGGACCGTAAGTTGGAACCAGTGTTTGATGCTGTTGGTGCTAGCATTAATTCTCCCACGGAATATGATATGGTAAGTAGGTTCTAGCGTAAGAAATACGTTGCAGATCAGTTTAATAAAAGCGCCTGTTACTTCTTTCTAACAGCTTAATGAACTCGTACAAACCCATCTAACCTCGCTGGTACTGTCATCGGCAGAAGCTGGCTTGCGTGCTCTCGACCGGGCGGAACAAAACTTGCGCTGGATAGATAAAAATACAGGTGCGGTTGCGAAATGGCTTACAGAGGCTAACTTTGATGGCGGAAGCTCAGACGACAATAATGGGGCGATAGTTGCTTCTTCTACAGTTGGATTACTTGCAGTGGCCGGGATTATCATTGTTTCGCGGTGGAGTATGTAGTGATGCAATAAGGAGGTTGAAGGATGGTGTGTACTTTGTCGTTTTGAAATATAGAGAATACATGGCCATACTAAAAATTTTAATTGCTTTAAATGTGTGCTGCGAGTGGCAAACAATCGTACAAGCGAAGGAAGCGTTTTATGGTAGTACATGTACCTTTGCGACGGTTGTACATGTGTTTCTCTTAACAATAGCGCTATCAATGGGCGTAGCAGTGACGAGATGATAACATGCTATCTAGTGACGCTTCGAAGATAGGGTCCATATCGCATGATTGCTTTGTGATCCTGATTGGCAATCGATTAATCTAACCCGCACACGAGTGTTTTATTGTGTCAATAAATGGGCAACTAATAGAGCGTTAAGTAGCCTTACCGCTCGTATTCGCGCAGTCCTTAATTTGGTGCAGTTCCATAAAGATGTATCGCGCAGCCCGGTGGGTGTGCGTTCTCCTGGCCGTTTGGCTACCTTCGTGCCTCGGTTCAGCTCCCGTAGACGTGGAAAGGATTCCAACTGCTCGTGATTCGCATGATGACAATCGTTACCTGTTGCAAAGAGTGTCAGAACCCATTTCCTACGATTTGTTCCTTGACATCACCAATTACTATTTTTATTCGTATTCCGGAACTGTGGAGATCAAGTTTCGCTACATTGGCGATCAGAACCATTTCTATCTGCACAGCGATGGACTGGTGATTGAGGAAAGCAGCGTTAAGGTGACGCGTCCGGACGATACCAATCTACCAGTTGCTAACCTGATCCACATGGAACAATTTGAGCAAATTTATTTCGGATTTGGGGAACGACTGCAAACAGGAGAGGTCTACAAGATTCAAATTAGTTTTCTCAACAGTATTGGTACTGAATTGAAGGGGCTGTACAGAAGCAGCTACGTCATTGGTAATACAACGAGGTAAGCTAACAAGCAAACATGCATTTAAATTAAGAAACTGGAGCATTACGATTCAATGAAAATGTTTAATATGGCAACAAGTTCTGAAAATCTGTTCTCAGAGTAAGATAAGAAGAGTAATACGTATCTGCTAGAATATTATTGAAAAAAATCTATAGAGTTGACTCTTCCTTGCACAAAGGAATTGTATGTATTTGATTTATTCAATTTTGATTGTAGATATCTAGCAACAACTCACTTTGAATCCACATACGCCCGAAGTGTATTCCCGTGCTACGATGAGCCAGCGTACAAGGCTACCTTCAAGGTACGAATAAGACACCGTCCCGAGTATACTGCTCTATCCAACATGCCCGTATATAACAGGTACACATGACAAATTTGCAACTATTGAAACTTCTTACTTTTTCCTGTAAGGCATTAGCTCATAAACATTTGACTGTATTCCAGTACCACGGTGGGTGATTATACGGAAACAACTTTTGACACTACGCCTGAAATGTCTACGTATTTGCTGGCGTTTGTCATCTCGGATTTCAAAACGATATCGCAAGAGACGGATCGGTTCAGAATTTTTGCTGCAGTAAGTAATGTGGTATGAGAGAAAATGCTTTCCTAAAGTGTGACAATTCTATCAACCCAGGAACACAAGGTATCCCACACGGAGTACGCGTTGGAGTTTCTTGGAAAGTCTTTGCGAACCCTGGAAACATTATTCGGTCACCAATACCAGCTGCCAAAGGTAGATCTCATCGCTATACCAGATTTCGCGATGGGTGCCATGGAGAACTGGGGCCTTATAACGTTCCGAGAGCAGTATCTGATTTACGAAGAAGGTGTAACGACGGCCCGTACAAAACAAAACATTGCTGATCTAATCACGCATGAGCTAACTCACATGTGGTTCGGCAACGAGGTTACTCCAGACTGGTGGACATACCTGTGGTTAAGCGAGGGCTTTGCCAGATACTTCGAATATTACGTCACATCGCAGGTATTTTTCTGGTGCATAGTCCAGCTGCAAGATAAGTTATATTTTTAACATTTTATGCCTTTTGACATTAACAGCTTGAGCCCAGCTGGAATCTTTGGGAACAATTCATCGTGAACAATGTGCATTCGGCACTATCCCAAGATTGTTTCGCCCATAATCGAATGATGAGCTATTACGCCACGGATCCCGCAATTCTGAACGATCTGTTTGATTACGTGGTCTATGCCAAGAGTGCTTCGGTTATACGAATGATACAGAACGTAATCGGATTCGATACCTTCAGACAGGCTCTCAACGATTATTTACGATCACGGAGCTATCTCACCACCAAACCAGAATACCTCTACACAAGCATTGAAAAGTTCCGCACTGTCGATCTTCCGGCTAGTGTAGAAGCGATCTTCGAAAGCTGGGCTAACGCACCGGGCTATCCCGTCGTAACGGTTACAGTCGATCGTACCAAGCGTACACTGACAGCTTCCCAGAAGCGCTTTTGGATGCCAAACGAAGTAGAGACTGCACCGGAAAATAAACTTTTCTACATTCCGCTGAACTATGCTTCCAGTGTGTCCTCCTCGAGCACCTTCGAGGATACGGCTCCAACATTCTGGTTGACACCGACAGAGCCTACCACAACCATTTCCATCGAGAGCGGTATCGAGTGGCTTGTAGTGAACAAACAGCAGACGGGATACTATCGTGTGAACTACGACGAGGAGAGCTGGCACAAGCTGATCACGGTGTTGAATAGCGATCGTTTCGATGAGCTTGTTCCAGTGATAAATCGAGCACAACTTGTAGACGATGTGGCGAATCTAGCCCGTGCAGGAGAGGTCGGCTACAATGTGGCACTATCACTGATGCAATATCTCGAACGAGAAACGGAGTACATTCCATGGAGCACAGCCTACAACGCTTTGCTGTTCCTGGATAGAATGTACTCTGGGGCAATGCAGTATGAACGATTGGCAAGCTTTATTCGTTCAATTACTGGATGCATGTACGAAAACATCTTACTAACTGGACCGATGGATCACATTAGTAGACTTCATCGTGGGAACACCGTTTATCTCGCATGCTATTCTGGGGTGCAAACATGTTTGGTTGATGCAAATGCCCTAGCCACGAAAGCTGTTGAAGATCCCACGTACACCATTCCTGAGGAAGTGCAACCTGCAGTGTTTTGTGCGCTGCACAAGTATCCAGTTGCAGCACTCAACGTGCAGAGGGATTTATTCGAGCGATATGTACAATCCGCCAAGACTCCTCAGCAGTTGGAGATGGTTAACCGGTTTCTCACAAGCATTGGGTGTGCTCAGAATGAAACCGACTTGGAGTACTACCTGGCGCTGACGTCGTACAACTACCCCGGTCTGCCAATAACTGCCGAGCAAAGGAATAAAATCTACCTCGGTCTAATCACTGGTAGCCCGACAACGCGCTTGACCGCATTACGCTACATGCACGAACATTTTTCCACCGTCACGTACTTGCTGACCTCCGTAACCTCGATCTTCACAGAATTGGGTAATCGCATTAATTCTCGCCTGCAGTACGAAATGGTACGTTATCGCTCACATCTTAAGCCGGCACATCTTGAAGCTGTTATTTATTTTGTAATTTCCTACATTTCAGCTGAAAAACATTGTGGACGAGTATGGAGCTACGTTGTCTACCTCAGCAAGAGCAGCTGCAGATGCAGCCCTTGTGCAAGCGAACCAGAATATTCAGTGGGTTGAAAAGCACTCGGAACATATAACCTCTTGGCTGGTGGAGAAAGAGTACGAGGGAACAACTGAGAAGCCTCCCGGTGGTGGAACGGTGGTCCATTCGGTCGGCATGTTAGCTGCATTCGGAAGTACGCTAATCCTGCTTGCGTCGCACGCAATATTGCTTTAAAAATGCTATTGGAAGCTATTGTGCGACATGGTTTTATTTTGGGAACATTAGAATAAAACATTGTGTTTACATTGGTTAATCACTGTTTAAGTTACGAAATTCTAAAACTCAATTATTCTGCATCTCGACCGAGATAACATTTTTGATCCAATTGTAATGTTCACTGATCCTTTGGTACACATGATAGCATTGTTTTAAAGGGCGTTCATCCTCATCATCGGCAGCTTTGGTGACCATATGTCCCGAGCCGAAGAGCCCAACGAGGTAGGTTACTTGAAGCTCATTGACTCCTTGTGCAGCGTGATTTACAAGCACACTTCCGGCATCATTCGCGACAAGGACATACGGATAATAGTACTTGCTATTGCGTTCTACACAGAGTTGCAGACTGGTAACAGCAGACTCCGGGTACTTCCTCGAGCACTCTGCATTGAACATTGGGAAACTGTGCTGATGCGTAAAGTTGGGATTAGCGTACACTTCTTCCAGCCGCAAAGGTGTATGCGTTTGGTTTTTCCACAAACAGGCGGGAATGGTTTCGTTGTTGATCGTGACTGCAGTTTCTAGTTTCAGCAGCAACAAGTTGAACTCCGTTGATACTTTGTTGAACTCTGGATGGGTGAAGGTACGTTGCACAGCTAGCTTTTGTTGAGTTCTGTTACCCACGACAACAGAGATTTTGTCCTGGGCTAGGCTTTCGAAGCAGGAAGCAGTGGTGAGAACAAATTGTTTAGCAATCAGTGTGCCATTGCAGGAACGATCGCCACTGCTATGAATACGGGCCTGTAAGGAGTGTGCATTAAAAATTGTTGCATATAAGTGTTTACAATCAGCCAAGCAGCACTTACCAAGTACGGATAGGTCGGGAAGTTATCCACATCGTATGGAGATTTATTTTTCCTATGCTCATGATAGAGCTGGGGACAATTGTCTATCTCCTCGATCACTTGTGCCAGTTGCTCGCAGTGAGATTCATCGCGTAGCACGTTCTCGTCCGAACAGCACACCACCATTTCCTTCTGCTTACCAAACGAACAGGAAGACGAAGGAGTTACCGCATTTCCTTGTTTCGCTTCCTGATCGAGTTTTGGACAGTTGCGAAGAGTAACACAGGTACCTTTGGTTCCGTTTTCATCCTGGCAACGATCTCCGTAATACTTGGTCTCATCCTCGTACCGGACTAAATAGAAAAAGAAAACGAAAAGCCAGACGCAATCAGCATGAGTAAAATTAAAAACTGCACATCGCCAACCGCATTACCTTTGGTTGCAAAAATGATACTGTCGATCCACTGTACGTATGGCGCTATCTTGGTAAACACGCTCGGTCTATTGAAACCGCAGTTTTCTCCTTTACTGTTGATCGCGAAAATATACTCGAAGTAACGGCCAAAGGTGTACAGCGCGTGTGACATTGCGGAACCAACGCTATTGTGACAGCTGTTGGGTGCAAGCGCAGTCGGGAAACCGACACAAATCTGATTCTCGGACGCCTTATCGATGCACTCGCCGTACACATCGGATGTTGCATAAAGCTGGCTGGTTCGTACAGTTTCGTCCTCAATCGAATCGTTGAACGGTACGTACCCATTGGTTTGGAACGTGTCCGTTGGTAACTTTTCTCGAGTCCAGATGCACGCTGGTACAATGGTTTCATTAAACCTGGAACGGTAGATTGTGTGTAAGTTGGGATTACTAAACTTCCGCTATCGTTCTGCGAAACTTACTCAGGGATGGGATTCACCAGCTCTAGCAAAGCGATGTCATTCGCCAGTGTCGTTGCATCGTACTCTGGATGGTAGTGCACTTTGTTTGCTACTGTACGGACCTTCAGTTGATTTTGTCGCACCGGATACCAAACGTTTTTCTGTGCCATTTCCACCTGGTAGCTGTCACTGTGGTGCGTGAGAGAGGACGTTGTCAGTAGTAGACAAGCAATGAACACCAAACGCGAACGCAAACCGTTTAGACTTACACCTCATACTGTTTCAAGCAGTTGGCCGCGGTGAGAATAAATTTCGGCGCAATAAGTGAACCGTAACAGTGGCGTTTGGATTCCGTTTCCGTAGCGTTTGGAATGATACGCGCCCTGTACTGGTTGATGTTGGTGGTCGTTAAGCGGCTTTTGGAGTATTGCACCTGTTCGTGTGTTTCGCTTCTGGAAGTCATAGAATCTTCGTAGTCGCGATATTCCTCATACTTGGCGGTACATTCTGTAAAATAAATTCTGTATCAAGAGGTGCCTTCCGATGACAACGCACCCCAACACCCATATTCTTACCAGACGAGCTTAAGTTTCGGTTGATTATGGTTTTCATCCAGTGGAAATATTTCATGATAGGTAAAGCAAAGAGTGACTCATCGATGCCAAAAGTAACGACAAACGGGTGCATGCGGTAATTAGCGATCGCTCTTGTTTGCAGCAGCGAACTCTTGACAATAAGCTCATTCATGCACAACAAACGATTTTTAAACGTGCACTTCGTTTCCTCCATAACGAGACTTCCATTTGTAGCTAGGAAAATCACAACAAAACTATGTTCTACATACATACTCCACTAATGGAAACACCCGAGTCCTATACATACCAACGACAATTGTTTGAATTTTGTCAAAACCATCTATAAAATCAGTGTCCCAAAAGCATGTAGGTACGGCTAGTTTGGTAATACTGGAAGAAAGGAAAGAAACAAAAATTATTTTCATAATGTTAACAGGAATGCTTCAATTACACGACACGACGACTTACACGATGGATGAGTTAAGACGAAGCAAAGTAACGTTGTACTCTGGATGAGGGAATTTTTCAGCTGTGGCTATTGCATCCAGAGTTTCATTGGCAAGTTTGATCTGTGGTAGGCTATCGTCTTCCGACGAAGCACAATCCGATGTTGTTAGCACGTGATTTTCATCCACAATCAGACCAACGCAAGTCACACTATCGTTCAGTACTCGTACGGTATGGCTGAACGTTTTATCCACGTAACGATCAACGAATATTGAGCTGGCCAATGCGTATCCTCCATGACCGTAAATGCCGAATGGGCAATCTGTACAAGGGAAGAAAATAAAACATCTTACAAAAATACGCTAGGAAAATCCAACAAAGCATGGCTTTACGCCTTCCTTCAAATAGTCACTCGTGGCTACTTACGAAAATGGGCCTGTATAGCTCATGCACAGTAATTTTGTTAGTGTACTTTAAGTTTAGACACTACTCTGTTAGTTTAATTAAAATTAAAAAAGAGTCATGTTTTTTTTACCTTTAATGCTTTGTTCTATATTTGGCATCAGCTCCTCCAAAGAATCTAGTTCGGGAACATTTTTTGGAAACAGTGTTGCGGAAACTGTTGTGAATACAAAAAAAATCAAATTGTCACATGTCTTTGCTTGGTATCGTCATTCGCATACAAAAAACTCGTTTCAACTATTTGCTAAATTTTTCATACCTGCCTGAATGTAGCAAACCACTGAAACCACAACTGAAAGAAAACGTATCCCAACCATTCTGACACACTTTTATTTGAACACTAGTGATCGATGCGATTTCTCCGAGACCTCTCCGGCAGCAGGCAACGTTAGCGGCGATCGACTGCCAGACTCGTTATAGTTATGGTCCCAACGCCCTCGTAGGCTTTTATGAAATTTTTACCTCGATCCTGTTGTTGCTCTGGAGAATATGCTTGCTCATGGAAATACCTACTGTTGAGGGTTTTACCGTCACCGTACGCGATGCTTCACAAACACATCGCTAAGAAACACTATCAGCCTGTTTGGTGGGCAGCCAAATGCACATATTCTGATGTACTGATCAGCGGAATGGTAAACATAACGCATCGCGATCGCGTCTTTTATTGTGTAGGTCTGTTTTCGGATGCTGGTATTCGTGATTTGTGCTGGGCATTAAAATGTACACCTTACGCGGCGCGTACGAATGGCGAAGTATAATCAAAACAAACAAGTTATGAGACCGGCTCTGGTCAGGGTTGAATGGCGTACGGTCTAGTTGATCAGTATGATCTTGAAGGAGGTAAATGAGACAAAAAGTATGAGACAAAAGTTGTTGAAGTAGGTTTCAGATTGCTTTTCTTGTTTTTATATGATTAAGCAAGCCTACACAATCGCTGACTATTAAACTTTTTGGTTGATAGATGAATTCATTTGATTTGAATTCGTTTAAATATTTGAATTAAATAAATCAACTCATTGGGCAGCCCGGCAGTCCGAATTAATCCCTCTTTTATGTGCTTTACATACCGGTATCAAATCCCGTTCGAATTATATTCTTATTCATAGGACCCCCATCTAGTTAAGAAAATCCGAAACACAAGTGCTTGCTGTGCCTTATATTTATGAATAACAATGTTTCTGGAAATCTTTCACATATCCTGTGCCATCAGGTAGAGCTGAGCCTTTATCCACGGATAGTACTCGCTGACACGGGTGTATATGGCAGGTTGATTCTGAGCGCACTGTGCTCCGATACTGTAGATCCCGATTACGTAGTTTACCGGTCTCCAGTCCGAGCTCATGTACACGGTGCCGTACAGTCCAGTGCCAGATTCTGCACAAGCCGATGGTTCCTCGTCACAGTGTGCAACGTCCGCATCGGGCAGTACACACGCCTCTGTCAGTGTCAGATTGGAGTAGTACTTTAGCCGACAGTCGATGTAGTACAGTGGGGTAACGTTGTTTACGGTGATGGCGTTTGAGACAGTGTCGTATCCGGTCGAAATGAGCTTCGCAGGCATACGATCCTTTTCCGGCCACATGCAAGCCGGTACACTGTGCTCCGCAATCGTAATCGGTGCTTCCAGTGCCAACAGAGCAATGTTGTAGTGGCTAGAATGGTGGTCAAACATGGGGTGAATCACAGTCGACACCACATTACGTATTTGGATTGCTTTTTCATCGAACGCGGTAATTCCAACTTTTACGGTACTGGTTTTTGACGTTATTCTACAAACGAGATGGAATAATAGTGTAGTTAGCGGTGCTTACTGCTGTTGAATACGGATCGGTCCCATGTAACTCACCGTAGCACACACTGGGCCGCAGTCAAAACAAATTGCTTCGAAATGAGCGTTCCGACGCATTCCACTTTGCCTTCTTCGCTGCGTATCAAAGCCAACTGCGAGTGGAGCTGCTGTTCCTTGGTCGTTCTTCTGTACACGTCGTACAGCTCGTGGCAGTGTTCGACTTCGTGCGTAATGTTTTGAAGTTTCGCTCGTTTGTCCTCACTTTTCAGCATATCGTCGGTAGTGCAGCAATTCAGGGGATGGTCTCCATCGAAGCCGCACTGTTCCAGACCGGTTAGATGCCGAGCCGAACTTTTCAGCTGCTTGAAAACCCGTGGGCAGGCTTCGATGCGCAGACAAACACCTTCCTTATCATCTTTGGTGATACACTTTTCACCTAGTCCTGCGTCCGGGATTGCGAATAAAATTCGGTCGCGAGCAATAACGTCGCGAATCCAGTCGGCGTACCGTGATACCGGTACTAGCTGCTGCTGTTCGTTGCAAAACAGTCCCACCACCATCGGATGCATGGAATATTTGTCCAGATCGCGTATTTGCAGCAAACTGCCGATTGGATTCTGAAACACAAGAACACAGGATGATAATTTTTTGGCCTGTTATGCCAAAACGTGTTACTGCTGATAACACAACAAGACTTACCCTTTCGCACCACTGTGTGAAGGTTTTGTTTAGGCAAACTTCTTGCATCGATGCCGAACAGACGGTAGTGTTTTGAATGAGGTGTTTCAGGGTGGAATCTAAAAGCAAGACATTTGTTAAATTATACAGAACTGATTTTTGTCGATCTTGCTTCTCAACCATACCGTACGCCACATCCTGCACTTTAGAGTAAGAGATAAGATTGTCCATTGGCCATAGACAAGCGGCGGTGTTTTCTTTAGGTAGTTTGTAACTGGAATCGTGCAAATGCTATGTTAACTTCATTTATCTAATCAATCACGTTGCACATAAATACTCGCAACATATACATACTCGGTTGTCCCGTTTATCCTTAGCAGAATCGGTGTATTTTCGCTGCTGATCTTCAGAGCCTTATAGTCAGGGTAGACGATGCGATCAGCGATGGGAAGATCAAAGTTGTTCTGCAACTGCACTTGTACCGACTTCCAGTCCTCCGGTACACAATCGGCCGTCGACAAAATATAATAATCGTTCACCAACACTCCCAGACAGGTGGAAGCATTTTTCTTGACCAAAGCCACATGGCAGAAATCGGAGTACACCGTTCGAAGGTATTTCAAGGGACATTCTGAAACAGCGATGTCAATAATGCTTTTAGTATGCACGCTTTTATGCACCACAAGCCAAACTTACCATCAATCTCAATATGCTCGTAAGTCAAAAAACGGTTTCGAAAATCTTGCAACATTGATCGTCCATCGTATTCCTGAGGATTAGCTGCGGAGGAACAGTAGAGTAGCGTTAATTAACTTTGCTTCAAGCCACAGCTCTGATTAACTCACAACTTTGCGATGCGCCAACGATTGCTATTAGCACCAGCGCAAACAAACCAGCGTGATACATGCTGATCATTACTGAACCTTGATGGCTCGAAACTTGTTTCCTCAACGACTAGCACAATGAGACTGGCAAGCATCGATGGTTCAAGTCTAGACCACCTTGCCTTCCGTCAGAACAACTTATCGCTTCGGTGTATCCCAATTCATCCCTTCCCCAAAAGTCGATTCTCAAGTCGGGAGTCCGTGTGAATCCCACTCCCGTCCGAAGACCCACCGTTGAGCAAGAGCAAGAGGCTGAAGGCAGAATCTAACCGAAAAAGTAAACAATGCAAGAAGCAAAAAAAAAACTTACATACAGCCAATGATGCTCGCGTGAATAGTGATAATCAATCTTCTTGCTGTGTGAATATTTTATTGAATTTAGTGTAATAAAAGTATGTTTAAAACTGAAGAATTCATAAAAATAAGAGCAATGTAAGAACACTATAATAAGCGAAAGCTGTATCCCAAGGCTACAGCTGATTACTGATCTGGAAACCCCAAAGGTGCCAGCGGGTTTTCCCAACTAAATGTGATCTCTTTTGGTGATAATTGTGTGTCGATGAATGCTCGATTTTGAGTTCGTAGAAAACATTTTAACTAACCTTAGTTTATTGCATGTTCACTAACTTTTGAATGTTGTGCATTTTACTTTAATAGGATAAGAATAGGATAAAATTAAAAATTATATTTGTACGTTATGGTGATTAACGCTCAAATATTGTGTATTTTTAATTGGGGGAAAAATAATTGTATAAGCCCTACTTAAATTGCTACTACAGCGTTAAACATCAGTGCTTTTGATGATCGTATCGAACAACATCAAACACTGAATATTTCGATAGACCCAATCTATCCTCTCTCTTTTTATCCGCCGCCAACACATATTTTTATGCTCAACGATGCTCTGCAGCATACGATCGTATCACCATCGGACTGTTTATTGCGCCCAGTTGAAATCTTCAATCGGAGTTCAGTGAGTTGGGCAGCACTAGATTAATAGTAAAAAACACACAGAGCTTAACAGCACCTCAATCAGATGTTTGTTATGACTTATCAGCACTGTTTACCGAACAGATTTCGCACTCGCGCTATGCTCCTGATGTACGCTCGTTGCGTATCGTAAATAGTCGTAAGTTACCTGCTTTCGTTCGGATTCGTTCAGTCTAGCAAGTGCCAGTGTCGGTGAACGTTGTGCTGGTGGAAAAGTGCGCTCTCATCATCATCATCATGTATTCGCAAAGCGCAACCAGTGATAACGGGGCCGCGGACCATGTGCGTGTGGTCGACTTTCGGTCTGATACGGTCAGCGTGCCAACAGCGAGCATGCGCCACGCAATGTTCACCGCCGTGGTAGGCGACGATGTGTACGGTGAAGATCCGACCGTGCGCAAGCTGGAGCAAAGATCGGCTGCATTGTTCGGCAAAGAGGCGGCACTGTTTACGCCCTCTGGCACGATGGCGAATCTATTGGCGAGTGAGTTTTAGATTACCTTAACTACGCTCAAGTGAATTATGGGAAAGCAAATTACCAATGCCCTTTGAAAGTCTGATCGTGTGGTTGGATAGAGTTTTTTTTTTTCATTTTAATAGAACAGCCAGGTCGTATTTTTGGTTAGTTAAAGTTTATTTAATTCAATTAAAAATAAGTTTATTTTGTGGTATTTTGAAGTAGGTTTTGGAAAATAATACTTTTCTTGTGGAAAATAATACTTGAGGTGTTTGTGCTGATTGCATAGCATTTGATAAGACATTGACTGTTATTGGCTTCAATCAAACATGATTAAGGAATCTGACTTCTGATATGATTGTTTATTATGAGACATTGATAAATTGTGCGTGGTAACAGTCGATTTGATGTGGACAATAATAACCATATTTTGATAAATTGCTATCGAAATAGTGTTTCTGGATTCTTCAAGATCATAAAAAAGATGGTGCACCAGAAAAGCAGAAATTAGATTCATTAACCTATTGAATATGCGAAGGAAAATTAATAATCAAACTGGGTAAAAATTTGAATTGGGAATTTATTCGATAGGAAGAAAAAAAGATTCAACAGAAAGACATTGACCGACGTAAAGACAACATGAAAGTGAAAGGAGTAATGCAAAAATTTGAAACAAATCACCAAATGGCACACCACATTTTGTTTATTCCTCCATAAACAAGATTTACAATACGATTTACAATTGCATCTTTTTCATCTTTAGTGATGGTCCATTGCTCGCGCCGAGGCACGGAAGCCATCATCGGAGATATCGCGCATGGATTTCTGTACGAGCAGGGCGGTGCGGCACAGATCGCCGGAGTGCTGTTAAACACAATCAAAAACAATCCGGATGGAACGTTCTGTTTGAACGAGTTGGTTCGCAAATTTCGTGGCTTCGATGTTCACGAACCAGACACGGTGCTCGTCATGGTTGAGAACACGCACAACATGTGCGGTGGCAAGGTGATCCCCTTGGATTGGCTCGAGAAGTTGGCTGCGATTTGCCGCGAAAAGGGTGCCAAAGTGCATATGGATGGAGCCCGTGTGTTTAATGCGGCTGCATACCTGAATCTGCCCGTCTCACGCGTCGTTCGCGACGTGGATTCCGTGTGTTTCTGCCTAAGTAAAGGACTTGCCTGTCCGGTTGGGTCAATTTTGCTCGGAACGAAGGAATTTATCAAAGAGTACGTAAGATATGCCAAAACCGGTAACTGCTTTTTAATACTAAAGCAATTTTATATTTTTCCAGGGCACATCGTTTACGTAAGGCGCTTGGAGGAGGCATGCGCCAGGTAGGATTTCTGGCAGCCGCCGGATTATGTGCGTTAGATGAAATTGTTCCCAAGCTGAAGGATGATCATCTTCGAACGAGACGCATCGCTGAGGCCATTGACCAGCTAGGAAGCCCCATTTTCAAAGTGGATTTAGCTAATCTGCATACCAACATTTTGATGGTGCAGATCGTCAGTAAGAAGGTCCATTCGAGCGATTTTGCGCACCGTTTGGCTATTGTTACGGCCGGAGAACTGGAGGCGGGTGTAGTTGATGCGGACGGACAGGGTATAGCCGTGAAGGTGAGTGCTCGCGATTGGGCATTCGCACGAATTGTAATCTATACCAATATTACCGATGAGGAAGTCGAGCTGGCAATCAAAAAGATTCGCTATGTTATTGCAGAATATGAGAAGGATCTATAAAAAAATTTGTGTACGCACAGCTGGGCAGTGATAGTTTTCAGAGTGCAGGTTCATAAAGAAATATGAATAAAGAATGATGTGGTATTTTACTGAAACAAGCTGATCCAAATTATACTTAAATGTTATTTCAATTCAGTGGTGGGTCAAGATATTTGAAGGGACCTTCAAATCAAGCGGAATGGCAGTTGAGGACCCGCTAATTGTGATGTTAGAGGGAAACAACAGGATTTCCCTTACCGGTGATGCCCACGTGAACCATGCCACTGTTCACCACTGTCAATTAGGTACAAATTGTACAAAGGACATTAAGTAATAGTATCGGTTATTTCTTGTATAATGTTTCGATGTAGCACATTCGTTTTCAAAATTAAATCCAGATCCGTTACTATATTTTATACTGTAACTTTATTATTGCAGATTTAACAGAAAAGCAACATTTCAACTCACCCTCGCGCATGCCTCGCATTTGACACATTCGTCAAATAACAACCCGGTGTTTGACGTTTGCTTCGTTGAATGTCGGAGCGATTTGACAGCTTCGTTAAAAATTGTTTGTAATTATTTCGGTGAAAACATATCCGCACGCCAGCATTCCAAAACGTGGCAAACCAAAGGAAATTCGGATAAATTAAAAAGAGAAACAATAACCAGTGAAATTGCATGTGCTTGTCCGGTGTATTATATGGTACACGGCAGTGTCGTTGATTCCCTCGGGCAAGCTGAACAAAAACTTTCACCGACAAAACAAAAGTTGGTTAGTAGGTGGCTTGGTTTCGACAATCGTAAACTGTTCTTGCAAGGTAAGTTTGATAAAATTCATATGGTTTTACTGTTGCGGCAGTAGTATTTTCGGGCTTAAAAACAATTCAATTGCATTTCTGGGCTGTTGTCCTTGGTGGTATATGTAAACAAGCCAGAACAAGCGGTGAGTCTATGAAGCGACTTACTGATCCGATCCTCGATGCTCTTCAGATGCAACTTGCACTTGTGCAACAATTTCCGTAAGAGAAAACTTTCTTTCCGGCTGATCGGAAAATTTGAAACACGTTATTTTGCAAAAAAAAAAAAAAAAAACATTTACACTGTGTAAGAAATAGTGAAAAAATACATAAAAATTGAATTTGTCAATGCCACGCAGTTCAAGTAAGCTAGTTGAATAATCAGTTTAACTCAAGTATAACACTTTACCATAGTTACTGTGTTAAAAAGCTAGTCTTTTCTTATTGTAGGTTTTGCCGACCGTAAATAATCTTACGCGAATGCTAAACTGGTACAAATTGTCAGCTTCCTCCACACACTACTACTGACGATCGGTGATCGTTCGTTCCGACCACACAACCGACAGCCGGATCGGCGTCGTCATCAGTGCCGAATCGGAAAGCGGTTGAAATTGTTTACACAGCAAATGCCAAAACGCGACGTATTCACACACTAAACCATGGTCAGGCAAACGATTATGCATGTGCTTCCGAGCATCACGCCACCGCGAAAATCGTTGCGATGGCGTATCAGTAAGTAAGCACGCGTCGTGCGGTTCTCCATTCGTGTTACGGCCGACCAACCAACCGACCGACAGACTGGCCGACCGGCAAACGTATCAATTGACCGTGTTCGCGTCTGATCGAGCCTTCGGTTCACGCCGTCCCGTTTACAGGGCGGCGATAGGGTGGCGATCTTATTTACGTCACGACAATTCAGCGGACTGCGGAAATCTTATCTTGTCCGCTGGACCGGAGGTCAATCCTTAGTTTGCGACGAAACATGTAATGCTTTTGCATGTCGGTCGATTGATCTGGGTGATTCCATTCAATTTTTGTTTCCAGCTTTATTTTTCGGGAGCTTTTATTAAGTCGATTAACACCGTCTCCTTGCGTGTGTGTGTGCGTTTAGATTAGGCCTGCGTTTTAAGTACTCTTGCTTCTGTTATCTAATCACACTGATTGTTAAGGTAGCTTTGACCATCTTGGGATTTGTGTGGTGTTGTTGGATGAGCTAACTCCATGTGTCCTGACTTTTTGAACCTCGGGCTGGTGCTGTGGCAAAAGGGCAATCTGAACTTTGAACATCCAGCGGGCGTGTGCGCCTTTGCCATCGATGATAAGCACAAACCCCTAGGGGTTCAGTGATGTATGGGGGAATTTGGTGGATTTGGTGTGATTTAAATCAGTCGTTTGTAGACGTTTGCCGATCGGGATTAGTGGCTGTTGCTTGGCAAATCATTTTTTGATAACAATTATCGCACGTTGGGATGACAACGATCATCCATTGTTCCTAATCAGTTTGTTTTAGATTAGAATGTGTAAAACTATGGAGGATGAGCAGATTTATCTATATCTAAACGATGTATGGCGATTAGTCAGCTGTTCTTTGTGATTGATATTAAACACTGCTTCAACGTTTATAAATAGCACAATATTATGCGGAACAATTCAATTTAGACATAATAATGTAGGCATAATGTTTATTTGTAGCTAGTCATTTAGTTTTTGTTTTTATCGCAACCTCAAACGATTCTCTAGGACACGATACGAGCGGTTGAGGTTGGTCAGCATCACGCTCATAGACTCTGGTCCCAGCGAATTGAGCGTTGCAGAGATTTTTAGCTTTTTGCGTACGCAGCACAAAGACGTAGCCAACAATATTTACGATGTGTTTTCCTTCTGGCTCAAAGCTGCACTTCCTATTCGATCGTCACCGGGTCGGTTCCTTCTCTATCCATTACACATTGGATGTCCATTATTGCCCAAGCGGGGTAATTCTTGATTCTGATCTTTATACATGCACATATGCATGTAAATGTAAATATGTAACGTGTAAATTTACACCAATGTTACGAGAAAAGATGATACCTTTTGGTTTTTGTCGGCTGTAAATTGGGTTTTTCTTGACTCGTTATTTTCCGATTCCATTTGGTACGAGGAACTCGTCGTTCCATCCATCTGTCCTTATCGAATTGTTGTGTTGTTGCTGTTTTGTTGTTGTGTGTGACAGATACGAACAAAGACGACAGCGAAGACGCTAACCAGGCGATGCTGAGTGTACTGTAGCATTAGTAGCTTGGGAGTACATTGTGTCATGCCGTAGTTCCACTTGCCTGACCCCATCTATAGCACCACCCTTGCTCAGTTCGTTGTCTCCCAGAGTACTCTAACTACCCGCCGCGGCTGATTCAATGTGCGCACGGGGTTATCAGTCAACCTGCCCGCTAATACAGCGCCGGAACGCACACCGATCGACGTTCCGAGCATACTGGTGCTGTGTACTGACTGTCTGGCGGGCTGGCTGTGTGTTGGCCAACGGCGAATGAATAGCACGGCTCGCGAAAACTTCGTCGTTCGGGCCCGCCTGCCCGCCCCGTTTGTGAGAGGGAAGGGTGGGTGCTGTGAAGCTGCAGGGTCTCCTTCGAGAGTGTGCGTGCGATGGCGTGTAATCTTTCGCTTGAAAGCCTCAGAATCAAAACCTTCTGGGCAAGAGGGTGGGTGGTGGTCGCGTGGTGAGGTGACGGGACCGTGCGAATGCGATTGTGGACGAACAAAATCATCGCGAACGGCGCTCGGTGCCGGCAGTCACTCGATAGCTTCTCCTATCGTCGTCGGATATGGTCAGACGAATGGCATCAGCGTGCGCGACCGGGGAGAGATAGTTGGTTTTCTTGATTAGTGATTATACGTTCCCGTCCGCGTGAGTCGACGGGTCGTGCCAGTACGTGTCTTGGCAGTGTTCTTGGTCTCTCCGAGCATACCTGATTGTGTTGCGCGTGGTGAAAGTGGAGCTGGATGGAAGCAGCTTTGTTCCAGTTTAGAAGCGTAACCCAGTAGAAAGAATACGGCCATTTGTATCTGTACCATTGATGATACCGTTTCTCGAACAAGCTGCTAGTGTGGCCGATTGATGTATCGAAGGTGGATCGATTCGATGAAGTGCATCCATTGATGAGCAAGCATCGGTGATCACGCGGTGTTCGGCACCCGCGAGTATCAGATTCGGCACTGTGGTATTTCTGTATACGGGTTTTGTTTCATTTGCTTTGAACCGGTGCCAAAAAGACAGTGCTGTACCGTGTTCGTTGTCATTGTAGTGCAAGCCTGTCGACGTCATGCTCGGATGGTAGCGACTAAAAGTGAAAGGAAAAAGGGAGAACTCTGTTTGCGCCTAGATTGGGCTCGTGCGGGTGCCTTCGCTAAGACTTTGGAGTCCTGGTCACAGGACATGCAAAGTAATAAGCTAGTGATGATCGTTGATTGTGTGTAAGCATTGTAAAGCAAAATCAAAGTAAAGTGCATATAGGATATGCAAGGACATTTACATTCGTCCTTGTGATCGGTCAACAAGCGTTAGGCCTAACTGCGCTCGTTCGCGATCATTGATTAGAAAACAGAACCGTGTGATTTGTATTGCTGGATGCGGTAAACCTTAAACGCACATCAAAATGCTGGGAATTCTGGAAGTGTTGCTGTTCCTTTGCATCATAGGATACTTTTTCAACAAAGAACGGTAAGGATGTGGTATGGCCGAGTGTAGCCTAGTAGCCATCATGCGTTGATCAGTGGTGCTGGAATTGCTTTACTATGAGACCTTGCTTTGGGTGATCACGCTCCAGATCGGCGGAACGATTCAACCATGTACTGATCCTCGTTATCAACAGTTGTTCTGACAGTCTGAATTGACCTTTCAGTGCACCCACTTTGCGTGGTGCTTGAAAAATCTTCGCCTGAGTGGTATGTGTGTGTGTGTGGGGGGGGATCTTGTGTCAGCCACCGTGTGTGGTGTAGTTTGCTTTCTTCCGCTCCTTGCGTTTGATTTTCATCCGATCAACTGATCGATCGGTCGATTGGTTGTCCGATAGCGATTGCCTATGTCTTCCAATTGATCGATTGCAAACCTTGCAGATTTTTCAAAATTGATTGGCTATAGGAACGAAAGATTTGCAGATGATGGTTACAGAAACACCGCAGCTACGGTCGGTGGTTGTAGGTGGCTAAATTTCGGAAGTGTACGAGTCGATTGGTACGTGTCAAGTACGAAACCTCGTTTTACGGGAGTGAGTGTAAACCCGTCCAGCGCGGTATTTGGAAGCAATGTGCGCATTGATTCGACACACCCGAAGGTAACATCAATGGGGGGGACGTGCATTCGGAAGCCCTGTGAGGGCCACGGTGACATTGGATTCAGTCAAGCGAATGCTACGTGCGTACGGTTGCTGTTCCCACCTATCTGTCCAGCTTCTAGTGGTGTCAAAGAAGCGTAAGATCGTACGCTTGGTATCCTGGTATTTGCCACCATTGGATCCAAACTGTGATAGCTGGTTCGGCTGTGTGATTAATCAGAGCTCTTCAGCACAGTTCGCAGGGGAAGGGACAATGTGCGTTTGTGAATTTGAATAACTCACTTAACCGCGTCACGAAATGGATTTCAATTTGTATACGTGTTTTGTGTGCCGTCGATGTAAACATTTAAACACTCACAATTGCTTCAATTGTACGACACATTACGATGCTATGCTGGCATGCGTTTATGGAGAAGAAGTGTATATGACATCTAAGACGTTTTGAGTGTGTCTATGTGTTCAGGTGGTTTTGTTATTGGAAAACTGTAAATGTGTGTCGTTTCTAAGTCATGTGAGCGCACTGTAGGGGGAATAATTTGGGTGTCAGAATAAATTTAATTTGTTTTGGTCACTAAACTGTTCATCAGCAAACCAAATTCCATAAAATAAGCGAATCTGAGCATCTACCGTAGATGTGCTGTCTGGGTTAAATCATTAAATCCTTCAAATAAATCGTTCTAGCAAGGACATACATATTCATTACATACTGATGAGAATCTAGAAAAAAACTTTTCTTAAAGTGGACATGAAACTAACACGATCAATATCTTTCAATGCGGTTATCAAAGACAAAAGAATTCTAGAATGCAGATAATCAAAGAAATCCAATCACTTACCCTTTGTTCAATTGCATCTTAAGAGTATGGAATTTCCCACGATGCGGCGAGACCGTGTGCAGTTGACATGCGTCTTTCTACAGTTGTCACAGCTGCTTAATACCGGCGTTGTTAGATTTGCATTCGGCGTTCTTTGTTGATGCGAAATTGTCTTAAAAAATATATCTATTTGTAATGTTTCTAGTAGCAAACACTTCCGGATGCTAATAACCTCAAGCTTTTTGGGTGATTAAATCTGCATTTACTTTATGTAATAATGGAACCGTAAAGGCACTGTAGTAGGCCATTTGCATAACGCCTAACGCTGACATACTAGCTCGATTTCATTAATGAGGCATGCAGTGGATGACACCAACCGGTCACCGTTCATATTTAGAGCACCGCTATTTTACAAAACTAGGAAATACGATTACCACAAACGGAACAAGTGAAATGCAATCTTCCAACTGCATTGCAAGTTGCGTGAGTGTATGCGCACGTGTTTATTATGTAAAATTTAGCGAACGTCAGTAGAGAAACGAAACCGGTGTTTGATTGCATTGTAATAAGTTCATATATACTTACAGTTGTCGGTTTGAACTTACGCAGCAAAATTAAACTCGTTTTTCTCTGATGATCAGTGGAATGATTCGTTGCAAAGATAGTGTCGTTTGTTTGTGCTGTTTGTATTTTTCGTAACGTGCCATTGCGCACTTGTGCAACCGTTGCGTACATAGAGTGTCAAGGCCGCCGATGGCAATAGAGAATCAGCTAAGCGAACCCAGTAATGCAATTGATACTTAGCGTTTTCTTCCCGTAGCGTAGGGCTAAATTAACTCTTTCTCCGAGGCGTACAGAGTGAACCAGCACCACCAGTCTTTGAACCAACGAAAACATATCGAAAGAGGTGGATGAATTCTATACAAGTTTCTTCTGCGATCTCAAGTGGAAGTTGGCTTTATCAGTGTGTGATTATTTGTATGTTGTTGACCAAACAGTATATAAAAAAACTCAATTGCAACACTTTGTGGGATTAGATTAGAAGTTTTGATAACTGTGTAAGGGAAAATCGATTGATTGACGATTGATTGCATCTTCAACCGTTTGCTTCTCCGCCCCGCCCAGCTCGGCATGCTCTGCAAACAATAGCAGCAAACAGGCAGCGTCCAACCAGGGGTAATGGTTAGAGCAGTATTTTGTAAATGTATCAGTACCTGCAGTATCAGCCACCCCTTCCTAACTGTGTCTTGCCGTTGTGAGAGGAGGAGGAGTATTTGTTTGCTGCTACCAACCCTTTCGTTGCTCGTTATTGTAAAAATATTGATCCGCTTAGCAAAGGGCACTTATCTTGGTGGTGTGCTTCGAATTCGCGGAAAAAAGCTCCCTTATCTAGTATCAAATTGTCTGCCCCAAAATATCCATCTATTCGCGTTGGTCTGATCTTAACCCTTCGACCTTGACACTTCCCGGGAACATTATCAGGTTGGTTGATAATCGACCTGACTTGTGGGTTTGGGGGAGTGGATTTACTCTAATTAGTTGCGTTTATCTTTGGCGTACGTGCTTTGTATTGTCCTGGCGACAGGGTACTGCTGCAGGTCATTATCCTATAACAGTTCAATGGCACGATTTGGTTGACTTTGGACTTTGATTTAATGGTGACTTATTTTGCCTGACGTTTATCGACATTGGTTGATGAGATACCCAAGTACAAGTGCGGGTGATAGGCTTGAGTGTTCAATCAATACCCGTGGAGTGGCACGGGCGCTGGCTAATCCTCCTGTTGTGCAAAGTTCATGTTGCCAAGATTAGGCCGTGGTATAAAAATAAAAAAGAGGATCATATAATTCTTATTTCCCATCCCATTGAGCCTACATGGTAAGTGGTGGGTAATATCGATACTTCAGGCAGCTGTTGTTGGTTGGAGTGGGTAAATTGTCCTTTATCTGTTTGCTATTTGCGTTGCAGGTTGTAAAGAATTATTCTTTGAAGCACTTATGGTCGGAATTTTTTTAAACAAAAAGCCTAAACTCCAGTTCCATAAATCGAATGTATAGGCACTACCGTGTAAGAATTTTTTTTTGCTCTTTTTGTTGACACTACAACTTCAAGAGGCCCAGACACTGCGTGCTGCCTTGTCTTATAGTTTTCCCAAAACTGGATAATCAGTTTTGTCTTGAAGGATACAGTGCGGTTGATGTTCAACTTTGAAACACGTCCTGTGCTGTATGTTAGAAGTTTTGATTAGTAACTATAACATATTACTAATCAATTCTGTGGAAAAGCTGACTAACTTGTGCACAAAATCTACACTTTTTGTATCCACAATTTTTAAATAAAAAATTGGAAATTAAGATGTGGATAATTATAAGACTTCTCATCTTATCTTTCCTTTACGTTATTTTTTCAGAACAGAGTCATCTTTAATATATTTCAAACAATCGCTTAAATGGGCTTATTGTGAAACACATAATATTTGCTTGTTATTATACCAGTATCTTCTCTTTCAATTGTTACAGAGCAATCGATATGGTCGATATCATATCGAACCGCGTTCAGGAGGCATACGGCTCCTTCCGGTTACCGAGCATGTTTGCACCGGGAACGGACACCCAACAAAATGGAGGATTTTCGACCTATTCGATGCTTAAGCGTTTCGGCGAGGCTGGAAGACGGCAGCGTGAGTTAAATGCTGACATTGACCGTCAGGTATGTACAGGATTCGGAACAGTTTCCTGCAGTGTAACTAATCCGATTGAAACAATGTATGTGCTTTTTTATGTTCCTGCTGTGAAAACTGGTTGTGAATAACTTGATTTTAATTTATATTTTTCCAATCCTCTCAAACTATCGATGGTGCCGGAATCTATGTTTTTTATTCTTATATATGATTTTGTTTATTTTTTTTTTCTTCTTAATTTTCAACTTTTATTTTGTTTTAAATTGCAATCCTTCATCATTTGTACCCACGGAATTGATGTCGATACACACACGATCCACGATGCATATTTGCACATTACATGTACAATACACGCTCACACTAAAACGTAAATCATCCGCTGCTCCCACCCGCTGAAAAACGGTTTACGATCATCTTCTATTCGAACGTACGTACGTGCTGGATTGATTTGCAAATTGGACATATTTATGTTTCGTCAACACGGTTGCGACGCCGCAGGTGCGACAGCAAAGTCTCTTCCACATAAAGGAAATGCCGATAACGCACGTGCAACCGGAATTGAAACCAATTCCTGGCATGGCATGTCCACACTGCTCGCCGACAGAAAGCGTAAGTTAGTTTGTAAGCCTATCTATCACCTACGTTCATCCGCTTACATTTCTGGACCATATACGCGCGTATCACCAGTATAGGGCATCACCAGTTCGATTGTTGTAAATTAACACCTTTTTAGACTGTGTGATAACTTTGCACAATCAATGTATTTTTGTGTGTGTTCCATGACTAATACAACAAATTCGAGATTTATTCGAATTATATTATTTATTATTATATAATTTATCTTCTATTGATTGAGTGATGCAATATTAGTTAGGATGTAAAACAATCTTTCCTTCAGTCTTAAGATATATTTGTACATTTATCTGCATGCGGTTTATGAATCTTGGTAGGTTTGGAGCTTTTCTATCCTTTGTAATTTATCTCCAAATTTGCGACAATTGACTTTCACTACTCTTTTGTCTACGCCCGTAAAATAAAACAACTGCACGAGTAAAACGCATTTACATACAGGTTTTTTTTACCATTTAGCACGTCTAGCATTCACGCGACTCTGTTCTCACTCGCATTCCGCCCTTGAATGATATACGCGCATTACATGATACCGTTTCTCTCGCACAATCTCACTGTTTGATGATCACTTCTAAGGTGCGACGATGGCGGTGATGATGATGATGATAGTCATCGTCCAAGAAACTGAGAGATTTGAGGCCGATTCGCCCCTCGGGAACGTTTGCACTGGCAGTCAACGCATTGCTCTCGATTGTCACGGGTTAAAATTCTATTTTTACTTCCCCTAGAAACAGATGGGAGTGTGTAAGTCTAGGTTGTCAAAATTATTCATTTGTGGGTCACCTAGCCTAACTCTCTGGTTAAAATGTAATGTTGATGGACGTTTACATGTGAAGTGAATTTTAACAGTTTTGTCAAAAGAATCGAAGAATCTTGTCGGATCGTGTAGTACCAGATGGTGTAAAAATGCACAATGTGGGCGTCGGGAAGCTGGAATTCAAGGTGGTCGTTATCTAACCGCTCTGGAACCGACGCAAGTGCTGGCAGCGGATGCCAGCATCGTATCTATCAACTGGATCACGTTTGGGTGCGCAAAGGGTGTTATCATCGCGATGCCTCATTCCTATCACACATTACACCAAACCGAATCTAATCTGTGGTTTGTTTTGCTTTCCTTAATCCTCTCACCTGCCGACCACCGCCAACTATTACTCAACAGCGTCCTCAGCTCGACGCGGACGATCGGCGACGCCATGCGATAGACATTCTGCGCGTAACAACCCACGCTGGAGAGCAGTACGCTCGTGTCAACAATCCCGGATCCTTCGACTGGGGTGTTTGGTGTCCGCATCTAGCTCAGGCCACGCGCGTGCGCCGTTTCTCGTACCCGCAGGTAGCCGGTGCCGTGTTGCCCGATGAGCGTGTGCAGGAGGCCCTGGATATGGCCGCAAAAGAATCCATCAACGATAAACGTGCCGAGCTAGGAGTTGCGGAGAATGATGAAAGCTTTGACGAAGATAGCTACTACAGTGCGATGCTACGGAATCATGAACGAAGAGCAGGAAAGGTGAATGTTGTCATTGGATTGTCAGATTCGCCTAGAATATAATTTTACTTATAAATGCTTATTTTTCCTTCACCTTTGCCATAGATCTTGATCGGTATGCGTTCAAAGATTTCGAACCTTGTGTTGCGCATTACCTCCTGGGTGCTGTATAAGTTGCTGCCCTGCTTCATGTCCGGTGTGGCCGCCCATCCGGCGCAGGTGGAAATGATAAAACGTGCGATCGAAAAACACCCAGACGTTCCGTTGATCTTTCTGCCGCTTCATCGCAGTCATTTGGACTACATTATGGTTAGCTTCATTCTGTTGAACAACGATATCAAGTGTCCGCTGGTAGCCGGTGGGGACAATCTTCGCATTCCCGTGTTTGGTAGCATTCTGCGTTATGATGGAGCGTTCTTCATTAAGCGCAAGATCGACCCGCTTACCGGTAAAAAGGATCACGTGTACCGAGCAATTTTGCACACCTATCTGCAGAAGTGTTTGACGGCCGGGCATAATGTCGAATTCTTTATCGAAGGTGGTCGTACCCGTACGGGTAAACCCTGCATGCCGAAGGTAGGTTTCGCAGTGATATGTTTACTGTAGCATTGTATGTGGCTCGCAACTAAATAACGTACTATAAAGTAAATATAATCTTTTATTACTCTCCTTGCGCAGAGTGGCATTCTTTCAGTGATTGTGGACGCATTCAATGACAAAAGTATCTCGGACGCATTGATCGTACCGGTGTCAATCAACTACGAAAAGCTGGTCGACGGTAACTTTGTGCGAGAGCAGCTGGGACAGAAGAAAATTCCGGAAAGCTTTGCTTCGGCGGCATCGGCAATCATGAAGGTGCTGAAGGCCCGATACGGACTGATGAGGATTGATTTCAATGAACCGTTCTCGCTAAGCGAGTTGGTCAAGTCGTTGCGTAAATCCGACACCGCGCACAATTACACCCCAGAGATGCGGTAAGTAGAAATGCAGCTGTACGTTGAAATTTGCAGCCTGTGGATTGTTGTTCATTGATCATTTGAAATGTTATTCGTTTTTTTTTTTTGTCAGACGGCTACAACACAAACCATCTTCATCCTCGTTGTTCGGTACGGACGTAGTGCAGGAAGAACAGGACCAACGGCAACTGATCGACAACATTGCACGCCACGTGGTGTACGACAGTGCCCGTGCCACATCTGTCATGACGACAAATGCTTTAGCGTTCCTACTGCTGAACCGTTTCCGTGACGGAGCGCCACTTTCGATTCTGGTGGAGGCACTCGATGAACTGCGTGCCGTGCTGAATGGAGTCCGTGATCTTGGGTTCACGGGTTCTTCCGACGACGTCATACGCTACGCAGCCGATCTCTTAGGCCCCGGTCTAGTGTCCAAAGAAATGCGCAATGGGCAATTGTTCATCAAACCGGTAGTTATGATTCCGAACGTGATCGAGCTTTCCTACTATTCGAACTGTCTCATACCTCACTTTGCGCTCGAATCGATCGTGGTTACGTGTGCAACGTTACTGAAGCGTGAAACGGAGCGCAAAGCAAACACCGATCGGCACGATCACGTGGAAGAGGTGACGGTCGGACGAAGGGCGTTGCTAGAAATGTGTATGGAGTTTGCCGAGCTCCTGATGTATGAGTTCATCCTATGCAAACCGTGCCAGAAGCTAGAAACGGTGATTGAAAACACACTGCAGGAACTCTGCCTGCGGGAGATCCTGTTGCAGCCGGAACGGGAGTTTACCGAGGAACAGATGATGGCGCGCAAACTGGCACGAAATTTGGAGTGCGACGGATTGGATGTGGACGATGAAGAGTTGGACGATTATTTCGATGATCAGCACAATTCCACCACGCACGGGCGATTTGGAATGGATGAGGACGATACGCGGATACACTTCCCAGCAGAAAAGCACTGCGATCGGCTTGTGCTACAGTCGGTACTGGCACCGTTTACGAACACATACTCGGCAGTGGCGTCCTCGTTGCATCAGCTGCTGGACGGTAATTCTATAGTGGAATCCGAATTTATTCGCCTGTGCATCAAAGAGATTAGTACCCGCGTAGAGCTAGGAGACTGCAAATATGGTTGGTATACGCTTTAATATGCCGCACAGGGTGTTGTATGCTTACTAACAGACGCATTCGTTCACTTGCAGGTGAAAGCATATCCACCGACACTGTACGAAACTGCCTAAAAGTTTTCCAGAAACGGTCGTACATCGAGATTACAAACAACAATGGTGTGCGGTTGGTTTCCCTACAAGCCCCCTACGATACGATGGCGGAACTGCAGAACATAGTACAAGAGGTGCACATTTTTGTACCGGTTTAGCACCGCGGCAGGATCTTGATCGTTCCAATACACCTATCCAGACGATACCAAAAGCAAACAAACGTTTAACCAAAAGCAAACGTTTGTTTGAAGCACATACGATGTAATTGTGTGTGGCTAAGAAGACAAAACAAGCAAGGAGGGGCAAAACGATGCGAAAGGTTTGTGATGTGACTTTGTGAAACCTCAAAAGACTGTTTGTTTACTCCTCCGCAATTTACGCTGAAAGCACAAAGAATGAAATTTACAGTCCAAAATGTAAACTGCTGGGCAGCGGATGCGATGCAATCGGTCTGCCTGTCGTGTATAATGTTAGAATGAGAGGAACTTTGTTGTTGTTTTTTAGGAACCTAGGAACATACGTTGTAATTGCTCAATCGGACCCGGCATCACCGTAATTTCCAGTGAAGGATGAGCAGTGTCTTATCCTTCGTACAATTTGTATTAGATAAACGAACAACACATTTGGTGAATAGAACTCATATCAGGTTTGAAAGTAACAAAGTTTACATGCAAATCGTCGGCACGGCACATACACATTTAGTACGGCCGGAAAGGTAATTTAGCAAGCTGAGCAAAACATTATTGCGGGTATTTTGCGGTAAAATTTATTCAAATTTTTGTATATGCCGGACATGTAGATAATCAAGTGACTAGAATCGATTGGAAATTTACTGAGTGAAATACATAAAATGATAAGACAATGAAGCATGTCGAACATTCCTAATCGTATTTCTAGGGTCCGAAAGCATGATTTGCTCATGTTTAAAATAATAATATTGTTCCATTGTGAGTGATAGTATAAGCGAAAATTTAAATTCAAAGGGTAAAATCAAACGGTACATACTCTTCGGCACGCTGTACCACGTGTGGAGGAGAGCGCGCACGTTCGATCCGCTTCGCGATAAGCTCAACGATAAAAATTCCCCCCGAAAGTAAGAGCATCGCAAAGTAGAAAATGAACAGCGGCAACAAATGCTCCATATTGAAGACGATGTAATCCGGTACGGAAGGATGCTCCCGGATGCGTCTAATTTTCATTAACTGAACCACCGTTTCAAGCTGATGCATGAACCGATCGTTCATACCGGCCTCAACACAGTGCAGCACAATCGCATTAAACGTGCCAACGAACGGCGAAGTCTTCGGGACGGCCATCGATTTATAAAACTCGTAGATCGGCTTCTGAATCGGCCATATGCCATCCGGCTTCCCCGGTATCCACTTGTAATTGCCAGCCAACACAAGGGGCACATATTCGTCCGCGATCAGTAGCGCCGAATTGCGGTGAATGATGATCTGCTCAATGGAATCGCGCAATGAGGAAGTATTTTTCGTCGACAACCGATTTGATAGCGCGCTGTAGACGGGATTTAGAAGGTGGGGTCCTTCGTGCCGCACCATATGCTCGTGGTAGTGGGACACCTTGAGCTCGAGGTCCGTTTCAACCAACTGCTCCAGGCTGTTGATGTTGTTCACCTGCTGATTGCTCGGATGAAGGTAGCGGATCGTAACGCCCTGCCAGATCGGATACGATACGATGTTGTAAACCAGCAGGCCAACAATAATCCAACGCTTGCGTGCCGCCCGGGGCAATTTCACCGACACGTTGTAGATAATGCCCACCAAATTGAGCACTTTGGTACCAAACGACGAGTGTTGCGTTTCACGTGGAACGTCCAGCCTGTAGGCGGCGCACTCGAGCAGGAATATAATCATCGGCACACCGAACGAGAGCAGCACGTTCGTGAGCATGTACGCCACGCTAAACGGGTTGATAAAGACCTGCGTTTTGTCTCGATTTTTGAAAAAGTTTCGTGGCGTTATGAATACCAGCTTCTCCGTGGATATGTAGTGCAGGTAGAGCAAATTCTTTGTATCATAGTTGTGAATGATGCGTGAGTTAGCGGCCAGATCGATCAAATTGTTTTCGATCAGTCCAAGCGTCCCCACCGGTGTCCCATTCTGGTGGATGTATCCGATCGATAGTTCCAGTTCATTTTTGTGTAGAACCAGGCTAAAGTTCATGAGCTTTTGCATAATGGACAGAATCTCCTGATCGATGTCAGTGAAGCTAACCGACCCCAGTATGCAGTCGTAGGCCGACGTCGAACCGTTGCTGACGTGCATCGCAATGTTAAGCGGATATCCATTCAGATTGTACACTCTGTCGTTGATGAAAAGGTTCAACTCTCGGTTGTACGATTCCAGTTCGGTGCCATCCACCAGCAGGTTGCAGTGCAGATTGGATTTGAACGTTGGCAAAGTTTGCAGCTCCGGCGACAGTTCCTTCCGGAATGGATTAAACACACAGCTTTCTATAGTGTCGTTACCGTGGCGATTAAGCACAATAATCTGCAGCAGTCGATACTTGTACCAGGCGACGTGAAAAAGCTCGACCAGCTCTCGATCAACCATGTCCTGCGTAATAAGGAGCACTTTTGCACGCGGATTGTACTGCGACAGATAGGGAAAAAGCTCCGTTAGCAGCTCCTCAATGATACCGGATCCGACAAAGCACTCGTTCATGCGGTACTCCAACTGCTGGGTGTTTTTCTTTAACGATTGCTGGACAAATAGTTGAAAACTGTCGAAAAAAATCACGCGAGAAAATGTTATCACGAAAATGACACACGCGACACGCGTCAGCTTCGCTTACCGATGAAGAGTGAAAGCGTTCAAAGGCACGGGATTGCGCAGACAGTATGGCGCCATGATCGGAATTTCGTTGCTCGATTCTATCACTGTGACGGTGTGCTGGTTGGTGAGATAATTCTCGAGGATTTGTGTTTCCATCGATACCGTGCTCGAGTGACAGTCACTGTGGCGCAGTGCATCGAGCGATGCTTTGGCTCCGAAAGATCCGCAATCCAGCAACAGCAGCAAGACAGCGCAATGCGTTTGCTTCATCTTGAGTACGGAAGAACAAAAGCCTCTGGTGCAGCGTTTTTATAATGGAAATTGTGTAAACAAATCACCACAGCAAGTAATTAATCGTTTTGATCCTAGGTATTCTCATCGTTTCCTGCCACGGGGAAAGGGTTATTAAATATTAAAGATTCGGACGGGGTGCGATTAATCATTTCAAAATCCAGAACGTAGCTGGTATTTAGTGTAATTGATTAATGCGCTAGTAAGAGATAAGAGATATTTATCTGTAGAAAAATCAGTTAAAGTTAAGGAGTAAATATTCCGATTGGCAGTGTTCTCGACCATCGAGCGTGTGTGCCGTTCTATTTAACACGACGCCAACGCGAAGAAATGTTCCTTTTGTTCTTTAAAAGCAATCGTTCGACCTGTTGTTTTCGATCGGAAAGAAGCTTTTCTGTCCGCGACACAGGTTGCTCACCGTTAAGACCAATGTTCGGCGAAGGGTTCCGGTTTGGTAGAGTCGTGAAACTCGTTCCTGAGATAGCACGAGCCAAGAATCGTACACCACCCATACGACCGTGCGAACGTCGCAAAGTGCCGTCAGAATGGGCTTATGGGCTCTTAACACGATGCCGGGGGTGTATGGAAAATCCAAAACCCTCGTTCAACTCGTTCGGAACAGAGTGACGTGACGCAGACATAAAAAGTCGAATATCAGAGAGGAAGCCGATCCGGTTGAGCACCTCAGTTGCTGGGGATGTTGCTTTTGTTGACCAGACCGGACTATTGGAGGATGCAGCACGGGACGGTCGGAAGGGTGAAGCAATGTTGTTCATCTTGAAATTCGATCTTCTTCCTTCCACACGGGCGTGTGTCAACCCGCGGAAGTCGAAGCGAGAGAGAGATTGTATGCTGGACGTGTGCGCAATCGTTTGCCGATGCCTGCCGAGCGATAATCCGCTGCGTTCTTGAAGGTTATGGGTTGTGAGCGTTGTTGTCCTCGGGTTTCGCTCTTCGGCCGGCATTAGTCGTAGCCGCGTTGTCGAACTGCGTACAACCAAGAACTGATTCTTCGTACATTTCGGCACGGGAAGGATGTTGACGCCTCTTGGGAAGGTGCTACTAGTGGTTGTTGCGTTCTGTGGTGTGGATGTCTCTGCCGGCGATCGACCATGCCAGACACGTTCCGCCAAACCGCTGCAAGGACGGTGCGTTCCGGTGGCCAAATGTCCGGCCATCAAACAACACCTGCTACGGTTGCAATTCCGGTCTGCTGATACGTTCGAAGCGTTTCTGAGCGAACGGGCATGCAGCTACGGAAAGGACGGTGTAAGTATGATGGGCTTCGGTTGCTTTAATGGTTAGTCAATAGCTCAATGTATTCGGCAGACCTTGCACGTATGCTGTACAGGGAAGACGGCCTCCGAGCAACGGACGGAGCTAGTCACAAACGAGGCACTCGAATGTCCCGTAGAATGTGCACCCATCGAGGACTGTCCAGCGGTGTATGGTCGCAGCATGGTACTACAGAAGCGGTACGATCGTCGTCTGCATAAACTGTTGCGCGACAACTTCTGCTACGAACAGTCGGGCCAGCTATTCGTGTGCTGTGATCCGGATCGGTATCCGAACTCGATTACCGCAGGCACCCGACAACTGGCCAAACGCGTCAGCTGGCAATCCTGCGTGACGCCGTTCGGAGACGATGGGAAGTGTGTACCGCCGGCCCGCTGCGCCATGGTCGACAACCCGGAAACGATCGCGTCCGAACTGGAAGCGTTCACGATCGGATGCGATCCAGTGGGCAACCAGTCGCAGCTGTGCTGCACCGAGTCACTGCTCATCTTCGACCAGGAAGCTGGCAAAGAATGTGAAACAAAGGACGGGCGCGAGGGTCTGTGTACGGAGTCGGAACGCTGCTTGGATTTCATTGAGTCCGAGGAACAGGATGTGTACGTTCGGCAGAACTGGTGCTACACGAACCTACAGCAGGTGGATTATTTGTGCTGTGCTCGGACACGGATCAAGCAGCGTAAGTAATCTTTTTCTTTCGTTCCACAAACAAACAAACAACCAAATCCAAAAAGTCCACGGTGAAAGAACTCACCAGTGACCCCTGGGTGACATGTGGCCTTATCAACAAGGGAACCAGCTGTTGTACAGTGTGTAGGAAGAGTGTACAGTACGGTCGGAATTGCTGTTTATGTGTTTTGTTTTGTAGCACCGCAGATTGAGTTTGGAATTAGGGCCGGAGAGGATCTTCCCGCGTGTTCCACGGTCATCAATCGGCCTGGATATTGTGTACCGCTGGCGCAGTGTGGGCCGGTGGCAAGGTTACTGCGTCAAATATCTGCCCGCGGTACGACAGCCACGCCGGATGAGGCACGCTTTCTCCGGGCATCGATTTGTACTACTCCAGAAGGCGTAAGTGATAACGACAGCCAGAATATCATACAATATATCAATAATGTTCGATTTATTGTAGGCCACCGGGTATCATGTTTGCTGTGATGTTACAGCCGTACAAACTACTACTACAGCTGCTCCTCCGTCAACGGCACCTACTACTGCTGCCCCCGCCGCCCCGAGCATGGTTAATCATCCCAACATTCGATTCTTCGACCGATCGAACTGTGGTCTTGCGGGCACCATTAACAAGATCGCGTTTGGCCAACAGGCGCGCCTTTTCCAGTATCCTTGGATGGCAATGATCGTGTATGTGTCCAACACGTCCGGTACGGAGAGTGCCGAATGTGCTGGTACAATCATCAACGTTCGCTATGTTCTAACGGCGGCTCACTGTATCGATGGTCAGATGGAGCGAATGTAAGTGGTGATGGTATTTTGTACCATTTGCCTGTGACTAACAACCTGTTTGCCGTGTACTTACAGGCGATATGTACGAATAGGTGAGTTTGACACGCGCACAGACCCCGATTGCGAAGAGGACACTTGTGCTGCACCGATTCAACGGTACGGTGTGGAGGATGCTATACATCATCCAAACTTCACGCGCATCGTACGCTCCGGCCATGACGTTGGTCTGCTGCGATTAAATCAAACGATCGACTTCAGTTCCGGTGACGTCTCACCAGTATGCCTTCCGTTCACCAGCAGTCTGATGGGGTTCGATCCTACGTTGTACTGGATTACTGGCTGGGGTCTGACCGAACGGCTGGAGGTTAGCCCGATTCTTTTGCAGGCACGCATCCCGCCCGTGTCCTGTAGTTTAAGCAGCTATGCAATTTGCGCCGGCTTTGGCAATGCCACACTGCACTGTGAGGGTGATTCTGGTGGTCCGATGAAGGCGCAGGTACCGGAGTATAATTTCCGATTTGTGCAGTACGGTGTGATTTCGGCCGGGCCACGCTGTGGTACGCAGGGTGTTCCTGGCATTAGCTCGAGAGTTTCATATTTCATGCAATGGATTCTGGATAATATTAAAGCTTAAATTTAGTATAAATTGTGTAGAGATTTTGTGTGTGAGTGTTCCCGTCTCATCACAAATCATGTGATTCAGTAAAAATGAATGAATGATGCAAATGAATGAATTACATCAACTGGTCTTTGCGATTTCAACCGCAAAAGAGATGTTAAACTGTCTATGATGAGTTTTATTATAACTACCCTCAAAAGAGTTGTTAAAAGAGTCGATTCTTGATGGTGAATGAGGAAGAATAAATGAATTCTCTGAAAAAACTCCATCACCTGGAAAAAACTGGCAATAGGCATATCGTTCCGTAGTTCAAATATAATCACAATATTTTGTTGTCTTTTTTTCTCTTGCTCAGATTGAAGCAAAATCTTAGCCCAAAGTAACAAAGCAAGTGTAATGGTTTTTGGAAAAGCTATATGCCCTTATTTAGAATGTGCTGTTATCACTAAACTTTAAGTGTTTTTGTAACCTTTACTATAGTTTTTAGAAAATATTTTCAAATTTGAAGTGAAACAAATCTGCTAGGTTCGTTTTGTTCCTTTCAGAAAAGAAACTTGTTCCGTACCGGTCCGAAAAAATAGAAGCTTCAAATCACTACAAACAGCATTCCCTTCATCTCTACACTTTTTACTTCATTTTCTATTAGTCTAATCGCTTTTTGTATATTTAACTTTTTTTAACAGCCAAAAACTTGCTTAGACCTACCTTATTCGTATGGTCTAGATAAAATTTTTAATTCTTTTAAAAATGGTCGCCGTTTGTTGTTTGTCTCACTGCACATAGAACAAGTATGCTTCAACATTCTCATCGCGAGTACCTGTGTCCCAAAATGTTTCGCATAACATGCACATATCAATGAAAGGAAAATTATGTTTTGTTGTGCTGTTGTTTGGTTGATTGGTGAACCAACCATCGGAAAACTAACTAAAAAGACATTTGAAGAATTTGATGTTCTTGAAGACTGGTCATAGTAACGCAGGTCTTGATCATGTAAAAAAAGTGAATATCACATCATATCTGAAACGCCAAGTCCCAGTAGGTCGTTAAGTCAAAAGAAGAAGCAGCAAAAATTATACATTTTTGCCGCATTGTTTGTAAGATTTTAGCTGCTATGCTAAGTCTATTGTAAAAATATTGTGGAGTTTTCAGTAGAAAGTTTTGGATTGATCGCTTACATTTAGATTCACCAGAGCTGGTGATTAAGCTATTCAACACAATAATCAAAAGTACTGATACAACCCCTTTGAATGTATCAATCATTGACAGGCCACGGAATCAAAAAGGATATGGCCTTATCGAATAGACGGAAAATGGTGGATTATATTATTCTCTTCTTCTTCTTTGGCACTACAACCTCGAAAAGTATGGGCCTGCCATTTTTGGCTTCCTTTGACTTTATGTTATCCGTAGATGGAGAGTCAGTTCTGCGTGACGGCCCGGAAGGGATTCGATCCCCAGTCCTGCCGTATGAAGACAGGCGGCGAAACTGCATCTAGCATTGTACCGATTCGTTCTTTTAAGACATGCCAAACAAGAACCAAGAGTTAATCCAACTAATAAAGCAAGAGTGAAGAGTTAGGTAAAATAATATTTTTACTTGAAACTAGAATGGCCTACAGTGGTGTCAGTCCGGAAATACGCCAGGACTAGGGATCAACATTCAATCAGGCCCGGCACTCCATACGCAGGACTCATTATCAAGTTATGGAAATGGAATCAAATTAAGAGAGTCATAAATGGCAGCTCTTTCGATGTTGATGAAGTAATGAGCTTTTCAAGTCGCTGATAGTATGCATTACTTCAGCCAGGTAACATCCGTAGAGCAGAGTATGAAGAATCGATAATGCTGTTAAAAGATTGTGGAACATGTTCGATAATCCGTAGTCTACGCACTGTGTTGAAAAAGAATTATAAGCAGACCCAACAGTGGCAATATCAAGGGAATGGTTGTGTTGTGAGTCATTTCACTTGAACCAATATTTTGAAAATGCTCATCACTATGACATAAAGCGTGTGAGTCACAAAAGTTGACCATTCCCCAGGTGAGTTAAACCATAATCTACCGCCATGCACTCTATAAAACAGGGTCGTCGTGATATTCATGTTTCAAAAGGATCTGCTGCACCGGACGCGTCGATGACGTACGCATTGGGGACTTTCCCAACAAGAGTTATTTCTTGATATGAGCGAAACTTCCAGCATCTCACCAGTATCTAAAACTGTCTGTCTGCTGGTGTTGTTCTTATTGCTCGCGTTGAGTATCTTGCGTACCGTCTAAATTTACCGGTTCTAAAATCCAACGTTTCTACCGTTGTCTTCACTAAAGCACGCGAGTAAACCGTGTAGCGCATGCGTGCTGGCGAGAAACAAGGTCACTGCAGATCTATCAGCTGTTTGCGATCGCCGACCATGTGAGTGTATTGAAGTGTTTCGTTCGAATGCACAAGATTTGTGTGTTCGGTTTTGCTTCTTTTAAGATTGTACCTTGATAACAGGTGATGTTTTGTATTGAGAGAGTTGAAATTTAATACTGATGAAATTTAATACGCCGGTTGATTAAGATCGCGTTGTACCTATGCATACAATGCTGGATGATTAAAGGAGTATTACACTAAAATGCAGCTCTCCATATTCGCAAATCGATATGGTTTGGGTGTGCGTTACATGCATAACAACCGAGGTAGTTTGTTGATACAAAATAAATTGGATTCAATTGTCTAGTTAACGAACAGTATCATCATCGATGTACGAGTTTGCTGTTCTTATAGTAATGTTTTTTATTCCAACAGTTGAGTGAAGAATTAGGTCTCTCTTGAACTCCAATTTTATGTAGCATCTATCTTCACGACTGACCATCACGTCTCAGGTAAAATCAAGTCACAGGAAGCCGTTAATGGAGACCTTTCAGCGTTGTAGTACTAAAGAAAAAAAAAATCTAAATCTATGTCTCCAGTACAACTAAAGTATTTTTTTATTCAATCTGGTGTGGTCGTTTTGCTTAAAACAAATTTACAAATAGTTACTCCTTCACTTAGTTTGAAAAACATTTCCTCCCTCGCACCGTGAACGAAAACTTCATCGCAGATTATCTCGATTGTTTCATAGCTTGGTTTACCGTCTTCATATTGACCCTAATCCGGGTGTATTCTGTAATTCTGTAAAAAAAAAAACAAAAAATTAAACATTCTGTAAAATTAAACAGATCGAAATTAAAAAAAATATTAAATAATAGCAAGAGATCACCTATCGATGGTGAAGATAGTATGAATAAAGTATTGGAAATTGTTCAAAGGTATAGCTTAGTTTTTTGAAGTCCTGGTGACTTTCCTTAGTCTGCCCAAGTAAAGTCTCACAAGCATAATTCGTCGTAATGGATCAGCTACTTACGTAGGACTACTACAGATACTTCTGATATTGGATGGAAAGTTCGTAAACTATTTGATTCCACCGATATCACCCGGATCGCCTAACGATCAGCCAATAGATAGGGCAACAGATTTACGGATAGGGGTAGCGGTTTGCCAGAATAACCGTACAATGAAACAGTCCGGTGACTGGTTGGCTATCTGCCAACAACTAGCAGTGGTCAATCGTTTAATAGCACCCGGGGTAACAAAGCCTATCCAACCGTCCCAGCGCAAAGAAGCTTTACTCCCTTGGTGGAGTTAAATATTTTGGCTTTAAATTTTTCGTTCATTTTGCACTTCCGCCCAGCACGTGCGCGCATCCCTTCATGCGCGGGGATGCGTTCTAGCATCCACTGTCGGTGGTCGATGTGTACTCTGCAATGTGTTTCTCCACACCCCCAACCAAAGAGAGAGAGAGAGAGAGAGAGACAGAGAGGAAGCTACCGTTCCGGGAAGCTTAGCATTACTGACCATGGCCACCTACTCCGGTGTGTGCCGTGCAGCAGAAATGGAACGAAACGGAACGAAACGGTTAA
Source organism: Anopheles stephensi (assembly GCF_013141755.1). NCBI lineage: Eukaryota > Metazoa > Arthropoda > Insecta > Diptera > Culicidae > Anopheles > Anopheles stephensi. The sequence continues at coordinate 43,377,897 of NC_050202.1, forward strand.
TCCACTAAATTGATGTGCTCCACATTGGAGCAACAGCTCTTCTTCCGCCGGCTCGGCAATACTTACACGCATTTCATCTCCATACATTGGCGGGTTGAAGTAACTGTTGGTTCTGTTCCACGCCAGTTTTGCTGCCTCGTTTGTTTCGCTGTGCAAAATGTGTCGACGATGTGCTGCGGATGTGCTTTTTCTCCCTCGCTCGTGCTCGTGCACTTTACCTCGGTTGGCCTACTTTGTTGGCCGAGCGGTTATTGTGAGTGTGTTACGCAGCCGATGCTTTGCTGCGACAGCCGAAGAACGTGCCGGACTTTGGGAAAATTCTTTCCCGCGCTCACGCGAAATTTTCCGGAGAGAGTGAGAGAGCGTTCGGAGATCCTGATCATTTAGCCCGTAACATGCGTTTTGATCGATCTCTGTATGGTCTGTAAGACGGTAGAACCACATGGAGTTTGGCGAAGGTGCAGACCCAACTAGTGCTCCACTCATGAGTGCACTTGAGTGCTGTGCGCACCGTACAGTTTGGGGAAAATGAGTAATCGTGGCGAGTGAGAACCCGCCAGCTTTGTATGCTGAGAGTCCTTGTCCGTTGCAAGAAGCTAGCGGAAAATGCATGCACGGAACTCACTCTAGCCACCCACCCACACCGTACAAACACACGCAACGCACGCAACGCACACCCTGTCTCGAACGAGAGCAAATGATAATCGAACACGGTCGAGGCGCGAATTCGGCATTTTTGTAAGGCACGGCATCAAATAAGTGAACCCGATTCGTGTTTCGTATCGACACGCTAATGAGGTGCTTCCGATATGCGACTTTCGATGTTTAATGTTTGCTCGGTGCGGTTTGTACGCTGGGCGTGTGTGTGGGAAAGTGCATTCTTTTTGTCGCCGCGCGTAGCTAATTTTTGTTTCGTTCGGTTCGGGGTCAGTTGGGTTTTTTTTTTTTTAGTTCAATTTTCACACGAGTCCTCACCCTATCGGTAAACTCCTATCCTATTCTGGCACAACTGTTGAAAGTGGGGTTGGAGTTCTTCGAGGTCGCACGTCAGGTCCTTCGAGATCCTTGAGGAAGACCGAAAGGAGTGCAACGTGTAGCATGCGAAAGAGAATTGCTGAGATACGGTGGACCACAACGGAACCAAATGCACCAGCAACTTCAGCAGAGATGTGCCGGAACGAGAGAAAATGAATCAGTTAGTGGTGAGAATAGCACACAACAAGCCGGCCGGGAAACCGGCTTGTTTTGCTAGAAGACGTTCTAACATCGGTGTTAGTGCCGTTCTTACCATCGGCAAGGTTTAAATATCTTGCAGAAACGGTTTGTTCGTGTGTTGGTGTGTTGGAAAAAGAAGTGTTTTGATGGGAAAACCCATCATACCGAATGGCAGAAAAAAACAGTGTGTGAGAAGAATTGTGATGATATAAGAAGAGTGCAAGTGTTTTACTTTTTTTTGCAAACTTGTTGAAAAGAAATTCTTAAGTGGCCAGACGACCGTTGATTACATGATGATTAAGCGATAATATTACAAGACCTTCCCCTATCAGCTGTAGTTTCATCAAGTGTTCAAATGATTATTTCATACTATCAGCTGTTTATGTTTATGGTGAATGCAATGTTCTTAACAAGCACACTAGAAAAGTTAGTTGAATCGGCATCGACTACAGCTAAGCTAGAAACGTGATAACATATTCGAGTGTCGCAGTCCGCGAATCTCATCTTCCAACATCTGTTCTTCATTATCTTCACCCTTTACTTGCCGTGTGACCGAAAATTTCGCTGACTACGCGCTGTTTCGGGATTTTTTTGTACTGGTCTCGGGCGTTGGAACAATCTCGCACAGCACCTGTCCGTATGTTTGTGTGCGTGTGTGTTGGTGACATTCCGGCTACCATGTGATAATGTTTACAAGTGTTTTCGTTACCTTTCGATCCCTACCGAACCAACGCAAAATAGGGACTACCTACCCGTCCCGGTATTATCTGCCCAGCGAATGCCACTGATATGACCGACCCTATCGAGCGGTAGTGTTGATAACGATGCCGTGAAGGGATGTTGCATCTCTCCCGCTTGGTCTCTCTCTCTCTCTCTCTCTCTCTCTCTCTCTCTTTTTCTCCCTCGTGCAGTGAGTACCATGGAATGATATACGCATATGAATTCAGTCAGATCAACAAGGCAGAAAAAAGCAGCAAAACACCTGTAGCACTACTTTACGGATCTGTATCTTACTATCTGTCAACACTATTCGTTTGATTTGTTAAGAAACAGTCTGGGTAGGTAGGAGTTTGATTTTAGCTATTGCGTAACTCCATTAGAATTTAATTTTGCTATAAGAGATGAAAGATTAGTTTAAATGCTGTTTGAAGTCCTATACTCGGAGAGCCATTCTTCCATATGGTGACTTTCATGTTTGCATATTTTATCTGCTCTAAACTTTAAAAAATTCTAAAGTAGAAGACTTTTCTAATTCTATCACACAATTAATTTACTTCTTCAAAAATCTACTAGACTTTCCACAATTGTGCCCATTTTTCGTTGGACCTTGATGGTTGCGCTCACACATTTCGTAACAATCTTCCAATGTGACCGAGAACGTTCTTCAATTTCCATCATTAAACACTTCGCCTTCCCCAACTGTTTCTTACTATGTACGACAGGCAAAACTTCAAAATATCTTCCCCCACTGTCTCCGTCCCTTTCAACCTACTCCTTTGCCGCTTGGTCATCGCAGCTCTGTTTTCGCTGTGGCTATGGCGTACTTTTGCCTGTGTTACGGCGCTCCTTCAGCCACGCACACCGTAATGCCGCTCGCTTTCGCACGTAGTTAGATAACATTCTAAAATCGATTTTGAAACGATTGCCAAAACGGTGAGAATTTCAATCGACACGGGTAGTGGAACGACGGGTGGGTGGGCACACGGTGATCTGCAGGCGGACTGTGCAGCAGAAGCTCATAAATGGTCGATTAGCAAGCAGGCAGGCCGTCAGTGCGGCGACCAACAGGTGGCGCTCCGTGTAGAATTGGGACGCACGCGGCCACCGTCCCACCGTCCCTACTTCCGTTCTGTGACCGAGCCGAGTTTTTTTTTTTGTTCGAGAGTTTGCGAGCTCGGACACACAGTGCAAAGAAAGCGGACGCGCATTCATCAGCGCTCGGGTGCGTGATAGATTATTTTTGGATCGCGTCAGGTTAGGGTTTTGCGTTGCTTTGGCCGTGCTCGGACGGAGAACGCTGGCCCGAACGGTTCGCCCGTCGCCGTTCGATCGGTTCACCGGTTCACCGGGCGGTGGGAAACGCATTGGAATGAGATTCGACCGATCGGATGTAACCCGAACCAAGAACCAGAATGGATCGCGTAAACAATTTGCGAAAGTCGTGGTAGAACTAACCACTTGGGGTTTGTAAGGTTGCGTGCGAGGAAGAATTTTGATTATTGTATATTGTTACTTGTGTGGAACTGTTTTCTAGCATTTTAGTGGCGCCTTATACTCTACCCAAGTTATTTTTTAAAGAATTTTGTAAGAACATTTAAGATTTTACGTTAAAAATTAATGTTCTTTGATTTCGACTTGTTTTTGTTATATTTAAAGGAATAATAAAATTCCTAAATTAAGGTTGAACTAATATTGGGGAATTAAACCTTTTCGTCATCTCTTTACCCTTCAATAAATGCGAATTTTGTCTACTTTCTATAACCATATGCTAAGTAATGGGTTTTTTGCTTCGCTCGTTTCGTAACATATGCTAGATGAGATTTGAAATTTTGCTGCCAAACTAGAACCGCAAGAGGGAAGGTTTCGGCAGAAGCAAGTGCGCTTTTCGCTCCGTTTACATGCGACGGGTGCAAAACTGCATTCTTCCAGGCTTCCCGGCACTGCAAATGCACTTTAAAATCGTACCATATTGTTTATTTGTTCTGGACAGAATAGGAACGCGCGGTTAACATTTTCTCGCTTTTGCTCCGACCGGCGCAAAAACCAGACGCGCGCCTGTCCGTTTCTTGTCGTGAATCCGTAGTATTTACCCTCGCGCGGAGTAGTGAGAAAAGGAAGCAAGACCGGACGGAAGGTCTTGCAAGAGCATCCGGCATTGGAGGGAGTGATGAAAGAATGGATAAGGGAAGGAGAGTGGAAGCATAAACAGCAGAAATGGCAACATTTCCCAGCAGAAGACGCTAGGATGTTCGACGTTCGGCAAAGAGGGCATGAGTGACCGAATCTTGTAGAATGCGCTACCGTATGGAAAGGAAAGTGAAAAGAGTTACCAACCACCCCCCCCCCCCCCTTCCCCCACATTTTTCCATAGGACGCTTACTTCTTGTACGCTTGCCCTTGTGCAGGGAGGTGATGGTGATGGTGGGCCAACGAGGATTTGTTTGGCAAGCAACAAGTTAGTACGCACGTTCTCAGCCTCTCTCGCTCGCGGAGAAAGTGTGGCCAGGCTGAGAGTCTGCTTCGATCTTTTACCCACCACCCTGCGCGAGTGGTAAAAGTGAGAGTGAAGCAGCTTCCCCCATACAGCTACCGTGGAACTCAACGTAGCCGAGCTCCAACGTTCGTTTTGCATCTTTCTTTCATTTGCGTAGGTCAGGGTTGTGAAATCAAAAACCTTCACGGTGAAGGAAATATCAGGAAAAATTGTTTTTCATGTTCATGGATATATCTGAGGTGCTTAGCAAATAAATGGTAAAATCTGAAGAAGTGCATGTACTTTTATGTATATGATGTTATTTCCAAACATTATGATAAGTATCGTGAAAAAAACATAGAAAATGTTTCACGTTTCAACATCTGAAATTAACGCTGATTTCTACACGACAATTTTAACTCAACTAAGTCAAGTGTTAAATAGCTTAAGACAGTTTTTTACGGCTTTTCCATGTTATTGTTTATTTATTGGTATGTTCAATCTTTCTTTTCTTACAAAATGCATTTGTACATTTTAATTTATTCAAACCAAGCTCTAGGTATCTTAGTCTTAAAGAGTTTTAGAAGGAGAAGTAGAAGAAGTATAGAAGAAGGAAAATATTTTCCTAATGACTTGCATTTTCATTCATTCACTTGCAAAAGACTCATGACACGATGTATCGAAACAGTTGTAACTTTGCGATAAAATTACTAAATGATCTTTAGAAACATTCAAATATGTACTTTAAACGTCCAAATGATGTGTTTGGAGTTCATAAGTGGGACCCAAATCCCGTTCGGTTCGTCGCTCCGAACGTGGTCTACTCTAGGATGCTAATATTGACACGGTCAATACCTCCCAAGGTTGAAGAGTCAAAGAGGAAGGATATTGCCGTCCCTTCTAGGTTAAACAATTTGCTAGGATTTCTTTTTCATATTTTTTTGTCACTTTAGTTTAGAGAAGTTTTGGCTTCCTGGTTTCTAGTGTATGACTTCCCTACCTTATTTTTATCGTAGCGTATTGTCAACCTTGATATCCGGCCAATCCACCATTTATGTCTGGTCCTTTGGAGCGGCCCGGTGGTAGATGTGACAGCAGCACCGGTCTTCACACTGCAGAACTGGGGTTTAAATCTGTGCCGTTCCCCCATAGTGAGGACTGACTATCCAACTATACGGTATCAACAAGTCTAGTAAGCCAGAAATGACAGGCATGACCTTAAGAGGTCGTTAAGCCAAGAAAGCAGAAGAAGAAGTCTGGTCCTTTCATATTTATCTGGTTAGTCAAATTGTTATGACAAAACGGAGTTCTTATCAGACTTCCATAGCGAATTTGTTTTACCGAACCGTTTTGCTAGACTAACAAAACTCTTTAACATTTTTTAAATTTGATTGTAGATCAGTCAATCCGATCAACAGTACAAAATGCTCTGACAATGTGACCTCTAGGCGTTATAATATAAATAAATACTTGAAACTTTGAACCATATTACATTATTTACATCATAACAATTTGCTGCAACAGTCCCTGACCTCCAGCAGCAGTATAAAATTTAAAATAATCCCTAAAATATCTGCAAGCAAACCAACCAACCAACCATATAATCAACCTGAACTGTTAGTTTGACATTCCTGGACCAACCGCACCAGCTCTCGCTCGCAGTTCTCTATCCGAAGCGCACGCTCACACCGTGAGTGACGCGTATATATTCCCAGCGCACCACCACCGTTGCTGTTGCGGGGGAAATTCGGAGAAGTTCAATGTGTTCTAGGTGTTTAATGATAACGGTCGGTCGTGATGATAAGGATCACCAGGGGGGTGCGAACGAGAGCGACCGATATGCCCTTAAGCACGTGGGCAAGCGAGATAGCGTGATATCGCGAATGGAGCGGGCGCCCAGTTAGCGGTAGCATCGTCCATCCGTCCGTACGGCTGGGAATGGTTGCGAGTGTCATTCTCTTTCGGAGATTCGCCCTTCCTCCCATGGGGCGCACCGTCCGGACTCACCTCACCTTCTCCCGGCACTCCATTGCCGATGGTAGTAGCATTGGTGGTTCTGGCGTGCCTTCCCTGAAGCGAAAAGGGCAATCTCGGGCTAGCCTCATCCTATGCGGACGCGCTACGTGTAGTATACGACGTGTGTTTAGCACAGTGTTAGAAGGACAACGTCACGGTGTGGACGTCAGTGCGTTCCCCCAGTGGTTCTAGTGGTAGTCGTCTTACCAAAACAATAGGTGCTGTGTGAGTCTGGAGGCACTGGCGAGAGTTTATTTGTTTACTGGTTAATTCGACGCATTAGAATAAACTGCACGTTCTCATTCCGATCACTTATTTTCGCTAGAACTTTGATCCCCTTGCAATAGTGTGTGCCCAGTGAGTACGGGAAATGTTGGTGAGAGTGAGAAGACGTTCTAGATAACTGATAAGAATCTCCAAGTTACGCATAACTGTCCATTCGTCTGTTCCTGGTACCGCTCCTAGCATAGTTCCACTCAGCAAACACACATAAAAGTTCTTTTCTGCTCCATTTTCCAGCTTTTTCCCTCACTAAGGATGGAAATTTTCGAGTTTCATTCTTGGCTCACCGGTTCCATATGGTTCGGTAGCGTCGGATGCCAATCAAGAACATATGGAAACGGTTGTGCCCTCGCACCGCTCACCGTCCGGTGTTGGCTTGACTGTTAGGCCGGAGAGTGACTCTTATCACACCTCACACCTCTTCATCGTTCGTTCCTCCCGTTTCAGCGTCTTGTCCTTCTTCGCCCCCCTCCCCCACCAGACATTCTGACCGTTCCCGCTCTTATCTGTCTCAATCTTCTCCCCTCGAGCTCGGGTTCGCTCGGGTGTTTGTCCTAAGTCACGTGTTTTTGCGTCTTTTCTCCAGTGCCATTCTTTCGCGCGAGAGCTTCACACCGTTCGAAATATTTTCTCATTGCAAATCATCAAAGCATCTCAAGTGGTTTGTTGTCGTGCCGAGTCCTTCTGCAGGAAGAACAAAGCTTCCGGATGGTACAGTATGCGTGCAGAGCGTACCGGTAAGCGACAATATGGTTCGAATCGTGGGGCGTGTTTCGCGGAAGTGAGCGTTTGGTTTGGTTCTAGAACATATGTTTAACGGATTAGACAGTTAAAAGTTTGAAAAATGTTTCAGAAATGTGTGATTAACTTAGGGTAAATGGTAGCCAGAGTTCTTCAAGAATTTTTCGATAATAAGTATTTGATATCAGTTACCGTAATACACCATATTGTGTGAAATCATAATGATGTATTTGAAATAGACCTATTGGTATTTCTTCTTAAGAACTTGTGAGAAAAGTGGAATTTTAAATTAAAAAAGACTATTCAAATGGTTTAAAATAAATTTTGGGCAAAACAAATTTTTAAACCGCTCATTGTTAGGCGTTAACGGACGAAAGAGAATGAAACATATGTTTGAATGTAAAGTGCGAATTTAACGATTATGTTCAACGTTAAGCCTACCAATAGATTGTCTGAAACTAAGAGCAGATCAATTTGCCAATTAAAATTTCAGTTTAAACCATTTTAAATGTAACAGCTGTCAGTAATTGCTTTTCATATGCAACGGTTTTAAGGAACCATACGGTTCAAATGACGTATCGTGCCGCTTTCAAATGCTTAATCGTGAAGACATATTTGGTTTCATCTCGCATAGAGAACAAGCATCACTTTATTCAATTTTGATTGATGCATTGTGTAATGTCGTTACTCATTCTAAGTGTTTGCTCGTCTCGAGGAGAGATAATTTTATCTCAGGCTGATAATTTCGCACTGAAGTTTACTTGCGTAGTCATTCTAAACTTATCTGTAAAGCATTGGGAGCAAGTTTCTGTTTCCGGTTATTGTTCCCGTAGGTTAGAAATGTGATAACTGTTTTATATTCTATTACTCTGCTGTCTTGTGAAGCGCATAAAACTTTGCACTCTGCAAACTGCCTAACTTGAGCACCTTGTCGACGGCAGGAGAATCGTTAACATGAAATTTATATATTCTCGCTCGCTACGTGTTAAAAATATTTTGCACCATATCAAAGCCGTGAATCAACTCATGGCATTGCCCGTATCTATAGAACGGATTACATTCCCGCGGGGCGGGCAAGTGACAACTGCCGAGCAAGTGTGAACAAATTCCGTTCGGTGTAAATTTACGGCAATAAAGGGTAGCGGCAAGAAGAAGAACACGAGCTCCCTGTATGTAATTTCATCGGTCACCAGTTGCTAGCAGGACCGATAAGAGAACACAATGAAGAACGCAATGGGGCAGTTTCTTATCGTTCTGATGAAACGCAGAAAAGCCTTGCTGCTTCAAGGTAAGCTTCGCACTACCACCGACTACCGGCACGGGGTGGACGGGGAACAGATTTCGAATTTCATGCTAGAAAACGAGAAGATAAAGACATCAGAGGCCCCCTTTTGCGTTTCGTATGGGGGGCCCGTTCTAAGCCTCACATAATTTTTCGTTGATAGACTCCTCTAGCACAGGGAATAAAAATTGACGAACGTCAGTGGGAGATAGCGGTCTCTGAACACCTTTCTCGAACCTACCCGTTGGTTCTCTTGGTACGGATGTAGGAGAGTCTTTCGGAATGACCCGTTTCTTGGGTATCAATCATGTGTGTGTGTGTGTGTGTGTGTGTTGAGTATATCGGGTTCATCTGGACGACAAATCAATTGGACGAAAATGTTCCGGATGGCCCTTAGCATTCTCGGTATTCATTTTCGGGACTCCCACGTGAGCGATAGTCCCTCAGTAGTGCGTCAGTGTGCAGGGTAAGCCTACATAGCAGTACCTGCGCCTGCGTACTTCGACGCATCTAGGTTGATTCATCTCGTTCACGGTTCAGATTGAAACTGAACGATCGCGTGCCTGTAGCACTGTTTACGTTCTTCTTTTCACTCCCACCATTGGAAAGCTTTCGCCATAAACGGCCAGCCCTTGGAGAAATTGTTCAAAAGCATATCTCGCGTACTCGCGCGGTAAGCTCATACAGTTTGCGAAACCGTTGGGCTTTACGGCGGTTTTCCATCTTCTCTCTGGAGTCTAGGCAGGGTTCTCTGTGCGGATTGCTGCTGCTACTGTTGTACCATTCTCGTTCACGAAGAAGATCTGCTCGGTTCGGTGCTTTCAGTGGCCTGCTTTCGGCCTTATTGCTTTCCATAAGTTCCTATTGCGCTGGGCAGTTTTACTGCGTAGCCTTTGATTTGACTGTTCAGGTTTTGTGCTAAACAGTTACACGTTTTAGCCCTTGTTTTCTTTACTACTGGGAGTGCTTTATGATCCAACTTAATTAACGCGAGCTTTATATTTTTAGGTTACAGTCTAATTAATTTGAGATGGTTTTACATCTCTCCGCCCGGGTAATGGTGAGCTTTGTAGAAATCATGCTCATCATAACTTCAAGCATTAAGAAAAAAGTACTTTAATTTATTTTTAATGTTTGCTACTATATCCTACACTAGGTTGTGTTTTATCGAAAACAATAGTACCAACTGAATATTTTTTACTAAAAATTCATTCATATTTATGAAAATACAGCTCTTACATTTGTAAATGTTTGGTTTAAAATTTCAATAGTTCGGTAATGTAATGGTACTTTTAGGGCAGTGGTAAAGGTGACAGAGCGTAGGGGTTGAAATTCCATCCGAACCGTCCCCGCATAGTAAGGACTTCCCAAAAACGCGATGTCATTAAGACTAATATGCCAAAAATGGCAAGCATGGCCTAAGAGGCCGTGAAGCCATGAAGAATAAGAAAGTTTTTTTTTTAAATAACGATGTACTAGACCACACTTGTCAAAAAGTGTAGCTTAAGTACGGAGTGGTGCATGTGTGGTTTTATCTGCGATTTTCAGGGTGTTAGAACAATGTCACTAGCGACCTTAAAACCACCCTGAGATCTGACTAACCACAAAATATATTACACTCTTTTATTAATAGTATATCCCAAAGTATAGTGAAGGATTTTAAGAACCAAAAGCTGTTTTTTTACCACTGAATGTTAGGATATGATTTATGGACTCAAACATGGAACTTCCATCGAAAGTATGGAATCTGAGCTAGGGCCCAGCGTGGGATGCTGTCCGCTACTTGACGGTAAAACGGGAGAAGAAATCACGCACCCTTGCTGAAACAAACGTTTTGTTGAAGCTTTTTACCATGTTGGAAGACCCACGCACCGAACGATCTATCAATAGAAACCACACTGGAACAAAAAAGCCACGGAATTTCTTGGCTCCGTTTCCTCCATGGCTGCCCCATTTCTACACAACCCACTCCACACCACCGTTGGGCACCGGTGGGGTTGCAAGCAGTTCCTGTGGTACATCTTACCTCAATTGGCTCATTTGTTCTGTTTCCTCTCTCTTCCCACGTATCGCGATCGTTTCTGATTTGTTTGCGCTTTCTTTCCACTTTCCCATCGCTACTTTGTCCGCTTCGACTGTGACTATGCGCTGTGTGAATCTCTCGCGAACGCTGCCTCTCTGCTGCTGCACGGCATTTATTGCTCGAGTGGATCTCTTGACTCAGCAGACCGTCCTAGACTCGTCGGGAGATGTGTTGCTGGTTGCTCCGAACGCTTCTTTCCACGCCGTCCGATTAAAGCTCCACATGTCTTGCCAATGGTTTTCTATTCTTCTACTTTTCTTTTGAACTTTCTTCTTGAAGATTTGTGCGATCCCTCAGAAACGGTTTTTCCTGCTCACAACTAGGTAAGGCGGAGCACGCCATCTTTTTCCCCTCTAGTGCTAGTGCATCCATGGGAGGGCTGTTTAAAGCTGGATTCTATGCTGTATAGGCTGTATATTCTCGTTTCTTGCCTACCCCGTTTCGTTTCATTTGCTCTCCCTCTGCCGTGACATGGCTTGGTGACCTGATTTCGCAGCCGAACGGAAGAATATTGCCGGTTTAATGATTTCTTGTACAGTCTTCTTGTCTTGATCAACCCCGAACACCTCTGTCCCGATTCTGGCCCGAACGGTTCGAACCGGATGTGCTGTACCTCGTGCGATCGTGTGGAATTGGATGTTCATTGCTTTTGAGAAGAAGTCAACTGCTACTTTATTATGTTATCATTTTTCTCAACAAAATATGACATTTGAGTTTTGTGTGCCTCAGAATAAAGAATAAAATATTGAAGAAAAACATCAAAACTCTTACTAAACCTACAATTGATGTTTCACGTATATACATGTGAAGAGCGATTTCCAACAAGGCGGAAACTCCTGAAGCTCGGTCATCTGAAACCGGAACTTGGAATTTTATACCAAGGCATGTTGGCCGGTAAGAAATAGCAGAACAGCCCGACACTTAGCCTTTTCGCCCAACAATGCGTCAGCGTCAGTTCGGCTCCGGTTCTTCTCACGTCGGCGAGCAGTGGGCCATCCACTAGCTGGTGGCCGTACGGAGTCCGAGACCTAGAAAAGAAAGCGTCCCGGATTCGTGTTCGTTCTGCTTTGCCGTGGAGTAGCGGTAGACGCTCGGCGAATAATTGCGGCTGACCGTGCCCACCACAAACGGGGTGAGGGGGTAAATGCCCGGGCAGGGAGGACCAGAGAGTTTGGTACGAGAAACGGGTCTGGCCTGGCCTGGCCTGGCGCTGCACTTAACGGGTGTACGAAGCACACTACGGTTCTTCTCAGAGCGTCCAGTGTCTACAGAAACGCGCACGCGGTAGGTTCTTTTCGTCGTCTTTCTTTTGAAACTTTCTTCGATCGAGCGAGACGGTACTGAGCAAGCTTTGGCAAAGTGTTCAAGGGAAAAAAACGCAAAGAGAGATAGCAATATTGCGTTGTCTGTGTGTGTGAGGGAAGGAGAGGGCTTTCAAAGGCAATAGTAAACAAAAGAGAGGGCACACGGATGAGCTACTCACCCTTAACTCTGCACTTGCGTAAACTAGCATGATAAAGGTATGCAGTATGCTGAGAGAGTGATCAAGCCGTTCATAAGGGTTGAAAAGAAATTTTCCCCGAGCCCACCCCACAGTACAGAGCGAGCAAGACAGGGAAAAGAGAGCTCATCAAGTTCAACAGCGCCGAGAACTGCTGGAAGGAAAGCTCGCGCTGACAGCCGAACGGAGTAAGTGGCACTCTCCGAGCGAAAGAAAGCTCTATGGAGCGTGCGCAAATAAGAGTGCGTAAGGGAGTGACTGGGACGGAACGGTGAGGGTATCTCTCGTTTGCGCCCATTTTCGCGAGGCGCACCATCGCCGAGATAGCGCGAAAGAGAGCAGACATAGCAGCGCTTGGGTTTTGGTACGGAGGTGGTGGAGGTCTTCGGTCTTCGGAGTATCCTAACCGTCTCCAGCGCGCCGAGAAAAGAAGGCTTTGCCAGGCTGCGGTAGCAGAATCACTGATCAGATCAGATCGTACCGGTGGCGCGAGCGATCCAAAAGGCGCAGTGAAACAGTCCGCAGACCATCTTCGGAGTAAACGGCAACGTGCTTGCCGGGAGTGTGCGTGGTGTTTGGTTCTTTATTTCTTGTGTACCAACTTTGGAACAAAATACATAAATATATTCGGTGCAGAGAATTGGTGCCAGGTGTGTACGCGTGTGTGCCTTTGTGTGAGTGAGCTTTTATGGCTGAATGTAGGAGTGCGAATGGCTTACTCATCCTGCAAGGATAGTGTAGATTCCGCCGGGTCAGATGTACTCGGGACTGAGCAGGGGCGTTCATTCCGCTAATTGTTGTGTGCCCATTTGTATTCCATTTTATAGGAGTCTACGTGCAATAAAAGTGAGATAAGAAACAATAGGAATATCGTTGAAGGAAGAGGTTTATCCATTAAAACGATCGTGATCGTAGTAATCACCAAGAGAAGGATTAAAAAGTGCATACAATTAATGAGAAAATATGTGTCGGGCCCTGTACAGTTTCAGTGCTCCCGTAGCGATGTTACCACTTGGACTGTCGTCTCCTAGAGGACAATAGACTGAGTTGGTTGATCTGCAAGTGTCAAGTTTACTGATCAAGGATCTATCCAGTAATCTATGCGTGAGTGAAGTGCAACGGATTCAAGTTAACTGCTCGCCTAAAGAGCTAAGGAGAGAATATATTACACTAGGACGTGTCTGGGGCTATAACATCAGTGTAAGCAGTGAGAAGTGACAGTTTAAACGTGTAGTGAAAAAAAAAGTTTTGTGTCTGTCCACGCGATAGAAGGGAGTTAGTGAGTACGAGGATAAAGAAGAAACGACAGTGTTTTGCAGCCTCGATCGTTTACGACACAAGTGCGTATGTGTGTTGGTGGGGCATTCGGAAGATGTCGCAACAGTTGAACACAGCCAGTCACGGTAATACTATGCTCGGTAGTATTGCGAACAGTATCGGAACGAACAATAGTATCGCCTGCAGTATGGGCAACAACATCCCGAACAATCTGACCACTTGTGCTAGCATCCCGAACAGTATGATCGCCACCATGTCCAGTCCGGCCGGTAATGCGTCCAACGGTCCGAGCAGCAACGGCAGCAGCAACGGTGGAACCGGTGCCAATGGTAGCAGCAATGGGCCCTCGTCAACTCCGGCCACCCCAACTAACAACTGCCAGTCGATCCGTTACTGCTGTAAGTAGCCACATTCGACTCCAGCTTTTTTCAAAACGTTTCTAGGTCCGACGATGAGAATTTGATGTGAGGTGTTTTGTTTTCTTTGCCAATATGTAAGAAGTTGGAATTCACCCAGAGCTGGAGCTAAATAATAATAGCTTGAGTGGCACTTTCTTATCGCTCGAACCATGACTAGACCTCACTTTAAATATTCGATTGTGGAGATGCATGTTTTGCCTAAAATTTATTAAACGAGGTCGAATAAGGACTCGTTCAAACATAATAATATTGAGTCAAATTAATTAGTTCCAATTTCCTTTCGTAAACATTGAACTACAAATATTTGCTCTTAGTTGGTTCGATGCTGTTATCAGGCATCATAAAACTCGGCCAACGTCAGTACATACCAAATTCCAAAATTGCCATATCTGAGTGCATGGTTTCAGAATTGCAGATTCAGCCGATAGATTGCACAAAAACAAGTCTAGCTCGATTAGCTCTTGAGGGTCAGTCTTTCTTCTCAAATTCTGATAAGCCATTGAACTGATTGATTAGAATCCTTTCTTCTCCCGATCGGGCGATAGAGCGTGGTTCATTCGCACTGCTTCGCCATCATCATCATCATCGCCATCATCATACACCTGTAGCGAAGAAAAATAATCAACTTGCTCTCGTTTAACTGCAAGCTCCCTCCTTCCCATCCTAATAATCATCTACGATCGATCGTTGCCCTGTGGAGGCTCTCCTATCTGCTTGATCTTGTGGCTTAGGATGATGGAATTGCTGAATGGCGAAGGGTAGAAGCGCGTATGTATGTGTATGAGAGAGATTAGTAATTTCAGCTTCACCCTATACCCATGATGACACGGGTCTGAGGTCTGAGTGGTGGTGTGGCGCTGTTGGCCGTGCTAGTGATCGTACAGCCCCCTAGTAGCTGGCATGACACGGCCTAGCACAAGGGTTGAAGAGAAATTTTCATTCCGCTTTCTAGCTTTCTTTCCGCTGCGTTCGTTCTCCTTTCTTCCGACTGCGCTCCGAACCGTTCAGCATTGGTGGAGCTATGCCGTGGAGCTTTCCTTCTCGGTTTTCTGTCATCTTCTTTCATGCCTCCCGCTACGGGATTCTCCCCTTCCCCTTCACTTCCCGCTTCTAAAAACCTCTGCTCATGCTGGAAGCGTTTTTTCGCTTTTCTGCCTTTTGTCGCCTTTCTTCTTTGCGATTCCGATCAGACTAGCGACGACGTGTGACGAAACTAGAGTCGCGTTTTAGACGAAACCCACGGTCTGCAAGGTACTGCTTCCCATCGGTCTCGGCTTCTTGCTGGGCACTTTTCGGTGCCTGGTACGATCCAATCGGAGACAGGGGTTGATTCATACGGCAACCCCAAACTGTCACCAATGGCGAAAGCGAATTATTGCATGTGAAGCAGAATGGTTGTAATTTCTTGATGCTCCTCTCTCCCTGCGGCTCTTCTGCCTATTCCTCTTCATTTATTTGCCATATCTCAGTTATCGTTGTTTTCATATAGATGGGATCACAATCGGTGAGGCTCTATCAACTTGTCTCATCTAATCTAAATTATAAAGTCATTCTTTGTCTAAATCATGCGGGTTTGGAAAGCTGCTTAGAGCTCTATTAACGTGGTTATTAAATTGAAAATGAAAAGTTTTAATAAAGATGACTGGTAGGAATATGTTTATGAGACTGCATGTCTGCCTATTCACCTGTAAGTAAATATAAACCCTTCGACAGTAAAGGGCTGAAAATAAATGGGATGGACATTGGGATTGAGCATAGTTGTGGATCCGGGTCAATCAATCGGACACTCACATTTACGTGCGTTTAGTCACACCCTTGTCGCTTCTTCAGAAATCCAAAGAGAAAGAGTTGAAATGCCAGAGGGAGGGGGAAAGAGAAAAGAGAATAAGACAGAGAGACAGTGAGAGAAGTCCGTTTATTGCGTCGTGGCCTCGCGACGTTCACAATGAGCGACAGGTGCGGTAGCAAAATTGCAAAGGCTCGACGATCGATCAGGACCTGTTTTATGTGAGGGATGTTATAAGGTGAATTTTTCGGTGATTGATCATGGAAAAGCGAATGTTCATTTCTCGCGTGAATAGTGGAAATTAATGTCCCCTTTTGTAATGTACGATCACAATGAGAAAGGATGTTAAAAATTATAGCTATACGAATGGAGGATGGTACATTAAGTACGCTTTCCAAATTTTGTATGACGGCTGTTCCTCTAAAGTCCCATTTGAGAGTTGTAAAATTTACACAAAATCTATTAATGTGTTTTCAAAATACGCCACTCTCACAGAAGATCAGTTTCGAATGTTTCGAATGATATTACCCATAATGACACATCCTACTGACAGGGACCTTTGGTTTTATTTTTACCTATAACGGTACACAATCCCAAAAAGACAGCTGAAGGATAAGGTGGTACCGTTTTAAAATGTAAATGTCACAATGCGAACTTCGTACTGTGTCCCAAGAAGCGCTCGTACCACGGCTACATTTTGATCCACATTTGCGTCTTAAGATCTCTTCATTTACTTCTGAGCATTGATTGCTCAGTGGTTTTGTGGCTGTTTATCGCTGGTCCGTGCGGTTTCGCCCATTGCCGTACCGTTCTTTGTCGCATAAGCGCAATGCATATGGCAACAAGATAATCAGTGAAAGTGAGTTGATCGATGGTTGGGGTTGGGCATGCGCATCGCATCACGCTCGAGTGTGCGTTTTTTTTTGTTCCTTCGCGAAAATTGACGCATTTACGCACACGCAAAACGATGGTGCATACGGTGGGCCTGCAGGCAAGTGTTGAGGCATATAAATTAAAGTAAAACGAAAAGTGCCCATTTGCTGCGTTCGGGAAGAATACTCTTGTTTCACATGCAGACGAGCGGGCAGGTTCAACCTGCTGTCCTTACGGGCTCTGCAAGTGTCTGCCGCAAAGTTCAGCAGGTTGTGGCGAAGAGCTGTTGCGAAGAATAGCCCCTCGTTCATACCGTTTCCTTCATACTCATCTACTGGACCGCTTCGATGTGTTCGATCGTTCGCCCGTTTTGCCGAAGGAGATGGAATGTCTTAAAGACCTAGCAGCGACCGCTTTGCTGGAACGCTGTGGCATCGGTTCGAGTTCACGATTATCATCATCGCTGCGCTGCTCTGAAGCGTTGGTGAAAGTCTTTCACGCGTTGTGGGGCGCGTTTGTGAATTGTTTGGTGCTGTGCTGCCCTTCCATGGGGCGTCTTCCATTCTTCACTCGTCTCGGGCTTCGGGCGTTGTTGAACAGCAACAGCAGATACGGGTCTGTGTTGGTGACGAATGGCGGGTATGTACCGGATCTACACGCACCGATCGTGGCGATCGTGCGATGATTCTTCACCAGTTTTTTGTTTTTGTTTCGTTTGTGCTTGCTTCTTGCTCTCAAAAACCATGCAACATCCGCCAAAGGGTAACTATCTTAACGGGGGAAGGGAGGGGGAGGAGGTAAAAAGTTGAAATCTCCGGTTTTGGGGAGAAGCCCGTTTACGAACCTAAGAGGGAAAAGAATCTAGGTCAATCGACCCGGGGTGGGACCTCGTACGTACGCTGCTGGATCGCGCAGTGATCTAAAGATCACTTTCCACTGCACGGATACTGAGTCATTCGCGGACCCGTTCGCGGTAAGAGAGATGTCCGCTGATTGCTTGGGGTTTTCCCAAAAAACAATAATAGTAATAACCACCATACGGCGGTGGTGGAAAATCGCTACGCGCCTCTGTGTGTGTGGGCCTTATGTGGCATAGGATAACTTACCACAACGAGAGCTCAACTTCTCTACGCTAAGATCAATCAACACGATACATTGGAGAAGTGAGAGTTGTATAGAAATACCAGGCAAGCTGGTGGTATTACACCGTAACTGAACTGCAAAAGTCATCAGCATCGCTGGTGATGTACGCACGCACGAACACAAAGACGACGAGCATGTGTAGAGAAGGGATGAATTGTTTGGCAGAGCGGCAACAGATACGTAGAAGCGTCCATGAGGCTTTAGATTTTGAAATCAGTTTTGGGCAAATCGCTACTTAAAGTTTTTTTTGTCTTTTCTGATTTTTTTTTGAGGACTCTAGTAATTTAAATCTGTGGTTTAAAGCTTCTTTCCTAAAATTCTTATCCTGTAAAGGAAATGATATAAGGCACCCAAAATGCATGAATACACTCGCATTAAAATGCTGTCGTTACCACTCGTCATCGTCGTCACTATCGTCGTCGTTGTTGTTATTTTGGGCTAAGTCTGGTTTCGTAACCAAACCCCAGTAGATGCTCCCTCCCAGGCGAAGAGTCGACCAGCTACTACAAACAGCCGCGGACCATGGTGGTGGCTGCTAAGTTGCTTTCTTCGTTTTCTATTTTCTAGCTAGTGCTTTGTTATTTTGGAGCTTTTTTTTTGGGGGGTACCATTTTCCCCACCATCTTCAAACGACAGACGGTTTGTGGCGCAGTTTTCGTAGAGGGAACAACAGGCCTAAATGGCCAACCCTTGGCTAACTCGTGGCAAACGTTAGGCGTTGCGTGTCAATAAACTCGAATTCGATTCACCTTGTGCCTGATGTGGTGGGTTTCAGGATTGTTGTATGGAGTGTGGCTGGACCACAAGCGGCACATTTAAGGCAGTATTCGTGGTGCCACGCCGTAGTAGAGGTAGTAGTACGTAATAGAGCATTTTACGGTAGGAACTGCTATGCACAATGTTTCCTTTTGTACATATTCAAACTATACGGGCCCATCATCACGAGGCCCATCTTCTGCTCCATTGCATGCTCGCGATCGAGAGGGAAAGCTTTCTCTGCTGATTTTGTGTCTCAATCTGGGTAAAATCCACCCGTAACTTCGTGCGTTTGGTACCGTTTGCTTGATCTAGGTCAACGGTAACGGGACTACGAAGGGTATGGAATTCATTATTATCTTTACACTGTACATTTGCTGGGAACGATGGTGCTGTATTTTTCTTTTCGGAAGATTTGGGAGAAAAAAGATTGTCGGAAATAAATTCTCAACGCCTCATTACAGTCTTTCTGTAATGAATAAACTTAATGGGCAAATCTTTGTCAGTACACGTGACAGGTTGTGCCACAACTATTTCTATCTTTGCGTGTGTATGCATGTGTTTGTGGTTGATACTTCAAGATCAATAGGAAAAATGTTCACCTAACGCATACTTCCTATAAGCGCACAACAGAAAAAAAAAATCTATTGCATTATGTATTTGACCATGCAGAGCGCAACGAAAGACAGTAGCGCCCGGTAAAGCGACGAACCTTGCACGAATTTCAATTTTTGGTCCAAAACAAAGCGGAAATGATTTTTATGCTTACTTTCACTATCCGAACTATGGGTCTTAGCAGGGCATGGGGACAGGGCCAGTGAGAACTACCCCGCAGTCGATCTGTGGGGATTGTCGAGAGGGCTAGCAGAAATATTAACCAACGAAACAAAGCAAAACACACACCACGAATCTAAAAAAAAACACACACACACACAAAACAACAAAACCTGCCCCAAAGAAAAGAAAACGCACAATGGAGCTGGGAAATCAAAAAGGAAACGAAACAAGAAAGACACACTTAACACACAATTCATTTCGAGAAAGGGTTTGTGTGTTTTTTTCTTAAGCGAAGAAAGCATTCTTTTCTTTTTTGGCAGCAGCTTCCCGGTCGGTCTACCCGCCGGTAGTTGTTTGGCCCGCGTCGAAATCTATTCCGTGGTGACACACTTCCGCAACGGAACGTTGTCGTCGGTGGCGCTTGCCAGCTGGTTGGAGTTGGAAAAGCGAATATTCACACAAACACCGTACCGTACCTGACATTCGTGACCGTTTGTACCAGCGCCAGCATACATTTCTCCGGAGATTCGAAAAAAAGCAGAATGAAAAACACGAATGGGAGACGGCAGGGAAAATGAATGCACGAAACAAGTTTATTCCGCTTTCCGCCCGGTTCCTGGAGGATAAAGGGGGGCAGTCGGCGGAAAGAAATCTTGGGTGCCAGACGAGCGCACCAACCGGGCACCAACAAGCAAGCAAGTGGGTGAAGGACGTTAGCAGAGCTACAGCTGGTAACGCAATTTTTCGTTGGTACCTAGAAGCGGTGCCGATGCTGAGTATTATTATCGGAAAACGAAATGAATGGCAAATCATTTGACCTAGTTAGAATCAGAAAAAAACATTTTGGATGAAAATTCTTCACAAACTATCGTTTCTTATTAGAAAGTTGTGTCTAAGTTGAATAAAGGAATATTAAAGTCTAACGAAGCTTAGCGTAAGTCGTTTTAAAGTTAAACCCTCCCAAGCATGTTTTGCAATCTGTTGGGTGAAGGTTTGAATGTGAAACTCTCTTTTTATCCACTAAAACCCTCTTTGTGACAATGTTTAAGTGGGCAAAATGTAAATTTTATTAGCTTGCCTACGGATCCGGGTTCTTTTGAATGCAGGTCGAGCCGCAGAATACTGCAGCTCGAACCCCTGGTGCACTGTTTCGGCTGCTAAAAATTCTCCATCGGCACACTCTTCTCGCAAGCGAAACCCTCGTCCGAGTGATAATGGTTGCGCTGCTGGTAAAAGATGAAAACGATGATGATGATGATGACGCTCATGCCAGAGCGTCGATTGGAGTGAAAGTCTTCTCGGTTGAAAGAGAAAATTCTTCGCCCATCATGCCATCATACATCGCGCTGGTTTTGCCTCACAAATACTCGTGCGCGATCTGGTACGATCTTTGCAAACCGAACCGATCCAGCTAACCGGTTGCGAAGGATGAGTGTACTAGGGAGATTGGGCGGAATGGAAGTTACAAGAAGAAGCAACAACAAAACGAGAAGCAGGGCTTCTTGTATGATGGAGATGCCAACCCCACTTGCTTGTGGATGCCACGTAGGGTAATGGCGGGCGATACGGCTCGAGGGAGGGGAGAGGAGAGCTGAGGAAAATTAAGAAACACTTTCTATTTTTCCTCGCTCTTTTTCTAATTTCACGTGTTGTGCACTGTTCATCTCACCGTCGCTTGGTTGCTGCTCAGACACACATGTTTTTAGTACACAAATGAAGAATGTTTATACACACGAGTGAGATTTTAACCGGGATCTCTTGTTAAAAACTGATGACCACCAAGCGAGAGCCTTTAGAGGCCTATGAGGCCATGCTTTGTGAAGGATAATACTAAGGGTAATGCTGAAAGATAACCACACATACCTGCTCTAAAGAAGTATCATTTAGAGCTCTTCCTGCAGTGTAGACCATCCCTCCAATATTATCATCTTCCAGGGCTGATGACGACACTGCACTGCACATGATAAGTGGTTCACCACGATTATGGTTTGAAGAGTTGCGGCTGGAGTTTCTTGACTTCTGAAGTGGAGGGGAAATTATAGTGGCAAAATCGAAAAGTGACAGTTTAGTGAAAGAGAAAGCCATCGACCATCGTCATCATCAGCATCAGCCAGGCCATGCATATATGTCATTATTCATCAATCTACCGATCCTTGCCAATTCTGCGTCTGTTGACTGCTCGCGCTGAGACACAACGACGCATTATCTTTCTCTCTTTTCTCCGTCTCAAAAGTACCAAGAGACTTGCGAGCCGCCCGCTTTTGGAGCAGATCATCGGAACGCACCGAAACAGGTGCGCTAGCTTAGCTACCTTTGCACTGCAACGAGTCGAGTCATCACAGGCAAACCCAACCGGAGTTAACCTAATTTTGGCTGCTCACCTCACGTGGGGTGGTATGTGGGCCTGATCTCGGAATCTTTTGTTCTCCGTTTTACGGCGCAAGGGAAGGTTTCCCAACCTTCATCCATATTCCAAGCGGTAGCACACGTCCACGGTTTGCTGTATTTCCTTTAGTTAAAATCGTTCCTCTGTAAGGCTGCGTTCTCTTCGAGGCTTTGCCGTACACTGTGTTACCGTTGTTTTTGCTGGTGCTGCTGCGGGTGGTGGAAGTAACTTTCTCTCCCCGCACTGGTGGTCGAACTAGCATTGGGTCCGGGATGTTCTCGTTACGTTTTTACGAGCCTGCTCGTGCCATTCGTTCGCCGCGATGGCGATGACAACGGCCCGCCGAGGATGGCGATGTCACACCCAGCCGTTTATTTGCCGCGTACCTTTCGGGAGAAAGTTTTCCCGTGCGCCATTCTCCGGCTCCGACTGTACCTTCCCGCCCCGGGGCATCGTTCTCAACCATCGCCGGAAAGTTGTTCTACCGGACGCAACATTTCGCCTGACATAGCTTCGTGTGGACAGGTTTTTTCTTTCCCATTCGGCCGGGTTCGCATGCTTGTGCCGAACCAAATTGCCATTCCAAATGCATGTGTGTAGTGAGTTCTGGAGAAGTATGTCAAGTTAATGCTTTTGCAATTGAAGTATTATGGTACAATTTCTTAATGTATTTTCTGAAAAGATAGATTATTTTAAGGTAACAATTATTTTCTAATATGTTGAACTTTCTTTTCTATCTCTACTTTCAGGGGAAGCTGATAAGGTTAAAACTTTGATCCGTCTGCGTGCTGAACTGTCGCCTCTATTTACTGGCAAACGCAATGCATCAAAATATGCTTGGGCGTAAGTATTCTTCACCATTAACTAGATTCTAAAGCACCTTTACCAACTGCCAGCTCCGAAAGATTGAAGACATTTGGTGGAATGCAGTAGCAAAACTACGATGATAAACAATATTCATAGTTATGAGCACAAATAGCTCACAATTTTATACCGTTTACCCATGGAGAGCCGTTAATCGGCAATCTCATTCCTATGTCCGGACTAGAGTGTATGGCTGATTTTTTTTTTTATTCTACCATGCTTTTGGGCAAAAGGGTAATAATTATTCTGTTTCCTGCACGCCACCGGAGAAGTAGATCACTAAACAGTACCTTGTGGCTGTACTGCGGAAAGCAAATCGGAAGTAAGATTATTAGAAACAAGCGAGAGAGAAATAGAGAACAACCACAACAAAAAGGCGTCAAGGAAACCGCATTGTACGCGAGATTTGATGGAATTTCATTTTCACCTTTTTGGGTCCATTTTTCTTTGTCTCAGCAATGGCGGAACAGCTAGTTAGTCTGGCTCTCTCTCTCTCTCTCTCTCTCTCTTTCTCTCCCTCTATCTCTCTTTCGCTCCAACCGCTCACACTGTTCTGCACTCGAGGGCTCGATCAATTAGGGATGGCCAGTTTTTGGGGCACGCGAATGAACGGTTTTTCTTTTCCGTTTTTCACAGATTATACGATTTTTTGTATCGTCCGTTTTTCCGCTTCTAGGCCTGTCGGTTGGGTGGGTTTGTTTTTAATGATTTTGCTCTGGTTTATTTTATTGCTGATGTATGCGGCAGGTATTAAGGGGTGCAATAATTTCGTACTTTGCTTGAAAGGGTTTTATAGGGTTTTGGCGTTACAGAACCTGCCAATTTTCGTACAGGTTTTTGGGCCTTAATGGTGGCTACTTTCGGTTGGCTACCAACTGTTGCTCCGAATTGTGGTTTTGGCGTAGATTATCTTGTTGGTGAAATTTCGATACTGAATTTATTGCCAAAAGAGTGTTTCCTTCATTTTTGTTTTTCTTGCAAATCCAATCTCAGTAAATTGGCTAGATCTTGAGTAAGGCGTTTCTATGCTTTCGTGGAAGTTTTTTTTTAAATGGTAGTTCTGAAGCTGTAAGTAATTGTAAAGAAGGGAAATTGCATACGATTTTATAATTTATTCTTGATCACAGTAAATGTGTGAAATGAAGATTTCTGGTCACAAAGACACATCTCCCAGTATCTGAAGTCTTTAGGAGTCGTCTTTAAGTTAAGATTCTATTACTAATCATGCCTGTCTAGTAGCTCATGACACACGGCAGTCCAAAGCTAGTGTGGAACAACCTCGCTCCTCCATGTTTTTGGGAAAGTTTCTTGCGAGTAAAAAAAGCACACAATAAAATAACTAAAACAGGTCTCCCCCCCACAACGCATTGATGTCCAAGACAAGGAAGCTTTCGTCATCGAGTGGAGCAATCAGGTTGATGAGACGACAGCAAAGCAGAAGAATGCATCGACTCTCGAACCGAACCGAAAGCGTCAAAGTCTTCTAATCTCACTTTCTGTCAGGCGGGCATACCTGCACAAACGAGCTAGGCATGCAGTAGCGAAAATAGAAGCAGAAAAAAAACATAAAACAAGAAAACTAATGCAAACCAAGCCGAAAGCGATAAAAGTGAAATTTGCAACAAACATTCGCAGACAAAACAACCGAATGTGGGGAAGGGTGGAAGGTGGGAAAAGCACAACAACAACAACAACAGCAAAACCCCACATATCCAAGAGGCAGAAGTAGATGATGATGGAGTAAAGCACTCTCGTGTAAAAGTATACACTCATACATCCATGCTTACGATCATGGCAGGCGATCAACGGGCATGTGTGTGCAGAATTATGTTAACAACAAAAGGGGTGAAATGGAATGTGCGAAAGAGAAGCCGAGAAAACAGAAAAATGGTAGCGCGAATACGGGATGCGAACACCGGAGTCAACAATGCAATTCATCAGACCAAGCCACGCCAAGCTATATGCCGTGGCCACAGGGATGTAGAAGAAGAGATGGAAGTGCAAAGAAGACGAATGCCAAGAGTCGCAGATCGCGGACTCCCGCCGATGACAAACCACTGTCACTGACGATCAGACGATGCGTTTGGCTCTTAGTATGTAAATGTTTTCGCTTCAATCACGGTGACTTTGAGTTGGTCTGAGATTTTCCTTTTCTTTTATCATGCTAAACTTTGGTTTGTTATTGTTTAATTCAAAGTTTTAGGATTAACAAGTTTTGAAAATTACGATCACAATTTCTACTTTTTAAGAAATGTCAGTTCCTGTTGAGCTTCAAGCTCTTTAAGCTCAAAAATTTGCCGAGACAAACCAAGACTCGACGGCTCTAAAAACGAACAAACCAACCAGGCTTCAAGTTTGCACTTGACGTGAACACTTTCATCGCTCAAGAAGTTCCTACCGGACTTTGCACTCATCATCAGCTGAAGTGCATTTGCTCGGAGTGCTACGCAGGCGAGACAGTTTCTGATCGATTCAAGCACATCGCCTATAAGATCAGCAAAAAGAAATGGATGGAGCTGGTCAAGATGGCAAAGGTCTGGGAGCCTGGACGGTCCCTTCTACCCAGCAGGTAGTAGGTCCCTGCCCGAGTGAAAGTGCTCGGGTTGTTGCGTTGCCGGATCTGTCCGCAGTCAATCTCAGGCTCAGTCAATAGCAACGGCGTCATACGCACACGTGAGCTACATGTTTGGTCGAAGCATTCCGACAAGGTCATAGAGGTTCGATTGGCAGGAGTCTAGAAATGGAAAACACGCGATAGAGAACGCCAATGAGGCGCGTATGGTGGAGGGGAGTATTGGACGCGAAACGATATTAAGCTCTGCTACAACAGAAGAAAAATCGACCAAAACAACATCAAACCCACGAACGGTGGGGAAGAGTATAGAAAACGTTATATGGGGATAGGTTTTGTGTTTTGGGTTGGAAACAGGAGAAATAGTTCCTAGGCCAGTGTAGTGTCAATCGTTGGATAGAGCTGGAGTTATGCTGCAGAGGTGTAGCTTCAGCAGTAGCAACTGCTGCTAGTGGAGTCGCATGAACGGACTGATAATTAGCGATGAAAACATTGGCGTGCCACTGACCATGTCTAGCATGCGGCAATGGACATATGCAAGCAAACGGGGAGACGCGATCGCGATCGTTCGAAGAAGATCGTGGTGAAGAGGTTTCACTTTCTACTTTTTCCACACGTGCGCACACCGCACCTTGCTCTCTCGCCCTCTCTGTCCCTCGTTGTCCCGCGATGCCTTTCTTTGCCATTCCTTTAGCATTATGTTTTCGAAGCTTTATTTTAAAGCTTCTCCTTCTCAGAGATTCCAGGCAGTGGTCGGTCTGTTTTTTTTTTTCATTGCTTTGCTGATCGCTTCAGCGCCTGAATGCCTAGTGCATATACAATTCTTTTCTGCCGATTGCGTTTTACTGCTTATTACTCTTTTCTCCTCAACAGTTCACATTTTTTTTCGTGTGGTGGTATTTCGCGTTTATCTGAATCGATGTTTTATGTTACTCGAGCACAATGCTATCATTCGTTGTACTGGTTTTGTTTTGGCTGATGAATTTTGTTTGCTTCTTTCATTGCAGTGTGGTCGAACGAGAACTCAGCGTGCCTTTACCGATTTCGAAAATTATCAAAAAATGGAACAATCTGCTACAGGAGTACAAGGTAGGTTTTTGAGCGATTTTATTGTGGGTAGGGAATGAATGCTGACTTTAAGTGAAGATTGTTATTGAAGTGGGATGCAAGGTGTATTATCGAAAGTTCAAAGTTATATTTTCTCATATTCTGCCAAATAATAAGTTAAAGAATTGTAGCAAGCTTTCTCTGCGCTTCTTCACTGGTCCACGATGACGCGAGCGTTCCCCAATTCGGTCACCACTTACATCCCACGAGCCGACCTGACTGCCGCTGCAATTGACATTCCTATCGCAAGAGTTGCGCCCGAACCACAACCTGCCCGATACTGGATGCTGGAGCCCGAGTCAAAGCCAAAGCCTAGCAAAAGATATTGGTGGCCCGGGTCTGAAGCGATTCCTTTCGTGATCGCGAAGGTTGCACAGGCCCACCGTGCGGGCAAACCGTTTCGAACCATTCGTGACATTCAGTGCCGTCAGTTGGCAGGGTCGCACTTCAAATCGTCCTCCACGCGTGATCGTGCTCTGTGGGGACGATGGGAAGCTGCAAAGCGGGATGATCGCGTGCGCAGGGTGGAGAAATTGTCCAGTACTTTCGTGCCGTGTCCTACTTTCCGTATGGCCGTAGCGGCTCTCCGAACACGTTGACCACCGACACATGCAGCGACACGCGGCCGTAATAGCATTCTTTCATTCGCTTATTATTCATCCCGTGTAAAGCGAGATATTGTGCGAGAGCAGGATACTGCTCACAATAAAAGAAGAAAGAAAGTAGGCAAGTGCGAGAAAGATGGCCAGATATCGATCTGAGATCAGACACGTCCACCAACAAAAAGGGAACTCTTTGCAGCAAAGAATGAACGGTACAGCGACCGTTTCCACCCCATTTGCCTTGGACGACTCGATGGCCACTCGTACTCTGACTGTGCTTGTGTGTGTGTGGGTATGGTGTACGAAACTGTGAAGGTGGTACGTTCCTCAGGCTTCGTTTCTAGCAACTAGCAAGGAAATCCAGGTCCCACACCACTGCTAAGACGATGAGAGTGATCATCAGCTCCCTGGAACCTGAGCCTAGCTGCTGGAGGTTCTCAAAGTTCAGTGTTTGTTGGCGAGAGGGGTTGTTTTTTGGGGTTAGTTTCCATTCTGCTTGACATGGTGGAATGGGCCCATCCCTGGTGATCAGGATGCTAACTGATGTGGTGCGGTGGGCTAAAGCTAGAGATGAGAATCTTATTCTGCTCGCCATGAAACAGAGTGGAGAAGCAGACAAAAGTAGGTTACCAGGAAGTGAATGGGCTTTACACACACTACGTTCCAAACAAAGAACTTGGATGACACGCTATGTTTGAAAAAAAAATTACTTTAATATCACAAACTTCAGCTATCCTGCAGTAATGTCTTTACTGCAAAAATGTCTCAATATCATGTTGAGAATTTGTACCTAAACGGCATATCCGCTCGAGCAACTTCAAACGGTTCATAGCTGTACTTCGGCAGCGATGGCAATAAAATGTGTAATGAAGAGAGGAAGGAACAAAAGCACATTTTAATAATTATAAAAAGGCTAACCAATGCGTGCCAGACGCGGTCGGCGCAGTTATCGGTTATCCATCTTTCCCCCAGCAGGAACTGAAGTACAGTTAGCTTCGTTGGGTAGGGCTCTGGGTGTGTCTAACCTCTGTTCTAAAACACCGAGCACGAGCTTTTGCCGATCGGCAGCTGGGCTTGAAATTGGACTCATTAATCACTTCTCACGTGGTTAAGGAAGCAAGGTGCGAGAAGGCGGACCGGACATGATCGCTCCATTGCTGACGGTATCGCAGAGTGCGTTAGCCATTATATTGCTCATCCGTTTTTGGGGTGTTATCACGGGTTGGTGTTTGCCAAATGCCGGCGCCGAAGAGGTGTGTGTAGACGCACTAAATAAAAATACACGCAACCGGAAATAGAGATTTTCGAAGATCGAAGGCTGTACTTTGAAATATAATTTGCTTTTCTGTAAATACAGTATCAAACTGAAAGGCTCAAAATTTGAAATGCTCCCGTACGAAGCATATGGTGCTGGTCAAGCCCTATAATATAAATAAAATTTAACCATGTGAATGATAGCTCACGGTTCATCGTGTTGGGTACGGCAGAGGTTTGGCCAAACCAGCAGAAGGAGCACTGGATGAGTACAAAATTAACGAAAACGCCAATAGAAAAGCCGTACTGCCTAACGAAAGCACTAAGCTCAAAGAAAGAATCCAAGTGGAAATAGAAAGCAGCACAAGAAAGCAGAGAAAAAGAAAGGTTTTTTTCTCTCGCCATTTAATGCGCCCCTATCTCATCGTCTTGGTTGGACCAACAGGGCCTACAAAATAGTGGTTCCGTACGGTGGTTATGATCGTGTCTAAGGCAGCCACATACATTGCCATACACAAACACGCCAGCAAACGTACATGTGTGACACTGTTGAACGAAGGGAGTTCGCAGCAGCTTAGCACAGCAGTTTAAAGTATCTATTCCCCGAGCCTCCATGGGGCATCTCCTCTTCTTGCGAGTCTTGGAGTTGATATGGAGATGGCCAAGAGGCAAAGACTTCAAACACCATCGCAAGAGCTGTGGACAGATGTGAACGAAGGAGGGGCGAGAAGGGGAGATGCAGCTGGGCGAAAGGTCGATGTTAGGGGAGAGAAAGCGCAGAATTAATCCGTTGCTGACGAAGAGCACTTTTTAGCTCTTTTTTACAACCGCTCGGGCTGCTGGATGAGTTTCCCATGGCCTCTATGGACCATAAGCTCGAGGTTACGTTGAAAAACTCCGTCCCGTAATCCATCTTTATTTTGAGACATGCTGATGAGGTTCCAATGCTTCAGAGGGCCACGTTCTTTTTCTGCGAGCAAAGATTATTCCTTGCAGCGTACTTGCTTGGCGATCACAACTATGATATTATGTTTCCTGGGAGTGTTAAAAAAGAATATTGTTTCAAAATACTTTCTTGAGATTGTTGAGAATATAAAACTCATATTGGCTACGTACGCACTATTTAAAAAAAAACTTATCAACAGAGAATCTGTTCCCCAGATCAGACAGTCAGGAAACCGTTCGATCGTCCGAAGATGTACCGTTCGCGTCACGGTTCGATAGGATTCGTGCGAAAATCGTATGATTCTAGTTGTGAGGGCCTTAGCTTTCCAGGGGCCCGGGCAGCAAAAGCACGTTCCATCCAAGCGTGTCATCGAAGAACGAATGGAATCCGAACATTCTAACCGTATTTTGTTTTCTTGCGTTTGCTGGTCATCAACGAACTGCTTCTGCTCCAATAGCAACACGCGTCCCTGAACAGGTACATTAGCCAAGAATTTCCAACAGTTAGACTCAACATACAAACTAGCGGGTCCAATGATACCGTTTAAGCCGTACTTCGGTCCGGCGCGGGATGTCTGTGCGATCAACTGTGGTGCGCTGCGTATGTTGCTTGTGGTAGATAACTGGATCCTGTGCGTTTCAGATGGCGATCGCTAGTACTCGCTGGTTGATCCAATTCGGTGATGAGGATGTTCTGTAATTTGCTGCGTTACACACACACACACACACAAGCACATACGTCGTCCATTTTAGTCCACTGGTTTGCGGTTCTAACGGGTTCGTCTAGCGAAAATCACGTGCTCTGATGAACACGTGGATCTTTGGTAGTGAGGTTCGCATAAAAGCTCTACAAATAGGGAAATAAAAACAAGAGAAGGAGAGTGAGAGAGATAAAAAAATAGAGAAAGATATTCATAACATGAGAACAAAACGTTCCGTCGAGTAGTATCGAATCATTGGTCCAGTTCTAGATGTCCGTCCATGGTGTCTTGGACTGCACTATCGGCTACTCTCTATTCTCACATACGCACCGGTGCGACGGTGGGACCGTGTTCTACCATGTAACGAACGCCACGGGGCACAGCAACTCTCACCGGGGACGGTCTGTGATGTGGTTTGCCCAAGCTTTACGAGAGTAGGTCAAACGGACAGGCGAACCTAGCAGCATGTGCCTGTTCCAGGAAGCCTGTTCTAAAATAACGGATTCTCGCGTCATCGTTAGCTCTCAGTGCTGCCTGCGAACATTGCTGCTGCGTGTATGGAAAATACCACCTACCGGAGATGGACGTGTCTGGCAGAGACCGGGAATTAATGGAAATGGAATATAAAAACTTCCTTCATTCTTCAACGATCGAGCTTTGCTTCCCTCGAGATGATATGCAGCGCGGAGATAATCGGTTCCACGGCAATAGTAATGGAAGTTGCGGAAGATGCGTAGGCGAGTGAGTACGACAATGGGACAAATGTAAAAGAGGTCCATTTGAAGGGTTGGGTCATCCCAGAAATAGAAGGGGGGAGGGGGGAGATTTTGTTGGATGGATGTCTTTGAGGATTTTCGTGCGACACATGGCGCTTAAACAATACATCTTTTTAAGTAAAAAGTGGAGATGGAATGTGAAGCTTTCTATACGATTCTTTTTTATTTATTCAGCTCTCTGGAGAGAGCGAGTATGTTAATAGCAGCTCTGAACACATTTGTGCATTTGTTAGTAATTTCTTCAACGGTCTTATTATTTGGTTTGAATTAAATGCTACTTCCATTCTTCCAAATCAAACTGTGTTGCGTGGTGGATTTTGAGCCAGATTTATCTTACTTTTATGTAACACTTCCACAAATTAAGGCACACGCCGAAGAAAATAAAACGAAAATTGGAAGATGTACTCGATTTTTCGTTCCTCGGTATTTTTCCCTTCCAATAAAGCCTCTCGATTGTTATTGGAACGGATATCGAAACACACACAAACTCAGTGTTCAGTGCATGCCCTAAACGAAACAGAGATACGCAACCTAGTTTTTAAGAAGCGCGTAGATTACGCCTCAAGAGCCACTTATTTCTGAGCTGCAAGATTACTTCCGGTGGTAAAACAATCATAACACTAAAGATTATTAATTCGTGGCATCAGATGAAATGAACAAATTATACTGCAGATGTTTTATTTTTTTCTTAGCGGTTCGATCATCAAGAAAGTGAGGGCACATCGCGCCCTGCTGTTTGTATAAGGGCCTGCCCCGACTGTGACATACGTGCACATCTCTAACGATAGCGCACTCCACGTGCAGGAACATACTAACGGTTCGTGGAAATCAGAGGCCATGGTTACACGAAATCGAATAATTGTTTCTTCAAAAACAAAAGACACAGGAGCCAATCGGTTGGCTTTGGTGAACACGCATGCTAATTGACGATTCAGGTACGTACGACTGCCGGTACGCTGTCGGTTTGCTTATCGGCCTTAAACAATCTGCTGAGCACATCTGCCGGGCTCTGGTTCTATACAGCTTCGAAGTTCTATTTATGTTGGCGCGTATCGTCCACGATAATGGACCCCCGTCGGTCCACGCTTCCGACCGATAGCGCAACGAGCGTTGAGGACCCGCACGCACACAGCATTAAAAGTCCCGAACGATGGTAGTAGATTGCGAACCGACTGAACCGATGATTGACCAGATGGTTGTTGTTCCCATTTTTGCACCGATAGTTCCGGCTGCGATGTTTTGCCTTTCTTATGATATCATTTATCTTTTCACACCATCACATATGCTCTGCAGCCCGGATGAAAGCCGTACGTCCTGCCTTAAGCGAAGTACTTGGGAGAGAATTGCACAGTGCGTTAATCGAATGGCTTTTTATAAATTGGAGTTTTTGAAGTTGGGGGAAGAAACTGTCGAAAGCCATAATATAGAGTACCATTTCCTGGTTGATGCGCTTCTGAGTGTTTACCTTTATGAAACTAGGCGGTGTGAGGGTCGGCGATCCTCCACCATCAGCATCATAATGACCAACATCATCGTGTGATCGTGATGCGCCAGGAGTGGATGTAGATTATTTGCTGACCGTGCTTGATTCTGCCAATAATAACAACTGCAATCAGTGTCGATACGATTTGTTTTCGATTTTCGCATCTTCAAACTCATCGCGCTCCATCACTGAAGATAATCATGCATTTTGTGCGGCAAACTCATGCTACAATGAGTGGAAAGTTTGCCTTCGAGTGCACTACAGTATACTCATGGCGAACCTTACTGGCTGTAGATTGGACCACGCGATCTGCAGTTGAAGAGGTTAAGCTTTGACTTTTCAGCACGAAATTCCCTTGCCTGTTTCGGTTGTTATGCTTTCGGCGAGTGTTAAATAATTTTAATGTGATAATAAACTTAGCTAGACTCTTTCGTGGTTTGGAGCAAAGATTCTTTTTTAAAACAATTCTTTAACTCACTTTTTACCACGCTCAACTCAGTCAGACCTAGCAGCACAAAGCTGAGGTACGTTTGTTTGTGTCGCTTATGGTAGACCTTGAAGATGTGCCAAAATTTTGGCGGCTGTCCAGTTTCAAACTAAGACGCCGAGTCTTTATGTTTACTTTACAAGCGGCAAGCAACCACACAGCCACAGGCCCTGCTCAAGGTGTGCAAACATCGGATTTTTCATAAAAGTTTTGCAAATTTTTTCCCCCAAAAGTTAAAAACTCTCACACGAAACTTTGGCTATTGCCCTTGCGCACAGGAGTTTTTTTTTGTATGTTGAAATTGTAGGGACAACTTACTTGCTTTCCGTGTGAAAATGTGTCCGAGTTTCTTTGTTTCTGTACAATTAAAAAATTGTAAAATAGTTGAATGAAATGCATCATTTTCTCAAAATAGGTAAGAGCGGATTAGTTTTAGCGAGTGTTTAAATAGAAGACGCTTGTAAACACGCAAGACATTCACGTTGACTTGTAAACGTCAAAATAGTGCAAACACTACACAGAATTAATCCTCTACTAATCGCGTCCAGTACGCGTGTTCTATGTGTGTGTGTGTCGGCAATCGCGACATCCTCCCGTTAGGCGGTTAGATTGTGGGAGGCAAACGAGACAATCCGCGATGTTCTCGCTCATCGACGTGACGCACCGCGCAGTCCGATCACGAAATGCCAAAACGTGCTTGGTCTAGAACGAGACAAAAAATAAGCCAATCGGTTTTCTACTTTCTGACCAACTTCCGAAGCCCCATCCCCCTCCCGTTCTGCCACATTTCTCACTGAAGCTTCGGAATGGAGAAAGCTCAAGTTCATTCTTCAGCAGAGTATGCGGGCCACCATCGCGTCTTGTTTTCATTCTCGCCAAGATCGCGCACGATTGCCGCCTTCTCTCACTCTCTCAATGGCGCGCGCGACCGCGATGCTGAAATGATGCGTGAGAACTCTGCCGACTCTCGCAAGACGAGCGCAAGCCTCCCTGAGCGAGACCCGCTTACGCACCGGACCGGTTAAGAACCGTTAGCTTTTACGCTTAACCTACTTTTGCATGTTCTGTTTTGTTCTCTTCATTCTTCATTCTCGTCCACGGCGTGCCGGGTGGAAGCCGCGCTCTTTTTTTCTGTTCTGTTGTTAGCTGTCTTCTTTCGTTCCTTCTGTTATTAACGGTGCTATCTTCGGCGTTCTACCTCCCGGGCCACTCCACGCGGCCCAGTGCTGCTGTAACTGTTGCTCCCTTTTAGGGAAAACCTTGACTTTGCTTCGGCGCGCCAAGTGCGGCAATTCGACGGGTACGGTTTGAGTTCGCCGTATCGCTAGGCCAGGTAACGGAGTTCTCGTTATACAGAAGAAGGGCACGAAAGCTTGTCGAGCGCGTTTGAGCCGCCCGTAATGGTGGAGTCTGCTGAAGAAAGAGCTTAGAACATACACGCACAACCATGGAGCCATGCCTACCAGATCTGGGCGGAATGACGTTCCACATGTGCGCGTAGAATTAAAGCTTTGGATCGCGCGTGTGTGTAAGTGTATGTTTCCCAATTTGTTTCCTCCGCGCATCGCCTCAGCTGATCGCAACTTCGCGTTGGTTAGGGAAGTTTCTTCATCATTTCGTTTCTGCAGACGAATTGCTCTTCGTTGACCCATATCGTGGAAAACGGTACAGGAAATGCTCTTCTGCCAGACCTGCTCCTGCGAATATCTTCTTTGACCGAGAATGGTGATCCAGGCAGAGTGTAAAGTAACTAACTAAAAATAAACTTGAAACTTCTTCCCAAAATCAACAACTCAATCTCCACAATATTCAGCAGCAGTAATAATAGCATGTTTTAGCAGCCAATAGGAGCGCTATAAATCATATCCAACAAAGACACAGACACATCCCTTGTGTCCACGTAAAACAAACGGCATGGTTTGTCACTCTTGGCTGTTTTTTTTGCCGACGTTGGCGCATCGATGTGACATTTATGATATGCACGTCGCAAACATCGAGCCCGCAACCTAAGCTAATCAAATTGTGACGGGTGGATGGGTGCGACGACGTAAGGTGTATGGGTTTCTTTGTCCCCGCGTGGCACTTTCTCCACACGCCTGGGCGAAACCGTCATGCAAACAGCGGACATCGGTATCGATTGATTAGAAAGTGTTAAAGAGTGTAGTTTCACTTTCCGCCACCTATCCACAGCAAGCGGCAGCCAGGTGACAGCATACTTTGGTGATCGATACGTCGCAAAGGTTCCTGCGTTACTGTCGCGGTGGACAGCCACGTTGGTTAGAAGTATCTGTGTGCCCGCTCTGAAGCGGCGAGAAGATGAAGCTGCCGTTTTGCTGTACTAACTATGGCCGTGAAACTTTCGAAAATGGTTCAAGTGTTTTATCTGTTTTCAAGTTTTTGTAGCTTTCTTTTGTCTTTACTCCCCTATTCTCTGACTATATCTTCCCGTGTTTTTGTTTCATGCTTTCTTGGATCTCTAATGGGCTTTTCCCTTCGCCGCTTCGAAAACCGCTCGGATGGGTGAAAAATTAAGCTACTCCGCAGCCCCAGAATCGTTAATCATGTATTTTATGCACAGCCTCTCAGTCTCAACATCGCGCCACTCAAACGGTGTGTTCTTATTTTCAAATCAGACCCGATGCGTTTATTAACTGATGTGAAATATACGGCACGAAAATGCAGAGCCACACACAAATGGACACCACTTTCACTCGCCTCCGAAAGATGCTGAGGCCGCAAAAGGTGCAGCCATTTGAGCCATTTGCGCTGATTGGCGGTGTTGCGGCGGGGTGAACCTGGTCACCAAGCTAAAGCAGCTACGGAAAGATGATTAGACCTGCGGACCCTAACTGGGGTTGAACTGGTGCTTTAGGTTTGATTCTACGATGCGTAGCACTCACTGGACGGACTCCTTCTCATTATCTTGCGCGAGCTTACATGGTATACTTGTTTCGTTAGCTCCGCTTTTGCGCGCGTCGTTGATCACCAAAATTTCTAGCATACCGCCATGCTTTGGTTTGTTGATACATTTTCATGAGGTTTCCGTTTCGATTGGAAGATTTTGGTAGCCGGAGTTTTGGCCGGTTCGCTGATTGCGAGTTGTGTTGATAGCCCCCGTGGTGACCGAGTGCGGGATCGTGTGTTGGTGTGTATCCGCGAAGGAATACAGCTCGCCCCGCTATAGCGCTAATAACAAGCACAATATGTCAAAAAGATGGTCGCCCAGGCAGCCATTGTGGTGCTATAGAGCAACTGCTGATGCACCTCACGGAGCTTGCCCATTTGGGTGATGAATCAGGGTGATAAAGCATGTGCGCGAGAGCAGGAAACCCAGCGCGTTGGGTAATGGCTTGGTGTGGATATATTGGCGGATACTGTACCGCTGCCAAACATGTTGTTCACGCTTATTAAGCGTAACAAACCAACCACCCGCCGGTCAGCGTAAAGTGTGTCAGATTTTTAACGTTTCTTAACGATACAGTCAAAAAGAAACAGCTGCTCGCAGTTCTCAGCCTCTGCAAAGCCAAGGATTTATACATTAGGGAGGGCCTCTAATGCTCTAATATGAGCACACGTAGAATGTAACATATGCGTCGATAAAGCTGGATGAAGGTTTGGAAACGATCGCCACCTTAAATTAGGGCAACTGAAATTAGGGAGAAGTAAACCACATAAAGAAGGCATCCTAACGATAGGATGAACTTTTCTCACAGCTTACAGCTCACAATACTCACTACAGCTCACTCAGCTACAATACTGTAAGCAAATCATCTTTCCGAGGTTCATCTTTTTGTTGGTAAATTCCCCCGCCTCATAACATGGGATCACGACCTCCCTCTGGAAGATAGAGGTTGCCTGAAGAGCCGGTTATTGAAGCTCACTACCTACACGGTACAAGGGCGATCCCAAAAAAAAACTCAACAACCGGACCCTGTAATCGACCCATTTCTCGACCAGATTGTTGCCTAGTTTCGAAAACGCACCGTTTCTATTCCCCCCAGCTTCCATTCGGGTATGCTCCAGTATGATCCAAGGTGATGGGTTGCTTCGAAAGTTCTCAGCATAGCTTATTCTTTTGCGGTCTGCACATGACCCAATTTCCCGCAACGTATAAACATCGACCCAAGCCCACCGATAGACGAGTATTGGTGGAGGTCCCATGAGATGCTAAGGGCATGGAATTAGGGTTTTTTGTGTGCCTTTATAAATACTTTTTTTGGTGTTGTTTCTATGTAAAGTCAAAGCGATCGGTTAGGTTCTCTTGAATTCCAGCATCCAGAAGCATATAAAAGCCGAAATGAAAGGGATGGAGCTGTTTTTATTGTCTTGGTTTCCCGTGTCGTTTTGAGAGATTGATGAGAACGACCTATCTTGTGGAATACGAACAGCGTAGAAAAGAGAGAGATGCAATGGGAAAGATCATATAGAACAACCGACAACATTCCTGCGGGCTGGCAGCTGTTAAGTAGGTCGAACAGGCTAGTTCTCTGGATACGAGCATACAAGTAAAGTCTAACACCAGTACCGACTGGCTGCATCAACATGATCAAGCTTCGAGTGGCAAGTGGCAGCCAATGGGTTTTTGGCTAGTATGCCCAACCACCACAATTCCGTTAGAGCCTAGGTTCGAGAACAAGAAGAACCCATGGTACAAGGTACATCTTCTCGAAACGTTGCCCAACGAATCCGAACCATCATCCACCACGGTGGAAGAACCGGGAATGAATTCTTGCCTAGTTCTCATTTCTCTTCGCGTATGCTTCGTCTGCTTGGTTGGGTCCGTTGCTTTCGCCACGGGGCCGGAACAAATCGGGAACTGGGTCACTGGTAGTAATCTTCTGCCGTGCACCGTTGTACCGTGTGCCGTTGCTTGACCGACTGTGCTCTTGCGGTCGAGTGATTTGGCATTAGCTCGGGGTGTGGTAGTCAGCCGGCGTTGGGAATAAAGAATGGGATCACCGTGGTAAGGAGGATGAGAATGGTTATTGTGGCGATTTTGGGGCCATTTCCTGAACAGCAGATAAATAGTGTTAAAGGTCACCGATTAGATATATATGATGGGAAGATGGGCGAACCGTGTGTTTCTGTTTTCGAGTGAGAGTTAAATTTTGCTAAAGTTTTTTTGCGATCATATACTTCTATCGTTTTGTGTTTCTCACTCTCTCTCGTTCTCTTTTTTTCTGCAGGCGATCAAAATGTCCGAAGAACCGAAGCGCCGCGAGTGGCCATTCTTCAACCTCATGGATGTATACTTCAGCGATCAGGTGAACGATCCGACGCTGCGTCTCTTCTCATCGACTAAGCGGTTCGACTCAGACACACTGGACGATGCACAGTTCGATGACGAGATCATGAACTCGACGGCTGCGGCCGCCATCGCCGCCGCTGCAGCAGCCTCGGCTGCCGCCGCCAACGCCGCTAGTCAACACAAGATCAAGAACGAGCTGATTGCTAGCCACGGTCACAGTGGTGGCAGCATGCTTGACATATCCGACATAATCGGCGATGAGCACGGCGAATCGAAGTTCGATCAGTTCAAGCGGGAAATCGTGCTCAGTCAAATCCAGGAGATTACACGCGCAGGCAGCGGTGGTGGTGGAGGAGGTGGCGGAGGAGGCCGCAAGGAGAAGAACAATAATAATAAGGATCACCACAACAACAACAATAACAACAACAATAATAATAACAATAACAACAGCGCGGGCAACAACAACAATAATAATAGTAGCAACAACAACAGCAACAATAACAACAATGCCAGCAACAACAACAGTAGCAGCAACAACAGCAACCACTCCACTTCCAACAGCGGAAGCAATCCCAACGGAGCGGGCCTCAACGGAACCGGCGTGGGTAGCAATGCGACGCTCGAGAACAAGCATAAGCTGATGGAGTCGCTAAATCTAAGCCCGGGTGGAAGTCACCTGACGACGAGCGGTGTCAGCTCGCTCAGTACGACCAGCAGCAGCAGCTCGGCACGGGATGAAGCGAGTAGTCTGAACAGCAGCCCAACGAGCCACATGAGCAACGGACCATCGAACGGTCCTTGTGGTCCAGAGATGCGCAAAATGTCCAACGGACCGACGGCTGACTTTAGTGCGCTGCTGGCGGCGGCCAACAGCCACACGAACGGTACCCTGCATAGCAACAGTAGCGCACTCAGCAGCACCGATCGTGACACGGACTACGATGACTATGCCGAGCGTTCCAGTCTGTACGACGGTGGCAATAATCATCTGAAAAGCCTGAACCAGAAGCTACTCCATCAGATGAACGAGCATCACAATATCGATCAGGTAAGTCCTAATGCATCTTTGATGTTTGGAGAGGTGACCTTTGAAGGATACTCCGACACAGGACAATCAGACACGACGCACCATTAGCTAATATCGCTGCCTCACTAACGACACGTGTGCTCGCACGCTCACATCAACACGCATCAAAGTTGATTATGAGTATTATTGTACACGCTTGCATAAGCACGAAGGAAAGGAGAAGGATTTTTTGCCAAACGACTTTCCAAAAACGTTGCCGCCGTAGAACGCACGACAGATCGCTGCATGGGGTGTTTGAGGCTTGGATAACCACCCCGAGACGATCGGTGGCAAATACTACAATCAACAGCTCTCGACAGCCGAAAAATGTTTGGCAGTCAGTGGGGTACGATTCGTCGAATGGTATATTCTGTGGCCGCGATTGCGCCATTTGCGATGCTTCGTCCGGTAAACCTTGAGAATGCCAAAAGCGTGCAGAATATCGCTACAGGTTCAGATGTATGAGTGTGTGTATCCCAACCTGCGTGTTGGTTTAGATGGGATTGATAGTGTTTGAACTTTTGCTACGGGGAGCGCACCAGTCTTGCTGGGCGTATTGATTATGGTTGTGGTTCTCCCCGCAAATCGCACCTCTTATGTCATTCGGATTTCGAGCCAGTATGTTGACGTACAGAGCTCGAAATGTACAATCGATTTCGGGAGGGGTCCCTTGATTCGCGGACTAATGATTGTCTACGTGACGTGACAGTCTATTGTTCCGTGCGAGTAGGATAGCAGGTGAAACGGTGAAGAGTTTCGAAATGGGGGCTAGTGTTTCTTGATGTGGCGTGGCTTAAACTGGGACTCTCGCAGGAAGATAGAGGCCCTCGTTTTGGTCTTTGTTTGACTTTAACAAGTTTGTTAACCAACGGCCTGTTATCACTCGCCTTGCAACGATAAGCGACGCATTCGTCTACTGTACACCGAAAAAGGAAGTTACTATTGGTAGGAAGTTTTAAATTGAAAGTGAAAAGAAAATCAAATTTACTTGTCTCCCAAAACAATCGAAGACATGGTCATTTGCATAATAAACCAATAACGTTCGGATGCATCGTACGATCGGGAATGGCTTTGGAATGGCAAGACGGGGAAGCGATGGAAATAGCTTATTAATAGCTTGCGAGAAAGAAAACAGAAATCGCGTTTTTAGCGCTTAGGCCTCGCCCAATACCCAACCAATATCCGACCGCGCGGCGTACGGCCGTTCGGTCGTTCTGAGCCTGGGCGATAGCGCTTTCGCTTTCACCTGCCGTACGTGACACACTTCTTAAGTGGTTACTCAAGCAAAAGTCGTCAAACAAATTCCACCACCCACCGCCTCTTTTACTCACCACATTCTCCCTTCTCCCCCTCTCCAACATCCCTCCACTCACCAACGAAACCGATTATGCTGCAGGTGACAAATGCTACGGAATCGAAAAGCGAGTTGGACGGACACCAATCTTCAACCCATCATACCCCAGCAAAGCAACAAAACGCATTGCTTTCTTTCGCACACGATTTTGAAAAGAATAACAACATCATCTTCCCCAGAAACATTGTTATGCGGTGGGGAGCAAAAGCTGACCACTCCGTGGCTGCCTTGCGATACCTTTGCGCACCGAACCATTCGGAAGGTTCAAAGTCCGCTCGGTTGTTTGTTGATAATACAGCAGAATGGAAGCAGCCGAACATGGGTAGACGCTGAGCCGACGGACAGGGTGGGATGGAAGGCGGTAAGGTCGGGAGGATGGGTGGTGAAGAGAACGTTATGCAACCAACGTCCTTCTAATGCGAGATTTGATTTGGAGTTACCCCACGGTATCTGGCAAAACAAACACTAACACAGGCTTACGTCTGTGGCCAAGACACAATGCACGGAAAAATACAACAACAGAAAAGAGCCCCAAAAAACTACACACATTGTCAGGCGCTCCATCGCACCCTGTCACAACCCCCACCGGCCATGCTAACATGGCAGCAACTAAACTAAAGATCCGTCTCCATCCTGTCCGTTACGCGCGCGCGTCTATCGCGATGTTGATGTGTGAGTGCACCATTGATCTTTATTTTGATCTAACACTCACCGACCAAAGTCGTCCCCTCCGCACCGTAACCGGTACTGCTGGAAATCGATCGGTGACCCATAAGGGGTGTGTATAACACTATCCGGCTGGGCGAGAAGGGTGACGATCGCGCGCGGGGGTTTCGGGGTTTATTTTTCGGCAACTTTCACTTTTTTGCCGCTTCTTCTTCTAACCCGCCCCGCCCGGTGGGTGATGGGCGCACGACGGGAATCGCCGACAGCGCCATGCGTCCGTGCGTGGCGAAGATCGCAAGTAAACCTATTGTTTATATAATTAGAAGTCTAGTCGGGTTTCTCGTACAGCGACGGGCCGTAGGTTGACAGCAGGTTTTGGTGAAGATCGGTGGGTTCGCTTTTAATCCTCCCTTGGGTCCTAGGGCGAAATAAGGATTTGCACCGAAGATGTTATTTAAGTCGAGTTTTTGCATTTTAAATTAGAATCGATTTCACTTTCGGTGGCGGTTGTGGCGTCGGCGTCGTCGACGAACTGGTTTGTGTGTGTTCTGTGTATTTTAATGCACGCAGTTTCCTAAGGTTCCAGCGAGCTGCTGCACATATTTCGGCGAAGCGCCAAGGGTTTCGACTTAATGCGGCCATTGAACCTACGAAAATGAATCCAAATATGTTGTGGTGGAAGCGGTTACGGTTACGACACTTTCCCGTCCATTTCGTCGCACCCTAGAGCCTGGTGGTCTTTGCTGGGCCTGGGAGAAATGTTACTAAAACAAGGAAAAGAAGTAGCTACAGCGGGTGGGTTTGGAGGGGTGCTCGGCGGTTCGAGGGACGGATAAAGAAGTGCACTACCAGCCAGCACTCGATCCGCAGATTGCAGATTGTTGTTGCGCGTTTACTACCTGGCTATGGCCAGGGTGGTTATGTTTTTGTTTTTGCTTCTATCCGATTTTTTGGATGACGTGATCCATGCAGCTAGTCTCTCGAATGTTAAAGAAAAGAAGGAAAGAGATTGAGAGAGGGATTTTTTTATGAATTGTTTTTATTTTTTCATTTTTTTGGCGCGCATGTGTTGATGCTTCAGTCATGAGTGTTGGGGCGCCTCCACTGGAGGTCGCTAGAAAAGCCGTAACGCACTCTTCGAACAACGGCAGGCAACGTTCGGCTGGCGTGATTCCGTCTCGAGCGAGCGAATGTGAAGTCATCTCATCCGTCACGGTGTCGACGAACTTTGGTATCGACACATTCCGGTCAGAAAAATTCGGTACTTACCTGTCCTGGGCCTTCCACCTGTCCGCCAGCTGTTAGCCAGCTTGGTTTTCGATTGAGCTGAGGTTGCTCCAGCGTAAAATACCTTCTGTGAGGTGATTGCGAAAAAGCGGTGGGTACCGTTTTGTCTAGTATAGATGTATGTGTGTGTGTTTGAGTTCTTTTCGGTCATATTGGAACCTTAGGTCGGTCGATCAATGCATTCGAATTCGTTCGTGTAGATACTGCGCAGTATCTTGAAGTTGATGGAGGATCAACTCGCTCGCACCAGTGCGGTCTCACTTTCGCTAGATGGTGAAAATATTCACACCTTTGTCAGAGAAGAAGTACCTTTGGTAGGGAGCTGTAAGACAGAAAAATAATACTCCAACAACAGTACCCTTACAGATCTAACACTAAGATCTGTTCGTGGAAGTTAAAGTTTAAGAGGATTGTTCCAGCCCGAAGGCGATTCCGATCCGGGGAGGTTTATTTCTTTTCCGGTTCTATTTCGTCGCATTTTGGCCGCCGCACGGGTTGACAACTTTCACTTTCGACCTGAAAACGCGAACACCGATTCCG
The DNA here is from genome assembly GCF_013141755.1 of Anopheles stephensi. Lineage (NCBI taxonomy): Eukaryota > Metazoa > Arthropoda > Insecta > Diptera > Culicidae > Anopheles > Anopheles stephensi. Next base: position 43,420,580 of record NC_050202.1, read on the forward strand.
GGACACATGGCACGTAGCTTCGGTAGGTTTGGATGTGGCGTGAAGGAGGGAGACAGGGTGAAAGAGCGAGAGGCCAGAGGAAGGAAGAGAGCGGGGTTGTGCGTCTTTCGAACGGAATGCAAACATGATCGGATGTAAGGAATGGATGTCTTGTTGCGGTCGTTGTTTTCTTCCCTCTTGGGTTCCGTTGACTAATGTATGTAGATATTGATTTTGGCCTGTTGCATGCTCGGTCAGTCAACGGACAACGCCGCACCTGTCGGGTCTAGCAGCTCGAGAAACGGTTGGACGAAGAAGAAACAACGCACTCTGCGTACGCAATCGCAGTGATCGTTTTGATGGAGTAGTGATGGTTTTAGAAGCCATTATTGGAGCCCTACCTGCGATCGCTTAACGAGGCGCTGCTGATGCATCACGCAATAAGTGCGTCTGGTTACGAAAGGATCACGTTCGAGATCAGTGCATAGTGTGTTGAAGGAGTCGCTTTCATATTTTCGAATGCCTCACAGTCTATTATTCTGGAATTATAATATACTATTCTGAGGCATAACCTATCATCCAAAACTTAAATAGAGAAGCATCTTTTTGAAGTATTATTTTTCTCTTACGTTCGTGTTTGTGTTTGTGTATTTATGCACGCGTAATAGTCATCGCTCGATCGCACACATCTCGCGCTCGCCGCAAACGATCTGATGAAACCAAGAAGCAAACACCAAACGACGCTCTTATGTATTGTGCAACAAATAAATAAATTAAGATTTTTTGGACTTTTGCTTTCTTTTCGGGAGCCCCCCCTCGCGAGTGGCTCTACAGACAAAGCAAAGAAGGTAGACGAAGACGGCAAACCCAAAAAGAAAAGGAGAGACGACCACGAGCGGAGTAGCACATTCGTGGGGCTTTCATCTCATCATCCCTCCACGCAAGTCCACGCGAGGTCATTTGCAGTAGGGAGGATTTTCGGCGCTTTTGTAACCGGTTGTGTGTGTGTTGTGCCATTTCGAATAGAGCTTTGTACCTGGTACCTCTTTCCCTGTGCCATTTTCATTCAGAAACCCCACGTACAACCCGGAGCCAACGGATTGGGTTTGGTGCTCGTAGACAAATGCAGGCACCAGCTTTTGCGTTTACTATTTTTCGTCGCTCGTCGCTACCGGCCGTGCCGTAGGAGTGGAGATTCATCCGTGAGAGTTAATTTTGGAAGAACAAGTTTCAGCGTTTAAGTTGAGCGGCTGTTTTTTTTTGTGTACGCCGAAAATAAATGGATACGTTTATTTTTGGGTAATCGAAAATCTTTTTTGCACGCCGCTCGCGTTCCTATGTCTGAACTGGAGAGGTTGGATTGGATTGGTTGTGCAGAGTGTCAAGAAGGAATCGAATAAAGAGAGGAATTTGGAATTAATACATAGATTTAAATCTTATTTAAATAAAATAAATTATGAAGCATTAAACAGCTGTCGATCTATCGTATTAGTAGAGATAACACTAGTCAAAGAAATCGGAATTCGCAAACCGTAGCCTCTTGAAGTTGAAGTGTGATAGTAAAAGAAGAAGCCGCTTTCAACAGCTGTCGACAATGCTGATTTATTCAATATATTTGTATTTTACCAGTACCCAGATAATGAATACTTAAAGATGAACGTATTTCTCCCTTTACAGTACCTGTTATCATGGCGCGGATTCCACGGCAACATGTGCAAAGGCTTCCACAGTCTACAGCGGGACGGGCAGATGGTGGACGTGACGATTGCGGCCGGTGGCAAGATTTTCAAAGCCCACAAGCTCGTCCTGTCCGTGTGCAGTCCGTACTTCCAGAAAATCTTCCTCGAACACCCATCGCAGCATCCGATTCTGTTTATGACCGATGTCAACAGCCATCATATGGCCGGACTGCTCGATTTCATGTACAGTGGTCAGGTACGATACTCTGCGCTCTATGGAAAATTGCATAAATATCCATTCATCTGTTTCATTTCTTGCTTCACAGGTCAACGTCAAGTACGAGGACTTGCCCAACTTTCTGAAGGTAGCAGAAGCGCTACAGGTTAAGGGGCTGCATGGCGAGGTAGGTTCGTTGCCCGCACGTTCGCGCTGGCGTTGAAGTCGTTTGTTTTGGGAACGGAGTGGCATAGCATATCGGTGTGTGTGTGTGTGTGTGTGTATGTGTGTGTGGGAGGAAGGGAGGGGGTTCTTTTCGTTCGGGACGTTTCCGTTTGACGTTTGTGGCGCAGTCGGCGGCGATTAGCTTTCTCTTCCTATTTTTGGGGATGCGAACGCTACGAACTCATCGAACCGTTTTCGGTATACACGAGCTGGGAATGAAAATGAGAGTGTTTTTTGCTTGGTAGTCAGATTGCAACACGGCGAAATCAGATTACGAACCGATGATACCGATTTTGGAACTACAACGCACAATCCACTGCCATGCATTCGTTTTTAAAGATGCTACTCAATGATTATGCTGATTTTTCACACCATTCTTTATGATATTTTCTCCGCTCTTAAGAAAGAGAAAGTTCCTCGTGTTAACGTTTTAAATAAAGTAGAGTTATTTTATACTGTTGGGCTAGATATAATTATTTCCTCTTTTTTGTGTTTCTCCTACCATTGAAACGGTACCTCTCTCGCGCAGAGCACCAACGACTCTGAGGAGCGAGATTATCAGCAGCAGCAGCATCAACACGCGCTGCGGTTGCAGGAACAGCAGCGACTATACCACCAGCAACAGCAACATCAACAGCAGCAACAACAGCTCCATCAGCAGCAACAACATCAGCAGCAGCAGCAGCAGAAACTAGCACACCAGCGTCAACAGTTGCTACAGGTTGCCCAACAGCAGGCTCACGCACAAGCCCAGCAGCAGCACCAGCAGCAGCAACAGCAGCAACAGCAGCAGCAGCAACAGCAAGCAGCAGCCGCTGCCGCTCAACAGCAAGCGGCCGCCGTTGCAGCCGCCGTAGCACATCAGCAGCAACAGTTCCAGCATCATCGCAACAACTTCAAGGAGCTGATGAAAGCGAAGCATGCGGCTGCTGCTGTCGTGCTCAACGAGGACTATCTCAACAACAACGCCGTCAATGCGAACAACAACAACAACAGCAGCAACAACGGAAACCTCAGCAGCAATGGCAACGCGAACGGACCCCTGTCACCTTACGCCAGCAAGAAGATGCTCGACACGCAGAAGTACCAGAAGTACTACTCGAAGCGAAAGCTCGTGCAGCAGTACGAGCAGGAGATGCGAGCCGAGAAGCGTAAGCTGGGCATCGAGGACGTGATACAGGCGGCAGCAGCAGCGAACGCACTCAACCTTCGCCTCAACAATGGCGGCAGTCCGATCGGATCTCCGACTGCGGTCGCAGCGGCAGCCGCCGCAGCAGCCGCTGCCTCCGCCTTGAACCCTCCTGGAACACCGACGAACGGTGGCACCAGTACGGACGACGAACAGCAGCAGCAACCACAGCAGCATGGCCAGCAGACACCGGTGTTGTTGCAGAACATCAAATCCGAACCACAGTACGACGACGAGGACGAAGGCATGGAGGTGGACCAGGACAACAACAACTCGCTGAACGCTGCCAACGCCAACACTGCGCCGCACAAGAACAACAACAACAACAACAACAACGAGGACGATTACTACGGACAGCATGACCAGGGCGTGATAACGACGGGCAATGGCAAAACGATCAAACATTCCATTCTCGAGCCAAATATAGTATTAAAGCAGAGCGACGAATGTCTCACGACTAACAATCAAACGGGTAGCCTGAATCTGTGCAAGAACGTCAGCTAATTGGCGTTCCAGGTCGATCCAAGGATCCAAGCAGCATAGCGGGCGGTGGGTTGCGAGGTTGGTATCGCACGGCCGGCACACCGACAGGATTACAGGAACAGAGGGCGTATAGATGGGATGCATGACTGCGATGATGCGGTAGACTGTAGATAGCTAGTAAGAATGGGGAAATACGTAACGTGTAAGCTAACTTATTTATTGCTGTGTGGTATGTTTGTGTGCGCATGTAGCGTATCCGTGTGACTGTGTAATGTGTAATGTAGTGCTGAAGGCTTGCTTCATCTACGTTAAGCGGGATGATGATAAAGGCTAGGTTGGCTGGTGAAGCTTCGTGGCGCGATCCTTACCTGTTTATAGTTAAATTGATCGATCGCGTTGGAAGATTTAAAGAGAACAATGTAGCACGAAGGCGTTCCTTCGGTCGATCGGTCGAGTAATATTGTTGGCTAGTAATGCTAAACCGAACACAGGTCTCATGAACCGATTGTATCGATGACTCTGGTTGGATATTTAGTATTTTGAGTAGTTATGTTTGTATTATCGTTTTCTTTTATTATTTACCTTTTTTGAGTTGTTGTTTCGTTTCTTAGCAAGCCGGCTAACAAAACAGTCCTGGGACTAAGAAATTCTTGAAGTAGTAACGAAAGACGTAATTTTTTTTTTTGGTTTCGTTTTGGCTCTTAGACTTTCACGGATCCCTAGACCCGGAATGTTGGATCGAAATATTTTCTTCAGTTTTGTGTAATATCATTTAGCGTTGTGGGAACTTATTGTCTACATTATTGTACATGTATCGATCGTTTGCCGGATGTGGATTCTAATAATTCAGGGGTTTATTTATTATTATCTTACATGTGTTTTCTTTTTCGTTTGTTTGTTTTCGTTTTCCATTCATGCATCCGTGTGTGTGTGTGTGTGAGTGTGTTATAACTGCTAGCGCTATTGTTGTTGATTATTTCTTAAAGAACACATGCACAAGCATCGGCAGATGCGTGATTGAGGTAGTGCGTGATGCAAACGAAAGGCATTGCCACCTCGAACAGTGTGACCTAATTTATATGATGTTATCGAAATAAAACAAGCAACATTTAAAAATGTTTACATAAATATACACAAACACATACAGAACACACACATAAACTCATTATTAGTAATGTAAGCACTCAATATCATATAAGCGCATTATTTCCGGCATGCTGGAGTGAGCTTTGTGTCTAGCTGTTAAACTGATCCGTACGCATCAAATTGGTTCCAACCATACCCCAATGGATCAAAAACTCAAACACAACAAAAATGAAAACAAAATGCGAGCTCAGGTGTTCTTCAATTCTTGTTGTTTGCTGTTTTTATTAAACAAAACAAAAGAGAAAAGAGGGAAAGAATGAGAACAAAACGTCCAAACGCTCCAAGAAGTAAACGTGTTTGTATCGGAATAGTGAGCCTCCAGGATGGCCGTATATTTTGTAGAGAACCAGAGCAACAGAGATTAAGATGTACGGCAAGGATCGTAAGCAGGTCGGTCCTGCGTCGGATCGGATCGTTCTGTGCAATTGTGCAATCAACAGAAAACTTAGTGTAAAAGAACATAACGTTCAACCATCCAACGGCGCGGTTGGGATTTGATAGCAAGTAGTCGCAGGAACGAAAGATGTAAAAACTCATACACTTAAACGCAAATCTTTGCATATGCAGCTCCTCTCGATAACACTACGAAGGGAACCGATTTAGTTACTTGTGTTGTTTTTTTTTTTTTTGTTTCGGTTAATTCATCTGCATCATTCATCGCATTCACTTGTATATCCGGGTGTTAGTATTTATTTGTTACTTACGTCTGTTCGCGGAGCCCTTGCACAGACAGGGGCCCGCGAACATCTGTCACCTTTGTTTTTGCATGTAACGAACTAAACTATTGCTTCAAATACACGATTGTTGTTATACATAGTACACATGACCTACGGCTTACGTTTCATTTCTACCTAACGCACCATCCGGATTGTATCGTTTCGAAACGGAGATGGTGAGTGATGGCAAAAACTTTACCCCTTAATACTTAGCTAAACACTAAATGTGGCTCCAAATTGCTCCGCTCATTCTACAAAAAGGTGGCAGCTATCGCTTATTAAAATACGAATCCTACGAGAACTCTATAAGTGGCTAACTTCTTATTCAAACTACTATTGCAACCATGATTACGGCCCTCGTACTACATTACCTGATTTGTTGTGAAATACTAAATAAATAATGAAACATATACAGTACATACACTGAGTAAAAGGTTCGAGCATATGGCTTACTGAAACGATAAAGCTATCGAAAGCGACCATTCTGTGTGTCTATGTATGTGGTCCACTATGTGTGTGATGGAAAATGTGCTAGTGTGCATGATAATGTACGCTATTATCACGCTTACCGGGAGCAGTATTGTTTTCGTTGCAACATTCATGTAAAAGTTGCATACCAATACCGAACGCTTATCGTTGAATGTGTTGATCGCTGTACTTGGGATAATGTTTGGAACACTTACATTCTGCTGCTATACCAATATTCAGTACCAAAAGCTAAGCAAGGTCCGGAAAATGAGCTCACAATTTTCTCGTTAAAGATTTTCAAGGCGATTTGGAAAAAAAATGTTTGCATACATGGACTATAGAATTGACTGCGGCATACATTAAAACACATGAAAGAGTGAGTTTTTAAAACCGCCACTAGCCATCAATGTGTACTAGACGATCAGATGAATTCCACAAAATAGTTAGCCAAACGTACATCCGCAACACAGAGGTGTGTGTAACAAAAAAAAACTATTGTTCAGAGATTTTTTTTCTGTTATTTTTTATATTTGTAGTACAGATTATTACAAAGCAAATATATATACATATACATATATTCTACATTATGACTCAAAATGGCGTATGCTGGTGTTTTATTTCAGTTTCGGTTGCAGTTGCTTTAGCTTGTTAGATTAATGTTAGTTTACAAGCAGAGTGGGACTGTTTGAGAAAGTCAAATACTGGATATGGCTTGAAGGATGACATTTTAAGAAAATTGATGACATGAATGAGTGTTTAATTCGACGATATTTAAGGGATGAACACCGGGCTGAGGTAGGATTAACTAATTTGTTCGTAAACTTGAATGATCGAAAACTGAAATTCATGCTATGTATTATTACAGACAATTATTGATTATAATGTTTTTTTTCTGAAAATTCACATTTCATACTTTTCATACGGGATTCGACTAAGTGATTCGAAGTTCGACTAGGAAATAGATCTTTTATTGCAGGAAGTTTATAGTTTGTGCTGAATATTTAGAAGGACTAGCACGAAACTTAATATTTAGCCCGATTGGGCTGTTCCGATGACAATAACCTTGTGGCAGCCGGACCTTTTTTGTGTTCTGTAGTGTACCGCCATATACGAAAACTCAAACAGGCCGAAGGGTGTCGTTATGGCCGTTTAAGGGATGTCGTCAGGATGGATAGGAACTTGGTGAAACGCCTTCTGCAAGTCAACTTTAGAAAATATTGTTTTACCTTGCAAAATGGTCGTAAAATCCTGAAGGTACGGTAGAGGGTACCGATACAGAAGCTTTCCCCATTCCGGACATGACAGCCTCAACAATCGCCGAAGCCCTGACTTCGGGATGGATCTCCCGATTTGGCGTTCCCGCGTATATTACGTCCGACCAAGGGTGCCAATTCGAATCGACGCTGTTCGCCGAGTTATCCCGCCTGCTCGGATCTACTCGGAGAATGGCTACCAGTCATTCTTCTCGGATTGCGGACCGCCTACAAAGAGGACATCAAGGCGTCGCCAGCAGAAATGGTCTTCGGCACGACTCGGCGGATACCTTCGGAGTTTTGAAGCTGAATTTGTTGAGAATCTGCGAAAAGCTATGCGCAACATTCGAACCAAATAGACGGCCAGATATGGAAATAGCAGTATTCTATTCACCGCGACCTACACACGTGCAAAAACGTTTTTGTGCGTAACGATTCGGTTCGACCCTCGATATCACCACCCTACGAAGGACCATTTGCGGTGAGCAGCCGAACCGCCAAATAATTCTTGCTGAAGATGCGTGGCCGATCTGTCAACATATCGGTCGATCGTTTGAAGCCAGCATATACATTGGAAGAGCAGCAAGGCACAGCCGACCCGGTACCCGCAACCACAATTGATACGACAATTCCTCCGACTATAGTAACTCGTTCAGGACAAAGAGTTGTAATCCCTTCGAGGTACCACTAAAGGGAAATCTAGTCTAGGAGGGGAGTACTGTGGCAGCCGGACCTTTTTTGTGTTCTGTAGTGTACCGTGCCGTGTATTAGTATGCGTGTGTTTCAAAACTTCCAAATATTGTATTCACAACACACTACACCACACTTGCACCACACTCCACACCACACGCGCACTATTACAATTATAGTTTTAACATTAGTAAGAAGCAATAAATTAAGTCAGTCGATAACAGAACCTCTAACCGATCGGACCTTTACTTTTATTAGCTCCGCTGAAGTAAAGGAAAGAACGCGCTAAAACCTGCTAATATCTGATTGCTCGGTGTTTCAAAAGGCTGAATCTCTCTAATTTGAGTCTCTTTACTATATGTGCAAAAATATATTAGTCTCATTAGCCGAAACTATCGTTAAAAAAGAGCTACACGAGCTTCTCTTAAAAATATAGTGATAGTGTTCCTTAATATCGATATCGGATATCGATCATCGGTAGTAAGGTCTGACGACAGTCTATCGACTGTGTGTTGGATCAAATCTATGTAAATCATACGACACATTTATAAAAATAATGTCTTGAATGATCTACAATTGTGGTTTAAACGAAAGATTTTTTCTATTTTTTTGTATGTGCGTACCCTTCTTGGCGAGCCTTGTCTAATGTAACAACAGACAAAAAGATACAGAAATGAAAGATATTTTGGTTTTTAAAGAACTCATCTACCGATTCAGCAGAAACAATAGCTACCTTAATTCGTTCAACACTGGAACACCACCTGGCACAACCTAGACCTCTCCACAAAACTCCACTCTATCAAGCACAACACCGCACCCTGGGACGATCCCGATTCCAGCCACATCCAACGAGTCCTTTCCCGCCTTCGCATTGGTCACACCCGCCTGATACACTTTTACCTTCTCGACAGATCCAGTCCTTCACTTTGCATCTTCTGTGGCGTCGACATTACCGTCCGCCACATCCTTACCGATTGCTATGGTTACACTACACCTGGCACAACCTAGACCTCTCCACAAAACTCCGCTCTATCAAGCACAACACCGCACCCTGGGACGATCCCGATTCCAGCCACATCCAACGAGTCCTTTCCCACCTTCGCATTGGTCACACCCGCCTGATACACTTCTACCTTCTCGACAGATCCAGTCCTTCACTTTGCATCTTCTGTGGCGTCGACATTACCGTCCGCCACATCCTTACCGATTGCTATGGTTACACTACACATCGAACCTCCTGCCAACTAGATACCGACCTAGCCATCATACTATCTCCCAACAAACAAGAGCAGAACCGCCTCATCCGATTGTTACACAACAGCAACCTGTACCAAGAACAATAAATACATAGCGCAATAATTTTCATATTACACGAAGAATAATATTTTACCACAAATATGTAACAATGGACAGTAAAGAGGCGAATAAGGTCTCAAAGACCCAAAGCCTCTATAAATAAACGAAAAAAATAGCTACCTTAGTATCGTTTCAAATTGGCTTGAGCTGAAAAAGCTTGCCTTGAGCGAAAGGAGGCATATAATCTAAAGGGCTTTTCGTCATCATCATCTCCTTTTCAAAGTGCACAGCTTGGAGATGTATTTCTGGATGCAGTCTAAACAATTTGCTTCGCTATCACTCGGCCCGTAACTGAAGGTGCCACCGCCTTGTACCTCGAGGACTTACTCAAATATTTGCTGATGTATATTTAATTTCAGTTCGTACTAGTTCGTAGAAAAAGTGCACAAAAACACATGGATGGTAAACACAAACGTTTTCCTGAAGTGTAGGAAAACCATTAGCAAAATCTACCACAACAACAGTCATATCAAATATACCGAATTGAGTAAAACACCTGCAAATAAAAGCTACATCACTATAACATTCCTGTAACAGTTACACCCATAGCTTCTAGACAACACTTTCGAAGTTTTCCAATATGCAAATGTAATCACAAATTATTGGTGTCTTGAACGGATTGACTTAATTCACAATTTCAATAGTTTAGTGAAAAGCTTCTTTCGTGAAAAGGAAAAATCAATCGACCGAAAAGACAAGTCAAGCACTGGCCAAAAGGATATAAATTGTACTGACGTAATGGATATAATGTTTTGAGATTGAAGTTACTTAAAATTGCGGATACAACCTTTACAGTTCTTTGTTACACCACATTATACGTAATAAAATTATAAAAAGATGCAATAATAACATGACAAACAACAGTTAATCAGTGCTCATTGTTGCGTATGTTTGATTCAAGATTCATAAATTGGACGTCAAGCTAACACGTTCCGCCCCATCCGTCAGTCCCATTACAATAATCCATAAGTCGTCAAACAATACCTGTTGCGACTAATGATAGCATGTAACATTCATGACTGTAATTTTACTTTACACTGGGCAATGGGTTTTAAGTAAATTTCTCCGGCAAGTAACATGCGTGCGTGACAGGATAATGGGTTCATTTTGTCACCGATAACCATCACCTAACCGGGCACTACTGTGTAACGGTCGGCGAATCCTATTTCTCTTGTGTTTTGACTTTAAAAGGATTCGTGTATAAAAATCAACGCATGGTGCAGTTTCGGTTCAGTGCTTTTTTGAACATTTTCCTGTCCAATAAGCGTTCTGATGATGATGCGTTTGGACGTGGTGTTAATAGCTATGGTGCTGTGCGTAGGGAAGCCGACATTCACCAGTGCTGAGATAATAGTTAAAGCCACAACGACTCGGTGCCACTCGCCCGCTTTTCTTATGTACGAAGGAATGATGAGAGCATACCTGGAGGGCTACCAATCACTCACAACCATAATCGGGGACGACATGGTGGATAATGCCATCATTGAGGCGATCAAGTGTCACCGGGTTACTAAACTTCAGGCTTCCTATAAACTGTACACCGTTGATACGTGAGTATGGCGAGAGTTGTAGGCTGTTGCTGTGATACGGTTGTTCTGTGAATCATTTCCGTCCGTCTACAGCTACTTCCAGTCGGTTGAAAGAGATCGAAACGATCGGAACTATGGCTACAATCTTAACCCCTACCCGCTCTGGGAAGCGTTCCACTGTGAAGCAAATGTGTCGTTGATTATGGAGCAAGTGCTACCGGCGATTGCGTTTCGCAATCCAGTAGCGCGAGTGATTCTGCTCATTCGTGGCATTGCCAAGTACGACATGATGCAGCTCTTTCGACGAGCCTGGACGCGTTTCAAGATGTTGGATATTCTCATACTGAGTCGCATCGACTATCGAACGATACTGGTGTGCCTATTCAATCCTTACCTGTCCAATCGGGATGAAGTGTTGGACGAAAAGAATATGTTATGCTACCATCTAAGAACTATGGAGGATGTCCTTCTGTTTAATAAGGAGGTTCAAAGGTTCACCTACGAACGCATTACGAACCTTCACCGGTACCCGTTGAAGATTGCCATCACGGATGTTGAGCTGATGTCGAAGGCAGTTTACTTTGCCAATGGAACGCTTCGTCGGTGAGTCTGAATGTACGCGGAGCTTCTAGATGACTTTTTAAATTGCTTATTGTTCCTCTTACGCACTGAAGCTACCAATATCTCGACGGAGAAATTGTGGAAATTATGCGGGAAAGGATGAACTTCACCATAAACTTCAACCAACTCAACTACCAAGAGTCGGTAGGTTTCATCTCCTCGAACGGCAGCTTAGGTGGAACGCTACAGATGCTGGAACACAACACCATCGATCTGGCGGCCAACTCACGCTCCATCATGCAGCACCCAATGCGCAACTTGCAGTACGTCCACTTCCTTTGTCCTATCCGGTTGATCTTCGTAGTTCCGATTAACTTCTTTCGCGATCGTTACAAGGTGGTCTTTTTCCACACATTTTCCCTGCAAATGTATTCAACCAACTTTGCCATGGCCATCTTGCTACCGTGCCTGTTGCTAGTCCTGATGCGCCGCGAGTTTTCGGCGGCTGCATACATGAAGGAGACGTTTCGCATACTTGCGGTTGTGTTTTCGTGCAGCATTCGTCTACCTCGTAACAACCGACACCGGCTGGTGTTGATGGGCCTCATGTTTTACAGCATAGTGGCATACTCGGCCTGGCAAGGCATCACCATCATTCAGCTCAACCTGGACGATGAAAAACTGCGCAACATTCAAACGCTGGAAGAGCTGGTTGAAACGAAACTGCAACTGAAGGCAATCGTATCGTTCGGTAATGCGATACGTGGCAAGGTTTGGAACAGTAGTGATGTGCGGGGTCGTATAGCGGCTCGGCTCGATGTGCAGTGGACACCGTCGAACATCAGCATTATTCCGGAGGTGGCCAACAATCGAACGTCCGCGGTTCCTATTATTGAGTACTTTGTAGAGGTGGTGAGATCTCGCTACTTTGACCCGTTACGCAAGCAGAGCAAAGTGTACTTCATACAGCAACCGTTTATCGAGTATCTGACAGCGATGGCACTGCCGAAGAATTCACCGCTCTTCCCCACAATTCGTCGTTTGACCATGAACTGTCTCGAAAATGGGATAGTGAACCATCAGCTGTCGCTCATAAGACAGAAGGGTGTTCTGTTGCAGATTGCACAGATCCGGAACAAGACGCTGCGTGATGAGCCTCCGGCCAGAAGGGTAAACCTTTTCAACATGCGCATTGTATTTTTGGTATATTTGCTGATGAACGGAGTTGCTATTGTGGTGTTTTTATGCGAAATAGGATATCATCGATATAAACAAAAGGAAGCGAATGCAAGAAGAAAGCGTCGCCGGGCACGGGTACGACGTCCTTCTATCGTATGGCCGTACATAGAGTGATGGGCAGAAGCGGCATTTATAGAAATAAATATACTTTTTTTTTAGTTTTTTTCAACTGAATCAACTGTTGATTTTCAAATACAGCAATACAGCTAAGCCGTCCTTAAGTATTTTTCATGTAGAATATTATTATTTATAAGCAATACGGCCAGGCCGTTCTTTATGAATAAAAAAAAGTAGAATATTATTATTTATAACGAAGCATCGCTTTAAACTAATTTGCAAATCAGCTCACCTATAATTTTAATCGTTATTCCCTCCTCAGAACCGCGAAAAGGTACCTTATCCCGATTAATAATATTAACAACACAACACACAGTTTCACGTGTGCATGCTCGAGAAAAGGCAAATAACAGGAAGGAAATGTCCTGCTCTTATTATACGGCATCAGCGTAAGAGATTATGGTAATACTGCTACCGTATTACTTAATATATATGTAAAAAAATGATTCAACACAGCAAAATCATTTTATATTCGCTCTATTTCACCCTTTCTTTGTTTGAAACCTTATTTTAGTTTTCATTCTACTAAGGTGGGTTGATGACCGAGATTGTAGGGGAGTCAGTTCATACATACAACTGTTAAATAAATAAAAAATGCGATGTATAAATTTTCCAAAATACACTTGTTGGCTCACATATAATTAAGTTATCGAAAGCTCATAGTTAAAACCGAATGTTTAAATCCAATGCAACACGTGTGCTTATTTTGTAACAATATATGAAAAGGACTGGGCGCCTCCATTATGTCGCGGAGCTCAATTCACAGCTTCGCGCGAGCCGTGTCATCACAACCCAATCACAAGTAACTCATTTTTCCCGTTGCCATCGTTACTAAACAACACTCACGCGTTGCCTTTTTCGCAGGATCTCATCTGTTTCCTGTCCGTCCATTTCATCGAGAGAGTTGGTCGTAATTTCCAGTCAGTCACGAGAAATCTGTGCCACTATATAGGTCACACACTTGTTGCTGCAGTGCGTCGACGAGTGGTTGACGAGTTAAAGCGGTTCTGTGTTGTACATTTTTTAAATCGTTTTATAACGCTAACGATATTTGGAAAAGTGACGTTGAATATTGCCACTTCCGTAAAGCTGATACTTTAGAGCATTTTCCTATCGGTTAGTGAAGTGACGAAGATTTCCAATAGTGAGCTTATTTTTTTTAAATCCAAACAACAACAACATCTGCTACAATATGTTATCGCTGGATTGCTCGAATATGCGCCAATGTCGGGTGGTTGTGGCCATGGTTGTATACATTTCCTTTTTTCTTGATAACATGCTGCTAACAGTTATAGGTAAGTGAGGGTTCGTGCATTGACTTCCAGATGTTTAAAAGATGTATTTAAGTTAACATTTATTCCATGTTCAATAAAATCCTCATGTCCAAATTTCATCACCAGTTCCGATTCTACCCGACTACCTGGTGCAGTTTCACGACAAAGTACCGGCAAGCGTCATCTACAAAAACTTCAGCCTGCATTACGTCCCGAAGCTTATCGGAGCGGTAAGCGAAGCGGTGGTAGTCGTCCAACCGACAAACCCCCCCACCGATAGGGAGCTAGCGATGGAGCAAGAGAATGGATCCATCGGAATACTACTGGGTGTGAAGGCACTCGTGCAGCTGTTGGCCAACCCACTGGTTGGAAGCGGAACCGCTCGCTTTGGCTACTGTGTTCCGATCACATTCGGTACGTTCAATCTGCTGCTGGCATCGCTGATATTTGGCTTTGGAACCTCGTACACCTCGCTGTTCGTGGCACGGGCCATCCATGGTGTTGGGTCGGCGTGTATTGGCGTGTGTGGCATGAGCCTCGTGGCCCAGCTGTACACCGAACCAGAACGCCGGTCCAAAGTGATGGGAACGGTGCTGGGTGCGATGGCTGTCGGTGTGCTGGTCGGGTATCCGTTCGGTGGAATAGCCTACGAAATCGCCGGAAAAGCTGCACCGTTCCATGTGCTGGCCGTGATGTGTGCGGGGAACTTGTTGCTCCAATACTTCCAGCTAGATCTCAGTACGTATCGTAGGAACGTAATGCCCCGAGATTCGTCCACAACGACAGAGGATAATCGTGCGACTTGGTGGCCACTGCTCAGCCATCCCCTTATACTGGTCGTCGTGGGAGGGATTTGGATTTCAACCTCGGCAATGGCCATCTTGGAACCGTGTTTACCGATTTGGATGATTAGCCAACTGCATCCGAAAAAATGGCAGCTCGGAACGGTCTTCATCCCGGACTCGATCGGTTACTGGCTTGGTACGAACTTTTTCGGTTCGATCGCCTATCGGTATGGCCAGATTCGTGTTTCCATTGTGGCCCTGCTGCTTGTCGGCAGTTCTTGCATTCTCATCCCATCTGCCAACACCGTCGTGGGATTGTTGCTGCCGCATCTAGGGCTAGGATTAGGGATCGGAGTGGTAGATGCGGCGTTAGTGCCTCTGCTCGCCACACTGGTGGATTCACAGCTCAGTATCCAGCTTGATCAGGACGTCGGCCTAAGTGTGGAAGAATCCGGTGGAGAGCATGGATATGGAGCGGTGTATGCCATACAACAAATAGCAGTCAGTGTGGCTTACTCGCTTGCACCGATAATTGGCGGAGAATTGGTGCCCGTTATCGGATTCGCTACGGTTTTGCGTGCACTCGGTGTGCTGAATATTCTGTACATCGCACCGCTTGCGTGTTCCAGTCTCCGAAACTCAGTAGGATGTTTAGTGAGTAGTTCAAAGAAACAACAAGATTTTCCACTAGCCAGCAGTGAACCTTCAAGCTACAGGCGTTTTTACAATACCCTCGAGTAGAAAGTGAGAGTGAGAGCGAAAAGCGCATCACCCCCAATAACGGAAGATAGCAAGCAATCGTGCGTGAAATGGAATTAGTCTTTATCTCTTGCCAGCAGACGTTGTCGCTATACCGTACTTTACGGCATCGAATAAAATACCGTCCGGAATTGACTAACGTTGGGACCATTGCAACCAAACCGTATTCTCAACAGTGAGTGAAATGGTGGTTAATAGGTTTTATTTCATTCCTGCCAGCTAACAAACATAAAATACTACATCCGTGAACCGTATGTGTGAGGCCGGATGATATTAAACGATAAAACGAAAGCATTCAAAAATGCCATGTGAAAATGTACTGCTGTTGAATGATAACTACGTCATATAGTGTTAATATTTCTGTTAACTTGATAAGCAATTCCATCCATCAAACACACTTAATTATGCAACACAAAATAAAATTATCGAGATACAGAAACAAAACTCTTTCTTAAGCAAATACAACACTTTAAACAACTACTTTCTACAACACATAGTAATAAAACTCCTTTCCATGGTTATTTAACTTTGTAAGGCTTTATTATTTTCAATTATGGCGATAAATTGTTTGATAAACGACTGCAGGATTCGTGAAAGGAAGCAATCGAATTACTTCGAAAAAGCTAGAAAGCTACACCCTAGATTGACTCAATTTTCTCATCAGTAGTAACGCAAAATCAATTTACAATTTACAACTTTTAACCAATTGGCTAATAAACAACATAACACAAATAAACTTGAAATACACAACATACAATCGATGTTTCTATATTTAACCATTTTCTGAAAGAGAACAGTGCAACAAAACCTGGAAAACTAATACAGAAAATATCTACCGAATACCTTACAAGCACTGCACAAGGCTTTGAAAGATGAAGGAATCATGCTGTCGAAATATTTCCTTAAACTTTGCTCTCTGACCACCACCACCACCATTCGGTTCGAGCCGGGAGTAGAAATCCTTGGCCGAGATGATGAAGTTGTTAATTTCCCTTTCGTTTAGCTGTTGATACGATGGCAGCGAAAGTACCTCCGGCAACAGTTTGATCAGATGTTGATTCAACGATGCTGATAAAAATATGACCGTTAAGCACCAGACGGATTTGTTCACCTGCGGGAAGGATAGAAAGTTTGGCAGTGAACAGAGCAACCATTCCTGCAGCAACGCCAAATACGACGCATCGATCGCGGACCGGAACAGCTGATACGTAACGCCCGCAATAATGTCGGGGTTCGGTTGGTTCATCATCAGCTCCTTGAACACCTTTGTGAGAATCTCGTTCGGTGGTAGTAGATCGCGTATCAGCTGGCACAACACGTCACCAAACACTTTGGCACCCTGTGGTGTGGTCGTACGTATTTTAGCGAACAGTATCTCGATCTTGTCGATCTGCTGCACTATGATGTCCGGTTCGTCCTGCACGATACCGTTACAGCGTTCGGTACTTTCAAGCTGCTCGTTGCAGCTGCGATAGATGCAGGTGACGAGTAGCTTTAACGCCGACAGCGAAAATATCTCGTTGTCGATTTTAACCAGATCGATGGCAAGCTTTTCGATCTTCTCGTGTAGCGCGCGCGAAACTCGATCGGTGATGATCAAGCGTTCCAGGCCCTTGAAAGAAAAAATAACAATAAATAATGTTAATGGTTGGAAAGTAAAAGAAGAAAGCAATTTTTGCTCGCTAACTAATACTAACGTTTAGAATGCACAGATAAATTTCCAAATTAGTTGTTCGCTTCAGAATATTGTTAGCAGAGATAATGCTGTTTGATAGTAGGTTACAATCGGACACGAAGCGTGACGTGTGCTCGATCAGGTAGAAGTTTAACGTCCAAACAAGCTTCGTATGAAGATCACTGAACGCTCCCGAGCTTTCTTCGATAATACCGTGCTTGACGATGTAGTTCACTATCACGTTACGGAGTAAATGTAGTTCGTCGTTCATCGTGCCGATTGAAGTGTTCGTTTTGATAAGACACTCAAGCAAACAGATTAAACCTTGCAGCGTTGCGTTACGAATGTACAGCTGGGTGCTTTTGAGATACGTCGGAATGATGGTACAAAGATGCGTTAGGTCACTCATCGTTGGTATTAGGAGTGCTGCCAACCGACACAGCAAGTAGATTATGTGCTGTATAATGTAAAGAAGAGGAATTTTCTTTAAATTTTGAACTTAATTGCCAAGTTAATCTTACATACCTGCTGTGAAATGGTATCCTCCATCGGAACGCGCTCTTGCAGCTTAAGCAGCAGCTGATTCAACCAGAATATTTGATCCCGATTTTCCACTATCTCACAAAAGCTTACCAAATGTGGCAAAACCAGTGTCGGATCATCCTCAATCAACTGCTTCAAAACGTCGTAGATCAACTGGAGCGAGCTCGTAATGTCGATGTTAATTTTTTCTACAAAGTATCGCTTATTCCGCACGGCTAGCGATTCTACCGAGGTCGTGTTACATCCACTCTGATCACTCGTTCGCTCTATAATCTCCCAGAAATACTCTAACGATAGTTGATTGTGGTCGAACCCCACCGTGCCAACACTGCTGTCATCGAGCGCGTACTGATCATCCGCATTTGCGACCAACAAATGTCGCTCCAGATTGGGCTGGTAAAACACGTTACTCAATGGAATGGACAGCTGAACGTTGTGCAGCTTCTTGAGCCTTAAAACAGAAGTACATGAAACATATAGCATAGTGTAAAGCTACACAGAAAAGAGTGTATATATCTACCCGATGGAGTCGCATTTAATTTTTGGATTGCGTGTTGTGTGATGGAACTTGCCCTCCCTAAAACCGATCCACGGAAATCGGTAGCACGACAGTAGCAAAGTCATTACAGCCTGCAGACACATGTTTTTGATTTCCCGTTGCTCTAGAAGGTTCACAAAAATGGGATCGTCCGTACGGTTCAGCAGCACCATCAGCGCCATGAACAGTTCCTCAAATTGCTGACGCGATGAGAAACCAAACACGTTTGCTCTGAAAATTTTTAGAAAATAAAATTAAAGTATACAAAAAGTGTGGAACACTGGAATGGTCTTAGCATACCTTTTCAAAAACATTTCCAACAGCTCCACATCGAACAGATGCTCGATAGGGACGGTCGGTAGTTTTGGATGGCCATTCTCCAACGCGTCCAGTGAGTCGTAACATTCGTACAGTTCGTACGGTGTCAATGCGTACGGATAAAATCGATCCAGTTTCAGCAAAGGTATCGCAACCGATTCAATTAAAGCAATCATATTACTGCCCATCCTAACGCACTTTGCCATTGCCCTAAGATCGGACACAAATTCCGCAATGATGATCACTTTCAGATAAACCTCCAGCGAAGAGCTTTCGGCTGCTAGAAAACTTTCAAACACGACCGGTAGCTGCCGTCGACCTAACAGTTGATCGTCCAGTAGCGAGCCAGCTATCAGCTTGTACATCACCTTAATGTAATGATCCACATCGTCACGGTAACGATCGTTCTGGTTCAACTCATGCCAAAGATAACGCTGCTGAACGATGCTTCCGATGCACTTCAGATACAGCTCGATTCGGGTAACATTTCCCTCCGATTCTTGCTCCAGCGAACGGGCACATACAGTCCCGAACGATAGTAGCGTCTCGAAAAAGTTTGACTTTAGCAGATGCTCCTTTATGAAACGGTCGATCAGCTTGCCCTCGATGTAGAATAGACAAAGGTGCTCCAGTTTCTTCAGGTACTCCAGGAAACAAATGACCGATTCGGCACAGTGCACCGTTGCCACCATATCCACTTTTGGGTTCTGTTTCATTTCGTTCAGCTTCCGCATCAACACAATCAATGCGACCTTCAGCATCGGGTGTACCTTCAAATAGTTTAGATGCGGATTGAACTGTACACAATCGGTCCGGAATGCGAGAAACATGCTCTCGAACGCAACGGCAACGATGTCACGCAGCAGTCGTACATTTAACGAACCGCTAGATAGCAGATTGATGAGCTTACTTTCGGATTTGACTTCCAGCAACATCCTAGCAATGTTGCGTGGTTTTGTGTACGAGGTCTCGGTACAGTGATAGGAAACTTGTTGCAGAAACCACGCTTCGCCAATGGGAAGATCCTTTAGCGTCATTGCATCGATGTTTGGTTGGGCCGATCGTGTGCATTCATCCACCGTTATACCTTCGTAGTATTCTTTCAGTTGAGACAACGTCTTGAACAGCTTAGGAAACTTTCGTCGGCGATCATTGTTGAAGCGCGCATACAGATGTTGGAAATCAGCCGCCGACAGTACGGTCAGTACCGCACTATCCTTAAGCCCAACAGCACCCAACTGTACCAGTGCGTTCAGCTTGCGATCGAGTATAAGAGCAGCATTGCGTGCTGTCACTATGTTGACCGTATCGAGTAGATCCGTTAGTCGGCCGCACATAAGCGGCAAGGTGGTGAGTGATGCTTTTTCTAGCAACGAACATTGAATGGAGGATAGCTTTCCCTCCACGCCGTTCATGAGCGTTTTCACAATTTGTTTAGAAAATTTATCGTCCGTTATGTGGTACAGCAGCAGCGGTTGGAAATGCGCCGCAAGCAGGGACGTTTCACTGGACAGTAACGCACCAACCTCTTGCCGGGACCATTTCGATTCATTCGGTTTGTGTTCCAGCAGTACCTCAATCAGTGCAGTGACTAGTCGATCATTTCGCACGTTATATTCATCATTCCGTATCAGCGATAGCATAAGCTCCGAATCGAATCCATGCTTTATTAACACTTCGCTTAGGCATCGTGCAACTGTCACCGGCAAACGACTCCAATGGATCAGCTCCAGCGGGATCTGTTCGGCCAATGCACGGCTAACTTCACCAAACCGTGTCATGGTGCTGAGCGTCCCGAAGTACCGCTGGATGGCGTCGTACATAAACTGAACATCCGCTTGACACGTGCTGTACGTTAGATACATGTCATCTAGCATGGTGAAACACTCACGAAGATAGCAAACCAGCGTTCGGGCTAAGCTTTGGGCTGCCAATTGAACATCATCTTCGGTAAGACGATCCGTACCTTGTCCATCATCCGCTGTCGAGACGCCATCAGTCGAATCGGTCTTTGTCTTGCGGAGGTACAATCCGACGTGATTCAGCAGATACGTTTCTTCCGTTTGTTGAAACACTTGCCGAACGATCAGTTCTCCGTACATTATTTTCTGAAGCATTTTCCACGACTCGTTAGTGGCTGTGGTGTAGAAAATCTCTACAAATCGTAGCACTACTTTACTCTCCAGCAGCTGGCTACGGCTGAGGCATTCGAACAAATGTCGCAAAATGTAGTAATCCGGATTGCGCTTGATCACGAGCTTTCCTTCGCCCAGCACTTGCAGCAATGCGTTTAAAACATCCGACTCACAATTGGTGGCTTCGCCGCCGTCACGCAACCGCTCGCTGTACAGTATCATCGGTATGATCCGGTACGCGTCCAGCTCGTCCGGAAACTTCATCAGCATGTTAAGCACCACCTCTTTCTGTGTGTTGCATTCGGCTGCTTCGAGCACCTGCTTCGGAACGGTGCTATTGCGGCTCAGACGAAGCAGAAATATTTCATGTGTCAGCGCTTGCACCGAAGCAATGGCCGACCGGCGAATGACATTGTTTGCCAACAGATTGTCGCAAATGTTAATAATCTTCGGAATCGTCACTAACGGTTTCTCGCGCACTAGCCCACTCAGCTGGAACAGGAATCGTACCACCTGACGCATCAGCTCCTCGGAATCGTCAATCGTACCACGTTCGATCGATTCGATGTGCTTGAAGATGGAGTCCACAAACAGGCTATTCGCGTCCAGCAGCTGGTAGTTGATGTTGAAGTCTAGCAACTGACACAGCATGTGCAAAATGCTCGCCTGCACGGACGAACGCATCTTGGTGAAGATCTTCAAACACGTTATGACCAACGGTTCAAACAGCTTCACGAACGCACCGATTTCCGGTGCAGTTGGTTTTGATTTGGCTTTGCAAAAGTCATAATATCGTCCGAAGAATTCCTCCGATGCCACCTCGAGCGGATCCTCCGAGAGTGAGACTTTACGAAAGTATGCCACTTCCGCCGTGCGGTTAATGTAGTTTGCATGGAAAATGAACCGCAACAGAAATCTGGTGCATCGTATGCAGTGGTCCGGTTCGAGTGTGAGGAACGTTTGCAAATACTGTAACACTTCTTCCACAAACTTTTGTCCATTTGTCATGGCAGAAAGAGATTTCATCTCCAGCAACGTCCACAGCGCTTCCAACGATGCTCGGAGACATTCGAACAGTTTCTGACCCGATTCCGCGTTGATCGTGATGCGGTAGCTTTCCATGGAGCATCGAACCTGCTGATAAAACTTTATGTACGCATGGTCACTACCGAAATAGCCGAAGCTGTTGATTTGTGCCAGCTCTTTGGTGTTCATAAAGATGTCCGCTTTTTGAGCCCGGTTTATCACTAGCGGTGAGGTGTTTGTGTACACGTGATGGTAGATGTTGAGTAGCTTTAGCAGGTGAATGATGAATTTATTCATCGTTTCATTGTCCGTTGGAGCATTCGATGGGCTGCCCGATAATACAGCTGGAAGGAGTTTAAAGGAAGAAAGCGATTAAATTATGCACTTTATAGACAGCACAAAAACATGCTTCGATGTTGATAACTCACCAACAATCATCTGCGAGCATATCCACAGCAATTCCGCATGCACCGCAAGATCCAGCACGATACCATTCATTCCCATTAGTAAGCTCAGCAGCACGTTAACCAGATTGTACTCGTTCCACAAGCTTACGAAAGGGAAAACATCATGCTTATCCAAAAATGTCCGCAGAAAATGAATAACGCCAGACTGAAAAAAGAACAAACAATTGTAACCAGACGCCTTTTGCAGCTCCTTTTCTGGAAGCAATCCCATCTTACCTGAAGATTTTTGTCTCCAATTTTAAGCATCAGATTGCTTATCCTATACATCACACGGCTTACCGTAGAAAAGTCTGGCTCTGTCGGGTTCGCGTCTACATTTTCCCGCGTTCGATGGTTAAACGGTGAAGCGAATGTACCGAGAACAAACTCATCGACAAAATCACCAATAACCGTTCGTTCCGTGTGCAACGGATTCGATTTCGAGCGTGTGCTAGTAACACCCGAGTTGCTCGCAAGAAATTGTAACAACCGTTCGGCAGCATGATTCCGCACCCGGAAATCGCCATCACCCAAACCGGCCAGAAGTAGTCCGAGCACGTTCTCTCGCATCTGTTCACCTTGCTGACCGTGCGCTTTAATGCAATCGAAATCAAGCTGAATGACTACGTCCAGCAGCTTACACTGCACCAGCCAATACTTGTTTTGGGACAGAAGGAAAAGTCGATCGAGAAGCGCTTTCATGTAGAACGTTGAGCCTGTTGCCGCCGATTGCGATATGAGCGAGTCGTCTAGGAATATGTTCTTTTTGTACGATTGGAAAGGAATGTTTGAAGAGGCTGTTTTATGAGATTCGCTCAAGCTTCCACAATTGTTGTCGGCGGAAAGGCTTTGGAAGTAAGCGTTAAAGAAAAGCTCCACCGACGATAAGGCTTGGTTCGCAACGGTGTGGATTTCATCCGAAAGACCCTAAAAGAGTTCATTAAAAATGTTAATACGATTATAGCAAGCTGCAATTAGTAACACTGAATCCTTACCTGCACTACAATACGAAGCAGTTTCTGCTCACTCACAAACGCTTGTGTGGTAAGGTTGGGTATTTTTGTGCGTAGAAACTGTCGATAGCTTCCACTATGATCGACAGCAGCGCGTAACAAATTACCCACAATCAGCTGGACGGTTCCGCGCAGTGTTGGATCAGGACTGTCGTAAAACAGCAACACGTCAGCCAGCAGCTGTTGCTGTTCCTCGTCTTCCGGTTCCTTGCGGTTCGAAACGGCCATTGTCGTGATTAAGCCCTTTTCGTCCTGCACTTCTGCGCTAGATGTTCGCACCCCGGTTCGATGTTCGTTTTTGATTGTCGTTATTACCTTTGGTACCACTAACAGTTCTCTTCTACGCGCCGTTCCCGACGTCCCTACAGTGAGGCTAGTTGCGCCGGGTCCAGGTTCCGATTGTGACAAGATCGCGTCCAGATCACGGCTTAACTTTTCGTTATTATCGCTTGAGAAGTTTTCTTCGATTGATTTCAATTTCGATTTTAGACCCTGATCCAAACTCAGTGACATCGGTGAAAAGTACTCAAAGTAGGTTGCGCTGGTGCATTCTCCAAAATGGTCTTCCTTCATTTCTAACAGATCGGAGGATGCGGGATCTTCTTGCAGAGCTGTCGCAGCATCGGCTGCGTTATCTGGTTTATCGTCACACGGTGACGCTTCCTGTGAGAATTCATTAATTGCATCCTCCAGGTTTAATATCTCAACAACAGCAAACTCTTCCCGAAACGTGTCCTTTTCGAGCGGTAAAGCCAGCAGCTCCGGTTTCATCCTCACGCACGCAGCTACTATCTGCATCGATAAGCTTTTAACGGAGACGCGCACGACGGAATCGGGAATAAGGACATGTCTAGCACCGGCTAGCAAAAATCTCGAACATATCAACCGAGCGGTGAAATCCAACATGTTCTGATCATGAATGGTGCCAATAAACAGTTCCTTCACACTGTCGGTAACGTCCTCCGCTACCATTGACATGTTAAGCGGAACTTCGAGCGTGTCCTTTGAAGGAGTAGGGGTCGGAATGGGTATTGATGGCGCAACGGTAACTGGCTCGTCATCGAGATCTATTTCCAACGTTACATCTAGCTCGGCACGAATCGTTTCCGCATTCGACGACATGAGGCTGCTGGCCATCGATTCCATCGACAGTCGGTCTTCTTCCCCGTCGTCTGGCAAAGGTTTATCAATTGATTTCCGGAAAAACTTTGTTACCGATTCGGCCGCATTCGAGCTGGTGAATGCGAGTGTGTTAATAAACGAACCGATAGAGTCGGTGGATTTTTGGCTTTTCAGCGACAGTGTGTCAGATGCAACCGGCGTGGACGAGTTCTTCGTACCGGATGCTGTTGTGTCAAGTGTGCCAGAACATTCCAACTGAAGAGCAGGAGCTATTCGGTTTTCTGTGTCAAGGTCCATGCTTTTCAACGAGTCGAGCTCTATGTCCGATGCAGACGCCAGCGAGCGATCGTCTGTGGGAAGTGCAAATTTTGTCGGAGTCGATGTTAGTGGTAAGGACCCAGGACGCAACAGATGATCGGCCCGTGCGTCGGTGCTAGACTTGCGCGATGACATCAGGCTATCGCTAGGATTAATTTTAAAGATGCTATTTTTTAGTGTTTTCCGCTTCAGAAGCATACGCCTATGTTCGCAATGTTCCGACAGCAAAACCTTACGCACCGCTGACTGGACGTTAGCCAATATGACGAGCAGCACCTCGAGTGTCGCGTTTATGATGGTGTGTGTCCCCTCGCGAAGGAAATGCAAACAGAGATCGTACGTTTCTATCGCTTTCTCTACGTTACAGTTCCGCAGCACGATCGGTAGAATCGACCGGAAGCAACCCATCACGCCCAGTACCGTGTTGGGCTGTTGCTGCAGTTGGCCACATTTCAGCAGCTGCTCGATGCATCGATTGAACGCATTATTCGCGTAAAAGTCAGGATTCCGAGAGCCTTGCAGGAAAAAGAGTGTATTTTTCGCTGCACATCTCCTCTTAGTTGCACATTCGGATCCAATGTCTTCAAGGAACAGTTCCGTCATCTTGAGCACTTCCCCGTCCGTGAGGTAGCCTTCCAGATGCTCACAAAACACCTCAGTAAAGTTACACAAACACTCCAGTAACGCTGGTTCCCGCCGTTTGAAAATGGAGTATATGCAGGGCAACAGATTCTGGGCGTAGGTTCGTGCCTTCCGCTGTCGAATAGTACCACAGTAATGGGCAAAAATCGATAGCACCGTGCGCAGCGATCGCTCGTTCCCATTTTTCTTGATTTCGTGATACAGGTCCCGCTGTATGCGAACGATGTTTCCGGTGGATTCGCAATGGCGCACAACTCGGGACAAATTTTCCTCCGCACCCATCCGAACACTGGAGTCGTTTTCTTCGCAAAACATTATCAACACCGCCACTGCACTGCTGATGTGTGCGTAGTAGTTGGGAGAGTTTGCCGCGGACGAACCGGAACGGATATTGATAATTGTTTCACTTATCTGTCCGAAGTGGGCCAACTTTTCCTTCGTGTTGCAGTCCACCGTTTTCAACGCTTCAATCGAACGCTGAAGCGTCCCAAATGGATTAAGCTTATCCATATTCGCTGAGATACTCTAAAACGGGGAAAAATATCCCCTTCGCAATGCAAACACACCGAAGAGAAAATTTTATCCGCCCTGCTGCGGGATGAGTCAAAACTTTTAATGTTTTTTTCCTCTTCCCAGCTGCTCAGCTGTCAACAAAACATTTTGTTGTTGTTTTTTACTGTTGACATTTTGCACTTTGACATGTAAACAAACCGAACAGTGTTGCGGATCGGTCATTTTATACAGCAAATTTTGAGTTTCATTTGTTCAGAAAAGGCAATTTGGGAACAATTAAATTAAAATAAATTTCAATAAAAATAAAGCAGAATAGATGACAATAATAAGAACTAGGCGTTATGTTGGAAATATAATAGCACATTACAAGCAGTTTTCTGTCGAAAGTGAGCGATTTTTACGTAAAATTCATACAATTCCTTAACCGAGCATGTCCGGGATATGGCTATAAATAACTAGGCCTATTTAATTTTGTTAAATTGTTTTTTTTTCGTGAATTTAATCCACAGTCGGTTTAATCCACCACATGCGGTGGTGACTATACGGCACCGGACCGTAATACTTAATAAATAAAATAAAAAATCGTGCAATTCCTTATGAATTGAAATATTTCAGCTCAAAATAGCATTGAAACATCTTTCAAATATTTCAAGCGAATATTTCAATGTTGAAAATTCAAATTAACCTCTATAAAGTGGAATTGCAAACTACCCTTTGTGAGATAGCTATCTCATGGTCACAAATTACGACTATATACTACTATAAATATACTAAATCGTTTATTTTATCAAAATAATACACACTACTTTAGCAGATAGAATTACCAAACGTTGATTGATCCAGCAACGTTTTCGATGAACAGAAAGCATCTCCAACAGAAACCTTCATAGGAAACGATACGATCCGTATATCACCAGTTGTCGATATTTGCAGCGAGTTAGAGCCCGTCCGCCCGATTGTTCCGACTGGAACATTGAGCGGCTGTTGTAGCTGTCCTGTGATTGGATTGTAAGGATCACACCGAGCTTTGGCCAGAATGCATGAGGTAGTGTTCACGTAGAATCCGATCCGTTGCGCCTCCACGTTGAGATCGCGATTGACGAGCGTTTGCAGAATGCATTGATTGATAAGCATGTTCCCGTTTATCCTTCTGATGCACTGCACAAACTCACAGTGTCCGGAGTAGCAATCGGCGCTAGATGCACTAGTTGGCGAGACAGTTACGGGGCGCGAACCTGTCACAATGCCCTGGGAAAAGCAATTCATTAGTTATATCACAATCACTTCTCAGCGATTTGAACGATATCAATAGAACAAAATGATCTTACTGCAAGATTGGTTGCACAAGTTGCATAGCTAGTATTGATGAGATACAGGGAAGCACATTGGCTGATTGCTGCCAGTTGTGATGATCCTGCTGCAAGAGCACCCGCCCTGAAAAAGCACCCGTAACAAGCATCTCGGGTTGTCACGGTAGACGTTTGTGTTGTGTTGCACAGCAGATTGAACAGGGAGAGTAGACGCTTATCGTTAGCCGGACATATTGGCCATGGGTTAACAAACTTAAAGCCGAAAAGATGAACCGCTACCAGACAGTGCACCACGAGCAATAATGTTGAAAGGCGCCACATCTCGTACGTCGTTACACTGAAACGTTTCGACGCAAACTACAAAGCCATACGTCATCCTAGGCCAGACAGCGCTGCTTAGTTCTTGACGCATTTAATGGTTCAACCAGCCGGAACTAATATCAATTTGCACACCTACCAGCCCATCACCTAATACCGGCAAATCGGAGTAACGCGCGTTGGTTTTGATTGTTGGGACAAGCGTCATAAAAATAATAGAGAAAGTTGTCTGCTTTCACTGGTTAGAATATAAAAAAAACGTTGCGCTCTTAGGTGCGAGATTGATGAACAGCGGGAAAATGGTAACACTACTGGTACACTACAGTGTCATGCAACATACGAGTTTGATGCGATGTGGACTGTTGCTCCATCTATATAGAAAAGCTTGTATACAGTGACGGAAAAAAGCTATAAGACTACCCTCCGTTTCTTGTTGTTGCAGAAACTGCCGCTTTCGATTCGAATATTGGATGCATTTCACTTACTCAGCGTTACAACTTCGGAAGTAACGATCACGATCTAGCGCCTTCATCTTCTAATCCAATATCGGCAACAATGCCACCACGAAATCTTCGTTTGGGCTACTACGCCACCTACTTCCATGTTGACGGCCTTTAAAGAATGTACTGGCGGAGTCGTCCGATGCCTCTTACATGACATGATCAGCCTACCAGTCTGCTATGGAGGTTACGGTTATATTAAGGATACATTAGTTATAACTTTACGAAAATATGGAACTAGCATCAGTAGCAACACAATTTTCTATCACAATACTGTTTTGGTGCTCTGAATCATTGCTTGACAAAATATGTTGAGACTCAAAAAAAAGTAATAACCAGAAGTTCGGCTCCTGGTGCAAGTGCAGCACTTTACATCTATGCATCGACAATGCATTATCGACCGCTCGAGACGAACCTACTATATAGTCTTGGGCAATTTTTACTAATTGGTTATGCGTTTCCGGGATTCCGGGAATGTAAGCGCCAGAAATATTGATGCGCGTAAATATCTCGATACAAAACCGATCCGTTTAAATAACAAATGTTTGTAAAATGTTTGCAGGAAAATATCCTGACGCCGACTACACCGAGTGGACGGTCGGTCTGTCCGTCGGTATTAAATTTATGGAGAATAAACAATCACCGAGCTAGTTCTATGGGGAGGCGCGGTTGTAGATGAGACAGTGGCGCCGGTAGGACCGAGGCACAAATCCCTTCCAGACCGTTCTGCCGTAGTGATGACTGACTTTCCGATATCTGTTCGATATCTAGCGATATCAATAAGTCTAGTAAACCAGAAATGGCAGGCTTAACGACCTAAGAGATCGAATTTTAATGAAAAACATCTGGATTGATACTCTTTTTCTAAAATCTTCAACCCAAGGTAAACTCCATCTGCACCAAATTAAATTGTGTTACTGTAACGTCCGGCACTGTATATGCAGCTTTTTTTTGCCACGTTTTTTTCTCAACCAAATTCCATACGTGAGTAGAACATGCACAAGCAATAACGGTTTTTTTGTTCTTCGGTTTTTATTTTTAATATTATTGACATTCATTGTTTTATTTTCCTCCACAAATACATTGATACACATGCCGCCAGGTAGGCGGCACTGTTGCATTATTGCAAAATCCTACACTTACGTTAACTCAAAACAATGTTTACCCCCATTTGTTGTAAGCAAGAGTTCGCTGCGTTTATTGATTTAGTGTTTTAACTGTTGCCTTTCCTAACCCACCCCTTGGTATTGTGTATGTGTGTGTGTGTGTGTGTGTACGTGTTTTTTTGTCATATGCCGCTAGCGAATCAACACCACTCTTAACAAGTACAGTACATAAGAGCCCAAGAAGTCAGATGGATAAGAAACATACTAGCAAAATAAGTTTAATATTAGTTTCATTGTCCGTGTTTCCTCATATGGTTTTTCTCCCGTATAATGTCCGCCCCTTCGCGTCGAGCCAGGGGCGCCCGTTCTCCAGTGCTCCTCCAAAGGCGGCCGTTTGCTGCAGATTGGTAAAGTCCCGGTCCCCCTAAATGTACATAAGCCACCGTCCCGGGGTCCGTTCGAACAAGGCTGATGTAGTAGCATGCAACGTCATGTTTCACGGCAATCCACCATCTTCACACTCAGGCCACACATAAATTTGATATGTTTTTTTTAAGTACGTACATGTTTATGCCTTACAGTAAGTAACCAGGACGAAAAGGGATAAAGGTGTGCTTTACTTTGCACTGCCACTAACCGAAAGTGTAGCGCAGACGCAGTTTTAAAGTAAGTATTTATAGATGCATGCACAGATCTTGCTCGAAGGATCACTACGTACAGACACATTTGAATTGAATTTAGAGTTGATCAAATCATTCTACGATGATTTAACCAAACATTTTTGTTTCGCATGTTTTATTTGTATTGGCGGGTTTATGTGCAGGAGAGAGTGATCGTTTCGCTTCCAGAAGTCCAGAAGATCTGACAAAAACGGATTGATTTTCCTGCGAACATCTGAATGATCTGATGTTCTGGAGGAAATGCATATGCACCTCGCTGTATGCTTCTGTGTGTGCCTGGGTTTGTATGTGTGCATGCATGCGTAAACCAATTGTGTGTTGGATATTTCCATATTACACCATATTAGATATATTAATACTCTGGTATGATGATACATATTTATAATAAAAAATATAGCTTTTCCTCATTGCTTTACAATCACAGTTCACATTGACGCGTTCGTGTATATGTTTGTTTGTTTGTTTGTTGTTTTTTTGTTTTGCTTTTGTTCTCCTTTTTTATTAGTTTGTATGTTTGTATTGCTTGTCACTTTTTTCCCTTTTCGTTTGTGAAAAATATACCCCCACCCAGTTTTACTCATACAGTATAGCCACAACACTCGCACACGAACACGATTCGCCATTTGTATTACCCCACCACATTCATACATTATATTGTCGCGCATACACACCCGCACATAAAACTCCATTCATGCCCCTTTCATCTCATTTGCTCGATCACTCGAAAGATCTCGTTCACACTACTCGATCGTGTCATAATTCTTTATATAATCGATTACTTCTTAATTGGTGCCGACAGCCAAAAGACAGCGTGCCGGCCGAACGTTCGATAAGAGAATATTCCAGTCCTCAGCTTATCTAGCCTGCAAGCGTTCTGTTATGTGGTAAAGCTCGCCCCCTGCTTTCACGCGGGTTGGATTCGTTGGTGAAGTGGTTAAAAAAATAATAGAAGACAGAGAAAAAAAAAACACCAATGACAACCTCGGCGAGCGATCCTACGGGGTAACTGGAATTTCTTACTAAACATACTTCTATCGTTTAAGGGAACAGAAGTATTTTGACCATAGTGGGTAGAGTGCTAGAAGTAGCGGAAGGCGATAAAAAGATGATAGATGAGAGTCCAAGACGTAAGATTGAGCAAATTCTAATGTTTGTCTGTTTCGTTTTACAGCACCACCTTCGTGGTCGCGATGCTACACGTCTCACTTCTAAAGTCTTCTTTCCCATGCCCGCACGATCGTACGCTGTTTGGATCTACGCTGTCGGTGAAATGAAAATATCCCCATTTACCATCACTCTTAAGCTATGTACGCCAGCGATTTAGCCTCGCTTGAACTTAAGCACCAGCATCGTGATGATAAGGAACAGCGCGATCCAAGCGATCGTCGACACAAAGCCCATGTACACGTCCGGCTCCATTATGCTCCAGCCGCGGGCCAATATCGAGCGCAGGGACGTGGTGGCCAGGGTGAGTGGCAAACAGAGCGAAACGTATCGCAACACCAGCGGCATACCTTCGATGGGCCAAATAACACCCGAAAGGAGCAGCGTGGGATAGAAAGAACCCAGCGCGAGCTGGATCGCGTTACGTTCGAGCTCACAGATTGCCGAAATAACAAACCCGAAGCACATACCGCACAGACCCTGGAGAATGGTCAGTACTACGATCCAAGCGATCTCCCCGTTGTTCGTTACACCGAACACCACGATCATGAAGAGCAGTACCAGTGCCGTTTGGCCGCACATCACCACAAACTGGGTAACGACGTGCGAGAACAGAATTTCGCTCGGTGTCACACCGGCAACCCACGAACGATCCAGTAAACCCTCGGTACGTTCGATGATCAGTGCCGACGAGGTTAGTGCCACTGCCAGGAAGAACACAATACTGTAGGGGTGTAAAAGAGAAGCATACCAAATCAATATGAGCGTTTAGTGATTGTTAATGATCAATTTACTTACGTCAAAATGACTCCTGGCGCGACGAAATCGGTGAACGAAGGATCATTGGTACCGTAGATCGGTGCCTTAAACTGAATCGGTACATCGCCAAGCTTCGGGTTGTTGTCGCACACTCGCAGCAGCTGCTGGGCAAACTCCCGATAGGCGACCTGCAGGTCTCGGTTGAGCATGATGCCGATCTGCTGGTTAGACATATCGAGCCACACGCGAATTTCCGACTGATCCAAGGTTTCGTCGTCCGCATCACGTCCTGTACGGAGGATGGATCAAATTAGCTAAACCATATCTAACTTTGCCCTTATGTCCGCAACTACTTACCCAGAGCAATACGTGCCACGAGCGCATCGGTAAAGTTGTCGGTGAAATATAACGCACCCCACGCATTTCCATCCCGTACCGCACCAAGCGCCGAATCCAGGTCTGGGTAGTATTCCTTCACGATGGTTGTGTTTAGGTGGCTCAGGTACCGGCAGGACAGATTGGTAAAGCTACATCCCGGATCGAACGCACAGTCCGCACCGATGGTCGAGTTCATTTCACCGTTTACGATTGCCATCTTCAGGTTGGTTGGATCGCGCCCGATCGCCAAACAGAACAGGATCACCTGCATTACCGGGAGTGCAAAGATAAACAGCATCACGCCCACGTTTCGCCACATGCGCAGGATGTTCTTCACGAGCAGTGCTCGGATTTTTCCCTTCGAAGTAAACTTTGGGAATGGAAAAGAGAAGCAAAATTAGTTGTCAACTTAAGGATTTTTCAAGAGCTATGTCATGAAGGGTGTAACTTACATTGGAACAACCCGAACATTCGGTGCAGTTATCGCATTCGACTGCTTGACTGATCGCACCAGGCGCTGACCCATTGAGTCCGTTAATCTGAGAAGGCAATAAATTGAAGGATCAACTTTTAATGTCCAATTGTCGAAGCAATCTTTGCAACAACACTTACAGCAATGGTCGATCCGTTGCTGTCACTGATGAGTACTTCCTTGCTCTGGTGGAAGTTTAATCCGACGACTCCGCTTTCCTGGCTGACGTAGACTGGGTTGTCCTTTTTGTTGCCGAACGCTAGTGCCGATAGTGATATGTTGTTGCTGTAGAGGTAATAAAATTTTTGATTAGTTCTCTCAACATCACCTCAAGTTGCGGTGGGCGATGCAACGTACCTGATGTTCAACTCAGCTGGAGCCACATTAGCTTGACCCTGTTTGCGAGACAGCTTGAGGAAGACATCTTCCAGGCTGCTGCAGCGATACATCGACAGCAGACAGCTGGGCGATTCCTCTGCCAGCAGTCGCCCGGACCGCATCAGACCGATCTGAAATATGCGAAAGATGGTATTCAGATTGATAGGATCATACGAAAGGGTTCCGTCTGTCTTACCGTATGTGCTTGTCGGGCTTCTTCGATGTAGTGCGTTGTGATGATGACGGTTTTCTGACCGGCCTTGGTGATGTGTACGAGATGATTCCATATACTTTGTCTAAGTAGTGGATCCACACCGACGGTTGGTTCATCGAGAATGAGCAGCTCCGGATCGTGCATCAGGGCAACGGCGAACGAAACTCGACGCTGTTGACCGCCACTGAATACGACCACAAAAGAATATGTCCACAATAAGAACTACGAACTGGTTAGGGTTTTAAGGTCATCCTTACCTCAAATTCTTCACCAACCGAGACTCCGATGGCAGATCGAGAAAATTGAGCAAAAACTGTAACCGCTCGGCAATCTCTG
Organism: Anopheles stephensi; assembly: GCF_013141755.1. Lineage (NCBI taxonomy): Eukaryota > Metazoa > Arthropoda > Insecta > Diptera > Culicidae > Anopheles > Anopheles stephensi. Next base: position 43,454,149 of record NC_050202.1, read on the forward strand.
ACGTGTGCATGCCAAAGATCCAGCCGAAGTACATCATCGTCTCGCGGATCGAGAATTCGCCGTATAAAGCTATCTCCTGGGGCATATAACCTACGCGAGCTCCCGGTACACCGGATCCTGTAGTGGGAAAAAGCAAAATAATTAAAATGGAATGTTTGACCTATCGACTGAGCTCTTGAGCTTACCCTTTGTGCCCGGCTTTCCTCCGAGGACCCATATTTCTCCTGAGTTTAGTCGCTTTCTGCCTACTATGCATGATAGAAGTGTCGTTTTACCGCACCCGGATGCTCCTAAAAGTCCATAACTACAGTCGCGGAAAAAAGGGGAGAACAAAAAACAATCGTTATTGATTTTATTACATCTAGCGTCTGGCGCAATTCGTCCCAATTCGATGATTAGTTTGATTTTAATTTTCGCCATGTTTCATCACACCATCCCCCGACTCGGATGCTTTACGGCCCTGCCGAGCTAATTGTTTTCCATGGTTAACGCACTACCGATCCCACACAAGGGTAACACTAAAGCCATCTTAGCTGATCCACGAAGCGTCACAGCACAGGCAGCGAACAGGCAGGTACGGCTCGTTCGAATCCGATTCCAATCACGTGCCAACGATTTATGTACGCCTTTGGACGGTGGGGTGTCCATTTGCGTTAGATATGGCCTCCGCTGCTGTTGTGCCGACACCGCTTAGGGCAACGAAATAAATAATCATTGGCAACGGTGCTGGAACCAGCGGCAAAGGGATCCTCTCGATCGCCATCGCGATCTGTCAAACTCCTAAGTGTTGCTGGTGATATGGCGACGCTTAATGTGTGTTAAGAAATTCTACAGTGGTTCGTTTCACTGTTCAAAGACGAGGCATATTGTGTACGCTCGAAACGTAATGCAAAGAAGGAGGATTTGCAAATGCAAACACCTATTCATCAGCCAGTTACCGCGGTTTGCTGTCGGTAAATGTGCATCAAGATCATCGTCTCGCTATTGTAACGATGCAGTGGGATGCGTCTAATGGATGTCACTGGTCCCGAGATGGTGCCGTATGGTAAACCATCCAAGCCGGAAGCTGTCCTTTGCACAGGAATGTTGGTGTCGCGTACGTTAAAACAATGATCAGTCCGTAAAGAAAGGCTTTGTCTTGTGCCCTGCAAGAACTGCTAAGAGCTTTATAATATTTTCAATCATAGTTTATAGCTTATTTTTCTAACACGTCGAACATTTTTGTGACGCCCGTGTAACGATTCTGTTCCATCGTTGTTTGTTCCTTTGTTGATGTGATCATATCGTTTATTTTGATTATGTCCTCCACACATCTCCGCGTGGGTCTGATTAGCCAGAAAAGGTCCTGAGAATCGCCTTGACCTTTAAAATATTTTTGAATATCTTTTGACACTGATAGGCAGTAAACTTGCTTGCAGCTTCGTACGGTTTGAACGTGTCTTCAACGAATTCATCGGCGAACAATGCTCCGGAAGTGGCACATCCAAGGACGCATGATACACAACCAATCTGTAGCGATTGTACCCTTCCATGGGCAGTGGCAGATCCATGTGTACCACACATGACCGTAGCGTGAAGGAAACGCCCGGAAGAAAAACAGATGATTCGTCCACACGGACAAATCAAGACCATTGTGTGGTATTTATTGTTGGGCAGAGCAGGGAAAGACAATGTACTGTCATACCATAAGTGAAATGAATTGAGCGTTATTAAATGCCCTGCGGTGCAACAACGTATCATGGTCCGTAATGTTATTAAATCATAAAACAAGGAAAAAGTAAACAGTGACAGCACATTGAGTGTGCGATCGTTGCGTTTTCAAGTACACATATCCGAACGACACAAGCTATCCTACCTTCGGCAAACTGTTGATAACAAACCAATTATACTCCTTAACACCACGAAAGGGTTTCCGATGGCCGTGCTGTGTACATGAAAGCAATTCTACCAGCTGGCTTAGATGGTGGTCCAATTTTTCTAACTACAGCAATTACTTTTGTGTCCATTGCCCATGCAACCGTTACGGACCACAGCCGTATGTCTACATTGTATAGCAGCGAATCATCATCGGCTTCGTCACAAATCCGTACCGTATGTGCTTTGATCAGCATGCTGATAGTTGTGTGTGTATGTGTTTTCTCATATGTGCTCATCATCGTACCGGAACTGGCAGTAAACTTTCGACCTCTGTGTAAAGGGGTTCATTTGTTGCAGCCAGTGATGGGAAAGGTGTTTTAGTCACAACATATTTACACCGCAAATCATACCAAGCCAGGTGAGGCAAAGGTCGATTCTCGACTGACCCTCACCGTTAACTCCACCGTGAAAGAAAAGTATCTTTGCATGGTTTCTTTCACAGCAAAACCTTTTTGCACACCACACCGCACGGTTGATTGTCGCAATAAATTAAGAGTAGCGTTGTAGGCCCATTATGCGAATGTGTGTGTGTGTCTATTGTGCATCAAATCCGGAACATAAAGTGCACAACAGATAGTGTCGAACGTTAACCGACAAACGAACAGTAAGAGCCTGGCTGATTTTGGAAAAGTCGATGATTAGCAAAGATGAACACAACCGCCATAATTACTTCCGTGATAATGGAATGGCATGCGAAGATGGTGGTGGCTTGCTTGCCAACGATTTGTTGTCTGTCGGCTGCTCGTTTGAGATGATCGAAAACGTTGGGGAAGGAAACGATCCAACGATACGCTCTTTTAATTGATTCGCCCCAATCGAGACGAGTCTGATAAACCCGAGCGATAGTGAGAATTAAAAAAAGCAGCAACTACAGCCCCGAAACGTTGAAAATATTTGGAAGTCATCTTAAATTTTGCAAGTTGTACTTTCAATTCTTAACTCACCTGATCCATCAAAGGTTTCGCCAAGGTTAATCAAAGAGCGTAAAGCATGAAGAGGGTTCAGAACGTGTTGGAATTTAGTTTTAATCATTCTGTAAGCCTCCGTATGGCGGACACACGTTATCGAATAGTGAATCAAAAGATGAGAATAGGTATTGGTTTGTTTTTTTTTTTTGTAATTGAGATCAATTAATTTGCCCAGATTATACAAACAAGATCAATTGACTGTCTAAAAAAAGGCCTAATGATATTTCATTCTCGGTTTAATTCTCTATCTATCAGGGCGGTCGTTCAGTCACTTAGACTTAAACATTGCTCACATCCAGTCCTGTGATCAATTAATTTTATTTCTAATTTACCTAAAAAGGTGTCGATAAATTAAGACAGAGTTGAATTATTACTGAAGAAATAAAAATCTCATCTAAACAGAGTCCCTAAATGGTTCGAACATTACTACTTTAACTGAAAAGCCCTGTACTGCTTTCATTCGTGGATAGTGTTTGTTTGAACGTTGATCTGTTGTGGCTATTGAAATTTTATTTTTTATGAAATCAAGACTTCGATCTGCAGAAACACGAGCTACACACAGAAAACTCTATACTAAACCGAAATTCCATTTGAATATCAGAATAAATACGAGTGTTAGAGTAAAAGTCCTCATGAAATGTAAGGATTTCTATTTTGTGTGTGTTAGGCCAGATGTTAACGTCACCAATCTTTCACAATGCAGAACGTAGCATTGTGTCCCATTGAATCCTACGTAGGACAGATTTCTCAATTTCGGATAAAACCAAATCAAGCCAACCAGACCCCAAGTGCTAGAAGTCCTTGAAGAAGGACATGAAGCTGTCTAACAGTAAGTCAAACCAAGCAATGCCATGAGTCGGCAGTAGATGATAATACATTAAGTGATCGAATCGTCCAGCCAATACTGAGTATGAAGCATCAATCTATGAATATTTCCTTTGGCTGCCAACGATTTTTGCTTCCTAACTTGCTTTGTATGGTAATTTGAAACGGAATCCACGTATCAGCTGCAGTTATATTTAGATGACAAAATCCTTCCGCTTTATACCGCGCAACAACAAAAACGACTTTTGACATCTAACGGCTTCTTTTCAAAAAAGTATGCAAAGTTCTGGATCGCTGCCAAAGCATATGGGAAGCGATTGGGAACTGGTTTTCCTTGTATCCCATTTTAACGGATTCACAAATTCTTGTAGCGTTTTTCATGGAGTTGGAACATCCAACACAGGCGTCCCACAAAGCTTCGTCGTGGCGTTTTCGGTTCTTCCGCCACTTTTGAAACGTTCAAACCAGAAATCGTAACCAGTTGTTATCCAGTTGGGGCATAGTTCTCATAAACATTCCAAAACATGGGATGGCCGATTCTGCCGTTGGCTGACGATTAAGAAATAAACGAACCAAGACTTTTGCAAAATTTCTTTGTTTGCTCTGTGCTCATGGTAAAAAGCTAGTATATTTTTAAAATATGTAGCTTGCTGATGACGTTCTCTTTTCGCAGAGAGAAAGAAATCCTTCAAAATAAATTTGCACGCACATAATAATGTATTCATTTTAAACTTTACAAGTCTTGCGCTTCTTTTGGTATCAAAGATCTCTTTATAAAACCGAAAAAATCTATGAGAAACGTGACCCATGAAGCACAAACAGATAGTTTAGCTGGTTGATTAAAAATACCAAATTTTCCGTTCGTGGCGAATCCGATGACTTATTCGAATTGTGCACAAACCGGTACGGAAGTTTTTAAACGTAAAGTCATTTCAAGGCGTCAAATTGAGTCAAAATTTAATAACCAAATAAAAACCAAATACTTACATAGTTCCTTTGGCTACTGTCATGTTAAGATTCGATAGAACTTGGTTTGGTTTCTTCTTGGTGCCGTACGATTTGAATGCATGCCGCACGGAGACGGCATTCTGCTGTCTGCTCCACATTGTCCCTCCATCGTCGATCGTTGCCACACTGGTCTCACTGCCGCTGTAGGGTGAAAATGTAAAAGAGAATCGAAAATTTTTAAAGCAATAATTAAATTACCAATTATTTAACAATTGAGTCAATTTAACAAGGTTTGTTGCTTCATTTTGAAAAGATGGATTAGATATAAAACAACGCCGGGATTGCATACGAGATGCACTTGGCTCGTAGCGCGCATCGTGGTGTATGCTTTTTTAGTTCCGCTAGTTACATTCGACGCGCTTTGGCACGGTACAATAAAAATTCGAGGTAATGAGCAAAATGTTGGTAGATGATTCCTTCGTTTTCCAGCACGCTTCACCGCGCTTCACAACAAGTTGCGTATGAAAACTGCACAAAACACAGCTGTGATGGTGGTGATGTGGCGATTAAGTATGAACCATCCACTAACTAATTGTAATTGCACGTCTAGCCTTGATCTAACGCAACCAACAGAGTGCCACACGTGCAAGGTGGCTGGTGAGCTGCAGTGATACCGTCGTTTAGTAGCTTAATCCTTTTGACGGTCGCGACGCTCTTTGATACGTGAAAGAATTTTAACGACCGACAACCCTTGGCAACTAGGTCTAGGATAGTTTTTTTTTGTATTTTGGACCACTTGGACCAGCTCGTGGTGAAAGGAAGCGAAGTGTTTGTCGATTAAAATGGCTGACATTTGCTCTCGTATAACAGCAATAGTCATTAGTTACGTCAAGCAAAAATTAATTCAGTTCTTGTACTTTAAACCCATATATTGTCTCAAGCAGCTTTTTCACGTAAAAGCCACGTAAAGCCCTCAAGAGTGGCTTTTTCCCCGAAGATATGATATTGGCCTCATTTCGGGATGAAAGCTTCAAATTTTGACACAAATAAGTTGCGATCAGCCTAGACGCTGAGACCAGGTATGTCATGCGTGTGCCTAACCATACAATTTCCTTTACGCACCCCAACACCGGACTTTCCGGGAGAGAAGGTCATGATATGCTAATTCCATGCGTAAGCCTCGGATCGGCCACCATATCTTTACCAAAACGTTTCGAAACCGATCGCCACCACCTGACTGCGCAATCGGCAACCATTATCACGCAATGATCAAACAAGCCAATCCCCTTTTTACCGACGAGCGATCATATGTCTCTGTGTGTGCGTGTATGTACGATACTGCAATGATCGTGGACCATCCGAAATTAAACGCCACAAGAAGTACTTCCGCCATTCGATCAATGAAAAACGACCGTCGGCTGAAGCGGGTGAGAAGCAATCATTTCCAAGACCGATCGAGCACTCTCTGCTTCACCATGGTATGTTGCATTTGCTGCAGCTGCTTTCGTTCATGGAAGCTAGATGTTGCCCCTAAGAGCTAGGAGACCCGAGGCCAGAAGCTTTCGAAAAACGCGTTCGCCGACACACCGGCAAGGCTTGCACCGTCCGGGCGGCTTTCCAACGGCATATGAGGTTCGGTATGGGTAAGTGAAAACGAGCCGCGAAGAGGTTAGCCGCAGCAGTGAACCTTCAAGGACGCCGGAACGTTGGCCGCTGCACGTTGAATCATCAGCGCTGATTTAGGTGTCGAAGGAAGCAGTAGTGAAATCACGCCACCTAAGCGGAGTACGGATTTCTTGAATCAAGAAACGATTGAGGGTGCTCCTTTGTGAGGCTTAGAATAATCGTTGATAGAAACGGATTTTCAATTTCGATGACGTACTGTAGAAATACTGATATTCATAAATATCCGAAGCCAAACTTTTCGAAAAAAAATGGACAACGCATAATCTGGACGAGCGACAAATGATCGCGACTCGAGCAAATTACTCTTTTTAAAGTACACAAAAAAAAAGATTATCATGTTCTGCTTTAAAAAAAAACTGTCAAAATCAATATTGTCGTTAACATAGACGGTACAACACATCGACAAAGAACGACGACGACAACGACGCTTGTCTTACGTCAGGGTGCGATCAAGCGTGCAGGTGCGTCTAGAACGAGGAAGTCTCGGCGATTCAAGAAGATGACCGTGAAGCAGGAAACGAATAAAAATGCTGACAAGTTATGCCATATTAACACACACATGTATGCCGCCATCTTGTCTGCCTGGGTTTTTGTTGTTAGCAGCAGCAGCAGCAGCTGTTGCTTTTACTGTAATGAAGATTTAACTGCATTGGCTCTAGCGTTCCGTACTGTCCAGACAGTCCGACTGATGGACGGACTGATAACCTTGTTCCTTGGGCAGTAGACAAGTGACTCTAATTGAGGGAATAGCTTTCGGGAGTCATAATCGTTAGGATGGTGCCTGTTTTCGGTATCCCATTAGCTAGTACACATTTAAGCGGTCCAGCTGAAAACTGTGCGAATATTAAGCCGTAACGTGCAATGCTGGTATTCTAAGCGTGATATGTTTTGCGTTTGGAGGATGTTTTTATACAGCTCGTTAACTGGCAACACACATCCGAAAAAAAAACCGATCCATCATCACGACGCACATCAGCACAGTCGTCGTTCACGGCCTAAGTACACACTCTCGGGTGCCTAACCTTGAAGATGGCCGCTTATAGTGCGTGGCCATCTCCCACTCATCGTGGTCAAGCCATTACGAAAGAGAGAGAGAGAGAGAGAGAGAGAGAGAGGCTTGAGTGAAAAGGAGAGGGACAAAGAGACTGAAGCAAACAAGAAAAAGTACTAAGTGGCGTGATGTGCGTACTTTGTGTCATGAACGGAGCCAATCCTCAATTGGTTTTTGCCGTGGAGTCTATCTAGTCTATGCGACGCGGTGGACGATAGAAATCTGAAACATTTATTTACCCTTATTACAGCACCGACGCTACTAATGCGTTCCTGCCAGCCATCTTCTCCTCGCCACCCTTCATGCGCGGAACAGGAGAAGGGGTCAAATTTGCGTTTCGTTTCACTCCTCGGCCGCCCTGAATTCGGGTACGGTGCGACCTTTCGCATGATGCACGCTCAGCGGCTAGCCATACTCCTCTAACCGGTTTCTAATCGAACCGACCTCTGTACCGTCATTACATGACCAACGCAGCGTCGCCAGCACTGATCGCCTTGAAGCAGGCAAGCAGGCCCAACACGGCAAATTTCGTCCCGTTCAGCACAGACATCCAACTACCAACTTTGTTGAATGGTTGGCGTTCCAGTGCCTATTTGTCACTGTGGTGTGCTGGCCACCACAAATGGTGTACGAATTTTGAATACCGATTCGATGAAATGTGAGGATTAATGTATTCACGCACACACACACGCAGTGATCGATTGATCGAAATGGATGGCACACACACACACCCACACTACAAAATCTATTGACGCGTACTAATCGCGGGCAATACGCATCGGCAAAGGCTTTCTCTCGCATCTCCCCACCTTGATGCGTGATGGCGGACTGCCGAGCGTGATAGTGTGTGAGTAGAGATTAAGCAGCATAAAAAATGGCGTTTACTCATACTTACACACGCAGGCACACACGGACACTCGCACACATTCACCACCGTTGGGTGCAACTCGAATGAAACTGAATTGACCTTCGGAAATGTAGGCCGTCTTGTTTGTTGTATAACATCGCGATCGCACGCCATTTCGTCGGCTGGTGTTTCTTGTGTCGCGGGTTCGTCGTCGCCCCAACCATTGCAGTCGCCGTCACTGTCCTGAGCCGTTTGCTTCGAGAGGGTTTGCAGTAGCGCGCAGGGCTAGCGATGAGTTTTTGATGTTTGTGCCCACCTCTCTACGTGATAGCGCGTTTGCCGGTATCGTCCACGATATTTAAGTTTCAAGAAAGTACACAATAATTTTACACAACTTTTTTTATGTCCATCGAAGATGATATGTTTAGGATTAAATTTATATAAAAAGACAGCATGCTCCTATACATAACGACAACCTTGCGTCTCTTTGAAAAATACAAACTTCATCTGTTTTTTCCACTTGCAGCCCGTAAACCACCCAAACTTTATGGTGTGCGTTGGTTGAGATGGGTATCGCTGGTGTGCCTGACGACGGCGCTTTTTATACATGCTATTGACCCACCGTAGCTGGGCTGCAGTGCTGCCGCCGCCGGAATGTTTCTTGTGATCATTTTATTGTTGTGTTACAAGCGATTCACAATTTCATAGCCCGCCGGGCATGTGGTGCAATGGGCACACGCGAATTATGCGCGCCACACCGCACAGCACTACCACTATCCATCAGCCGAACTAAAACCCTTCTTTGTGTGTATATGCCCTTTGGCTCGTGCACACCGTAGCTCTTAATGTGGCGCAATTAAGCTAAGAAAGGCGAAAATGCACGAGGCTACTTCGGCGCGATGGTGCAAAAGGGTAGTGAAACAACAACAAAAAACACTACAAAACAATTACAAATCCCAATGTCGGAGTGATACATCGAGGACCGACCGACCACCGGGTAAAGCATTATTTAGCATCCGTGCAGCGAAACGATCGGCATATCGGCATGGGCAACGTTGTAAAACATCAGCAAACGATCGCATTAGCCATCACTGAATGGTTGATGATGGCTCAATTACACAATTGCTTTCTGTGAGCTGCTCATCAAGGAGGCCACGAAACGTGCACGATCGATCAATGTTTACCACGATTTCAATGGCATGTGCAATGAGGCGCGACTGATGCGATCCATTAAATTATTCTGAAAACAAAACGGCATGCAAATGATAACTGATGTTTCGCAAGAAACAAATGATATTTGTGTAGAACATCACTGATAAATATTACCCTTACCATGGTTTTCTTATTAATTTAAGGTGTCTGTGGACAATACGCACTGATACTAGAGATCGTGCAGCGGAGCGGAGTGGAGATTTGTTTTGGATGAAAGCTATAATCTTTTATGTGATCTTTAAATGATATTCTTCTTGTTACAATTTTGTTACAAAGCAGACATGCTCTATGAAAATGAAATGCTGACGGAGCCATCTAAGCTATGCGTAGTATACGGATAATTGCTAAACTCATTAGCATGATTGGTAGACCCTGGTATAATTTTGAACCAAAAAAAAAACTGCTCGAAGCAGGATTCAATAGACGCGAAATATTAAAACAAATAGAGCAACTTCAACAAAATTTACATACATTGCTCAGAAGAACACTAATATGCAGGTTATGAGTTTAAAGTAGTATAAAGCATCCTGATAAAAGACCTATGTTATTTTATGGATAACCCAATGTGATGGACGTAAATATGTGCTTCATGACGGACATGACGAATAAAGCTAGAACTATACTGATCTAGAGAATGGCTTAATATGTACCTCTCACATGCTAGCAACAGATTCTAAGATAAAAAACTTCACAGGCCTAAAGTCGTTTTAATTAAGTACCAGTACCCCGAAAAATTTGCAAGAATACTCCGCACTTAATCGTGGGGGTTCGTTAGGTACATGTTAATCATTTTTAAGCATAAGATGGTAGTGCTACTTTGGAGCTTTCATAACCACAATAATGTCCAGATGTTATAACGATATTGAAGATCAGACATACTAGTCCATCTCATTCATTTAGTTTTTCACGTACTTTGTTTTTCTATTGACTGCACAATATATTTTAAAAGAATGTCAGATATGCCATAGTGAAAAAATATCCTAGCTGACAAATTTAATGTTGAGCTGTGTTACGACGTAAAAGAAACCAAACAACTTTTAATTTTTTCTACAGCTATTATTTTTTATGCTCACTCGAATCTATGCTCAGAACTACGCATTTTAACTACGAAAATGCAATAAATGCGAAATGTTTATTTTTAACTATTTTTGAGCGCTATGCTTGAATATATATAGTTTGTGAGTATTTTGATTCTCATAAACAATCAAAACAGCATTTTTCTTATTCACTAAACTGTCCACATGACTTTTGAAAACCTTCTTACATTGATTACGAATATAGCTTCACAATTTCAGCACACACACGCACACACACTCGTCTCGTTTATCGTTTTCAAGCATTATCAATTAAAGCTCCCCCCAAAAAACATACAATAATAAACAAACGATCTCTATTTTGACAGTGATCGTCGATCAGTATTCGCAAACAATAAAGCCTATGATTGCTTCCGGCCTACTTACGTTATCAACATTTTATCATGTATTTCTGTGCGTCTGTCGTTCGAAGGGTGGGGAGATACTGTTGTCGTAACAGTCGGTGAGTTTCGGTTGTTTGTGAGCTCACTTCCGTTCCGTTTGGTCGGTGGCAGATAATTAGCCTCCTCGCTGCAGTGCACACCTGCTAACCGTGGATGCAGATTTTGTAACTTTCGCTGTGATGATTACCACCAAACGCGAAACAGCGCGTGGCCACGGAAGCCGTCGAGCCCTGTTCCCGTCGCTGACACCGCCTTAAAATGGCAGATTGGGAACAGTTCTGCTTCCGGCCCGGACAATGTTCACTATTGAGAAGGTATCACTATCACTTTTTCACCATAAACACTTATATGAGATGAGGATTGTAACCAGGATGGATTGTAGTAGAAAAAAAAAGGCAGGAGAGCTTGAAAAGCTCGGTGGCATCGACTATAACGAAGAAATTCGGAAAATTGAAATCACGGTTAGTCGCAAAAACGAAACGGATATCGGTATTCTCGCGAGAACTTGTTTGCACTGTCTGAGCTAAACACTTCCGAATCGAGTTCTACCGCTGACCTGAACTGAGATGCGTGCGCTAGCCTACAAGGAACACTTCCCGGAGGCACACTCCCACCATCGGAACACACGATCACTATCGGCGAGGATGATGATGGTGATGACGTTGAAGAAGACAACGCAGAACGATCAAGTCGAGTGACGGAGGGAGGAAACGTTCGGTGTGCTACCCAGTACCAAGATTGCAATCACAAACCGGTAGTGGTTAGAAAGCGAGTAAATCATCTCGGAAACCGGGTGATGAGGATGCTGCCGCGCACAGAGCTCTGAGATCAGGTCGGGTTCCGCATTTTCACGCCACATCTGGCAATTATGGATCGATGCATATTTTCCCAGCGTTAGTAGATCAATAAGTCCACGGTGGCTGCCGGTTGCGGTTTGCTTCCGAGAGGGTGGTACGTGAAAATCTAATCTGCCAATGCACCCTATTGGCAAAGCAATGCGGTAAACATCGAGCGAGTGAGAACAACAACAAATCCGTAGAAAAAAAAACGCAAACGATCTTGCTACTGCATGGAACATTACGACACGCTATCGCGCTCAACAGTTCAGGCTTTGGCGCGTCTCTCGGTTAGCGCACAGTTCGCTGCATTCCGCTAATGCCTTTACGCTGGGCACAAACATCGATTTCGACATTATGCATCCCCAGCTGCAGCCTGCCTGAACACGCCATGATCGCGAGGCCAGAATTAAGCAACGTACCCAGTTCGACTGGTTTAGCGAAAACATGTGAAGGTGGGCACTCTGAAGAGGACATGTGCATGTGCGGCTCGAACTCCGGCTCGGAGTACTCCCAAGAAGGAGAACGAGCAAGCATGCTTCACGTACGCACACACACACACACACACACTCACAAACACCATCAACACATCACAACAAATCGCAAGAAGGACTTCTTGTATAACTGGCTTACTAATGGTACATACACTACACACACGTTGGTTGCAAACTGCTACCAGCACCAGTGAGCAAACACATCACCAGTGAGGTTTTGTGAGGTGGATTTTTGGCTCACAAGCTTTCGCTCCTTCACTCTGTCCACCACCACCGGTCCAACACCGGGTTCATGGCAAGTTTGTGCGGTCGTTGATGTGGTGAGGGAAAAGGGAAACCATCGCGCGAAAAACAAATTAACCAACAAACCATACTCTTGCCAAACGCCAAGAATCGACGCCAAGAACCAAGACCCGCCAATGGTCAGATGGGTTGTGTTTTGGTGGGGAACGAGTCTGAGTAAATAGATACTTTTGCGCACTACACACGAAGAAACGAAACGAGTGATTGGCAAAATTCTTCAGTTGAAGGTTGTTTGAAAAGTAGTGAAGACGGAGGGAGACTCAAACGTCAAACAGTATTGTGCATCCACAGCGCGCCACGATCGTGTTTGTTGGGCGGCAGATGAGATTGCAACATTTTGCTTGTGTTTGAAAGTTTGCTTTTTGTTTGTTGATTTTGTTTTCGTTTGCTGTTTTCTTGTTTAATTCATCATCTCACTGATGATTTTTCGGCGTCGTCGGCCCAAAAGCACTTTACCACCAGAAATTGAGGCCACACTGGAGGAAGCGCTGTGTAGTTTAAGTTATTCTATCGCTTTCACAACAATCGTGAGCATTATTTCGTTTACTAGTCTTTGTTTGTATTTGAAAACTAAGCAAGTAAATCCCCAACTTGCATGCAAACCACTATCCGGCAAACTCTCTTCTGCATGGTAACGCGATACTGCAGTAAAAATGAGTATTATCGTTCAATTACACTCGCCATGTTCCACGCTTGGCTAACTCGCCGAACAAAGATTTCTGTCCAACTTTATCCTAACCCCCTATACCCCTCAACTCTCCCTTCTCATACCTCGCAGATATCAATAAAGTCTCACAAGGTTTATGCAAATTGGAGGTCTTTTTGGTCTCTTCCCTCCAAAATGTGATATCATTCGAATGTATGCCGGATGCGAAACGCAGGAAACCTGTTTCATACCCGATCCGATCACCATGGATGGATCGGCCAATCGCGTATTTGCGTTTGTCACGTCGCAGATAAAGACGAGCCTTCACTCGGGGTACGCACTTCCTTACCGCCTAACAACAACGACAGTTGGAGATAACCAACAAAAAAGAAAAAAACAGGATTCCAAGATTTTTGTCGTCCGACACACAAGCCGTGAAAATTGGAATGACAAGATTTATGCAGCATCAGCTCAGGACCGGTGACGGGGGGTCGAAATCGAAACCTTTCACACACGCGCTCCGGTTGGCTTCCTATGTCAGAGAAGCGGGACATTCGACACGGAAATCTTTCGCTTGGGGAACACAAATTTGATAAAATTGTGGGCGAGGAACCGAATTTAGCATATTTTTTAACAGTAAAATGCCATAATATGGCTTTCGCAAGTTTCATTCCTTCATGGCTGCTGCTGCTCCTTGCTACACGCGAAAACGGAGAGAAACACGGAAATACATTTCGCAAAAATATCAGCGCCCAAGCGAACCTGTTTGGTGATGCATATTTCAATCATTAAAATCGGGTAGATTTTGCATTACTAATGTGGCAGCTTGGCTAATGAAGATAATGAGCCAGCCTTTTCAATTCGTTTGTTCCTTTTGCGATAACTAACGTGCAAGTTTTGCGGTAGATTTTATTTTTTAAGAACTCACTGCTAATGAATTCTCGCATCTTCGCTTCCTTATAACTTTCTTAGCTGCGTACGCACGGTACGATTTCCAAGTACGGGAAAATATTCAAAGTGGAAATTACTGCTAATTCTACGGCACCTACATGTGCCGATCGAGGGAGGCGGTGTGTACCAATTTTTCCACACCGTTCCGATACGGATAACAATGATACCTAAGCGGTGCACTGCGTTCAATATCGCAACGCAGTGATTACAAACCGGAAACCCATCCCAGATTGCCAGCCAACACCTTGTTTCGTGAGAGGACTTCTCTGCTCTACACCTGTTCCCGCAACAATCTAAGAACAAATCGCTAACCGGACTTGCATCAGCTCGCCAATTACTCACGCAATGCGCATGCGATGGGTTTTCCCATCATTTCCCGTCCAGCTCGTGTCTCACCTTTTCATCTCACATATTTCGAGGCCAAACGGTAGCCGAGTAGTGGTTTGCTGTCGACGATAGCTGTGCGAGGAAGCTGGCTAGCCAGCGATGAAAGTCATGTGTAGAAAATATGTAGTCATACGCAGCTAGCAGCAAAACAAAACTGCTAGAAGTAGGAGCGAAAATTCGCACTGCAAAAAAAAGTTGGAAACAACAACAACAACAGCACAGCCACAGTAAAACACTGCCTGCGGGCCCTACGATCGCAAGGTTTTTTGCTGGCAGGCACGGGTGTACTCAGTGAGTAAGCCAAAGTTGTGCAATGGTCAGCAGTTCCGTGGCGGATATCATAGTGAACCGTCGAGGTAGTTGATGGTGTTGAGTGAGACAGCAGCACCAACAACGACAAAAAGTGGCAAAATATTCGTCAGTAGGCCACCGAACAGCTGTGCCACTAATTGCCTACGGAGTCTATTTCCAAAGCGACACCGGACAATGTACTAGCGCTGTCCAGGCAGGAGTAGAAGAGAAAACCCATCCACCACGACGACGAGGTTCTGGTTATCCAAGCGGTGTCCTACATTTTACCGAGTCGGGTCGGGAACGATTATGCAAAATCTTTCCTGTGCGGCTAGTAGGATCAAGCGTGGTGGGTCCCCGATTCGAGCAGCCTCACCAGCCTACCACTGGAGTCGTGAACTTCAGGCTTTGGGTGGTGGAATGCGACACCTGGGCAAACCTCATCATGTCGCACACTCCACAGTGGCGTAGTTGCGCACATATTCGTTTTGGTGTGTGCAATTATTATTATTATGCACGATATGTTTCGAGCACTCGCAGTGAAACGTACATACACACGGGAACGAGTGAGAGAGAGAAGACGACGCAAGGAGCCCAGCCAGGGTGGTATGCGATTATCCAATTTGATTTGAAATCGTACTTATCTAATTCTGCCATTTTTGCACACACGAGCGTCGATTTGGTTTCGCACACGCATATCCCACACATGCAAACATACATAGTACCACAAACACATCCATCTCCCTCCGCCGTCAATCTCCTCTTGTCCCTCGCGAGCTAAAGAAAGGTCTTTTGCAAGTGTGTATGTGTGTGCATGGGCACACACATGGGTTGGTGTTATTTCTGCAACAACACAACCGCATTGCACGTCAATCTGCACCGACCTGGGATCCGAACCTCGGCAACTGGTTTGGCCCGGCCATGCCTGCCTGCCAGCTTAACTGCGCCGTGTGTGCGTGTGCGCACCATTGACGGGTGTAAAACGGTGTCCGTTGCTGTTGGCAGCCCGCAGCCACAAGCCGGTGTGAGAAATTCAAGAAACCCCAACCGTGAAGGCCTTTCTGCTTACTCGAGTCTTCAGCTTCAGCAGGCTCGCGTTTGTTGCGCACCCGCGAAGTAAAACTTTCGATTTCTGGCTTGATACGGCCACAAGTCCCAGATACGTGGAGCTCACGCCACCCCACGGCCTTCTTCGGCTTCTTGTTCTTGATTCGCTTCTTGCTTGCACCCCACCAACCAGAACACCAACCCGAGTAGTCCGAGTAGCGGTGAGTAGCTCACCGACTCACTGCTACTCGGACTACTTGGGTTGGCGCTGAAAGTGAATTACCTTCAAGCGGTGGGCCAGACCAGGCACGCAAAGTTGGATGCACTTGTCGCACAACGGCACACTCAAAGAACTGAGAAAATGAAAACAAAAAAATGCACCGAACGATCTCAATTGATCGCTACATAACGGTAAATTGCAAAAGCGCTGTGCATACCATTGGAGGCGGCTACCACCCCAATCGAGCTCCCTCCCATCCCGTACGGGTGTAAGGTTTTAGACTTACACAATGATCACTACGTTTGAAAATCTCCGAAAACGAAAATCCCAAACAACAACAAGATAGAAGGAGACTTCTTGCTCAGAGGTAAACGAGTGCGTTTCAACCCTAACTCTCTGGCCGAATAAACGTTTAGCTGCGATGGTTAGAAGGCTGCGAGGCTCAATTCGATGTCCGGTTGACATTGACTGCCGAAATCGTCCCCTAACAAGAGACCACCTCACTTACGCAAACGAGAACTAGTTTTCTCATCACAATCTCAATCCGGCGACTTTAGGAGATGAGCCTTCCGTTGGCTCGGTTCTCAAGAGAAATCGAGCTCGTGTCAAGGATTCAGCAAACCCATCTTCATGCAGCTGACTAGGGCTCTGCGATGAATCAAGGTGAACCAATTCCGCACGCCGCTTATAATTGGAGGAATTTGCTTTAACGAAAACCCACCGTGTTAGGATTTGTGCGTTGTTTTGCAGCTGCGTGTCCTCGGCTTTCGGTATCTTGTGATGGATAAAATTTTTTGCTGTTATTGATCAGTGCAACATTCCGAGCAGGTGATCGCAGCTCACTTGACCTTATGTAACAATTCCTTTGGCAACACGCTAGACCAACAGTTCAGTGCGGTGCGTCCTTCCACAGATCGACGATGTTGTCGACGTGCGGTTCGAGCACCGTGGGCACCGCGAACAATAATCAAAGGGCAGTGCTGGACCGTTCAATCAAACGCCCATCTTGGCATCTGTAATCCTTCCTTTTAGTTGCGCCTTCCTTCACGTGCCGCCACGATCAGCCGACAGCAGCAGCAGTAGAACTTCTTGTGCATTATAATTTAGCTTGGAGGTCGCTTGACTGTGCCGTATCGAAGCGAATTCTCGGTAGCTTGGTGCAATCGATACCGGGCCGAAGGGGCGAGCTTAATTGCGCCACAAATCCAACCTCCACAGCAACCCGCAAAAACCATTCATAGAAGGGCAGCAGTAGCTGATGTGTGTGTGTGCACTAGTACAGCTCAATCTAGCGCTGGTTTAAACCGGTTACATTATCCTCGCGCGATGCATATTGCAACACATCCCATCAGTGTCCCATGAGTGTCTCTTGGTAGCGCACAGTTTTTCCTGCGCATTGCTTAAGGGGAATTTGTGGCACGCTCCACCACCCAACGTACAAGTTGCATAGAGAAGAAAGGAAAAGTGCAACCAATTCTTTGCCGTTCAGCATATGTGCGCAAGAGCTGGTTGGCAAAAAGAGCACGCGCGACCTGCGGGTTGATTTGATCGGTAGGCTAGAATCAATCCGTTCGGTGCTCCGATTAAGGCCAATCGATACATAATGATCTGTTTAAACGCTACCATGTGTTGTTTGAAGGAAGGGAATGGCTGGGAATAGCTTCACAATGCACCAAAGCTGTGAGAGTTGAGATGGGTTTTAAAGGTTTCCTTTGTCCAGCTCAAATACCATAATCGATCGATTTATGGTTTACAGTGCAGAAAGTCTATCAACACTCGGATAGTGATCGCGTGAGATGGAGAAACCGGGACGTAATGTTCATTTCACAATATTGTAGACATATTTGCCACATACAGCTGGTTGTTTGCATGATTAATTCTCAAATAAAACTGCTCTGCAGCTGCAAAATCACAAAATCTATTCACATCACATTTAATCATGACCGTGTAGTGAGTGATGTGAGCCGTGAGTAGTGATGCAATATTTTCGGTTAGAAATTTAATAATATAACAAGTGTGCACTACGCCTAGCAATGTAACTGCCCTTCGTGAAGCAATGCACAGTACAATTGGCCCCGGTGCAATCTTGCAGCATCGCATCGTCGCCTTGTCGATGGAGCATCGTCTTGGGCGCTTGTCTGGTCGATTGCAGTCAATTTTTCATTATCTTCTTTCCATTTTCCCTTCCATATCGCTCCGGCTTGTCGTAACCAAAAATGAAAAATCATTCACACAACTTTTCCTTTTCATTGAACGTTGCACGCCACGCGTTTCTTTTTCTTTTTTGCACTCCAGACAGGTTTCCTCCGCAGTGCGCTCCCTATTGCGCACCGTTCCGAACGCCACCTTGTTCGTCATCCTCAGCTTGATCGTCATATTTTCCACTCCTTGTCTTCTAGCCAACGCACGCACCCTGCCTCCCTCCCTCCGACCCCTGGACACATGGCCAAACGTTGCGTAACGACAATTTTCTTTCCTATCCGGCACTCTCCGGGGCGTCTTCTTCAAACACATCATCTTTTTCGGGGGAGGGTGAGGGCCTTTGCAAGAGGTTCTTCTTTTCATTTCCCGTACCCGATTCGCTTTCAAACACTCTTTCCTGCCCCATTCCGGATGGGTTTTTCACTTTTCGTATCCACGCAAACGCAACCCCGACGTTGAGCCACCTCACGAGCAGGTGGAAGCAGATCGGTTTGGCGCACATACTTGCACTCATTTGCACAGTGTTTTTCCTTTCCTTATAGAGTTAGCACACCTCACCGTTTGGATGCGGGAAGGTTGGCAATAACAAAAACACACGAAAAAAAAAGAAAAGCAGAAGAAAAAAAACGTAAACGCAGGCAAGTTTTCCTTTCAACACTTTGACACTTCTGGC
Source organism: Anopheles stephensi (assembly GCF_013141755.1). Classification (NCBI taxonomy): domain Eukaryota; kingdom Metazoa; phylum Arthropoda; class Insecta; order Diptera; family Culicidae; genus Anopheles; species Anopheles stephensi. The sequence goes on from NC_050202.1 coordinate 43,473,130, forward strand.
ACTCTGTTCACTAAATCTGTTTGCGGTGCTGGTTCGTGGCGCTTGTTTTCCTGCAATGTCTGCAACGACGGAGCAGAGGGTGTGTTGAAGATTGTCTTCAGTTGCCAAATTCACCTGCACCTCCAGAAGAACTATTTCACCACTTCACCAAACCACTACGGCATCAACCCCATTAGAGAGGGCGCTATGATTAAACTACTACTTCTACGGCCACTGCCACTAGGGTACCTGTCACACTCTTGCACTCTTGTTTCTCTGTGTGCAAAAAAGCACAGACAACCGTAACCCAACACGCAACGCGAAACACAACCACGAGCACGGACAGCCAACAGTAAACTGACTCTAGAGACCCGTCCGCGAGACCATCATCCGCACCGTCAACCAACCTCGGGTCGGTTTCGTGGCGGGACGGGTAATTACCCCGTTCTGGTGCCTTCTCGCTCTCGCTGTCCGGCGAACCGGTCTGGCCTTTGGGTGGGGGAGAGGTGAAACGGGCAACCAGTTGCTATCCCTCTCTATCCGTCGTGAACGGCGGGTGATCCGAGGTCCGATCACGGCGGTGCGTGCGTGCATATGGCTTGCCCTCGGGGCAGCGAAAAAGACGCTTTTCCACACACAGCGCAGTGCCAGCAAATGATGTGTGGCGCAAGAGGCTGTGCAGAGACTTCTTCTCGGCATCGACACCGCTTCGCCTTCGGCCTAGGGTGGTGAGTATTCGCGAGCATAGTGTTTCGGACAGACACGCGCGGATACTGACAGCGCATCGGCAGGCCGACGGTCAATATGCTGAACGCCAAACAATGAATAAGACAAACCCACCGTTCTATTACATACATTTGTTAATCGAACACGCAATCCATTAGCTGATTTGTTTCGAGCAACAGGTTGGAGGTTAATATCAGGATTGATGTTCAATATGCAGGTGTTTTCGGGATTAATAGTGGAATTCGCTCTGTTTTTGGAGTCGATTCAGGACGAAGGAGAACATTTTCGTACATAATTAAACACTGATGGATTTACTCAGTTAGATTTTCATGGTTAGAGTGTGACACGGGTTCTGTCTATACCTGACCAATATTTCTTAGCGATCGAATTTGTCCCCAGATTTGTAAAAGGACAATGGAAGACCTCTTTGTAGCAAATTGTACTCGTTAGGTTTCGTTTTATTCGGCAGATATGAGAAAGGCTCCGGATTCCTTAAAGTCGTTTCAGATCGTCCACATGGACGAGGCGTGGTAGGCCTTAGTTGAAGGGTACAGAAAGGTTTATAGAGGACTTTTTCAGTAGACCAAGCCCATGAAGTCTGATAAGGTAGTAAGTGATATTTTAATCCTATTCAGTATAGACCTGAAAAGATGTTGTTCAACCCTTTTCTTCTTCATCCGAAAACCTCTGTAAATCTTCACACTACATTTATCATCATTTATTGGACATTTCAACTTGATTAGGAATGCTCCCCATTTACAACACTATATTTATCTGGCAATTCATTCTTGTCGTCCGCTACTGTAAATAGAGCGTTTAACACAGACACACCATTTCCATCACATCGTTTAATTACGATCCTGTCAATCAAAAAGCATGATAGGTTACGGTGGCCAGTTGCTAGTTACACCTCTAGCTTCGGATCGTTTTTCTCGAGCAACTTCTTTTCACGATTCACGTGTTACGGGTTGGTTTGCGGAAAACCGGTCGACACAATGCTGTGGCCTGTGCTATACAAATCAATCAAACGCAAGAAAAGGGTACATATATCCAGGTGCATTACTATAGAACTGTTTTGAATTTGAGGGATCCTCCATCTACAGCTCAGTTACCGCCCCGAACGGACCAATCGTCAGAGGCGTATGGATGGCTATTCCGCTTAACCTCATCAGAACCTGGCAAAACGTGCCGATAGATTGAAGGTTTTCGAGTGGTGCTCAGCACTTTGCCTATCTTAACCGGTTTCGATTCATTCACAGGTCTCGTCTCTCGTTCTGTTGGCACGCACCGGATCGGAGGTTGACGGCACGTGGTGGCGAGGGTGTCAGTTAATTTGTTACCTATGTGCAAGTCCACTTGCACCGGAAGCAGTGTGATCTTGATAACAGTGCTGAGACAGTGCGCTATTATCCGGTAATGATCTAATTGACTCTAAATCGATGCACAGCGCGCCGCTTGTTCTGGGAGTATAACTTTGCAACAGGGCGGCATTGGCTGCAAGAAGCTGGTGCATGTGATGAATGGCTGGTCAAGGGTCACCAATCCACTCGAAAAAGGCACGGGTTTCCGCTCGAATAAAATTATTTTAAAACGTATGATTCCCGTACGAGGATGAAAAAGTTGGCGTACACGTGAACGACAAGCCTTGTAGTTTTGATCTCCCTGCACACGGACAGCTTGTTACATTGAATGAAATAGCTTTAGTTGTTGACCTAATCATCATCTTTCCCGGTGGCGTCAAAAGGTATTTGAATAAAAAAATTCTATTCCCAGTGTGCGGTAAAACGGTAATGAGTCAATAGGAAAATTAGGACTCATGAAGTCGTGTGCTGCGGTGTGGGAGATACGGGGGAATCCCACACTTACATTAGGCTTATCCTTCACGAGTTCCGAGTACATCCACTCATCCGTGTGATGGATAAATAATCGAAATAATAGCAGGGTACATGGCGACACTTTACTCACCGTGCAAACCTTACGCGACCCTTGCACGCTTATGATTGAGGAACTGACCCGCACAGCCTTTCAGCATTCAAGTGAGCCACCAGTTCGTGTGGCAGTGTATCGGTGTGTTGGCGCATACTCCACACATCACGAGAACGTTTGACGCAGAAGGTTCAGGTTCGGATCAGCGGGCAAGCACTGCTAAGGTAGGGAGACTCAATGCTTCGGGTCGAGCATCAGTTCCATCATTGGCCGAAAGGTGTTAAGTGCAGCGTAAACAGTACGGCACCAAGTTTGCGATACACCGAGATACGATTGACGCAGTGCATCATGAATGGTTTTTCTATACTCACAAATACAAACATGCTGTCAAGGCACACATAGCTGGACCAGCCACGAACGGGATTTAATGGGGTGGGGAGAGCCGGGGATCACCACCGGTTCCGGCATAGAGACGACACTTAAGTCATTGCAATGAGCATCGTTAGTAGCTGGTGTACCGATTTCCCGTGAGTGGAATAGTTGCGTTGGAATGCAATCTCTGTAAGTAATGTCGTGTCATGGGAGTCGTTAACAAGAAGGCGACTCAACAAAGTTTACGAAGATAGATAGATGGCGGAAAACTATGACGATCGTAGTTTGTCATCGCTTTTAACGAGATTGAAATATGTCTTAATTCATTCCCGGTTGGAGTTTGATTAAGGTCTACCAATAAGAAAGACACCGACTACCAGTTGTAGAATGTCTTATGAGCTAGATCGCAGGAAAGTAAATAGGCAGATGGAAAGGAATTTACTAAATCGGTATAACGATGGTAGTGATAGTATCGGAAGAATGGCTATCTTATTGCCTTTTCAGGCAACTCATTCGGCGAGTCATGGTTCAGGAAATCAAGATGGATGCTAGTCTACTTCGCGCAACGATTCGACGGTTCCCACACGGAACCGTACGCACGATAGCTATTTTGAGTTTGTGACATCTACTACAACGAACTATTATTATTATAAAACATATGTTATCATTTACAAATAAGCATTAATATTTGTAATAAGCATTCTGTGTAAGCGGGTCTCACCTTGAATCACAAATTTGTATTGCTCAAAGTTTGTTTTTAAATAGCTGATTTATAGTTTTATGGCCTACTAACTACGTACTAACACGTTGGGGTCCTACTCACACCCTGGACTTGTTTTGATAATTGCCCAACACCGTATTCGACGAAGGTCACTGCCAACCCTACCAAAAAGGCACCAAATAGCACAACAATGTTTTGTAAGTTCGGAAACTGAAATCGTTGCCCATCGTGATGATGATGATCATCATCATCATACATTATGGCAGTGATTTTACGTTCCAATCAAATTTGAAAGCCGATTTTCCCCCTATCCCTATGCAGACCAAAACGGAATCATGGTCGAGGGCTGTTGACGATTGGCGCTACGGACGACGCACACATTTCACCAAGACACACATCCTTTGGCGTTTTGGATTGGCCCTGCCCTGGCTACGGGCGCTACGTGTCCGGAATAAGTGGTCGGAACCGTAGACAATGGAACCGAATTACAGACAACTCAAGCACGGCCCTCTCGTTCGTTCACTGTCCACAGCAAGCATTGGAGCTATTTCTGGAGCCCGGTTTCCAGCATAGCATAGAAAACGGTACGTTATGCGAATCACATCCTACACTTCATGTGTACGCCAGATGTTTGAAAGTCTGTAGAGGCTCAGGGTCGAACGGGCTTAGCACGTTTTGGAGCTATTATTACAATTTTTTTTCTTACGATATTCGTCTTCGCCCAACTCGGATGCACCATGTAAGGTAGAAATCTTTCTCCGCTGCCCACCATGGTCATGAACTTGATCCCTTCTGCGAAAGGGTCATACTATCATACAGCCATTGTTTAGTAGACGCGATAGAAGTGCAATTGTAGCTCAGCAACGGCTATGTTTACGCAGGGGTTACGCATCGTGTGTGATGGTTGCACCATGGCGACAACGTGAAGTCCTTGACGTTTGCGTGTCCCAAGGGGATCGTTTATCGTGTGCGTTTACGAGCGCAAAGCGGGCCATTACTAAGGACAAAAAGGTAATCGTAGGCATCGTTTGCATAGTTAACGATGGTAGATGGATGTCGACCGAGCTGGTACGAACGATGTGCTTTTTGTCACTGCAGTGCTGTAGACCATCAAGGATTAGTCGGACGGTCGAGATAGGCGAAAGTTGGTACGACATTCCTTGAGCCGTCTTAGATCCGTTGGGGTCGTAAAACTAAGATCAACAAGGACATTCGCTGATCCGTACGATCGTGTGTGCCAAGTGTTCATTTGCGTGGCAATTTGGAGGGTGACTAAGAGTGACGCTGGAAAGTGGTTTGATGTGCAACCTTTCGTGCAGTCACACACGTGCAAGGCTCTTGGCGATTCTGTTTTATCATTAGCTTCTTATGACCACCATGCGCGCAAATGAATTTTTAACACTAACCGTTTCTATCTACTAGTCTCAGCAGGATGATCCGGTTGGGATTTTCTCCTTGCGCGTATAACATTAAGCTTGTGTTTTTTTTTTGCTCTCGCTCAATTCAATCATTGACTTAGCTTTAACTGCCACAAAGCGATGACGAACGCACACGGCGGAGCGATGTATCATGGTTGTACTTTGGACCATCGATCTTGCCACCTTGTGCATCAGCTGCACGAGGAGAAGAAGTTGGCGGTACCGCACACTGCTACCTCAGCACGATGACGAAAATTGTTGTTGTGCTGCGGTAAAAACTTCCAGCCGGGCTTTCCACCCATCTCGCAAGCAAAACGAGCTGTTGCGATCGCCACCACCGTACCGCCAGCGCTCGGCTAGAATTGAACAGCCGCGACATGTACGTCATTGGATCGCCAGGCATGATTTGCATTAATTGAAGCCTTCCGTTTGCTGGAGGGCACTTAGAGCGCTTCGCTTAAGAGAAAGGATGTTTTTTTCGTTCGCGGACGCGTGTTTGTGTGTGTGCGTTTTGCTAAGCTAGAGCTAGAGACAAATTGCTACATAAAAACTCAAACAAACTTAAACCGTTTTTCAGGGGCTCCGAATTCGTCGAATAGACGCGGTGACGGAGTCTAGATGGTTTTTCCTTTCCACATTATTGATTTTTCATTGAATGTTTTTTAAAGTTAGGTCTGAATCTGAACCAGCGAATGAAGGCCGGTGAATAACAAATTTTCCATTGGAAAGGAAAATTACGTCGTATAATGTGGCTGATTGCATCGACGAAGGATTTGTTTCACCCCCGTTTCGTAGACGGCGTTATTTCATTCCACCTTTCTTGAGCTAACCACCTGAGCTGTGGATCGGGCGGGATTGAAGTGAGTTCATTATTCTCTTCTTCCAAAATTTCAGGGAAGACTTGGAGTGTGAGAGACGATGTGGGTAACGACCGCAATGACGGCGTGTGACTAATTGTTGGAAAACCGTGATCAAGCACCGTGCAAAGCACCATGCACGATCGAAGAGCGTTGGTCAAAATTGGTATGATTTTTACTGCGAGTGCGAATTGTAGATTTTGCTGACATATTTCAATGTTTGACAGTTTTCTACCAACCTACTTCAAATATTGTGAGACAATCATTACTCCACGACACAGTGCATTGTGTCAACTATCCATGCGACAATGGATGAAGTAAGCTGGCGCACTGGGAAAAGGTTATTGAAAATTCGGTTTTAATGGCCCAGGCTTCCTCACTCACCTCATCTGACCGAAAAACAGAGAGAGGAGCAGTCGAAGTTTTTTTGGAGTTTGCTATGAGGAACATGGCTTACTAAGGGAAGGGATCACAGTGTGATCAACATCAACAACAAAGTGCCGATGAGTACGATCACAACAAATGAATGAACGCACAAAAGATTGAGCTGAGCGGTGCTTTGGGCTGGGCCAACGGACAGGACAGGGCGGGTTACGTAATGTCAAGGCCTTCGGTATGAACAGCAGTGGCAGCAGCAGCGACTGGAGGGTGGCGTTCGTTACAACCATTTCTTTCGAACCAGGACCGATCGAGTTTGCCGCTAAGGCCCACTGCTTTATAAAAGTCGATAGTCCAATGCCAGCGACACACATACATGGGCGAGCAAATAAAGAGTCGCGATCGATTTGTTTTGCTGCGGTCCATTCGAGCGTACTGAAAACCTGCATGCCGCAGATGATCGGTTCGTTGTTTCCCTATTGTTCCAACGGAGGACCGTTTTGACAGCTGCTTGGATGGATGGATGCGATGGTTTGGGTCCGTGGTGAATGATGACGTGGCGTTGGGATGATGATTGGATCCCGATGACAAATGGCCTTCGATGGCTTTGTTCGGTCGGTCCAGGCTGGGACACTTAAGCTTGACCTTCTTGTTTGATTACTTGGGTTGCCGCCCCACGTGGTACCCTTCTTTCGTACCCTTCGTCGAGAGTTACTTCGCTATACCTCTGACTATACGTTGACTGTATCGGATTCCCATTATATGCTGCTGCGTTTACGACTACTACCTGCCCGAGCGCGGCTAGTCCAGCCCGTTTTAGATGATATGACAAATTGAATCCCTTTGACAACTTGATCGACTATAACCATAGTGAGTAAAGGACAAGGTATTTCATTGCAAACTTGTGTAATAAGCTGCAATTAACACGTTTTTGCGTATGATGTGTACCGTGTAATTCTTCTTAAGGAAATTATCTAAGGAAAATAATCCTAGATAAATTCTTGAAAATGTAGAAAAGCTCAGGCCCAACGGACAAATGTCACAGAACTGTCATTCCTAAGTGATTGCTTGTTAATATACGGCATAGCATAATAAAATATATATGATGAAAATCAATTTGTTCCACTTTGTTGAGGCATGAAAACACATTTTTCTTCATGGTGATTCACTTTTCTTTTTCCACAACCATAGACATGTCCATTGTAACACCACGAACGATGCTGAAAAGAATCGTTCAACAACCGTCCGGCAAGCTGCCTTTCAAAGTGCCCGGTGAAGGTGGTGGAAAATTGATGAAAACCGACCCAGATTTGAGGTTCACATTCCACACCGCTTTGCACTATCTAACTATACATTTTCGTACAATAACGGTCCACGGGGCTTCAACGTACGCATCGGGTGGGTGGATCATAGGATGTTGTAACGTTTGGTAACGTATCAATCCTAACTATGCCCGGTGCAGGAGACACGAACATCAGAAAACTTGGTGGAACTGAAATCACCAAAAATGACCCGCAAGAGCCTCGCAAAACCTCACACATTATGAAACTTGAACCTCGATCGACTATGGCACGGTGTTGATGTAGCGATCAATAAATCCGTGCGACACTAACGCAACAATTCCTACCTCGATGAATCCTTTGGCAAAGAGCACAGGATGTTTTGCTCTTTTCCTTGCATAAAAATTGACCTTCATTTGAACACGCATGAGGACGCATACCAACCGAGATTTGCAGTTTGCACAAACCGAAGTTTGCACAAAATCCTCCGAGGCCGAGCACAGGATGGAAAAACACACCTCGTGTAGTATGGAAAATAACGATCGTACAAATACACAAATTGTTGACCGACTGCCATTGGGCTTTCGCTTTCGTGTCATTGGTTGCGCATTTTCTCCCTCTCTTACCCCTCCCTCTCATCCCTTCTTGCTCACCTCACCGATCCAATGCATTCTCCCTTCAGTTCGTTCCACTCTGTTGAGGTGGTGAGATGGTCGGACTTCGCGAGGGCGAGAATTGCAACACACAGACCACCACTATGTCCACTGTTGTGGAGACGCACGTAATCGCTGCTTGTCGCGTGTGAGCTGACCGCGTGTGCCGTACCCGTTCGTAAACTCCTCCTTCACACACAGCCACACATGTCTTTTATTTACCCAGCTTCAGCCGTAGTTGAACTGACGAGCGAAGATACAAAATGAAAAATCTCTACTCATAATCGATAGAGCGGCCGCGCTTTTGAGGTTCGCACAGGGAAACGTAGCGTTTCGCGTACGGCTCCCAGCAGCGCCTTTCGCCAGCGCCATCCAGGATTCCAGAAGTTTGAAGCCTTTCGAAAATGTATGTACCCCACAAACCTCCCGATCCCTTGAGAGCCGGCAGATCAAGCAGATCGGGGACTTATGCAATCTTCTATCACACCAGACCGCTTGTCGAACGATGCAGTTGGTTCGTGGTACCATCGTTTTTCCACCAGGCATTACCCTTTGAAGCAACGGGAATCGGCACTGGTTTATCTAAACGTTTTTGGATAAAGCGAGCGAGTAATTTTCAAAGCAAATAATTACCTATTTTTTACCACCATAAATGCTCGATTGTTTGTGAGTGGCCCCAAATTGACTGGCCCTTTTGGACGCCTGTGACGCAGTGATGGCGTCGTAAACCCTTTTCCCTTTTACGGAGGGTAAACAATACGATGGCCTGTTTAACATCCTGCTAAGTAACGGAGGAAAGTCATTTAAGGGTAAGCGTTAGCGTCCTCGACCTAATTTTCGTTTCCAGCCCGCTGCCTTATGAGTGAGGGAACGATGGGAAAGGAGGTTGTGATGTAATATTCATAACATGGCTGGTTCATCGAACGATCGAACGGCCAGCCGGCAGGCGAACGCGGTTGTATCAACGACCTGATGTCGCTATGAGGTCTGGTGGTATTCCCACGCCATGCTGTTAGGCGTAACTTCAATCGTCCAAACTTCGATACGAATCGAAGGTTAGTGTGGTAGTGCTATCGTTAATGTTCTACCATCCTTATGCGTGCGTATGCATTTGATGTGTAGAATAGATGACTATTTTTGAAGAAAATTGGTGATCCTTATGACAACGTAGCATTTCCTGAATGGCAGGTCCTCAACGATGGAGTGTTGTATCAAATTGTTTGAACCGTAAGTGACAAATATTTTAATGCACTTCATGCTTATCCCGTTTTATGTCAAACCAACCAACAAAACTTTCGACTTAAAAAAACGATTACTTAGCATTTAGCTCAATTAATCATTTTTTTTTCAAATCTTTCGTTTCGGAAGCATTCTTCAAAAGTTTGGCCACTCAGTCCTGAGATGCCTTGCGAATGAAATCCTCTTTCTCAAACGAATATATCCTACCTACATTCTACCAGATCTTGTTCATATTAACTTATCGTACAGAGGTTTGTACTACAACTTGTATTGGTAACTTTTGAGCTCAGTTAGTTGATACTCAGTTGGTAACAACTTAGACTCAGATATGGTCAGAGAGTTTTATGTAACATTGTTTAACTTGTCCAGTATACCCTTCACCATTCAGAAGAATGCTCTAATCCCTGGCCCACAAAATTACTGATTTAAACTGAAATTTTCAATGGCAGTTTTATAAATCCTTTGGCCACAGCTGTTACAAATCAGCTTAAATCAAATAATAACTGTTTATTATTTTGTCTGTACAAGAAAAATATGATACGAAGAAAGGTCCTGCATATGATACAACTTTTTTTTGCATTTGAATGACCTAGCATGGAAGTTTTATTCTCATATCTTACAAATGCTGCTCAACAACACACTTTTACATAATACATAATGTAGAATAGAGATCGCTTATATTTCCTGTTGTGTGCTGCCGTGGAAGGTTAAAATATGATTCAATTAGTATAATGGAAAGGATCACAATGACACACAAAAAAATGTTCCATGAGTTTCAAGAACTCTATCGGATTTCACTACAATAAACAAGTTAACTGAATGTGAAATGGCATTACTTGCTCTATATTTTCGCGCCTAATTGACATTTTGTGACACGTTCCCATTGGCACATTCTCGCCGTTCCAAGAGAGCATTAGACCAACAAATCTATTTACTAGAGCGTTTATTACTCAAACCACTCAGTATAGAAACTTTTTCCTAGAATGATACATTAAAGAAATATAAGTTCTTGCGTCGCTTGCGAGAAAACTAAAGTAAAAAACCCTCCTTTAACGTACCCTTAATATCCCTTAGCTGGCGGAAGTGGAAGAGGCAAGGTTAATTAGCGGGAGATCCGCACAACAACGCCATCATGACTCAGCGTTTCATGGGCAATCTTAATGTGGAAGGAAATCTCGGGGCGTAAGCCGTAAAGTGACGCAAAACACTGTGCAGCGGTGTTTTGTTTTTGCTTCCAATAACACAATCTATTAATAAATAGAACGGATTAGTAAAGGTCAGTGATCTGACTCACCTTTTACATAAATACGGATGGACTTTTGTGAACTGTTCACAGTTAAAAACACGAGCTACATCTGAAGATCTGTGAAACGGGGAAAAACAAAAGATTTTTGGATTCTCATGCACTCCATCCTAAAAAGCGCCTGTTGGTAACGAAGAGTAAGGAAATAAATAACGAAACTGCTCTCCAATTAATTGATCCGTGTAATTATAAAGCTAATTCGTTAATTAAAAACATTCAACGTTGGCCGAAGTAAAAGTGAAGCACTATACAAAAACTGACCCAAATACTGCGCCACCATGGCGTGCTGTGTATTAACCCGGGCCACCCCAAAAGAATGTCCGAGTGCATGGTTTGCTCTGAATGACATAAGCGAGACCAACGGACCGAACGGGGGCAAATGAAACTTTTACCAGGAGGGTTATTCCAAAGTGACGCATGTGTGTGAGTGCTACCGCTCGAAATACACCCCACTGGTCCGTGAAAAAGTTGGCCCGTTGACAGCCGGTGGTGCGTAATCAACACCTTGACAAATCCGATACACCTCCAAGCTTAAGCAGGCTCCCCACCCATCTGCACTCCGTACTGCGTTAAATAATCTAATTTCGTCAGTGGAATCAGCTACTGGCCTGGGCACACTGGTACCACAACAGTATGCTTAGCTGAGCGCGACTTTGGTACTCACGATCGCAGAAGCTCTCAACGCAGCGACTCGCCTTGCCACGGCCGTTGCAAAACTAGCAATATTCGTTTACGACCTGCATGCGTCTTAGTTTATCCTCTCGGCTGCTCCAACACGAAGCAGGACTCTTCCACGAGGCACTGCGTCATGACAAGCAGGGAAACCACAACGCCTAACATCTTCAAAGCGATATCCCGATCTCCGTCCAAAGATGCGTCTGTTGTGCGTAAGCTTTAATGGCATCTATTGAACTGTTGTTTGGCTGCCTCGACACATCGTCGAATGCGTCGACATGAGAGAAAGTGAGACGACGGACGATGCTATTTGCGGACAGCGAGACGTGAAATAGAAATGTGTGTCATTAGTGATAGCTCGGCCGACCCGAAAGTAAACCATTGGCCGGAGCGGAATAGTTCACCCCGACCGTTTCTGCACCGGCAGCCAGGCGACGATCGCGATGAATAAACCCACTGACCATAGCGTCTGTTACGGACGCACGGTGGTGGGCAGCTCCATGGCTAGGCTCGCCGCATTTATTTATCTTTCGCCGGAGAAAGGAAGGCGCACTGTATAGCTAGGCGCGAGCGCGCGCACGCTGACGAAAACGAAAGTGTCACGAAAAGGAGCGGTCACGGAGCGGTCGGAGACGGCGCTGCCAAAATTCAAAACTTACCGAAGCCCATACCGAGCGTGCTGACGGAAACGAGCGCACGAAAACCGGAGTAACCTGATCGGGTTTGGTGGTCGATCGCGCGGTATCAACGTTGACCTGGAGACCCGGGAATTATGTAAACGTCACACACTTACGCCGAATGCCACTATCGTCGAGCTTTTGCCACCGTTCACCGAAGCCAGCGCAAGAAAAATAAACAACATATTAATGCCCACAGCGCTCCACACGGGCTGATGAAAACAAAGCGAACAGCAGCCAGCGCTCCAACAATCGGTGTGACCGACAAACCGACAGACCGACTGATCTCAATTTGATGATTTCGAGCGTCTCCTTTCCGTCTCGGGAAAACTTTTGCCGTTCGCTACGGGGTGATCTTAGTGGTTTGATGCATTTTTTATTCGTTCGTCGTCGATCCCTTCTTATGTAGTTTTAATGTATTTTTGATTTTTTGATGATCGACCGACCGGTGAACGTTTGTTTGTAACCGGGTTCGATGCGTGCAGTAATTGTTGTCAGCTATCCACACCATGCTTCTGAAGCTGGTGCTGCTACTGCAGCGTAGATGGCTTACCACCGCAAAACCTTCTTAAGACCCGTGCGTAATGCATTCAGCATCACAGAAACCATTCAAAGTTCATGTAACACAACCGGTTGGCCGTCTGTACGGCCTTACTTGCCTGGCGCTAGCTAGTTGTGTGACGTCGAGTACGACGCCAGAAGATAAATTATCTGTTTGTCAAACGGTTGGTGTCCAGCACGGTTTTGAATATTCCTTGGACAAAGGACTAGAATTTGTGGCCTACTAAACTGCTAAACGAAAGAGGCACCCAATCACTTCGTCCTTTTCATCTCATAGCAGAAGAAGCTGGCTTATTATATCACCAAAATCGGTGCAAATCGTGCGACATGCTCATAGACAGACGAAAATCATCACAGAGAGTAAAAGAGACCTTGTGCACTGCTCGAGATGTTTAACCGTGTGCCGAACCGAGCTGAGCTCGAACCCAGTGTGTGAAAGGGATCGAAAGAGGATGAGATCAATCTGAGGACGGTGGCAAATCGGCATAACTGTTACGCAATGCGGTTATCTGGTGGCGGGCTTTTTTCGCAATACCATCTGGGTGACGGGTTCGATCGTATGTTAGAGAGCCGGGCTTACAAATACAATCGATGCAGCATGCGACAAATGCTATAATTTAACATTGTTGTATTTTATGTTGAGAATCCAGAGATTCTGCCCATCACCTAATCTCTTGGATGCTAAATTACTAATAAGATTAATTAGATTCATATCTGACAGATTCATGTGAGTCCTCGGAAATAAAAAATCTTAATGAACCCTCGTCCGTTAAGTAGATTTAATAAATAATGACGTCCAGGGTTTCGATGTGCGCGTACACGATTCGCGCAAGTGAATTCCAAATTCGACACGTCTGGCCATTAAACTTCCACACAGGCACAGCAACTGACGTCAAGTCATCAAGTGTGTTGAGCACCAAAAAGCGAAACAATCGAATTCTTAAGGCTTCCCGAGTTCCGATGACTCATTACTTCATGACTCTTAAGCGATCATCAGGAGGTGAGGGTAATATTTTTTACATTTAAATGATGATGCTTGCTTCTTGGCGATGAAGTATTTACTAACAGCTGATATGTTTGGGGCGTTCCGGTGGCAGAGGCAAAAACGGCGCCGGTCTTCACACGGCAGGACCGTGGTTCAAATCCCATCCAGACCGCCTGCCCGTTCGTAGGGCTGATTACTTTACTACGGGTAAAATTAAGTCACAGTAAGCCAGAAATGGCAGGCCGAGACCTCTCGAGGTTGTAGTGCCAAGGAAGAAGAAGATGATATGTTTTACTTTTGGAGTGTCACGATCATTGTGCAACTATACAAAAATAAAAATCTTTTGTCTTGTAAGGCTCAGAAGTTGAGAGAACTATAGTCGCAAAAAGCTAAAGCCAAATTTAAAAAATACGTTTAAAAAAATTATGCACCTTATGACGCCTATTCGAAAGCTTTCGAGCTACGACGATCAATCGAGCAGTTCCATAGAGCTCTGTAAGTTCAATACCTGAAGCTCAAAGCTCTGGTATATCGAGTACAATCTCGCACGCAAGCACCGATCACCATCGTAAAGCCGTAACAGCCATTGCATGCAATAAACGATACGAAACATTGCTGCACTAAGCGCATGGGCAAGCGACGAACCCACTCTGGTTGGCGATGATTTTTATGAAACGTAGAACAGTTCTAGTTTGTTGTTCTAGGAAATAGTTAAAAAAAAAAAAACATATATATATATATATATATATATATATATATATATATATATATATATATACATTAACCTTTTTTACTATAAGATAAGCACAATAGAAAAACCATTTGTTTTATCGCTCATTTTTCTAAAGTGTTGTTAAGATAAGAGATTTTTAAGATAGAGCTTTCCGATTCCGCATCCGCACCAATTTTTGATAGAAATTTAGTTCTACCACGCCCTGCAACACGATCTTTAACCAAAGTTCTTAAAAGATGGAAGTAGGATTCTTACGGAAATACCGTTGCTCGGTCAGCAAATTATGAGCAGACAAAACCGGATCCGTAGATTGAATGTGTGGAGTTCAGTTTATGGATGGAATTTGCATAAAAGGTATACCATCGGAATGTATCACCGATCCGAAACTCCACCCGAGAGAATTGGTTTATATTTATACGACTGTAGAATTTTGGTTTGTAAATTGCTTGATTAAGATTATTTTTGATAAAAAATCGATTTCTTTTCCTAAGGTATGCCGCTGCACAAGGATCAGCTAGTAACAATCCATCACGTCTGTCGGCCGGTTTACCTGTTTACCATAAGGTCAGACGTACTGTTCCAGCTTCCGCCACAAAATCAAAGGCGGGGAAAAGAGGAAAACGAGGAAGCAGAGGACAGTCGGAAAGCACCGTCCTAAAGCACTGTTCAACGTGCGTAGGTAGCGACAGGCGAGACAACTCTGCGCCCAATGACAACTACTTCGGCAGGTCGATAACAGCGAGCAGGGAGATCGAGTTTTCGATGGTCAACTTGAACTTGAACGATGCGCGGTTTTGCCGGACGACGACGGTACACGTGTGCGTCCGATGGGTGGCAATGTAATATGACCACGCACACAGCGACACGCTTACACGTTGTCATGATCACACGTATAGCGAAGTTACAGCAGCATTTTGGAAGGAAGCAGCATCAATCCGGAAGCGAAGAGCAGCATTCTTTATGTTGTTTTATTTCGTTGAGTGTAGAATCACAGTTTTACAGCCTCTCATCGATAGTGGTACGTGGCATTGAAAAAAAGGTTAAATCATCTACAACGTGCCAAAGACTAGATAGTTTTTACACACATCTTTAATTACTCTCCTCAGTGTCTCAGTAGCAAGGCTGAGGAACTTGAGCGATTGTGTGCTTTACTGGAGCTTGACCGAATCGTGCCGCACTGTAACGACACAAGAAAAACAGGATTTGCCAACAAATCACCTATTCACGCAAAACTCTTTAAAAAACAACCAGCCATTAGTCCGTTTCCTTCTGTCTCCTTCCCTCTATCTTTCCACCATTCCCAACTAGTTCGATAGCATCAAAAACGGATTGCATAATCGGAACTCCTCTAAATTCTAAAATAGCGGGTCGCTGGCCGATTGCGCAAAACAAAAAACCGATTCCAACCGATTCGAAAACATGTTTCGGGTTGAAAAAAAAATGTGAGGAGAAAATCTCAACCTTGGCGACAGAAGACACACAATCGAATCGAACAGCTCCTGCCGGCGATACAACGTGGCCCGAACTTTTTTTTAAACCAAATCCACCTGCTTCATGCTGCCACATTACTGATGCGAAGGCTAGCTTAGATTACGATCGAGTCGCGCCGGATGGATCCGTGGCGAGGTCACAGTTGCGCCGAATGTCAAGGGAGTTGTCGATCAAACGCTAATGATCATCACATGCCTTCAAGTCTCCTGAACGAATCAGTGTAGCAATTATTGCTTACAGAACAGAGAGAAAAAACATCCCCACACTCTAAACAACTCGAAGATAATATTAAGAAGGCAAGGTTAGGGCACAAGGTGTCGAGCGGTCACCGGTGTTCAATGA
Organism: Anopheles stephensi; assembly: GCF_013141755.1. Lineage (NCBI taxonomy): Eukaryota > Metazoa > Arthropoda > Insecta > Diptera > Culicidae > Anopheles > Anopheles stephensi. The sequence continues at coordinate 43,489,446 of NC_050202.1, forward strand.
TTATGAAACACACAATCAAACGATTCTAATTGCTGGGAAGATAGCTTGCTACTGATGTTATAATGGGTAGAGCGCGGGATTTTGTTAGCGTCGTAACGTGATTTCAATTTGCTCCTTTTTTATGTTGATTAGTAGCCAAGCCTGGAATAGGTCAGACAATCTGTTTGCCTTAAATATTGTAAAAAATATAAAGCTTTATTGAAATCGGCACCTATCGCCCGAAAAAGAAACGATCGGCTATGCACCTTACATTTGCACCTCGCACGCCAGAAACGTGACACAGCTTAGGTTTAGTGAAAGTGGCTACAGTAGAAAGCTGCGATAAGCGAGAGCGTACACGTTCCGTGCACTATTGGTAAGCAGCAAAACAGTCCGGGATCGCAAAGCGTCTACAGCGATCCTCGGCGAAACTTTGTCCCAAGGAATGTGATTGCGGGCACCGTAATGGCCATCCGTGGGACACACCTTTTGCTAGCGTCAATATTTTACTTGGTTCCTGTAGACTCTTCTCCCCAAAAAAATCCCACAACCCATTACCAAACACAAACGGAGACGGGCATTGACGTAAACTTGCGACAACAGACGCGTAAGCATTTGCAATGTTGTCTGAACAAACGGTATTCGGTTCGCCGGTGCTCTTCTTAATGTCAAGAACGAGAAGCGCTGTGTCTGTTACAGGTACAGCTCAGCTTAACAACAAGCTTCCATCGCTTATCGTCACAAATTGGTACGTTACCACAACCCAGCACAGCATTGATTGATATTGCGCTCATTAATAGGGGCTTTGTCGACGTATGTCTCAATGAACTCGCGGGGTCACGGACGGTGCAGGGCGGTGCAAAAATTGCCATCCCACGTTCGATCGCTACACAGCACACTCATTAGATGACGCGGAGAAAGATTGCTTCGCCGTGGACCTCTCGGATGACCCCATTTTGCATCCTGGACCACCTCTCTGTCTTGGATATACCCCAACAGGGGCCAGTCTCTGTGTTGTGTGCGGGTGTGCGAGTGGCTGTGGTTGCGAATCTTTCAACACTCACTAATCGCCCTTGCCCTCGGAGACAATGACTTTTACAATTTGTGCGCACTTCCCGCCCAGCTTCCTAGGTTGGTCGGTAGGTTTATCGTCGTCTGAGGTTAACATGAGCTACACGGTACTTACGTTACTGCGGGTGAGTCCGCCGTCCAGCTAAACATGCGCTGAATGCGTCTTTTGTCCAGGTCCGGTCGGATGACGCTTAAACCATCCTCCGACGATTGCGTTTGCGGTCCGGGAGGCGGCTGGGCTGTGGCTGTGGCCGCAGGTTGCTGATTAGCACCGACAGTCACCGTGGTGTTGCTCATCCTTCACTCTTGACGGAGACAGTCTCTCGGTCTGTTTCACCAATCACTTATCAACAGAAAAAACGTTTTCCTACAGAAAAATCAAACTCCAGTTCTCGGAGGTCTTTACTTTGCACACTTTTCTGCCGACTCTACTGCTTACTCAGCTGTGGACCGCAACGGTTTGCGGCGTGTGGCTGATAGATCACTTTTTTTTTGTCTTCACAATAGCTAGAATACTCCGAGGACTAGAACAGATATGACAGGGAGGGAATAAGTAAACAGTGACTTAAAAAACTTGCTCCTGTCTGAAGTGTGTCTGCGTCGAGAGATTTTGAATAAAACCACCACCATAATCACACTACGAACAACCGCACACCAACACGCTGCCAGCCGGATGGAGCCAGATGGAGCACGGTTGTTCACGAGGAAACGCACACAGACGGCGCGGACAGCGAACACGGGTGGCTTTCCGCTATGGCCGATGGACTCGCGCGGTCGCGAAGATTACTTATGTTTTTGTTTTGCGTTCTCACTTTTGGACGCACTCAACTGCTTTGGAGCGCGCCCGTTCGTTTTCGTCGCTTGAGAGTTTTTCGGTACGTTGAAATCTTCACGGTCACGCAGCACCTAAACGATGTTCTTTGTGGTACTTTTTTCCTTAAAACACCGACATCTGGCAAGCACCTTTTTAGCGAGAGGCGTCAAATTAAGGCAGGAAGCAACATTGGTGTCGAACAACGCGTTAGAGCGAACCTTGAGCCACCGCAATAGACGGAGGATGGTCTGAAGTTGAATTTTCTTTGAAACGCGATCACACACTCCAACGAAGACCCCAAGAAGTCCAACGATCTTTAGCACTGCACTTGACACCAAATATTTAGAGTAACCTCTTTTTTCGGACCAGTATGAGTGGGTTGTTGTGGTTAATGTCGTACACAGAGAGTTAGCACCAAGAGCAAAGCTTCTTTTTCGTGTGCTTCATCTCGTGCACTGCACTCACTTTCTTTTGTGCCGTATTTTCGGATATGTGTGTTTATTTTCTCCGGCCTGCTTTCGTCTGATCGCTAACCGCGTTCAAGTTCACGGCACGCGATTGTGGCTCTCTTCACTCAACACACGCACTCTCTTTCGATCTCTGCATCGCTCGGCCTGCTCTCTGCCTTTCTCTGCTTAAATATAGCAAAAGTGTGTTCGGCAAAGCTGACTAGAAATGTATGTTGCATCCATAGCTCAATTTTCTTCACTGCTTGATTCGATCCTACAAACCAATCCAACTTTAACTTAAACTTTTAACATTAAAAGAAGCTTCATTATTAGTTAAACAAAATCTCCAACAACTCGAACAAAATGTAAGGAAGGTTTGTTGTTTATATTACGTTTCAAATTATAGAGCACACACACAGACACCAAAACAGCACAAGGGATCGCGAGTCGACGGAAAGACGGAAAACACTTCATTCACCTACGGCGACTAGAAACGCAATAAACCTGCCAGACCGGTGGAGATCGCATTCGTAGACGATCTATAGTCGCTATAGGCCTTCGGAACGGCTAGGTGCTCACCGCGGCGCTGATTCGTACCGAAAACAATCCACCAGGTTCATCGAGGGAGACTCACGCGTGTGGTATGCGTGTGTTGCACTTTAGCGTAATCGGACGGAAAAAGGCAAAGAAGTGGAGAACAGTTTCGTTACGATTTGCATAGTGGATCAAAACTCTATAGGTCAAAACGATGCGTAATAGTTAGCATATATTGAGAAAACAGATAACTTCTTAAAGTATAGAGCTTATTGAATATAAATAAGAAAATCTTCATTTTGTAAAATTTTGCTGAAAGAAGTTTAGGCCAAACGAACGTCCGAAAGAAACCTTTTCCCATAGTGCAGTGAGCATTTCTGATTTCACTGCCAGTCTCTAGCCTAGGCATGGCTGCGCCAAAGCAGCGCGTTTGAGTCACTCACTGGACCCACTGTAACGATGAGCGAGTTCATCATCATCATCGGGAAAGCGGGCGTCTCCATCGGAACCAATGCATTCGTGCGTCCGTTCTCATGTGTCAAGGGTTCGTCGCTTAAATTTTTCTTCCAATGCCAATCGCGTTGGGCAATCAAACGAAACGATGGTGGTTTGTTTAATCGTTTCCATTTTCTATATCCACCGTTTGACCCTGCGCCCGGGTTCGATCAACCGTTGGTGGATGATCTCATAATTTTCTACAACAGTATTTCGATAATAGAAAACACATCAGAAAACACATTGTGACATTCGAGGCTCGCGAGTAGAAATGGCCGGGCACCGTTCTCCGGTTTGAAGGTGGAGACCAAAACATTATCGTTTGTGTAAAACAAACATTCCATCTGCATTGCGTTGCCTCACAGCTGAGCCTTATCTCACAACTCGTTCGTCCCATCCGGCCCGCAGGTCGATTGGGGTGCTAATCTAAAATTAATATATCGCCTCCCTTTCGACAACAACTTACACACAGATGGACACGCTATCCTTGAAAGTTGTTTTAACGGGCCTCAAGTTTAACAATCGCCCTGATTGACCGTGAAAATCTAATGGAGTTAGGATCGAAATCCGAACGGATCGGAAATGCGCGCAATTGACTGCTGTCGATGGATCATATTCGGCTTCGTTCACCAAAAAGTTTATTACTAAACTAGCGAACATGACAATACGGCATCTGTCCGTAGTAATCAATAAATGAAATAAATAAACTAGCGAACCAAATATGCTGGCTCGCACAAAGGTAATTGAATCATCAGGAAGTCTAATGTTTGACATTGTTGTCCAAACTGTATCGATCACAACAATGGGCTGGTTTAAAAGTATGCGCCTTGCTAGACGAATAGTGTGCCTACAGATATAGAAATTTAATGATGCCGAGTCGATATTTCAGGCCGATAAGTTAAACTGTGTACTCTCAACTAATCAGCAGACATGCGTGAGAAATGTGTTTAATTGTAATGCGTCAGCATTGCTTGAGCATGCCCAGGCCTTGCAGGGCGGCCATTTTATCATCTGCTATCACGCTCTCCTCCTTTCGTTCCCTCAAACTGATCGTCCACAGATCGGCCGCTTGTGCTCGCAAAACTAACATAATCGGCTACGTTGATCGTCGGTTGATTGTAACCACCGGTAAGCATGCGTTCGTCGAGTGAAAAACAAGTGCATCCACATTCGATGGCTTGCGCGAGCCGGTGCAGTGGCGGTTGCGTCTTCCGTGTTACGTGACATGGACAAACTCGATGCACCGGTGCTCTTTCCACCCCATCGATGATGCAGTGCACCGTCTCGCTCTGGCTCGGTGTGTAATAACTGAACGCATGTTTTAGTGTACGTTACCTACCTCGTACACACCACTCTAGCGAAAGAACCTGCCAGGTAGGGAATAGGCCGTACGTTCGACAGATACTTAGTAGCATCGACAGGAACGTGAAGGAGGAGTAGCTACAGTGACGGATAGAAAAATAAAATCACCTCAACTTTATAAAAAAAAAACACAAAAACAATGGTTGGTCTCTTGGTTTATAGAAAGTTTAGACTTCGTTCATTGACCTCTAAACTTCATTGGCGATATCAGATGCCAATAATCTTACATTTATAATTTCTCAGATTGGTGCTCGATGAATTTTCTTTCAATGTGTGGCGATAAGTTCCGAATGCATCACAGACTCTCGGACTCTAATTCCGAATGACCAAAGATTTTAGCGATCCAATAAAGACCCTCTCCAGTAGTTTGTTGCATCGATACCAGAATTTATGGCCATGAATTCATTATTGGATCAATCGGCTTGAACCTAAGAATTTCAACAACTAGGCTTTAACATTTGCTAACTATTATTCGGGATCCAAACATCATTCAAACAGGATCCAAGCAGACGTAATTGTCAGGTTCTATTAATGGCAACATTTCTAAAAGGCAAAATAGAGATTTTTATAAACTTTACATTATTAAACCTAATGAGGCGAACTGTGCTGAATGGATGTGCCAAATAATTTTATGAAAAAATATCTATTTTATACTGGATGTTTAAGTAATCGATTGATTTTATACCTTAGTTCAAGATATAAGGAAGATACTATTGATTTAATCAAGACCTCTCATCAATGACATTGGGGATACCATTTAAATTTTAGCATTTTTTAAAGTATTCTGACTCCACTTTCTTCTTCACGGTTATTTTGAAAGCTGTTTTATAATATTTTGTTTTTGTTTTTTATTCACATTTTATATTCAAAAGATTAGGTAATTTCTTAATAAAAACAAAATTACGACAGAAGTATAATCAATTGCTGAAGCTTTTCCATATTTTGGAACGGTTATACCTACAGAAAGTATCGGAAGCAGTAGTTTTGATGTTCGATTGTAAGGTGATCTTATTGTCATGTCGATCACTGTAGGCGCAGTTGCGAGAAATCTAATCTGGCCCTTCTCCCTCAAACAGGGTTTGGTTGACAAATCGATTATACAATCAACCGCTCCAGCAGACGCAAGCCGGTCTGGTAAGGAGATCTACGCTACGCATCTACACTACACTAACGATAGAATGTACTTTCAGCGACAACAACTATCAAACCATCTGCAGAACGAAACCAAACTTTTCGATATGAGACTAACTCCCGTGCTCGTACACATCATGCATAATTTGCGGTATGAACATGAGAAATGCAAAAGGTCGTAAGGTGGGGTCAATGCAAAGGCTTTACGATTCATGTGACACTTGGAAACGGCTTGCAAAAGGTGATGTTAAAGATCTGTATATTACCTTCATTTCTGTAGCAGCAATTGCAGCAAAACCACGATCGTCTAGTGGCTAGTGGTAGCTTTCTGCTATTTCGTATCGGATCGGCACAACAGGTTTTCTTATTAACAGATTCTAAAAAAGCGTTGCCACTCTACACAACCACCTAACCCGGTGGACCCACACCCCAGGCAGCAAGGACACGTGGATCGCAACGAGTGGGGTGGAGACATCCCCAACAGATGACGCACGGCCAAGGCTATATATAGAGAACGTTTCCGAAGCACGATGCGATGCGGCGACTACTATTATTGCGTTTGATAATGAAAAATATGACGAATGGCAATGTCCAGGCGATCATTGCGAGCATTGCGCGAACGGCGAAAAGACCTTCACCAAGGCGGGGCAATGTACGTTGGGCTTTTCCAATGTGCGGGGTTTAAATCCACCACCAAGGTACGTCGTTGGGGGCTCTGGATCAAGGCAGAGAAAACCTGTTTGCGCGAAGATTCATTGTTCGTTTCCTTGCATTCCAGGTCGCGCATAAAACGTTGTGACGGAGATGCTTGTAAGTAGCTTTCGTTGCAGAATTGCAATCAGTTTTACATTAACATTGCGCCAAGGTGGTGCAAAGCAAAAGTCTGTGTGTAGAACTCATTTGCTTGATCAAACATTTGTCTATTTCAAATGACACACCACAGATACGGGATTATCGAAAGAGCGCGTTCATCGTTCCTATGAAGTGTTGCGTTGTATGTCTTTCCTCTCAACCATCGGTATAGGGGTCGCATTGCTAGTGATTTTGCATGTTGCATCAGCTCAGAGCTAAGCGACTTCCACCCTACCATATCACGGGTAGCAAGCAATACTGGTCAGACTAATTGCCGGAAGTCTGTCAATACTAACCTTTAATCAACCACGTGGACAAAAACAAACCGTCCATACACGATTGATCAAGCATTGGAGGATTGATCAAGCAACCGTTCCGTAGACGCGCCCTATAGCTTGTGCTCACAGTTGAAAAGCACAACAATCGCGATGGTTCTGCTTACCTGTATCAGAATGCACCAGCAGGATGTTCGTTTGGACATTTGACTATAGGCGTGCGGTCGTTGTACTAATATTTATTTTCACACATCTCATATAACTCACAGCAGAGTGCTATCAGAAGGTAAGGTTCGCAATTTGTTGTCTTCGTAGAGCGGAGAAAAAAGCCACAAAAAGGTCAATATTAGCTGGGTAGTAAATCAAGCAACGTGTAGGGCGTCTCACAAATACTTTACACCGATGTTGGCTCGTTTTTTGTTGCGGTAACGGCTTAACAGATAGCCCTAAACCCAGAACCGAGCGTACGATAGCTGGAAGTGTGCGCCGTTTGGCTGGTGGTGCGAATCACGATGATATCACTGCTCGCATTGGTCCCCGCTAGGGCAGGACCATCTGCGCGATGACCGCGAATATTCTCGACAAGTTTTATTTTTTCACGTTTCTGTAATTACACCAATGGAAGAAATAATAGAATATTTTGGGGTTACTTGGGTGTTACTTTACCTCTTTCACCAATTCCTTTTTTGTTTCTAGCAGGGCCTGCTTAAGCTGTTCCAATGTGCAATCTTTCGATTTGCAGTCAAGTTCTTTGATGCGAATTTCTGCCGCCAGAGCCTTCAGTTTTTTAGTGCGCGCCGTAAGTGCCCGTTGTGTGGCAGACAGTCGTTCCTTAACCTTATGGCTTGGCAATTTTTCTACCACCTCCTTCAGTGCATCATACATTTTCTCCGATTGCTGAAGCGTTTTCTCCTGCTCGGACACGGTGACCGATTGGTAGAGTACGCGACGCTGCAACGTTTGCACCTTTACGATCAGGTCCATCTTTTCCGGATCCTTGCCGCTAAGCTTTCGCCAACGATGTACATTCATCGGGGTTAGCATTTCGTCCTCGAGGGCTCGGGCCTTCACGCGTTCCTGATTCAGCACGCGATTCAGCTGCAACACTTCCTGACGCATGTCGGCTGTATTGGCTAGGCCACGTGTCAATAGATTGCGCTGCGATCGTAGATTGCTAATTTCAATCTTCAGCAGCCGAATGTCGTCCAGTCGGTCACGGTACTGATTTTCGCCACGGTCCAGTGCCATGTTAAGCATGTTTAGCTTTTCCGTCAGATTGTTGATTTCTTCCACACGCTGGGTAAGCTGCACTTTGACGAGATCTTTTTCATTGATGGCGCCTTCCAATTGTTTTTTCAATCGCGTCATATTCGTTGCATCGTCCTAATAAAACAAAAAATAGCTTAAAATTATTCATAACAAAAACAACTCAAGTCAACTTCTACGCACCGAAAGTGTTTTGTTAAGCCGCGCATTTTCGTTCGTCTTTTCGCTCAACTCCGATTTGGAATGCTGCAAAGCGATGCTTATGTTCTGCACGTCGGTTTTGAGCGTTTGCTTTTCCTTTTCCACCTTATCGATCGTTTTGTTTGCCTTAAACAGTTCTGCCACCTTGTTGGCATTTTCTTCTTTCAGCTGATCAACCGTGCGGATTGCATTTTTCAACCGTTCCTTCAGTCCTTCGGTCTCCTTGCTGCAGGTCGTTAAATCGCGCTCGAAAATGTTGCGCTCACCACGGGTGATTTCCAGCAGATTTTGGCATTGGAACAGTTTGGCTTCACATTCTTTCAGCTTTTCGCGCAACTCTCCAATCAGATTCTGCTTGTACAGCAAATCTTCGTTCAATTGTTCGATACGATCGGACAGATTCTGAACCTCTTCCGCGTTACGGTCACGATCTTTTTCTACCTTTAACATCAAAGTTTGCTGCTTTTGTGCAGCGGCCTGGTGAGCTTTAATTTCGTTCTCCAACGTTTTCTGGTGTTTGTCGAGCAGTGTCATTTGTTCGGTTTGGTCGGTAATTGTTTCTATCGAGTGAGAAAAAGAAAAATTGTGGAATAATGTGGACAATTGCAATCGAAAACATACTCACTATTTGCCTTTACAAGATCTTTACGGACAAGATCTCTTTCGCGGAGCACAGCATCGACCTGCTTTCTGGCCATGTCGAACGACTTTTTGGAAGCATCTCGATCTTTTTCAAATGTCACGATCGTATTCCTAAAAATGAGCGTTTGTTGTACTATTCACCTGAGAACTCAAATTAGTTTATGCATACATACTTCAACTTAGCCACTTCCTGCTCTAGAGTGCCCTTCGTCGCTTCGATCGCTTGTATACGCTTCTGCAGCAACTCCCGGGTCTTGAGCAGCTTCGCATTTTCCAACCGAAATTTGTTGTTCTCGTCTTCTTTCAGTTTCAGAATGTTCACCTTGGTGTTGAACTCGTTGGTCACCTTTTCCTTCAGCTGTACCATGTTATCAAAGTCTGCCTGTGCCTTGGCCAGCTTCACCTGCGTCAGATTGTTGGTGGTCATAATGCGCTCCAGGTTGGTGCGTATAGCTGCCATCTGCATGCTCTGCTGTACGGTGGTTTTGTGGTTCGATTCTGCCAACGTTTTGAAGTGCTTTGCTTCCTCCGTTTTTGTTACTAGCTCAGCCGTCACCTCTGTGTGCTGTGTTTGCAGATTCTCCAGCTGGCGTTTGTCTCGAAAGGCTTCATTCGACGTCTCATCCAGCACCTTGTAAAGCTCCTTCACCTTCGTTTCCGACTCGAAACATTTCTGTTCCAGCTCTTCCATGTACAGGCGCTGGGTGTGCAGACGGCGATTCAGTTCTTCGACTTCCACGTACAAGCGATCCCGTTCGCGCATAATACCTTCCTTATGTTTGTTCATCGTCGAACCGACACTAAAAGATAGGTACAAAAACGTTAATACAGCACGATGTTCGCTAAATATGCTAAATATATCTTCCATGGTTCCTACTCATCATCACGATCGCCGTATCGATCACTTTCGGTGTGCAATTTCTCAAGCTTATCTCTCATTTGATTCATCGCTTCCTGCACGTTTTGCTCACGCGTCTGGGCCGCATCCGCACGTTTCCAAGCATCCTGAATTTCAGACTTCAAAGTTTGTATGGTATCTTGGTCGCGCTGAGACAGTTGCATTGCCTGCGCCACACGCCCCGAAGCAGCCGACACTTCATCTTGCATTTTGGCAATTCGGTCTTGCTCTTCGATAAGCTGTTGTCGCAAATTTTGACCCGTAATGAGCAATTTCTGAAAGTCTTCAGCCAGCCCATACTGACCATTTCCTTGTAGATCTTTTACAGTCTGCAAGGAAAATTTAAATTTTATTAAATTAACATACGAGTTAGAACATAATGTTGAAAAATTACCCACCAAGTTAGCTTTGGAGCAAAGCTCCTCGAAAAACTCATCCGTAATTTCCTTCGGAACCAGATCATCCTCAAAGGTGGATTCCGGTGCCTGCGAATCTTCCCCACTTTCCTCTATTTGATCCATTTTGATACGGTTTTTCGAGCGCTGTTACTCGTGAAGTTCACTAAAGTTAGAATAACGACCGTACCGTGCTGCGCTGGATTGGAGAGTGAAATTTTTCCTCCTCTGTGTTTTTCCAACAAACAACTGATTCCGTTGTTATGGTTCCATGGAAACTTACTGCTTCGGTTCTGGTGAGATGCAACGTGCAATGAGGTCACGCTGGTTTCTAACCTCCATATATGTGCCAAACAAGCGGAACCACAACACAGCACCAGTTCCAGACAAATAGCAACAGGTAGGACAACCGACCGGGACCGAGTTGAGTGGTGAAGAATGCACTTTTACCCGACGCAGTCAAACGGTTGCTATGTTGTTCTATGCATCCTCGATCCAAAACTACAAAGTTGACAATCAATCGTTGTGATATAAGCTTTCCACTTTTGTACACTAGAGAAAACTTTCGAAAGCTGTTATAGACCCTTATAGCTAAACATGATAATTCTGAACATGGGGAAGTTTCAAACAGTTTCCTTTTAAATGTTTTTTTTTCGTTTATATTTATTTTCTTTTCACCACATCGTACGTACGTATTCCAGTTCACTTTCGCATTAATGCAGTTGCTTACTCCAACCATAAAGAACATTCCCAATGCGTGTTTTCATATACTTTTTATTTTGTTTTATGGTATCAATTTTAAAAATATATAAAGATATCACTCAAATAATGGGGATGCTTCCTTTCCTTTCAGACACACGCAGTTCGTCCGTTCGTGCATGCATGCTTGCAAAGGGTTTTATCGTACGGACAGGATAGTTTTCTACCCATCTCGGTTCTGCTGTGCCTTGCGCCACTCCTCGCTGCCTGTTTTCGCTTTATCGTACATACCCTTTGTTTAGTTTTTGTTTTGTTTTGCTTCTTTCTGGAAACTTTTAAAGCAATAGAAAGAACTTGCCTGTTTGCAACTTTAATTCAATTAACACTATGCTTCCCCGTGCCACACGTGCAAATCACATCTGTTTTTGGCGGGAATTTTGCACACAAACACGCACACAGGAACGCGCTTCCGGCGATGAGAGTGAACATCTCATTACGGTTTCGAATATCTCGGGGGAGGATACGTACGCTTGGAATACGTTAATAATCCAAAATTTTGCTATTCAAATACAACGGTAAAACAATCGTAATAGTAAAAAAATACATATCAAACTATCATCACACCCGCGCGTGACGAAATAGGAGCAAACACAGGTGGTACGTACACAGTAAAGCTCGCGCTCATAATTAGACTAAATGACTAAATCTTATTCTCCATGCATTTCAAAACCTCCACGCACCCCACCCGAAAATGCGAAAAAGAAACTGGCGTACATTTTCAAACCATTTGCACAAATCGTACGAGTAAAACCGAGTCTTTACTTTTGTCTAAGTTTTTCGTATAGCAGCGAGCCGGAAGGATGCTCATTCTCCGGTGATTTTGTTTTTTTTGCTTTGTTTTGGTTCTCGCTCTGCGGCTGCTGGGGAATGTGTGTTGGAGCTGAATATTAATTGGTTAATTCGTTCGGGGGATTCTCTTTTTTCCTTAATGGAATACGCGCCGCATCATACAACATTTGATACAGCAGCACTGTCTACAGCGGCATTGCACACGGGTACTGTTTGTTTGTTTTGATTTGTTTGCCTTTAATTGTTTTGAACGATTGCTCCTGTGTGTTTTGCAGGAACCGCTCTTGGTGTCATGAATTGGTCAAATGTTATGCCGTTTTCTTAACGCTTTTTTAGAAATTTTTGTTTTGTTTGAGAAAGTAATGTTACATCAGCGGTTTTCATCGCGAATGACATGAGTAAACAATTAAAATAATAGTGCGTAGATATTCTTCTGCTCGAGATAGAATTCTAGAAAACAACGCGCAAATATTTTATTTTGTAACGAAATGAACCAAAAGCATCACGACTTTCCTTTTGTAACAAAAACAAACAATCGTCCACAAACATTAGACAGAAAATAATGGGGAAAAAAAAGATAAAACACAAAATTATAAACAAGAAACATCTCTCACACAACGTGCTCTGTCCTCGGTCAAATAATGAAAGTGTATCACAAATATTGAATAAAACAAAATAGCAATTACTGAACAATAGCTTACAAAATTGTAGCTTCCACGTGTCAAAAATACAGTCAAGTAGTTAAAACAACAACAAAAAATACGAAATAAAAAAAAATAAGCACATTAAGCAACACGAAACGAAAACCATCAACCCCAAAGGTTTCGTTCATGGCTGCCGTTTTCCAACCGAAGACCGTTATTACACTCCCACCTCATGCACGTAACAATCTCGACATACGCGAACCGCTTTCGTCAGACCATATTTTGGTAGTGGTTTCGATAAATTGGAACAAACGCCACAGAACACTCCGCCGCAGTTGCGACAATGATGTCTTCTGCGAAACGGTGTAAAAGCCGACGCACAAGACATACACCGTGGGGCATCACAGTCCGGGATCCACCTTGGTGGCTCTTCCGGCATCCTGCGCTGAGATGACAGATGTTGCTGCTGCTGCTGCTGCTCTACGTGTAAATCTCGCCCGGATGAGGATGTGGTGGTGTTGGCGTGGTGATTGCTGCCACCATTACTATTGCTATTGCTTGGACTGCTTGGACTGCTGCGACTGCGGCCATAGTCGCTTTTGGACCCGCTTGCACTGTGCCTACGCGTACCGGTCGATGGTTTCCCACCCTCGACGACAATGCACGCTTCACTTAAACTAACGCTACGTTCCTGGGCCGTGCGCCCACCTCCGGCACTATTGCTGTGACCGCTGTTTGGTCCACCAACCGATACCGGGGACGATGCCACGACCGATACGGAAACGTTCACCGTCACGTTGCTGGTTTCTACGCTGGCCGTACGGCGTACGGGTGATGAGTCACCGGACGATGCAAACACCGAATCCTGCTCGGGGTTTGCTTCCTCGGCGGAGTAGATGCTTTGACTTGAGCCACCGCTATGGTTCTGCTGGTCCGCCGTAATAACGTCTTGTTCGCTAGCGCGGAACTCGAACAAATCGGACGGGTTTTGGTGGTTATCCTTCGATTCCACCTCGTGCGCATTCGCTTCCGGAGGCTCCTCTGGCTCGGGCGGGGACGAATTCATGATGAATACGCTTCTCAGCATTTTTCGCAGATCGGCCGCAAAGTTTGTTTGTAATTGATCTGCCACACCCGCGATGCACACAAACAGACGATGTAGAAGGTTTTCAGTTGTTCTGAAATTGAAACGAAAAGGGGAGATTTTAAAAGCTTAAATTAAATAGTATGATCGACTTTTACTGCGAAAGAGGAATAAAACATAAATCTTTAGCTTAGCTTTTCTAGGGCATTTTAGATGATAGAACAAACAAATTATTAACTATTAGTTTAACACCGACCATCAAAACTCAACACAACAAAAACATGACGCATAATAATCGGCGGCAGATGATACAAAAATTGTACCACATGATAGCATTAAGCTATATTAAGGATGGCAGTATGGCCTAGAACATGTTGTCTGCAGAATTTCAGTTTTCATCTGGTGCTTTTACTTCGATAGTCGCTTATTTTGTTCTATTATCTCAAAAACCTGTACGCAGCTTCCATTCATCGCGTACACTTACTGGAAATTATTTCGACCGGCCGCTCTGATGGCTAGTGCTACCTCCTGCGCATCACTGCATTCGCTCTGCGTCGGTGATGTATCACAGCTGGAGGACGAACTGCGCTGATGCTGCTGATGCTGCATTCGGCTATGGCGGGCACTTCCGTTCGTTGCGTTACTGTTGCTGGTGGTAGTCGTGCTGGCAACCGAGCTGGTAGCTTCTGTCGCCGCAGAATAGGAATGATGGTGATGGTGGTGGTGATGGTGATGATGATGCTGGTGAGATTGAGGTTTGCGGTACGCCGAGGACGTCGATGTTGATGTTGATGCTCGCGGCCGATGGTGGCTCGGCTTGCGATGATTATTATACTGCGGTTGTTTCGTTTGGCTGGAGCTTGGCCGGCCAGAGATGTCTTTGGCATCATACAGTTTGTAGTCCTTCTGCGAACCACCCAACACGAATTTAATGTCTGCCGCACTCTTCTTCTCATCACCCTCCTCTTCCTCATCCTCATCATCATCGGCATCCACATCGTCAGCCCCATAAACATCCGCTTCCTCCTCATCGTCGCTCGAAGATTCGCTGATTTCAGGAGGCTTGTGCAAGCTGCCGACACTTCTCGAACGGTTACGTACGGATTTGCTAGCATTACTTTCCGCTGAAACTACCGTCGACAATGGTGCATCGTCAGCATTAAGCTTCGGTTCCACCGTATTCTCTGCCACCGTTCGTTCCGTTTCAAGTTCCGGCGACATATCCGTGCTGTGACTTGCCGTCCCATGTCCAGAATCTGAGTCCACCAGCTTCTGCTGTTCACCGCCGGGATTTGTTGCACCGGTAAGGATGCTATCGATGTTGGCTTGTGTCGATGGCGAGCCAACGTCCGCACCAAGTAACCGTAGCTCGTCGTCCGTCGCAATGAAACTGTCCGTAAGTGGTGCCTCATTTGTCTGTAGTAGATTTCCAAAGTTGGTGTTTGGTATCAGGTATCCCGAGGCACAGTCTGTAGTAACGAGCCCATCCTTCAGTTCCGGATCGTTGTCATCTTCGTCGTCCTCGTCATCCTCGTCGACATCATCATCTTTATGAATGTGATTGTTATTGTCTTCTTCTACCTCCGGCTCTATCTCCTGCTGCACTACTCCCGTGTCTCTACCGTAGCTGACTGTTTTCGAACACTGTCGCAAATGCCTTTGATTGTGCTGATTCTTTGCTCTGCTGGTGCTACAGCACTCGGTGTTGATGCCATTGCTTCCACTTCCATTCAGTTCGCCTCCCGCGCTGCTTGTGGTCACCTCAAAACCTTGACTAACTACATGCACACCACCTTCATCACCATCGTTGACGTTCGTCTTCCCATCGCTGGCGTTTGTCGTAGTGATGGTCGTCGTTGTTACAATGACCACATGCTCTTTGCTTTCGCCGACTGGCTCGTGCGCATCAATGTCTCCCCGCACATTTTCACTGGCACCAGTATCGCCACCTGCTCCACCGCCATTCTTTTCATCACAGATCAATTGTTCGCTCGCACTGATTTCTTCGTTAGTGCAGAGCAGCTTTTCAAGCTGGTACAGCTCGTGCTTTGTCAGCGTGTGCAACAGATCACGCATCTTTATGAGCAGCTTACGGAAGGGTCGAAATATCTCCGAAATGTTATCTGCCGGCTGATCCATATTCAGGGGCCCATCGCGAAAGATCACCAACCCGGCGATAATCGCCAACCGAGGAATGGAAAACATTAGCGCTGGATCGTACGAATCCACCTGTTCCTGGTCGAGCAGCCCAATCTTTAGCGCCCGCTGGAGCGTTTCCGAGAACAGTACGCATATCAATTCTTGCATTTCGTACTCCTGTTTCGTTTTCACCTGCACCATTGCACTGACGTACACCAGCTCGAACTCCGCAAACAGGCGGTCGAATATCTTGAGACTTTCGTACAGCTGCTCCGTTGCAGCATCGTTGAAGTCGAGCCGCAATGTTGGACTGTTCGGGGTGTTATTGCGAAGGCACTGCTCTCGTAGGCGATTCCGCACAATCTCGAGACTTTTGGTAACCGCTTTTGCGAGCGGACGCATCTTCGCCGACTCGGCCTCGCGGTTCAGTATCGACGAGCCGGCTGCTAAACACTCCGCGCCGAACCACAGCTGCCCGGCGAGGCTTTCCTGCAGCACCTCTTCGGGAAATTTCACTCGAAAGGCACGCTGTGCACGATCGTCACCGAGCAGTTCGTCCATGATTTGATTGGTGATCGCCAAAACGCGGTCCTAAGGTGGAAAACAGAAGACAAAGTATATTACTATGGTGCTACTTTACGAATACATTCGGCGGATTGATCCATACCTGTCCCTGACGAAGTCGGCTAACAAGTCGTGTGCAACGAACGGGCTCGGCCCTTCCATCGAAACTGTCCAGCTCGCTGGCAATCGCTGTCAGCGCACGATCAGCATGGTAAAATCGTGCCAGAAGCGATTTGTCGTCGGCCTGTGGATAAAGAAAAAAAAGGTACATGTAGTATCCCCAATTAAAATCATGCCATGAAGTTAAGATTTTAGCACCAAAAATAAGAAACCTGGAAGTAAACCAGACAACACTTTATGTAGCACTTTACATAACGCTTCTGCCACAATATGTTTCATTTTTTTAAATTACATGCCAAAACACCAACACATCCCATGGCCGGTATAAATGATGCATGGACATTGTATTGCTGCTTTTGCACCAAACAGTGCCAAACGCACACACGATTATGCTTTATTTCGTAGGTACGATTATGATCGAGTAAAACGGACCTAGCGCACCACCTACAATGCGCAGTGTTACGCTCGAAGACTGTTGTCTCAAACGGTAGATTTGATAGTCGACACGGTACGCTACGGATTGTGCACAGGTTAACACATATTTCGCTCAAAACGAAAACTGTACCGAGTGTGGCAAATTTGGTTCATATACAATAGGGAAAAGATAGCAGGAGATAGCAAGGTGGGTAATGGTAGGTAGCAGGGAATGGGCCGTTTGAGCCGTTAGCAAACAAACGGTGTTTTACAACCTGCCAGAAATAATAATCAACGATCATCATCGACCCGTTTCGTGCCGCGGTACATTCGACCATTGCAGCAAAACAACTACGGACTACGCAATTCGCCAACGATTGTATTCATTGATTTCCTTCCTATATCTGGACTGGGCTGGCAAATCATGTAATATGCTCATTAGTCTTTGAAACTACGGCGTGAAGCAGTCATACTTAAAATAAAAATAACAATAAATAAGATAGTATCACTTATTATTAATTCAATTATTTATAGAGGCTTTGGGTCTTTGAGACCTCATTCACCTCTTTATTAGTCCTCGAAGAATAGCAGTTAGAAGGATAAAATAGAAATGAAAGTTGTATCAAGCGCATTTAGCAAAGTAAGTTAACCTGCTTAATTACAGCTTCAACCGGGCGAACATGCCGGGTAGATGGGGCATCCAAGGTGGAACAAAAACTTTTTACAAGCTCAATGGGTTTCTTACGACCTCCACATTCCAGTTTCCATCATTCTGGCCAAGGTGGTAGTTTTTACGATAAGAAGCTAACAGGAACAGACAACTTTCTCCTCTTTTTCCATTAGTTCCGGTTATACAAAAATGGTTGACTCCTGAGCTTACTGTAACGGGCACGTTACTGCTCTGTGGCTTTAATCTTGGCCCAACAATGACTCAATTTCTCTTCCGCTTTTGATTGTTTTAACTCACTCATGTATCTGGATCATATTTTTAAACGTTGCTTTTAAAATGCATTTGAGAGGGAATTAAATTTCTTTCATAATGCTGAAGTAACGTTGTTGACAGTAGATTGTGCAGGCTTAACATACTAAACCAAAGCACACACGTACATTCATACAAAGACCGTAATCAATAGCACGTGCATGTCAAATACTTGATCCCCGATGAAGGTTTGAGTTGATTATTTTAACAGTGTATCACTCCATACTAACGATCCGAGGTCTCATTTTCTTCCACGTGATCTTAGGGCGACAGCGGCGCCGGTCTTCACACGGCAGGGCCATGGTTCAAATACCATCCTTGACCGCCTTCCCGTACCGTACGTTAGGCTGACTACTTTACTACGGGTAAAATCAAGTCACAGAAAGCTAAAAATGGCAGGCCGAAACCTCTCGAGGTTGTAGTCCCAAGGAGGAAGAAGGAAGATCTTAGGGCCACTCAAATGCAGTAACTATATACAAGTTAAAATCGACAGTTTCAATATTTTAAAATGGCTCTCGAAATATTGAAGTTATTATCAAGAAATCGGCGATTTCCTTTTCTTTGACAGAAAAAATGCACCATTCACTGTAATGCTTATAACTTTTTTTTACCAGCTCCCCATAGCTTTTACTTTGTTTCTCACCAGTAGGAAAGAGATCCAAACTATCTCTACAACAACAAACGCCCGTTCACAAGAGTGGTGGGAAAACTTGTTCCATTACGACCACTTCTTTCGGCTGCGTTGCGTTGACCAAGGCACAACATGATGGAAAAGGAAAAAAGCTGAATCTCACCTGTCTGAAAAAAAGTTTCCACGCACACAACCTTTGCTCGTGGTCCAATGCCAAAGGCTTATGCTGCGGAGCGGATAGTAACAGGCACACGGGGTTGGGTGTATGTGGATTTACTTTCACCTTTTTACCTACGTGTGGTGGATTCCGGCAACCTGGCCGATAAATGCAACATGAACGTGATTTCTTTCGATGTGTACAGCAAAACACAGCAAAAGCGCGATATCGTAGAAGCTTTCAAGGGAGGATAGTACGATACGAAAATGTCGTGTTGTTTATAGGAACTCAGGTTTTTGGTATCGAGGAATGATCACAATATCTTCATGAAATTTGCTAGTCTCAATACGGTTCAATAAAAACACCATTATTTGTTTTCAGCGTTCATAAAAACCAAATTTTATAACGGTTTCAATACAATATTTCACTTTGATCCAACCATAGCAAATTATTCCCCTGCATTTCATATATCAAAAACCACAAATTAAACCTGCAATTTAAACTGCAATTTCCATGCAATGCAAATGTATTGTATAAACTGTCACGTTTAAAAATTTGATCAGTTTTGCTTGCAATGCCACAACGTCATCATCATCATTATCTGTGCCCGTATAGGAAATATTATGCATGCAAAAACGAAGCAGCGTTCAATTCCCAGCGCTGGGAATTACACGATAAGATACTGGGATGTCAATTGATGACTCACTACTACTACTAGTTGCAATGAAACTAATTGACCGGGCCGTGTTGCAAGTTTCTGGAAAATTACGCTGCAGTTCTAATGCATCGCAGTAAACGGCTAGTTGAAGTGCTTAAAAGTCATAAAAATAAAGGTTCGGAGCAATGAATAATAGCGAAACAAAAGAACGGCAATCAAAACAATACTCTTGATCGCACTCATCAATTGCCAAACTGATAGTCGAATCAAATGACATTGGACAAAGTGAAGATCAGAAAATCACTAACGACACTGTAAAGAAAAACGAAAGTGCTAATAACGCACCACAACAAGGAAGCCACTTTCCATTACTTTCAATTATTGAAATACCACGAATGGAAAGGGACGCATGGAGAAAACATTCCGTTACTAGGGCATGTTTCGCGACATGGTAATATCTTCCTATCCGACTGTCTAACTGTATGCATAGTGTAACAATTACACTGAAAATGAAAATGCAAACAATTACATAGGCAACAATATTGGACTAGACCAATGGTGATGACAAAGGCGTCCGATAACCGGCAATGCAGAAGAGTGGTTGCGATACACAGCACGCGTTGCAGAAGAGAGAAAAAATTAAACAAAATATCAAAACAAAGAAACAAAGCCATTTTCTCGTGCGTGGAATGTTGATGCAAAAAAAGCACCATCATTTTTGTTGTTGGACTATCTACTCATTGTACATCAGTGACGTACATCTTACTATGGAAATGCCACATCAGGATAAAAGAAAATTGTCTTTACCAGCACCCCGGACGCACAGAGACCCCAGCGGGTCCGGGGACCAGGCCGGAAAATTTGCTTCCGTCTTCCGTGCTCATGATGACCATCACCAAACACACACACGCATACATGGTCACTAGGGTACCAAGCTTCTAGCGTACACACACGGTGTGACCATATACCATCACCACATCCCTAAGCCAGCGTACTGTAACGACTGCTCTGAGCCACGGGCATAAGTTCGTTTCATCCACCGTCGTCGTTGTCGTCGTGGTATTATTATTGGCGTCGAGTCTGCCAAGGTCAACGCGCAGGAACTCGTTAGCGGCTACCGTCCGTGAAGGCGACACAATGGAAATTTATCGACGCAATCCGCGGCCGACACCAGCCGGCCGCTTGTTTGCCGACAGGCAGCCACACAGCAGTTCGGTGCTGCTTTCAAAGAGGCTTGAGGTGAAAAACTTCTCTCCACCAAGACATCAACGTGCTTGTTAGCTAGTTCCCCGGACTGTCCTCACTGACTGGTGGAATGGGTGACACTCGATTTCCACGTGCACTTTTCATCGAATAACGTGCCAGTGGAAACACGTAAAGTGGTGGTCAAAGCACATGCTACTACAGCCGCGTAATCGGTGTGACATTTATCTTTAAACGTATGCTTTTAGGAAAAAAAAGGGAAGGACAGTGTCAATGTGTCCACCACTTTCAAGGGTACGGTTGCGATGAACATGATAAGTGGATAGTAAATTAGAGCGTAAAACAATTAACCATTTAGTTCACTACTCAGAAACTTAGTGCGTAAGTGAAAGCAATGTTAATGCTGTGGATTTACTATTGCGTCCTATTTTTGTACTTGGAGCATTGGGTTTGTACAAGCTTATGTGTGTTTATTTTACGGCTATTGTTTAACCGAAAGATCTAGTACTCAGGTAGGGCTCAGATTGATTTGAGAACTTAAAAAAAAGTATTTAACTTAGCTTAATCTATATGGTAATAGAGACATGCGCATTAAATGTCTCGTAAAACGAAACATAGAGCATGTCTCTATAAACAAGTTTCTATGTCATTTAAAAAAGTAGTTCAGTTCTAGCAACACTACAAGAAGTTTTGGTTGGAAGGCTTGGAAAAGAAAGACGAAATACGTAAAGCCCTGTCATCACAATTCTAATATTTTCACTATAATTATTATAAAATTACGATTTGAAATGAAAGTCTCCAAATGGAAGTTTCACCATCGAAAAGCAGCTGTACCAAAACTTTATTTTTCTTATTTGGATCAAGAGAGTGTTTTGACATAACTGGATAACCCTCACATACGCCTTTGAGACATGGAATCTATAGAAAACTGATAAAATCATATTAGCTGCTTTCGAGAGCAAGACGGATAAAGGACCCGTATGTGCGGAAGGACAATAGAGCACAATAGACAACTATTACAATGACGATCATTACGAACTGTTTGGCGATCGTGCAGCTTTAGGTTAGACTCGCCAGGTCCTAGTGGGCTAGTCATCTCACGCGCATGGCACCGGACAATCCCACCTGTAAAGGCTTCTTAGGCCATCTTACATGGAAAGAGGAGGCTTGTTAGGCCCAAATTTAGATGGAGTGATGAAGTTGATACGCCCGTCTATAAGGCCGAGAACTTGTGCGTCAGGCCAAAATCGCGAAGCAGTTGTAGCGCCGGAAAACTAAGTTAAAATTCCAATATATAGCCGCCCGGTAGAAGATACAAGCATGTAACCTACACTGATCGGGATGAACAAATCATTCTTTGCACGAAGTTTATACACTTCCTTTTAACGTTGTGTGAATCACACAAGACGGAAGTTGTCACCAAGCAAACGATCGCTTCAGATAAAGTAGAAAACTTTACATACAAATAGAAAACACACGAGAAACGACTGTGGTGCTTCAAGCAGTTTGTTCTTACTTTCAATTCAAGTAATATCAGGACAGATCAGAAAAAAATAACATTTTTTGCAGGAGTCTTTATTCCTTTAATTCATTCTTTTATAAACTAAAATCCATGGATTAATGAATGGTTTAAAATGCGCTGCCTCTTCCGTCAGTAACATGATGTGCAAACAAACCGAAAACGATAATCGAACCCCCACATCAGTAGTTGCAAACGCACACATAAACACAACGCTGGATGGGATAACTAGCAAACAATATCTCGCGCAGTTCAGCAAAGCACGTACCCAAAGGTACGAAAAGCTTCGAACAGGTGTATTGCGTTGCAGACACCTAGTAAAAACCCGACCCGCCATGACTCGGTCCGGTCACCAGCCAGGGCGTGCATAAGTATTGACAAAAGGAGGCGCGCGCGCCATTGCAAAACCGAGCGGTGAAAAAAGCTCGATGAGACGCATTTGGACGGTCAGTTTGGGCCGTTTTTCGCATTATCAATTATGGAGGCCCGGTTCGTTTGTGCGAAGGCCTGAATAAGAAATATGACTTCAAAGCGTTACATCATCAACACACATAAGCTACCACACAACCAGCGTCCAGTGTATTTTGTTATCTGCTTTTCGACGCTAAACTTTCTCGTTTAACGTGAGTTATCGCCACCAGCTGCAGTACAATTTGGTACCGAAAATAACGTTTATTCCAAAACTTAAGGTAGAAGTAATAAGCGTCTTATTGTGGTTAACTTTACCGCACCTCCATTACTACTTCTGGATAAATTACTCATGGTTTTTCTTCTTTATTTGGCAGTTTTTTTAGTCGGAGATTTACTACCAGTGCTATAACTATAAAATAAGGGTTAATCAGGGTTTTGCAGCAAAAGGTACTCGGCAAAATCTATTCGTGATGTTCGTGCGATCTTGAAGCAGAAACAACCAGACCAGAAAAGGCCATAATGCAGAGCGTTACCTCTTGAACATACACACAAATACACCGCTGTACGGTACGGGTGGCCTCCTTTAAAGAAACCTGTTCGCTCAAAACGTACATATGTGTGGTGTTTTTGGGGTTGTGAAATAACAATCGTACCTTCTCGTATGTCGAGCAGTTTCAACATATTATTGGTCGGTAGATCACCATTATCATCATCATCATCATCATTTCCTCCCACCGCAGAACCCACAGCGGAAGCTCCTTATTAATATCATTATTGATGATCGTTGTTTGAGTGTCAGGGACAATGCGTTTGGGTTTTTGCATTACTTGAGCCTTTTTGGATCGATTATTAACATGCTTAATGATGACTTATGAATGTGTCCAGCTGAGCATTTTTAAATCCGTTTGCTCGGCTAGTTTGCTTAATGGATTATAGTTAAAGCAATTCTATCCGATGGATCTACGCAATCGAAATGCAATTGCACAATGGCCTTTGGACGCTCGGAGGACTCTTGACTAGAGCCGGCAATCAATTAGTGGGCGACATGGTTTAAAGAGAGCAGCAATTGAAGGTGTATATTAGTCTGCCTTATCAAGAATCTTTGGGAGAGAGATGAATTGACGCAGTATAAATCGGATGCCCCTTTTTGCGCACTTTGTACACTGTGTACTGTCCTCATATATTTAGGGCTCCAAACAGAGTTAATATTACTGAAAATATAAGATTAGAATGATTTTGCAATCCAATTTCGTGACGGTAAATCAAGCCATTCCCATGTTTCATTGTAGAGTATGGAAGAACCCACTTGCTTGGTTGCAGTACACATCATAGTAGGAAAAGCAATACTAACGAAGGCTCATTTCAACCGCACAAGCAAACGTACGACCTCAGCCCGGGTAAAGTCATTTAGCGTGACTAGTACTCGAGTACAGGAGCGAGTTTAACAAGCTGATAAGAAGGTTTGCCGAGAGGCCCTTTACATTCACGAGGAACCAGGGGCAGTGGGGGACGTTGTGGGGACAGAAAAAGAAAGCCTCGAACTGGAAAATTGACAACCTATTAAGTTATATAGGTTATCAACAGTCAAATATGTCCGTCGATTGTCTACTGCCCTGAGGGTTTTATTGGCTGCTGTACCAAATTCTCACTAAACTTAACAACTCACAGTAAGTAATGCGTATATTGTGAAGAGACGTGTGTACACACATTCAGTACACGCTTTGCTTGTTTGTTTAACCCCCTTTTCACGTGGCGTATAATTTATACGCAGCAATTGGTCCATGAAGGTTTTATTTACTAATAAGCCCACACACAAACACATACGATTTGGTGCCACAAGGGCAGACCGGGGCAATGCAATATTTGAATAGAATCAATAGGCAAATAAAGCCCGGTTGTAAATGTATTTTTCATTTTCAATATTTTTGTTCAAATTTGATCAATACAAACTCTGATACCGATACTAGGCACTGCACATTTTGCAAGTGATAAAAGAAAAAGGATAGGCCTGCGTTATCTCGCTATATTCCATTGATAAGATACAGATATCTGGTATGCTCTCTGCAAAACTGCAAGTGCACCGACCTAGTCTCCGCCTGCCTCATCAGGAACAGACCGACAGACAACAACAAAATCCTTGGGTGAGGTTGATGCCAGCAAAGCAAAAGGACAACAAACAACATTTAACGCAAGAGACGTTGTTGTAGGGTGCCGATTGCTTCCTGAGGTCGAATGCAATTTACCCCTTATCAAGGTCTTTCCAACACCATCAGTAACTATAGAAGATAACGGGATATCCTCCTTCAGCTTTGACTGCAATCCCTTCTGGCCGAGGGAGCGAGCTTTTGTTTGACATTTCGTACATTCCCAGCTTCCGTCCAAGTAGGCGAACGGGAAGCGCGGATAAAAACACGTGCGTTTCATAGTATGTGTTTGTGTGTGCGTACACATTTTCACTCCTTTCGCGTGTGTTTATTTATGTGGTGATAATACCAGCGCGAGACGGGCGCGCTCTGGTCGCGTCCAGACTTGCGACCAGTCGAGACAGCCCCAGAAACTGTGTTATGGCGCGTGTAGCGCCGTACCATTGTGGTCGATATAATACGTACGCAACGACGCGGACACGAAGCTTTCGAACGCCGTGTCGATGGACGTGGTGTCCGTGTGTTTTCCACTGTGTTGGTGACGCAATTCGCTCGCCGTCCAAGGCCTTCTTCTCGGTCGATTGTCGATGTCGTTCATTTGGCGGTAGCGATCCATTCATGTTTTAACACGGGTGTGAGCAGTAATGCCAAACAAAACAAAAAATGAGCATAAAATGTGTCAAATATTCATCAACGGGTACACTGTTTTCTTCGAGATTGAAGCATCTTTCCGATCGGTTTTGCCATCCCTGACACAGCATAAATGATACGCAACGCAACAAAGCACGCACACATGGAGACGCGTGGTATGAAGTGTTTCTTTTGTCTCTTTCTTTCTTACACATCTCGCTCACACCACTTTATACAGCCTTCTCTCGAACACTTCGACGTCACAGACGGGAAGGAAAACAAGAAAAACAATACTCCATTGCATTTCTGGTCGTTTCGCTGGCGCCCAGTAGTTTCGCTTTTCTTCTTCTCGGCGCAAATGAAAACGGGCCCCCTGGTCCCTTCCTCCCTTCCTCCCTTCCCCCTTCACACCCATTTCCATCCTCAACCGAATAAGGAAGTGTATGCGGAGGCAACACAAGAAAATAACATAACTGCCTCCATTTAAACTCCGAGACGTGAGAGCGAAGCACAAAAATGGTCCACCCAGCCACAAGGACGGCCGAAGAAAAACAACCAGTGTTTTCCCTGCTGTCGAGAGACAACTTACCTTCGGCTTGTTCAACCATTTCCGCAACGAATCCATTGCTGGTGCTGACTGCTACGCCCCGCGTTTGAGGTCGCTTATCAATCTGCTGCCACGGAATCCGCGGTTGGGCCCGCGTTTATGTTGCACAAAGTGGCGCTGCGTGGATACTAAAATCGTATTGTTGGCTGGAGCAGCTGCTATTCCTACTTTCTACCACCACCGACCAACCAACCGATGCAATGTGACACGGAATCGCCTGTTTTTGTTTGCCACCTTACACTGCACGCGACACACACACAGATTTGTTGTCACAGAAATGCACTTCATTCACGAAAACAAAACATACACACACAAACACACGCACACACGCACTCACGGCACGGGTGCACCAGCAGGGAGCGTAGTACGACTGTACACGACTTGCACTGCTCTAGCCGTACATCTTCGATGCCCTATGGCCAATGGAGGTAGGCAGTGACTGGCTTGGTGATGATAGGTGATTCTCGGACGACACAGTGCAACACACACGGTACTTCCGGATTCGATCACCATGGTAGGCGATTTCACTGACTCATTTTTCTCATCCCCATCATCACACTCGGACAGCGTGATGTCCCGTTTTTCGTCTGGTGGTGGTGCTAAAGCAGAATGTTTGCGTTCTGGTCACTTCACGTTTAACGTTTCTATCCCCGTTTGTGTCTTGTGGCTCACCCTGCAATGATTCACGCACTGAACGTGGAAACGTGCTTATTCACACGGGACTGATTGAAAAGAGCGAAAACCACAATGAAACTGCACAACGCACAGTGGCCGTCTGACGATTTCCCTCAAATTCGCGTTTTTTCTGCTCAGCGCCACCATCCAAGCAAGATCATCAGGCCCACACGCACACACAGGCAACCCAGTGTGTTGGACGAAGGTTTTCTTCTTCATTCGCAAGTCTGGTGTGCAGTAGTGTTGGTGAAGATGGCTGTAAATAAAAAAGTACACACAAGCCGAAGATTCCCGAAGTTGGCTGATGCGGACTCGAATTTGATGAGCTGTCAAAAAGGGCAGATTCGAACTTTTCATTTCGAAATGTAGAAAACAATTAAATTATGTTTATAAATGCGCATAATTTAAGATTCTGTGAAATGTTTTGAGCCTCTTAAAATTTTGGACATATTTGTTCTTGTTTTAGTTTGAAACAAACATATTTCTGGAATTCCTTCTTAGAATACAATAACTTGGCCAAAATATGTGATTCGTGAAGCCCACTGTTCACTAGCACGGCTCAAAGAACGAGAGGGATGACCGTGACAGAGTGCGAAAATCATGCTGTCAAGCTGTACACAATCTTGGCGCTTCTTTTCCGATCAATCCGTGATTTTTCCTGTACCGACAACGGCCGTCTACCGGAGCTAATCGATATACAATGTCTACGATAAATAAGCTGGAAATACGAGGAATACGCAGTTTTGGCGTTGAGCGTGGAGATGTTCAGGTAGGTGGCCTTTACCTACAGCTTCGAATGTTAACGATAACGAACCTAATTGACTGTTCGCTTGCAGCAAATAAACTTTCGGTCACCCCTAACATTGATCGTGGGTCAAAATGGATGTGGAAAGACGACTATCATCGAGTGTCTGAAGTATGGTTTGACCGGAGAAGTTCCACCGGGCACCTATCGAGGTGTCGGGTTTGTGCACGACCCAAAGATATTCAACACGGTGGAAAGCCTCGGGCAGGTGAAGCTAATGGTAAAGGATTTCACCGGCAACACGGTAACGGCCATTCGTTCGATGAAAATAACACACAAGGGCAAGAACCCAAAGTTTGAAACGATGGATTCGACTATCACCATGGAGAATGCACAAACGAAGGAGAAGATCACGATGACCCGGTCCCGTGTAGCGGACATAAACAACGAAATGTGCGACGCAATGGGCGTTTCCAAGGCCATATTGAACAACGTGATATTTTGCCACCAGGAAGATTCCTGTTGGCCGCTGGAAGAGCCAAAAGAGTTGAAGAAAAAGTTCGATGCTATCTTCGGTACGACCGAGTACAACCGGGTCATCGACAAGTTGATCAAAATCAGCAAAGAATACAATGAGAAGCTGAAGGAAAAGATGGGGGATTTGAAGCTGTTGCAGAATATCAAAGCGCAAGCAGAATCCAAACAATTGCAGCTGGAAGATGGTGATCGAAAAATGGCAAAGTTGAACCAAACTATTGAGGACTTGGAAAGCGACATCAAGCCGATCCAGACTAAGCTGGAGCAGCTGGCTTTAGTCGAGCGCCAATATTCTTCACTGTTGGCTAAAAAGATAGAATTTAGCTCAAAGTAAGTAGATTTATTCAATCCACGACAGTTCAATTATTCATTTCGATTTCCGTTTTAGGATTAAGAGCAAGCATGAGCAAAGTCAACAGCTAAAGTCAAAGATAAAAAAACTGTTCGAAGGATCATTGCCAGAGTTGGAGGTGGAAATCAAAATATTCCAGCAAACTTCTGCGTCCAAACATGCCGAGCTGGAAGAGGATGAATCGGAACTGCAACGAATCAAATCGCAGGATCGTTCACTGCAGAACAAGCTACAGTCGATCGAAGCACAAAAGATTGAGCTTGCCGAAAAACAGAAACGAGAGCGCGAGCTTCAGATTGAACGAGGTAAAAAGATTAGGGCACTCGGCGATAAACTTACGCTACCGTTGTCCGATGACTATGGGGATGCTTCGGTCGGCGCCAACGTAATCGAATCGGCCCTTAACTCGATTCGGAACGCTTTACAGAAACAGGAGAAAGATGTACAATCTAAAACTAAAACATTCGAAGAAGAAGATGTACGGGCTCAAAAAAGCATTGATAAATTGCGCGAAACCAAGGCTACGCTGGAAAGTGATTGTGCTTCGAAGCGCAAGCAAATCGATCAGTTAGAACGAGAAAAACTGCAAACAATGCGTGAAGTGGCTGAAATAGAACGATCTGCAGAAACGTTGAAACGATTGATCGATGAAATCAATCGACTCGAGCAAGAGTACGAAACACAGGTGAAAGCTGCCAATTTGCCGGAAATGAGAAAGGAACTTGGTGAACGGAAGCAGCTACGCGATCAGCTGCAAGATCAGCTTGATCGTTTGGAAGAGCGCATAAGCTCGCTGGACGCAGTAGCGCTCAAGGAACAGGAACTAACACTGAAAGAGCAGCAATGTACGGGCCGTGAAACGGAGCTTCGCCGATTGCGTAATAAGCATGCGGATAGTTTACGTCGCCTTTTTCCTGACCGCACGATCGAATCGAACTTCAAGAGCAATCTACAAAACCTGTACGATGATTTGCAAAAAGAAGTTAAAAACGTGAACGAAAACATGCGCCGTGCACAAGCGATTGTGACCGAAATGGAAACTACTCGCAAAAGCCAAAAGCATCAACTCGAACGGCTGGAGCGTGATTTGGCAGATGCGGAGGAAAGGATTTATAGCGCGTGCCGGGGCAATGCTTACGAGGAAGTGTTGGCAAAGCTAAACGAAAAGATTCTGAAAAACAACATGGAGCACGGCGAAGCACGATCGGCTGTAGTGCTGTACCGTAAGTTTATCTCCAACATCGAAAACGATCACTGCTGTCCGGTGTGCGAGAAGGGGTTGGAGAATGAAGATGTTCACGACGTCAGTGGCAAGCTGTCGGACGAAATTCGACGACTGCCCGAGAAGATTGAATCGCTGGAAAGGACGCTAAAACAGGATCGTTCCGATTATGATAAGTTGCTCGCTTTGAAGCCCATCTCGGAACGGTTGGAAAAGCAAAAGAAAGAGCTGCCGCAGCTGAAACAGCAGTTGCAGGAAACAGAGAAGCGATTGACCACCGCATCGGACGAACTGGAAGAGTATCAGCTTGCGGTGTCGGAACCGACGGCCAACATGCAGCTTATTAATACCATTGTCGGTGATATGAGCGTGCTGGACAAGCTTGGTAGCGAACTGGAACGCATGAAGCGCGGTGTTGATGAGCTACGGTCGCAACTCGGCACAAGCATTCCTGAAGGCGTCACCATTGAATCGCTCAAGTCGGAACGCGAAACGATGCGTGGTAAGTTTAAGACGGAGCGCAAATTGGTGGATGAGCTGCAGAACACGATCGATACAAAGACGGAAAAGCTCAATAACCTGCAGTCTCGCAACAATCAGATGAAGTCAAAGAAGCTGAAGTTACAGGAATCGGTTCAGTCATTAGATCAGAAGCGTGCGAACGTTAATGAACTGGGTGGGAAAATTTGTACCCTAGGCGATGAATTGAAAGACGCAGAATCACAACTTAACCCAGTGAAGATACAACTGCAAAAGGAATTGGAACAAAAGCAGCGCACCAAGGAGCATAACAACAGAGAACTTCAAAAATTACGCAAAATGTTAGATGGGTTGCGTTGGGAGGAGACGGAAATCGTTAGGCTGGGGTGTGAGTTAGAAGAACTGGCGACACTCAATTTGAGTGCCGAGTTGAGTCGTCTGCAGACGAAAAAGGAGCAGGTACAGCAGGAGCAGGACCAGCTGAAACGCACCATGGAATGTAAAGCTAAAAATATCGAAAAGCTTCGGCAAGACATTGCCAATCAGCATTTACAGCAACGTGACCTGATTGACAATCGTGACCTAAAGCGTTTGATACGTGAAACGACTGATTTGGAAGCTGAGCTAGCAGTGCTGGTTAAGAATATGGGAGAAATGGAGGTGGGCAGCGCACAGAAAGAGCGCGACCGGCTGATCGATGTCCGCGATGGGTTGCAGGCCAAGCGCAGCGAACTTAACGGTCAGGTCGGTGAGCTGCAGCGTCAGCTAAACGAGCTTCGGAAGGAGCTGGATCGCAGCGAGTATCGCAATGCCGTTCGCAACTATATCACCACCCTGAGCGAGTCGATAGTGCAGCGAAAAATCATAAGCGACATCAAGAAGTACCGGGACGCACTCGAAAGTGCATTGCGCGAATATCACACGGAAAAGATGCAGGAGATCAATCGGACAATTTTCTCCCTGTGGCGTGATATCTATCGCGGAAACGATATCGATTACATACGCATCAATACGATGGACGATGGTGTAGCGGAACGGTCGGATAAGCGCCGCGCATATACGTACGGTGTCGTGCAGGCAAAGAATGATGTGGAGATCGATATGCGAGGTCGGTGCAGTGCTGGGCAGAAGGTACTGGCCTCGCTCATCATACGTTTGGCGCTGGCGGAAACGTTTAGCAGCAACTGTGGCGTGATGGCACTGGACGAACCGACGACCAATTTGGACAGAGACAACATCGAGTCGCTGTGCGAATCTTTGCGTCGGATTGTTTCCGAACGGGAAGGAGGTCACTTTTTGTTGATTGTGATCACGCACGATGAGGAGTTTGTGACGAAGTTGGAAAAGTTTGAAAATTACTATCGCATTTCGCGCAACAGTGAAGGTAAGTCGGTGATTAAAGAGGAGCATCTCTAAATGCTAATATTCCACGCGTGAGCGATCCTATTTTCCTTGTTACTCAGGTATTTGTAATGATTGTTTTACAAATAAAGTTAATATTCTTTTTGTAAAGCTTAGCCGTATACATTCAATAGTGTTAAACATCCCGAAATTATGTATTTTTGGCTATTTGTTTGGCGGTCTCTCAAATCGTATACCATTCATAGTTTTTCCTGTAGTTTAATTTCAAAATATATGCTTTGATCCCATATCACAGCTGTGGCCATCAAACGGAAGAAGCTATGAACCAAAATCCTGTGCCAGGCTACCGGACATATTAGTGTATTTCGTATGTTGTTGGATTTTTCTTAATCGCAAGAGTGAGGTAAGGGGATAGCAGGCACGATTCCCTTGAACAACGTGCTTCCATATTCCACTGGAAATAACCATAACCAGGAAAATATCTGTAGGTCTTCTTCTTCTTCTCCCTTGGCACTACAACCTCGAGGATCTCGACCTGCCATTTCTGGCTTTCTGTGTCTTAATTTTACCCGTAGTAAAGTAGTCAGCTCTACGTACGGGGAGGCGGCCTGGATGGGATCTGTAGGTCAGTGTGTCAATATTATCCGATATTATTACCTCTTATTGTCAAGAACGTGGTCAATTTTAAATACTGGTAAAACTGAATCTGAACTGAAAGGGCGGTCCGATTGCCAAGGCGACTGCGAAGCCGGTCTTTACACGGCAGGACCGGGGTTGAAATCCCATCCGGACCGCCTCCCCGTACGCAGAGCTGACTACTTTGCTACGGGTAAAATCAAGTGTCAGAAAGCCAGAAATGGCAGACCGAGACCTTGCAAGGTTGTATACTGCCAAGGAAGAAGAAAACTGAATCATACCTTTCTGAAGCTGAAGCTTAGTGCACAACAAGGAAAAAATATTATTATCTACTAGCATACGAAATGGAAAGATATTTCTAAATCGAACTAAGCTGACCTTCTTGCAAGATGTGACCGGTGTAGAAAATCAACTACCCGTACAACGTCATGCATACATGTTTCCAAGATGAAATGGCAGGGCATCGATATTTATGGATCAACAATAGTCCCTT
Organism: Anopheles stephensi; assembly: GCF_013141755.1. Taxonomy (NCBI): domain Eukaryota; kingdom Metazoa; phylum Arthropoda; class Insecta; order Diptera; family Culicidae; genus Anopheles; species Anopheles stephensi. The sequence goes on from NC_050202.1 coordinate 43,521,764, forward strand.
AATTACTCATAACCACCATGCACCATGCTTCAAATGCCTCACCACTTTTAGCTTGTGGAGAACTGTTTAAGATTGAAGTAAGATTCCTTCGGTTATCTATACCCTTATGCAAATGATACGTCTTGCGCTTTCTCAACAACAGACCTTGATCCTGTCTGTCTGCCGATCCGCTACCATCCGTGCTGCACTTCGTTTATCGTTGGCACGTCAACAAATCCGGGGAACGTAATTTAGCTGCCTTTGTTTTTCAATCCCACTGAAAGGCCCCATCCCTTATCCTGATACTCACAGCGTCACAGACGGGGAGAACGGCAGCCTTTCCTGCTTGCTGGCGTATGATAATAACAAGGATCAAAGATGCTACTCTGCTTCTTGTGTGTGTGTGTGTGTGGGTGGGTGGGGGTGAGCAGCAAGATGCGTATCCATGGCATATGGAGCCAACCTCACCCCACGGTTCGCGTACTCGACGTTCGCGTACGCATACGAGCGGTTTTGGTGGATTTTTGTTTGGTCGTGCTATTTGCATAATTTTAACTCTCACCACAATCCGATTCACTTTAATTGATTGACTTTGATATGCTGATCCGTTCCTGTTGGCGATGAAGTGTGTCGGTTGTTTGTGGGAGGTGTTTGGTGTTTCCCAGCTGAAGATAATATGCGTGCATGCGTGTACCGCATCGGAAGGCTAGGACGGACAGGACAAAACGGCGGGCGGAAGGCGGTTTTCAGTACGTGATTTCGTCGAACGCGATTTGAGTTTGATGCGCTCCAGGGAGGACCGATACTGTAGACAGGAAGAAGATGCTTCGGAACAGTATAAAAGGCTGCCGTTGGACACGATTTAGCCGACAGTGTCAGATAGGATTTGGAATAGCGACAGTCGTCGATTGGAACCTGTTGCATCCTGCTGGTGTAAAGTGAAGCCTCATGGTGGTTCGTTGTCATTCACAGTTTGAAGAAAAACTAGTGCTTGAATTGTGATAAAACATTGAAAAAGAAGTGGTGTTAAGCGTTATTGTGACATTTGAAGGTGGAGTTGTTCGTGCTCGGTTACAAGAAAGAAGCATAGATTCAATCATATTATCCAATCATCAGATCTGGTTCAGTATGCTACACACTCGCAAGATTGCGCTTCTACTGGTCGGGCTGGTAGTGTTGGTGAACGCCCAAACGTTTCAGTACTCCCGTGGATGGACAAACGGCAAACGATCTTCGTCGATGGAACCAGTTGCTAACCAGGGATTGGTGTCCGGCGTGTCCCCCGGAGCACTAAGCTCTCTAAAACCAAATGAAAAGTATGTACCAACGAGACGGCTGTGAAATATGATCGATAGTAGGAGTTTAATCGTTTGTTTCCTTTCACCCAGATCATTACTGCGCCGTTTTCTGCGGAACCCTTGTGATCTTCGCATCGCTAATCTGTTTGCCGGGCATCTCGCTAAAGATGCGTTCCAGCTGGGTAGCAACAATTACGATAGTTCCGAGTCAGCAGGATCCGCCTTCATTTTACCACAATTTCTAATGGATCCTGACGAAGGCAACGGAAACGGTGGAATCGGCGGTAATTTGGCCAACGGTCGTCCGGTCGACGACGAATTGCGCTTCAAGCGCGGTGCATTGTCCGGTAACAGTGATCCTCGTCAGAAAATTGCTTAAAAACCTATCCATCAGCCGTCATCACTCCCCAGTCACAGTCAGTCAATCGAAGATGAAGTACGAAACAAAAAAAAAACTAAACACACGCTAAATCTGCGGAAGCAGGTGCCACGTTCCGGGATTGTCCACGTGACCGCATTCATTGCGCAACGTCTATCCTCGAAAGCAGCACGCCAACGATGATTTGGTAATGATCCACTCCGGAGTCCGGAGGAAGAAGCGACGATTATCCATTTGTTGAAGTTTGGCACGATGTCCCTGTTGTCCCCGAATCCTCTCGAACGCTTTTCGTCGTCTACAGGGCATGCTGTTTCCGGTAGCCAAGCGCAGGTACAGGTTGCAGCCCGCAACTATGTTCAATAATGTTGTGTTGTATTTGCTCCTGGTAGGTTCAAGTAAACCGTGGACCGTGCAAAAACAAAAGTGTATTATAATAGAAGATAAAGTCAAAGACAGCTTGTCACGTTGAAGCATAGAGGGCGTAATGTTTATTTTCTGGCTTTTTTTCTTCTGCTGCTGGTTGGTAAAGCAAGCGACATCGATTAGGACGGAAAACGTCGATTAAGAATCACAAAAAAAAGATAACTGAAATTGAGTTGTCTCTGCGTGCGTCGGGCTGCCGGGCGGTGCATGTGGTGCAACTTAATTGAAAGGTTCACTCAGTGGACGATCGTCCTTGGCGGTAGTCTGGGATGGGTCAAATTATGGGTTCTTTTTTATGACGCTCTTCCGACGTGAATTAGCTTCCCTTCCCAGCGATAAGCATGAATCGGTTCTAAAGTATGCCGTTGCTCGTGGCTTGTTGAGTTGTTTACGGAAGTATGATGATAGTTTCGAAGGGATTTCCGGTTAGTTTAGGTTATGTTTTCTTTTATTTAAATGGGAAGAATATTGCATGGAGGCATCGAAACAAGGAGTTAACCATGTCGAGGCAGAGGGTCTATCTCTTAAAATGATGTTACCATATCTGTATGTATCATGTAGAAGATGAAGTGGAGATATCGTGACTGCATTCTTTACCATTCGGAGTAAATTGAATAACATTGCACATTTTAGAATAAGTTGAGGCACGGCTGTCCAGCAATAATTGTACGTGACTGGGCGCGGCTGATTGGTCAACTCTTCGGATAGTCGTTCATAATTTTATATGAAAATAGTTCGTACATTGAAAATAGCTTCAAACTGGCAATTATATATATTTTTTCTTTAGCTCTACAACCTCAAAAGCCTGGTCTACCATTTCAGTCTCTCTGTAACTCGATTTTACCCGTAGCAAAATAGTCAGTCCCAAGTACGGAGCGGCGGTCCGGATGGGATTTGAACCCTAATCCTGTCGCGGTTATCGCCTCAGCCACCGAACTACCTCCAAGGATACCCTTTTCTGGGTATATTCCTCCGCTTCGTAGCCAAATATTATAAATGCCATAAAAAAAGTATTTTTCATACCGTAGATCTTAAACGTGGGCCATATGCATTGTACCGTTGCTTGAAGCTCAGAGCTGTTGTAATTGCTGGTCCCCTCTCTTTGACATGTCCGTCAAGTGTTTAGGCCAACCCTTGAACTTATCATCATCATCTTCTTCTTCTTCTTCTTACTTGGCACTACATCCTCGAGAGGTATAGGCCTGCCATGTTTTGGATTTCTGTTACTTAATTTTACCCGTAGTAAAGTAGTCAGCTCTACATACGGACTTATCATATAATACAAAATTACACCATTAATATACCTTTATAATTGTTCAAGAATCGACTTGGAAATGATAATCCTCCAGAAAATAATCATTGAGGGAGAACTGTATCGGATTTAGGTCCTCTTAGGAATTATTAATTTGTCAGACTGCCTGATCAAACTGACACTGATAGCGGAGCACCCAATGATTGCCTATCCAACACGTGCTGTCCAGTGTAAATGTAGCAATTGCTCGGGGACCACTTGCCCAACGTCATTCAGGTCGTTGCATGTGAAAAAAGACAGGTCAAACAAACATTCATCTAGTTTTGTAATTTGATCGGCGTGAGTACAAACGATGATTTGTGTACGGTGGTTAAGGTGCAGCTTATGTACCAATAATCCTTCAGGCATCAGTTCCATAGCGCACGAAAGATACGCGAGATCTGATTATTGGTGTGGGACATATTTTTCGTTGCAATCTAATCGCGCGCCGATCTCGCTGCCGGTATGGTGCGTGTGGTTCGTTCGTGTAGATTTCACACCAGATGAAACTGTGCAGCACTAACGATTACAAAGGCCGCACGGGGTGAAAATAGCCAAAACAGGGGTCGCAATTCGTACGGTGCGAGATACCAGAGCAAGCTAGACCCACTTCAAAAGAGCAACACCGATCAACATCGTTCATTCTTTCTTCGACGAGCTGCTTTTTGGTCGAGCTGCAAAAAAGACCCCTTTTTCTCATCGTGACCCGCTTTGCGAACCCGAAGCAGCTTCGTATTACTTTATAATTAATTTATGTGGATGAATGATTGCTTGTTGTGCTCGTTGGCTTGCAGGAGCAGAGTGTGGGCCGTTTCGTATTTTCCATGACAGTTTGCAGTTTACCGGTAGGGTTCAAATTTTTCCCCTGGGTATGTTTCGTGTTTTCCCCGTAACTAAGAATAATAGAAACAAGTGAATCTTTTCGCTGGACATTTCGCGTTTATCACTCCAAGCATAACGAGACATATTCTTTGTGACGTTTGGATGTCGCCTTTTGTTTTTTAGTTATCACAGTTGTGCGAAAAGATCAGTCTGCAGCATAAAGGAATCAACGCAGATTCTTCTGTCCTTTTTGATATGGACAGATTTTTTTTCAATTGTATCTGTCCATTACATTTTATGTTTTGTTTTGTGTTGGATAGAAGATACAAATGAAAGAACCAGATCTACACCTTGAACGCTGTAACAACCGGTGTTGAAAAGGTGGTAGAAGAACTGTTGTGGAGAGTTGTATGCTTAGAAATTCTTAGAGGCTACGCGTTTTTTCACGCCGTCAGGTGAAATTCATTTATCTTTAAAGAATTCAATTTGCCAGATTTTAATCAACGCTTCCGGTGGCCTGAAACGTTTCGGACGCAAGGTAGATGCGCACATTCCGGAATTAGCCGATCATATTTAGGGCAGAAATGCTAGTTGATGGAGGATGATGCTTCAGGCACGGGTGAATAATTTATTTGCATTAACAATAGCCGAGAAACAAATGAAGGTAGAGAGAAACGAAAGAAAATCGGACACTGGTACGGGAGGTTGAGATTTTTTTTTGTAATAAAATTAGGCCTTAGGTAACTCGTAGACCTTAAGGATAGGAGATGATAGGAGAAAAATTTGCGCGCGTTTGGGATTTCTAAAATAATATGAACGCTGTCCAATTTATTTAAGGATAAACGAAAGTGAAACTTCATCGCATATTCAACGAAGCAAAATATAACAATGTTAATTGAGCGTCTTCTTCAAATTTGTCAAGCTTGTCATTGTTCTGTTGTACAACTTCTTCCTCTTATTTAGCACTCTCAACTTGAGTGGAGATCAGATAAAAAAGCAGGCCAAGAATTTTTATCTGATCTCCATCCCGAGTCCAGAGGTAAGGTCTGTTTTATGTTGGTACCGTTACCGGTTAGTAACTCCTTTCACTACCACAACTTCGGCGAGACCTTATGTTATAAGTTCAAAAGTTTTCTATATTATTACGTGCAAAAACAAGTCCAATTACCTTATTCCCCGATCTAACACACACTGTATCATGCAAGCCAATGAATCGACAATTACTCAAGACATCTTCTGGCCGTCCGGATGTGCGACCGAATCATTACACTGTACCACCAGACCATTACACCTTGCACGTTTCGGGTGTAACGGGGCCCTGGCATGGCGCCTGAGAAAATAATTCAATTAGCTTACTCACGCACCAACCATGCCTGCTGCAACGCGTCTTGGGATCGATGCATACGCCAGCGTTGTTGGTGCTGCAGTCGGGAAACCTCCAGGGACTCATGCCGTTCACTTTCTGCTGAAGCAATCCAACTCTGGTCTGGCGCACCAGACAACTCAATCAGCCGTGGCAGTGGCACCAGCAGCCACGTGACGATATACTACCATTTCACGCCAGGCAGCGGAGTCTAGTTACGCAGATATGCTGTAGCCTTCCGAGTTAATCGGTCCAAAAATCATGGGAACCTGCATGGGCATGACAGGCGCAATCGTACACTTGTTGGCATGGAGAAGCGTATGACACACTCGCACCCCTTCTTAATTCGTGACCGATTAATGGGTCGAAGAGGCGCGTTTGTGTGTTTGGAAAGTATCATTTTCGCGTGTGATTTTCTACCCCTCGGAAAAGCTAACGGACGCAGATTTCTAGCTGAGACCGATAGGATGGGAAAAATGATAAACTTATTTATAATGTTATTAGGGGTGTTTGTGTGCGTAAAGAGCAGCAAAGGATCGAGGATCCTGGTTCGGCAGACTCGGAGGAATGCAACCATGGAAGTAGAGTTAATAAATTTATGAAATCAAGCGTCCCACCACCACGACCACTGTCGAGCAACGATTGTTTCATGGTTTTTATCCATGAAAAGCATGTTTTGCTTTCACGACTTGCAACCTGCCTACCGGCCAAAAACCAGCTGTTCGATGGCTTGATAGAGTGAGCTAGGGAGCGGTACACAATCCAGAAGTTGCATTCCCGCGGGACCTATACACGGGTTGGGAATGGAATTGGTGAATCCCGAGAGGATGTACTTGATGTTTGATGATGTTCTGAATAGTTTTCCCAGTTTAGTGTGCATTCACGTACAGCCAAATGCATCAGGAAATGATTGCGAGGCGGCTCGGCTTGATAGAACAATTGTTGCTACGCACGCCCTTTGCTGATGGTTTGTGGAATTCCACCTAGTCCTTGTGTGTGTGTGTCTGTATGTACACGAAACTTGACTTTTCCAGCAGTGGGTAGGGTCCGTTTAAAATGTATAGCTAAATATTTAATGCGCTTCACGTCAACAAAAACTCGTCCGGTTGAGTCGAAGCCGTCGTCGATGTGAAACAGCAGCTATGGTGGCTTGATATAGTCGACTGTTTTTTCCGGCCATTCAGCCCTCATCGAAGTTACTTTTTCACTTAGACAAGTCATGAAAATACATCAGCACAAGCTCGAAATCCTGTCAGAGCATTTGTGAAAAATTAATTGAATTAAAATAGAGTGTGAATATCGGTTCCCCGGTACGAAGCGATGTACGGGAGGACTTTTCGCCTTCGGTAACAGCAGGTGATGCTACTGAAGTTCGGTACATCGATAGCTATAATGGCATATTTTATTCCGGTGTCCAGATCCCCGGCGATTGAGGCAAATACAATTGTGTTTAGGTTTAAACGAATCGTCTGCCGGAAAAAAGGTGCCTGAGCCATTCAGCCACATGGTCCATTTGTTGCTGGTCTGTGGGATACCACTTTTGGCTCTGAAAATAAATTTCAGCAAGTTCGATACAAATTGGATTGTGCTGTTTCCGGGTCGGATGGCGGGTTTGCGCTGCCAATTCTCGTGTGCATTTTATACGCTGACCGTTTGGCTTTCGTGCAAACGCCCGAAACCCATTCGTTTAAACGAGACGATTGACCATTCGCAATAAATAGATCGTCGCACATAAAAAATGTATTCGCTGAAGAAGTGATTTTCCAATCGCTACAGGACTGAAGTGTGTGTGTGCGTGTGTGCCGATGTTTGGAAACCCCCATTTTGCGATTTACGCTTTGCTCACTTATTTTATTATATCCCATTTTTATAGTGTTGTGATTTCACACACGCTTTGGTGGGGTATGATTGCATGGCCAAGTGTTGGATAATTTATTGATTAGGGGTAAAGCCGGAAAACGTTTCTATTGAAATCAATTAAGTAAGCCGGGAGAATATGCAAAAAATATAGGATTAAAACAGCAACAGGAAGCTCTATATAATAGAGTTAAGTTTTGAGTAATTGAATCTCATACTATTTTATTTTTCTTTTGGTTACTACAACTTCGAGAGGACTTGAACCTGCAATAACATTCCCTGACTTAGTCCTGCGTATGGCAAGGTCGCCAATCCATTTCCAGGAAACCAATTCTTGGGCTGTAATCCTTTCCGACTGATAGACTCCACCTTATCCAGCCAGCCAGCTCGTTGTGCTTCTCTCCGACTAAGAGTACCTTCCTGGTGGGATATAAGTCCGGCATTTTCATGACGTACCTCAGTCTTCGAATCCTTTCTGCTTTGGCCATCGTCAGTATATCTACATCGCCAAACAGATCAAGTAGCTAGTGGTTCACCCTCGTTCTCTACACGCTCTGCTCGCACATTATGCCAAAGATAGTCCTTAACACCCACTGTTTATCAGTCCTTAGCATAGTACGAGGCTCGTGCCCGTAGAGGACTACAGGAAGTATCAGTGTGCGATATATTGATCGCCTGATTTAACGCTTCCGAGGCGAGTTCTATGACGGTCAGAGGCTCCAGAAAGCAGATACTTTGTCTTCGTCGCTATGATACTCAATCCAATCCTATGAGCTTCGCGTTTCAGTCGGGTGTACGCCTCGCACACCGCCGCAGATATCCGTCTGATGATGTCGATGTCATCCGCGAAGCCAAGGAATTGTAGAGATCGGGTAAAGATTGTGCCCCGTGTGTCGAAGCCTGCGCTTTGCATTATACCTTCCAGAGCGATGTTGAACAACAAACAGTAGAGTTCTTCCACCTGCCTCAGTCCCCGATGAGATGCGAACGTTTCCGACAACATGTTCGAGACTCTCACCTTGCACTGCACTCGGTCATGGAATCCACACAAGGTGCATGGTGTGCCATAGTTTGATCCAATCTTTTTTATCGTAGGCCACCTTGAAGTCAATGAACAGGTGCAAGATCTGGCGTAATTAGAAAAAACAGTTTATTTATATTCAATCCTGTTATACTAATGACTATTAAATAATCCCCAAAAAACCATTTGGATGTAAATCACATTAAAGAAAATTAAAGCGAAAGAAGAAAATGATTTTAAGTTGTAAACCTTTGCTTCGCCCTTACCTACGCTTTGCTTAATTTCGGGGCGCCACAAAGTTATTAAAAGTCATCCAAATGTTATCTTCGAGGCTATAATATCCCTTTTAGCGATAATATGTCACATTCCAAGTTATAGATATCTGGCTCTGCCTTAACTGCGACAAAACACTCCAGCTCATCGTATGAAGTTAGGCGTCATCCTGAAGCTCGCCTTTTTCGCATAAATCAGTCTACAGGTCACAGTCGTGAGGAAGGGATTAAGACACATGCAAACCAAAGCCGTTCGACAATCCAACGGAACCCTGCGAACAACCCAACGAAATGTCGAGACACATTTGAACACATGTTTAAGTAAGGGTAACAATCGAACCCATTTCCGTGTGAAAAGTGATGGGCGAAAAGAATACCAGATTCACAATTATGTTGACATAGTGTTTGTGTTTTTTGATATTTTCATCATTTTATTTTTCCTTTATAATGGTTTCAGTTGTCCGTGTTTTTTTTTTGCTTGCTTGTCGCCAATCTGTATAGCCGTAAGTTCGTATGCTGACCCTTTTAGCTGCTTTGGAGATAATAATTAAGTGTGTTCTCTTTGCTTTTTTTGTGGACGTTGATGCAAAACGAATGGCGTTGCGCACTTGTCACTTCTCAAAGCAGTAAATTAAGCTTACTTTCCTTAATAGTTCCCTATTCGGGAAATGTACAATGTGTGTTCCGTAATGTTTCAACCGAATATGATTGAGGCGTTTCATTTATTCCTTCCGGGTTTTATTGGTTTCGTAATAATCTGTCTGGCGATGTGACCAAAACGTGCCAGCGATCATCGTTTAATGGTATACAGAATGAAGTGCAATGAGTGAAATGTACAATGATAGCCAATTGCTTACATGGGACCTACGATCAATTAGCTAACAGCTTAGAAAGCGATTTGTTGGAATAACTCCGGGTCGAATAAGAGGCCGGACGACGCAGCACTTGCACCCGGATTCCTCGAAGAATAATAATAATTTGCGTAGCGTAGCGATAATATATAGTATACTATTTACACAGGGCACTGAAAATACTGCACGTGTAAAGATGCTCTTTGCTTATGCGTACTAATAATCGTTTCGCTCACTACAGCGATTGTGTTGTGATTTCCTAGTGGAAGTTATTATTTAGTTGCAGTTGAACATTCTACAAGTAACTAGTTACCGATCCTCAACAATCCTACATCCTAGATCTGCCCTCATTGAGAACTCGATTTGATATTTCTACAACTTTTTGCATCAATCGAGATGGAGCATGATTTTCGTTGTGTCCGTATCCTTGGTGAGTTAATTTGCCTTCGTTTTTTTTACAACTATAATACAACACAGTCTCGCACAATGGTCGCCAGTTTCGTAATTGCTTCAGGAGTTCTGCCACTGTCACTTTCAACGCACATCGTTCCGTTTGTAGCACTAAGCTTAGCTAAATGTATTATGTTACACTTGTGCTTCAAGTCACTCAATCTTCACTCACAATAGCTCAACACTCCCTGTATCACACAATTTTTATCGGTTGGATTTTTTGCTGAAGCTTAAGTTGCACGCACACACACACATGTGTTTTCATTGATTTCTGCTTGTTGTCTTCTGTGCGGGGTTCCTGGAGGATTTAGGCCTTGCAGAGAAGCGGAGTCTAACATCCAGCCGTATGTGCCTCGGCCCATGGTTGTAGTCCGTGAAGCGCTGCCAACGGAGCACCAGGTGTTGCAGAGGTTGGAGCCGCAGCTGATGGCGGTGGCTGGCCAAAACCTTTGCTGAGGGCTTCTGCTTGTAGTGAAAGCATCAATCGATTGGCTGCTTGCCGTTCAGCTTCTCGCTCTTCCGCTGTTTGTCTCCTAGAAGAGAAGTAAAATTTAAAAAAATATGTTAAATATTATGTCTCTGGATTTGAATCATTAAATGCCCTAAAAATATGTTGAACTCCCTAAGACACCAATAAATTGGAGAGATATATAATATTCAAACATCAAGTTCGGGTAAATAAAAAAACAAGTATTACGTACAGTGTTTTCGTTTCGAGGCAACATGTTAGTGTTTCCCCCATAAATAAAAAAGAAAACGTAAACAGGAATCTTGCTCGCGTGTCTGCGATGCTCATGGAGTTCTTGCAGACGAATGAAAAGCACGCATGTAGCAAGGAAATGAAGAAAAATGTTTACATCCTTAAGCATGTCATTTGACTGATTGGTGTTGTTTTGTTTGTCTGTCGGTGCAGCCTTTTTACGTATCCTGCTTGTTTGTTCGGAGCTGTGAGGAGAAAATTAACCTCGTGCCTTGAAACTCAATTTTGAACAATCGCAAGCTTTCGGTGACTCCACCTTTTGTTTCGTGAAAACAAAAATTGAACACAGTGTGTGGTTCCTCATCGAAAAGCAACACAATAGAACGTTTACGAACAGAAACCCCAATCCGAAAAATTCCTGTTAGTCATGATCAACTCGTACGGTCGGCGGGTGCCAGGGAAAATAAATCGATCTTTTTAACAAGGCAAAAATCGTTGCTATTTGGTGGAATGGAAAGGTTTCGAAGCAAGCCCCCGTCGCTTTTTCCACCGCTACCGGCATTAAATATTAATCAGAGCTGCCATCTTTTTAAGCGACTTTCCAGTTACACTTTGACCGGGGAAGTGGTAAATGCTAAGTGATTCGTAAGATACGGGGAGTTTTCTTCTGCGCGCGACTACGTTTTTACATGAAAAATCCTCAACTCCGAATGGGATTGGTTGAGACCGGTTCATAGCCTGTGAGGTTGTGTTTTTTCGTCTGACTACTTTAAATAGTCCCTTTTTGCTGTTTCTTTTTTTTTTTCTACGTTTGTGGCGGATACACTCTCTGTTGACCAAATTTGTTAGTGTTTGAGTAAAACCGGGAAGAGAATTAAAAATAGTATTCGATAATAACGCAACGATCTCAATAACTGTGGGCTATGATATAAGCAGTTTTAACCACTGTTTTTTTTTAATTTTTTGTTCCTTTTTCCTTAGCTTAAACTTGCCAGTTGTTTGGGCATTCTTAAAACGAATCCCAACAATGACGAAGGAAACTGAAACAAAAACTCACACTTGACAGTTTTACATTTTGTGCCCTCCGTTCTGTTCTTTTTGCAATGTTTGTTGTCGTCCTAAAAAGTTTGGTATGAATTTTTTATGCTCCGTTTTATACCAAAACTGCCGCGCGCTACGTCCAATATACACCGATGATGCCGATGTTGCCGTAGCAGAAATGGCGCGTCACAGAATCTTACTGCATTATTAAAACCTTCATAATCGTTATGCTGAAGAATGGAGAAGATGAATCACCGACAACAACACACGAAGGCTAGACGGTTATCAGTGTGAGAACAACGGGTAGCAAGGAACAAGGGAAAAGTTTTTAAAGCAAATGATAGCCCCATATACCGATGATGTGACGATGGTTTTAAAGGACATTGACATTCATTTTGCTTTCCCGGTACGTTTCTGCTTCGGAATTAGAAATTGATATTTTTGAGAAACCTCGGTTATGGAGCACATTGCCATTCCGAACTCTGTTTTGGAGAATTAGTATTGAAAGCTGAATTCGAAATTCTATAATTTTTATAATGGTTTACGTTTACGTTTCTCTGGTACAAAAGATGATCACAGATACCGTCGAAAGTGAACGGAATTAACGAACGGATAAACGAACTTAGATTGAATCATTAAAAAATTGGAATTCAGAACCAAAGCAAGGGCATCAACGTGCCAAAAGCTGAACTAACTACTAAGATTTACTATAGATTTGGAAAAATTGGTAAGAAATAATTTATTACGTCTTATTTCCGTCAAGCTAAACACCAAATTAGGACTAGGCCGAGAAAGGCCGACAGGCTTCCTTCCCCGTAAGAGGGTCTGGGTAAATTGTTAAGTTATGTAATTCTTATCTAACATCATGCCAGTAAACAATGCACATCTAGCGATCTATGTATGGCCCGACGCAGAGTATCGTGTAGTATCGTGACATATGTGACTCGGAGGCAGAGTATTCGTCTAGATATTGAAAAATTTCTTGGATAAGAAGCCAATCAATATAAAAAACTCGCCTTCTTTGTATAAGCTGTCATTGGGACAATCATTAGAACTACAATTTTTTTAAGTATCTTTCCGACGGTGGGCGCGATGACGATCGTAGATATTTCAAATTAATTGTCATGCTTCTATAAGGGGTATTGTCTCATTTTACAGTATGATATTGTATCATTCAGTGGCCAAGAAGGAGCAGCAATTGGTCGTTTAGAATATCAGAAAGCTCGTTCCAATGTAGGATTCCAAGAAAATCGAACCGATTGACCATATCAACATCGAAGAAAAAATAAAGAAACAGAAAAATAAGAAAATAATAATTGTGAGAGACAAGCATTTGCTAGAACATGGTCGAAATCCCCAAATGCATAGCTTGTTAAAAACTCAAACTTTCATGTTCAGTTAATGTATTTTTTACCTGAAGTGAACGTTAGAACTGAGTTTCAGAAAACTCTTTTTTGGTCTCTTATTAAACACGTATCCGTCTATTTTGGTTACAATTAAATTGATCTGAGTTGAACAGTGCTTAAGATACTTCACCAAGAAAAAACTTAATCGCTCTGAAAACACAGCCCATGCTGCTACTTTTCGTTAGGAATGTAATTGAATTACTTTCTCTCTTGGTTCGATCGTTTCCTGTATTCGTGTTTCCGGTATTTCCCCTGTCACACTACGGAACATTTGCACAGCCTTTGGTGTTGGTAAAAGCCTGGCGTCCGTAGGAAAACAAAACCCCATTGCATCACCATTGTAAAAGGAAAAACGGCGATACACAGCCTGTACAACCTGCCTACCCATTACTCATTGTGTCACATCGTCGCTTGTGCTGTCACATGAAAACATTAGGGCGGATTTTTTCGCCTTTGTTTTTGGAGGTCCAGGTCTTCTTTGGCCAGCATATTTTTGGAAGGGTTTTAATTGAGTTTCCCAGTGGGAAAACGTAACAAACCCAGGCCGCATTAGACGGAGCTGGAACCACGAACCTGATGTCGATCTTCACCGCTAGGAGTAACAATGCCGTTATTTAATTATCAAACAGTAGTTGATTATTTCGCATTTAATCGCGTTTTGCAACGTGCATGGCAGCAGCAAGCGAGACGAAGTGGCCGCCTAATGTGACGCATGTTTATTGTCACAGGGCATTAAAACTACCACCACAATCAATGCAATGGGGCCGCCTGGTACCGCCAAACGGTGAATCGTACATACGGGGGGACGCCTTTATGAATAAGTTAGAGCGAATGTAGCTGCTCGTTAAATGGAAGGACCCTCAAAGCTCAGTTAACTATTAACAAAGCAGTACGGTGCAAGAAGTTGTTGGAGTCGTCCTGATACCTCTGACATCACGCCACCAAAGGATGGGGAGACAATTTTCTTAAATCTTCTCACCGCACGTACGCTGGGAAAGTGATCGCTGTGCAAGAAATGGGGACGGTAAGCGAGGATGTCTTTTTACTTGCTTGCGTTGGAATTATTTATTCAGCAGGCTACAATCTTCGACGATTTAGGAATCTATTTAGTTTTCGTAGTGCAGAAATTCATTCAAGAAATCGATTTCAAGACAAACCGACAACGGACGGTAGGAGTGAAGGAGTGAAAATGATGTTTGGAACGATTTTTACAACCTACTTAAGCGATTGATCTGCCATCTCGGGGTAGCCAATTTAAAAAGGGGTTTTGAGGACATGGTTTTGAGAGCAAGGTTTATTGGTAAAATTATTTTTTTCTTGATATTATCAAAGATCCGTTGTAGATAGTTACTTGAGAGGAATTGTTTAAAGATATTATTTGAAAAAAATCGTGCTTTACCTGGAAAATGACTAAAGGCAAATACTGTCTTCGGCATATGGTTAAAGAGTATGGTACATACAAATACTGAGTCTAATAAATGATGCATTGCAAGAAGTAGACAACTATTGGCCAAAACACATTCTGCCACATTCTTCGACTGTTTGCTCCGGAGGTTCGGCAACTTCCAACTACGGCTGAAAGTCATGACACGCGGATTACGATGCATAATTAATCTCGCAAAGTTTCAACCACTACTACACATACATCACCCTCACACGAACCGATCCTAACGATCACACTCCTTGTCGCACCACGTAACCCTGCGCTTCATCATAGTGCTCGTGGTTGTGCGCCATCAATAATTAAAATCTGTAAAATTAATTTCTACCAGTTGGCATTCCGTGTCACAAACGTGGTCCCTGTCCCCAGCCAGCCCAGACTGATGACTGGCTGAGTGTTTCTAGAGCAGAAAAATACATAACTGTCATCAGCGGCAGCGACTTCACATAAGCCACTCCGTTAAACGTTTCTACACTATTGCTGGCGCTGCCATGAATGAATTAGTACGACTGAAACCCAAAACTAACGTATCTACGAGTGACTTTGGTGCAAAGGTTGCGTTTGGAGTGTATGGTTGAACTGCTAACGGGCAGTGGGTAATCAAATTTAAATGCGGATCTAACTGAAGTTAATTCGCAAATCAGACAGTTTGAGCAGGAAGGCAAGTTTAATCGCTCGAAATACGGGCGCGAGGATACAATAAATCATGCATACGTGGCTGTCAGCGCATGAATAGCTGATTGCGTGCTCATCGAGCGCAGGTTGACCACGATTTGCCTATCCACGATAGCGACGGCTGTGTGCGACGGCCTGTGGGCAAATAACTATTCGCAATTATCTGTGTTTTGCCATAGTATGTGCGGTATACGGCCTCGCAACGATAGCGAATTGATGCATAATTTGTGCGATTGATTAAATTAAATCCCGAATGCAATTTATGCACAGAGGATGGTGTGCTTTACCAGTGGATGCGTTTCGCAACACGCGTTATTAAAATGGTTTAGCTCGTGATTTTGGGAACACGTCGTTTGGACATTCTACCGCGAAAATGGCCAGCAGGCCTGTAAGACCATTTGGCCAGGGTTTCAGCGAATTCGTTTGATGCTTATACTTTGTGTTGATGATGATGGAGCTTCTACTCGAAAAGCAGATTGTGTTATTCGCCGTTTGCCAGCTGTCTGAATCCTCAACTTCAAGTATGACGCTAGATCAAACCTTAAGCTGGTGTCTAAGTATCAATTTGCATGTGTTTTGAAGCTTCTCTCATACACAACATATGCTCAATGAAGCACGCAAATGAATGGTCTAGGTTAGAGGGTAAGCGTTTGTTAATTAAAATGTGTGAAATTATGCTCAAAAAGGTTGTCAAAAAATCAAAAATAATTAAATTATAGGTTCGATGAATGCACATATGTTTTATTTTATTAGCACAACTAATATCCAAGACCAGCATATGACATGGTTCAGAACATAACTCAAAACTGTAGGAGTGAAATGTAATTTATTATAAAGAATATTTTCTACCCGTTTAATACCCTCAAGACCATTCTTAAAACGCCAGTGTAAAGGGTTGAAAACTTTATCGCACCGTTTTACAATAAAGATTAAGTAAAATGCAAACGACGATGAATATTATCCCCCATCGTCACCGGGAATGATCTAAATGGCAGGTACCAGACCCAAAAGATAAGCCAGAAAACTTTTGCCTTCTTGTTTCATTTTCTTTACATACCGATACCCTTACCGAAATACCGAAAAAGTTGTAAGGAAATCGGATAGAACTCGATTTGACAACAACCCGTCTTAGAAAGGATCGGGATGCGGGCCCTTGAGCGAGATTCTGCGTGTGGGCCACTTAGCAAAAGGTTGTTGAAATTTAATGTAATTACCCTGCTATTTAGATAATTAAGTTCTGGGTCCCCACCACATCCCTGAGCCAGCCATCCATCCATACTGCGATGAGCTAGGGACGTTATCAATCTCCTGCACACAGGCCAGGTTATACAGGCACAGCCGGGCAGGATATTGCAGGTAGTGTGAAGATGGCGGTTACTTCCGAGTTTTCGTCTACTCCGTCGCTTAGGGCTGCTTTTCCTGCTGGATTTCTTTTGCTACTTTCAACGGGAGCCGTGTTATTAATTGATTTTAAACAGCCTGCCAGCCTGCCAGCCTGTCTGCCGGGGAAACCGCAAGGACGTGTGCTTTGAAAGCACGTTGCGCAAATGGTTGCCAACAAACAAAAGATGGATGGTGGATGGTTTTTCTGGTTTAGGAAATGATGGTCAGGATTTAGAGTGATGAATTAACCGTCCAACACGGTGGCCTTTTTATGGGTCCCATTTTATCAAACACTTTGGAAGACGAGGGAGGCTCGAGCTTAGAAAGAAGCAATGGAAGTGCATAAAAACGCTCCGTTGAGTTTCCTTAGCCAGAAAACGAGGAATTTCACCGTCGATTTCGTCCATTTGCTTTTCACGAGTGAGCCTAAAAGCAACAAACCCGTTTTAGTTTTTTTTTCGTCCTCACGGGTAATGAAAACATGAATAATTCAGAAATTGTAATTAGCTATGTTAATCTGGTAATTGTTCGTGCCGCGTTTCCTAATTGTTCCGCATAAATTATGTTATAACAGGATATCGCATAAAGCACTCAATCCTGCTGACCATTTCGTGGATCGCAAGCGCTACTGGACAAACTCATGAATATTCACTTACAGGCCCACGCTTCCGTTTTTTGTGTGCTCTATATTGTCCTTTATAAGCTTGATTGGAGCTACACTGTACACAGCGCGAACTGATTTTTGCAATTAGAGCAACACACACATTAAATCAGAAAAAAAACAAAAACCAAACTATGCTATTGCGGTGTACTGGCGAACTCGATTATGGCAGAAGGATGTTATTTTTAATTGAATTTCAATTACTGCTCAAATGGACTAGTGCTCCGTTCGTTGAGTGGAAGAGTGAAGCTTGATTCCCATAACACAGAAACAAAAAATCCAACGCGCTCAGTGTACCAACGTTTCAAATGTATGGCTTATCGTAGCCTTTTCGGAGATGGCCGCCAACTTGCACGTGCTGCAGGATTTCGAACGATTATAATTGACAAGACATGATGCTATGATAGAATAAGCCCGTCGCTCGATTGGATCTCTTAGCCAAATCCGGCTGCACACTGAGCTGATCACGTTTGCACACCGTCACCGACGGGTGGACGACAAAAAACAACATTAGAACTTGAACTGAATTTGATTACGCTTCGCCGGTAAATGGTGCCAACGGTCCATAAGAAATTGTATGCATAGTGTGAGCGTGAAGCCCGCTTTTTTCGAAATGGAAAAGATTGCTTTTTTTTTTATTTTCATGCTGTTGATTAGATTTCCTTCGTTTTATACTGTTGGGATTGTTAGATGTCATTCTGGGGGATGTCTCCTGTGGTCAGTGTTGCACAACGCGTCGAACATGCAAAAGTACAACGACGACGATGCTGGCTGAGACTAAGGTTTTATTGTTTCTTTGAACATACGATCAACTTTGTTGTTTTATCATCGTTAATGGATGATCGAACCGAATCATAGTGGTTGGTGAGAGGGAAGAACTATTGACCAGATAAATTTTTGCGAACCTCAAACCCTGCAACAAAATGTCTGGTTGTCATGTTAAAGTTTCCGGTGGCAAGCAAAATTTCAATTCCATTCGAAACAATATAGCCCAATAGCAACTCAACTCCAAATAATCGGTCAAGCGTGATTCCTAGTCAGCGAAATGAATAACCCAACCCTAAATCCCCACATGCATTCGTTGCACCCCGCATGGCACGTTTTGGATATTAATTTCGTACAACATCGAAACAGTACGTACCACCTATAACACGTTTTCTTTTGTTCAAAATCAATTACCTGCATACACACACGAGCCAACCGGTCGGTGTGTCACATACAGGCACGGTTTAATTCATCAACAAACAATATTCATCGCAAACTGTTGCGATACCCTTTTAGCTTCCCTTGATGCAATCGTACTATCGTTGTTCCGAACGATAATGCAAAGCTTTTGTAGCTTAACTTACCTCCATTTTGTGCGTCTATTTTGGAACCAGGTTTTCACTTGAGCGTCGGTCATTTTTAGACCCCGTGCGAGGGCAGCTCGTTCCGCTGATGCCAGGTACTTCTGTTTGTGGAACCGCTTTTCCAGCTCCGCCACCTGGATCCGGGTGAAGGAGGTGCGTGGCTTTTTTCGTTTCGGCGGTGTCCTATTCTGGTACGGATGGCCAATGCGACGGGCGATGGGGAATGCTGGAATGGGGAAAAACCAAACAAACATTAGTTAAACCCGAAGAACGAACAAACAAGTAAATGCTACTACCATGTGTTCTTGAACAAGGGGCTTGTGTGTGTTAAAAATATAGCCTAAAGTGGTAAATAGCTCAGCGCTAGAATCATTGCGGTGGCCATTTGGCAGGTCGAACAGCTCTATTAAAGAGCCATTAGCTGCCGCTCTCTTATGGCGCTATTCAGTAGACGAGCAAAATTAGACACCTTAAATAGTTAATAAAAAAGTATTTAATTGTTATACTCCCAGTGGAGGAAAGCATGCTATTTTGGGGTGTTTTAGTGGTTAAGCGAATGGTGCCATCACACATGGCTATTACTGGCTTTGAGGTGTAGGTTCCTAGAAATATCTACGCCATGGATAAAAAAGTTGAGGAACTATGATACAAGATTTTATTGTAGTGTAAGTTTTATCCCTTAGTATATCGTCATGAAAAGGCGTGTCATGACTACGTGAGACCAGTGGCGGATCAATCTAAGAGCAGAATAAACGGCCGCTCGGAGCCTCGTCGGCGAAGTAAATCCAGTTGTTTCCCTCTGAAATCACAATTAGAGGGGCCTCGTCTGCTAATCCGCATGGGGCCTCCAAATGTCTTGACCCACCACTACATGAGACATATCAGACATACTGTTTATAGCTGCAAAAACGTCTTGTTGGGGACAGATTGGATGGATAGAACCTGAAAGGGCAAACCTCGGCTTCCCCGAATGGTAACTCGATGTATCGTTTTGCCATTCATGTTTTCCTCTCAAATTAGTCCACTTTTTATTTCGTCAACACGTTCAGGCCTTATATATTCTATGTGACAATCCGAATATATTGGAGATTGATCGTTTTACAAATATCTTTCTCACGGTGGGCATGACTTCGATCGATGAGACTTCCACTTAAAATCAACGTCGATCAAAATAATAATTTCTTCTTTAACGTCACGTTTAAGTCTCTTATCTAACGGAATAAACACAATGGAGAAACATATAATCATAAATTGCTTGCGATTCATTTCGGTGACTATTTAAAGATAAAAAAAGCTGGGTAAAGTGTTCATGTTAATAGGCCACGTAATATGTCAAAATATGTTCTAACACAATGATTCCCAAGGTTCCGCAAAAGATTTGATCTCAAATTATTCCCGCCTGATCCTCAGGCAGGTTTCATACAACTAAAATATTTTGAAAACAAATCTGCGTGTCGTGACTGCACCAAAATGCCATGCCAACAACAATTGTCATGTTCATCATAACGATTTCGTGGAATAAACATGCGGTCCGCTTATCCGTGTCTGTGTATGCAGACAGTAAAATTTGCAATGATAGTCCGAACACATAAATCAACCGGAGAGCAAATTGTTATTACTGTTCATTAGCTACCTCACTGATGTATGTGCATTTTATTTGTTTTCAGCTTACAGCATGCAACTCCACAAACGCTGCGAGCTGCGGCAGTTGCAATGCAGTGGTGGTGGTTGGTGATGGTGGTAAACATATTTCAACGCTGTTGCGGTTCGTTGACGGTTGCATGTTTTATCAACCTCTTAATATATGAATTTAAAATAAATGAGTTCAATTATACAGCCCTCATTCACGCTCCGGGGCACAGTTGTCGTTTCGTTTCTTTTTTTTTTTGTTACGCGGAATGGCTCTGTTGTTATGTGTCCATCAGAATCACAACGCTTTAGCAAAAAGAGCATCGAGCCTGGAAACTTCAAGTGGGTTCAAGGTGTTTCCGCAAAATCTTATCCGATTAAGGTAGTACAGACACCTCGTCATTTAATCGTATTTTTTAAGGTATGGTAATTATTTCCAACAATACCTGCATTCATTGTACGTTAAAATGAACAAATAATCAGGTAGTGCTGTTTAAATTTAGGACTAGCACTTAAAACAAATTTGAATAGATCCTGTGCGCGAGCAGGTTGCCAATTTTATGAGCTGCTGTGTTTTTCAGTCCTTCCATCTTCCAAGTCGTTGATTCATAAAATAACAGCGGCAAACAAACCGCACTGCAAAGCTGCAGGACACAGTCTTCAAATGCCGAAACACCACATACTTGTCATTAAATTATCGACCATAGACGGGATTTTACGACCGAACGCAACGCAAACAAGGCCCTGTTTTCTTGTGTGGTGTATGGGTGTAAATATCGAGCTCCAATATGGAAGTAAACCCAACACGCCATAAACACTTACTGGTGTTAAAAGCATTCAGCATTTTGCCAACAACCCCCAAACCGAAATCACTCCCCTGCGTTGGGCGCTTTAAGAAAGGTATAAGGCGCGTTTCCTTCAAGTCACCAGTATCGGTTTGCGGTATGAACTAGAAATCAATTCACTTATTCTTAGACAACTCCCTCACACAACTGGGCGAAGGAGACCGGCGCTCCAAACCAAACCCTTATCCGACAGCTCCACGGTCTAAGCTCAATTCCCAGTGCGAAACCCTCGCGTGGCGAGCATGGTCACCAGGCGGGGCGAAATAGAAGAGCATTGTAAATTTCTGGTTTTATCGGGTGAAATAAAATATATTATTTATAGTTATAGGATGATAACGCCTCGTACACCGCAAACCTTTAAGCCACGCACGGTTCGGAACGGGATCGTACCAATCGACGGTTGAATGGCTGATGGTCGTAAATGCGTGGTCTAGCAAATGGGCCAACCGTTTGCTCCGGTCGGGTGACAAGGAAGTCGGTAGCATTGATACACGCGCGCTCGGTTCAAGCTCATGTACAACTCAATTACGGCGAGCAATCCAACAGGCGCTAAAACGTTTTAAGCGCACGAGTTTTCTGATCGAATCTTGGCTTGACGGGTAGGGCGAGCGTACGCGGCACGAACATGGGCTAGTTTTGTAGTCAATAATTGAAGTGGTGAAGTGGACAACTTTTGCTTGCCCAGAAGAGCGCAAGGATATGTGTTTGCGATAGCGAACCTAAGCGTGGTATTAATGGCAAATAGCAGGCGCAATCATCCACGGCGCTTGACGTTTGTCAACGGGCCGAACAACTGTTTCCGAGCAACTGAGTACTTAATTCCAATTAATTGCCGCTTTCACGAGAGCCAACAAATAGGACAGAAAAGTAGTACGGAAAGCTCTGCAACAATCGGCTGTGCGTCTCAAATTGAAGCAATATCGGTTAGTGAAACTTTTTCTCCTGCTCAGAAAATCGTCAGAAGACGGACGGAAGGAAACCTTCATCGTACCTTCCGTTGTGTGCGGGAATTGGGTTTATCTAGTAAAATCTTCCCGCACCCCCGAAGACACGGACGAAGCGTGTTCGATGGAATAATAATCTTTACAATAATCGGCCAAGCTGCCGCAGGTTTTGATGAAGACGCTATAACGATCGATCGACCCCAGCGCTGGATAACGGTCCTGTCTGTTGGATTATTGATTGTTGGGCAAATCATGACTGACGTTAATGGTTTTGGAAAGGAGGAACCGTTCTGAGCACTTTGATAGCTTCGAGGATAGGACGGGATTTAAATGGAATGATAATACTGAGTGTGATAAGACGAAAATTGAAAATCTTCCTTGAAACTCCATCATGCGTGATAAATACAGATATCAGAAGGAAAGATTTTAAGGTAATTTATTTAGTTTTTCCATAATTATTTAGTCCATTCTAATGTAGGTTTGCTATCAAAACCTCTAGTTTTAGATTACGAAATTCCTTTCTTTGTTGTCAAGAGATCGCTGACGTTCATCGCGTACGGTCCAGATCGCCGGATCTTATCCGGACAACTTGTAATCGCATGATTCATCGTAGCGTGCAATCATCTCATTATTCAAAACGAACACGAAAGAGGTGGCGACGATCACAAATCATTTCCTTCAATCAAAACCTTCTCCCAAAACGGAAACAATGATGTGCACCAGATTGTCCACTTCCGCTGGCCGTCGGGTATGCGTGCGGCCAAACCGAATCGAATCAAACAACAACGACTTCTGAGACGCCTTCTAATCATCCCGCAACGGATCACTCCACGCTGGCACACTGAGAAAAAGGTTGAACCCCTTGTTTCTAGCATCCCATTTCGCATGCTGCTGCTGCTGCATCACTTAATAGTCCACAGAACCACCGAAGGTAAGAGGAAAGGTTCTTGTATCGGGATCAAACAAGCGAAACCCAAAAACGAAACAGTCAAACGATCCTCCATGACGCGTGTTGTAGCTGTTACGGGGTTGTGACTTTTTTGTTGATTTCCCCTTTTTCGTAGGGTCCTTCCTATTATTCGCGATTTTCGATAATCTCTGGGCGTGTGCGGGAGATACCTGTGAAATTATATGCTTTCAGGGAGCGCCAGATGTATCCAACACCCTTGACATGGTTTTCAAGGTG
The DNA here is from genome assembly GCF_013141755.1 of Anopheles stephensi. Classification (NCBI taxonomy): domain Eukaryota; kingdom Metazoa; phylum Arthropoda; class Insecta; order Diptera; family Culicidae; genus Anopheles; species Anopheles stephensi. The sequence goes on from NC_050202.1 coordinate 43,545,030, forward strand.
AAGTTATGTCAAAGAATTCGTTAACGGCTTGTATGACGAAGCCGTCATTCCGGGACTTCCCATATCCATGTTGTGGGTGAAAAACCTAATAGCAACATACAGGCGTTGTTTCAAAAAATAGATTTCTGTGGGAATTTTAAAACAAAAGGAACATTTAATCAGATAAAAAACCCAGTTATTATACATAGAAAAACATGAATGATATTATTCTGGTTGTTTCATATTTATTCCAACGTTCCTCAATTTCTTGTTTTGTCTAAATGCTACCCGACAGTTTCCAATTAGACCTTACTAGCCCCGGATCTTGGAGTCGCTGGCAGTGTAGGTAATGGGAAGTTGTTGATATGTTTCGTCAGAGATTGTCTTCCCGGCGGACATTTTCTTGTTCCACGACAAGCGCAATCAACAGTAATAACCATCTACAAATCGTTTCGGTCGATTTGTAGCAAAAATGCCGCCATCGTTGTGAAAATTGACCACCGTTGTAATTGTCGGAGGTTTTGTTTTAATGCTATCATTTGCCGTTTCACTCGCGTAATTGCAGCTACCGTGCGTAAACTGTGGACGATTGGTGCTTAAAATATCACGCCAAAACAAAGCACAAAAGTCAGAATTGCGGCATCTCCAGTGCTTGATACAAGAGCGGCATAATAGCAGACCATTTTCCTGATGTAAATACTCCTGTTTCGAGCAATGTGTCCATCCTGATTGCTTGGCTGCAAACCTTTCATCCATCCAACCGGCTTCGAGCAGCCAGTGTCGGCCAATCAACATGTTTTCAACAGGAGCGGGCCGATCCCTCTATGGCGGCATCTTGAAGCAGTAAGCGCAGTATGTAATTCGAATGTTGTCAGCTGCATAAATTGCTGGCTACCGGGCTTTGCTCCAACAACAGATACGTGTACTTGATAGCGCATGGAAGACAAAAAAGGCTTGGGATGAACAAACATTGCTTTTTTTTGGGTTTGATTTTTGGACGGTTCTGTTTGCAGATAGTTTATCGCAACTTAACAATGCCAAACATTTCCAAAGATCTCTGCTAAACTTTAGGAAATTATGCAAAAATCAACAGTTTACTACAGCGCTCGACCACCGAAAGAAGGCGGAACTGAATCTCAATGATTACCGCGCTTGTTAAGGGTGGCTCCAAAGTTCGAAGAAGCCTCGAGCTAACAAGGGTCACTTCACCGGTTAATCTTTTAAGTAAAGAAGCTTGTACCGTGCCCGATAAGAGGATGGCACTGCGGGTGTGCCATCGTCGTCCGGTGAGGTTTGCTTTTGTAGTTTTTCGGCCACTCCGTCTACCCGCGCCGGAACATACAACGGACCCTGAACCGACCGCATCTTGGGTGACGAAAAGGTGCAAAACGATCAACAAGAAATGTCAGCTTAATTGGCTCTCCCGGGTGCCGCATGAATCAAGGCAGCCTCCAGCAGGCAGGACGAAGGCAAGTCAACAGGCAGTAGACCATGGTGGAATTGGAATTTGTCAACATGGTCCCGATTTATGCTGTGGCGCTTCCTCTTCCGTCTACCCTGCACTGGGTGGGTTCGCTCCTGGCGCTGACGGCACGGAGAGAAAGTGTGGACATAAATATGTCAAACGGTTTTCGATGTTGAATCATTTTGGGTTTTTTTTCTTGTTTTGTGGGTCTACATCACTTTCGGTCTAATTGAAAGGACACCTACGAGCCGAACCTGGACATTTATCGGTACACTATCAGGGAGTGTTACGGCAGGAATGAGTCAGCAACCGGATGCTCGAGAACGTTTGAACGTTTGGTATTACTTTTCCTTTGCGTAAACAATCATTGGAACTGGTTTGTCCAGTTTTATTTTGTGCGTTTCCCCCTGTTTTCTGGCCACTACCATTTCTTCTTCAGGGTCCGCACGAGATGATTAATACCGATTTAATAAATGTGACTCCCGGCAGATATTGAATTAATTTTTATTGGAATCTCCTCACCGGTGTTTTCGGGGTCGTAAAACGTATTTTTACGGTCCGGACGATTGACTGAGCGTTCCGGAATACAGAAGTATCCTCGGGCAAGATGTGTCGGTGCTCGGGTTGTTGAAATGACCACAGCGCGAAGGTCAACACGACGCTTAACGTTTTACGATCGATTGCCTACTGGAACTTAGGTTACATGGTTTACTAACCAAACTATCAGTGTTGGCATGATCGTATGATCATGTTGCGTGCAGTTTGTCTTCATCAGCAGACGTCGCGAGGGTTGTAGACGGGACCGCCTTTCTCGATCGAGGGCAATAATTAATACTAATAACGCTGTTTCACCTTGCCGATCAAGCAGTGTGCGAGTGAGTGTCTTGCTTGCTGGATTCCAATTTACAATCGCTGCAAGCTACAAGATCCTAAAGCACCCCAAAGCAAGTCGTAGATTTCTTCACTAATCGTGATTCGGTTACATCCGCGGGACAAATATCGATCTTCCTTCAGAACGCACGCACCGGATGATCATCAGAGCTACCGGGCTTTGGTAGCTTTCGTGCCCGTGTCTTTCGACGCATCATAATTGTCCAAAGTCGATTTCATTTATAGTTTCGCTCGCATCCCGCAGCTATGATTTCATTCGGACTCGTAAATTGCGTCAGGTTGCTTGTTCCAATTGGCGGCCGCCATTTATTTCCTTACCAATTACATTCCTTCTAATAGTCTGTGATAAGGGGATATCGATTTATGATCCAGCTCCAGTGAACCTCAAACGATCGGCAACAAAAACTCTTTAGTTGATTTAATTCGATGAAGTCTAGGGAGTGGAGTCGTAAAACCGATCATAAATTTCTTCTTTAATCGCATAACAGAATTACCGACTCGTTAAAAGTAAGCTCATTATGAAGACTGTTTGGCATATCAGCATGATATGTTATGTTTTGTTCATCATTTTTATTGCTTAATATAAAAAAAGTCTGGTGGTTTAGCGGATAGATCGCTAATATCGAGAAAAAAACCGGTATAAAATTTCAATCGGACCGTTCACCCTATTGCAAGATTAACGGCAACACAAGACCTCTCCAAGATCAAAATATTGTATTTAAGTATGTAGTATTAAATTTACGATTGAAACATATCCATCATACTATACATACCAGCAAGTCGATCCTTCACTGCCTGGTGGGCGAGAGCGGCAGGATGTAGAGGTGGCAGGGTCCAGGACAACGGATTGCATGGTCCCCGCTGGGGAGGCACTCGAAGCACATGTCCGGCAGGGTACATGGGATAGCTGTATAGTGCCCCAGCGGCGTACTGTAAGCTCCCAGCCGAACTGACCGTAATGTGATGTCCGTTCTTGATGAGTCCCTCCGGACTGGAGTCCTCGGTGGCTGCATCCTTATCCTTCTGGTCACGATCGTACGATTTACCCAGCAACCGCGATATGCTGAATGGCAAGTTTTCGTTCGGTGATCGTGTGGTTGGTTCAGTCGTGTGTGTTTGATGATCACTGATGGAACGAAGTAAAGAAGTACACAAACAAAAATCGTTTATATGACAGCAATGAATGTATGTGTGCATTTAAGAAAACAGCACTCTCGATTAAGTCCTGTGGGAAGCTAGGAAGCCACATCATAAATTCATTCAATCCGACCAGCTTCCATATCATAAAGAGGATTATTTTACAACCTGTTTTATTGAGGTAACCTGGAACCCGGGGAACATATGAAAATGTGATGCATTTTTAATGAAACACTTTGGTTTCGGTTCGAGGTGGCATCTTTAAGAAATGCTTCAAACTCTTTTTCCAATTTAACGATTACTCTTTCCTGTACCGTCTCCGTACCCATGGTCATGCCATCCGGGTAAAACGTGGTGAATAAAATATGAAACCTTACCCTATCTGGTGGCATTCTACGAAAAGGGTTACCAAAAAAGTTCTTTCGTTTCAATCGTCGAATCTCCTTAAATCATATTACTCCTTAAAGGCGCTATGGAAGGGCAGCGTTTGAAAATTATGGATTATTGCCAGTGAGCACGGGTACTGCCTTTTTTGCCAACCAGTGCGTAATCGTTTGGTAGAATAAATGGTACGAATAGAGTCAAATGTTTGTAACTCCACTGCGGCGAACTGTACTCTGACCCTGACCATGCATCCAAACCAACAACAACGAGGCTCCGAGGGTTTGATAGTTTATTCAAAAGACTATTTCTTATGGCATAAATTAGAGCTTAATTAATTTGTAAAAATCCGGCACGATCTAGTTCAAGCATGCAGAACAGCTTGAATGGAAGAATAAATTGGCAACACTGTTGAAATGGAAAACATAAAACTTGGTGGCAGGAATAGGTGGAATAACGAGACAAAAAGGCAAAGAAAGAGCTTCACAATTCCGCAAAGAGCATTCGCGACGTTTAGTGATCTTAATTGGATCGGATAAGCTAGATGCGCATTATCGTGTATTCATTAGCCTTACACGGCGAACCTCACGTCCATCATTGTGCTGCGATCCGGGTGAAAGGCCAAACAAAAGCCTTCCCTGATTGTCAATCATCGCGAAAATGGTACGCAATTAGAGGAAATTATGCTAAGATGTTACGCTTTAAATAGGCAAATGTTGCGTATAAAGTGCTCCTCTTGGGAGCTCTATCGCACGATATCATAGAATAGCTTGGGTGATTATCTTCTTCAAATTATACAATTTGTTTCCACTTTGGGTCAAACAAATTTCTTCATGCGCATATTCATGAACATGAGATTTCGTTGAGAAGAGAAGAGATTGTGCCACTGTTGCATGGTAAGCAGGATAGTGTGAAGGAATACAATTAGCAATCTTTTTTGCGAAACTTTTGGGGAGTTTTTAATAAAGTTTTAAATAACTATAGGCTTTTCGTTTAGAGTATTAATTTAGTTAACGTTAAGTTGCTACTACTGAAAGGTAAACTAGAACAAGAATGTTGATATTTTATAAGTAATTTATGGTAAATCAAATAAATTCTATTGAAACAAATGTCAATTGCTCACTTAAGAGTGACTACAGCAAGAATCTTTGATTAGCTTCAAGTTATCATACTTAATTCATAGCTGAGATGTATCGCCAAAATGATATTCTCCCCACACGCAGGACTGATAATCCAGGTTCCGATAAACAAAATCAAGAATGCCTGTATTGGCAGGCAAGAGTTATTGAAGTTTTATAGCCATAGAGTTCCTTTAGGACTCTATACGGTTTTGCCGAGTCTTTAAAGTTTTCATCTTCTATTTAGCTTCTTTCTACTCGTGTCGCACCAGCTCTTTATTTTTGTACCTTGTAATGTCGGACTCGTCGTAACAGGACCCATTTCCATCACCATCCAGGTCAATATCCTCCGATCCACTGTTGTAGGATACGCGGGATTGACAGTCCGAATCGGCGTCCACGTTAATCTCCTGATCAAGATCTTGATCTTCGTCCTCGTGCGGAGACGACATTATCGTTAGTGGCGGAATTTTGAATGTATTAAGAGCTCGTTTGCTCAACCCAAAAATTTGCACCTAATATTGAGCTACTGCAACTACCGCCTGTGACCACACGGTGAAACAAATTCTTGAAAGCACTTTGTGTTTGGCCAACTTTTTCCGTAATATTATCACCACTTGTACTCAACTTTGTTCTGTTTTCCCACCGGCACTCAACACTCAACAACTTTTTAAACGAATGATTTAATCGAGTATCTCATATCACCTGCAATTACACGTATTGCATTGCTGTTTAATTAATCACGGTTTCCCAAGCTGACATTACAACCGGATTATCGATAATGACGATGGCGATTCCCGTCAGATCACTTTTGCTACTTTTCACTGAAAGTTACGTAATTAACCGCGACACTTCGCCGACAATCGAAATAGAACACAAAATCACTAGCCTACAAAGTGGTTCACGGCTATGATCGCCATCAACTGATTCACTTTCTTCAACGAGACCGGGAGCAATCGCTGCGAAACCGAATCGATTGCGTGCTTCCAGAAAAAAGGTTCAACGTTTCCGCCCGAGAGTCAAAACAATGCGAGACTGATCTCACGCACCAAACGGAAAACACTTTCGTCCACAACCGTCGTTCTAAGCGTTTTGTTCGCGAGTAAAGCGAAGAAAGACCCTCGACTATCGAACGCCAATAAAGACACGCCCACAGGCCATGGCGATATATAGCGCGTTACGTTTACATTACGAGTATATAGGCACACGCGCACTCACACACATTCAAGCAGCTGGACGTGGAGTTGGCCTTTTTGCAGCTGATTTGCTTGTTTACAGCGATACAGTAGTGAAGGTTTAAAGTGGGACAGAGCTTATTAAAAAAAAAACAAAATCGCACTGAAAATCGTGACCAAAACTGAGGAAAACTCAGTCAAAATTCAATTTACTATGTTTCGAAAAGTATGAATCTCAATAACCGGAATAAATAAAAATCAATAATTCGAAAAGAAAATAATTAAACAGACGAATTTGTATTCCACTTTTTATGTTTGTTTTATCATTTATCTTTTTAATTTTCTTAGCTTAATGATTCGTTGGTCATGCCGGCAATGTACTGGTCTTTGATTTATTTATTACACGTCGACGAATAGGATCATGCTTTGCTATAGGAGAACGGCATAAATGGGATTAGATATTTGGTTCTATCGCCTGAATGACCGCGGAAACTACTGTTTTGATCACATGGCCGCTACATATAAGTAGTAGAAGTAGTAGAAATCCCTACTACAGCTTTTATAGTTTATGTATGAGCATTTCAACCGTGCTTGAGTTGACACATAATTAAAAATTAAAAATTATATCAAGCAAGGTACAACAAGGTGTACAGATAAAGAGTAGCAAGGCAAGGCAAGCGAGGAACGTTCACTTTGATTTAATTATATTATTCAAGTAATATAATCGTTTAATCTGTTTATTCATTAAAACCATCGATGAAAACAATGAAACAAATTGTCCAATATGAACGGTATGCCTATTATGGATTATTTGAGCGTGAGCAAATGATATTGGTTCATAATGATGTTCTGCAGAGAGGTCGGTTCAACACATGACTACCCTGTCACAATTCATGTTCACAGCAGTGTATAGTCGTTTGGTACGCCCAAAATGGTGGTCGATTGAACGAGGCGGAGCTTAAACTGCACACAACCTTATGTTCGTAGTACATAGCAAGTTAGAAACAAATTCATTCATTACACTAAAATGTTTTTACCTTTTGCCGAAACGTGTTCGTCTATTCTATTGCATTCCATTATTTTCAAATAAAACTCTGGTCTACTTTCAGTCCTGTTAAATGCACAAAACCATTGGAACCGTTTTGCAATTCGTTGATTCGTACTTTATTTGCTTCTAACGCACGTCGAGCTTTATGCCCTGAACAATGCACAATGCATGTTTCGGTTCTGGCCACTTCACAGGCAACCGTTCTGCTGCTGTAGCAGTGGCGTTAAGATTGTGCTGATTGGTGGAAGCGCCCGGATGGTGCAGTTTTTTGCAACCATGGGAGGGTGCAGTGCATTTTACGTTTGTTGATGTTAGTGTGCAGTGATGCCTGTTCAGCCCGCAGGAAAGCGCGCAAACGCCGTAGCAAGACGATGAAAGATAACGATGTCAATCACCGTTTGCAATCTATTATCAGTCATATCATAAAATGTTTACTAGGACTGTTAATACAAAAAAATGTTCCAAATCGCTTCCATGCATAACCTAAAGGATAGAAAACCCTGCTGTTTTATTCGAATGCATTTTTTGTAGAATTGAATGACCTGTGTTCCAATTGAATGAGAAAAAAACTGTTCCAATTCGCTTCCATGGAACCGCTTCCATTCGCTAACCTAAAGGATAGAAAACCCTGCTGTTTTATTAGAATGCATTTTTTGTAGAATTGAATGACCTGTGTTGGGTTTGAATGGTTTAAAGTAATTTATGTTTGAATCTGTAAATCTTTTCATATAAAAAGGAAACTATTTTTTCTTTATTTATTTATTTATTATTACGGTCAGCCGCCGTATTGTCATCACCGCGTGTGATGACTGCGAATCATAAAACAGGAAACTCTTATGAAATGCTTACTTTAAAAAACTTGATCGACTAATTTTAATACTGGTTGATAGATATATTGATGGGGGATACAGAACATTTTGCAATGCATTACCATAAATGATTAACATAAATAATAACGAAGAACAATGTACGAGCAGTGCAGTCCACCACCATGCTTTCCAATTGTTTTATTCGAAATTGCTGTCCATTACGATTCCTTCTCTCGCCGATTGCTTACCGTTTGTGCCGAGCGAGTGGGAGCCGGAGAAAAAGGATGCAATTTATTCCTTTGGCCCGTAACCATATTAAACTGATCTCCGTAGCATCGATCCCTCGTGCCGCCCATTCCGAAACAATGTAATGCAAATCGTGGTAATTGAGCTACAATGTACACGCACGGCCGAGAAGACGACATCTGGCATCCGGGGGTTGGTATGTGGTAGGAGAAGGAAGAGAGAATCCATTTTCATTCCTTTACTCACTTTATGATACACTTCTACGCCGTTTCCTCGTGAACCGTGCTGCATTAACCGTTTCGCTGGTGCCTGCCGCACAAGATGGCAGGGGGCCCATACAGTACGGCTTCGTCATATTTTAATCATTTTTATGATGAATATTTTCCCGAGCAATCATCATTTATTTCAATTGCGCTCGAGAATATCCGTGTTGGCCTGTTGCTGTAATTCCGATTGTGATTTGCTGTTGCTGCTGCCGTTACCAAGTGACATTGGTTAGTTGGCCCTTTCGATCGGGCCCTGACATCAGGTTGTGCCGAGAGGCAGGGCTGGGACAGGGCAGAATAATTTGATTCCTTTCCTTTCATTTTGGAAGATGTTTGTAGCTTCTTTTGCGGTATCCATAGTGTTCGGACTGCTGGTTTGATTTGTGTAATGCCATAATTTGTGGCTGCTAATTTGATACAATGTAGTCAAAGATCGGGACACGATTTGGGACGACTGGTTGAAGTAAAATATCCCACGCCTCGCATTGGATGGTTGGCTGATTGCAATTTCCACGCTTTTTCTATCAAGCATCGCGGCAGTTTCACTCACGCTGAGACCGGGTATGATGGAATAACGTATTCAATTAAGCATCAAATATTCATCCAGCCCCTGTCCGCGCGCCAGTTGCTTTGCATTGATGCTGTTCCAGCATTGCATTTGCTACAGGTTTGATTGCTTCGCTCGTTTATATTGCCTGCTTCACGGTTGAGCTCGCTATTTCTTTCGTCCACCCGGAAAACACCTGCGATCGTACGGAATGTAATGAAGGCAAAGAAGACCACGGAAAACCGACCAACGTACGTATCGGATGGAATTGACCGACGACGGGGGCGCTTATCGATAGTGGATAGCGTTGGTAGTTGTACGATAAAAGCTTTCATTCAGTCGTCTCTATCTGCCCGGGGAACATTTCACGCAAGCGTCCCTGATTGCTGCTCTGTTCCTGCACTCGGCATGACAAGGCACCAACACTACGGAAGCACTACGGTGTTGCAAAGCTCTTGCTGATATGCTCTCGTGCATGCTGTGCGTTCTTGAGACTGTGTGCAAAAAAGGAGCTAGAGTGGCCCTTATGTGCTCAACTATCTCCACCTTCACGTACCACGAACGTTGCAATAGCAACTGCAGATGTGTGTGTTTTTAGCTACCTTGAGTTTCGTGTGCGTTGTGTCTTTTTGCGAAGCGAAGTCCCCATGTTAGAGCTGGGGAGAAAATGCAGCGAGAAGAATGAAAACAAAACCAAACCGACAGGATAAAAATGGCTGTAAACGAATGTGTAAAGTGTTATTAAGGTAAATGAAGAATGATATAAGCTTAATTTGCCGGGCCGAGAAACAAACACTTTCTTGTCTTCGTTTCGACGCAATGAAATACTTACGAATACAGCGCGAATCTTTGTCTTGGCCTCATTTTATTCGTATGAGATTAAATTGTTATAAAGTTGCTTAGCTTTCGAAATGCAACAGAAAATTAAAACTTATAGTTATAGCTCAAAACTGGTTAGCAAATTATAATTTGTTTTATGTATCTCTAAGAATTGTAGTTTTGTTAACACAAGAATTGTTGTTTTGTAGTTGTGGTCGTTGTCAATTTTGGCAACTTTGTTGCTAGCATCTGCGCTATACCAAATTATTGTTTATAGCTCGTATCGATTTCAGCTAATTTGTGACAGCGTAATTCCACCACGATCACACAAAGCTAGCTAATCGTCACGCGTTCTCCATTTGTGATCAGCAGCAGCAGTAGCAGCGGGTCCACAAAAGCTCACATCAACTATAAACTGCCAATCGCAATAACAATAATTCCTTCGATGAATTATTGATCGCAGTGCTTATGGTTATCGAACTGGAGGCATCGGAAGGGTATGTACAGTAGACGCAGGGCCAACAGACGCGGTTCGTGAGATGAATGTTTGCCTTATTCCCATATGGCAGTAGTGCTGAAGACACAGGCTGTGTTCCCACACCCGCGCGCAATCCAAGGCGGTAATGCTATTGTGGGAATGTGTGGGCCACGCTATCTTGAGACTGCGTACGATATTTATACAATTGATCGTAAATGGTAATTTGTTTTCGCTAAATATAGGTATTGCACAAGAGTAATTGAATCTTGGATGATTTTATAGGCTCAATTTACTTGTGAGTATTCTTACTGTCTACAGTATTCAAATGTATTTCAATACTTGAAAATTGAATTGAAATGTTTTTTTTTTTACAACAACATTATTAATTACTTTTTGGCACGCTGAATGTGAGAAGTATTCTTCTATTTTTCCGCTTCCAAAGCAATGAAACGGAACGATGCTCACTGTTTTGTGCAGCAATCCATGCCGAAGCGTGTCCATCCCTGTCTAGCATGTAAGAAAAAATAATCGAAAAGAGGGGAACCCTTAAAGTGTACCAAGAAGCACCAAAACATAAAAAGAGTCAGCACAACGAGCAATGCCGGAATATCAATCGACCTCGGGGATTGGGCATGGATGGCAGCACCTCAGCAACAACAATAATCAGCTAACTGCCCCAAAAGAGGGCAGGAAAATTCAATCAGAGACGAAAAACAAAGGAAATGGCATCCTCCAACAAAACCAAACACTGCTCGCTCGAATACGGTGCTGTTCGAGGCAAGCGATTGTTCGTGGCAGCCAATGGCAAGCACTGGGAGAACGGAATCGGGGAACCAGAAATTGAAATAAAAAGATACTTTGTATGCTAGAACCGTTCTCGTGGTGCAATAAAATAATCCTTCGCTTAACTGCCATTGCAATCATTTCTGCCGAAGACAATGACGAAGTGGTTGGATTCAATTTATTGTTTCGACAGCATCCCCTCCATTCGAACTCCAGTGTTGTTTGACCTGTTTTTTTTTTTTTCAGAAAACCGAGAGATGGTGCTGCTTAGGCTGCTGGTGGTTGAAGGTGTGCCATTTTCCTTGTGTGGTGGGAAATTGATGAGAAAATGTATAAAGAATAAACTGACTTACGGTACACGTTATTTGTCAGTTCTCGGCAATTATTTACAGAACGTGCAGAACTGTGTATTGTTTTGGCGATCGGCAGGATAAAAAAAAGGACTAGAGCAACTTTCATGTTCTACATGATCGCTGCGATGGACTCTTGGTGTAGAAATAGAATGGACTTTATATATTATTGGGTTTACTAGAAAGTTTCAGCTGTTTTCTTTTCAAAATTTTAGAGCTTATACATGAGATCGAGAACCGGGAGATGTGTTGTGTCTTACCAGTTTAGGGTATCTTGACCTAATTTAGCTGTTGCTGGATATTTAGCTTTTCGAACGGAACGACGATCATAATGGGATTCGACTTTCAGTTCTACCTTGTCAAAAACTGATATCGTTTCGGTCACCGGACATCCCCGCTTCATGCATTTTCGCGATGAAAAATTGCTGACTCTTGTCTAGTCTTATATTCTGATCGTTTTTACTTCCATGTGCACTTTCGACACCGCTACACCTGCTCTAAAATAGTCTGTAGTATATCATCATCTCCTGTTCCCTAGTATAAGCAGGGCATAAGTTTTTGGAGCTTGTTCATCTGGTTGGATAAATCCTGGAGATAGATCACCAGAGACAAGACGACGAACAAAACCCTTTTTTGTGCGGCGCGAGCAACATTTCAGGGATAAAGTATTTCCGTTCGATACCCTTTACAGTACTTTTTTTAGCCAAGGGTAATTGTATCACCTTCAAAGATGCAGTAATAACGAAATCCTCATACAGTATTGCCTCCAATATCTCATATCTTCAACAATTTCCTTAATTCTAGAACGTTACTTATGTTCAATATTGGAATTGCCAACTTTGAATCCTTTGCGGCTCACACGGCTAAATTCTATTTTGCAAGTTTCCTGAAGCAAATTCCAAGCATCTTTTTTTTCTTGGCACTACGACCTCAAGAGGTCCCAGGCCTGCCATTTCTGGCTTTCTGTGACTTGATTTTACCCGTAGTAAAGTAGTCAGCCTTACGTACGGGGAGGTGGTCTGAATGGGATTTGTACACCGGCCCTGCCTTGTGAAGACCGGCGCCGTTATCGCCTCGGCCACCGGACCACCTCGTTCAAGCATCTACCACAGGCCAAATGAAACGATACAATGTTGTCCTAATAGACAAGCCTACCTAATATGTACTTATTTATTTTTATTTATTTATTTATTATTACGGACTGATGCCGTATTGTCACCACCGCGTGTGGAGACTGAGAATTAAATTCACGAAAACAAACAATGAAAGAAAATTGACTAGGCATTTCCTCCTAGTCATTTGCCATATCCCGGGCATGCTCGGTTGTGTAGTGAAGATGAGTGGTTGTTGTCCATTTCTATTGTTTGTGCGTGTGTGTGTGTTGTAGATTTTTTGGTCCGGTTCTATTGCTGTGGCTATGGCTTCGAAGGGGGTTGGTTTGGTCCGGTTGTCTATTATGGGTCTGGACTGAAACAAACAAGCACAGTTATTTGCACAGTACAAACATGAATTTTTCTGCGTGCAATGTTCTCCAAGCAGCCCAGCGATGACACAGCCCGTGATCAACCAAGTCAACATCGAACTCAAAAAAGATCGGCGGATTCCATCTCGCAACAGCTGGAGTGACTCCACTGTTTACGAGGCTGTACCCGCCGACCACTCCCGAGCCCAACGCCAACCCAGGCGACCCCGCTGTTCCAAAACTGGACTGACTTGGAGCGCACTACTACAGACAACAAAAAAAAAAAAACACACAAGCCTGCCTCCTTTTACGGCAGTAAGAAAATTGCCCTCGAATGCAATTGCTCCGTCAACGGATCACACATTGCACAACATAAAACATTTATCACAAAGACAACACAACATATAACAAAAGGAGTGGCGGATGTGGATTGGAAGGATAATAGGTATGCGGAATCAAAGGATGAGACCGTTGTCTCTGGCTAATCGGTAGATGAGCCTCATGTAGGCGAGGTCCCTAGTCGCCAACACTTCCCTTATTTCTATACCCGGTCGTCTGGCGATGCTCTCGACTGCGCTTAACAAGGAGGGTCTTGCAGTTTCAAACTCCACGCAGGACCACAGAAGGTGATCCACATCGTGAAATCCGTCACCGCAGCCACACACCTTCGTCTGAGCCAGAGTTATACGCTGCAGATGAGCGTTCAACGCGAAATGATTCGACATAAGTCGAGACATCATGCGTATGAACGCCCGGTCTACAGAGAGCCCACCGAACCAAGGCCGCAGGGACACTTGCGGAGAGATCGAGAAAAGGAATCGCCCGAGATCGTCCGCCTCCCACATGCTCTGCCAGCGAGACAGGAAAAGTTGCTGTGGTAGGCGAAGAAACTCTCGGGCCGAGATCGGACGGTCGTAAAATGCGCCTTGTTGGACGCCTGTTTTGGCCAGTGAGTCGGCCTTCTCGTTGCCGGGAATTCCACAATGAGAAGGTACCCAAATTAGCGAAATCCTGAACGCCTTGTCGAACATGGAGCCAAGCAATTCTATGATTTTAATGACCAGGAAATCCTATCTCTTAACAGCCTTCGGGGATTGTAGTGCTTCGATAGCGCTAAGGCTATCTGTAAAGATGAAGTACTGATCCGAAGGTCTCGCTGCTATAATCAATAGTGCGTACAAGATTGCGGCTAGTTCTGCGGTGTAGACACTACACGGCTCCCGCAATTTGAAAAATGCTTCGGCGGACTCACTAAAAACGCCGAAGCCGGTGCCCTCCTTAGAGGATGATCCATCAGTATAATACTGGCTTCTTTGGTCTAAATGACCATACTTATCCCTGAAAATGCCCGGAACTACCATCGGGCGAAGATCATTCGGTATGGTCTTAATTTCCTCGTGCAGCGAGGAATCTGTTGTTAAAAGGGAACTGTAGGTCTCAGGAAGGGCAGCACGGTTTAATGCCTGTGGAGCGCTAGGATGCACTTGTAGGGCAACAAAATCTTCATAGATCTTCAAGATTTTGCTCTTAGAACCTGTCTCTAGAAGTGCTTTAAAATTTTCTTCGATCAAGGGATTTGATACTGAAGAACGGACTAGAAGGCGAAGCGACAGCATTTCAAAACGTAGTTTCAGCGGCATCACTCCGGTCATCACTTCTAGGGACATGTTATGTGTGGATTTCATGCTCCCTAGTGCGAGTCTAAGACAACGATACTGTAGCCTCTCTAGTTTGAGGATATGCGTGTTGGATGCCCAATGGAAACATATGCTTCCATATTCCAACACGGATAGTACCGTTGTCTTATACAGTCGCAGGACGTCTGATGGATGTGCGCCCCACCAGAATCCTGTGACTGTCCTTAGAAAGTTGATTCTTTTGCTGCATTTTTGCACCAGATGGGTGATGTGTGTACTCCAGTTTAGCCTTGAGTTGAACCAAACACCAAGGTATCGAAAATTGTCGGTAGTTGATATCTTTTCACCGTACAAAAAGACATCAATTTTCGGGTCAAATAGTCTTTTCTCCCTGTTTTTCGTCGTGTCGCTGAAAGGAGAAAAGACTACCATCTCAGTTTTCTTTGCAGAGAACTTGATACCAAGGTTTTCAGACCACTCGGAAAGATTGTCCAAAGTGGTTTGTAAAGCCAGTTGTATTTCGGCAGCGTCCTTGCTTGCAAAAGATATGACGCCGTCATCTGCTAATTGTCTAATGTTGCAGTTCGGAGCTAGGCAAGAATCTATTTCACTGACATAGAAGTTATATAGCAGGGGGCTCAAGCAGGACCCTTGTGCTAGTCCATGGAAACTGGTCCGCTTTAGCTGAACATGACCATTGTTGAAATTCATAGCTTTCTCCGACAAAAGGTTGAACAGAAAGTTATTCAACTTTGGACCCAGCCCCACATTTTCTAGTTTTTGACTCAGCTTGTATGGTGATACTGAGTCAAATGCCCCCTGTATATCCAGGAAAATAGATCCCATGTTCTGCTTGCGTGCACGAGCAAGCTCAATTTCTGTAACCAGAAGGGCTAAGCAGTCATTAGTACCCCTGGCTTTACGAAAGCCAAACTGGGTATTTGAGAGAAGGTTGTTTGATTCCAACCATTCTTCTAACCGAAAAAGAATCATCCTTTCAAGGAGTTTCCTCAGACACGACAGTAACGATATTGGCCGATACGAATCGTGTCTTGATGGCGGTTTGCCAGGCTTCAAGATAGTGACAACTTTCACTTCTCTCCACTCTTGCGGAACGCTGTTGACCTCCAACATATTGTTGAAGATACGTAACAGACGTTTCCTCCCTATGTCGGGAAGATTTTGAAGCAATTTGCTACCAATCTGATCCAGACCTGGGGAGGAATTCTTGCTTGATAGGAGAGCAAGTGATAGCTCTACCATTGTAAACGGTGAATCCATCCTAGGGTCACTACCAGGCGCATGTTGTGTAAAGCTTTGCGCAGGAACGAAATCGGGACAAAGCTTGTGGGCAAATTCATACAGCCACTCGCCAGAAAAGCTTTCGCTCTCATTGATGTTGTTGCTGTTTCGCATCCTTCTAGCCATTCTCCAAAGCGAATTAAGTGAAGTGGCGAGGTCTAGATTATTGACGTATCTACGCCAATAACCCTTTTTCTTCGCCTTCAACAGGTTTTTGCACGTTCTCTCCAGTCCTTTATATTTTTCATATAAGGACCTCGAGCCCGTGTCCCGGAAGGCTTTAAATGCCTCACGCTTCTTGGTAAAAGCCGCTTGGCAATCCTTGTCCCACCAAGGAGTGGGAGGTTTTTTAAATGTCCTTGCTTAGTGGCAGCGCCTTGTTTGGGCCTCAAGGGCGCACTTGTTTATCAATGAAACAAGTTTTTCGTACTCTTTTATAGGAGATAAATCTTCCAAGTCAAGAGAAAGCGAAGCGGCTATTAATTCGCCGTATCTCGTCCAGTCGATGTTCCTCGTTAAGTCACATTTAACGGGGGTTCCTTCTACTGGACATCCTCCCTTGATGTAGGAAATTTCTATCGGCAAGTGGTCACTGCCATGGATCACCTTCCAACTAAAATCCAGGGCCATTGCTGATGGACATAGAGACAGGTCCAGTGCACTCGCCCTACTTTGAGGTGTCTGCATCCTAGTTGCCTCTCCTGAGTTGAGAATCGAAAACCCAAATCTGTCGCAGAAATCTCGGATAATAGGAGTGCGAATGTCATCCTTATCGCACCCCCAGTCGATTCCATGGGAGTTAAAGTCTCCCAGGATCAAAAGCGGTCCAGGCAAGACCACTGCTAAATTTCCAAGATCCTCTTTGAACTTTTCAATTTTTTCTTTTTCATTATTGGCTATCCGGGGGATGTAGATGGATACAATTGTCACGTGAAGAACGCCCAGTCCTAATATGTACTGTTGGTATACTTTTTTTGTAAAACTGTAAATTTCCGATTGACTGACATGCTTGAAGTGTTTAGAGCGTTAATCGCACCGAACCAACAAACTACGACTTCTACCACAACTACTACTACCCAAAGCGTTGGTGTTTCACTCGTGCAACAATCGTTTAAATCGAGCGCCTGCTGCAGCAATTTACTGGTACGACAATGACCATTTCACAGAGGTTTATGTCCGTGCAAGCAAAGGGCTGTTTTCATTTCAATTTTATAGTCCATGATTGCAGAGCGATCGTGCTGATGTTGGTCGTCGGCCGTTGTTTCGGTGTCGGTGCTCCGTTTATACCGTTTGTTGTATGGACAAGTAGTAGGTAGGGAGCGAGCGGCTGCAGTACACACAGCTATATAACAACCGTGCCTCAAAAACCGCACATTAAAATGTTATCTCGCGTATCGCGTCTTTCCACCGTTTCCACCCATTTCGAAACAAGGAAATGGAGTTGGTCGCCGCGAATAATCGCACAGTTTGGCCGAACCGTAACAGGCTTAGAAGGTGCGGAAAATGTGCGGACACAACTAGAAACTTTGTGGCTGCGAGCAACGTGTCGCAAGCGGGTGGCGAAACGGGATCAGGCGAGGGAAATCAATTTCGAAATAAATATACCATTTTCCCGAAACGCTCTGCCCGCCGATTTGCGTTTCGTGCGCGCCTTTTGTCTGAAATTACATTTAATCTTTCGCCCTCTCCAAAACTCCGTAGGATTGGAACCAGCATACATACACACACACAAATTCAAGCCGTGCCAGGCGGGTTCGCGATTTTCAGCGGCCATTTTAGTGGTTCATGGCTGTGCTGCGTTTTTTCCTAAGAAAATGCTCGACAACATCAAATGGCTGTGGGACAGGAAACAAATTACGTGCCGGAAATAAGTGCCAGGGCGAAGTATTTCATTTTGGCTGCAAACAGGCAAGGATGCTTTTGACTCACGTAGCTTCGTGTTTTGCAGGGACTGTTCGGTCGAAGTGGACGATGAACTTAAGATGAATACGAAACGTATTATGTTTAGTCTGTGCTTTTTCAGTGTAGTTTGTTTTATGGAACGACTTCTCATAATGTGTTGTAGATGGTAAGTAGTTAGTTTTGAGTCAGAAAAAGTTTTTTCTTTTATAATGAGAAAAGTTAATGATATCAGAATTATTTTCATAAAGAAAATCGACCTTTGGATAGACACTTGATTGGAAATACATTTAATTAATGATGTCAGCGTAAATTACACAATACACCAAAGCTAATCAAAATTGTTGGTCCTCTTTTTTGTGGCTCATGTTCGTTATGGCCACTATGGCATGTATTCATGCAATAGAAACGTGTTATTGTATGTGTTTAAAAAAAAAAATGGTTGTTCAATGGTGCGAAATGTATTCATTTTTGAATAGCTCTACACTCAAACAGCTAGTTTTGTGGTTTTTGTATCCACAAATCTAGCTGTATTTGTTTTTTTTTTGTGGTTATGAGCGGAACAATCCCCCTTCAAAAAATAGCATTTGAATTACCATCTATGTCAGAGATGTCAAACTGATAGTTTGAGGGGATAATTCGTGAAATAAGTTGAAAGAAATAACACTACTTCAAACACCTTCTCGAGCAGCTGGACAAATGCACCTACATCTGAACATTTAAAAAAGGTTTTAATCCACGAGTGATTCAAGTGTATGCAATAACCATTTGGTGTTAAATTCCATCTCGCATCCCATCGTAGGTTTAAGAAAAAACAGAATCATCGTTCAGAATCTATTGATCATACACTTAAAACTTAGCACAAACTTATCAAGGTGGCTCAAACGTTAAAAATAACATTATGAGTATACCATGATCCTACTATTGTAAGGCAAATAAGACTCATGAGACTACAGTTCGTAGAGTCTTCATAGGGCGTCCAAATGGATAGAAGGGTGTATCCAAATTGTCCACCCAACTTCCATGAACTTACTTTATGTTTGTTTATTTTTTCCACATATAAGTTCAAATAGCTTACCTTATGCAGTCCGTTGAATTTCAAATAAATATCAACTAAATACCAAAGCTGTAACGGTCGTCCGAGAACCGATTCGAGGAAATTGGCAAGGGCTCAGATCCCGAAGAGGCTTTCATTTCAAAAATTCTAAAATCATTTCTCACAAATGAAATAATGAAATTAAACCAAAAATAGCTATCAAAGTTTGGAGTATGGCAAGTTTTCCTCAATTTTTTAGCATTAGAATTTGCAAAACTGGCAGTGAAATGAGTTTGACAGACCTGTCTTAAATCTTGTTTGTCACAGTTCAATGCTCAGTGCGGTAGTGGGGTTTCTAACGAAAGTATCAAGCATGAAAAATACTTCACCTGATGATGTGGAATGTATATTGAAAGTGTCAACATTGCTTTTGGATTTAAGAAAAAAGATCATAGGAAAACTCGAACGAAAACTTAAAAATTCTTTTTCGTTGATTCATATTTTCATACCTTAATCTTATTTGTGATACAAATTATATTTCAATCGCGTTTTATGCGCTTTTGCTGCACAAACAGGGAGACAACAATCATCAACCCTGCAAACCATAATAATTAAATTAAATAGCGACAAATATCTGGTTTGCGATCATCATAATCAGGCAATACTGCACGCCAGTCCGATTGCTATTGATGCTATCTTAATGATGACGGTTGAAAATATGATTATAATTTCTGCTCTGAGGAACAAAAAACCTTACAAAAATCGGCAAACAATCCATCAATGCAAAACCCAATTCCTATTACGGGCGATTCAGCCAGACGGCGAAGAATCGATCACGTTCGCCAGAAGGGGTTCGTTTCCGTTGACAATCAATCCAGTCGGCGTGGCACGATCGGGATGCGTTCCGGCTGTTGGCGATTTGCGCCCAATCGCATGATCAAACAAACGATCATGGAAGACAAAAACACTATGAATTAACTTCCTCTTTCCGTTCGGCAGAAGATACACCCTTGACGCGGTTACATCAAACAATCTAATCATAAGGAAGGCACCCGAGCCCGAAACTACGAATCGGACGAGCATAATGACAGGGAGGCTGGTGTGTAATGGTTGGTTTCGAAATCACTTCGCTAGTGTCGGCGATCCTAACTACACATTCGTAACGATCTGCTAATAGGGGTGGTCTTAGGGTTTGGCAGACATCCAACAATTGCAGTGGACATCTTCACTGGGATTCTGGAGCTGGAAGAGCAGTCACGCAAAAAGTGTCTGTGTAAAACAAAACAAAAAATGAAACACTTCCTACGCAGAAGACTTGTAAGCTGCTTGTGAATCGTCCAAAAGGCGACGCTTTTAAATGCAAATTTTTCTCGATCACGACGAAGCGTCCCCGAAAGTCTTTCAACGGAAATCTAAAGTGTGTGGATGGATTGTTCGTATTGATCTGTGAAGAGTGTATCTGAAAGGCGCATGCGTGTGTGTGTGCGTTGAAAGTCCAGCAACGAGGGGAGACATTCGAAAAGCTTTTCAATTAGCCTCCAAACCACCGATAAGAGACGTCACATAAATCCATCGGCATTTAATATAATATTCGAATGGCAGGATAGCGGTAGGCAGAACATACGACGCGGCAGAGCATGAATGCTTTTTGGCGGGCTCTGTTTGGAATCCGTTGGAAACGATTTTGGCTGTCGTCTCGCGTTTAGAAGCGTCGTGATCACGGCAGGGCTAGAGTTCCTCGGTCTCGCAGTGATTAATGAACAACTCAATTCCTTAATCCGCACCGGCGCTCTGGCTTCGTCTGAACCTGCGACCGGGATTTCCTGGTAAGAACAATGAACAATGAACGGTCCGTTCCATTTGACGAGTAAACTAATGCTAAGGGAGAAAGAGAGTCCATGTGTTGGGCATGTACAAATATGTTTGCAAACCCGACAAACCCAAAAAGTATAGCACCCTTGATCGCTGTTTACGATCGAGTTGACTTGTGTGACATGACAGCTGGCAGTTGAAAAGTTACCTTCGAAAAAACTGATCCATATTAGAGAGCATCATATTGCAAAGCAAACGATAGTCCAAAATATTAATAATTTTTATCGAAAGCTTCTTAATGTTTGCCGTTTAAAAAAAATGGCCCGATGTGTCGCCACTTTAAATAGATTGAAACACACACTCTCAAGCGTTCAATCTGTCCTCTGTCAGCGCCCGAAAACGGTCGATTCGACTGTAACACATTTCTATAATCTCTTGATTTACTCATTAACATTTAAAACACGTGTTGTTTAACGTTAAAAGCTTTCAGGCTGATAGATTAAGCGATGGAGGCAACGCCTCGGACACGGCAACAAAACGTTTTCAAGCTCGTGCCGTCAACAAGAACACCACGTCCGACGACGACGAAGCCAAAGACACTCGATGTCGACGAGCAATCTGTGTATGTGTGTTGCGGTTTTGGACCGAAAGCTTGCTTCGGGTTTCGGTTTCCTTTCCATCCGTCCGGTTGTCATCGGCGGGTATTTGTCTCTTCTGCGGCAGTAGTCGACAGTCCGAAAGAAATGAGGCAACAAAAAATGGGTGGTCAATGTTTTGTACTCTTGCCCCGAAACAAAAACCTCAACTTCGGAGGAACTTCGTTTGATCCGAGATTGTTTCTGTGCGACCATAATTATCTCCAGAATCGGACACATCAAGCGGGACGTAATTTATGGGAAATGGCACGAACGAAGTCATCGTTCACGGCTCCCAGCTTGAACGGGAAATAGGAGTAAAAATTATGACATTAAATAAATCGTCCTTCCTTCCGATTGCCCACCACGATGCAGCCGAATGCCTGTTCCGTCTTACCGTTCCGGAGGTGTCCCGATTCGATTCCCACTCGAAAGCTTGTAAGGTGGCCACCGTCTTCAGTTCATTCATCAATTTTAATTATAATTTCTTCCTCCCGGTCTAGGGCGGGTGGTTGGTTTGCAGTATTTGTTTTTCCCAACCGCTCAAAGGGGACGAATTGAAACGATTTGTAAATGACGATTCGCTGCGATGGTTCTTCCGCCCTGTGTGGTACATTGTGTGAGGTTGATGGTGCTGGTCCGCCACCTGTCGCTGCGGTGGACAGTGGAGTGTAATCAAGTGAAAACGTTTGATGGGAGCATATTTATTTTACCCCATAATTAGCTAGCTCTGTTTGCCGACGAGGGACAATTGATCGGTGAGCGGTAAAAGCGGTCTAAGATAAATGCATTTCCTTCCTGTCGCTCCGATGGTATTTCTGAAAGTGATCGAAGATCGCAGGTTGTTGGTATATTCCCCGTTTCCGAGACGATTAAAGAATAAAATCATACGATAATTACTATGTCATATCTTAAGGAGTATTATGCATTCATGGAGACGTGCGAACTTAGAGCTAAAGTATTAAAAAGTTAGAGTTGCGGGTAGTGAACCATGCAGATGCTTTATTTAAAGTAAAAATTATAATGTATAAGTACAATCGAAGAATAGATATATAATTCTCAATCCATCATAAGTAGCACATAAACTGAGAGCATGCCAGGGAAGGCCCAAATATAAATGGAGTGATAGTGTTGATGCTTTTATCACAAAAGCCGGGATATTTGATGAATAAAAGACGACACTAGACCTTTAGTCTTATATATGCAACAGGCTCAACATTTATCCCTTTTCTCAGGTAATTGCCCTTTCACTCATATTCGGTTGTGCAAATCGATAAAGTGTGCGTGTAGTCTTCTATCAATAGCCTGAGCATTTAAATGTATTTGGCATGCTACTTGAACCATGAATAGGACGAACGAGCCCTCGTTACGACGAAGGAGCTATATAAAAGATTAGCTATATTTAATCTGAACTTTGCAAGCAGTAAGAACCAAATATAGAGGACCCAACAACAGAGATGCCTAATTTGAGCCTAAAAACAAAACAACAATTACTCATTGCATTGAAACAAATTTAGTTTGGCAAACAGTACCGGTATTGAAGGTATTCGCGAGAATGAGAAAATATGGAGGAGCGGTTGTGCTAATGATAACAATTATGCAAACATTTGCTAAGAAATGCTTCAAGGACCTCAAAACCACTCATTTAAGGGTGTTCGTAACGATTAAAAAAGTGGGTTTTAGTCGGCAGAGTAATCTGCATGAAGGATAATCACTGAAGGGCCACATCCTCTGGAGGAAAGCTGTAAATAAATACACACGCGATCTATAGTTTGATGCACTCACATCTCACTCACTCTCTCACAATTGCTGTTAAACGATCTAGAGTTGTAAGAGTGAGGTTGATTAGTAATCTAGGGATGTCAAGCTTAATGGTCAATGAAGATCTTTTCTTTTTATGGATTTCGTTTCGTTTATATGATTGATTAATTAAGTTAAAGCTACGCAAAGAACAATCTTTGCGGCAGTAGCGCAGGGCAAATATTTGAGCTGAATAGAGGTTTAATATATTCAAAGGGGATCATGCAGTAGAAGGTCGCCCCACTAAAGGTGCCCCCGTGGTAAAGAGTAGTAAAGTAAATTTTCATGGATATCAGAACTCCAAAATCCGCGCCACCTGAACTGTACAGGGTTATGAGCTTATTACTCTTAAGGAGACCATTTAGACCAGAGACGAAGATGACGGAGGCTACTCTTTCTTGTGACCATAACGATAACGCACTTTTCTATACCACAACTCGGAGTTCACCCGCAGGAGCATTTCCCTTTTTTCCTGAGAGAAGGCTTTCGAGTTTACTCAATAAGTGTTAAAGCTTTAGTTGGTCGGCATATAGACAACGGTAGTAAAGATCATCGATGCATCGAAAGTGGCTGCAAGTTGGAAGAACTCACTTAAGATTGTGCCACTTCCCTGTGCCAATCCTGAAGTTTCATCGAGCTTGCACAAGATGTTGGGATTTATTTTCTCGGGGTATGTGCGACTGAGGATTCGGAGGGCATGAGGTTTGGCTAGAAGAATAGCGTGCGGAACACGGTCGAAAGGTCGGAACACGGTTTGACTTCCTCAGACCCAGAATAGTAAGTAAGGAGTAGCCCAAAGGGTCAATATTGATAACGTTCGATGCAAATGAACAGCCGGTGCCGTTCCCACTAAACCACCGAGTAATTCAGCTGCCTTTGAAGTGACTGAGTTATGCTTAGAAAGGCTACTGGTTGCAAGCATGATTAATAAAATTTATTATGCCTTCATTATACTTTCAAAGTAATAGCTTCTTTTGGCAAACTTTGAACAAAATAAATCCTTATAAATAATAAATAAATTTATAAAATGATTAATATTCTGAAGAACTCAGCGATCTAGAACGTAAACAAAACCTAGCCTCCATCGAACTACCGTTGCCGCTGTTGACCCATTAGACGGAATCACTTCCAGTCTCATCAATTCGACCGAGTAGCAGTGAGTGACGCAGTGGGCTTGAATAACGCTCGAAAGCTTTCGTAAGCCACCACCTTCCACCTCCTTCCCACACGGTGGCCACGAGTGCAACGAGGGCGAGAATGAAAACATTAAATCGATCGCTTTCTTATCAGTGCCAGTTGCCACGGACAGGCAGGCAGGCAGGAAGGTGCGGAACGGCCGGGCGAGTGAGGCCTGAATTATGACTGTCGTTCGTAAGTTGAAAATGCTCACGAAACGACGAACGAGAATGAGTCGAGACCCAAAAACCAAACCCAATCTCAGCCTCAGTCCGTATAGGCACCGATCGAGCCGATGATGGTGATGCGAAAGGACGAAGAGACAACCAATTTAAGCATTAGTGTCACGCTTATCGGTACTCTTCCGCACATCTTTTCTGCGTCCTGCGAAAAAAGAAAACCGTCCTCTCTCCCGTTCCCGTTGTTGTACTTGTTTGCCAATGGATGAGTCGTTAATTTACTGGTTTTTTAAATTCGTCCACCGTGTGCGCTTGATAGGGCTGTGTTGTTCGGGGCTGTTATTTCTTATTTCAGATATTCTGTCCTATTGCGTGTCCCGTTTGGTGATTGCGGAGAACTCGGGAGACTCGGGCAAGGAAGGACAATAAATGGTAAATGAAAAGAATGTCTCCGATAAGGAAGCGACGACACGTAGAGCGAGAGAAGCGGAAATAAGCCCGGGACCTGGTACGTACCGGGCTGATGGTGGCCACCTAGGAATGTTAAAAGCATTTTCTGCTCATCGCCCGGCAACGCAACAGCATCGACGAATATCTCGAGTTTCGGGAGGTTCGAGGTTCCACTTCTGTGTTACGCGCACAGTCGGCCGAGAGACGACGACGACGACGACGATCGGGTCGTCACTGCTCAGGTCTCCGGTCTCCGGAGCAGGAAACCATTCCGGTCGACAAGAGATTCGAACCCATCGATCGTTCGACAGTAATGAAGGCTTTAAAGCGTAAGTAATTGAATATAAACCGCCCGATAAGATAAGACGCAGCACGCCGCACGTACGGCCCGTAAGAAGGGCCTTCGAACCGGGTGCTCTGCGAGGTGCGTTTTTCCATACCATTTTCCTTTTTTCAGCTGGTGGAGCAGCGATTTTTGCGGAATAATTAAAATACCGTTCGACCGTTGGTGCGGTTGAATCTCAGCCGACCGATCTTGAAGTTGCCTTCACCTGTGAGTCCAGCGAATGGGCCACCAAACGCGTACGCGGCGATCATCATCAAATTAACGACGATCGACGAGCCGATTTGTAAACATTTCAATTGCGGCTCCCGGGGTTTGCTGAGGGCTCGCTTTCAACGCGTGCTCATCTCGCCCTCGTTCCGGAAGTGTCCATCGGTTTTCCATCGGCCGGCGGCTAATGGACGTTCGATGTACGGGCGATCGCACACGTGGAGCTGGGCAGCTCGGCAAGTCTTTAGCTCACGGAGCGTTGCGGGCTTTTGCTTTGGGCCGCGCCGCCATTGATCCCGTGACTGTCGGCGTGTTGTGTTCGCTCGTTAGGCATTATGCAAAATTTGCCAACAAATAATTAAAGCCCACTCACACACACGTCCGTTGTTGCGCCCTGCTGCCGTGCACCGTTGGACTCGGCCCTTGTGGTGGTTCTGAGGTGGCGGCGCTGTGCACGAGCCAACATAATTTGCATATTCCGAAAAGTGTTCCATGTTGCCTAATTAATAAGAAATTCATTAGCGTGTAGATCGGCAGACGTCGGGGGATGGAGCGCAAGGAGCGGGCGGTTTGGGGGTGCAAAGCGAGTTGAATAGGTGCTTTTCTTCTATTCAGTCAGTCACTCTGCTATCAGGAAGGAAAATGAGATTGAATACAAGCATGCATACAAAGTAAGTAGGGAATAGCGTACATATCGTTCACATAGTAAACAGTGTTTAAATCTTGTAAATAAAGTTAACGAAAAAAAATCTGACCACGATCCAAAAGTGTCTAATCGTCCAATTGGAATTTTCAAAACATTTTTTTGTAAACTCGGTGAATGTGGAAAAGTAAGGTTCATCTGCTTCATTTGGTCCTGTCAAGCTTTAACAGATTTTCTAATTAGGTCATTACTGGCCTACCGGACATATCTTACCTTTATGAAATTCGATATCTGATCCTTTCATATGAAGACCGGTTCAATCAGCCACCGCACTGCCACCCAAAGAGGAAAATTTAGGATATGGTGCACATATTCAGCGATTTTACTTTCGCTTGATAGAAACACTCCTCTATTACTTTATGCTTTTGACTGTGCCATACTTAGCTTGCATAGCTTCTTCCTTGGCACTACAACCGCGAAAGGTCTCGCTTTCCTGGCTTTCTGGCTTTCTGTGACTTGATTTTTACCGTAGCAGGGTAATCACAACCCTGCGTACCGGGAGGCTGTCTCTGGTGGGATATGAACCCCGATCCTACCGTGTGGAGGACGGCGCCACTGGTGCCTAGGCCGTCAGACTGCCCCAATTTTCTTTCGTTTCCTAACTTCATTCCATCTCAGAAGTATCTTTAATCAAAGACAAAATCCGGTAATATTCAGAATATCTTCATTAGACATATCAAACATACTGCCAGCGGGCTGGTAACGACCCGTGAGTTCTTTCAATCCGGCCCGTAAAGGACTGTAAGGAAAATAGACAACTGTAGGGCTCAGTAGGGCTGCATCTCAATTCTTCCTTTTCTTTAACTCTACTACCTCAAGGAGTCTCGCATAACTGGTTTGCTTGACTAATCTTTTCTAAAGCTAGATGACTAGTTTAACTTATAGGGAAACAGCCCGATAGTTGGAAACAAGTCTCAAATTTGCTCGACTGCAGCTACCGAGGTCCATTTAAAGATGAAAAGGTGCGTTTCCAAGTAAATTTGATGATATTGGGGCAAACCAATCCCCACGAGGATCACCAAGCCCCTAGATATCCCCAGAAACCTAGAACGGAAAGAGATTATATATAGGTTGTTTTATTAGTTTATTATTTACGAACCCATTGTTAATGATTTAACCTCTTGTCAAGACATAATAAAAAACTACTACTACTACTACTACTACTACTATTAGTTTATTAATTTATTTATAAAAAATCTCTTTTGGAATTCTCAAGAAAAGATCTTAGAATATTGAGGATATAATTGGATCACGTTATAAAAAAACACTTTTTACGTAAAAAACTAAAACTTGCTGAAAAGAGTGGGAATTTTGTAATTGGGAATAATGCAGTCCGTATCAGTTCCAGTAACTAACACAAAAGGGAGCAATATAATGTAAATTGTATGTATCGAAATAGATCCTATCTACGTTGCATGTTAAATTGAACAGCTTAATTTGGGATTGAATATTTAAAACAATAAAAAAAAATCTTATTTTGGGCTTCTTTTTTGTCACAATTTAATTTACTATTATTAAAAGATGAAAAAGCTCGGTATCCATTAGAGAACCCAACAAAAATTAACAAACATAGTAAAATAACTTCAGACGTACAAATATCTCTTCAATGTGCACACTGTCCTCTATGTGTGCGCTGTAGAAGCTCCGAAAGTATTTAGAACAATCTGCCACGTATAATGCCATCTATTGCGTACTTTTGGAAGCAAACCGATATGGTTGCGCTACCTATGTGTGAAACTAAATAACATGAGGATGTTGTCTTGGGTATGATTGGACAACCCTGACGAGTAGCTCCTATAAATTTAGCACGTTGAAACATTTCAAGCCTTTTCATTTATAGCTAGCCAAGACATGAACAAAATGTTGAGTATAATAATTGCAGCTAAGACACAAATGGGAAAATTAGATTAAACTTTTTAGATGGGATATTTTGCAGATTTTTGTGAATTTTGCGTCGCATTCAGAAATTTTAAATTTTTTGGAAATGTTTGGACGGTCTCCTAATTTTTTGTTATTACATTCAAAGATTTAAAAAAAAAAACAAAAAAATGTATTCTTTTGATTCGTTGAGGATTAACGGCATGGGATGTGGATACTAAAAATGGCTGATTACATTCGGCCTGATTTCTTTGTTGAAAACAATAGCAGACCTATTTTTCAAACTCTGAACCTGAGTTTTTTTTTAGAAAAATTCGTTTAAGTAACCGTGCAATTCAAGCCAAGTTTAAAAGTTAAAAACGCAAAGGAATAACGTTTTTTTCTTAAATCATTAGAGTATAGATGCTTTGGGTCTTCGAGACCTCATTCGCCTCACGAAGGAATAACGTAACGAAGAACAGTTAAACTCACCTCACTCATCTCACTCGCTGAGAAATTTAAACAACTCATGCAACGTTACTCACCGTAGAAAAGTACTGCTCAACATAGGTCATTGCACTCGCTAACCTCTCACGCATTAAACAGGATACTCACCATCATTTGTAGGTAATTTTCAATTGAGTTTAATATAAAAAATGTTTTCTTTCGTTAAAAAAACTAAACTACAACAACAAAAATTAACGATAAGATGAAACGCTGTTATTTTATTTTTGCATTGAAATAGTTCAAATACATCGTTCATACGTTTTACAGAGTTGAGATCCAGAATTGACTATGGCAGCTGTGCAAGAATATAACCAGATGCTAGACTGACTATCTAGGCGAGATTGAATGCATGCTATGGAAGTCGATAATGGTGAGTTTAAGAATTGATTCGATTGCAGAGCTAACAGCAGACGTTCCAATAGATATATTGATACAATATTGAGCTTAATTTAAATTTAAGCAAATAGAATCCCTTTCATCTCTTCTCAAGAGACATTTGTACCAAACAACAAAAACTGCATTAAAACACATTTTCCCAGCTCAAGAGATGATGACATCCATCCGTTCACGTTGGTAAGAGGATAACAATTAATAATTAAATTCTGTTCCCAGTTTACGACGTGGTGATTCCGAGTAAATACACACCACCTTGAGGAATAAAGTCCGTCCTCTGCAACTCACTAGGATTTCTACTTTCCACTTGGATAAACAGTTCCAGGTCTAACATTACGGCCATGGCAAGATTGTGGTTTGGCCATTTGGCACACACACACACTCATACACACACACACACTGCTCGGGATGGGGACGTAAGCCTTCAGCGCCATACTTTGTTGCCTGCTTGACAGCGCCAGGTGAGAAGTGCGCCGTTCTTGAGAAACAACAGCTCCGTGAGGACCGTGCAAATGTGTTTACAGCCTAATAAAAAGCCCTAAAGTGCGACACTGTACAATGGCGTCGTTAATTACGAATGTCGTCGTCAAAATGGGCTCGCTTTAAATCCGGCGCTCCGTATTCTCGATTCGACGCGCCTTTGTTGAAATGAGGGCAATAGTTATCGAACACACTGAAAGCGTACCGCGAACGGATCGCATTGTTTCATTTGAGTCTAGTTTTTGTTTTGGAGTCAGACGGTAGGAAGTGACTTAAGTAATGTTGATTACGAATGCAAAGTTCCATTTCCATTGAATTAGCATCAAACCCAGTCATTCATGCTCTAGTCTGGTTGTTTTTGAACTTTTAGCAAACAAGACCCACATTAGCCCATCCCTGGGACATCGCTTTGCAGCTTAAATAGAGTCCCAAAATCCTATTACATCGTTATAACTCCCGATGTTAAGGGACGGTACTCTTTGATGGTATAATTTGCCGTAATATACATTAATCCTTAAAAGATTAATCATAACAGAGCCTGCCTCAAAGTACCCGCAGACTGTCCAAAAAAAGGGAACGAAGAAAAAACAACACCAACTTCTCGCTAAACCCTCAATTAGTTCACACTCGACGGTCCCAAAATCCCTCCGAAGGATCAAGGTGAACGGCTAAGGACGGCTTGGAAAGGCTATTAATTAAAAAGCCAAACGCGGTCTCATCCTGCAGGCAATCACCTGTTCGGGCAGGGAAAGGAACACCGCTCAACTGCCAGTAGTGAGTGGATCAATTTGAAATGTGCAGTTTAGTATGTCATCAGGCTTCTTTTGGCTTGTATTACATTGGGATATGACTAACAGTCTTGGTCGTCGTTACTAGTTTGGAGCTCTATTTCTGTGAAGCTTTTCTATTATCTAGTACCGTTTAAACATTTCCTGCATTATCCCATTTAAGGCTAAACAGTTTTATTTTCCTGTTTAACTACGCAAAACACCACGCAGCACAGACGTCTAATGAGGAAGAACATTTAATTACATGGTTCGTTGCAGGCGCCTTGTCTAAATGAAATGAAAACAAAGCATTTCCGCGTGGCGCGTACCTCGCACACCGTCAGCCAGCGTTGCCAGACGTTGATGTTGCAGTGCATCATTTAAATAATTCGTTGATTAATATCTGCTGATAAGAATGCGTCGCTCCTTACGCCTCTGTTGGCACCCACTAATTATGATCGGTCGGGCAGCACGAGAAGACTGTTTCGCATTTTGCCTAGTTTTTGGACCGGCAGCAACTGGAAAGCCCATGTCGTTTGTATCGTTTGTTTTGAAGCTCGTACGGGGTAGAGCTTCTGGCCTTTTCGGTACCTCCAGAAAGGTTGCACCCAAAATTACTGTCCGATCCCATTCTTTGGGACGCAGCAGGAAAAGGTACTGCGCGTAAGGGTATTTGTGCTGTTAGGGGCTGAGGATCGATTTCGGTTGATATTATTTGGGTAATTTGTTACGGTTTTGATGTTTTAGGACCTTTTGATAGTTTTATGTTTGCCGCAGAACATGCTATCATCAGGACAGTTTATTTGCACAACGACGTTTCAGTTTTTGATCAGATGGATTTGGACGTGAACATGGGTAACTTGAGTAAGTATCATCAGGTGATACAACAAACAGCAAATTAAGAACACAGGTCGTTAGAAGAACTGGTTAAGATACTAATGGAAAACACATATGTCAAGGCGTTGTGGATTTAACAAAAACTATACAAAACGCTAGTGTTTGGCATGTGAGCATTTGACAACTTTGGATATCAAAAGTAAATAAGTGGCAATCATAAAGGATCCTTTCATGGAAAATTTTAGGAGGAATTTGATATTAACTCTTGAACAGGATAGCGAAGTGTAATTCCTCAAAGTCTCTTTAAACAAACCAATCTATCAATCGACCAGCCTGATAATTGACAGCATTTCAGACGTGTTATCTCGTGTTATCGTGTTATGTTATGCGAGGGTTTTAATCAGAAATTTTTATTCTGAAATGCCACATCTTCTGTCATAGGTCCGAAACCTATGACCGAAAAATGCGATACACTAGAAGCGTACTTTTCGACAGAGTCTGTCTTATTCTATCACAGGCTGGAAGAAGGGAACCAGGGCTGCAGTACCATAAGGATGAAACAAGAGATGTTTATAGTTTTCAATGATTAAGAATAAATTCTACCGTTTTGTAAAGGAGGGCAAGCAGTGTTGCTTTGTGAATAGATGTGGTAGAAAGACTTAGATATAGAACTTTAATAATTTGGAATAAGTTATTCTTAAGGTGTTATTTAATAAAATTAACGCCCTCGACGATTTTTACGATGAAGAAAACTGCCAAACAAAGAATTGGTCTGATTAATAATAATTTCAGTGAAATTTCGTGTATAGAATCTCTGAAAAGTCTACAAAACTCGAACCTATACCTTTAATGATATAGAGTATTTGCATAGCGTCAAGAAGTCGTACACATTTTTTCCCGCTCTGGAAGTCACCAACTTCTCCAACCGATTAAAACATCCAGACAATTTCAAAGGATGGTGATTAAACACGATCAATTAAGTTTTAGAGAGATTGTTAATAAGTTAATCGTATTTTACGAAATGATTCGCAAGATTTTCACAGTCCATTGGGCATAGAATTTGTCGTTTCAAGGACTCGTTCTCCATGGACAAAAGAATTCTGATCAAATTGTTATCCAGCGGATAAGAAGAGACAATAAGGTGTGGATTGAAAAAGTTGCTCCTAAATGTAAGGAGAAATAGCAAACAAATAGCAAGACATAGAGTGTCAGGCAAAGCTGTAGTGGAGGCTCTAGACGAAATAGATGTTTGGGCTTACTCCTCCAAACCGAAGCAAATTCTTAACACTCCTTTATACGATACCACTAATTGAGGCCCTTGTATGAGCCACCTTGTACAAAACAGTCGACGGAGTCCGCCTGCCGTTAAGTTCGTCACTGAAGACATAACAGATTAACCTGTAAATTTGATGTACGTTCAAAAATAGAAAAACCGTTTGAATCAAGCCCACGCAAAAAAAAAAAATCGATGATCTGTTAGTGCATCAAGATGTTGAGTCATCAAATTGCGATTCATCTTTCTCCTACTAAACTCACATTCTTGGTCTCTTCAATATGGCATTCATCTTGCCGAAGCAGAAAACTGCGTGATGCATAATTATCCTCATAAGCAGTTATCACTTCGCTAAAGCCACAACATTAAATAAACAAAACTAAGATGTCATCCATATGTCCGGACCTTCTGTCCCTGGTCCGTGGTCCTGTTTTATGTAATCCCCAGGCTAACAACATGGTAGGTGGATACGGTCATTGCCTTTACCAAAGCGGCACGCAGCAACCTTAACTTTCCCAAAACCGATAGCAAATGGTTAATTAATATCGAGATCTCGGGCGAACGCAACGCTCCCTTGCGAACCGCAACGTGGAAAAGTTCAGCCAGAAAAATGGACAAAACCACATCTAATAACCTCCTCGCATCCAACCATCATCGTGACATCGTGCTCTTCCGCTGTTGTGCTGCTGGTTCCGTTTTGTGTGTTTTGGTGTGGCGTGTACATTTTATTAGTGTGATATTTTTCTTGCCTCCAAACGATGTCCTCATCATTTCGGAGTTTCGGGTGAAAAAGAAAGGCTTGCCACCCCTCAACGGGAAAAAAGGGGTCACATAGACCCGCATAGCGCGGAACCAACGATCAAACGCCATTTTACATTGCGACCCCGGTCTCACTGCCAAACGCAAACGGGGTTCACTTTGTGCCGGCCGAGTTCTGTCTTAATGATGACATTTGTTTGGGAAATTCGTTACCAGCTGTCAACGGTAGGGAATGATGTTGTTTCAGAGTGTGTGTGTCTTGCAATGAAATGAAATGGAAGGTCGTACAATAAATACGGGGACCTGGGAGTTGTTGTAAGCGTTCATGTTCATGCGTGAAATCAAACATAAACAGTCGCTATGGGTAATTCTTAAATCTCGTTGCGTTCACACTCGATCATTCTAGACTGAGCATCAGATGAAGCGTCGATGTTTGTCGACGAGCAGGATAAGCGAGTTTTTTTAATTGCAAACGGTAATGATTGTGCTGCCGAAAAATATTTGCACGAACACATTAAAGGCAAATCCGATTAATCGAAATCAGAAAATGTTAAGCTATACGATTGATTTGAAGGCATGTAAGGGTAGTGAGTTAACTGCTCTTCGTTACAGAAGCGTATCCGTTGTATATCCGTTGATACGTGTAAGGGATTTCAACAGTTCTTGTGTTAATCAACTAGAATAAATTGAAAGTAGAACGCACCACAGCGTTGTCTCCAAAATGATTCAACAGATTCTACCAGAGCCAGACATTAACGGCAAACATGGCCGGAGGCTGGCAATAAATTAAACCATAAACAAATTACACTTCCCAAAAACTCATTTATCGAGCGTGTGGTCTCTCCCATGGGAGACAAGGAAAGCACAAGCGGCAGGAAATACAAGTACATATTTTCGTCAACATCAATTAGTATTGGAATCGGTTGGTGTTTAGAGCAGACCCTCAGAACCACTTCGAGGTGCGAGTAGAACCATTTCTTAGGACGCCTAGTCGTCTTTAAATGCGTGCTGGCAACACTGCTCTGAATAGGGGAAAATGCTATGCTTTCCTTATATCTCACTCTTGCCCAGAGATGCATGAGCATCAACTGTTGCTATGTTTCGTTTCTTCAATGCCCATCGCTGATTGGATGAGAGCTTAGCTCCTCCTTTCAACATTTGCTTGAAAATGCTAGACGCTTTTCCGCATGTGCTTTG
Source organism: Anopheles stephensi (assembly GCF_013141755.1). NCBI lineage: Eukaryota > Metazoa > Arthropoda > Insecta > Diptera > Culicidae > Anopheles > Anopheles stephensi. Next base: position 43,579,236 of record NC_050202.1, read on the forward strand.
TTTGTAATCCGAACAGCATGGAGGAAATAAAACTAATCTAGATCGCTTGGTGCTTTACTTTGGCACCCGGTTGGAGCAGAAAGCGACAAAAAAGCGAAGGAACAGTAACGAAGTACGTGGAAGCGGGCACACCGGGATTTGAGTTTCAATTAAATTAAAAGCGGAATTTATCGTTCCTTTCGTTAGCTTTCGCCGACAACGTGATACAGAAAGCCACCCCGCTCCACTGCAGTGACGGTTCGGCGATGATGGTGTTGGTGGTGGTAGTTCTCACACGACTTATCCTGCTTTTCGCTTTAATAATCTCATGCTCGTCGAATTGGCAGGCGGGAGTGAATAAACACCTACCTTCTTCGAGCAACCCGTCGGAGGACCCGGTTTTCCATGAGCTCGTCGATCACACTGGCGGCGTCTCACGTTCTCCTCATCCTCTCTCTTTCTGCATCTGCGGCAAGTGTCCACGGCACGATACAAAAGCGCGCCACAATTAAAAATTTACTAATTTCATTCCGCAAAACGGATGGATTGGCCGGTTGATTATTTTTATTTTGTGTCTGAATTCATTTGACGGTTTTGGTGCAGGTGCTTGTCAGCGGGCCATTTTATTCGGTGCAAGCTTACGACGAAGATGCGGACGACAAACGAGCGATTCATTCCGGAGTCAAGGTTAATTTAGTTGCAGTTTGAAGCAAGGCTAAGCAACGCCTGACAGCGCGAACATAGGCGCGTCGAACCGCGTTAATGATGCGTCCGTTGAGGAAAGAAAGAAAAAAACAGCGCAGGCAGGTGCGGTTGTTAATTCGGTTTCTTATTATCGAATGAAACGTTCGAAGGCTACAAAATTTTATTCATGTTTGTCTATCATATGCATCAGCTGAGAGAAAAATATTAAACTGAAATTATGAATTTCATCTATTGCATATTGTTGATGAACTTTAGATTTGAAACATGTTGCTTTACAGTTCCACATTCAAATAGTCACAAGTAGTATAGTACAGTATCAACCACAAAAAAATTTCATGCTTCTTTGTGGACGATTCCTATACATTGGAATAAGGGTTATAGATAGGGATAGAATGAAAACCGTTTCAAATACTTCTTAAGCAGAAATTTAAATATAAGGTATTTTATTTTCCTGTCATCTAAGGCCGTTTCCGTATCAACTAGCTTTGTTTTTCATTTCATCTAAGAAGCCTACAATAAAAATGGTAGCTGTTGCTTTATGAACTGAAAATCCCTGTAATGTTTTATAATATTACCAATTTACAATTCATTATAACATTTCATAAGGAAATCGATTTTGGATTTTAAAACTCCAGTGATATGGCTAAATCGTCATCGTTTTGTTTTTCATTTCATCTAAGAAGCCTACAATAAAAATGGTAGCTGTTGCTTTATCAACTGAAAAACCCTGTAATGTTTTATAATATTACCAATTTACAATTCATTACAAAATTTCATAAGGAAATCGATTTTGGATTTTAAAACTCCAGTAATATGGCTAAATCGTCATCGTTTTGTTTTTCATTTCATCTAAGAAGCCTACAATAAAAATGGTAGCTGTTGCTTTATCAACTGAAAAACCCTGTAATGTTTTATAATATTACCAATTTACAATTAATTACAACATTTCATAAGCAAATCGATTTTGGATTTTAAAACTCCAGTAATATGGCTAAATCGTCCCTGTTGAATAAAAAAATCAAACACTATTTACTAAATGTTGCACTAAGTACATTACAATATTTTTTTCTTTTAAAGCATTTTAGGACAGTTTAATGGTTTTTCAATTAATTATAAAATTAAGCTACTTGTTTGTAATGTACTTCACGTGCAAACCATTGCGGTATAATTCAATTTGAAAATGCAAAGCCTACATTTTCTTCCGAACGAAACAAAAAATCGCACCAATCCAATTTTCCTCTTAGCAAACGATCAATTTTCAGCTTGACAAAATGTATTTTGAGCTCTCGCACACGTTCGCCCTGCCTGGTAGAAAACCCCATTCCCTCCAATCTCCAAAATGGTGCTGGTGCGAGAAACACCAATCTCAGCCCTCGCAGTTCAGTAAATAATGAATTTGCGATCCACATGTACGAGGCTAAACATTGTCATCGGGCAGGACGAACTCCCTGGGCAGGAAAACCGGGCGTAACGAAAACCGCTACTTGGGGTGAGAAAACTGTCAAATCACCACCGAAACATAATGGCGCTAAACATTGTAAACTTACTGGCAAACTTTCCGTGCCGTCATTCAGCACCCGCTCCAGCAAACTGGGGCTGGATTCATTTCTGGCCTCGATACACTCCGATACCTTTTGTTCCGTTTTGCTATGGTTGATGTGAGTACTACTACTGGTGGCAGAACCGGCAGCTAGAAGCCACCAGCCGCTGTTTAGTGTCGGGGCGTGCTCCAGTTAGAATCACCCTCTTCGGAAATACTCGCCCAACTCGACAGCACCCTCAACCGACAATCACTCAAGCGAAGCTAAACCCGAAATCTTTCCATCGCCCTCATCACCGGCGTGGCGTTGCGTGGTGTGGCCAAAATTGTTCATAAAAAGGTTGAGAAGAAAATGAGAAAACGTAAAATGTGCACTCACTTGGAAAATCAACTTCTTGTCGCCTTTTTGACACCGCTGTTGAGGGCATATGGAATGCGTTGGCTCTCGGTGCTGTCAGTTTGTGCTGGAGTACGATCCGGATTGCTATCAGACGCTGGGGAATGACTTCTGGTCGATTATCTGTGAGATTGACAAATTCTTAGTCCAACCGCGGCCGGAGTGAATCTGTTCGGATCGGCTGGGTTGTGTATTGCGTACAGAATTGTTCCTGTTATCATTTAGATCGTGCAAAGGTTTAGCTGCACTTATTTATGGTCATTTATTGCAACAAACACTTGCCCAGACTTTGTTTCTTTTCGGATTTCTTCGGATTCGGATTCAGGAGACCTTCTATGTATTGAAGGAAATGAGATATTCTACTTTTTATTCGGCACCTTTTCATTTAATTTTGGTAAGATCCAAACTCCCAAGTCGTCGTTCACATTCTGTTGTTTTCTACATCCTAATCATCATCCGATTTCGGCAACCTGGCGTCACGCATTCCAGCCAAAAGTTGCTGTCCGCAACGAATTACATCCTCTTTTCGTTTATTTGAAACAGAATTTGCTAGCGAACAAAAAAGCAAACGATACAAGAAGATGAGATATCCAAGCCATTCGACTCAAACTGCCTCTCTGATGACCCGAAGCCAAAGAGAGGCTTATCATCAGCCCAGGACTCGGGAGCGTCGGAAGGAACATCCTCGAAAACACTGCGCTTGGCAATATCTTCTCAAAACAAATTTGGCCTCTCCATGGACCCCCAAAGATAGCTAACGCATAGCTCTAAGACACATGGTGTGCAAACTAAGAACAAGCAGCAGCGGCAGCATCAGTTCCTACAGCATGCATGCACAGGCTTCGCAAAGCCAAACCTTTCTCCCAAGACAGTAACACAAGAAAATGAACGAAACGAAATGACCCACGATCGTCCAGCGGGGGAACCCTACCAAAACTCACAAACCCCCTAAACCGAACGGGCGGTCCCGATTGGCTTCGAACTTCCATCATGTTTTTTAAGTGGTCAAAGGAAGCCGCGGCCTTAGGTGTCGGTTAAGCTAATTGGTAGAAGATCAAAGGCGCCGACAATGTGTTTAAGTACGATATAATACGGTAAAAGACGGTGGAGAGCGGCTGGCTCCAACCAAAAAGCCCGTGCCCGCCATGCCCTCCCGCTCTCATCGGGTAATAACTCTATCTCACTCATCGCGCAATCTGGGAGGCCTCCGTGCCAGCAGCATGTAAGCCTCCAAATCTCCGGTACGACCAGCGAGCATCCGCGTCTGGCAGCGAAAACCAGGCTGCATTGGTCAGTATTGGGCAGGCACGCTCAACTGAAGATCGGGCGCGAGGGCATGGTGAGGTCGTGAAGATACGAGAACACACGCATCATAATGTAAATTAAAGTCCAAAGAGATTGAAATATGTTATTAAAGAGCGGGCTTCGATGCTGCGTACGAGCGTCTGCTCTAACGCGTGCGAATTTCTGTAAATTAGCAATGAGCAAGACAGAGAGAGAGATAGAAAGAGAGAGAGAGAGAGAGAGAGAGAGAGAGAGATAGCGAAGAGATGAAAATACGATCTTCGAGGAGGCTTGTAGTTCCTGAGAAGTAGAGATAATAAAGTCTTGACAATTCTTTATACACGATAAAGATTTCCAATTTACTGTACAACTGCAGAATTGAACTACTTCTTTAGAAACTTACTGTATGATTCTTCAGTTAGTTGTAATTGTGCTACATAACATCGATTTTCCACGAACTCTGAGAGGAAATGAAATGCAAGCTTTAACATCCATGAGAGTTTTCTGATCCAAGACGTAGCACAATTTATACCGCCAAGAATGTACTCCATACCGTACCATCAAATCGATACTGAACGGTACTTAATTTCAACAATCAACCTTTTTTCTCTCATTTTAATTGTCTAACTTGCATTTTGAATTCTGCGAGCACTGATACATCGGATCGATCGGAATGGGGAGCATAATTTTTCCCGAATTCCCCCAGGTCGGAAAATGGTTCAAAACGGTTCGTTGGAGGCGTTGCACCCGGCTACTGCCACCACGACTACGCTCGGCCGGTGTTGAGCGTGCCCATCTGCGCAGTCCACCACAGCAGGGCAGAGAAGAGATTCATATTTTTCGGCTCCGTTGATCATAGCCTCGCAATGCAGCGCTTCTGGCTGCTGGCGAACATTTTCAGCATCATCAGCATAAATGGATAATGAATGAGCGGCAACACGAAATGAGGCCCTGGTGCCATCGTATTTTACACTTCCTACTTTATGTGTTGTTTTTCCGCTTCGACCTGCACTGCTAGCTGCACTGATTTCACGCCCAAGTGGCCCACCAAGCGAGTAGTGGATGATGAGCTTGGAAGGTTTTTTTTTCGTTTTGCCTTCGTCCGCTAGTTGTCGGGTGATCAGGTTCGGGTGTGGTATGTAATGAACACAACCAAAAGTCGGTCTAGTGTATGTAGAACTTAATAATCTGCTCGAAGAATGGAGCACGATTCGTGATCCTAGTCTTTTTTTCTTGCTAAAATTTAATGTCCTTACGGCATTCAAATACTTTGTAGAGTCTAATCTCACCCCAGTAGGATCTTCTGGATAGTCATGGAAACTGGAAAAAATAACACATGTACGCAACATAATTAAATTCTTCAAAAGCAAACAATCGTGACAAACAATCGGTACAAGATAAATTATCAGCCATCACTACCATCCTATCTGCTTCTATCACCAACACGCTTTGAGGTTCCCGAATACTTCAACTTTACAGATATGATGTACAAAAAAAAAAAATCAATGAACAAGTGTCCGTAACAGATTCCGCGATTCGAGTTGGTGACGCCTTCCGGGACGGTGATAAGAATTTATCATCATACACTAAACTGATGTACACAAATTCCTGCGAGTGTAGCTAAATGGAAGCAACCTACAGGGATGTGCACAGGAACAAGTGCCTCGTCATGGATTGTCACGAATTCGGTCTTCCCACCACAACCCCTCATTTAACGGCTGGCAAGGGCTCGGTGGACGAGATTGAAGACAATTTTTGATGGTCGATTTCACGCCGGGTTTTTATGAGGTGCTGAAATGAAGTGCCCATCCTATCGCAGGGCGTAGGGTGTTTTTATGAGCAAAAGGCATATAAATCTCATCACGGAAGCTACTGACGCGCTGTGTTTGGTCGGCGGTCGTGTTTTTGGGCCCGGTTGCGACACGGCGTACAGCGATAGAGAAGGATCGTTGGCGCAAACCAGAACACAGAGGAACAGGACGTGTTTCACGGGTTTCCTCGAAGAACGCGAGCGGGTTGAAAATAATTACTGCATTCAGGCCTCTCCCAAGCGCAATCAAACCATTGGCCACTGTTTAGTGAAAATTTACTGATAGATTGTAAGCTCATCGGATCATCGAACAGAAAGCAGAGGGAGGGAAGGAAGCCACGAGGTATTTGAAAAGAAGAGAACAGTTGTTAGAACTTCATTTTATCGGTTATTTGCTTTAAAATTATTTTGTTTGTATTTAAACTTCTAAGAAAGTTACTTCTATAGCTTTCTATTTTGATGCATTTGATTTGTGTAAAACGAAAACAATTTGAAACAATTTCCTACCGTCCCCTAATTGTAGTCGGTTACATCAAAACCTTCCAAGCGTGAGGTTTTTACATATTTACTTTATTTACGAGATGTATCAAATCTAAGCATTAATACATAGTGACCATGGTTGACGTGGCTCAAGTTTAAAGTATTTAAAAGCTTCAGCATGAAAAAAATCGGGTAACAGTATCTTAGCTGCATACCTAAACTCAAGTAAGCATCATTGGTTCAGCTACATTCAAATCAATTTGTATTAATTGATAGTAATTGCATGAACACAAATCAGTTTTAATTTCCAATTGTTTACAGAAACACCCTCTGCTGAACATAATTAAACAGAAAAACAAACAAATAAATCACTTTGCTTTCACAGCCGATTTTTCACCCAGCTGCAATGGAGGCGTTGCTAAAACATTAGGGGTGAATAATCTCCGTAACGATGCTGATGACCCTTTTCGAAAGAGGATGCGGATAGTGAAACAAAGTGAAACATGTATCGCATTTATAAACTTTTTTTTATTTCACGTTTATTTCATATTTTTATTATTTTTATTTCATATTTTATTTTTATTTCAACTTGTTGTCATGATTATTCGTCGTTGTGTTTACACAAGATAAGAACAAATGGAAATGAATGGAAAATTTGGGGTATAGCAAAGGTCATTGCAAATGCACAAAACATTTAAACAAATGAAATTACGCCGAATGGGAAACAATGTTGCACATGTTTTATTGTTATTTTGAAAATGGATTCTACTCATACAAATAATTGAAATATGTTTAATGGAAATAGATTCAAAGACAGAAACAGTACGTAAAGATGATTTTTTTTTCAACTCGTCATCCGATAAGTACGTGTTTATTTTTTACATTATATTGACATTATACAACAAGAACGGACTTTTCAAGCTTTTCAAATTATTATAACTCCGTCGTGATATTTCTTTGTTTATTTCAATTACTCAAGCTTTTGCTAAGTGGACTGCGCCATGAATGAACTATCGCATTAACTAAAAATTATTGTACAATGTGAATAACGAAATGATAACAATACAAATAAGGTAAAATGTAGATTGGGATCATTAAAAAGAAATACTCCGGTTTACGGTTTTGTTCGTAAACAAGTTTTCTCATAACGTGCTTTTTGTGTTGCTTGTGTTGTATCAGCCCATTCTCACGGCCCATTTTTTGTTGAGTTTTGCCACTGTTCGAACAATGCTGTTTTCAATTTATTGTGTCCTATTTTTTATTTTCGTTTGTGATTGTTAAAACGCTTGAGTTTATCACTAATGCAATGTGTCGGACCGTACACTAGGCCTATTTAAGTTTTTTCTCAAATACTGCGTCATTTAGTAGTACTGCATTATTTCATTACTCTTCATTACCGGGCACTCTTTGTATGCAAAAAAAATTATGAGATTATAAATAAACATCAAATCAATACTAGCAACTTTGCTAGTTAAAACATCTACACATCGCATCACACCACTTTCCTCTTTACTACTCTAGCTTTCCTTCGTGCAGGAATGAAATTAAAAAGTAAAAACCAAATAATTAAGATTGAAATCTTTAATTAACGATCCGGCAGGAAAAGAAGCGAAAATGTTTCTGAGCAAACACTTGCTTCTGATGCTTTCGGTGCTGCCGAAGCTGCTGCTGCTGCTGCTGTTGGTGCTGCTGTTGTTGCTAATCGAACACAAACCTCATCGGCAGCTTGTAGCTGATCGTCGAAAATTGGTTTCCAAAGACCGTTGCAGTCGATCCATCATAAATATGGTTCCGACTAGAGTATGCCACCGCAATCTGGCAATGCCGGGTGTTCGGCTTGGGTTATTTGTCGAACTTCCTCTTCTCTAATATCACCGACATCCCACCGACATCGCATCTCGCACCGATGATTCTGATCATCGCTCAAACGATCGTGGCTAAACGAAGGCAATTACAACCGATCGACAGCCGCTGCAGGGCAGTCTTTGACCGTCGCTGATGATCGTTTTGCGGAAGGGAAAGCCGATATAGATGGAGCGGATCGGGCAGTTTTCAGCGATTTTGGCGATTAGAAGACGCAAGTGGAACCTTGTTTCACCGTAACACCAACCGATCGGTTTTGATTGGTCGGTTTCGGAAGCGATATTAAATATATTTTTAGCAATTAGTAAATCGAGATGAAAAGCAGACGAACGGTTGTTTGTTTCTCATCTATTTTCTTGTGGCACCGTTTCCGTACGATACAAGCGTTGCTAAAATAGGTTACAAATTGAGATTTACCGAATGCACACTTTTGTAAATCGTTTTTGAAGAGCAACACACGCACATCTGAGTGAAACGAATCACTAATTGAAAAATGGTAAAAGTATATTGCCTGCTAACTGATCGCTGTACTGATCGCTGAATACCATGCATGCCAGAATAAGAGTGTAAAAAACTGTGGAGGAAAATGTGTAAAACTGTAACTTAGAAAAGATGTAAAGTTTGAACATTTTAAATTTTAACACTTTTTTAGCCAAATTTCATCTATTTTTTATTAATTATTTGAGGTTCATAGTTGTACACGGGTGTCTCAGTTAAAAGTGGCACGGGTAGTTAACACTAAGAGCCTTACTTAAAATATCTTCTGGAGCATTCCTCTAACTGCAGGAATGACCATTTGTAAATAATATAAGGCAAGAACGCCTAGAACGCCAAGAACTACAGGCCAGCAGATATTGTTATTTAGCAATATTTTACTGTTATTCAATTATATTGTTACATGGTCAATATCCCAAATAATTCATTAAAATCAATTTTAGTATGAATAAGATGGGTCTTACTACATCACATGCTAATCAGTGTGCACGAATAAAAATAGAATACCTCATTCATGAAACAGTTTCCAGTTTCCATAAAACAGATTACAAACAGAGTTTCCATACTTGTTTCTAGCCGTATAACAATTTATATCTAATACTTATTAACCATCTGTTTGCCTAAATAGTCTAGTTTTTCCACTTAACATGGCTTCGTTAAGAAATAATAGATTCCCACCCTCCTTCCCCCACCCTTGAGATGCCTTCAGAGACCCTTGTACAACGCGATACTAATTAGACTAATACATACCGATATGATTCCACCATCGAACACCATTAATCGCGCCACATTAATTGTGGGTTTGTCAGTGTGTGGTCCGCATCGCGTGCTATCCAAAAACCACCACCGTCCAGTTTGCCGGTTGACAGCTGTCAAGTTGTCATACAAATTTTCGTTTCCACGATATCGAGACTCCAAATGGTCTGCCTGCCTGTGCTGCCTGTGTACGAGAATTCAACAGAGCTGAACGCTACCAATCTGTTCAGTTCCACGTTGTTAGTACAGCACGTAACCACGCAGCACATCACATGCAATCCTATCTTTATGCTCCAGTTCGTATCGTCGTAGTCTGCCCTGCTGAAGTTTTCCACGAGAAGCAAATTCATTAAAACTGAATTATTCATACCATTTTGCTGTGTGGGTTTTTTTATGCTGTGTACGGTATGGTTTGGAAGAAATGAGGCAGTCTCGATCAAATATCGATTTACTACTTGGAATTGAATCCTCCTTACCTTCAAGCTCGATACACTTCTCAGCGGTGTTGTGTACCGTGCTGGCACATTTTCTTACGAGGAAAAGAAAATCCTCTCGTTTGGAAACTGTGGTGAGGAAAAAAGTGCTAAATCAACATAAAATTAATACCGATATTACATGAACTCAGTCAATATTTTACATATTTAACGAAGCAGCAAACATATTATATCGCACCGTCAGTGCCGAACCGTGGTACCACGCCCAAGGCCCCATGTCCTGCGTCTACCCATATTCGTGTTTGATACAGCTTTCAGCGAGAGAAGGAAAACGAATCCTACCAAGGGGAAAGGGATCAATCAAGTAGTACTGCAAGAAAGGGCTGCAGGATGAATTTTTAATAATACGACATCCGTCATCTTCCGCCCATACTTTGTTTCCTCCACCCAAGTTTGCAGCCAAACAAACAAGGTAGTCAGCGTAAATTTTTTTTTTTTCGCTTGTACATTCGATGAAGCCTACAAGAGTGGTATCACTAACTGGTTGGTAAGTTAACAAGGGACCATGCCAAAAAACTCAAGCGCGTACCCTATTACCTGGCTCGAAAGACACGTGCCTCACAGCAGGGCCAAGGTAACGCATCGTGGACGTAATACTATGCAAAGGTGTACGAATTAATTAAGACCACACGCATACACTGTCACAATGTTACAGTTCGTTGTACTTGTCGGTTCGTTTTTGAACGCAATATTGCTAATTTGTGACCTGGGCCAAGCGAGATTGGCCAAACATGCCAACCTTGTTGCCCTTCTCATTCTTAGGTGCAATTGTTCCGAAGGCAGGTCAACTACGCAGAGAAACTCTATCTTCTGCAAAGGTCCACATTTAATTAAACTCGAACATCAAATACTTCACTGTCTGCACGACCGAGTCGGAGCTTCTTTTTCCCGTGCTGGCGTATCGCTTTCTACCGTCACTGGCGGAAGCCAACGAATCGTTCATCACGTGCGCCAAACTCCCACCGGGGTGTCCATAAATAATCACATCTACATAACAAATCGTGTGACTAAGATGGTGTTTAAAAGGCAGTTTGTCTTTATTTATGGTGCAGTACAGCACACCGGACATCATGCGAAGCTGCTAGCTTATTCAACCTGACTCCCCTAACACCAGGCTCAGCCAGACAAAGTTCTGATGCTTTGCGGAACGTTGTGGTTGATTTTTATCAAGTAAAGAAAATCTATTATCTATTTGTATATTCGCTGAGTAATGTGATCGTCGATGCAAGTGGTGTGATTGATATTGATTTGATAAATAAATAAATGTATTCACTGCAAACCGTTTTTCGCTTCATTAGGGTGGAAATTTAGACAGGTGAAAATATGTCCTAACAAAGCTTATTGTAAAACATTTTTCTTAAAGAGCTCTTTCTGAACCTGAGCTAAGAATATTGTATGAAGCTTATATTACTCAATGTCTTACTATTTCATCGATTTAGTTAAACTTATTTGACGGCAAATGGCGAGCCAATGATATGCAAATATGCATTTATGTAAATTTAATTAACTGCTTTTACCTGTTTGAGTGTATTACGGTTCAATTAATTTGATTAAGACTTCTCTTGGTGATGAAATGAAGCAATTATACTTTGCAAACCTAAACCAGTACTTAACCCATGACTTGTATTACTATAATTGACTTTTCCCCAATCGGTACTCTTAACCACAAAAAACATTGTAATTATTTTACAAATAGCGAGGTTGAGTGTGTTACTGCTAGAATATGTTACTCAATAAAGATATCATTAATGTAGGTATCGAGTTTCAGCTGCTCGGTTTCAGCTGTATAATGTGCTGAGCTCACCCTTATTGGTTTCGTTGGCATCGTAATAAACTCCGTCTTAGAAACTTTTGACAAAGTTTAAGTAACCATCGGAGAGTTATAAAGTATTATGTCTCGATTTAACGTCTTCTTGGAGACGTTTTGGAACTCAGAATAATATGATAACCATTAGCTACTTCCCGAGAAACAACATTTGTGCGTCCTTAACCTCGCTCAAAGAGGGCTAAAGATCATAAGAGAAAATTATACAAAAACTTGTTTTCATCGATTCCGCAACCTTACCATTATCGTGTGTTTATGTTAATTCGATTCACTTGGCCGGTTGTAAGCCGATCCCATTGGCTAGCTATGTGGGTTTTATTTAAGTCCATCGTACACCATTTGTAAGAAGGAATTTGGAGTGTGAAAATGGTGCTACATACATTCGTCCGTATTCTCGTCCGATTCGTAGCTGTATCGAGACAATCATTGTTCACCCAGCAGCTGGTTCGATTCCCGAATGAAAAGGCATGCTTCATTTGGTTGAATATGGAACTGATAACCACTTTTCCAGTTGTTATTACCCCAAGAGTAATAACACAAAAAAAGGATGCGTATGTTATTGTCGTGACCTAAGCAGCATCGTTTCCCGGTGGCCCAGTGAGTGTGCTGGGTTTGTTGTTGGTGTTCAAGGGCATTTCGATTACCAGCGACTAATAGCACCTTCGTGAACGTTCGACTTTTCTCGTTCCTAACACCTTCACCAGGGGAATCGCTTTCACGTTGGAGCGTCAGCCACCAATGCGAAAGAATCGTGTGTAACGAATTGTTATTAAATTTGATAATTTCTCGGTTTTCGTGTTTCGGTCTCGCTTCGTACGCCACCCGGATCAAACCGATTGTGTGGATTGGACCGCGTGTGGTCTCCGAAATCCGCCCTTCGCCAGGGATGCCTACCAAACAGCGGCCCACACAGTACCCAGGCCCAGTTGGAGACTACACCGACGTGTGTAAAATGGAAGGGTGAGTTTGAGAAGATGCTCAGCGCACCGTTCGAGCAGAGCTTCTACTCAATTATTTAATAAAGCCATCATAATTCTCCCATGCAGCCCCTGAGAGACTGTGGTTTTGTTTTCAAATATCATCCTCCCCATCATCACCGACCTGGCGGTTGTCGCACCGGGTGGCATTCGGCGTCCGCTGTTGGATAATTTCTTAGTTTCGTTTCGTTCTTCCACGGTGGCAACCAAACAGCTGTAAGCAGGCGGTGAGCTCATTGGGCAGGATAATAAGCTAACCCATCATTATTTGGGTGTTTTTTTCTCGATTCTAATGTAACACTAGTGAGCGCGGCCCAATCAAGGTTGGTAGGGACAGCACCCTTTCCGAAAGGGTGATCGCTATGTTTTGGGGCGGAAAACGATGCTTAAATGGAATGCTTGGGCCGCCGCTCCTTAATCGTCAGCTGGACAATATCTCAGGATATTTGATACTCGAAACCGAACAGAACCCGGGGCGTGTACTTATGGATACTTGGTCCTCTCGCAGAGCCTTGTAATGATTGAAGTTAATTGAGATCATAACCGTACGGCTGATTGGATAAATAGAGTAAAATTAACTAAATGGAGGTAGATTTGAATCCCACAGACTATGGTTGAAGTTAGCCTGCTTTACCATTCACCATTATAACAAGCCATAACATTCGTTTTTTTTTCCTTTCGACTAGTGGAACATGTGGAACACAAATGTCAACCGTAAAAATGTAAAATAGGAAAAACAAATTAGGTAAGTTAAATGAAAAAAAAAAATTGCAAAGTTTTCAATCGCGGGGGTTTTGGATATGTTGTCGGGGTAACTACTGTGGTTTTGTGTTAGTTTGTAGTAACCGTGTCCCTACGCATAAGAGAGTTTTTATTACACTTAACACTGATATTTATAAACTTCCTTGGATACTGTTCTACTTATCGAAAAGGCGATCGTGTACTTCGTTAAGCTTATTCCTGTAAGAGTTGTGTTCAAACACAAGATTTTTGAATACCAGTGAATGTGGCCCGATTACTGGGCTACGCTAGAAGACTTCAGGGTGTACGTAAATTCAGGGATGATTTTCAAGGCGTCTTTATAGTAAACTTTGTTCTGGCCAAAATAATAATGTTCATGGCTGTCCTTATTACATGTACCTTCGTGGTATGTGGTATTTTTTTTATCTTGATATCCAACAAAAGAATTTTAGTTAATACAGGTACACAGATAGAAATGAATTCAAATACTTCTTTCCTACAATGTAGTTGAAAATATTGTTTATGGTGTTTATCTTCTTCTTCTAAGGCACTACAACCTCGAAAGGTCTTGGCCTGCTATTTCTGGCTCTCAGTGGCTAGATTTTACCCGTAGCACAGTAGTCAGCGTACGGGGAGGCGGTCAGGATAACATTTGATCCCCAGTTCTGCTGGGTTGAGTTTCAATGCAGTTGAGATCAACTGCATTCCTGTTTCAATTTTATATTTTTTGATGGAATGATACTTTTCCATCGATGGCTTAAACTCAGGCGTTACCATTCCACCAATCATTTATTTGGCCTTCGTTGAAGATAGATGAAATCTCCAATCTATAACGTTGCACGCATAATCAGTTTTATAACCACCTTTCGTATTTCCGCTGAAGTTGAAAAAAAAACCCCTGTGTTGCAGTGATTTGTTTAAAATTTGTTCACATCTTGTGACATCGCAACGCTCACCTATTCGCATCGTGACCAATCGAACGAAAATAAACATGTATGAATTTACATTTGAGGAATCTGCGAATCGGTAGGTCGCTACTCATATCTTTTTGAACCGTATGAAGAAAATGCCCTCGCACCTTCTGTTGAAGAAGATCCAGGGATCATTGAAGGATGAAGGGAGAAGGCTTCCGCCAGGGGTCCCGTCTATGAGGAGGCTTAACCGATGGGGAGAGAACCCAGTTATTCCTACTACATATATTATACTAAATCAAGTTCACGCCAAAAGATAACCAATGAACTGTGGGCGACCTCATATAAGGGGCCTTGCCTTGCCTTGAATTAGGTGCCTCGCATTCAAGGTGTAGGGGTCCGAGGGGCTCGCTGCGAGAACAAAATGCAACGAACGACGGTACCGAACGCTAAGGTAACCATGGAGAAGTAACGCAGCGTTAGCCGTAAGCCGACAATGACTTACGGTTTAACATGTGCAGTATAGAATTTTTGGCATAATTAACTTTTATAGTTCATAGAGATGCTTTCTTCCATAATTAGAATTAAATACATGCGTCTATGGAATAGTTTCCAAATTTCTGATTTAGCGTTTTGAGCCAGAATCGTTAGGTGATAGATCCGTTCTAGTAAGAATATTTTCAGCCAGGATCGTTAGGTGTTAGATCCGTTAGTAAGAATTCATAATATCGCAAATATTTCTTATTTCTACACTTCTTGCAAGTCGGTGGCGGATCTAGACTAACGTGGTTTTACGGACCGACGAGGCTCCTGGCAGCCGCCACCTTCACCAATAGATTACTTCGCTATTGGTGCAAGTAAACATTGTTACGGTGTCAAAGAATGCTTTTAATTTCGATTTCAAAGTATATTATACATACTTAAGCGGCAGTTAACATAACCAATCTGATGTTAGCAAAATCGTCATAACAAAACATCTATTACAATGGACGAAGCTGAGGCGTTCGAATTATAAGTAGCGTCCAGCTACTGATTAGTTGACCTAGCTAAGTGGTTGTATGAAGAAAATAAATGTGTAATATTCTCATAAGAAAATTTATTCAATGAAACTTTAATTCAAAAGTATTTTTGTGTGATAATAATGATTAATCGTTTTAAAGAGGCTGAGAGTCATCCGGTCACATTTGCCTCTGTTTAGAACACATGAAATGGGTACAAAAATAATACATACAAGCCAGACATGATCCGGTTCTTCAAAATGGTGATTGTAATGTCATTTGCGCTCCCATCCTCGAAAGAAATATCATTTGAAATCCTATGGGCATAATTAAAAGAATCATTGTCATGTCATGTCATCACAATCGTTCGTGCGTTAATCTATTAACAATCCACCGAGCACAGCACAACAAAACCACGGCAGACCAATAAATGTAACGATCATATTGAAAGCGAACCTCACATCTCAACCACAGCGGTTTAGCGAAGCTTACCTACGTTTGTCAACACTTTATTACTTTCTTTCAAGTTCTCGCATTGCTTCGGTGCGTATACACACATCCTTCGACACGTACCCACTGGTTGTGGCCACGAGGGATTTGTTTCCATTGACATCAACGCTGCAACATTTGGAAAGTAACAACTACCAAACAATACACTCGGGTAGAGGGGTTTCAATTTTAGAGCCATGCCAGCTCTGACGATCATTTTCATGTATTTCTTATGTTTTCTTTTCCAATCCAGCGTGTATGTGTTGTGTTGTGTGATTTTGCACATAGTTATGAAGATACGTTTGTCACAGTTTGCCACAATCGGCAACAATCGTGAGCAGCAGAGCGTTTGCTTCAACCGTCCTATTGCGCCTGCTTGTTAGGTCTAAGATTTACACGAAATACACTGGGCCTTGAGAAAGCTGGAGGCGTTATGCGAGTAGTTTTGCTCCTGTAGTTAGTACTTTTGTGGAGTTTTTGCTAGATATTTTGCTAGTGCGTTTAAATTAATATACCCAACACGAGTAGCCTTGATTAGCCTATTTGCTGCTTAGTTGGGGCACAGCTGCTCTCATACATACATTCACATTTTGCCATAAGTTTTCGTTCTTCAATATGAAATATTTGTACACAGCACCTCATGAAAGTGCAAGGTAAACTAAAGCGTTGAGACCTCCCCGGAGTTGGTCACTGTTTGATCTGTACTCGAGAAGTTATCACACAAAAACCTCACCAGTTTCTGCGCTTTGAATGTGGTACTGTGTGGTACTTTTACGATCGTTAATAATACTTTTCATCATCTTTGAATGGGTGCTCACGGTACGGTCGCGTTATTCTAGCTAACTTATTACACTGTACTAGGTGTTACACATTTACATATATCTGATAAACTGATCGCAGTCTTGCATCTTGCTTCTGTCAAACAAACAAACGAAAAATACATCACATCACATGTTGACTATTCACTATATGTACAAACGAATTAGAAGATAATAGGCAAGGAATCAATCCTACGTCCACTAACACCCATCCTCCCCTTTTTATGTTTCGAAGGTGAACACAAACGGCGACCACCACACGGTGGCAGACATGTTACGTTTCATTTTCGTTCTTCCGGTACACTTTCATTTGGCGCACATAAACATGAAGCTGTACAGGCCGTGGCGAGTAGCTTAAACATAGTTTAAAACCGAATATTGCCCCAGTCAGTCGGTCGCGCATTCGATCGACCATTTGCACAAGAATTGTAAAACTTGTAGAATCTTTTCACGCACACGCACACATATACACACTCATGCCTCTCATTGCAGACGGAAGGGATGTTGTAGGAAGGATGCGCTGTTTGCGAGGAAAATTACTACGGTAAGTTCCATTGGTTGCGTATTTGCGGTAGTGATAGAAGCTTACTTCTGAGGGCTGCCACCATCGTCGTGCATGATTTTTTTCTTGAGAATGTTCATATCATTAACATTCTCCAGGAACGTTTTGTGTGCGGAAAGGACCTTCACCGTCTCTACGTCCTTCTTAAGCTCCTCCATGTCGCGCTTCAGCTTGGCCCGTCGGTTCTGGAACCAGGTGATAACCTGTGTGCGATAAAGAGTAGCAGAAATATTGAGGACATTAGAATCTACTTTTTCACAATTGTGTTCTCTACTTAAAGAAAGCCAGTTAGTAGCAAGGAATCGATAAACTTACCTGAGCATTTGAAAGACCCAGGGCGGCCGCTATCTCGTCCCGATCCGATGGTGACAGGTACTTCTGGTACAGGAACCGTTTCTCTAGCTCGAAGATTTGATGGTTGGTGAACGCAGTCCGTGATTTCCTTTTCTTCTTTGGCTGTGGTCGGTTGGCGAACAGGTTTAAATGCGATTGCTCTATAGAAAGAAACAAAAACGCACGGGCGGAAAATCCCGCGACGAGAGAAAAGGTCATGGCAACATTAGTACAATTTGTTAATTGCAACGCTAAAATTAAAGACAAACAACAAAAGCTAAGACCACTAGGTCGTGGTAGGCATCGGCTCAGCACCATCAAAGGCCGACACCGACCATCGTTCGATTATGGGCCGATCGACGGCCTGATCTTTACATTGCGCTTTTCCCGCTTGTTCGTTCGGGCGTTTGTGCAATAATCTCGCACCCAGTAGTGGAGTCGCTGGATAGACACACAGACGCACCTATACAAGCTCATTTGTGCTCCGTTTTTTGCTCCCGTTTAACGCGGTGCTATAAAACCATAAAAGTTTATTGAGATCTAATTTCCTCCTCAATAAGATGCCATTCCGACGATTGACGAGCCAGGGCACTTTCCTCTTTATTTCGATGGAACTTGTGCGGAAAGGAAAAACAGAAAACTCTCACTTAATTCTTAAATGTTAGACCAATTCGCTTGTTATACGTAAATTAGATTAAAGTAACTTTAGATCTCCCTTAGTCACTTTGTCGACTAAATTAAAAGTAGTCACAGCAGCCATTTTCCGAGCATCAGACACGACACACCTCCTCAAACATGCTCTTGTTTCAAAAATTAGAAATGATTCGAAAATAATGACAAAATCTGACCAACACGTGAACCTCCGAAACGACAACGACACTAATTAACATCTGAGTGAGAAATGAATCGATGGCAATGGTTCTCGCGTGGTAGAGTCAAAAAATAGGAAAACCATCCGCGTACCAGCGATCCCAGCTCAAGGGAAGCAGCATAAAAATAAAACAGCTCGCCGCCATACGAAACGTCACGCGCTAAGCGATCTCGAGGAAGAAATATTAAATTAAATGATAACATATTACGGCAAGGCTTTTCCTTTTTTTCATTCCTAACCGTGGCCAGCCTGGATCTGTGGCCAGTATCGGTGAGCTTCTTTGGTTAGCCGAAACAAGCCGCCTTTTGCGATCCACATCCGCGGCGGATATGAAAGGTACGGGATATGGGCACGGTGGAACGTGGAGAGACAAAAGGCAACCGTAGAGCCAAAGTTCCGAAGTACGCCGTTTTCATTAATGTGCTACCCCGTTCGGTCGTCGGCTGCGGATGCGATGTTCCACGGACATGCTTATTATTATTACGTTTTATTATTTTTTTCTCTCTTTCACACACTTCGTCGGTTATGTTTTATTTCATTCATTTCCACCCGGCTCGTTCGCGAGGCAATAAAATTATTAAAATTAAAATGAAGAGAATGATTTTTGAAGCGAAAGAAAAAAGGGAACCGCCACCGGGTCGATCGCTGTGCCTATCAGTGGCAGATCGCTGGAGGAAACAACGGTCAGCTGCGGGATCTTTCACTTTTCAAAATTCAATTCCGGTCATTCGAGTCGGTCGGGATGTACTGAATTTGGCCCCTTCGGTCGACAGTGGTTCACAGGACAATCGCCCACTGTTGGGGAAATTATTTGCACATCACGGGCTACGCTAGATAATAAAGATGTCAGTTGCAATATTGTCAAGGCAAAACTCTTCTTTGTGACAGACGGGCAGGTGTCGCATACTTATTACTTTAACAGATAATTAGTGAGCATTTCGTTGAATGGAAAGCGGTTGAATCGCACTCTGAGATGACGGTCTTTGCTCTCGTACATTCACTTGTTGACGCAGTATAGGGGTTCTCCGGTGCGATACCTGGCTAAACCTATCCCGAAAAAGACCATGTATCGAGACAAAGTACAACATTAATTACGAAACATTATAATGATTTAGTTGGCATGTAAAACGCTTTGATGAATGCGGTGCGCCGCTTCAAACAACTTTCAAGGAGTGGGAACCAACATCATAATGCAACAACTACTTGCCAGCTCGGTGGTGTTGGTGAAAGCATAATTGCATAAAGCAGCAAGCGACAAAAAGGAAACGATGCAGAAAGAACGCGGCGGTACGATTGCATCTTGCCGGTTTTGCATAAGCGCGCGAATTGGCAACTGGCACAACTGGCTCGTTCGGCATCGGGAACCGTGGGTTCAAGCCATTCAAATCGATTCCGTCGCAAATTGACCGCACCGCAACGCGAGAGGCAGCTAATTAGGCTCGCGGCTTCAAATCGTCACTTCTCAGAAGCGTGCAGTCGATCCACTTTTTTTCGTATTCGCTTCTCACTCACACCTCTAACCCTCGGGGGGCTCGACGGTGAAGATGACGAAGGGGATCGGGTCGAATTGGATAGGATCGGGGTGGTTAATTGCCTTCATGCTGGATGCGGCTGTTCTGTTCCCGTTAAATGAACCGATTAACTGCGAGACGAACGCACCAACACGGCGACAACCGCCAGCGAACGACTGTGGTGGAGTGCGAGGCCAGCTCGGCTAATTCTTTGATCTTCGGGTAAGCCTAACAGCGAACGAACCGGCAGATCAACCGGCTGATGCATAAGTTGGCGTTTTTGTCAATAAACTTGTCAAAAGGCCCCCGCTATACATGGGGGCTCTCGGGGGTTTGGATGGTTAAATTCTTGGTTCCCTTTTAACCATTCCCTTTTTTTGCTTCTCTACGAGGACCACCTCCGTGTAGTGCGATTCGCTTTCGTACCATTTTATGATTTCGTACTCAATTTGGCATCTAGATTTCAATTCTAGATGCTTTCAGATTTAGTCGAATACGTTCGAAAAGCATCCGACGAAGCTGGCGAAGTTTTAAGAGCAAGGGAGAGTAAAGGTTATTGCTTTCCGCGAAAATCCTACACTTAATCATCCCTTGGCGAAAAGAAGCGGCTCCAAAGCGTTGCAGAAATTCTCGGGACTCTAACTGACCATCACTTTATGGGATTGATAATTAGCTTCGGTGTCAATTCTCTCTGCCCTTCTGCTTTCTGGATACGCCGACATCAGGGTTATGACTCACAGGTTTGGGACCGCCACAGCGCAGAAAACCGGTAGGGTCGTAAAAATCACGAACAAAGAACACCTCTTTGCCACCGTGTGCTACGTTTATACGGATTCTCGACGTTCAGCGAGAGCACATTAAAGCGTTACACGGGAGCTTGCACTCTATTGACAGATTGACGAGTAGGACTTCCTCCAGTTTGGAGACCCTTGGTGCGAACTTGTAGGAACCGGAGCGCTGAACTACCTAAATCTATGCTGCCGTGCTGGTATATGAGCGCTAAAAACGTATTTGAAATGAGAGTTTGTGAGAGACAAAGAGAGATGATGTTCAAACATACCACACAACTTAGCAGCACTAGTATTAACGACAATTGAGCCTAACGGGAGGTTCTTCATCAACACAACGCCCCAATGGTTCAGGATGCCTTCGGTGACGCGGAAAACAAAACACAGGCCAAGTAGTAGTATCGCAGTAATGGCGAATACCGCGAATCGATGGCGTTCCACGTAAGCGAACACCACGGCCAAATGGTACTGCCGGACGCGGAGTTGATACACAACCACACGCACCAGCAGCAAGTGGTGGCGAGCAGTAAAACAAACAGCTAAAACATCGCTGGACAAATACTGTCCCTTGCGAGTGAATGAAACCAACCAAACAGAACCGATCCAACCGACGGGAAAAGATCGGGGCTTGTTTGTATTTGTGTGGCGTAGCTAACGAGTGGCTGGGGCAAAGCGCATCCAACAGTTGGAATGAAAACTGAGAACAACATAAAAAAGCTCCCTTTTACACGTTGCGCTTGCGCTGCGGTGCGTAAGAAGTTGATAAATTGATCATGAGCAGGCAGTAGACTGGGACCATGGCAAAGGGGAGTAGGGGAGAGGGCAAGAAGGGGGTTGGTTTGGGAATGTATCACAAGACAGAGCAAGCGCCAAACGAACGCAAGCGAACGAAAAGCGAGAGCTACTGATGCCGACTTTGATGTTGGGCTCCCAAAAAACCACGCCCTAGTCGGAAGAGATGGCGCTTTGTTACCGATTTTTGTAATGTGCCGTGGCCAGTGGCAGTGTCTTTTGTTGGTTATGTTTTATGTTGGCGAACAATTTGATGCGAAACCTTGTCTTAAGGTTTGTTGTTTTAACCATGTCTTACAATTGTCTTAAGGAGCAGCCAATGTCGCATGTGGAATTGAATTCCAATAAGTTCAATTTACATAAATAACATTTATTACAATAAAATGCTAACCTGTAAGCATTGACAATAAACCTAAATCAATCTATCAACCGTGGAAATGCCCAAAGCGTTCGATAATTAAACGGCGTGATTAACACGCTCTTTTCAATGCTTCGCCGTTCTTTTCTCATCGCAAACAACAGGATCCCCATGGACAGCAACTTCGGCTCCAAAATTGGTGCCGAGCTTGGACACCAATAAAACCATAATTGGAACCACTTTGAGACGTGCCTAATTTGCAACCAATTTTTTTTTTTTTGGCAAACAATTCGTTCATGGATCGTCTTAAACCACGCTACTCTAGCACGAAACACCGGTGCGATGACGCGATGTAGCAGCGGTAAAGTCGAGACCGTCCAACCAGGTGTCGCCGTCCAGCCAAAAGGCAATTACCACCGAATCGAAGGATTTGCTCGCGAAGGATGACGTAATGCTCTATCGCTGTTGCTGCCGCCACTGTGCTAACGATTTTGCCTCTAATTAATCAATTAATTATGGACAGCGTATTGGTTGGGTAGAGGTTGTTAGAGTTCTCCACACTCCCATTCGTGCCCAACTCACGCCCGATCCATTCTTCTGCGTTTCAAGCACTACCACCAGGGCATTATCGTGCATGCATATGATGAACGAAATACGCCAAGTAGCAGCAAGCAGTGCTACCTCGCTACCATTCACAAATGCACTCCAATCGTTTTGGTGGCCAACAAGGTGGCCCAGGGAGTGCCTGCTATCGGAGGCTCCTTCTCTAATGCTAACGATGCAGTCGATTGCAGCTACTGTATCGTTGGTGGCCCGGAGAACGAGAATCACATGTAGTGTACGACCTCATGCTAGACACTGCCTGCAGCAAATTGTCACTCGTCAAAGCTCAGCAAAAAGTGGGTTCGAAGGCTAAGTATAATGATAGTACTTTCCTGCCCTCCTGCCATTTACCACTACCCCACACACCAACTGTCTAAGGTCGGAAGGCACACATTTGTTGAGCAGCGAAAAGGACCTCCTCTAATTGTCTGTTCAAACAAAAGGCATCCATTAGGATAATAATTTCACGCGGTCCATATGATGAGAATCCTGTTAGGAGCACGCAATACCATTATTTGTTTGTGTCCACATTTCGTATCTACTTATCCAGAGATCCGAACTGGGTCAACTTATTAGCGGACGGAGCCATTTAATTAGCGCTGACTTGGGCTATACTAATTTCGTTAAGTGTCAAGTTATTTGAAAATAGTGTGGCATTGAAAAAAATTGCTACATAACTTTGAATGCTCGTTTCTACACAAAAGTAAGTTAAAAGTAAATTGATTGCACTTAAGTGGTACGAAAAGCTTCCAAAATTACGTCACGTTATTCTCCGTTGTTTTGGTCCTATTTCCTTAGGGCACGGAAGGAAAACGATGACACTCACTTTACTGGCGTTCAAGTGCCATGCTGTAAAGGCTAATCAATTATCATCACACTATAGACTCTTTTGCCAACCTCGAAATGCATAAAACGACAAGGTCCGGGACCGGGCGGAACACAATAAGCGCACACCTCAAACAATGATCAATTAACACTGTAATTAAATCGAACTTTCTACGTGCCGGTGAGCGGAGAAGTAAGGGGAGTTGGCGAGTTTCGGTTGTGCTCCGTGTCGGTTTCCACTGCCACATGCACCAGGGAGCTACTATATTTGAAACAACCCTCACTGTTTAAGCTTTCCTACGGGACATCGTTTTTCTTCGCTTCTTGCGATTGCCCGGGTGGGTGAGTGAGCATTTTCCTGCCTTCAAGCTGGTCGTAAGGGTGGAAAGAAAATTAGCACGACCACCAGCAAACACATCGCTCGGAACGAGTTTGGCTGGTACCCGGTGAAGGAAGGGCAATTATTTTTATGACACGCCGAAATACTACTGCCTCGACATACACCAACACTCACAGGACCCTTCGCGTGAATGTCGCTCGTTGTCGAAGTGAAGTTTTCGCGTACTTCAAGCCCACAGGGTTGTCTGCGAACGATACTGGGATTGACGAAACAAAAAATACAAAGCCCCTACCGTAATTTTCCACCCTTTCGGGTCTTGGGAAGGCAAGCTGGTCGACGTCTAGCCTAAAGGTCCATTCTCGCGAGAATAGAACTATCGATCGGTGTGTTTTTTCTCTTCATCAACGGCTAGTCTCCTATTCTGGGCTTCTCTATTGGGGGTTTGTTAGCCCCCTCGTTTTAAGTCTAAAGCAGAAATTTTCAAATCAGATCGTGACTGGCACATTTAACGAGCCTTCGAGTTGGCTGCGAGTCGCACGAATCGGTACACTTCCGTCCGTGACACGTAGCAGCAGCACAAAGTACGTGGTTGTTTTTAGATTGGGCGCTAATTTTCAATAAAAACCCCTGTTTTTCGCCTACAAACTGCAAAGAACAACAAGCCCTTAAAACTTGCACCCGAACAAATAACGTCCTGCGGTAGAGAGGTTTCTTCTACAGGCTTTGCGATAATGTTAGTTAAAACGGAACCGAAAATGCGGCGTATGCAAGAATGGGCGTCGATCGAGAATCGAGCCCCATGTGAAAGATTTTGGAATGTTCAGTTATGGGAAGTGGATTTTTTTGTGTTGCTGTACACGAAAACATTCCACACCATCGGACTCTCATCATTACTAGGGCGATTTTCTTCTCCGGCGGTCTTTTGACCACCATAGTCGTATGAAACGGAAACTGGTAACTGTTGGTACACCCATGGCACACCGATGTAATGAACTTGCAATTTGAGCTTTAGAAGGGAAACAACAATACGTGATCATGACACAAGTAATCCAACAAAAAACCGAGAACACACCAAACGGGAAAACGAGGAGAACGGCTGGGTTCTTCCACAGATTCATTCATTCCGCTTCTACAGAACATCAATGTTTGCCGGAAAGCTGACAAATCTTTGTTCTCACCGTATGACTAATTTAACCATTTGCTGTCAAAACACAACGGCACCACTCTCGGTGCTGTAATCTGAGGCTGCTCTACATTTCTGCTGTTTATCACTTTCGTTTCGACCGCGGAGAAAGTGGGATGGTGCGGGTCGACTAAAAAGAAAAAAACGGTCCGATCCTTCGGAAAGCAATAAATTAGGAATGAGTGCACAGGTCATAAATTTTCTCTTCGCCTTGCCGCTTCGGTGCTTTCGAATTCTTGATGTCTACCAGACAAAACCTCCGGCTCGTTTTGTAACCCTCATATATATGCAAATGTGCAACCGGGTTGTAAAACATGCTCCGTGTTGTCATGAATCTCTATGTGAGCCGTAACTCCGGCCGGAAACACACGCTGCAGACTCCATTGCGCATAGTTGTATGGATTGATTTTGAAGTGGCATCACTCAACATGGGCTGGTGTGGGAAATGGGAAAATGTGTATTTTTTTCTAATCGTCGAGGATCTCTGCCAAAACTGGCTAAGAACGATGTGTTTATCAAGGTCAACACTGTAAGAAACTGTCCTATGCATAGAGGACAATTTTAGTCAATGGAATTAGCAAAGGTGGAATTTATTCATACCGAAAATAAATAGAATTTATCCGAAATTACCAACTTTCCTTGTGGTTTGAAACATCATATTAAGTGCTTTATAATTAAAAGTTATTGTAATATTTTCCCCTAATTAGTTGAACACCTAAAACCATGATAGACCAAATTCTTCCAAATCGACGAAAACATTTACGACAGTTAAAAGTATCTATCCCGAACGAAGATGAGCGTCCGCGGCTTTTTATGATGCCTGCCTTTCACATCCTCCATGCCTCAACTTCTTTGCTGGTCGTAAATCTTGACTTCATGCTCTGCTTCATGCATGCAAATCTGTACATCTCCGCACTGTTTTTTCATCCTTTCTCGCTCCCTCTCTCTAAAGAATCGTACTAAACGGCGTTGATAGCCGACAACTGGAACCGAGAACAATTTATCTCTTTACTGTGGTCTTCAAACTGCAAACCGACAGCCCAGAAACTGCATACATATTTTCACCGTTGCTCACATCATTGCCAAGATTGCAACCAGTTTTGAATGCCCAGTGATGGTTGGAATGTCCAAATGTGACAAAAAAATGTTAACAGACACCCGTTCAGACACGGACAGCACACCTGAGGAAACCCTTCGCTTACGGGTGGTTCGCCCCAAGACCTTCTGCTTGGAAGAATCTGGGCTTGCATGGAGCTTGAGTAACGGCGCCGAATGAAACGAATGGTTAGCGAACTCGGCGGCTCAACACAAAGCGATGCCGACAGCCGACAGTCATAAATGCTAATATTAAGCATCAATTTACTATCGTTTAAAAGCCATAAAATTAATAAAAAAAATCATTTCACCAACAGCGTATCCTTAGCAGCTGAGCGGATCGGTTCCACGGTACAAATCAACCGATTGAAGTGGTGTCGTCCATCTGGGGTACTCGGGCACCGATCGGAAAGCGGGGAAAGCGATTTTATATGCTTACGAATGTGTAGCGCAATCATGGTGAGAGCCCGATGCAGTGACGCCGCATCGTAACGGTTTGGAATGACTTTTGCAGCCAAGTTGACGCGTCAAGGGCGCCTTGCGCTTCATGTCCAATTCTGGAGTAACCAGTAAGGTTCCACCAGAAGTCGAGCGCCACCCTCTAGATGCTCTCGACGATGCTCTTAGCCGACCCTATTGCTACTTAAGATAGCACACTCGGGATAACAAAGCCAACGTTCGATCGGCAATGGTACAGAGCAACATCGTCTGCGTGTAACGATAAGTAGATGGTAATTATGATTGTTCAAGTTAAACATAAACATTTGAGTCACTCTCTTGAGCCACTTGAAGATACCGCCAAGGGGAAAGGTGCAACCCTGGCTTGGCCAAGCCGTGTGGGAGTTGTGTAGACATGAGGAGGTCTTCATGCAATCGTTCGCTTGCTTTGAAACATTCCAGGTGCAGTTTTGTAGCCGCAGAGGATACACTAGAAAATGCGTCCGTACGTAGTTGCACACGCGCATCGGAAGTTTTTGATGAGAAGTGATTAATTCACTTTACGTCTAGCGCTCCCCCGCATCAACTTTCCAAGGCAAGGCAACGGCCGTGCTGCCCCATTATCCCGCAACAGCATAAAAGGCGAGTGAACAGGACGTGTCGGAACCCGAGCCGCAGAATGATGATGAGGGTAATTTTTGTTGGTCATTATCGAGCGTCGCGGTGCTCTCTCCTTAATCGTGCTCAACGGAGCACGGACGAAGGGAAAAAAGAACAAGAAAGAGAAAAAACAAGATAAAAAACAACAGCAACAAACCACCACCTTGTCCGTTTTGAGGTTTATTAATTTAAAAATCATTTATTCTTCGTAAAAGTGTTACCGTTCATCATCGTCATCGTTCAGTTCTGGTAGGTGCCTCAGGCTTCAAGTCGTTTCGCTTGAAGTGATTGGAGGCTGTCTGGAGCCTCCTCGGTAACTTCGCGCGAGGAGTGGCCCTCACACCACGGTCGCATAGAGCTGGCAGTGATCGAAGAGATACCACAGCGTCCTTGTAGCTTGAAGGATTGATGATCTTCGATTCGTCCCGAAAGAATTAATCAGTCGATCAATGCTCAAGTAATCCACTCCGGAAGCTAGTACCGATAAGCCAGTATAGCTGAAGAGTATTTATCAGAGTGGAAACTTAATTATTATAACTACCGAAGAAAGAGCAAACCACATTTTATGTACATCACAAAAAAAACTGCAACCCATTGACTGCACATTACAGCTAGTTGATATTTAAACACCTTCAAAGAGATCATGCACGCGTATTGCGATTTAATTCCAGCAACTTAAAAGCCTCCAGCTAATATTGGTCGTGGCGCTGGATTGTTCAGATACGAGGCCGAAGTTCGCGTTCGGATAGAAGGAACCGAACAGGAAAATTTTGCCTCGAAGGGTGTGTTCCAACTTTTTCCAAAACCCTTTGATCTCTGCCGACAACAACGGGCTTTATATGAACTCAACAAGAAAGAGAAGGAAAAAAGCGCAGATAGAAAAAGAGTCGAGGAAATGAATGTAATAAAGACAGCAGTAACATGCAAAGCTGCAAAATGTGCGCGGAAGAATGAAAGACAAACTCACGCGGAATCATTCGAAGATTCAAAGGTTCAAAGGGAATTCACTTACACGTGTTTTTTACTTTCGGCCTGGACAGTGTGGAACGCGCGCGTCTTGAACAAGAATTGCGGTTTTCGATAGTGTCAATGCACTGGTGTACTTGATGTCGATTGTAACTAAGCATTGTTTGTAAAAAGGAGCCTACTTCTCCGCCAAACTCGAAAGACCGTTTCATCTTGATGATAGAGGCTAATAAAGCAAGCGAAATCTTTGATCTGATCAACTCTTGAAGCACAGAGAAATCGGGTGCGAAAACCTAATGATCCAAAACGTCTGCAGTCTAGACGGTGATTGTGTTGGGATACTGGCAAAACAAACACTTCACTTCCGTTCGCGATACCATATCGATCAAAGAAATTAGTTCATCATAACACAAGCGTTGCCTCGCTCTCGCGCCCATTGCTCCGTACAGGTGGATAGCTATGTCTGGGTGTTTTGTATTTTTGTGTTTTCCCACAACATTACATCCGCCGCGGACCAGCGTTGGGTAAAGCGTACGAATTCACAGACGTGGCTATTTACGAAACATACACTGCACGTTGGCGGAAGAATGTTTTCTATGGGTTAGACAAATAGCGTGGTGAAACTGCACTGCTGCTGTTCGGCAGACAAAATACATCTGCGAGACGGGAAATGAGAGTATTCTAGACGTACTGACTGCATACATCTGAATGTCATAAAGAATTTGAGGAATGTTCTGTTGCTTTTGTTTTCAGTACACATCAAACATTAGTTCCATCTTTAGCTGATGATAACAACAACGAGCTTGGTTCCTTTGAACACATGCTCATTCGTTTCGTTTGGTCGACCACGCTCAACCATGCTAACGCACCAATCACTCCGCCGAGAGAGTACAGTAGGATGCGGCACCAACTCTACAAAATTGATTAATCGAAATTGTGTCGCTGGGTGTCAGAGAGTTTGGCACCGGAAAAGGGACCGCTGCGCGCAGTAGCAGCGCAGGGGACTCTTCGCAGTTAGTCGCTGTCGGGCGTGCGGTTTTGGGTGCACAGGAAATTGAAATGCCCTCAACCGTGTAAATACAGCGCGGGCGCGATAAAGAATGAATATAAAAATACCTCCAAGAGAATCTCACGCAAGCCAACTAACAGGAGTTGGGAGTTGGACACAGAGGGGACACAAAAACAAACTAAAAGTCATTTATAAAATTAATCAAAAAACGGACGACGGGTCGGTGCGAACGCGATGCTCCCATTCGTCCTTTCGCGTTTTGTTACGTTTTGTTCGGTAACATTAATACTGTCGCGCGTAAGATAGCCATTGGACCTCTGACTGTAGGCGACTTTCGGGCGAGTTTAGATAATGTTTTGAACGTAGAGAAGAACTAAGGAACTGGGGTAAAAAAGTGGAGAGTTGATGTTGGTTTTCCTTTTTCTTTTTTTTTCTGTTCTGCCTTTCTTTTGCTCTCCCTTGTCTATTGACACGGCTCGACTCATTCATTCTTTCTGTCCGTTTTGTCAACCATCGGAGCATAACCAATGGCGGCAGCGACGTCGCTGCTTGGACTAAGCAAGCAAGTAAGCAAGGCTCGCCATTGGGAAAGACGCGGAATTCGCGGTTCAACTGCGTGGCGATCCATCCGATGCGATCGTTTAGTTTCCGTACCGCTCGTTAGTTGGCCTTTTTTCTCCCTTTCGTCACATCCGCACACCGGTCGGGAACAAATGGGGTTTTAGTAATGCGACGAATTGCATCGGTTTGCTTTAGCCTTTGTGTGGTACCAGGTACCACCGTCCACTTGCACGCTTCGGTAAATTCATTGTTACTGCCATCTCTTAGCGTCTATTTCGTTCGACGCGTTCGTAGTTTTGTAGTTTTTGTAAGATTTTCTTGAAGACGAATAGGTTTACATCACCAGACAAATGCAAAACAGCCAGTTGGATTAATCGTAAAAATTGGTCTAAAAAATCAACCTAAAATGTACAGCCAATTTATTGAAAAATTAAGTAGATATGCTATACTCAAGAAAAAACGCTCAATTCATGCTCTGTTACATTTTCCGGCATGCCGACGGTACGGAAGCCATCGTTCATCCCACCCAGTCGGACCTCCAACGTTGAACGATGTGGTTTGCGGACAGCTCTCGCCCAGCTAGTTGTGGGCGACTATTTTCACTAGCATGTTATTTTGCTACCGAACAGACCTAGATGGGTGGGATGAGTGGGAGCTCGGCTGTCGTGAGAGATTTTCTTGGCATTTGGTTGCATTTCTGTTTCGCCTCACTGAAACCCATTCGTCGTCATTCAATGCTGTTCAGCGATAACAGGAAAATTGATTGAAAACGGACCATGTGCAGGAGGAACAACCTGGTGATCTAAGGAGTTATTTATTTTCGCTATGAAAATATTCAAACGCCTAAAGAAATATTTTAGGAATTGGAAAAAAAACGAAGTTATAATAAGATTCACAAAGTCACTACATTTCCGTATTTGGATCTGAGCAAATTCCGTAGGATATTCAGGTTCGCCGGTATAAACTATTACTCTGAAATAAAACTCCAATGCACAAAATCAATCCTTTGCTGCAGCGTAAACTCTGGAAGGATCCTTAGAAGTCCATTCAAGCCTATCGGATGTTGACGAAGTCCTGACATATCATAACTAAACCTAATCCGACAAGACAGGCGACTCCTTATGCGATATAAAGTTAAGATGTCACTTATCCTTATTTTTGGATTCTGTTATACCTAATGTAGGCATATAAAGCAATCGTTGCTGAAGCTGGTATACTGTGCTGTCCGTCACTGTATGTGTTACAGCACAGAAAGTGAGCCAATCAGAGAAGAGTGCGTAATCAACTCTTATCAACGTAAAACGGCTAGTGGAGAAGAGTCATCTGTCATAGGAACGATGGTGGTTATAAAACGGCCATCACTCTATCATCTGTCCAATTAAATTCACTACAGTTTGCTACCGTTACGAATGATGGCGGTTGATTCGTGGTGATGATGCTACTAAAACATGTCAACAAGCCACCCAGCGAAACGATCGTGCCCGGGCACGCAATTGTAAAATACACACACCCTGGATGCCTGGATGACGCTGATCATGAAGACGCAAGAAATGGGCCCCCCTAGGCGAAGGGAACGGGGTCGGAAGTTTCTGTCGTTTGCACACACACGCATGCACACACGCACGCACACCACCACTATAAGCGTTGGGAATGAAGAATAATCACTCGACCATAAATCACATCGTTTCGGCGTTACGTTCGTGTCGCCTCCATTTTCACCGTTTCGCCACTGCGTTTGGATCGCGGCGTTGAACAGAAGTTGAGGATTTTTTTCTTTCTCTTCCAAACCTCACCGTACCGTGCTCTTACATTTTGCCTAGGAGCAGTTAAGGAAACACGCAGCTCAGCGAGGGTCGTAAAGCATTCGGCATTTATTGCTTCGCAACATGCAGCAAATCCGAGAACTCGGCAAAACTGGAACATTGACTTTTGGGCTCGTCGTCGGTGTGCGACGGTTGCCAAGTGTCAAGTGTTGTTTACATTGGGGATTAATGAAACAATCTCTATCACTCCCATCCCCCTCTATTATACATATAAACATCGGTTCTTTACACCGACCCGACGAGGGTGATGCGACTCGGTAGAAGAAGCCGCGCGGGTCGAACGAAAAATTCAATCCAATTGATTTATAGCGTTCGATACGGCAACCGATGGATCGATTACAAATTGAGCTCACTTATGTGTCCGGTAGGGTGCGCGCGTCCGTTTCGGTCACCTTTTTTGCGTGGAGCGCAATTTTGATTAAGTAGCCAATAATCGACCAGATCCAGGGCCAGATTGTACAGAAACCGAAGATAGATTGCTCCCGGAAGGATGCTCATCCGGGGGGTTTTCCCCAGCTAATGGTCACACGTGATTTTTCAAGCCGCATATCCCGCGCATGTTTACACTAAAAATCATCACTTCGCACCGTGCTCAATGTGTCATCGATTATCTTCCCGGGATCCGGATTCTTCTTCGGTCCATCGTGGGATCGTGTATCAAAGGCAAGACGATTTTCACCTCGTAGCCGTAACTGGGCAAAACTTCCGCTCCACCGTAGCGGTAATAGTTTAATGAAGCATGGACGCT
The DNA here is from genome assembly GCF_013141755.1 of Anopheles stephensi. Classification (NCBI taxonomy): domain Eukaryota; kingdom Metazoa; phylum Arthropoda; class Insecta; order Diptera; family Culicidae; genus Anopheles; species Anopheles stephensi. The sequence continues at coordinate 43,611,264 of NC_050202.1, forward strand.
CAACACTAGGCACAAGGCACAACACAGGCACACATACACACACACACACACACACACACACACACACACGCATAAACGCACATCTTCGGGGAAGTGAAAAGTTAGCCATATATTGGTTGAAAATCTACTTGTACCAGCTGGTCTTGAAAGCCATGACTGCTCGAGCACTACACTTTTTTTCCATTTTTTTCACATTTTCCTTTTTGCAGCACCTTCTGGCTTGCACTCGTGGCGCAAGCAGTGCGCTCTTATTTGCATAACAATGCTCGAATGGTAAGTGATCATAAATAAACATAATTATGGTCTCGACCGTTTTTTGCTTTGTTTCCTTGTGTGTGCATTAGTTTTTCCTCTTTATTTGCGTTACCGATTTTTCGCTTTTTCCGTCTCTCCTGTGCTGTCCACACACGCACACTGTTTGGCTTGTGTGCGACTTTGTGTGCGTATTTGCGTGCATTGATATAGGAACGGTGGTCCTTTATCACACGCCCGGTGCCCCAGTTCATTTTTCACGCTTTGTTTTCTTCCCGGAAAGTGGGTAAAATTGCGCAAATTGCAGTCAGTATCTTCTCTGACTCTCTGTTTTTGATCAGACTTCGTCCGACTCGGTTTTGACGTTTCAATCGATCCCAAGTCCCATTCCCGTTTGTGCACGGGACGAGAAATGTGCGAGCCGATTTCCGACAACGCTTTCGATGGTGGGAGTCGGAAGAAAAGTGTTTGCGAGCATCATTATGACGTTTGACTGGTTAAGGTGTTGGTGCCGGCTTGTTTGGTCATTCCGGTGGCTGGATGCGGTTAGGTGTTAGAAGTGATCAGGATCGATCCAAGCGCGCAGTTTTTGGTGGACCACCAAATCTCACAGCTTCCTTCGGGCTGGGCACGATAATTACAGGGCACGCATTTGCCGCCACTATCGAATTAAGGGCGCTCCGGTGTTGGTTCGCTCGCCCGTTCTTGCTCCGTTTCTAGCCGTTCTGGTCAGACAAGAATGGAATGGTAAAGTTTTAGGCTCTCGCGGTAAGGAAGCACCAGAATGAGGTGGTGCTATTTTTTGTGCTCCGCGGCCCACAAAGAGGAAGCGCTCGGAAGATCAAAGACACACGGGCCGGCGGTGTTTGTGAGTGTATGTAATGATGATACTTGCGGTCAATCACTGCAGACGCTTTTAAAGCGATGCCCATCCAACCTTCCCGCGGGAGATATCGCCTGTCCAGAATCAATTAACAAATCAATAATTGCTGTTCATTCATTACTGGGTGGGACTTTTGTTCTCCCGGTGGTGGGACACACTCAGAAGACTCTCGACGGATTGATCTTCCATTCAGTTGATCTGTGGTGGGAAATTCGAAGGAAACGTAAACTCTCCACACACATGACCGCAGCTTCAGAAGCTCATTCCTCGTTTCTTTGGTCTTGCTTCTAATTTCGAATACCGAATTATCCGTGCTTAGTGATGATTAGGAAATACAGAAACAGGTTCACAGGAAAAGATCCGAGACGATGCGCCACGGGGTAGGATGTGGTGTTGTTTGCTTCCTTCCCGGATGACTACAGTGTGAACGAGCGCAACGCGGCACCGAAAGAAGGTGATTTAATTTGACAGCTGAGTGAGTGGTGAGCTTGTTACGAAGTGACGGGGATTAGCGGTCACTTGTACAGATCCCATTCTACCTCGGTACATGCTCGGTCGGTCGTTGAAAATTCGTTTTCGAGAACGCATCGCTTCGGCTTCAGGTGAAGGACCACTCTCGAGACACGGAGTGTTGGTCTCGTTTGTTGTGATTGTCGGTTGTCAGTCAGTGACAACAGCAGAACAACAACAACAACGACTCAGAACGGGCGATACATTCGATAGAAGAAACGCGCAATCGTAAGACACAATTTCAACGAGACTGTAGTACTGATCTGACAGGAACTCTGGAGTTTCGTTTTCATTCACACCCAGCCAAACACTTAATTGGATCGGGGATTCAGAATGTGTGTGCGTGTGTGTGCTTGTTGTTGAATTTGTACTATCAACCATGGCTAAGGTGTTGTTGTGAAAACTAAATGGACTGGAAGCTTAAGAATTTGAATTGTGATTTTCGTTCGTCAGAATTCGTTATGTGATAAAGCCATACAGAGGCATATAATTGACATGTAATATATTCCGTAATCCAATAGTGTGGATAGCGAATGATGAGTTAAAATTAAATAATTTACCACACTCATTAACGTGTTTCTTAAAATTCTGCGGAAAATCGATAGAAAATAAATCCGATCGGTTGTTAATGAGTCCTGGAGATATCAGAAAAAAATACCCATGGGTCAGTTTTTAGGAAGGATTAATCAACGGAGCACATTCGATGATTCATTACTAAAAACGCAAATCTTCGAGTTCTACACCCAGTATAACGCAAAAACAATATCTCCTTCTAACTACTCAAGCGCCTAAACCAGAGTACGGACACAAGAAGACCTCCATGATAGTAACCAGTTGATCGTTTAGCGAAAATCGAAAATTAATTGAAACTCAATTTGTACGTGCCGGTGTGTGAGAAGATGTGGTTTTTTTGTTATCCCCCGCGCTCTATCCTCTCATTCTTCTCTTTACTTCAGAAGTGTGTGTAGCATCAAACACACTCACACACACCGAGCAACAACAACAGCACAATTCCAACAGTACGCAAGTGGAAAACTCATTGTACCAATTTACGGTGAGGCCTCCCAAGCAGAGCTCAGAAGCGCTGCGATAGAGTTATTACTGGCATCGATCTTCTGCAAACTTGTGGATGGAAAAAGCATCAAATTCACTCCCGACCCTGTGCAATGAAGCTCGATCTGGTCAATCCAGTGAGAGCAAGAGCGAGAGAGGGCAAAAGGAAAAACAACATCCACCCGGCGAAGATGGCAACGAATTCGAGCTTTGGAGTCACTGCAGAGAAAACTACAACAGAAAATCATCTCACTTCACTTCATCCTCAGACCAGCTCAACTTGATCTCCTTGGTCCGTGTCATCTTTGCTTTCTCACCTTTTTTCCTCGGATAGAGAGAGAGAGAGAGAGAGAGAGAGAGAGAGAGAGAGAGAGAGAGAGAGTGGTGGCTGCTCGAGAAGAAACGAAAAGCGGCACAAAAAGCTCCATGGGCTCATTGTGCCATGCCAAGTCGGCGGCATCCTTTGATCTTCTTCCAATTAGCCCAGCCGACACCTTTGGGCTCGGTCGGCGTTGGCCTTTGATCACCTTGTTTCTGCTTCCACCATTTATACCGGAGGCCTCGCCACACACAGGCAGACACATCATCATCATCAGCAGCCTCCTGCTACTCTACCATCACCCTGCCATGGCTCTGGATGGATGGACCAGTCCGATGAAGAAGACTGGGCCGAGCGAGACAGCGAAACCCCTTCTGGTGGTTGTTCACTCATCAACACCGCCAAGGAGCAAACGGTGGAATGAATGAGAGCAACCACCAGGCAGGCCACCAGCCAGAACCGGATTGGAACCACAGAGCCGCACTGACTCCGATGAATGTTACTCAAGGTGCCTGTGTGCGCTTCAAATGAAGGCACGAGGCAGGGTGGCTAGTGAGTGAGTGAGCAATCTCGCAGCCGCGTTTGGCGAAGAACAATTCGTATTAAGAGGATATTAGTTAGCAGTTTACGGTGAGATTGTAACAGTCATCCTACACAAAAGCGCACCAGCTCTGGAACACGGGGCACCAACACGATCGCAAAAGTGACGATCTTCATGCGTTACGATCACATGTTTTTGTGCTTTTTCGACACTCTATACTGTACCTCTCCCCGGCCTCACAGCTTTTGATCTGTTTCCAGGTTCCCTCCCGTGCTTGCCAACATTCGTCATATTCGAGCGTTTCCGCTGGCACACATTCAAATCTCGTTTGATGCGCTTGATTTTTCCTCCTCATCAGCCTTCCGCCCATCTGGCTTCACGGCCCAGTCTTCGATACCATACATCGATAGAAAGCACTTCGCGCTGCTTTTCCATCGTCCGCTCCTTCGTGTGCACGGTTGCGATCGTGGGCTCGAGATCCGGCGGTCGGTTGCTTGTTGTTGGATTATTATGACTTTTATTGTTGTATCTAATAGTTGGATGAGCTATGCTGTTCATCCGAGTATCAAGACCGAAATCGAGCTGCGCTGGGGGCGGCAAGCTGTTTGATGGTTTCGACGGTGCTGCTAATCTCTGGAGATAGGTTGAGTCAGAGGTTACGGTACTGCGTCGGCGTGAGGATGAAAAAGCGCCTAGTTTAGCCTGTCGACAAATTCGGCGTCACACACATGTCTTCCACACAAGCCGTAACCTGTTCGTTTCTTTGGCCATTATAACGATGATTTAGGATGGGGGTTGAAATTATCAATGGCTAATAGCTATTAACAGGTTTCGATTGTACCTGGTGCTCGCATCGTTCACTGTGTCAATCTTTTCCGGGAAAGTGCTGAGGCGAAATATCTTGAGCCAGAAGTTTCCCTTGTGTCTTGCATCATTAGAACATGCATGGATAATTGTCGATTAATAATGACTGAATTAATTAATCCCATTCCAATTCCAATAGTCGGCAAGTGATATCTAGTTTCTGTACGTAAATACCTCTGAAGAATTATATCGCTTTGAGACACAAAACAACCTCACACCACAATGTATCTGCTATGCGCATTCAAATGCAACTTCGACTTGCGTGTTAATATGAATGCCAATTCTGACATCATTTCACATGTTTTTATCTTCAACCATCGCCACAAGTTCTCGTTCTCTCTCATTCGTTCGTTCTTTATTTATTGGTCCTCACCAACATTTTTCGGCTTTCGACAACGATATTCACACTCCTGCCGCGGTGTCGATTATTGTTTCAATCTTTCCCCCGTTTTTTTTTTCTTTGTTGTCGGATGCAGAATTATGATTGCTGGCGACGGTCAACCTCGGTTCGGAATGTTTGTCTTCTTCGCCGAAACAGCGAGCTAAACGTTTATTGGTATATGTCGGCGATGGGCTCGCACGATCGCAAGCCCGGTAGTGTGCGTGTGCGCTTGTCCTACGCGATCCCTTTTTTCCTCACCAAACGAATAACAAGGAGATCAAGAACCGAAAACTGTAATCAACCGGTACTAAAGTGATTAAGTCAATCAATGAAAAATTGATGATCTGTCGGCATACGGCCTTTGATGTAGCGAACATTTTGTATTCCTCCCTCCTGTCATTCCGCCTATTCCACCCGTTCCATACCGTGCGCCCGCTGGGTTCGTATCCTTTCCGGACGAAGGCAGCGGCAGCGCCATTTGGGGAAGAGGGATTTTATTCAAACCAATTGTGGAACCGGACCTTTGAAGCGACGGAACTCGCGTACGCCAAACCTTCCACCTTCGGTAGGAGCAGGAAGTAGGGATGAGCGCTGCGCTGGGAAGACAGTGCGGAGCTAAGTAGGAGAACGAGCGCTAATAAGCTTCTCTACGGATTGCCGATCAAAGCGGACGCGTTTGTCCTATTGAGCAAAAGCGCAGTATAGTACGGAGCACGGAGCACATTTGATTTGGAGAGTCGAGATGCGGAGCTTCAAGGGGTTCTAAGACGAAACGAGTGAAGAAAAAGCTGCACTGAATACAGTGATCATGTCTAATGGGCTCGTTTCGAATGGACTGTTATGCTGTTGAACGTTGGCGTTTGAATGGAGGTGGTGAAAGCATCACTGTTTCAAGTACTTTATGGCTCACGGACACCTGTCTCTCGAGGCAACAGATCTGACCAGTTCTTTTTTCTGTTCTAAATAGCATACACACATACAGATATTGAAAACTTTCCTGTATCTTTTTTGCGTATTTGATGAGCTGATTGATCATAAAATTGTCAAACCTTATGAATATACTTTTCTAATTATTGGGGTCGAAGAGTGCAAATCGCACAAACAGTTTGGCATGATGAAAGACCAAGCTCCGGTATTAACGGCTCACATGTGTTTTTCTTTACGAAAAGCCGGACCCATCGTACGTCGGCAAAATTGCATATTTGCATCTCAAACCAAACGACGCGTTCGTTTAATTTGCCCACCAAGAAAGAACTGCCGACGGGGAAAACAATTAAAGCGACAGCCAACAACATCCGAGCCGAGCGTTGATCGGCTTCACCATTAGTGTCAGTGCAGTCAGTCCAAATTTAAGGGTCGGACGAGCCGCTCGGTCGCCGGTTCGGCAGCAAGGTAGCCGCCGGTTTAGGCCGTTGTTGCTAGGAAGGTGAGCATTGGAAGAATAAAATAAAACAAGATCGGGAAGGTACGTCCTGACATCCGGAACGTGATAATTTAAAGTGGCACTTTACAAGCAGATCAACTGCGACTCTCTCGGGGCTTCCCGATCAGCACAAATTTAACAAACCCGCTTACTGTCAGCTGCCATCGAAACAGTGAAGTGTTCGAGGTGGACGTGCTTAGAGAAGCAGTTGCAATGTTGAGCTGGTGGCGACAATAAGCGATCACCGGGCCACGATCGTGATCGGAGATCGCACCGAGGTTACCTTCGATTAGTTCCGTTCAGTTTGCGGCGAACCGGGAGTCTTTTTCGGGAGGTTTTTTTCGACCCATTTTTGTTACTCTGCTCGGTAGATTGCGCCATAACGAATCAATCGATTCATCACGCTCTCGCACAGGATTTTGTGGTATTCGCCGACGTCGATGCGGTCGACCTGTTTGCTTCTCGCGCACTGAGTGATTCACCTGGAGCGTTAGGAACAGGATGCACCTGATTAGTGTTCGGTTTGGCGGCTGGCGCACAAGTGAAACTTTACCCCGCGTCGCTGTTGGTCGCTCTCAGCAACACCAGCAAAAATAGGTCTTTCGAAAAAGGAAAGATAAAAACACATCGCTTCTACCCGACAATAACATAATTGTTGGATCAGTCCAAATCGAGCATAACCAATTGCTCCTAACGTGTTATTTTCTCTCACCTTACCCAACACTTTTTTTTCTGCCTCGTGGGTTGAGTGAGGGTTCCAAGTAACTGAGCGGATCCTTTTGCAAAACCATCAAATAATTATATCGGTAAGAGTGCAAGAAGTTAGAATTGGAAGTTATTGAACTGCTTGGAATTGGATTTCGATTTCGACATTGATTCCCAGGATTTCGCGCAGCAGCTAGTTGATCAAACACGAACAATTGCAAGAAAATCCAATTTGTCAATGCACAACAATTCCCACGCACGAACCTCACAATTCTTAATATTCGATGATGAATGCTTAGTGAATCAATAAGAAAATAACCGCAACATTGAATTACGGAACCCAAAGCTTATTTGCGATACCAATTTGGAAAGATCGAGGATTTCGGGAGTTCGGTATCGTTGATTACGCACTGACCATTTGCGCCAGCTGCGGTAGCGACCGATTTGATCTTGCGGCATCCTCCAAAAGCGCGCTGATGCTGAATCGATGCTTCACCTTGCCGTGGGTCGAAAACATTTTGGTAATTGGATTTTGATTTATTGCACACTTCTGAAAACTGGTTCCCAATCCACCGATACCCAGAAGCTGCGGAGCAATACTGGCCCTAACTCGGCGATTATGATGCTGTTTCTCACGTTCAAGGCCGCCGTTTTGATCAGCATAAGCGTCAAGCGGAGATGTTCTTTGTTTTGTTTGGGTTATTTTTTGTTGCCTTTGTTTTTGAGAAACCATAATTTCGATTAAATCACGATCATTTGAGGTTTTACTTGTGAACAATACAGTCGGACAGAATCTTTTTATCTGGTACCTTGTAGCAAATTCGTTTAGTAATTTAGCATATTAGTATTATTGTTTCTGAAATTTGTATAAACTTCAAATAATTTATTCTCATAAACAAATATCCTAAAAACTTATTATTGAAATTATCAAACGAAATAATATGCAGAAGATGTAGATGTTTTAACTCTGAGAAATGTGTGTTGAAGTTGAATTGCTAGAAGAACATATTGAATATTTTAAACAGAATTAAAACCACTAACCACAATCAGAATGAATATTATTTAAGCAAAAAAGCATACGTAACTAGCCAATCTGCAAAGAAAAATAAAACAGCAATAATTAACCCTTAGACATGAAGGCACCACGATCGCACCTTGATTAAGCAGCATCTTGTTAGTTAATCAGTCTGCAGCTCTTCAAAACTACCGATCCTCGATAGCACGCTACAGTGCGATTGCGACGGAAGTGAAACTTGCTTACTAGGGACCGAGCCAGTAAATCTTTTGCCCTTCCCGTGTGGAGAGCTCCATCCATTACCTTCACCTACCCTGCCGGACTCGCCGAACCGACGATGAAAATTGCTCGTTAGCTTAACAAACGAGTCTAACTGTCGCGGCGTGGCACAAAAAAAGCATCCAACAACATACGAAAGGAGGATAATTCGTTGTACATTAATGCATCGCACACTGTCAGCAGGCTCCCCGTGCAGAAACAATGGACAATCTCATCCTTTCCGCTACCGCCTCCATGCATCAGCTCCCAGATGCTTCAGCGAGCTCCTCAACGCCATTGCGTTGTCTATTGCGTTTAATCGCGTTACAATCGCGCATCGGGCGTCGCAACCGTGCAGCGTTCCCACTTGATGATGGACGACTGGCGTGTGATGCGATGTAGATCCCCAGTTGGGGTTGGGGAACAGTCCGGTACGGGTGGCGGGAGACAACAAAAACACCAACAAACTCTAAAACAACAACGAACACGAACATCGTTTACCGAACCACCGAGCGTGCATCCGGAGGTTGGAGAAATGGTAATCGGATCTCATTTGTAAGTCTCGTGGTAATCTAATTTTAATTCCAAGTCACCAGCCTGGTGGGGTAACAAGCGGCCCAGATACTCGCTCGAACGGCTAACGTTATGCGCGCATCGGTTGGTTAGCTAAAGTCCGGCGCTTATCATGAATGTTGCATGAGTAGATTTCATAAATTATCAAAAGCTTTCCATCGTGGTCCTCACGCTCGATCAGGGAGAAAAAGTCAATAAAGCGGGACATGGGAAACTATCTAGGAAAAGTAAGAAGATACACTAGTCAGAATACACCTCATTCTATTGCTATCCATTTCGGGATACTTAATCTCTGAATATATTTTTTAAAACAACTCACCTTTATCACAACTGAGTCAAGAAACCTTGAAAGTACATGTTAAAATGGCGCTATTAACCCCGCGCTCTCTCTGCCATTTTGCTTTATGTTTTTGCTTGCGGCTGAGACCCTGACATCTATTTGTTTTGTTTATTAGCATCTCCTTTTTCGCAACCATTAAACTCGCGACATCGCTAATATTTGAGCAATCGTAACTACTGCATCTGTGTTTGTTTACTAAATTGCTCCACAAACATCTTGAAACCAGTTTGTGCCTTGAAGCTTATGTTTGTGGAAAATCCCGCAGACGGTTTGTTCAAATATTGCCCTTGAGGTGAATAAGCATCAGTGTCCTGGAGACAAAGAAAAGCAGCATTTCTCTTGTGAAGCTGCTCTTGTTGTGTTTGAGTCTATATGGATCGATATCGAACGATGGCCAGTTTATGGTTCAATAGTGATACAGTACCGATACCCTCTTTTAATTTTTAAGACTTAGTTCACACAAATCGCTTCTACTCACCACTATCTTCATTCGATTCATCAAAATTCTTGTTGGTCATCTGGAACAGCGCATCGAGCGGTGTACCATTCGGTGCCGTCTTGCCACTGGACTTGTTTGCCCCGCTAGCACCACCATTGATACCACTTCTCCCACCACCATCACCGGCACCCGCCGATCCACCACCCACTCCGGACGACGACGACTGTGACGATTGATGACTCTGGTGGTCGGATCCGCGTCCAATTTCCGGTGAACAGCAATCGCTCGCCGCCGAACTGGATCGCTCCGACCCACTCTCCGACGGGATAATGTCCATGCTCATGTGCCGCAGTAGCTGGGCCTGGGCCCGGAAATGTTCCTGCAGCTGCTGATGATAGTCCAGCGCTAGCCGATGCTCATAGTGTAGCAAGGCCGGTGGTAAGAAAGGCCTAACCGGAATTGGACCCCGTAGATGGTCCCAGGGTCGCACGATTTTGGAGGCCGCTTGCTGCAACGTACTGCTACTATGATGGTGATGATGATGATGGGCTGCTGCCAGATGAGCACTGGGATGATGCGCCGACAGATGCAGGTGGTGGTGGTGGTGGGATGAATGATGCAAGGCGGGATTAATCGGTGGAGGACTCGGTTCTCGCGCCTCACGATTGCTGGCCTCCGCATCGCGACCTAGGATGTCGGCGATAGAAAACGATTTGACTCCTTCGGCAGCGGTAGATCCGGTGGACGATTTGGTTGTGCTGGTGGTAGTGGTGGTGGATGTGGCGCTGTTATTAGGAGTGCTGATGGTGTTTGTACTGTTCGCACTATTAATAGGCGTCGTAGGACTTGAGCCTCGGCTAGTGGATTCCTTCGGGCTGCCACCGGGAGGACTTCCCAGCTCAACTCCACTGCCACCCTCCACCATACGCAATCGCTTCAGAGGTGTAAAATAATCTTCTGCACGAGCTTGTAGCGCACTGACGGCGGCATGGGCATGCAGGGCCGGGTGGTGTGGATGGTGCGGGTGAACGAGTGGATGATGGTGGACCAGATGTGTGACGGCCAGCGGATGCGGATGGGGCAGGTGGGCAGGATGCGATTCGCTCCCGATGGGTGGTGGACTTGGAGAACCAACAGAAATTTCCGACCCAGCCGGACTGCTGCTCGGCGGCGGAGGACTGCCCGTCCGACACAACATTTTTCCCGAGCGTAAATCGGCTTCTTCAAGCATCACAAGGCCGTGCAAAATAATTATCGTCACAATCACAACAAAAATAGTAACCTCAACAACTTAACGTGACGGCGAGATCAGCGGTCAGCAAGGAAGTCGACGAAAGAGCGTTAAGCTACAATCTGTCACTCAATACACAGGTACAACATCCCACTGCGTCTTTGCGAACGACACACACTTTTGCTTCACTTCAAAAAACTCTTTCGTTGCACTTGAAATCATAGGGTCGCTTTCTCAAAGCTGGACCACTTTTTCGCAAATACCTTGTTAACGGTTCATACTGTACACACGGAGCCACAATTTATCTTCTTTTTCTTCTTGCTTCGCAAAAATACCGATAAACCTAATCATAAATTTGCCTTTTTTCGTACAGATTGTTACGTGACACAATGCGAAGCATTAGCACACAGATGCACTTTTCACTCAGGAAAAAACACTATACGACCAAACGCTCCTTGCCAACGCCGCGCTACATAAACAAACCCCCGGGAGCTACAACACAACGAACAAGCACGCACACACGGCATATGAAGACGGTACGTAACCCACGCTCTTGGTTGCGACGAGCACGACTTCGAAACGTGTCCGACCACGAGGCGTTCGCTTTGCCGGTTCGAGAGAAACTTGTTCGTTCTGTTCGATCGGCAGCATCGCCACGGGTCCGTTTGCGTTTGCGTGGTTTGCGTAAGGCCGGCATTTTTTTTTCCATCGCATCGCGTGCACGAAGTAGGCGGTGCTTTGGGCGCGTTTCAGCCAATCGGAGTCGTCGTTCCCCGTGCTGCCTTCCGGTTCCGGTGGCTAATTTGTTAAGTTGGTTAATTGACTTTTGAGCGCATGTAGTTAGGAGACTAAGTGCAAAAGTGTTTTAGAAGTTAAATGTATTATTTATTGCGTTCGACAGAGCATTTCTACTGTAGCCTGTCTGTCCTTTTCTGGCTCCGGTGTTCAGTGCTCCCGTGTTCTGACAGTGATTTACACTGCTCCAAGTTGCTTTTGAGTTGGGTTTGTCTGTATGTTTTGATATTGCTGGCTCTCAGGTCGTTTGCAATTGTGCGTTCTTGCTCCTCGTTACAGAGGAGATTGAAGGATTGCCAGCTGCTCTCAAGCACCGGGTCTTTATCGATCTACTTCACTCTATTTACGCCACTTGCTGTCTTTGTTCAAAGGTGCTTCATTTTTGAATAATAATTCAAAATCTTTATGCATCTAGCCCATTTTTACCGCTCAAAGTTTAGTTAATTACTGAAATGATGAAGTTTTTACCGTTTTATTTGAAGTTTTCTAAACCCTTATTGGATTGAAAAATGTATAGGTGAGTTTTTCTTGAAAAATAATCATTGTTATTTACTATATATTAATTATAATTCTACCAATTGAAGACATCTGGCACATATTGCCTACATAATAATAGCATTCTTCAAGACTATGAGACCTGCACCTGGATATATTATGTAGAACTTATCAATAAAACAAGAAACACAATTTGAATAATCTGAATTTGAAGTTGAAAATGTCACAAGAAACTTCGAATATGTCTTAAACTAATTTTCATTAATCGCCATGCGAAAATCAACTACAGTTCCTAGTGCGTTATAAGAGCTCATTATATGAGTAACTGGAACACTAATACAATATGATTTATTTTTAAAGTCTGTTAATAGCAACTACCTAACTTTTAAAATTTTATGTATGGAATGAATGTTCCAACAACACAGGGAAGATTTAGAATCAAAGTCCGAAAAAGTACAATATCATGTACCCGAGCTTTCACTTTAAAACATATTGCTAACGGTCGCACTGTTTCCGGTTACTTAAGCATGGTATTAATGCGTGTCGTTATTGCCATATTAGACACAATTTTGTCTTTCCAAAATAAACAATTATTTTCTCCTCAAACCATACTAACAATCACATAAACAGCTGCTAAAATCCACAAAACAATTACACAAAGAAAAGAAACCAAACCAAACCATAAACATGTGGCAATCGTGAGATTAAAAAGACATTCCAATCCATCATTTTTCGGTAATTCACCAACGATGCATGTTAGTTCGTCGATATAACCACAACACAAAATGAGTGTTGGAGGTTAAAATCATACAAGCGATAGGTTGCCTTAATTACGGTCTCTCCAAAACAATCAAACCAGCTATAAGTTACACGAAAAGAAAAGAGCGGAAATGACTTTATAATCACTCCTTTCTTGGGGAGACAGAGAACTGCTGGGAGAAATTCGACCTTATGGGACCATTTTGTAAAACCATCACTGTAACAAGTTGGTCATCTGCACCTAATTGCTACATTACGTGCTTATACAGCTTTATTTTACGCAGGTGCGTTTGTTTTTCTTTGTTGATTAGAACACTGATAGAAATGTGATGTTTTTTTTATTGAATAGAAATTGTTTATTATTTTATGAAAAATAGGACAGCTGTTAACCAACTTTTTGTACGGGATGTGTACGGGAACTTTTGTACAAATAACTAATTAAAACATTGATGAATTTAATACTAAAAAGAAAGCTTGTTGTTCTTTAAACACTCGTGACTTGTTGTAGTATGTTACAAAAATGCTATTGTAGTCAAGTTATTAGTCGAAAGCTTAGATCAATAAATCTTCCCATTTTTTTGTATCCCAAACCTTCCCATATTATTAAATGCCTTGATCGGTCTTCAGACTAATGGAACCAAACGCTCAAAAGAAAATGATTCATTTGCCTAAATTACTTAATACTCTCCTTGAATTGGCAGTTGTCATTACCGTGTAGGCCAAATGGAACAACCCATCTAAGCACAATTGCTATCGGGTTTAATCTGAACTGCTCACTAGCAATATGAAATTGTTGCTTTTTTCGTAAAGGTTGGTCAGCTGGAAATACCGAGATACCTGCGTCGAGAGTAATAATGTAAAGCAAAAAAAAAACTCCTGATATCAGATCATCGAAACAAAGCCTCGCAACAAAACAGTTTATAATTAATATGTGCAACAGTTTTAAATGCCAAATATCAGGCATAAATGCTACCAACAGGCCTCAATCAGCGTGATAAAATCGCAGAACAACTTCCGGCAGCAAAATTATCTCGTTGGATACAGCTCAACAAAATACTAAACTGGACACAATGTACAGAGCACTTTGAAAAAAGAAAAGCTACTTTAGTATGACGAGTAACAGGATTTGTGAGCTTCAGTACTAGTTTTATGTACTCAAATGTTAAAAATATTATTTTATTCCCACTAAATAATAAATAAAATACAACAGAGCAATCATGATGGAAACAGACATACAATACAACTTTCAATGTACAACAAAGTAAGAGGCTTAGAATATAAAATGAATAGCGTGGTCTCCTCATAATTTGTTGGATAGAGGCACAGCAAACGCACACGAATGAATTATCTCATAAATTTGCTTGATTGACATCTCCTCTCAGTCTAGCCGTGGTACTGGAAGTTGTTTGTGAGGCAACACCAACAGCTTAATCATTCATCGCACAAACTGTCATTCAATCGATAAATTGTGCATTTAACATTCATCGCAAAACCTGCAAAGAAGCAACCGATCGCTAACAGAATATTTTCATCGTTGAAAAAAGGGTTCTTTCGTCTCGCGCCTGTCCTCGCCCAACCACACTCAACATGCTACGTGGAAAGTGGACTGAACGGATGACATCCGGATGAACTGGTGGTTAGCTGTACTGTCGCCGCACATTTTCGCTGATTACAGTAATTTGTGAGAGAAGATTTTAAAATGTAATGTAATGAAAAGTGCATCGATTGAATCGGTTCAGCGCGGCTATGCGATTCGTCCTGGTACCATCGCGATTGACACAGAGCCCAGCAGTGTAGCAATCATTAACGAACGAATTAATGGTGGTTGATCGAGTGTACGGTACAATCATCCGGCCGGAGCATTTTGCCCTCCCGTCTTATGTCGCCTCGATAGTGCATCAAAAGCAACCGATTGGTAGCTTCCTAGTGACTGTTACATGCGTGAAGGTTTGATCGCACTCACTGCCCGATTGCGCGCAGTCCACATTCATACACGTACTGCAGCCGGGCTTATCAGGCCACTATGGTGGAGATTGAAGTTGCGTGAACAGACGGTACGGTGGCACATTAGTGGCCCATCTTGCAAGTGGAAAGTATCGCTTAATTAAATTGAACACTCCAACGCAATCATTCTTCACTCACGTGGGGTAGAAAAATTAAAAATAAATTCAACTACACTTTGCGAACGGCAGTGCGTTCAAGGGAAGCGTGCTGAAGACACGACGCCACAAACGATGCATGTTTGTCTGCAGAAAATCATCCTCTAATGTTTGGGGTCATTTGAAATTTCTAGCAATTATTATAGTGCGATGAATGGTGCACGAGAAATGACTGTCGATGAGCAATGTATCAAGTGTAATTGCGAAAACATTTCACACGAATCCAATACACTTAATGCTTCGAGCAATCACGAACGTTATGCAAAGTCACTATACCATATCCCTTTAGCGCTCATCAGATACTCTACAAATCAATTGTTTTGTTGATTAATTTATTTCCAACCAACAAAAAAATGGTCATTATGATCGATGTCCCAAAGTTAATGAATAAAATGCATACACAGGATCATGTCGTTCGCTAAACGCTATCCGTTGAGCTTTCGAATATCAACCAAACATGGGCACTTTCTCTACCCCCATCAATCATGGGCGATGTTGACAGTGATGACGATAATTTGTTCCTCCCGTTGGCAACGATATCGAGCGCCAAACAATCCCGAATAAATCACCAATTGATGAAGTATTCTGGGGCCTTTCTCGTTCCCAATTTAATGCCATCGTGGCTCTTGTCGCTGCCTGTCGTCAGTCACGGTTCATAATATATCTGGTTGACAAACGTTGAGTAGGTTTTTCGCCAGTAGCTGCTGCATCACTCGCCTAACTGCCCCTGAGCCAGCCTGAGCCAGCAAACACTAGTAAGCCATTCCAGCTGAATGTCGATCTAATTGCAAATCAGTTCCGGTCGGGTGCGTGTACGAGCCCTCATGGAAAATGATCGAAAGCCCAGAACCAATTTCGAAACACAACGATATGCACAGCCACAGCCATGCAGTGCAGCAGTATTCATTGCCGGCTGAGGTGGAAAACGAGAAGCAGCAAATGACGAAAAAAAGGAGCTAATATTGATCTGGTTCTGTGTGTTGCTCTCCTGCGGTTGATGAAGTTGTCCTACCGTCCTCTCTTTCGTTCCGGATGCCTAATGAAGCCATTCTCCCAAAAACGGAATGTGTGCGGCATGGCTCTGACCCTTTGCAAAGCAAAATCTATCCAGCAAACGTTGGTATTCCGAAGGATTTCCATTTCCAAGTCACCGATATTTCGTTCGATGCACGATAATTCAACAACCGAATCTTATCTATTTGCGATTCTAGTGGTGTTTGTTAGTGCAAGAATGCTGAGGCGAACATTGAATTTCATTAGTGACTTGTGTTGTTCCTGTTTGCATCCTATTCTCTGGCTATCGATATCCTTTACACGATCGATTTACGCTTCATGCAGTTTAAGAAATCTGTTAAGATGTCTTCATTCTAAAATCAACCGAACAATTAAGTTCCGAATTGGTTTTAAGATCAAATGGAAGCGGTAATTCGAAGAAATCGGAACTGTTTCACACCGTGGAAGAGAATCCAGATAGGAAACGCATTTACGAAGAATGCAAACCATTTAATGTAATATACGCGCATAAAGACAAGAGCTAAATGCTGATCGTTTAAAGAGGTAAATTGGATCCTAGGTACAACATACAAACGAATCCCACAACAGCAAAAAAGAAGAATCGGTTCTTCTACTTCCACAAAAGCCGACACAAGAACAAAGGCACCGGCTACGTTACGCCCGGTTACACCCGTTTACACTAGGGTAATGATTAGAAAATCGTTTCCCTATTGGCTACCGTTGCTACCGTTTTGGGCTTTGATTTGGCTTTTATTGAGTACTGCCGATGCCGCCGTACCGTACACACACAAAAGCATGTGCGTTGGATGGCTTAATTTTTGCTGCTGTGATGGATGTATGGGATGGATCCCAGATCTGCTGGTCTGGTCGACGAGAGCGCGCCGGACCTCGGGGCCAGGGTGTTATTGCTGCGGACTGATGGTCCTGCTAGAGCCAGCCATCGAAACGGAAGCTGCCGTTGGATGCTAATTGAAGGTAGTTGGTGGCAAAGAGCAAATATCGGTTTCCCCCTTGGTCGGTGCCGCGTTCCAGTCGGCGATCGCTTGTGTATGCGGTGTGGGCAACGGGATCGGTCAACGATTCGTTCGGGCCCAGGATGGTTAACCCGTTTAATGAGAATTGCCGAGCGGCTCCTTTTCCATTGCGTTGTTTGCATTGCCCAGGCCCGGCACAGGTTCGTCGGACCATCATCGGCATCCGGGGCTTTTACTGCACCCTGGAGCACTCGGGGCCAGGCGTGCATCGCTGTCGAGCGGCACGGATCGTATTTTATTGGAAGGCACATGAGAATAGTGCTAAGTGAACCACCAACATTGCTACCGTTCCGTTCGAGCAAACGTTTCGCTGTCGAAACGGCTTCTGGTTTTCGGATGTGATGTTTGTTACAAACAACAATAATATTCTTTTGTTTTTCTACCAATAAAATCACATTCAATCGTTTCGGTGTACCTGCGAACGATCAATGAGGTCCCCCGCTAGAACACCCAGAACCTGGAATTCTTGGGATTGGTCGTCTCTTTCGATGTTCGAATGGACGTCTGGAGCAATTCTAATTCCTGTGTAAATAATTATTGTCCTTTGGCATTTTTTGTGTATAATCACCCTTTTCCGAACTGAATCAAATGTATCGATCGAATCCAAAAAGGGATCCAACAATCGTCCCAGTTCCGCAGCCAAGCGCTTCAAATGTGTCTGTGACATTTACCCAGAACTCTTCAAACCCCTAAACACTGTCGAGTGGAAATTAAACGAAAACTTAATATCCATGACCGTAGCTTCAATCGCACCGACAGGCCGATTGTGAGAGCAGCACGGGACAAAAAATCGAACACAGAGCCTCACTTCAGCTGCCCGAGCGATGACTTTACGAATTTGGCCCACTCCGATAAGCGATAGGGTCGAGTAGATCAGAAGGAAAGCAAGAAAACAAGGATCATTCCAAGGGGCGTGCAATGCAAAAAGACTTGCGCTTGATGCGGCAGGATGGCAGGATGGCCCCGGGGGAAACAATGGACCGCAACTAATTAAAGTGAATAAGTAATTGAACAATTTCGATTGGCACTTCAACACGTTCGAAACTCCTAGTGTTGGCTTACGTTTGGCTAACTTTGTCTATTGTTGTTGCGGGCTGTTGGTAACACTACCCTCGTCACATTGGTCACCTCCAGCCCTGCCCCCTGCCTGGCTTCGCAAGAGTCATTCAATTTGGTGAACAGTTTGATTTGTGCTTAGTGTGTAACGATGGGATAACGGTTCGATGTTCGAGACACCATTTTTCGTCTATCGCTGGAAATGCTTGCAGAGCGTTTGTTGGTCTGTTTGCCATGTTTTGCAGGTGGCCAGACACTTTGATGGAGTGTAACCAGGAGCAAAACAGACAGCAAAATCTTCCCGTGTGGCCTTTTTTGAGTCAAACAGTTCAACATTTGTGTTTTTATGTGACTGTGTTTCTTTTTTGTCTTTGAGAAAAATATCAAAAAACTGAAGCTTGTCACTCATGGAGCTGTGGGCTATCGCATCAGAAACGAATGCAAAAGCTGATAGGAACAAAAGATCCCAACGTAACGGTTACCTTTGCTAATTGACATTAAGTAGGATATCTGAAAATCGATTATGTGTGATCGCAATGTGATCGATATGATTGATAATTGAAAAGCATTGTTATATTTATGTTTCCGCTAAAAATGAGGTAAAAAAATCCTGGAGTTGTTTATAGGATATTTACTAGAAAATTTCATGAAAATAATTAAATATAATAATATTGAAAGAAACTCCTTCTATCATAACTTTTGCAAAACATGATTGTTTGTAGAGTTGCCATAATTTTATTTATTTCTTCGGCAACTTTGCTTACATTTTCCAATTAGTTCCAAATTCTTTTTTTTTTTTTTGTTTAATTTTCGTATCGTGTAGAACTTTACTAAACAACCCTTGTAATAAACTTTCTTTTTACAACGTGATATTACACACATCGATTACCACTCAAAAGTTGGATCCTGATTAGTAAATTAGAAATTAAATACAATAATTGTAGTTTTTAATTATCAATTTTTGTATATATTTACCTTCTTCATCATTCACACCACAACCACAAGGATTATAGGTCTGCCATTTCTGAATTCCTTGAATTAGTTATTCGCGTAGCCAGGTGGACAAGATTCGATATCCAGTCCTGCCTAAATGTTTTTGCGGTAGCAAAACCAACTACAGATTCTAAACAGTTTCTGCTCACCAATTAGTGTTGTACAACTCTTTAAATGCAACATAAATTGATTAAGAAAACTGAGGCTATCAGATCTGGTTTATCGTAGGGAAACATGCTAAAGTTGCGAATAACATCGTCATATGTTTGACAAAGTAAATCTATATTGTGACGTATAACCATATTAGAGTCTAGAAGTAGACCAGTTAATTGTGTACTTCATCTTAAGATAAATTATTTCATAAATGGTCCTTGCATAACGTATTTTGTATTCAACGTATTTTGACTCAGCATGGTCCATCAGAATCTCAAAAAACAGATCAGAATAGAATTTTTGTATCAATTCAACGCTCCTTTTTGTAAAAATCTTTGACTTTATTTTTTTAAACAAATCAAAGTTCTTATACCATAATCACAATTTTACCAGTATATACAACCAGGAGCATAATCTATCCTTCGTTTTGTTTGAAAGTAAATACTAAGTATTATTTATTATACTTATCGTATTTAATAAAAATATTGATTTATGGAATGTTGACCTTGTCTTTTTCCAATTTTGGTAGGCTACCACGGCAAGCAAATATCTGTAGCTGAGGCACAATCAGTAAAACCCCACGAACAATATCCTCAGCTGTTTGTGGGTACTACAAGTTTCAACATATCGCCATGACGTGTTAACCATTCTTCTGCTTTCCAAATGACACGCATGCTAAACGACCACCAGCGCGACGACATGAGTGCTTATTTTGGCCGATGCCGACAATGGAATGCCAAAACCGAACATTTGTGAAGAAGGTGTAATATAAGTCGGCAAAAAGAAATTAAAAGGCGGATAGGGCTGCAGTTTCCCTTGGTGCTATGCTTTTTAAATTTGTTTAAATGCAATCTTATGTCATTTAACTCGTTGCATTGTTTTTACTAATAAAAATGAATATTTTAACCATCTTACATATAGTTTGCGTTACGTCTGTGTGACTGTTGCAAGACAAAAGATCATTTAGAACGTATAGATTGGTAGCTCGCATCACTATACAAGCACTGTCTTTCGTCTCAGGATTGGAACAAGCCGCATTGTCTCTACCGCAAAGATCGATGCGTCCGTCCGTACTGCGTCCCATTTTCTGCAACATCATTATGATGATCTCCCGACACTGGGACACTGATTCCCACTCCCGTTTCAGCCAATTCTCCACCGATGCGGCTGGTGGTGGGTCGCAAATATTTCGTCGTATCGCTTCTCCCATTTCACTTATAACACCGAGCGAAACCGTTTTGTCCAAAACGCCAGGTTGGCAAAGAAGGTGTGTTATAGCATTAACTACAAACGGGCAGCGCTCATTCCACCGATCGCTGCTCTTTGATCTTTGCCGACAGTGCGGCCGCGTTGAGAAGGCAAAGTATCGATTTTTAACCAGGCAATGCTGTGCCTATGCTGCGTTGCGGCTAAAAGGGGCAAACCGCTGGTGCCGGATTCCGGGGAGCAACGACTTCGACGAACGCCGACGATCGGAAACAACCATTTGAACTGCGGCCCCGATCAAGGCTGCCAGCGCGGAGGGCCTGAGTTGGAATGGAGTTAGATCCATCTTTTCCGAACAGGGTGTTTGCTGGTGCTGAAATTTCTTCCTACATACGACGGCCGGAAGGATGGGTTTGGTTTGGGGTAGCTCGGCAAATGGGAAGTTAGGGAATGGCAGCGGAAGCGTACGGGGCGTGTTGCACCGTGCTAAAGAACTGTCGTTCTCTAATAGCAGTGACTTGGCATTTGCAGACAAGTGCGACAATGGGGAGCAGACGGAGGCAATCATAACCACAGCCATCACTGTGCTGCGTCCTGTTCGCTGGGCCTAACCGATTGTACCAAGGGTAAGCATTCAAGGAGGCTTTTTCCCTGCCTTTGGGGTGGAAGGAACGACCCCATCTTTTTCCCTCGCGGTAGTGCAGACGGAGACAGTGAATGCAACAGCACCACAGAGCATAGAGGATTATGGATGAAAAATCTAAAGCAATAAATGCAGAAAAAGAGAGGGCGAACGAGCGAGCGAAAGCTTTAACCCGGGTGGAAAGTTGAGGTTGAGAAAAGCGAACTAATTAGTGATATTTTAGATTGATGTTAATTGCGAAATTGGCATTACGTGCATTAGTGCAGGTTTAGGTGGGGGCCTTCGATGTAGCAAAAATCATACCTACGGAAGGCTACTTCATAACCTATCTCGTAATGTGCTTTTCCGTATTTCATCGAATATATTTGCAACTTGAAACTTCAAGAGATTCAAATTGCAGTAGGTTGATAGACGATGAAACAAAAAATTGCTTTAAATTGTGTCAGCCATACTGTTTCTTCAATCGATATCTGTCATTGAGTAATCCTTAAGAAATCTTATTCCAAGGACTCGACGGAGAGGAATAACTCCTCTTACCCTAAAGGAGTCTTTTTTGAAAGCGTGATATTAAACTTCTTCTTAAAGAAAATTAATGTATAAAAAAATTCGCCTGGGATCGCAAAGTTCCCTCACAGGAAACAGCAAGCAAGTTGAGCATAATGAAGATTAATTATGTGGTATGAAGGATAGCATGCTCACACATTTTTAGCTTTGCTGCCAACTAGTACAAATCGCACATTTCCATACATGTACCAAAAAAAAAAAAAACAGCAAAAATGTGCGAAAAGGGGGAATAAGAGTTTCCCGATAGAAAAACAGATATAATTTCCACTAATTGAGTTAGTTTCATGCCGTCCTAATGCATGTAATCGTAGTCTTATCCTTACGGCTTGTCGGCGCATGTTTATGAGGGTTTTAGGTAGAGTCTGAACCAAAATTAAATAAAGCGAACCGGTTCAGGTTTTTTTTTGTTTTTCGGCATGCAAACATTACGATAATTTATGCTCAAACTGTATTTTCGGCTTACTAATCTCACCCAATTACGGCACAGCTGTTACTGGTATCACGGCAAATGTAAGTAAGGTTAGTAATCTTTCCCATGCCATTCTACCTAGGAAAGCATAGTTTGTAGATGAACATGTTCTGGATGTTTTTGATGTTGGGTGTGTACAACAGGTGTTTTGCTGTACAATGGAACCGGATGGTAGATTTCCGCTTTCCTCCATATGCTAATCAAGAAAATGGCTTCTGAACGTTTATATGAAGTACAATCTTCATGATACTTTTAAACACGATAATTGAAGTTCGTTGGGTGCGGGAAAGAATATTGATTCATTGTTGAAGACGATTGTTTGAAAGGTTCGCCGTTTCTGTGCTGCACCAGACATCTCATCGCCACCTGGGGCCAAAAAGTCTGACCTGTGTAAACAAAGTTGTTACCAGTAGCCAACTATTAACAATGAAGTTACGATTTATACCATAAGACACAGCTTGCTTGCAATAGCGGTTTTCCGTTCTTTCGTCCATTTTGACCATGTAAGCCTCGATGCTTACATCGATGTTCAGTTTTTTGGTATTAATTAATAGTGAAAAGATGTCATTGAACAAAAATCATGATTATTTATTTTTTTCTTCTAGGTCTAAATCATTCCTGGGTCTACTTATGACATCTATATTTTTTGGCAATATTTTTCTCTCATGTGTCTTGATGGAAATAATTCTTTTTATGTATCGGATAATGCAACAACTTTAACATTTACAACAATACAGCAAATTTCGACAGTACGCCACACTCATAATACGCTAATTCGCTTTACGCTTATGTTTAAAAATTGACAGTTCATCTTTGTTTTTACGAAAAAATTACTTGATTGTTACAGTTTGAATATAGCACTGGTGTATAGTAGTGCCAAAAATTATAGTTTTTATGTATTTATTTATTTATTTATTTATTAAGTATGACGTTCCGATGCCGTATTGTAACCACCGCATGTGGTGACTGTGAATTAAATTAACGAAAGAAAAACAACAGTTAAACAAAATTAACTAGGCATTTCCTCCTACTTATTTGCCATATCCCGTGCATGCTTGGTTGTGACGGAAGATGGATGGTTGTTGTCCATTTCTATTGTGTGTGTGTGTGTGTGTGTGTGTGTGTGTGTGTGTGTGTGTGTGTGTGATGTAGTTTTTTTTGGTCCGGATCTATTGTTGTGGCTATGGCTTCGATGGGGATTGGTTAACTCCGGTTGTCTATTGTGGGACTGAACTGAAACAAACAAGCACAGTTATTTTGACAGTACAAACATGGAATTTCTACGTGCTATGTTCTCCAAGTAGCCCAGCAATGACACAGCTTATGATCGACCAAGTCAACATCGAACTCAAAAGAAATCGGCGAATTGCATCTCGCAACAGCTGGAGTGACTCCACTGTTTACGAGCCCAACACCAAAACAGATGGACCCGCTGACTTGGAGCACACTGCTACAGACGAAAAAGCCTGCCTTCTTTTTACGGCAGTATGTAAATCGCCCTCGATTAATACTGCCCTGTCAACGCATTACCCGTTGCACAACATAAAACACTTAAGACAAAGACAACACAACATATAACAAAAGGAATTATAGTTTTTATATTAGGCAAAAATAAACATGAATTCATAAAAAACATATTTTTTAAATGACACACAAGCATGAATAATACCCATACATACACAAAATGTCATGTACATATTGGTTGTCAGATGCAATTCATTATACGCGAAAATTCGTTGTCCGCCTAAAAGTTATTTTATTTATTTATTTTCGATTATGACGGCTTGACGCCGTATGGTCAAAGTACGCTTAAAAGTTCGGTCCCAAATATTGGAGTATATCTTACTTATCAGGCGCTGCAACCGCTTTGCGGTCTTTGCCTGCTGCAACAATCCTCGATACCGTTCACGGTTTAGCGCCGTCGTCTAACAATCCGTTATCCCGGCCGTTCTGGCGGCTCGTCATTGAGCGGCTCCTCCATTGTCCTTCCACACATACGGGGCCAAAAATCCTTCTGAGCATCTTTCTCACGAACGCGGCTAAGAGGGCTTCGTCAGTTTTGGACAGAGTCCATGTCTCAGAGGCGTATGTGAGTACTGGGACTATAAATGTTCTGTACAGTCCCAGCTTCGTCCGTCGCGACAGGTATTTAGAGTGGAGAAGTTTCCTCAGGCTGTAGTATGCCCGGTTGGCAGCCGGCATCCTTGCGCGTAAATCAGCATCAATGTTGTTGTCGGTGCTGACTTTTGACCCCAGATAGGTGAAGTTTTGGACGACTTCGAAGGTGCGGTCACCTATCTGTACATCACCCCTGCGTCAATCAGTGTTTGTTAGCAGGGCGGCTGGTGGTGCCACCATCATTTTGGTTTTCGCCTCTATTATCTCCAACCCGAGGAGTGTGCAGCACGCTCGATCCTTTGATAAGCTTCTGCTACAATTTGAGATCGATAGAGTAATGCAATTTTTAAAGAAGATCTCAATTTATTTGAGGTTAAAACTTTTTGACCTCAACTAGTTTGGTGATCATTGACAAAAGTAGAACTACAGTTATGGACACATCTATGAGCTATGAAACTATGACCCCAGGATTCAGAGTCCAAGGCGTCTGAATTTCGAATCTCTTTCTGCTATATGTTCTTGTGTTTATTTTGTCCTAAGGCAGAAGATTTCCGGATGTTCTTGTGTTTATTTTGTCCTAAGGCAGAAGATTTCCGGTGTTCAAGTTGCACCGAAATAAAACTGGTATTAATAATTCTAAGTAACGTATCCAACGCAGCAAGATTTAAATAATCCCTTTTTCATAACTCTTTTCCTTTGTCCATTTCGTAACACACTCGAATCTGTAGCCGAGACGGTGCAAGAATCTATGAAATACCCTCGTAATTTCAGTATTATCAATGTGTTATCGCTTCTGTATTCTATTAAAAACATATCCGTTTTTTTATTGATGAAGGACGGCCTGACCGTATTGCTTGAAAACAATATGACAAAACGAATACAATTCACGACGGTTTAAAATCATTACTATGGTATGGTTATGTAGAGCTCATCCTTCGCTCTGCTGTTGATAGCCGTTGCAACACATCCTTTCAAAGTTGTAGTTCCTTATCCAGTATACCGGATATTCCGCTTCTGCAATACCAAGCCCCTCTATCATGGCACGCAAGGAAGTAAAGGTACTAAAGTACTATGCCATTCGCTCGGTAGAACTCAAACATAGACCTCAGCTAGATAGTATCCCCGCCCCTCAGAAGATTTCGAATTGAAACGTTGGGTGTTCTGCCGATGGCCCGAACTGCGTAATCAAAACAATATTTTATTTACCTACATGACCTTAGATCGAAAAAGTTGTATCCATATACCCATAGGCCCTAAGATCGAGAAGCTCATTTTACAAATATTTCAAGTATTGATCGAAACAGATCGATCAAGGATTCATAAGGCAGCGCGCTGGCATTTTGCACTGCAGGATCGGAGTTTTTAACCCCGTAGAGAGATTTGACTAAACGGCTACGTATTAATAAGTCTAGTCATCAATTATTACCTGCCAGGTTGTCAAACCAAGCAGAAGATAAAGCATCAATCGAAAAGCTGACAAAATAATTGCAGATAGCTAAGCGGGATAGATTTGGAACACTCCGGACTTAATTACAACTGGTTAAATATGTGATACAATTTAGCATCAAAACAGAAACTAGTGCTCGTTTCTGCATCGCAAAAATACCACCTCAACCACTACGTACTTCACGAGGGCAGTTTTCGCTAGCATTGTGGCCGCTTGAAACAAAATTTACTCAAGCAATCGTAACAGATCACAGTAATTAAAGAGCAGGTCTGCAAGCGAACCACTTTAAACGATATTAAACACCCTTACTACCATCGTTGAGGTTTAATAAGCACTTAGTGATTTCTTTACGCATTTTGCACAACCTGATCAAGTGCGTGATCGTGCGGTGCAGCGCACCAATTCAATCTACAGCTGGATTGGTTACGTCCGGTTTACATTGTACTGCCCTGCTGCCCAGTCTGTCCTTTTGCAGGAGCGCCTTTTTGCGCGTGACAATTAATTAGCCCAGCTGTGCAGCGCATGGTCACAATTGAGTGGTTGCCATTCGCAGCGCAATTACCGCCATCTTCAACCCATCCTGCAGTCTACTTATCATTGGCAAAGAGATTTTTGCTGTTGTTGTTGTTGTTTTCGTTCGCTCGCTTGTTCGCCTCTTGATGCCGGGGGTCGGTTGTTGCAATTTATTCCATTCATACTGATTTTAAAGCTCTTCCGACCACAGCTCATTTATGTGACCGGACCGTTGACAAGACGAGAAATGACATCGTCATGAATGTTGGAAGCTAATTAGTAATTAATGAGATCCAGTTTTGCATTTTCCTTCTACACGCACTAATTTGCATGTGGAAGATGAGAACCAACTATCATAATCGTTGGAGCATCTCCAGCTGATCCGGATCGGCATCATATGCAGGTTGGATTCGGGTCGATTCTCATTCCAAGATTTGAAAGAATATGTAGGGATGGCAAATCCCAGCTCTCCAAGTGCAACTTTCTGCAAACGCACAGCAGATGACGAACTGCCAAATCTGATGATCCATTCGGGTTTTGAATGATTTGTTTTTTCTTGTTTTGAGTTTTTCTAACGAATTGCCAGTGCGTGGCAATTGAGACATTTTTATCAACTTGAGATGCTTGTGTGCTGTGATGCTGCTTCAGTGCTAGATTACGTTTTACAGAAAGTCGACTGCTTCAAGCCTGCGGCACTAATTTGCTTCGTTAAAATTTCCATATGTGGTTTTGCTCATTTGACGGCTGCAGATTTCACATGCTTTGCGGTTTACAATCTTAGCCGAATACCGCCGATGATTGTCAGGGCAGGAGACCGGAGAGAGTGGCATAAAACGATAATTTATTTTAATTTAATTTGCTGAAATAAAGAACTGCTATGGAAACGACAACGGAAGCAAAGGCTCATTTGGCACGAAGCAGTGGAATTAGCCGAGCAGATTTCATCCGGCTGGAAGGGTCTCGTTTCTCTGAATTAAACGATGTCTTGCCATTTCACCTTGCCATCATATTGGTAGTATGAAAAATGAGAAGCGCGGAAGATTGTGTGATTGTTATTGGTTTTCACTTTTCGGAGAATTACACTTTTGTACTGAACATACAATTTAATATTTGATGCAAGCATTAATTTGCACGTGATTAAAATAAGGGATTTATTTGTAAATAGAGCAATGCTCCAATGGAACGCATTCATCTAGCGAATGTTTTGCTTGTTTAGAAATTGACAACAATTTCGATGATAAATGTTCAGTATGTTTAGGGTTATTAACATAGAACAATTCAAAAAAAATTGTTTCTAAATATTTGCATCCAAATTCTTATTTTATATGGCTGTGAAACCTGCTCAATCGGCCTGAGTGTAAATGTATCTCTCTCGATTTTGTTTGTTTTTCTGTAACAGTCTATGGATATCGAAAATAATGATGATCGTTAAACCGCGTTACTATGTTAGGAAGACCCCTGATTTCGAATGCATCTCTAGAACGATAAGTGCGTTTTTATTGCTTGTCAACTGCATAAGTGTGTGGGAGAGAGTGTAAGGCGTGAATGGAACTCTCGAAGGCGTTGGGCATGCGTTCGACGGATCGGTCGCACTATTTCATCGCTGCTTCCGAACTATACAGAGGTATTTCGTCTCAAAATCAACACTTGTTCCTTTCTAACAAAAACTTAGTCACCTAAAAGGTAACACTTCTTCTGTGACCTTTTGAGCAAAAACGCTTCACGGCTGCGTGAAAAAATCATCAAATACAATGTTTGATGGGATAGCGTCCGACCAACACAAACTCGTCATCTATGTCTAAGACAAAGCCAGTTTAGTGATAATCACCGGTGCACGGATCCTGTGAAAAATAATTCCTAATAGCGCGTACGCCATTACTCTACTCTCAATTTACTTCTTGAGTATTTATTCATCTCAGAATCTTCTTTGGGCGGACAATATCCAATCCTTCTGTGGCCAATTGAAGAGACTGGCAATTGATCGACAATTTAAAAAAAAAACATGGACGCTTCCAATTCAAGCAAATTTTAGCTACAGTTTTCGTTATATCCTGGATTTCAAGTTGTGATCTTGTTATATCAACATTATCAACTTTATTTATCCTACTTAAGATCTAACTAGAGATCAACCATAATCAAAGTTATCAAACCATTCCCGTATTATGTCTTGCTTGAAACGATCACCCGCTTGAACAGTCCCTGTTGAGCAGTGTCTTATCCCATTTGATAGCGTGAGCTATGGTGTCCCCATAATCTTACTGTCAGATTAACCGTGTTCGTTACCGTTCGTGGTATCATTTATCTTGTTCGCTTTTTGTGAAACCTCATTTGTTTAATGTACCTACCGCCGTTTCCGTCTTGATATTTTCTTGGCCTAACATTTTCGCCGCCTTGCTTTGGCCCCCAATTTAGCTCAACGTGACGGTGGCCAGCTCTAATTAAAGCGCTATCTACGATTTGCTTTAAAAGTTGTATTGAAAAAAACATGCAAATGTACCGCCCAGGGATAAGGAACGAGAACACCATGGTCTGTGGTCCATTGTTGCGTGGCGCTTGGGACCAATGAGACGGTAAGTTCCACACGGAGTTCCGCAGCAGATGGTCGAATTCCGTGACTTTCCGTTGGTTCGTCCCATTCGACTCGGGTTCGGCTGTTATGGCTTTCTTTTCCACTACTGCTGCTGCTGCTGCTGCTGGACTTTGGTTTCACTCGTTCTTGATGAAGCTGTTAGTAATTTATCACTTCTCACACGATTCTTGAGTATCGTCTCGCGCCTCTTTGACCACGGGCACCATGGGTGCCCCACGGCTATAATACATCGGATTGTGCCGCAGAGCGCAAGGCTTCAAGACCGCTCGGGACCACCAGAGCCGTCATTATTTCCCAATCAAATAAATCAAAACCTGAAAGAAAGGCAAAAATAAATGGAACCTGCGGGACCCTCGCGCACGGTCTTGCGTGTGCAAGGGAAAGGCAGACGAATGGCGGAAAATCATTGAGACTTGGGTTCGTGTGTAGCGGCCACGAGGGTGAAGCAAATCATCCGAATCATTAACTAGCGCAAGACCACCACCAGTAACACCGGTCGCGCTTACCACCGCACGGTACACTGTGTCGCTGATTGTCCAACGAAGCGTCGGAAACACAATAAAAATCGCGCCTCCATAAAAGGAGTAATTAATTTGTGGGTGGTCGCCAACGCTATCGACCCCGCGTATAGAGTTGCTGATCATCATTATCATCACCATCATCATTGTTTTCTTGATCGAAACAGTGCCCCTGTAGCACCGGATCATGCGTCGTTGTGGGTCACTTATGCCGAGGACAAGGAAGCAGGCTAATAACAGTTGTAAGGCGTCCAAATTTACGTGCCGTCGTATCAGGGCATCCTCCACGGTGTGGGGATCTCATTTTCCCTGCCTAGTCCTAATGAAGGCCCTCAAAAAGAGCGTACCCCGGGTCCAAGTGGCAATTGGTTCGTGCCCACACGCTCGCTGCCCATTACCTACAGCGAAGAATGGACTAAATAGCACTACTCCTTCTGTGTTTTTTTTTTTCTCGAACCAATTCCAGCGTTCCGGAAGAAAAATTGCCCATTTTTGTAGCCTGCCTCGAGACCGAGAGCGCGTCAAAAGCGGAACAAACTAAAAAATTTGAAACTATGCAAGCTCCAGCTACCACAAACGACCACACGAAGCAAGAAGATCTTCCCTGGGGATGAATTCTCTTAGGCTTTGATAATTGATTGATAAGTTTCTATGGACATTAACTGCAGTTAATGCTACTACGAATTGAAGTAAGACGATTTAAGTTTTTTCCACGATAAAAAAATAGAATTATGATAATCAGTGCCGTGATAATCATTTAAAGAACCATCGAAAAAGTCAACATGGTTTTTTCATAAACTTATCAATCCAGGATAAAATCGTGAAGACTAATTCCTCCCAGCAAGCTTAGGATCCTGTTATCGAGAGCGTAGCTTTACACAGGCAATCCTCTGCTGCTCGCTTGTTCCGAAACGATCGATCGTTGGCGATCGTTTTGTCGTTATCGTTTCCTTATAGCCCTTGCCCGACCACGTTTGTTAGTGGGTACAATTTAATCTCATTTACTTTAATCGATCTATTATTATTTATTAACATTGTATGTTTTGCTCGTCACTTCGCTTCAATACCATCAAATTTTCCAGCGATTCTGTCGCTCGGCAAGACGACGACGATTCACGTTGATTTCATTTCATTCACTTCGCATTCTTCCGCAGTTTGTTCTGCTATCTCGTATTTAGCTGTGCGCTCCATGAGCCCCTTTTGCGGAATGCTGCATGAGTTGATGCGGTGGATACACAGCTTTTGCCGCTTTAGTTTCACCGATCGAATGCGCCACAAATCTTCGTCTTGTGAGGGCGCCTCCAGCTACGAACAAAAAGTGTGACTAATCAAAATTACAGGCTTTTACATTGCTTATGCTGATGAGGCACAATCACCGTCGCTGATGTCAGTGAGCTGTGTTGGCAATACGGTAGGATGTAGTGATGGAAAATTTAGATGAGTTGTTTGAAACTTGATCGAAGAAACTAGTATTCAAGTGTGAATCAAAATACTTAATTCTGGAACCTTACTCGTGGAGAGCCACATCCATGCAGGATGGGACACTCCGTACACGATTTGATACCAGGTCTTTCATGCAATCACATGACACCGATTCCACTACGGCATTGGATCGTCACATAGTTGAATAGTCCATGAAAAAAACAAACTAGAACAGTCATCTATAAGAATCTGTGATCAGAGCTCCAGCAAAGATTCTTCAGAAAGAAACAATTGTTTCCGTTCCATTGGAGTAATCGGATAAAATTACAATAACTGTTTATTTATTCCTCGCGCACTTGCGGCTGAGACTCTAGCATCATGAATATGATTGTGGTCAGTGATGAATTATTTATTCAACATGAAAAAAAAAAACTAACCCAAACAAAAAAACAAACGGACCACATTAAAATAAGCCATTCATTTGGAAGTCTGCTGTGATCACAATGACGTTTCATGGTGCGATTTTACGATCATAACACACAACTGAAAAAACAATCTTCCTGTTCCTGCCAGAAGCATCAGCGATCCATAATCATTGAGATTCTAACCGAAACCATCACAGGCACCGTTTTTTTGTTCTTATTTCAGGTTTAAATACATTGTGTATCAGGTCTAAACTTCTGACGATTACCTACATCGAAGTTTGTTGTGATCATGTTCATTTTATGACCCTGTTCTCGAGTGGGTTTTGTAAGCAATATTTCCTAGTTCCTTCGCATTGTGGAAGCAATGTACAATTAATGAATGTTTATTTAATGGTTCTGATTCGGAATTGTTTTGTGTTGGGCCGTTTTATAGCTCGAATCTTCGTGGAATTGAAGTAAACCAACCGAACACTTCTATCTCTTTGGCCGTCACCGCCATTGCGTTCAATTTCACTGCACCATAAAATATATATTTCAAAATAATGAACCTGTGAAGCTACAAAACCTCATCTTTTTGTGGCTTTTTTGAGCAAAAGACGGCAAAGCCATAAATGTGTGTGAAAGTGTGTGTGTGTGTATGGTTTTAAATCTGTGAAAATGTATCATGTCGGCTTCTTCTTGATACTGTCAGGATGTACTTTCGTTGCTTATTTTCAATTCTGAAGATCGTAAACCATGGTCACATTCGTGTAATCATTCGTGAGAAAACAAGCCTCACATCATTATTTATTTTGTATGTTCACTGTGTAACGAAACGCTCAATCGAAAAATCTTCTTATCTGCTTCTTAGGAACCTGTAAATCAAACCAACTTATTAAAGTTAAATTTCCGTAAATTATAGTTGAAATTTTGCGTCAGTAACAGTTGAATTTTGAAGCATGCAGCATTACAAAAGTAAAGGCATTAGCTTCCAACATCGATCGTGGCAAACAACGGTTGGGTGAGGCATGCCAATGGTCGATTTATTCATGCAAATCTGTCCGAAGACAATCAACAACAGAAACTTCAACTCCAAGCCGGGAGTTAAATTAACAAACAGCGCGAATATGTGCATATCTCATTAGCATGCACAATTAAGTCAATTAATTAAAACTAATGCAAACAATGTGCCATTAGTAGCGGGCAATATAACGTGATAAACGGCTTTTGCGTGTGTCTTGTTATGAAAAGAGAATTATTAATGTCCAAAAGAGACAAAAGATGTTTCTGGCTGTAATTGTAAAAATATGTTTCTGATGGTATGTATTACGAGTTTGGTAGCATGTGATGCAAACCATTTTAATAAAAAATTGAGATTGCATTTGCTGCAAAAGTATACTTCAAATTATTCGCCGCGTACATTCTCTGGTTCTAAATAATTTTTTTGAGACTCAACGCAGTATTGACAATTTCTGGTAACATATTGAATTAAGAACATAGTCTTGGGATCTTAAATATCATTGAATAAACAACATTTATTTGTTAGGAGGCTGTAAAGTGAAGATTTTTTTTTTATTTAAAGAATATCTTTAAGGCTGAACTAAAGGTAATACAGGATAATTAATGAATCCATACGTAAAAATAGAACTCAACGAGTAAATTCTGAACATTTTATATTATGAAGTGAACGAAGTTATCAGATGATATAGAGCTTATTCTTCACATTGCCTGGTAGTCCTATAAATCCGTTTTTCGGCAGGAATAAGCCTTTAACACTACTTTTCTAAACAAGATCTAATTCCATTGAGGGTTTTGTGGACATAGCTCTACCTTGGCATGCAAACACGTCGTTTTAGGACCTTTGATATCGTTCGGATATTTATCTTCCTTTAGTTTATACAAAGCTATGATAGATATTGAGATTATAGGTATGGCATTTCGGCAAGTCGTACACGCAGTCCGTTTAGTTTGAAGCATAATTCCAATCCTCATTTTTGTGAAATCTCGTCAGGTGCGTTGAACTAATAGATCCTCAGAAGGATTTCCCACATGTGTGGAAACATTTTGGAGGAGTCACTACATTAACCAGTACTATTAGATATTCAATGGTCTTAAGATTGTGCAGCGAATTAGATTCGCATGTTAAGCCATTTTTTGCATTACGATAGATGACGACAGATGACGGAACTCTGCAGAGATCAGTAAAGAGGGCTTCTGTAACAAGTCTAGGCCACGAAACGATTGTATGGCTGTATAAATGTGAAAATAAATAATATTGGTAAATGATATGTAAGCAAGTAATGATGGTAATAGAAAAATAAAATTAAAAAAAGTTAAAATCGTTACAATTAAATTTGTAAATACTATACTCACATAATTTGTCCATCTAAATCGTTTGAATGAGTATGAAGTAGAGTATCATCGTCTTTAACTGTTATAGTTAATATCAGAAATAGTTTCTTCCTAGACAAAAGCATTTATTTTTACGGCCTATATCACCATTCAGGTAAATAAATGATATTATCAGTCATACATTAAATATCAACATAACTTGTTCCGGACGCAATGTCACAGCTATAAACTTTTCAATAAATCTTGGAAATTAGATTATTGCAGGTCACATGTTTGAGCCAGGACTAATTTTAAAAAGCTTCATCTACCTCATCGTGATTGATGTTATCGAACATACAGTTGAGCCCTTTTCTTCCAATTCCTACTCCACCGATGTCACCAGCGTCTGTATGTACACGTTAGACCATTCGGCATAGCAATAGTGGTGGTATCCGGAACAGAAATGACGGAACGGATAATTATCTCCCATCTCGAAGCATCCGTGTGCACGCTCGGGGAACGGTAAAAGCGAGATGTGTGGCATTTTATTGAAAGCGTTAACCCTTTTTCGCACTGTAACGTGGCAAGCGGGCTTTTATTCTCCCGCACGTTTGTGCAGCGTCCATCAAGCGCACCGGGTATCCGCATCCATGCCGATCATTTGCTGTCACTCACAGAATGGTTATTACGAATCGAAGTTCGTCGGCAGTTTTGTCGAGCGGAAGGGGCGATCGGGCCGGGAGAACGGTTCACAGCGTACTCGCTCCCTTGCCTCGCACATGGAACGAAAGATAATCATCCGACAGTTTTGACGGACGAAGTCATAATCATGTGCCTTCACCTGGGTGGTATAAGCGATCAACACACTTTGCGTCTTTGGCCCCAGCACGCCTGGCACGCTGCGCATGGCAAAACGAGGCAAAAGTGATTGCTTGGCGACGATTTTCGCAATTCCTTTCGGCGGTTTTGGTGCTGTATTTATAGCTTTGTGCAGAAACAAGCTTTACGCCGCGCGCTGATACGATTGATTGAGATGTTGATGCCATTCCACTTTTGACTTGACAGCGGCATCAAAAAGGCGGCGCAGGTTGTGTGTGGCACTGGCCGCAGGGATCATCATATAGGTCTAATTTTGATTTCGATACAAGATAGTCAGTTGATACGCAACGGGTAAGGATCGCTGAAACGGAAAGCACGAAGCGAACGGGACGCGGCAACCCGGTACCAGACTGCCGGACGTTATCTGCACGCTAACGTTTGAACAGTTTATGGGGAATCTAATTAACACCCGAACAAGATTTATTGCATCTGGAACAGGTTTCTTATGGTTTGGTTCGTTTCATTAGCGCAGCACAACACAATGAGCAGCATACTTCGTGGTGCAGCCTTTCAAAATACGAGCTCGGGGTTCCGAATGCTGCGACTGTGAACCTCGAACAATCCACCCAACAGGCCCAATATTTATTTAGAATTACTTTATATAAATTCGTACAAACAGCGTGAAGCAAAATCTGGAAAGAAATAGGATTCTCTACATTAGTATTTATATCGTTATTGATCGTATTCCAAATGCGGTTCGAGCTGAAATACGAAAATCCAATATATCATTCCCTCGTTACCGCAATATCAAACAGACGGATGCTGCGGTCCTTTAATTGTTCCCCTACCGCATCGGCATTGATCAACCCGCCAGCTACCTGCCGATGCGGCTGCTGCTGATCCTTGCACTTATCAAATGCATCAAACCCAAAAACGAAAGGATCAACGCACGTAATAAAGCCCTCACAAACAGATCTGGCGGTTGATCCTATTTGGCCTACGGACGATAATGGAAGGATCTTTTGTGTTTCTCGGTTTGATTGGTTTGCGCCTTCCTTTGCGCTACGGTCTGGAGAAGCCGTAACGGGGAACAAAAAACACTCCGGGAAAAGCTTCCAGCGCAACGTTACATCCCTACCAGGCGGTATCGGCCTTTCTTCTTGTGTAGAGTCATCGTAGTAAACACTAATTAATTGACACCTTTGCCGGTCGAATGCCTTTTCGTTTATTTCGCTGTTTCGGTAAGCAGTCGTCGTACGTTCCCTGGCTCTTTCTTTCGGATTTGACGGCTTTCTCTTCCTCTTTCGCTTCAAGATGGTGGGTTTCCCGGTAGGTGTTTACGTTTATTATTGAAAAATCGTGTTTGTGTATGTGAACCCAGAGAGGGTAGCAAATCATGAGGAAAATAAAAAAAGAGGAATCTGACTAGACTAAAATTTAAAACAGCTTTTACAACTTTTCCAGTTCGGGTGTAAAAAAAGTTCTTTTTTCTTATCTAAACCAGTCAATGTTTAATTTTGTTTTTTCATTATGTTTTGTTTGAAAACGTGTCTGGGCTTTTTGAAAAGCTGTTGAATAGATCAACTACAACCAATCAAATTATTAAGCTTGTGTTCTGCATTAATTTGTAAATATGCAGCATGTAAATCATACCTCTCGGTACAATTTGAAACACTAAACCTAAACTTGCTAGTGCGACTGTTACAAACCCGAAGCACAAACAGCTGGAAGCACAAGCACACAAACATACACACACACACACACACACACACACACACACACAAATCTGTGACCAATTTGGTGGAAAGGTGAAAGAAATCCAGCGGGCAGCGAAAACAACTTAATCATCGGTAGAAAATTAGCTACCATTTCACGCCGGCTCGGTGGTCTGCAGGTGAAGCCCAACATCTTGGGGGGCCTGTGACGCGAGCTTTGTGTGAGTTGGGTCGCAATCTAGAAACGATGCCCAGAGGTAGCTACAACAATGATGTGAGTCGTGATCAGAGTAGCTGAAGATAAGGTTTAATCAAATGATGAAGGAGTCTGTTGCTGGGTGTGTGGTGTTGTTATTAGTTGGCGAGATAAAGTAATTTACTTTGATAGGAAAAAGGCGTATCCAACAATCAGTGCATTTTGGTATTTATTATGAACCGCAGTGCGTATGAGTTAACTAAGCAGGGTCGTTGTAAGATTGAGTATTGAACACCAGTGCTCTTACCTGCAACTAAACTACTGCCAGTTTGTATCAAATGGTTGCATGCTGATAGAGCTGAATGTTTCCCGTTGCTACAATCTCGATATACATTTCCTATTCTTCTCAAACTTGTTTTAGTAAAGTTTAAAGATGATAGTACACTAACTAATTTTGTTTCTTCTTCCTCTTTTCTGGCATTACTACGTCAGAGCTAATGAACCAGAGATCTTGGAATTGTATATCCGATACTGCCGTGTTAATAGCGGCAACGCTTTTCGCCTTTTAATTGTTATTTCTTAGCATGCTGTATAAACCATATTAAATGTGACAAGATGCGTTTTGGCATTTGACTACTTTCGATGTTTTTACAAGGTATAATCAAACAAAAATTTTATGAAAGCACCTTCAATAGCTAATTTTTTTAGTTACATTTTATTTTATTTTTAGAAAAATGCACAAGTCATTGAGTGAAAACAATCTTAAATGAAGTTAAAAAAATGTGACTCAAACGAATCTAACTTTGTTGATAACATGCCTAGCTATGTGAAGGTTGAAAAATAGAAAGAGCGAGTATCCTTAAGTATAAAAAAGTTCGATTTTTAAGTTTGATGAACAGACTTATTTTATTGTATAATATGTTTTGTTTATAGTTAAGTATGAGAGTAACAAAAAGATACTTAGAAGCGATATCCCTTTTGAGCCAATGATAGAAACGTTTTGCCACCATCTGAAACTAAATTTTACAAATAAAATTAGGTACATCCGTTAAAAAATGACAACATAATTTCAGTTTTACGATTTAAAAAAATCTAAGGGGTCTTATTCTATTGTCCGTCACTGCCAATTTGCCTTAATCACACGTTAACTTGTTACCAAAGTCCCAAAGTGTATTAACTCATGCAATTCTGGTAATGACAATGGCAAACATTTTTTTATTTTTTTTTTTTTATTGAGGACGGCCTGGTCGTATTGCTAAACAATATCAATTAAAGTTTGTAAAATTATGAACACATGGAGCGGTCTGGTGGCAGAGGCGATATCGGTACCGGTCTTCCCAAGGCTCATACAAGACCGGAGTTCAAATCTCAGCCAGACCGCCTCTCCGTACGTAGAGCTGACTATTTTACTACGTGTAAAATTAAGTCACAGAAAGCCAAAAATGGCACACCGAGACCTCTCGAGGTTGTAGTGCCAAGGAAGAAACAGAAGAAAATTATGAAAAAATACTCGTCAAATTTTGCTAAAATAAGATCAATCGCTAAAAAAAGTTTGGTTCATATAGTCTTATCCGCCCTTTTACGTTGTTAATTTATTTATTGCGCAAACAGATGGTTTGCAGCCGTTCATTCCAGTTACGATAAAAAACTAGTAATAACAAAAAAGGGTGGTTGTTGTGTTGCTTTCAACTTACTAACACTAAATGTATCTGTTTTATTTTCAAGAAACAAGGGTTTCCAAACTAATTGAGACAAAGCTAAAGATATGTGTTAAACTTTAAAAATTGTGGTCTTACCCCCCTTACCCCCCTTAAAACAATGTGAATACAAACAATGTGTGAACAAAATTGGAATCTACTGTAGTATTGAGAATATGATTTCCAATTAGCTATGCATCGGTACAACACATGTAAATGAAAACACAAAACATTATAAGAGTATGGAAGCCTCTGATTGACACATACTTTTTTTAATGTTATAAGCTACCAGCACTACAAATCAACACCGAACTTTGTTCCAATACAATATCTGCCAGCCTGCCATGCTACAATCTATTCTTTCCAGTGCGGTCCATGATTCAGAACGAAGGATTAAAATACCTCCTGAAGCATAACTTATCCTCTTCTTCTCTCCACTGCTTTTTTCTTTCACATTGTCCCTACGCCCTTACAAAAGCTCCAAACTAGCTGAACACCACCTTTCTCTCTCTCTCTCTTGGTAAAACGTTGCACGCGCAAAATGATACCAAAGACGTGTCGGCAACAGCAAATCGAGCGCAAAACCGATTAAAACGCACAGCTCAACGACAGGCGGCGTCCTTTTAGGTGGTTAGCGTTGGCGCGCCAAGGAATCGGTCCCATTTAAAGATCAGCCAGCGAGGGCCGGAACGCGAGGCCGGTAGGAAATACGATTGGCAACGCAATGGCACCAAATGGCAGGACAAACGAGCAAACGAGAACGACAAGTTGAGCCGCCAGGGCGCACGCCAGGGCAGGACGATCAGTGACGTTTGGAGATGAGGGTGGCAATGATGTTCATGGGATGTGTGTCTGAGTGTGCTTCGAGCATGAACAAAAACAAAAAAAGCTACAGAAAGAAAATTATAATATTAATATGATGATGTATTTATTTTTGCTTATAACAATAACATCAAAGGCGAGATGCCGACGCTTGGGTGGTTTTTCTTCGTTCGTCGCGGCGGCGTCGTCGTCGTCTGTCGGTGGTTCTCTTTGAGATTCGTCTGCGTCGTGTGTCTCCACACACACACACACACACACACTCACCACAGCCGCTGCTCCAGCTAATTTCCCTTTAAAGCTCCACGCAATAACAGCTCATAATGCTGGTACTGGCGAGTGGTGAGCCAGTAACGTTGTTTGTCCTCCAGCATCTTCTGGGACGCCCACTGATCACATCGTGGGTTTCACGTTGGTGGTCAAACGGATGGCGCAGCAGCAACGACTCCGGGCTCGTTCGTACATCCTTGGCTCCCATTCCCTGACACGATGGGACCTCCGCTCGTAGTGGTGATTGTGTAATTTAAACGAAAAAAAAACGTTTCTTGGTGCAATAAGCCTATTCTGTACCTTAGATGCGAAAGGTAGAACGAAACGGGACGATGCTAAATGAAATCGTTCTTACAAAACTCCTCAGCGATCTCCAATCCAATCGAAGAAGATCGTGCAGCGAAAAAAGGGAATAATGCGGGCTCCTGGTGGCCGTCAGCGTTAGGTGTACGAGAGCTAGAGGAAAATCGCAAAGATGAAGATAAAGCATTCCCTGCTAGCCGTTAGGGGAGCAGGGAGGGCAAAGCAGACCACTTTCGGCGTTGGGGGAGCTGGTGGAGAAGCGAAAAATAAATTACCGCTCATAAATGTGAAATTAGTGAGTGTCGAATAGCTTGTGTGTGTGAGTGTGTGAGTCCAGAGTAAGACGACGAAGAACCCGAGCAAAATAGATGACTGGCCTCAGAGCTGTCACAGGTGATGGCTTTGTAGCCAACGCCAAAAGTCTTTGCCTCGTTCAGGCGAGCATGAGTGAGGAAAACAATTTCCCAATGACCATCTTTCTTTCAGCAGCTCTTCCTCGGCGTTTGCCGCGTTGGTTGATCACCGACAGATAAGAAGCACATCCGCTGAATACCTTCGCTCCCACCCATCTGATCTGTCTCTTGGCCTGGTGATCGAACGAGACAGAGAAATGCCTCCGTTAGTCGTTTGGGGAAAAGGAAAAAGATCTCCGTTGGGCCACGCCACCCACAGCTTCAGCTGTGGCTTGGGGAAACGCCAACCGAACGAATTGATGAATTGCTTGTTCAGGATTGGTGGAACCCAGCGGAACCGATAAGTGTGCTTTCACGGAGGGTGGTTGTGATGGCGCTATGAGGGAACCATCCGCCACCCTGCTCACGCGAAAGGCAACGACGCAGTGAAAATTGTGAGAACGAGAGTGGTTCCGCTGATTAGGACAGGTAAGTGCGACCGAGAACGATCGAAAGGTGGATAAAGAAACAAAACGAACGAACACGGCTAAAGCGAAGCTGAGCAAAGCGAACCGGTGAAGCGATCAGGTCTGGCTAGCCGCCGTCGCTGGTTTTTTTTTTCAATTTAACGTTCGCCATGATGGAATTTCGGGTGATACAATCGGCGCCCTTAATGCAATGCAGTGTCCCAGTGATTAATTTTCCCTCGGCTTCCGAGCAGATTTAATGGAGACGGATAAACTGACTCCATTCGTGTGTGTGTGTGCGACAGGATGGTCCAAAAAACACGAGATGCCTTGGTTGGTAATTTATGTCTTGAGAAATAGCACAATCCATACGACAATGTTCTTTTGGAGTTCACAAAAACGATCTGTTTTCCAAAAGTACCGAATTGACTGAAGTCAGAAATAAATTATTGTGACACTCTCTTACAGATATGACTCTGGTTTCAATGTT
The DNA here is from genome assembly GCF_013141755.1 of Anopheles stephensi. Lineage (NCBI taxonomy): Eukaryota > Metazoa > Arthropoda > Insecta > Diptera > Culicidae > Anopheles > Anopheles stephensi. The sequence goes on from NC_050202.1 coordinate 43,651,903, forward strand.
GCAATGTAAGTTCTCGTCAAGTAACGATCATTGCACATCGAACAGAATCTCCTATGCCGTCAAAGATGCAGTCTTCAATGTAGTGATAATAATAATTTCCAAGGCTAACCACATCCTGTCCTCGGACGAATAAATTTCTTCAAGACCTCAGATTTCACCCAACTACTTTAATCGATATTCTCAGCTTTCCCTAGCTCGGTTCTTATTCGTATCCAAATTTTTGGTGCAATTATCCGAAAGCCTACCCATCAAATAAAACCGCGGTCAACCATCGCCATCCGCACTAAACTATGGCCCACCGCTCAGACACTGTAGACTCCGCTGGCCATCTTATATCGTCCCAACGGACGCCAGCTGCAAGTGACCGCAAATTGCACATAAATAATTAAAATAATTAGCAAATTAAACATTACACGCGCTAAATGATTCCGTTAGCGAGCGGGAGAATCCGCGAGACATCGCGTCATGATGAGGATGGCGTATGGGGAACCAGAGACACCCGAAAGGCCGGGGAGACGCTGAGGCAGCTATAATGATGGTGCTCACACGGTATCCCCGGACGGCTCCCCTCAACCATATGCAACCGGTTTTAATTAAGCACCCTTAAATCGTCGTCTTTAATCAATCCGAAAACGCCAAAAAGCTGATCCTTGGAAGGTAGCCTAAGAATTGCCTTGAACACTGAGGGATGATGTTGGTGGGGCAGAATGCACAAAGTATAGTTGCGCCGTTACGTGACACCCCCATTACTGGCAACGTTTACCGCTGTGCATCGTGCACCAGAGCCGGCGAAGTTTAATTATTTCTTCAAAATTACTCACTTTACTTACAACGCCTCATTTTGTGCGACCATGTGTCTCGGAAATACATCTCCGTCATAGCATCATCGTGGCGTATGTGTTTGTTGCGGTCTTGGTGGAATACGAAGTGGCCAAGTGTCAACTTAAATATAGAGAAGGAAGAGTCGTGGTGCGGAAGGCGTAGAGCAAATGTCGAATTAATTTTCAAATCACATGCCGCTGACGCGCCCCTATCATGGCACTATGTACCATCAGTGCAGTTTTTCATGGACAAAATATTAAAGTTTGTCCATTCAAGTACACAGTATCAGATACGTTGGCAGTCATGTCTCCTGATAATATGTTTAAGTAAACTGCTCAAGATTATCTTATGAAAATTGAGTTAGATTTTCCAAGATTTTTAAACGCAATGCAGTGCATCTATTTGTCTTATTGATCTTGAGCCTAGGATCAGTAAGTTCCTTAAGTAACGATAACATTAAATAAACTGTTAGCCACGGTATGAAGAAACAGTATGCAACACCAACGACCCTATCCCATTCATCATCATGCATTAGAATATGGCAAATCTTCTGGCAACAAAAAGACAACCACATCGACCGGTACCATCACAACGGAAATGGGAGTCGTTCGGTAATTAAAAACATTAGCAAAACCTCCCATCCCGCTGATCTCATCTCTGTTCGCCTCTTAATGCGTCCCAACGCATTATAAATCACTCCTTAGTTTCTTGGCCACTAGTAGTGACACCACCGAATACTGTTCACACAAAGATACACATTTTTAAAGCGGGTCTCCCTTGAGTCTCAGAAGACTCAACCGCATGGGCCGGTCGGTCTGATGGGCGCGGTGGTAACGAAATGAGGTTTCTGCATACTGCATAATGCAATATTTGTTCAGGCGCCAGATCAGTGACAACGAAGACGGGGCAGACGAACGCTATTCTTCTCGGCTAAACTCGCTCGTGTGCGAAACAAACGGGTATGCTTCTCCGACGGTTGACGTTTGACAGGTCGTTGAATTTGTCGTAATTAATACACGAGTTTCTAGTGCAGCTAATCTTCCGTTTCATTCTGGGATGCGTTCGAGCTGCTCATCCGGAACTACCCAGCCCGGTTGCGAGAGGCAGCTGGTCGAATGACGCTGACGGGAATGGAAGGACGTTTGGGCGAACGCCTTCGCGTGCAGTTTGCAGGTCGTGTGAAGGCTTACCATTTGCTAATGGGACTTAATGAAGTATTTATTTAAAACGGCACTGTGCAAGAGTAAGTGTTTGGACTGTGAGCGAACGTTTTTTTTTCGTTGCTTTTACCATTTGTCATGTGTGTGCGTGTTTGTTGTGCTAGAGCAGATTTCAATTACACATTTCATTGAAACGCTTTATTAGGGAGAGTAGGGTTGAGATGATATGCGTAATGAGATAAATATAAAACTCGAGCACGCATGGACGCAACCCTATAAGATAAGGAATAACGGCAAGGTTATTATTTTGTATGATTTTTTATTGTACAGAAGATAAGGATAATTGTTTTCTGCTAATAAATTAGTAAAAGTTATTTCAACCGTTTTGAGAAAAAAAAAATAAAAAAAACAAGAAGTTAAAAAAAGCTTTAAGGAATTTAGGGATAATGGGGCTATACAATTATTCGTGGAAAATATTCTAAATGCCTTATGATACGGCGTTTTCAACGATTTCACTTACACGACAGGATTTCTTGTAATCCCTTCCGCGCTACCCCCTACATACGATTGGTTTTTTCGTTTGATTATAAATATTAAGAGTCATTTAACTCCATTGGAATCTTCTACTGTATTTTGTTGTTTCTGATTTTATAAGCTAAGTTGTATGTTTCATTGTTTAAATTTGGTTGTGAATTCCTGTAATTTTAAGAAATCTGATAAGTTTTTAATGTGCTTGCGTGTTGTTGGACAAGAGAGAGTCGATCAAGTTGTATAGCAAATTGTTGGTGGAAGTATCCCAAGCAATAGATATAAGGGGAAACTGTTGGTGTGTCATAGCCGCTAGAAAGAACATAGGCAATGAGTCCTATAGAGTTGGGATAGGCACTTTGGTCTCGGCTGGGGCATCCATGTGTCAGTAGAGTATTTTCTAGAAACCAGCACTTTTTGTAGAAATTGAATTGAAATTGGCAAATAAATGTTTGCTTCCACTAGTACAACAATCTGATTCCAATATTTTTGAGGATTAGGTATGTTTTTGGGGCCGAGGCGACAGCGGCGCCGGTCTTCACACGGCAGGGCCGGGGTTCAAATCCCATCCAGACCGCCTCCCCGTACTTAAGACTGACTACTTTTCTAGTTACCGCCCGATCAGGATTTCCCTGTCCCCCTAATCTACGAGACCCCGAGCGGCCGCCTCGATTGAAAGGTTCTCGATTGTTTTCGTAAGTTTTTTTTCGCCTCCTTAGGAATTCGTAAGACCATAACTATACCACACATGATTTTGATATTCGTTTTTTTTGTATTGCACTGTTCTAAATACGGAACTTCAATTTCTGCTAAACCTTACGTATATTATAAACAAAGCGCGTGGGTCAACGAATCTAATCTCGATTCAATATTTAATTTGTTTTTAGAAAAGGTGAAGGCGAATTACTAATTATGTTGTTATTCTTTTACTTCAAATGAAACAAAAAATAGCGAAATGAAACATAAATGACTGAGTTCCGTTACTAATATTCGCACCCATGCCGACGATTATGTATCTTTTCCGAAGCTAATGAGACCTTTTCTCATGCATTCATCGAACTCATATGAAACGATTCCATTAGACTATACGCGCACCATGACACTTCATTTGTCTAATGGTTCCACACAAAATTGCAGCCCACCCCATTGGACGGGATTTTTTGGAGTTTTACTCCAATCGTTAATCAACACTTATTAATTATCTGAAACTTATTCCTGTTCCAAGCTCGAGCTCCAGTGGCGGACCATGCCACCGCACGATGGTACGTTCGAGCACTCAGTTTACTCTCAAACCGATGCATCAAGGCGCGTTCCTAGGCGTACTGCTGGGACGCAAGCGTCATATTTTCCCACGTCTATTCCTGCGGTTCACACTTTGCTTGGGCAAATGGGTCCGATCGATCGATCGATCGATCGGCGGACGGCAATCAAAAATCAGGACAGGAAATTGGTTCCGAATCGGTCGCTTAGCCAAAAGGTATCAATCTCGGGGGCCCAGTACAGCCACGAGAACAGAGCATGCGATCCACGAGCCATCACACCGTTGCAGGACGCCTCGGGAGAATGGGCTCGTAAATTAAATCAATTAGCCCTAATGAAACGTCAAACATGTCGGCGCGGACGGTCGGTGCCGATGCCAAGGAAGCGCGTTGACTCAGCGAAAAAAGTGGATTAACCTTTTACACGATTTCCGCTGCGCGAATAGCATCACACCCGATGAGAGTTGCGATGGACGATGGAGACAATGAGGCAGGTCTTTTCCCCATGGGCTAACTGACATTGGCCAAATCGTTCGGCGCACGATAGAGAAACGGTGCGAAAGGTCAGCTCCTGAGAGACGCGGTGGGCTTTGGGGTCCGTTGCACCAGGTCGCAAATGGAACGGTTGAATGATCGGGGACAAAAAGTGTGAAAAATTAAATTCCCAGGCTCCATTTCTCCCCGGCAGGATGCTTGATGCCGGAGATAGGGCATATAAGGAAGAGGCAATAGGTGGGATGAAACAAAGGAAGAAAAACAGAAGAAAAAAACTGTAGTCATAAAATGGTGTCCAAAAACGGCGGTGGGCCCCAGTTATCGTGCTGCTGACTGTGCTGAATACTGTTATTTTGAAGCGGAGACTTTTTTGCCGCCGTTCGGGTCTTGGCGCTATCCGGTAGTCACACTTCCTTCATGAGCGATGGATTGCACAAAAAGCGTTTCTTATTCAAATGAACCTTCCGGTCGCACTGACGTACTGTCTGCCAGGGTCTGGAATCAAATTTAGCTGTTAAAACCAAATCTTGCCCATAGCTGGTAATCTCGCGTGAAGCGAAGCGTCAACGGTGACTGAAAGAATTTACATAAATATATCATTTTTGTTAATGATAAGTTGAAGGAGCAGGGGAAGTTGTAATTAGAGTGAGGTACAGTCCAATGCAGTGGTCCTTTAGTTTACCATTCCACTACCAGGCACACGTTTGGAGGAAATTATGTGTGGAGCGTGTTATTCTGTGGACTTTATTTGAACGCTGAATATTTTTAATTAGTTTTTGAGCCAGTAAATATAACTGAAAAATTGATAAAAGAAATGTCATGTAACAATTTGGAAACATGTGCATAGATGCAGCTATTGTTCTACTCGGATTGATTTTTAACATTTAGGAATTCCTCGTTACATGAGTTACATCCAATACATATTTATTAGTCAATTTTTATGGACAAGAATTTATTGATTTCTGTAAAGCAAAAAGCATCCAAGCACACATTTCAATCCGATAATTTTATTTCTTTTATTGATTCGTATTAATTTATAGCTCTACTGACTTCAACGATAGGTTATAAAGTGACAGTATAACATTCTCTCTTTACAATTTTGAAACTACTGCTGCTACAACTACTACTTCTTTTTGCAAAATTAAATGGTCTTTTTGTTGCCGGCTGTCACCCTCTCTACTAAGACCTAAATTTTGTTATTAAGGCTGATGTTCTCCTGTGCGACTAGTCGCAAGCGACCGAGCAATGTCACCAGCCTGAAATGAAATCAAAATTAAACAATATCACAACACAAAAAACAATTTAAATGGTACAAATGCACAAAAGAACTCTAATGCTAAAAACAATAAAATGTTCTTTGAAGTTGATTTTCGAAAGACCTTATTTAAATGCTTGACGAGGCTAACTCCGGTCGTATTATTAGACCCTCGACGATCAATCGCAATCCGTTTTGTAGATGCCTTGTATGAAACAGATTAAATGCAGAGAAATTCTGGACAAAAGCTTAAATGCATCAACGATCGGCAGATTAGCCATAAATAAAACTGATCTGACCTGACAATGACACTTTCTGATTTAAAAACATTTGTTCCTGACAACAGCATCAAATATAATACTTGCTCAATTATCAATCAGCTACAATCGCTTCGTGGTCTTGAACAGCGACAACAAAAGTAATAGAATATAGCAAGGGTGTTGATCGCTCTTTACAGCAAGGGTGTTGATAAGAACATGACGATGATATTACGTCCGTCATGCTTAATACCGATTAAGGACCAATCGCCCACAAACATTGAACGATCGATTTTTTTGTTGTTGTACAAATTTATCAATGGTCTTATTCTACTTTTGATACAACAAATTCTGAAGATCGTTAATTGCGACTTTTTGGCTTCCCGTACTTGATTTAATTTGTATCCGTATAAGTCCAGAAATTTTAAAAAAGGAGGTTCTTCTACCTTGAAGTTTTTTGTAAATCGTGTATACATGAGTAGTTGTTTTCCTTCAAAGTTGTGTCTTTAAGTTGTTTTCCTTCCAGCTTCACAGAATCTCAAGCAATCAAAGACATACTTCGGAGTTGTTTACCACATTTCACAATTCTTATGTATTAAGTTGTTACTAATGTTCGTCACTTGTGCCACAAACCATACTTCTTCGCTTATGGCTTATGGTCGTAGGTGAATATAAATTCTCGAAAAAACAATGACATCTTTTGTACTCCATAGAGACACGATACGAAAATCGTTCAGTAGGGTGAACGGAGTTAAACACCCATCCTTACCTTTGCGATGACGCAGACAACCCCAAACCCGTGGACTGTATGCAAATATGGATAGTAATAAATTAATTCTGAATAATTGATGAAGCGTCGAACGACGGATACCGTACCATGACTGCGGCCATTACAATCATTGGCTAAACAACCCACCACTACCGACCACCTCCTCCAGACAGTGCAGGTTATCACTTACAGCCGACAGCCCTCAGCGGTGGTACCCTTATGTCGATCTGATGAAGCTCCGAATGGCCGCGTGTCTGTTCCAACTCTTACTCCTCAGACATTATATTCGAACGCAATTACAGCCCAGTTTGGGCTAGAATCTTGGAGGTATCCCTAATTTTCCATGCTCCCTGCCAAAGATGGCTGACAACAAAATAACAAAAACAAAGCACCAACAACAACGAAAAAACGGCATCATAATCTATCATTAATGAGAATGGTTCTTTGTTTCCAACGAACCGTCCAATCCTTCATTGTGCCGTGTGCCGTCCCTTAGAAGCACCCTCACCGTGTGTACGGTGTGCTTATCAGATCGGTACAATCGATAGACAGGCAAGGCTAGGTGCGCCAGTTTTTGGCGATCTGACAGCCAGGGAGCAGCGTGCGTGCAGACGTGCAGCAAGCGTAACCACATCAAAAAATGGAGGCTTTTGGCTGATGGAGGTTTGTGCGAAGATAAATGGGATGTCCATCTGGGCCGTGGCTAACGACGTATCAGTTTATTCTTTATTAGGCTCAATACTAACCGTCCGGCTACTTTGAATAAATACGCACCCGATACATCATCGTCAACTGCACAGACAAACGTAGTGACTCGTGACGAACCGATGCAGACATTAACTTGCAACTGGAGTGCGTGGAGTAGATTAGGGCGTTTTGAAATATTTAATTAATTTGGAAAGCCCAGGATAGGGCTATGGTAGAGGAGAGGATTCATAAATTTTTATTTGGAATATCTAACGAACTTAAACTGACACAACTTCAAGCATGTGATGTAGAGTACACATGTAAATTCATATTTTCGTCCAATTATGAACAAATGTGAGCATACATCGAGTTAATAGCTTTTAGTCATCTTGAAGAGGTCTCTATACCAATCGAGCTCGATTTATTTTATATGTCTTTTGTACGTAAAACAACCATAAAATACCGAAACAGAAATGTCAGTCACCAATAGGCTCTAGAAAGGTCGTTTCATTTACGAGATCAATTAGCGAGCTATGTTAGCACGATCGCTTTTTGAAAATCGATTGATAGGACCATACTAATCAAGTGTGAATCATACAAACAGATCGTCGTTGAAGCGCAACACCAGCTTGGGTTAACATTTGCTTTTTTACTCCACATTATACGTAACGTCACGTAAGCCCTCGTGCGATCCGGCAACGAAATATATCTTTCAAACGCTCCGTGCTGTCTGAGCAAACAAGCAGCTCTGCAAAATCACAATAACTAGACCAATCCAACACAAACCAACCAAAACCGAATGAAGGAGCTGCGAAAACGCAAAGCAAATTAGACAACCAACAACCTTCCCTTGCGCGCTGCGTGCAAATCATGCAAAGCAAAGACAACAATTAAATTAAACCATTCTCGCACCCAGCCGCTAATCGATCGTTAATGTTTTGCAGTGTGCAGAAGGCAGGGAACGCAAGGCATTATGCCATCAATCGATTGCCACACCAGTCAACTGACCAGTTCGTTCGGACCGTCGAATCGTGATAAATTTTGGAGCCTGCACCACGCACGCACGCACGCACGATCGCGCTGCAGGAGGGAAACGTAATTTAAATGACTCAGTCGCGTAGGCAATTAGCGGCCGATATCGAAAATTAATAAGCGCTCCTAAAACCGCACCAAGTGCTCCTGCCAGGGAGAAAAGCCGCGAGCAGGAGGACGACTCTCCACCGACCTGAACCACGTGTAGGACGGGTTTTGCCACCTTCCGGTGCTTTCGAGCATGCTAAACAGCTCCATTGTTCCTCTTTCATGGGACGTCAACTTGTCGTTTACCACAAATTAGCACAGCATCAGCGATGCTTTATTTACGTCAAATGGAAGCTTGGTGTACTTATCGGTGAATCCTTCGCCGAACACCGGTTCCGGTTTGAAGAGTTTTCACAGATTTCTAAAATCACTGAAACATTTTTTAAGACGCTTGGCCTAGCTACTGTTGGTTGTGAATGGAAAATATTCAGACTTTTTTAAAAACAAAACCTCACTTATCTAATTTTATTCTAAAAATTAAGTTTTGAAAGAAAAAGAACACGTCGTATTGTCGTATAGCAAAAACTTCCTTTATTTAACATTTAGATAAACTATAATAAATGCTTATAAAATGTAACTTTCAAATGTTTGTGCAGTGAGGCTTTTCTCACTTTCTACATTCATTCTAATGAAAAAAAGTTAAACAGAGCAACATTCGGTTAAAATGATTATGCCACATAACGCGTTACATAGTGAGTGAAGTATACGTTACGTACCACGAGTGAGATGAACAGCACAACGATGAGTACAATCTCGTGAATGTGAGAAAACAATCAGTGAGAAACGCAGAAAGAGATGCTCTCATCCGCATTGCCAGTGAAGTGAAGGTGGTGAATTACGTTGATGTTCTCTCAGCGAGAATGTTTCAAAAAACTACATTTATTGAAAAATATTCTTAATTTGTCAAGATTTATTCAATAAATCTTCAATAATTAAATTTGATGTCGCTATAGATTCCAAATTTCAACAAGCACAAACGGTTTACAATGGAATAAATATTTAACTTAAATGGATCACAGCCTGGTTATTTATTAGTATTTCAATAGTATTGTGTTTCAATAATCAAGAGATAGCAGAATAAAACAAAACTGTTTTCTAGAACTGCTAATAAAACAAAATTTATGAAAACACACACGCTTTTCACACATAGATGTCGCTACCTGCATGGGTTAACATGTTCCGTCAAATCTCAATACCCGCCATAGGTGGCGCTAAACCCACCACAGGTGGCGCATGGAATAGCAAGTGCAGTTAACAGCTTTAACATTTTTACATATAGTTCTCCCATAGGCTTTAATCTAACATGACAAACATCGGCTTAATTTGTTTCGGTTTAATTTTTGATCGCTCTAGGAAAAAGTTCTTTATTTTGGTTTCAGTGCTTGGTTTTATCTCTACAGTTTCGTAAGAGATCATTAATAATTGCAATAAATGTCACAACAAGCCTGGAAAAGTAGTAAACCGTGCGTAAAGAAGATTGAAATTTTAATCTATTGTTCACCTATTTCAATCAGTAGTATATGGAGAGTAACTATAGGTCTAAGTGGTATTTTAAAATATTCCTAATTTCCAAATCATTTCCATTGTATCACCACACCAGCAGCGACACCTATTGAGAAGTAGCGAAACTATTGCTCATGTGGATTTCCTTTGTGTTTTTCCAAGGGTTTTCCACTCAGATATGGAACTTACTATTCTGGGAAGTTCAATAAGAACGTTATTATCAAATTTTCATAATTTTTCATTCATTGCGTTTCCATTCAGTACTAGGTACTTTTAACTTATGAATACACGAAATGGAATGGTTAAAGCTGCTGAACGAGTTAAGCACTTCTTGGAATAAATATGCATCGGCTAGAATAACTTGGAAACTCTGAAGATCTTGCTTTTAGAGATTTACTCTCTGAGTAAGAATGAGTGATGGAAGGTATGGATTTAAACCCGTGCGAAGAATTTGCATGACGCTTTTCAATACTCACTCTTCGCTGTTTTATGACTAACTCTTCTAAAAAAGAATTTGGTCAAAAACGACGTAGAATTTACTCACCAGAATAATAAATAAATAATGAAGTAGCCGGATCTTTCACTTTAGCATAACGGTCTGGATTGGATTCGATATCTTGTCCTGAAATGTGAAGACCGGGTACGCTTCCGGCGCGACCGAAACGCCTTTAATTTCACAGTGGAGAATGTAATGTGTAATATCGGTCAACAATTGAGTGATATGTTTTCATACGAACGGCAAACACATTTATAACATCCAGCGTTTTCTATACAAAAATTTTTAGTTCATTAAAAGTTTGTTTTTCATTCATATTCAAAAATATTTGTTTTGTGTTTTGAAATATTCATGAGGAGTTCATATAACTTGGTGGTGGTATTAAAAAATCTTAACTAAAAGAAGGAAGCTACTGTGCAATAAAATAGATACAATAAAACAGCCGTTTTCATCAATCCCGCTAAAATTGAGTCGATCATCATAAACTTTCCAGACGTTATAACAGAATAGCAAAACATCCTTTCAACAATATGAAATCACCAATCGTAAGCCAGTGTACAAATGAGGATGGACGTATTCCTGCCCCTTAAAACCAATGACGCCAGTCGCCGGGTATGTGGTATAAAGGCTAAACCTTTTGCCACTTCAGTTTGTCACAACAAAACCACCCACATTATCCGGTCTTTCTTAGCCCGGTGTCATGTTTAAGTGTATTTTGGTTTACGATGGTCAAGTGTGGATCGTTAAATTTATGCGTATCGACTGGGTGGCCGACAAACCATTCGTGCAGTTCCAAACAAGTGTAAATTTGTCCCATAGACACGGGTAGTCCAGCTGGCAGTCCTTAACATGGAACACGTGTGTGTTAACTTAGGCGCCACTGACCGCGACTGTGCACTTGAAATGACGTTTGTACGAATTGTAGTGCACATTCTTTACCTCGTTCTTTGCTACTTTGGTAACGCTTGCTACATTTAGAATTTTTTAGTGTTGTTTGTACAAACACTGACTGCTTCATCGATGAAGCATCTACGAGAGAGCGAGAGAAAATTATTCAAAAACAGAGCCATAAATCTGCTTGCGATTTTCAACTTTTCACCAACCCGTTACGTAAAAGCATTTCGAATCCTAACTTTATTAAAATCGCGTAAACGGGTTCGGGCTCGTGTGCGTAAAAGATGGTCAAGCAATTCAGAAGTTAGAACCGTCATTAACATGCGCTCACTTCTGAATGTTTGAGTGTGCTCTAGCCGATGACGATCCAGATCTGGCCAGAGTAAGGGAAGCTAAGATTGCCAACACACCCAGGGATACCCAGGAAACCGAGAGCAAAATGCACCGCATAGATCCGTCCCGATTGAAACGGGGGTATCCTCACGGGGCCAACGGTCAACTACTCCAGATCACTACCGTGAGCCCGGGTTCGGTACGTGCCAGCCGCTGGTGGCAATGTAGAGCAACAGGGTCAAGAGGAAATGTAGATTAGTGGAACACTTAGAAGTGGATTTTCGAATAGACGATCGATCTGCCAGCAATCGAGTCCACTCTGCAGAACGCTCGAACCCATCCAAACCCAACGTGGTGGTCGGCGCTCGCAAACTGTTTGCCAACGTTACAACAGCCATGCGAAGCAGCTGGAGGAATGTGGAATGGAATTAGAGCACGTTTTAAGGAGATAACAGCTTCAATCGTTGCCCGTTTGGCGGAAATTTTGGCGTTCTTCCGCGCCGTTGGCCGAGGGCGATTGGAATAGGCGAGCAAAGGGAGCCCGTGCGTACTCGAGAGCGAGTTAAGTAAGGGATTCCACTAGACGGGCAGCGAATGTGATGGCCGTACAGCGTGCTGAAGGCGGTGAAAAAGACTAGATCTCTATTTTTGGCAAATGGTCAACAATTTTTAGTGAAGTGTAGTTGCGAAAACTGGCTGCTACTGTATAATGGAGGGACTATTCCGATTAATGGATGGCAGTATTGAATAGTTTCCGTACATTTCTTCAGTTATTGCCGAAGAAAGTAAACCTTAATTTTGAACTATGTATTTAGCTTAAAACTCGTACCGGTTTTGTTTAAGCCGTCCACAAACATAGATTAGATAAACACCTGTTGATTTTTAGAGAGCATAACAATATGATGGATGGAGATGGATAAGCTCAGGGGCCAAGGGCGTTCTTTAAGATATGGTTCTAACAGTCGTCCGGTCTTGAAACGGCAGGATCGAAATCATAGTCCTTTGTATTTTTAAACTAAGGGTAAAATAAGTTATGGATGCCAGTTTAGTAGAGCCAAAAAAGATTCTAAGTTATACACAAAAAATTCTACAGTTGTAGCGATGTGTGCAATACCGAAATACGAATCCTGTCAAGCAGCCTGATTTCCTGATGATACAGCATTGGGCATAAAAACTCAAGTTGCATGTTTTATAAGAAAGGGTTTGACAAAAAAGTGTAGATCCTCGATCGATTGCTATGTTTCGGGGTAGATCGTTCCAATCGACATGATCAAATTCTTAAGGAGTGATCAGAACTTCACTTCTGCTTCTTCTTCTTCTTCTAGCGCACTGCCTCGGCATGTAATTTGTGGCTCACGCCTGTGGTATGATATCGATAATTTGGTAGTTGCAATGAGAATCGTATCCAGATATCGAGATAATGGTACAAATCGTCGATAAAATATGTCTTCATATATGCCAGTTGATTTGCCAGAATATTGCAGAACAGCATCGCTGCTCGGCCTAAAGGCTAAGATCAAAGTGTAGTATATGTTTTTATCAGCTTAACAGCCACCTCATTACAATCTATGATATCCTAATTTCTTCTCTCTCTCTCCCTCTCTTCTTGGTCTAACGACCTCTTTGGTCATGTCTGCCAATTCTGGCTTGCTACGCTTAGTGATACCATGTCATTCCTCAGCACGAGAGATGGATTTGAGCCTCGGTCGTGCCGTATGAAGACTGGCGCCATTTTCGCCTGAGCGCTCTAAATTCTTCTATCTTTTAATTTTATTCGTAAACTCGAAATTTACGTTCAAAAGTTGCATTAAAAAGCTGCATATTACAGAATTTCTGAGGCAATATTAAATAAGTAACTCTTTATTAAATAATACACATACATTTTCATCTATAGTGGATTGCCAGTGACACTCAATCAATGAACTCTAATAACGCTGTGATTATTGTACGGTCAAACACCTAACAACACTTAATATTTTGAGTTAAATTGAGTCAGTATCGTGTCTCGAGCGGTTCGTATCGATACTTTGTAGAGCTTAATGGTTCAAACAGGGGCTCGATAGCATAGACACAATGCAAAATATTGGAGTTGTGAGATAGAGACATGAAGATAGCATATACAAAAGAACTTCGGCATTCATACAGAATGCACGAAGTGAAATGTTTGCCTACTAATGTAAATCAAGTTGTATTACCAACAAATTTGCTGAAAACTAAGATTCAACGAATCATTGAAGAGCAATTATCTTCATGAACCACAACCATCACTTTCTATTGATTTGTGAGAAAACTATGGAGTAGATTTTTCTTGGAGCTCGTACCCAATCAAGATTCTGCTAAGCTCGTTTTATAATCACACGAATTAAATGCCTTGGTATGACAGTCATAAACCACTTGAACGCACACTACTTGGTAATAGCTATGAGTAAAAGAATTTCCCAGATTTTCATTCCCCATCCACCCTACGCTCGCCTGGAACTAAACTGGAAACTGGTAAATCTGTATCAAAAAGCAAATCCATTTGCATTCGTGTAGCATGCCGATCATACAATGTCAACATGCTGGTTGAACTTGAAGTGGTTTAATTATTTGTGAATGGGACTTTCACCAGAAAGGACAACGTCTCCAGAAATGCTTCGTTGACGATCATCGTGCATTACAACTACTTGATGAATGCTACGATACACAGGATCGGATCGGGTACAACAAGTGTTTTCCGTACGATAACGCTCGATATGACTAAGTGTACGTGGCCTCTTGAGTCCTTCTCTATCGTGGGTCGAGAACAGTAGGCCCTTTAGTGGACGAATGGGAAAACGGTTTAAAGAGTTCGCTTAATACGCGCTGGCCTTTGTCAATTGATTATGAAATCGGTATGTTTGCATGTACCGTATTTAATTCTCATGATGTACAACATCATGTGAAACACTGAAACAGAATCAACCTGCCGCAATCGACCAAACCAGTTAACAAAGTAATGAGTGTAAAGCATTAATGTGGTGCTTAAAATACTCTTCCCCAGTGGCACATCCATCCAGAGTAGATGGAATTTCATCGGTTTCTATCGTGCAGACGCGAGCGAAGCATAGGCAGAAACGCAGAAAGCACTCCAACGCACTGCGTCGCCTTCCCATCGACCAACTTGCCTACGGTATGGTTGACCGCGATGCATCACGCATCATCATCTTGCAAGCGAGAGTAACGGTCAGAAAGGTTAATGGTAGAATTATCCTTTAATTACACTTGTCTGCTACCGTCAACACCCTTACTGCTCGGGAGCCGTCTGCTGGCTGGCTGGCTGGCTGACTGGCTGGCCACAATGAAAATCGACACCGACACCGAAAACAGTGCACTGTACGCTACCGAGTGCAAAACGCGCCGCCACCGCCGACTATGTGTGGACACGGAAAAAGGGACACGAATATGTAAATATTTACAGTAGCTAGAGCCCGACGAGATGGCGAGCTCGGCGTATACTCACTAAAATATAATCACTGCAAAGAAAGGGTTTCCTGTAATTTAATATACCAATTTCCATGCCTTCCAATTTTCCAGCCTCCTTGCAGCACGCAGCCATCTGATCTGATGGAAGCGATGGCCGGAAAACTATGAGTTGAATAGTTTTTCTTCTTAAAAATGTTTTTCAAACACAAGGAAAAAAATAAAACCAACCAAAAGGGGGAAACGCGACTCGTGTTGAGCATTTGTTTACTTCGGCCGAACGAGATCTTGAGAAGCGAACTTAGGGTTTGGCAGCGGTCCCAATTTCAAATTTTCGAGTGCTGGAGACTTAAGCAGATTGTTTATTGACGTGTTGAGCTCGGTCGGTTGGGATCCGTAGATCCGCGCAGCGAGGATCTATTTCGTACAGGTTTTCCACTTTCGGTGCCAACTAGCACGGTGTGTAAAATTTACGGTAACCGCTACGGTTCCGGGTAGGGTTTTGTTATTTGTTTAGTCTGTGACACTACTTGAGCCACTGTGGACGTCATGGTTGTAGTGGACATTTAGCAGAAGCAAAACAAACGCAAAAGATGATTGTCACTTAAAATGTGTTGAGGGTATACAGCAGGTTTGAAAATAATTTATCTACAGTGGAAGTAACACTGTAAGTTTCATAGTTTTATATGTAATGTTTTGAATGCAGAAATTTTTTTAATTCATTTTCCCATCTGAAAATGCCACGTTAACATGAAACCCGGAGAAGTTTCGCAGGCTCCTTAATATATTTTGAATTTATACAGTGAATAAGAGTTTTTTATCTTTCATTGCGCTATGAATTTATATTTTTCTCTATACAGGTTACTGCTGCGTAGAAATCAGATGAGGCTGTTCTGCTGTTGTTTGTCGGGTGATAGTATGATGGCTAGGTCGGTGTCAAGTTGGCAGATGGCTCAGTGTGTAGTGTATCCATGACAATCGGTGAGGATGCGGTGGACGGTAATGTCGACACCACGGAAGCTGCAAAGTAGATCTATTGAGAGTGTATCAGACGGGTGTGACCAATGCGAAGGCGGGAAAGGACTCGTTGGATGTGGCTGTAATCGGGATCGTCACAAGGTGCGGTGTTGTACTTGATGTATACAGAAGAGGAAATTCTCTTTCTTCCTTGGCACTACCTCCAAAGGTAGGATTTTACTCATAACAAAATAATCAGGCCTGCGTACGGGGAGGCGGTCTAGATGGGATTTGAATCCCGGTCCTGCCTTGTGAAGACCGGCGCCGCTGTCGCCACGACCACCAAACCGCGCCCAAAAAATAAAAGTAAATTGGTCATTACAATATAAAACACCAATTTTCTATTATGATTTTAGTAGGAAGATGTTTTATCTTCCGAGCTGGTAAACTATAACCTGGGAGCGTCCTGTTGTTTCGTTGCGTAGTGTTTCGTCATCCAAAACTAAGTCCGGTTCGTTCTGCGGGTTTATATCGTAAGGAGACTTTATTTCGGGTGTATTCGCATGATTTTTTGGCAATTTGAAGGAATTACACGAATAAACCGATACTTCGCAAAAAATCAAAGAAAGCTCTCAGGTAGGCCTCATCTGCATCCCCTAGCGGGTCCCGTATCGGAATGTTCGGCATCTTTCCAATGCCCTTACAAAGTAGGTCGAGTAACCTTGTACTCCACACAAGATCATAGAAAATGATCTATGTCGGGGTATCTGGCGTTCCCGATTGCTATTTCAGTCAGGGAATGCTACACAGATACTTCCTGTAGGCTGGTTTTAAGGACTCCATCATTTAAAGTTCCCCGAACGAGTCAACAGATTATACGTGTTGAGGGCCTCCAACTTTCCTCCAAGAGCTTCCAAAGAACTTGAAATTACATAAAACTATTGTACTATTGTACTATTGTAACTATTGTAGCAATTGTACTGATGAATTTGTATCATTTCTGAATGTTTCATTCCGTCCAATGTTCAGATTGATACGAATATTTAAATTTCGGATTCGCCACAATAATTTCGCCAAGAAGTGGCGTTGCCTTTCTTGCAGTTTCCGATTTTCTAGGCTTTATTTTCTCACAATTAAATCAGTCCTGACAGTCCACTAACCATCGCCAGATATCGCTGAATCAGGCTTATGCTCCCTTCATGTTCTTTTGCACCATTAAAACCTTAATAACTCATATGTCATCAAGCATTTCGTTTGAGTTTAGAATTCTAAAATTTCGAAAAAAATATCAAAAGGATTCTCTCAAACTTATTGGGAAATCAGCACTCTTCACCGGAAATTCGTACTGACGAACACAACCGCTGCTTAACGCACCTTCAGACATCCCCAACTTTAGAGACACCGCTATAAATCCGTTTCATCTTCGCGCAGGAAGTTTTCTTTTAATCGTTTTTCATCAGCACTTCAAGAGATCGGTACGATTGATGCCGCTTTGTTTGCAATCATATCACGATTCGATTTGTCAATTAGTTCACGCCAGCCAGCCAGGAGCATCCCGTGTTGTTGATAAATACATCCAATACCCCGACTGATTTTATTACCGTACGCGTGATGAAAGATCTAATAACAGTGGAGCACATTAACGCGATGGTTATGATGATCACAGTCAAGTGTGAAATGAAAAGCAATGTGGGAAGCAATGGGATGTGATCTTAATCGATCGAAAACATACATAAGCTTGTGAAGCGTTGGAAAATAGTTCTTGGTTCTTCGATAAAGGAAAAGGAGAAAGAAAAACGGAGTAAACGGTTAGCAGTAAGCCGGGAAATTGAAGTCGCTGGAGTGTTTGTGAATGGAGTTCAGCCGAGGCAGCATGAAAGGTATGCCATGCACACACACAGTTCTCTTGAACCAGCAAGAGCTACACTTTGGCGGCTATAGCGCTTGCAGGCCGTGATTCCGAAAGCCTTGATGTTTGTTTGCTTAAGACGTGGGATACGATAAACATGGAATATTTATAATTGATGCTCACTAACTAGTTCATAATTCGATCATGTCGAACACATATACTACTGCGATTGATGCTCGTTCGATCGTTCGTACTAAATATCGCTAGAGCAGTTACCGATTTCATTACAGTAGTACAGTTCAGTTGACACTGGGCTATAAATAGCCAATCTTGTTGATTCAACAGCTTGAATACTCTTTAAGATCGTCACACCCTATTCCACAGGTACCAATTGTGAATGCCTAGCCTGATTTTTTGTGGTCACTTCTTAGGCAAGTCTTCGACGGTGAACTGTGACACCACAAAAAAACTTACAGTGGAGCAAAATTAGCTCATCAATAATTTCGAAATATTTACATATTCACGTAAGTTCGAGTTCGTGATTTTCACCCACTTTTTCACACCCATCGTCTCACATCCGGGCTGTGTCGGGCAGAGTGTGGAAGCAGTGGAACGGTACCGCCTCGGGCACTGGATAGAAATGCTTGTTTTACGCCGTTTTACAAGAAAACAATCGTGTAAACAAAGCGCATCACATCGTCTCGCGCTAAGATGAGCCGCAACCGAACGAGCTAGTACCCGGCAATGAGGAACGGCGTGAGGATCGCTGCGTGAAGAAGTGCCGGAGCGTCGGAGTCGAAGAATTTTGATGGACTTGAAACCAAAATGTTATTCTAAGAAGCAGCCATGTGTGATGATTATATGGGCCTACGGTTCTGGGGTGCCTAATTGGTGCTTTTACTGTCGTTGCGTTGGAATTGTTCGGAATTGTCGATGCGAACGGAAAGAGGTTTAAAGGATTTAACTTTTGGCCTTTTTGCCTATGCAACCTAAGCCTTTCACTGCCGTCGCACGTGAACGAGCAGTGTAGGCAGCGAGACGGGAACCGAGGTCGATAGAAAAGTCATTTTCGAAAACACACACTCTTTTCCGATCCACTGGGACTGAGTGAGTGAAAACTGAGCGCGAGTCTCTTGTGTAAAGAAAATACTTACCTTCTCCTGCACTCAGGCTTCGCTTCCGCTTCGTCAGCAGCTACTGGTTGTTTGACACATGTTTGGCTTGGCATTTCCATACCCGACAGTTTCACTTGTTGCAGTGGACGGTTAGCTTACCATTGCTAGAGGTACGGGTGCGTCGCTTGCCGGGGTTACCAGATCCTATTATTACAGTCAAGTGAACTGTAGTTAAATTGGTAGATAATAGAAAACGTTCAGCAAACGCTCAACCCCCTTGGCAGAGTACGAAGGAAAACAACAATGTTGTTTAGTCAATGAAGCAGAGAAAGAAGGAAAAATGATCGTGGTTTGTTGATATAGGTCAAGGTGATGTGGTTCCATGGCGTGGAATGTCGGGAGTCGGCCGGATGTTACCTGATACAGTGATAGACAATGTGCGAAAAAGCATCATGTCGATGTCGCATAGTTGTCTCGTGAGATCTACCTTCTCAATGATGAACAGTGATTTAAACCTATCATAATAAACATCTAGAAGTCTAGAGGTCTAGAGGAGAATAAACGAATGAGAGTCACGAGGATAGACCACAAGTACTTTTATTTGATATATCCTCTACATTACCGATTAAATCCTATTATTATTTGTTTAAACAACCTCAAAAGGCATCGGCAAGACATTTATGGCTTTCCTTGGCCTTATTTTACCCGTAGCCGATTAGTCGTACTATGTGCGAGGAAACGGTCTGGATGGGATTCGATAAGATTTGTAAAGACCGACCGTCGCTACCATCTTAGCCAATGGATCGTCCCACCATTTATATATATTTGTAATATTAAACACTATTTTATGTAAAAATTTATTATAAAGGTTTGACGTCGTAGCTAATAATTTCCCATTATTATTGTTCCCATTAATATGGATGGCAGAGGTAGCAAACAAACATAGAACAAAAATTCACTTAATTTTACTCATATGATTTATGACTGGTAAGCAGATGAATGGGAACGCTGGGAAAATTAGGAACTTGGACATCAATTTTGATAGCCTGAATCAAAACATTTAAAATTATATTCGTCTGACTCTTTGAGACAACACGTTCACTTGTGAACCAACGTATTCAAACACTGAGAGAATAAAGATGCACAGGCCACTTTTTGGAATGGCCCTTTCTGAGCTAATTTGATATGTTTAAGTAACATTCGTAATGAATTTAGCTGTCAGAATGATGTTGCTCCACATTTTTATCCAGTTTACAATTTGAGACTCAAGTACGTTGTTGGTGTAACAAAATTTCACAACCCTCAAAATGATACGAAGCGTGGAGTTGTCATTTTTATAGGATGTAGGACGCCTTCGTGGAGATCAGGAGTATGTAAGGATTATTTAGAGACGGTGAAGACGCATATTTTACAAAAACACACTAATGCCTTCCAGTCTATTGGCCTGGTGTCACATACAGAAAGCACAAGGGGCATCAGGGAAAAGAAGTTGGTAGCATAAAGGCATGTAGGTCAAATCATCTTGTTTGCTGCATTTCCATCCGATTTTGTGATTTGCGGTTATGGATAAAGAACCAATAGGTGCACAGAGAGGGGATCACCTTGAAGTCTTTGAAAATTTCGCCTATCTTGTTTTAAAAGCAAATATTAAGAAAAAAAAAAGCTCAGAGCCATATTGATAACATGCGTCTCTAAGGCAGATACGAATTCTCGGAGATTCGCTCAAGGATTCTGGCCGCCAGCTAGGTACTAAAGCTTCGATTTTTTTAAACACCTGTTATGATGGTCTGTTTCATCATGTATAGCAAATTTACGGTTACATACGCCTTAGAAAGAAAGAGTCTTTTCAAACAATACAAGCAATTTCCTTCCATCTTAGATCGAGAGAAAGATGCTCTGAAGTATTTTGGGCACGACTGTATGAAAGGACAATGGATTGCGAGTGCAGTTTACTTGGCAAACGTTCCAAAACGCTTTTCAGATAGCCATAGCGCAAGACCGTGAACGATATTGAGGACTTGAGATGCAGATCATAACCAAGGTTGGTACTAACGTCTTAAAATTGTTTTATATTTATTTAATATTTTATATAGCGATACGGTCAGTTCAGCCTACATGATTTAAAAAAATATATTTTGAGACCTAGTTTGGTGATGGTATTTTTTAGGTGTTGTTCTTAGTAGTTTTACAAGTATCAACATCATCCTTGACAAAACGAAGGTAAATGTCATACGTATCACCTGCAGAAGATTCATACCATTGTTTCAAGATTAAGCAGTGAAGCGTACAATAACCATGGCATTTCATAATGATAGTGAACTTGAAATGATCGTACTCATTTGAGTCGTATATTCTCATCTCTCAATGTTCCCTTATTACGAAAAGTAAACCTGTAATTGAAAAATGTAGAAACTGACAGTTTTTTATTTAATTGTTCATCAAAAACTTTTCAAACAAGAGTCTCATAAAAAATCTTCCCACACGAAAACAATTCAATGTTATCGTTCATTTTGCAACTTCCAATGAAAATCAAACCAGACCTCGTTGCAGCTTCCGGTCAGTTTGCTAGCGAGTCCATTAGGAAAGCCGCGTCAGCTATTTTAAGGTCGCTTCATCAATTTGCTGCTCTAAACGCTGTTCTTATGTGAATGAGTTATGAACACGAGCTACTACTACGCTTTCTGTGAGGTTTCCCTACCCCCCGGAGTACCATCATCTACTTAATGGACATCCTTTTGGGGAAATTCATAATACACGCAGTAATGGTATTGTAAATATTTACAAGTACCGTCCGAAGTCACTTTGGATTGTTTCCCAACGGTCAAACTGTTCCGAATTATTATTTGAACGCGTCGGTTGGTGGCGTCAAACAGCAAGCTCGTTAAATGCAATTATAAAATACTTCGTGCCATTTAACGACCCGCTCGAGATGCCATACATCACTGACGTGCTGAAGTGGAATATCGAGGCAGAGTTTTAGTAGGATTCGCGGCTAAGGAGGGCCAGCAATATATAAACACAGGATGTGGTAGAGCAAAGTGATCGATTTTCTACTAAACAAGTCATGCGCATCTTCTTAATTCTGGGATATTTCTGCATACAGCCATCTATGTACATTTATGCAAACAATTTGTGACAAATAAATGTTTCTTGATATTTTTAACCCCACAATTTTGGTACAATATATTTAAAAACGGATTCTCAATAGCCCATTATGTTTACCGGAAGTAAGAAACGAGCTCTTTCCAGAGTAATTGATGGAAAATTGGAAAAAAGATAAATACTAAGGACAGTCATGCGGAGTGTCCGTACGCTTCGATAAATTGCATGTAATTTTGTACATTTGCGTCACATTATGTGGCTCTACAATATTTTTCCAGCTTTTTGCTAGACACTAAAAGACTTTTCTTAGCTTGCGTCTCGTTGAAAAGTAGATTTTCCACTGATCACATGACGATTACAGATGCTTGGTGGGTGAAAATTGATGAAAATTGTCCCTCTACAGCGCTCGGCAACCGCTGAACGAAGAAGGCAAACATCAATAAGCGCTATTTCTTTATGCTTCTTTTCTCAACACGTCATGCACATACACACACTGCGCGCCCCATGAAGTGGTGTGGATATTTTTTTCTCTGCCCAAGATCGTAAGCTATCCTCCTAAGCGCTCAAACGTATTGCTCGAGCAGCGGAAAATGGCAGTCAAAGTTGCGTTCGTTCGTTAATTTTCTCGAGTCGTGTTGGATTTTTCTTTTTTCGCTACTTTT
Organism: Anopheles stephensi; assembly: GCF_013141755.1. Classification (NCBI taxonomy): domain Eukaryota; kingdom Metazoa; phylum Arthropoda; class Insecta; order Diptera; family Culicidae; genus Anopheles; species Anopheles stephensi. The sequence goes on from NC_050202.1 coordinate 43,674,567, forward strand.
CGTTACGGTGACGGTGGGGTTTCTCGAGCTCGCACCGATCGATGGAAAATGCCGCCTTTTCCGCTTCTCAATCAATCGCTTCTCCGGAACTGGTAGTGTTACAAGTAGCTGTATGTGTGTTTACACGAGTAACCGCATTACCAGTCCTCCCAGCACAACACATTCCCTGCAGCCATTTGGTGCCCAAGTTCCACACACTTCCAGCTTCACTTGCCAATTGGATCGATGGGTTCGAAATTAGTGTCGCAATTGAGAAAATGATTGAAAAGGGTGCCCATTAGCGTTGCTTCATGTTTTGATTCACTTCGTCTTCGTCTTCGTGCGGCGTCTCACACACCACCTCCTTCTTTCGTTAAGAAATTATTTTCGCCGACACGGACACTACCCAACCAAGGGTCCGGAGCTGACTTTTTGCATGATGTAGCTCTGCTTTTCTTTTTCCGTCTCAATAGGTAGTCCTTTGATTGGTGCTGAAACGCTTCACTTATCGCTAATCGTTTCGATGAACCTAGAAAACTGTCCTGTACGCTAACGGATACGCCGAGACTCGGAAAATGCTGGTGAGGAAGCATTGACAAGAAAAAAAGGGAACTTTCTTTTGTACCTCGCAATAGCTGGATCCGGACTCAGCGGGGAAAAAAGAAAATTGAGCAAAAGAATGAAAAACAGACACGAAAAAGACCATTTATGTGATTGGCATAAATTATCTACGTTGTATCGATACGGCGAAACGTTCTCCATTTTTACGCTACGAGCTACTTCTGTAGGGAGTTTGTTGGATGAGGAACGAGAAGTCTCCATCCGAAGAATAAAGTGAATCATTCGCGGTGAGCTACGGGTTGATAAAGAAAGTAAATTATATCGATTGCTAATTGACTTATTGTTTCCTGTTAGCTCGAGGACGGTTGTACGGTTGTGCTTAATTGAAAAAGAATATTAAAGATAATTAAAAGCGTTGCAAGTTACTTCGACTGTGTAGAGGTATGTAGTCCCCAAATGGGAGCTCCTCTTGTGACCTGTTGGTTTGCGTGTAAACGCTTTGGCGGGTGTGCGGCTAATTTTGAATAAATCGACATAGTTACATTTACTTTTACTTCAAAACGTGCCTTTACTTACTTACTGTCAATGTACAATGAATTCGTTTTTTCTGTACACTTGTGGAAAATAAATCGATTGCGCAAGTATCGTTTGCATCACATGACGGCATCCGTACCAATTTATACCGATTGCCTCAACTAGAGCGATCGGTGATAAACAATTCGAAGAACAATCGATCGGTAAAAATGTATACTATGTCCACAAACCTCACCAGTTGGAACCATGTAGAATAGAAAAAACTGTATCGGCCACAGAACACATGGTCGCTCTTCCCTCACACGTGCTGCAACAGTTGAGAGAATGAGAAAGAGCCACCTCGACTACAACAGAAAAAAAGTGTAAACGATCGTTTATTCCCAGTTGACTTTTCCGATCGTAATGATCTTCATTCATTCGAGCATTTTTAATGCTTTTTTGCCGTTTTTGTTTACACGTGTTGTGCGTCTATCTGTTTGCTCGAGACGCGCTTTGTTTTCCACCTCGCACCAAAATTACACCCACCCACGGTTAGGACACTTGACTTTTCCTCGCTTCTTTTGACGCATGTACGGCGTCCCCGGTGCTGGAGATAATCTAAATAATTGGTCTTTTCATCATCGGTCACGGAAGCAGTACAGCACCCGTTGTATGCGAACGCACATGTGAACACATTGGTAACGGCCGCGGCCGAGGATTGGTCTACAACCGCGGCTGAGAGTTTTTGAAGAAGAGTCGTTATAAGCGGGCTGAGGTTAGGACGCGTGCGATCGGCCACCTCCGGTGTTCACGATCCTCTTGCTCACCAACGGCCAACGGATACGCAACGTCCTTTGTTTATCTCGGTTTCGGGCCGAGGGGTCGTCTTCATGGTCGACGCTTTTTTACGACGCCACCATTACACAGTGCCGCAATGCTGTCGACCCGGTAATGCACCAGGGGCGTGCGGTCTTTGGGCGCACAGCGCGAAACGAACAATTGGTTTTTGACCAGATTCCCGGCCAGATCCAACACCAGCACCAGAACAACTTCCCACACACGAAAGTTTAGATGTTGCGTACGGACATCTAAACAATACGAAAGGATTTACGATGGACTGCCGGGCTGGCTGAAGCCCTGCGTCGTTCCAAATGGAACATTAAGAAAATCACAGGCCATAATCCTCATCGCACACTTTCCTCCAATCATTCAGCACACCGCAAGGGTGAAAGTGCTACCCTATCGCCTTTTCGGGGCAGCTAGTTTTTGGGACGAATGCAAACGGATGCAGCAATAGGCGAATTTCGTAAAGGTTATAGTGATAGTTCGAAGCTGTGGTCCTCTTACGCAAAGAATAAATCAAGCGCTTCAAGAATAGAGATGCACCTTCCACATCCAAACCTATCGGCAGTTTGTTTGGACCGGGTCGAGCAGTTTATAGTATTCTGGTCCGTGGAAAACGTTTTTACGATCCTACTAACAGTTGCCCTTCGTCTAACTAGGTGGCAATAGTGGCCCAGAGGGGAAGGACTCGACTATGGAAGAAGTTGAATGTTTGGGGCAGTTTTACGACTGATCATTTCCCCTAATCAATTGTTAACAAATGGCCACCCATAGGGAAGGAATTTGATGTGTTGTGTGTTTTTGAGTTTGATGTAAAATACAAAGTATAAAACATGGAATATCTGAACCATAAATCAAGAATGAAGCAGCTAAGAAAATACAGAACTCAAACGTCTCTGAGCGACACTAACGGGAATATGTTCTCATTATTTTAACGTTAACTCTTTCTCTTCTTCTTCTTCTTCCTTGGCGCAATAACCTTGAAAGGTCTCGGCCTACCAATTCTGGCTTTCTGTGACTTGATTTTACCCGTGGCAAAGAAGTCAGCCTTGCGTACGTGGAGGCGGTCTGGATGGGATTTGAACCCCGGTCCTGCCGTACGAAGACCGGCATCGTTATCGCCTCGGCCCCCGCACCGCCTCGTTGACTTTATCAAAACCCTCAATTATTCTCCAAATAAAAGCCTTGTTTGTCATTTATCAAAAATTAATTTATTTCATCATACGTCGTTCATACAACAGGAACATCTTTAACCTACTGTACAAGAATTCCTGCATTAAACATGTTCATCGGAAACAACACTATTTACATTTGATCGCTCTACTGGCAACTGGGCCTAGTCGATTTCCACATTTTCGCACTCGTCCTCTTCACCTCCGGACGAAAGCACACTACAGTGGCCACTTGGTTCTATATCCATCTGACTGCGGGGTCGTGTTCCGTCCGATCCTGGACCCGAAAATTCCGAGGGCGACCGTGACCGATGTCCGGCTGAGTTGACATTTTCCGAATCGCTATCACAGCGTGTGGAAAAGTTGAGCGGCCCTGATGAAACCAGCGGTCCATGGTGGGTAGAGGCCGCTGGCTTGCAGGAAACGGAGGAGGTAGATGAGGAAGAAGATGGTGTAGGCAGGACGACGGATGGTGCGATTGGTCCATTAGGTACGGCGGCTATCTTCGAGGGATAGAAGTAGGAAAACGGCATCGGAGGAATACCCGGCATTCCGTACGCCATCTGTATCTATCATGAAAGGTTAGAAGGTAATGTGTGTGTGTGTGTGTGTGTGTAAGCAATCAACCGGAGGATTAAATGAATTATGAAGTATTCCACAAAGCCTACCTGGTGTCGATAAACGTTCAACAGGGCCGGATCAAGTCCGGTGGCGTAATGGGGTTGCCCAGTGGCCAACATGGGGCCGTAAGAACCATCCTCTCGCACCAACACCTGCACCGGAACACGTTTGGTTGCACTCAGCAGTGCGGCCTCGTGTTGCTGGATCTGTTTCCTTTTCGTTTTGTAGCGACGGTTCTGGAACCAAATCTTAACCTGCGTCTCGGTGAGGCGTAAGTTTTTGGCCAGCTCGGAACGCTCCGGTCCGGACAGGTATCGTTGTTGGGCAAAGCGACGCTCAAGTTCAAACACCTGTGCGTGACTGAATGCGGCGCGGGACCGTTTTTTCCTCGCGGACGGTATCTCTTCGTTCGGGAGCATCGGTGTTTGTTGGGTACTGTGTAGCCCCAGCGCACTGGTGTACGGTGATGATGAGTCACAGTCTGTGGGGAAAAGAGGTAGTGTAATGCAATTGACTAACACTCGGTACATTTGCGAACGGGACAAAGGGACACGTGCACAAGCTCGAATAGCATATACACCCTCCAAGAAAAAAGAGCCACTTTTGCTCGGGACACACTCAGACATACACATTAGCTTAATTATTTATCGCTATCTTCCATGACAACCTTCGTCGACTACACCGTCGATCATGCTTACCCGAATCGTTTTCCGTTAAACGTCGCATGTCGATGGGACTTTCACTGCGATGATGTGGTGCCTTCGCAAGTCGATAACAAGAGGCCACCGAGCCAGCTCCTCGGGTTGATCCATCCAGCAACATGTTGGCGATACGTTCCGTTGGTCCCGCATCACAATCTTGCAAGTGTGAGCTAGAGTCCTGCCGTGATGGAGCCTCTTGTCCATTATCACGATCATTATCCGATGCCACCATGAAGCAATCGAGCGATCCACGACGTAAGGCAGGTGGCAATCCGTTTAAGGAAAATGGCGTCGCGGTACCGTTGTCATTGCTTCGATTATTATTATTGTTGTTGTAATAGCTCAGGCCCAATTTACCGTACAGTCCTTCTTCCACGGTCGATCGAGGGCTTGCGGAGGACTCTATGGCACTGGCGGCACCTCGGCGCTGATGCTGATGCCGACTGTGGTGCTGCGGGTGATGGTAATGACTGTGATGATGATGGCGTGAGTGATAATACGACTTCATGTCGTCCTCGTTGCCAGACGATTCGCCCGAGCTGTGGCGTTCGACCCGCCGGCTTCTGGTGAGGATGTCGTTTATCGAAAAGGGCGTCGACACGATCGACTTTGCAGTGGAAGCAGTTAGGCTCATTTCCTTTCTGCCTTCGGTTGTGGACAAGCAACTCTAACACACGACTCACTGTTGATCGCAATCACTGCTCTTTGTAAACGTTATATATTTTCAGGTTCGCAAATTATTCACATACACTATCGATTTGCAGTAAAATTGCTTTCAACAATATTTCTTCATCAACCACCATTAAAATAAGAACCGACCACACATAACCCAACACATGTACACTCGTCAATACACCCGAGAACGTTTTGGTGAAACTAGACCCGGCATAACACGACCGCACTTAACGAGCTGAGCAGCACGAATGAAGCGCACATTTTCCCGCATTCACTGGTTCGGAAAAGAGTTTTTCTCATTTCCCGAGCATTTTCTCCGTCTCCGTCCGCCACCATCCGGCGCTGTTCCTCTCCATTCGGGTGCTATTACCACTCTCTGGCGCACTTCGATTGGATAAGAGTCGAGCCGTGATTGGCTGAACTTGTTCTCGGCTGAACGATGTTTTTCAGGGTTGTTTGTTTAGCGTGAGAGCGCGCGCATGGTGAGTTGTGGGTTGCATTATGGCCTGGCGGGACCGTCAATTCGTACTGGTGACTACGGGAAAGGAGGAATGCCTAAGGAATGAGGTTTCCTCGTTCTTTCAAATCGTCGGGAGAAGACGATTCTGCGCTTCGGACAGCATGTACGATTCTGAAACCATTCTTCTGGATAGAAAAGATGGGTAAACACAACAAGAACAAGCGACCGAAGACGATTCAAGGTGAGGAATGGGTCTTTTTTTGGTTCGTTTTTGGTATTTTCACACTAAAGGATGGCGTGAATAGTGCTTCCCCGGAATGAAGGTGTTTCCGTTGGCAATGTGGCGAAGCGAATGCGAGAGTGTGCTGAATCATGGCAATTTCCGCGGGGTCTCTAACGAGCGCACATCGTCGAATTTTCCTGGGGGAAGCATTAGTGACAGCACACTAATGGAATTACTTTCCGCAATGGGCTACTTTCATTTCGGGTTACAAAAGGCCAGTCCCAAGGTGATATTGATTAAATGTGACTTTAAACGAAAATTTGCTTCAGCTTCGCGAAAAAGTTTTACAGCACAAAGATTAAGAAGGTAATACAATTTTAGTAAGTATTTCCTGTGATGGATTATTATTTACTGCAATCATTATTTTGGATGGAGTGAAGGTAGCGAAATTAAATATGTAGCTACACATTTCACAATAAGCTAGGCTTATAAGAAGACTTTAATTTTGGAGTAATTCTCTATTTATTCTCTATTGATTCTCTTACTCCGTAGTTCTGGAGAAATTTAAATGTATTTATCCATTAATATATTGAAAATACTAATTTTAAAGCGCTTCTAGAGACAGGTTCTAAGAGCAAAATCTTGAAGATCTATGAAGATTTTGTTGCCCTACAAGGGCATCCTAGCGCTCCACAGGCATTAAACCGTGCTGCCCTTCCTGAGACCTACAGTTCCCTTTTAACAACAGATTCCTCGTTGCACGAGGAAATTAAGACCATACCGAATGATCTTCGCCCGATGGTAGTTCCGGGCATTTTCAGGGATAAGTATGGTCATTTAGACCAAAGAAGCCAGTATTATACTGATGGATCATCCTCTAAGGAAGGCACCGGCTTCGGCGTTTTTAGTGAGTCCGCCGAAGCATTTTTCAAATTGCGGGAGCCGTGTAGTGTCTACACCGCAGAACTAGCCGCAATCTTGTACGCACTATTGATTATAGCAGCGAGACCTTCGGATCAGTACTTCATCTTTACAGATAGCCTTAGCGCTATCGAAGCACTACGATCCCCGAAGGCTGTTAAGAGTCAGGATTTCCTGGTCATTAAAATCATAGAATTGCTTGGCTCCATGTTCGACAAGGCGTTCAGGATTTCGCTAATTTGGGTACCTTCTCATTGTGGAATTCCCGGCAACGAGAAGGCAAACTCACTGGCCAAAACAGGCGTCCAACAAGGCGCCCTTTACGACCGTCCTATCTCGACCCGAGAGTTTCTTCGCTTGACACAGATGATCTGGGGCTATTCCTTTTCTCGATGTGGATCACCTTCTGTGGTCCTGCGAGGAGTTTGAAACCGCAAGACCCTCCTTGTTGGGCGCAGTCGAGAACATCGGCAGACGACCGGGTATAGAAATAATAGAAGTGTTAGCGACTAGGGACCTCGCCTACATGAGGCTATCTACCGATTCGCCAGAGACAACGGTCTCATCCTTTGATTCCGCATCCCTATTATCCTTCCAATCCACATCCGCCACTCCTTTTGTTATGTGTTGTGTTGTCTTTGTTGTAAATGTTTGATGTTGTGCAACGCGCAATCCGTTGACGGAGCAATTGCATTCGAGGGCAATTTTCTTACTGCCGTTAAAAGGAGGCAGGCTTGTGTTTTTTTTTTTTTTGTCTGTAGTAGTGTGCTCCAAGCCAGTCCAGCTTTGGTACAGCGGGTTCGCCTGGGTTGGCGTTGGGCGCGGGAGTGGTCGGCGGGTACAGACTCGTAAACAGTGGAGTCACTCCAGCTGTTGCGAGATGGAATCCGCCGATCTTTTTTGAGTTCGATGTTGACTTGGTTGATCACGGGCTGTGTCATTGCTGGGCTGCTTGGAGAACATTGCACGCAGAAAAATTCATGTTTGTACTGTGCAAATAACTGTGCTTGTTTGTTTCAGTCCAGACCTACATCACACACTGCAATAGTCAACCGGAGCGAACCAACCCCCATCGAATCCATAGCCACAACAATAGAACCGGACCAAAAAACCTACAACACACACACCCACCCAATAGAAATGGACAACAACCACCCATCATCCGTCACAACCGAGCATGCCCGGGATATGGCAAACAACTAGGAGGAAATGCCTAGTTAATTTTGTTAATTGTTTTTTTTTCGTGAATATAATTCACAGTCACCACATGCGGTGGTGACAATACGGCATCAGTCCGTAATAATTAATAAATAAATAAAATAAAAATATTGAAAATACATTAAAAACATTATCAGCGTAATGGTCCGTGATGTTCGAACTTTATGTCTTTATTTTTAGTTCAAAATTTCAAAACTGCTACTTAATCGATTATGAATCGATTATGATTATGATTATGAAATTAAATGTTAACAATGTCAATCAATTTCAATAAATCTTTCTTCACAGTCTCTTTTTAACATTTTTTTTCCACAATCGATTTTAAAACACGGGTACAGAAGTAAATGTGTTGCGTTTTCAGTTCAATTGAGGCATACCTGATGAAATGCAACTAACAGTGATATGAATGGGCTTGATTGTTTGTCAGCAGTATCAGTTCCAACAGGAAAAGTCAGATGGAGAAAGCCGAAGCTGCTGTGGAAGCTAGAACGAGAGGTCAGGGAGACCAAGTATCACCAAAGATGCGATCCCGTCAGAGTATCTTGTAATCATTCCGAAGGCTTTAATCATCGGAAATTCACTTGACAAAGTGCTTCGTTGTGGTCAACATGGTCTCAACAATGGTGAGACCTACTGGACGCTAGCAGTAACATCAGTCCGTTTAGTACTTCAAGTCTATACTACTTGCAAAGGAGATAATCTTCTTCTTTCTGGCACTACAACCTCGAAAGGTCTAGGCCTACCAATTCTGACTTTCTATGACTTGATTTTACCCGTAGCAAAGCAGGGGTCAGTTTGGATGGGATTTGAATCCTGCCGTGTGAAGACCGGCGCCGTTATCGCCTCGGCCACCGGACCGCCGCACAACGAGGTAATAGTAATTGTCAAACTAATCTCTCATCGCGAGTTTTTGATAAACGGGAACAAATTGAGTACGAATTGGAAGATGTTGTTTTCTGCAAGAACACTGGAGTAAAGAAGTATGTAGTCTTATGGCCGGAACTAGCCTCGAAGAATGTTCAAAGATTACCGAAGAGGATGTATCAATTAGTCTTTAACTGCAACAACTCTTTACGATAACAAATACTATAATTTTCGATAGAGCTTCAATTGCAGACATGATAATTTATAACAGCTATTGATCGAGACCCGGACTGACCTATTGAGTTTTAAAGAACTACATTTATACAAATAAAATAAAACTTTTATCGAATATTACAATCTAAGCCGTTTTAAATTGGAGTTTTATGGCAAACGAAGTGCAATCAACTAAATGTAAACTTTTTCTAGAATACAGTGAACTTCAACAATCGACTTGGACGATAGCAACGCATTCAATAATTTCTTTTTTAATTTTTTTTCATATCCGAAACCTTCCAGTAATGTTCGATCAAGCCAGACAAACACAAATCACAGTTTGACGACAAAAGCCATCATCGCCCACCCTTGACACTCTTCAAGAACCCGTAATGCATCATCAAATGCGAAAAGTGTTCGATGAGTGATCACTTCGCTTAATTGAATATTGACCACAGCATCTCCGACAAAGCGCGTATATAGAGAGTGATATTCGATCATCTTTTGGTACGATGTGGCCCCTTGTTCGTAGCGTCCCAGGATGCGTACAGTTTAAGGGCGAAAGCGTAAGTAGACGAAGAAGCAAAAATCAACAAACAGCAAGTGTTTGTATCGTGTTTCATGAATCAGCATGAAAGAAAGCTCTGGTTTCCGTTATTCTCTGCTGATGACATGATTTCGTGTCGGAGGAAGCATCCGTAGTGATGAGGAAACTTGGAATGGAAATGGAGTTCACATTACGAGCAACCGATGTATACACACTTCAAAATTTTTGCTTCAAATCCCTTTATCCCTGTTTATGGAGATGATGTACTCATGATCAACTTTACGATGTTTACATTGTCATTTGATGATTATTATTCTGCATCCATCGGACTAGCGCCTAAGGAACACATCTCACTCCATCGCAATCGGCTATATCGATGGCGCAGTCCGACCAATCAAAACAACAATGCACCCATTCGGTCCATTGTTTTGACGTGCGAACGGAAGTGACCGGATTTCCGGACCGAGAACTTTTAGGCTCTAATTAACTAAAAGTTTTATGCGTTCCAACACGCTTCACCATCGGCTGCTATCCTTGTCGTTGCCGCGACGTTTGCACTGTGCACGTGCCGTTGAACAATTTGGCTCTCCTTATCCTTGTCCTTGTTACTGGTGGCAGTTCGATACACAATGTTCCGCCCGCAAAAGCCGCAGGCAAAACAAATTCACAAAAGTAACACCTTCCGGGCAGTAATTTCAATTAGTGTCTATTATCCAACGTTAGGACCGGGAAGCGGTAGCGCAAGTACGGAAGATACGTCAAGGGACAAGAGATTAAATCGTGCCGAGTGTGAGCTTGGTATCGGGAAACAATGGGCAAAGTTGAGCAACAGTCGAACCCTCCGTCCTTTCGAATAGTTCTTACCGTCCTTTTTTTAAAGGGCTGTTCGTATGCTGTCGCGCCACCAAAGTGTCGTTTCAGTTGAATTACCCGGGACAATATGCTACCATGATGAGATCAGCCCCTCTCGGTGTATGCGTATGCCTGCAGAGAAGACGTTGGCTGGTGTTACGCCACACGACTTTGCAAATCCGCTTGAGGCCAAGTGTCCTTGCCTGGCTGGTTGCGGTGGCTGGTAAGTGGAAAATTTGTGAGCTCAACACTGGAATTGGCACGCTGGGAAAGAGTCCATTTGATTTGAATAGAAAGCGCAAAAAGGGACATTGCACGAAGTTCTACTGCACTTTTGCTCTGACGAGGTTAGGATCTCTGGGAAAATGATTTGAATGACAATATATGCTCATCGAAAAGTGATTAGCGAAGGATGTGTCTGGAAAATGGACGGAGTGGAGTGTGTGCAGTTCAGAACATTGACCATGAGGGAGGTCATGAGGAGTAAGTGAAACAATGATGAAATAAAAAATTTATATTTACTTCTAATTGTTGTGCAACAGCTCTTTCCACATTTGATATTGAGAAGCAGTTTTGGTTTCATCGTCTTTTCAAAATAAAATCTATAAAGCTGGCTATTGTTGTCTTAGTTCAGTTGGGACTTAAATCGAATGTACATCAGTAAGGTGCTCGTCAGCTACCCGTTCGGCGAGAGGCATAGAGAAGAAAAAAATCAGCTCGATGTCTGGTTAAAGCGAAAACGAATCTGCCAGAGATCAGACGCAACCGTGGTTGGAGAGATGCAGCTTTCGACCTAGGTTCCTAAGAAATTAATGGATATCTGATTTTACTATACTACATATATACAATTGTGTGTGCAATTGTGTGTGCTGTCTAGTTGTTTTTTTTTTTGGTTATTGTTACAGCCGAGACCCGATAGACGGAAGGATGATGTCCAAATTCCGATTCGCCGACACCAGAACCCCAAATCCAGCCATCACATCCATAGAACAAGCAATAGAACCGGATCCAGATAACTAACATCTCCACCATCACACCAACAACCTGGATACATACCACGCAACCACCTCACACTCACAACCGAGCATGCCCGGGATAAGGCAAGTCACAGGGAGGAAATGCCTTGTTAATTTTTGTGAACACATGCGGTGTTGACAATACGGCGTCAAGCCGTTATCCTAAAAATATAAATAAATACTTTCAATGAGGATTTGAAGATTAATGCAACTATACCAAATAATACACATGGTCGATGGTAGATTTTACACACAGCTGTGCAATATCTTTGCCTTCTTCCTTGGCACTGCAAACTCGGGAGGTTTCAGCCTGCCGTTTCTGGTGTGAAGTCCAATTTACTGAATTGCAATTAATCTGAGAAGAATAATACAGGAAAAAGGCCTTAGCATCTATACTTTTGGAGCGCTCAGGAAACAAATATTAAAACAAAGCATGAAAGACGAAAATTTAAAAGTTATGAAAATGTTCTACATCTACTACATCTACTACTACATCAGAATCACGAAGAGATTGAAAGCAAGATAAGCTAAACAAGAAAACCATAGAGTGTATAGTTTGTGAATGAAATATTAAAATTAGAAAATTATCATAGAAAATTAAGTGCTACATGAGCTGTTTTACAATAGAAAATTATTGCAATAGGCTTTATTTATGTAATGTGATTGCTTCAACAATGTACAGCCCCGCGCTGCGAACGTGCTCTATCCAAGCTTTGAATTGCAGCGCCATCTAGAAGGAAAATTCAAACCCTTGCATTCACCATCAGAACAGCACTTGCATTGCATAACTTCGGGAGTATTGTGCTCATATCGCGTTTCGTAAAGGCCTTTTTTACTTGCCATGCGCCGCAAGCGGCAAAATTTTATAACTTTTTTTTTTTTTTTATTCATAAAGAACGGCCTTTTTAGCGTATTGCTAAAATTTTATAACTAAACGGTTATGATTACGTTTTGCAACGGCTAAAAACCGCAGACGCAATAGAGTGATGCAGGATCACAACATTGGATCTACAAAGTCCAAACGCGATACAGACCCACAAACCACACTACCACGAATTTGGATGACGGAATTACTATTAGCGGATCTGCCGACCTCACCAGAGATAAGGTGCCCTTACACTGTTCGAAAAAGAAAATGTCTCAAAACTGATGTGAATTGTATTATTTTTTTATTATACTTTTAAGCAATACAGCCTGGCCGTCCTTTAAGAATAAAAAAACTGTTATGATTACTAATTGAATACACTATGAAAATATTATGGCAGATGTTGAAAGGTTTTCAAGCATCAGAATAATCTAATGGATGGCTTAATGTGTCTAATCATTTTTGAACCTTCAAAGGATGTAATTTATTTTTTCAAATAATTTCCAATGCGCTCGTAACAGTCCAGTGTCTCACTAAACCAACATTGCACGTTTTTAACACTTACGCGAAGTGATTTTGTTCTTAGCTTATCGTCATTGTTCATTGTTCCTTATTGTGCAAGAGTTGGTTTAAACGTATATACTAACCATTTTATTTGTTTATTTATTTAATTTTACCTCCAATCTCTGTAGGAAAATTCCCTCATACGTAAGACTGATTATTGTGCTGTGAGTAAATTAATTGAATGACACCAGAATTACCGGGACAAATGGGATTGAGCGCGAGTCTTATTATATGTATTTTAAGATTACAAAACCTGTATTGTAGAACTCGTCCTTACGACTGATTTAAATTCGATTTTCTATAGGTCAAGGATATGAAATCAAAAGTCAAAAGAAATCACTATTTGAAGGATAATTACTCACATATTGTTGTATTATCTGGATTTCTCGAACCGATCTAATAAACAATGATTCCGAAAAATCCCAAGGATTCCACGGTTTTACAACCACAGCTTCTGTTTATCATAACTCGCTCCAAACAAATGCATCATAAACTATATCTAATTTCTCAAAGCTTCACCCCAACTATACTGCTTCTGCCTAGATTTGATAAAGCAACAGTTTCAAAATAGACGGATAGAATCTCCCCTGTTCGTCGCTGGAAATTAGAACAATCAACCTGAATAGAGCTAGCTTAGAATTTCCCATCGTCTTTACCCGTTCCCTTGAGCAGTATCGACCTCTCGAACCATCTCTATCTTTGATGGGAAATTAATGGGTGCCACTAGAAATGATCGAAAAAGAAAAAAACACACAACACACAAGCAAACTGGAAAAACCCTTCCCAAGAAGAGCAGCACCACAACTCGCGCAGTGTACGCACTGTAAAAGCGAAAGTATCGGCTGCACCGCACTGCACCACACGCACAATTAGAACGCACCGGCGCGTACGCGACGACGGCGAACGCGAAGGGAAAAACTACGATTTATGGCATTTGCTCATTTCCCATTTTATCCACCGAGCTTAGCCGCGTTCGACCACTTACATCCATGACTTACGATCGTGACGGATGCGCCGAAACCAGCGGCAATGGCAAAGGAAAGCGCGAGGGTCCGTAAGGGTTATCCGGGCTAATCGTTTCTTTGACAGAACGTAAAGCAGATGCCCTCGGCCGACCTCGCGAGAGCTCCAACTCGCTTTTCCAGGCCTGGCGTTTCCGAAACTGGAGCGAGCAGATCGAAACTGAAGCGAGAGAATAAAAAACAATGCCGAGAAAACGGAAGGATCTGCTTCTGGTGCTGGTGTGCGATTCCGTCAGTCAACTATTCAGACATCAACCACATCAGCGAACAGAGGAATGAATGAAATGGACCGCCTTAATCGATCATAATGCAATCGCGCGGGTGAGCAGCCAGTCAGTGAACGATTTGGTCTTTATTTGCTTGACATACGGAGCGCCGAATCAAGTTTCAGTCGCTGTCAATCGAAAGAGATGAAGCGTAGCGTGCCCGTGTGGAGTGCGGAGGATGGAGGACCCATTTTAGCCATTCATTCTCGACAACATACTGACTGTGACGAGGCGTCTACTGGTTTATTAGGTTTCGCTTTCATTTTCGGGGCATTCACTATCGTATTACGGTTGACCTAAAGCTATCACTCTGCCGCAGAGGAGAGGACTCATGTGGATGGATACCAGCTAAACCAGATGTACATTTGCGTACGAGCGTTCACGATGTTATGATGGATGTGTTAGACTCACGTCGTTGTCAACATGGCTGACATGAACATGGATCTTTTTTTATTGGCGACAATAAAACACTAAATTCATTGGCATTGACTCAATTTCATCGTTTTATTGTCTACGTTTGGTCTAAAGATTGGGCTCGCTATAAAGAATGTTGAAAATAATGAAATAATATTTACAGCTGATTGACCTATTTAATCTAACGTACTACCAGTAGGACACTTTTTGATCGTAGTATGGGTTTGGTGGTGGCGGAGGAGGCGGAGGGGACGAGTACTGTTCTGAGTACTGAATGCCATAGGCCGGATATGGAGGAGGTGGAGCTGTAGATGACGATCCCCCACCTATCGAGGAGCCCATGTTTGATCCCATCGCAGCAGCTGATCCCGTACTACTACTACTTGCCGATCCATGGAATCCTGGACCATAGTTGCCTGACCCAGGTGCAACTGTAATCCCAAGAGATAGCTCATCGTAATCTTTGCTACTAGACCCCGAATCTGAAGGACACCGAGGACCACCACCAGCCGAAGTTGTATCGCATTTAGTCGCTGTGGCACTTTCGATCTGGACGCGTTTCGATTTGTAGCGACGGTTTTGAAACCATATCTTAACCTGGGTTGGTGTGAGCTTCAGGATGCTAGCTAGCGTCTCTCGTTCCGGTGCCGACAGGTAGCGCTGCTGACGAAACCGACGCTCGAGCTCCAACACCTGTCCCTGGGAGAACAGAATGCGAGGCTTTCGTTTGGCCCGTAGCTTTCCGTTCTTGCGCAACTCGCAGCGAGACGATGTGACGAGCTGGGTGCTACATTCTTCTGGAAGAAAAACCAACCCACCTTGTGAGCGCATGCACATGTGCTTTATACAAGAAATACATACTTTGCATGATATCCTCTTCAGTGTTGGCGTTGTTGTTCAGCTGACACAGGCTGTCCAGCTCCTGCACGTGTTCCGAGGTGACGCACGTGGAAACGCTCGAAAAGGACTCATCTTTTACTTTCATTCCGTCGTGTGGACTTCTCGTACCGGACGTAATGTCCAATGGTGTGCTAGTGTCCAGCAGGGTGGAACGTACGTCCTGGAGCATAAAATTGGAGCACTGATGGTCGTGTTCGGCGCCCATTACTGGTGGCTTTTCCGGATTACCATAGACTGCCAGCTCTAGCTCAGACCCCACCGAGCTCGCTACGGAACTGAGTGCTGGGCTGGAGGTTGCGTTAGCCGAGCCATTGATGGCCGCACTAATCGTAGTGTTATGATGGTAGCCGTACGGTTGAGTGTGTGAATAATGGGGAGGTGGTAGATGAGTTGGCAGGACTGCGGAGGGAACGGAGGGAGAGCTAAAATCGTACGTAGAGGGTCCATAGTTGAGGTCATGGTGGTGGTGAGCTTGCGTGAGGTATCCGTGAGAAATCATTCCGTACGGATCCGGTGGATGATAGGAAGTGTCGTAGCCGGAGTAGGCAGAGTATGAAAAGTGATTAGGGGCACTGTAATCAGAGAATCGATTAACGGGATAAGGTTATCCTTGGGCAAATGCTTTAGTATTGAATTGAAAGGTCATCCATTAATTTTAATATAATTTTTTTATCCTAGCCGTCATACGTCTAGACGTCATACTTTAAATAAATAAATACATAAATAATATTTTAATTTATGTTTGCATTTCGTCCTTTCCGTATTTATACCGTTTTAACAAATATCATTCGGAAAAACAAAACTGTTCTTTTCAGAATAATATGTTGTGTAGTCATTTGATTCAGTATAATTAAAATGTTGTTCTTAAAGTCTGATTTTCTCCTTTACCGTTAAATAAGTTTCAGCAGATTGAGCAATCATAAAATTGTAATTTAAAACATAAATCCAACTTCTTTTGATCTATGCAACAATATGTAAGTTTTGTTATACAAATTGAATTGACTTCTTTGCTACGGGTAAAATCAAGTTACAGTCTACTACTTGACTACAGTCAACTAGTCTACTTTAAACCTTTTGCTAGTTCAATGCCAAATAATAAGTGACAAATTTATATTAACAAAAGAATTTAATCTACTTCTTAAATACCTTTCCATCTGACAGTTGAGATATCCATCCATGACTCCTGCACCGGATTCGACCATGTTCAGTATGTCCTTCACCGAAAACGGTGTATTATTGTTCGTTTCACTGCCACTAGATACGTCTGCGTGTGTTAGATCACAATATCCTTGCTGGAGCATTTTCTTTCACACACAAAGAAATAATTGGTTTTGGTTATCCTTCTCAGAACAATGATTTAACCACCACACATTAGCTATGGTTCGTAGGTTCACTAGCTTCTTGTGATCGCAATAGAATTTCCACTAGTTTCAGATTTAAAGAGTTTTTTACAAACACACTAAACTTGTTCATAAAACATTAACATCCTTATAAGTTTAGCCACTACCTGCACACAAGATAAGGATCTTTCGTCACTAACTCAACATAAACTGAGGCACAACCATTTTAACATCCGCAAAAATAATCCCACTACAGTCACTGCTGTACAAACCGATTGCATTAATGTTAGATCAAACGTCCTTTCGCCATAACCACATGTGACCGACTGTTCCGACTCGTCCGGCTGACAAACCGAGTCGGACGCACATTCCACTGCTCAGTTTCTTCAATTTTCCGCCCGTACCAAACCCATATGTACGCTGAAACGAGACGGCACCCAGTACTTGACATGCTGAGCGGAAAACTAAACATTTGCCAGAAGCTGGCTTTACATGCTGTGGGTTTTCAATACTGCCGTCTCTTTTTCGGGATGATTTCCATTTCGGCTCCATTGATTTACGTGGTTTTCTCCCGGCTGTGAGCTTGCACTAATTTTCCAAGCAAATTGATCGTTGCCTACAATCAAACACACTACGCAAGCACGATTGGTGTCTGTGCTCGGGGTACGCACACACATTCGTTGGATTTTTTTCCTGCAGAGAGAATCACTGATTGGTACACGAGCATTTACTGGAAATTAATGGTCTGTGTGTGTGTGTCTTCTGAGTCTTGCGCATTGGGGCGCTCTTTGAAAGGGTAGTTTTTCCCGCCATGAACCAATACAAATCCGAACCTGCTATATTAAAGATGGCGAGGTTTGTCTATCGCAAGGTATTATAACCACACAAAAGCAACGAATGTGTATGTGAGGTGAAAGTATTGTTCATTCCTGAAAAGTTCTTCAAGTTATTCCGCATGGCCCACATACGTAAGAATCACCTTCCAAGCATTGGATTTTTTTCTTATGCTCATCTTGCTTCTCGGCTCATTCCGCTGCGACACCATCTGGAAGCAATGTTCAATGTCCAATTTGTTTGATTTGTGTTTTGGTTTTTCGTTAGTGCTCTCCTCTTCGTGTGCTGTTGTGGACAGTACCGTACTTTGTCAGGCTTACAGGGACCTCCAAGGACTTCGTCGGACCCGACCCGGAGATCACTGCATACCAATGCAATGTTATGAATGCTTTACATAATCGATCCCGCGCCGCATCCCGACACAGAAGGGACGGCCCGGATGGGAACGAGCGGTCGGAGTCGGGGACGGGGACACATTGGTTGTGTAACACAATTTTACAACCCCTAGGGAGCGCCGCCACAGTCGCCGGTGCACTCGGTGAAAAAGGATGTTGCCCGGCGTCTAGACAATTGACGACAGTGTCTCTCGGTACGCAAAACAGCATTACAGTGTTGTGCATTCCTAACAGTACACATCAAATGTGACGTCGATCAGGATGTAGAAACCAAAACAAGTCTAACCAACTTACGGGCCGGGGCCTGTCCATCCCCGGTGACGACATAGTTTTACTTGATAGTTCACTGTTCGTATAGGGCAGCGCCGTAATTCGACACTACTTCGACAGTCAACAATGTACGGTTGATTTGTGGAGGATCATGTCAACAGAGAAATAAGCTGTCAGTGATATAGGCCAATGTCAGCTTGGGCCCGACTAGGTTCAAAGGATTTCTTTGTTTAAAGGGAAATAAAGAGGTTTGTTGTTTTCCATTTCTTTCCATTCGGCAGGTTGAAGAAA
Organism: Anopheles stephensi; assembly: GCF_013141755.1. Classification (NCBI taxonomy): domain Eukaryota; kingdom Metazoa; phylum Arthropoda; class Insecta; order Diptera; family Culicidae; genus Anopheles; species Anopheles stephensi. The sequence goes on from NC_050202.1 coordinate 43,693,107, forward strand.
ATTTCCATTGGTTCCGCAAGCGTTGACGAAAAGCAGAAGTGGTTTATGGTGGAAAATCTAGAGCAAGGAATGGCGAAGAAAATAGTTAAAACCAGTCATTGAATATAATTGATTTACAAATTTCGTTGAGAGGAATAAAGATTCTGTTTTATGATGTAAACGATCGATTTGAATCATGCCTTTGTTATCCAATCCTGAAAAGGATGGAAAAAGATGTTTAAAGGCGAAAAAGTTTTTAATTGATTTTTCTTCAGGAAAAACATGATGGAAATGAAAACAAAGAACAGATTTTTACCAAAAAATGGTTACTAAATTTATGGATAAATTTGATGGTACAATGGTACTGTTTTACAGTTGTATATAAATCTTCTTTCATTTTGTAGTTCGTGCTAAATTCATATTGAGTTATTTTCTGATACTTATAACACATGGGAAGACAACATGAAAATCTTTCGAATGTTTCTTACGGAGCACAGTCTTTTGCTCAAAGTTCTCTGTCCTACCGAATGTACACCTGTAAGATCAACTGTGACTTACTTCTCACAGGAATCTTGTCCTTCGCCATCAGATACAACACCGATATCTCAACAGTACTTAGTCTAGTTTTGTGGAAAAAATGTCCTATATTTTACAAGCCAAAGAATATTTTTTCTCATTAGAAAAAGAACTTCTTCAGACATGTCACACGTGCAAAAACGTGCTACAAACTAGAACGTAGTATGCAAAGTTAATATCTCTCCTTTTGTTTTTGGCGACTAATATTCAGTCATTTTGCAGATTTTTAGGCTATGCCCAATATGAAGAAGCAAATATTTGTTTATATTTATTCTACCTCAGGCAGTGCCGGTCTTCATACGGCAGATCCGGGGTTCAAATCCCATCAAGGCCGTACTCCTGTAATGAATATCCAACTATGCTATATCAATAAATCTAGTAAGCCATAAAATATTGCCTAAGAGGTCGTTATGCCAAAAAAGAAGAAGAAGTGTAAAATTGAAACAAGAACCTGATGTTGTGTTTGGTCAAATCGTGGCGTTTCTGTCCTCTTTAAATTCTAGTACCTTAGAATGAAAATAAATCATTTTATTCGTATAACTTAGTATCTGATTAAATTCACATCACATATGAATAATAGAGTACTTCTTTATCCAAAAACATCCAGAATAGTAATCAATCTAATAGATTATAAATCCCATAATATTCTCTTGTTTCAAAGTAGCAAAATTACTTTGCATGCTGTAACATGGCATTATTGGAGGAGTTTTAATGTGCCCAAGCATTTTCTCATCGCTCTTCACCCATTCATCGGACTGCTTGCTGTATGATCTCCATTCCAAACATCAAAGACAAATCTAAAAACACATAAGGATGCACAAACCGGCGGTCGTCTGGCCGTCAGTGCCGTGAGTTCAGCTGGACGAACGGAGGCAAACGCTGACAAATTGCAACTCCCAAAAGCAGCAGCCCTGAGTGCATTAGCGTTACATAATTTATGCTGCTTCCACCACTGTCACAGAGCCACTTGAAACAGTACAGATGAGCGGCTGGGAATCAACGAAACAAAAGCGTTCAGTCTACGACGATCCCGGCGGCTTCTGTATCTTGTGATGCATTTGGTTCGCTTTATAGCCGCTATTTCTAACGTATGAGATGCAGGTTATGCTGCCATGATCGTGGTATCCGTGGCGCCAGCATCACCAACCCGGACCTCCGAAAAGGGAAATGAAATGCTGCCGGAGAGATGTATGCTTCGGGCGGTGGACGGTGGAAACATCTTTGGATGATCGTTTTATCAGCATCAAACCCGTACGAGTCTGAATCGAAAGATGATCGATCAATAACAATTTCGATTACTCGATCGTGCCTACAGCAGAAGGTGGCATCGCGATCGCACATCCGGCGTGGATTTAAACCAGATTCGGCGGTCAGTTCCTTTGCTGTGCGTCACCTCAGGAAAGAGCTGGGAAGCGAATCCACTTGAAACCCGTCTGTTCTATTAGAATGTGCTGTTTTCGAGGATAAATAAATGTGAAGGTAGAAGCAGGCGAGCTTGTGTGTGACTCGATCGTATTTATTCACCAACCAATAGCAGAATCCTCACGCCACGTGTCAAATCGGACAAAAACGTTAAAAGAATTGGTCGATGGGAAAAGAAAGCAAACAAGCAAATATTGCTCAGATTTCGGCAATATCCTAATTTTGGCCTCGGTCCAAACGTTACGAACCCGTTGCCTCGTCTGCCAGCCTGGTACCGATATTTATGTCAATGTGGCGTTATGGCGGGAAAGATTAATGACGATCAATAAACGCGCTACCGCGCTCATTTAACGCCCAGTCATTTTCCCGCAAACAAAACACGATCGCACGATCTCGGTTCCGACAGAGAATGTGTTGGTCCACCAGAACAGAAGCCGTATTGAGGGGTCGGATTGCGATAACGAAGAAATTTATTACGTTGCCAGATGCCATCGCCAGCGGCTGCGAGTTGCCGTTTTGGATAAATCGCTGGTAGCTTAATTGAATTTTAATTTGTGTCATAAAACTGATAACCCTTTCAGAATGTATGTGGTTTTGATTTTTTTGCTTCGTGCGTAGATCGGTTTGTGTGCGGTGCGGTCGGTTTCGTTTGAATTCTGGTGGTGAATAATTGTTCGGTGGATGACGCATAGGGTAATGAGCATGCTTGACTAATCGACCTCGATCGGACGGAAATCGTTTATCGTACTGGTACAGTAGCAATGACTGTTTACAAATCACGTTTCAACGAACGTTCAATTTTGCAAGCGATGAAGCGAAAATACTGCGAATATTATCTTGATTAATATTTCTTTACACGATCAACTTTAAGCATTCAGGTCAAGCCTAAACTTTTTCATTATTTTTTGCTTGGCTTAACGGGCTCTCAGGACATGTCTGTCATTTCTGGCTTACTAGTCTGATTGACATCACGTAGCTGAATAATCAGAGCTCACTAGGGAGGAAATCAAAATCCTATAAATTTTAATTTTCAGTCTCACATACGAACAATCAGTGCCTCCGATCAAGTCCCATGAAGTTTTCAGGTGAAAAATAATCGAATATCAGGTATTACCGCTGTGATTGAGATCGCCCTATAATTCTAATAATTTGCATCCAATATTAATGAGTTTTAGATTTAACTTGTATTTAAGAGACTTTTTCATTTTTCTTTCTGTATGAAATAGCATGTAACTAAACTGACAACATCAATTGATTTGTTTAGCAATCTTTAGAATAGGAGTGGTTGTAGCAGACGAGAACTCCGATTAAGTATGTATTCGTAATTTTGTATATCCTTGCAACATCTGACAAGGAGAATCTTCTCAAGGCGAAGATTTTACCGCCTAATGGATGAATTGTTGTAAAAGTTAGATTCAGAAGTCTTACTATCCGTTAAAACAGTGAACAATTTCCTGGATAACCAGATGAACATTGCTATACCAAACCAACCATCATTTTTTCAGTTGATATTAAAATATTTATTTTGCACTTGACGCAAATTCAAAAGAAGTAAGGAATTTTCTCTCCTGATGCAAATGGTTTAGATGCCCCCCACTTATGAACACCGATGAATGACTTCCAACGATATGAATCACTCGTAACCAACTATGCAGGTTTGCATATAAGACAATGGATCCAGTCTATATTTGATCTCGTATTGTTCTAGATATTTCGTTCAGGAGCTTCGTTCGAACTAACTTTTATGTTTTTTTTTCTACGTAACTGCTGCCCACAGCAAAAGATTGAATTATTAAAAATAAATTTGATATTTTAATTTAAGGTGAGATTTTGATACTGCATCATAGTATACTGGGAGAACAATATTTATTGCCTTAAAAATCAAATTCAAAAACCAAAATCGTTAGAAAATAAAAATAAACAACACTTTATATTTTTAACCAAATCAAGGAAAAACTAACCCAGTGTGCATTGCACTGATTTCGTTTCTATACCAGTTTCTTCGTGAAAGGCTTTATAACAGCAGCAATACATTTGGTTTGTGTCTCTGCTAAAAGCAAACCAAGCTTTCCGCAAAGCTCGAAGCAAAGCTTTCTATGAAGCAAACAAGTAAGTATTGTGTTTAAATTGAACAAATATTTACAAAATGCATAAAAATTACACATACATTAGCAAATATTCAAAAAATATTACATACATCTTATGTAGTAATGTATTATCTAAAATTACTGCTTAAGCCCTATTATCATCTCCCTACGAATTAATTACATTCCTCTTTGCCATGTGCCTTATAAAAAAAGATTTGAAGATGTTTGTTGTAATATTTTATTATTAAAAATAACTCTCGTCATAGCTCACTTTAACAATCCACAATCTATGCGGAGTAGCGAAAAACCTTGCATATATTTTGAGGAGGATTGGAAGTTGTTGGAAAATGTTATCAGACATTTTATTTCGGTTTTATTGCACGTCATTTTTTGTAGTTCAATATATTACAGATTTTCCAAACACATATTTTGGTCAGTATTAGTCGCTGTTTATAATTGAAGCATGTATTCCAAACTTTTTCCAAATCCCTAAAAGTTACTTTTAAGCCATTTGCAATATTTATGCGGCTTGTAGAAAGTGATAAATATAAGTGTTTATTAGTTAATTTAGAAATGCATTTTTGTAAAATAAAATGATTTTTTTCTTTAGCAAACTTGCATCCCCCCGCTTAATCAACATAAATTTGTGTCGTACGAACCTCTAATCATCCCTTCTATATCACCACAGCATCAAGTACATACTACTCACACGATCGTGTGTCCAACCCATCATCAATTGGAATTGCTACCAGATACTGAACACGCTGTAGCCTTCACAGCAGGATCTCACGAAACCCGACAACAGCGGACCTGCATGAATGATGTCTCGACCTTTATGGTCGCCAATGTTTCGATCGTTGACGACGATACGCTAATCGATCGTTTGTCCATGCTCATAACCATTTCCAACCCAATTGGCCGGAGCGAGTGCGTCCTCATTTGGCGTGATTAGCGTGATTTCATGACTTGTGCCGACTTGGACGTGAACCGCAAAACGAGCTGCTTGTCTCATTTACGCACACTACCACGTTTTATTTGACCGATATGTCACGGCACACACCACACGGCAGATCATGCCCATGATCACGATGATCGTTGCGAATAGAGCATTGGATTTGCGATCAAACATGACTATTCCGGGGACGTTGGAATAGTCCTCGCATTGATGACAATTGCCTTCCCATTTGCGTGATTCATCCATCAGCCGGGCATTTTCGTTGAGTAATTACGAATCATAAATTACAATCAGACGTCCGATTGAGGAGGTGCCGAAAACTGCGGCTCGCGATCGACAAAGTGGCGTTGCTGGTCAAAGACTGGAGTATCGCTTTCGGGGGGCGGAAACCCTCACTGACAGCTCCAATTTGGACCGCGCTTAAGCGTGTGCCGATCATTTGAGCACGTGCGGTTCGTGTCGGTCCGTTTGCGGCTTTTCTCAAAAATTCCTTTTTTCTCTCGCCGAAGCTGTACCGCGGTTTTCTCGCGCCACAAAAAATATCTCACATCAATCAGCGCCCAATCAGCATCCCTTTCCGTCGAGTCGCCGAATCGTCAATGTTCATCTGTTTGGATGACTTGCTGCAAGTTGTGGTTGATGTTTTGTTCCCCCTGTTCCGTATTGTTTGCCTTCCGATTCGACAGGCTATGGCATACGCAGATCCAGAGATCAATTGTTGGTTTTCTTTTAGAGACTTGCGCTAGGAATGCTAGAAGGTAACGTAATTCAATTGAGCAACTAGCCATTATACATATTTTGATTTCATGACAATGTCAGCCATTCCAGAGATTGAAGCAAGTTAAGAAAAAGCAGGGTTCAGAACAGGAGTCTCGAGTAAAAGCAGGTGACTCGTCGCAAACTGTTGCAATAATTCATTCGCCCAAATATTTTGATCGCTCGTATTTTCTTCCCAAAATGCCAATTATTTCTACGCATAACGAGCCTCATAATGGCATCATTGGTATGCATGCAATGCATCATCTTTGCTGACAATGGATTGTTCCAATCAAAAAATGATTTTCTTCAAATTTTGAATTCCAGCATTGCCATTCACCATTCCAGCCAAACACGCTGCAACCACGCTCGCTAGCACACTTTTCTCCTTTTAATGATATGAGCATTATTAAGATTCACCCATCATGTCTGTTTTGTGAATTTGTCCACCCGCGCCCTGACACACACCCTTATGCCAGCGTGTCTACACAGGACACAGGACTTCAAATTGTTTCCTGTTACGGGAGAATCATCTCACTGCATCGTTTATAACGATCTCGGTCGATGTCGATCGCACCACAGCCGACGATAATGAAACCAAAGCATCACGTTCGCTCCGTGTACCGCGAATCTGCCCAGCGACGAGAATCGCTCTTGCCAATTTGACATTTTGCTTCACATCATTATTACAGATTTAGATGCTGGAACAGGATTACTTCCACCGTACACCAAAGGCCCACGAGCGGGACAGGTTCCGAGCGCTCCCGGTCGGCCGGTTGGTCGGATTGACGTAAAATATATCCGAGCAGCCAGTAAACATCTCTCCCCGTTTGCCAAGGCCCTCCGGATCCCCGGGAAGAGCTCCCGGGGAACGCCAGGATATAAGGATACGTTGCTCAGGTTCATCGATTGCCGGTTGCGATTCGGTTGCATTTCTGTCAAACTATCGATCGATCGTTAATTCAGAATCAATCTCCGATTTATTCCAAACCATCCTGTCAGCGCTGCCTACGGTAGCATCCGGGACGAATTTGTTTGGAAAGCGATTCGAAAACGATTCGAAGGGATTGCCTAAAAACGATCCCAGCTGAGGGGTCACAGTTGACTCGTACAGAAACTCTTAGGTTCTCTCTCTCTCTCTCTCTCTCTCTCTCTCTCTCTCTCTCTCTTTCTTTCGCTTGTCCTAGAAAGCGTCGCTCGTTAGTTTTATTTCTTTACCTTGGTGTGCATCGGCTGAAAAACTTGTCAACCGATTGTCCTGCTGCTCCTGCTACACGGCTGCAGAATTTATTTATTGATATCTTCTTTGTCACAAACGGCTCGGTGAATGTTTTATTTCATACGACGAGGTTTTGGGGGTTTCACGAGCACCCCCAAAATGTGAACCGATACAAATTGACAGGCAAATGAATTATGATCGTTAATTTGTATTGGAAAGGAATCGATTGTTTTACTTAAGGAAAACAAACAAGGCAAAGCGGGAAGGACCGGCCAAGTGGTGCTGTTTTAAGAATTCTGAAACCTCATTAGGCGCACTGGAGAACACGGACACTCGCGAAATCGGTCATAAATTGTTTGCAGTGAATTCGCGCTGAGGACACATTTCGTTCTTCCCTTCGTACAACCGGATGAGCAGAGTAATTGGATCGTTCCGTCTGTCTCAGTGCAAACCACGCGGCATTGTGAATGCATTGTTTACGGAGTGAAAAGATTTATCTTGACGATATTTTATTTCCCGCAGAACGAACATCGGTTGGGTGTGAACGCGTTCCTAAATGTGCGAGGATCAGCCTAGCTCTTTGTCCATTAGGATAAGAAACAGTTCTCACTGTACAATCGTAATAGTGATCGTGAGATGGAATCAGTTACGAGCTGACTCATGGCGATTGCTTAACAAATTGGTTCCGGAATTAAACTTCCACGGCGACTTCCAGGCGTCAGTTCCGGAGATGGCGACGATGACTCAGCTGATTGGTTTGGTTCGATCGTTCGGGTCGACCGAAGTGGATGGATTTTCACCTGACTGACCTCACACATTGCACATCGAGAGCGATGATTGCTTCGGTGAGAAAATGGAATATTAATTTCGCCCCTCATATTTAACGGGAACTTTCCCAATCAACTTGTCGATTGGAGAGAGAGAGAGAGTGTTTGACTATTTGCTGGGAAGTAGCAAGTGTTCCTGGGTCTCACGATAGGTCCCTCATGCAAAGAAAACTTGTAGCAAATAATATAGATCGTATGAAATACTCACTAACACGGATGGGAAACTGTGACTGCTCTATGAATGGCGAGGTTTTTGTACATAGAGAAGCGGTCACATTAGCTCCTACTGAATTACGTGATCGGATCATGTGCAGCATACTGTACGTAGATACTTTATTTTTTGCACTTTTTCACCTAAATTCTAATCTAAAAGTTCAAAATTATTTCTCTTTACCCTACAGTGTTTTCATTCATATGTACACGCAGTCAAATAGCTTCTGAAATATTGTTTTTTTTTCCAAGCGTTATTGTATTGTTTGTTTTATCTCAGGCTTATATATCGTTTTATAAGGACTTTCGATACGTTTCAGATTTGGAAACTCAATGGTCTTGGAAAACGATGGTCAGCACGTATTTGAATGTGTGATACCTAGAAGATATAATTCGAATAAATTATTTAAAAATACAATTACTGATATTAACAATTTTACAACCTAGGACTGTTGGATTGGTGAATTGTTGCATGAGTATGAAACTGCTTGAACTAGGATAAGACGAATGTAGCTGCAGTTGACGAAATGCAGCTGTGTAAGACGTTTCCCTTACGTTACTTACATCCGACCCTTTTGTTCGATTTCCACTTTGTGGTCAATCAACAATCTTATGAGTTTCTGTGTAGTGCATGTTGGTTCAAATAACATTTTAATGCGATTTGTATGGATAATACCAGAACATCAGACAATCCTTGGTCAATAATAGTTTGTTGCATCCATATCACACAGCAGAAATTGATTTGGAAAACTGAAGCACTAGTGTTAGTATTGTTCCCCACTTTTTACCTAGAAGTTACTTTTAAGGTGCTTCAACTGCTCCTCGTACTAGTACAAGAATGTCCATGTCTTTTACTAGGGCTATGTCCATGAGGTAGTGGCAGGCGGTGAAGGATATCTCTACCAAGGGACAATATCCCAATCCTAAAAATAGATGCTTGGTTGGTCAGAGAGCAAGGAAAAGTAAACTTCTTCGTAACACAGTTTCTTACCGACCTTGGGCGTTTTCGGAGCTATCTCGGAGCTACAAGTATCCTAGCGGTAGTCACAGATCATGTGCCCCTCCACGGAATTGCTCGAATTGCTGGGGAACATCGGGAATCTAGCGACAAGTGCAGATCACCAAGCAACAGGAGGAATCTTGTCCACCTAACGATCAAGTATGCTGATAAGTGAGATGGCGTCGCGCTAGCTATGCAAATGATTGTCTCGAAACAGTTGTATGGGTGGAGAAAGTATCAGAGACTTGGTCGAGAGCCGAAATAAAAAAGAATCGGGCTTGGTCTGCTCCAATAATCCTTCATACCGCTCACGGTCTAACACCTATGTCTGGCAATCCATTATCCCGGTCGTTCTGGCAGAAGCATCCATGACATCAGTTCATCTCAATATGGTCTTACTGCGCCTCCTGGGTCTCGATCCTGTTGATTCTATACCTCCTGCTTTTGTTACGTAGAAGAGTCTCAAACTAATGTTCTGTATGACATCAGCGTATGCGTAGGATCTGGATTGACTTAATATCTTCTATAAAAACGTCACGATATTTGCACATCCGTATCACGGAATGCCCTCTCTAGTCTAGCTGAGCCCAAGATTTCAACTTCTTTTTACTTCTATGACACTATAACTTTGATATGTCTCTGCTTGATATGTTGGGCTTTATAGACTTCATGTTATACTTGTCTCGTCAGGATTTCTGCTTACGGTACAATTCGAGTTTAAAACAAAAAAAGCTCAAATGCTTGTACTGCAGCTTTGTACCATTCAATTGGTGCCGGTTACTGAGGCTTTAAATGTGTGTAACTTCGTAAATCATTCGTTCCATTTGCAATCATTTCCTTAATTAATTTACACTTAAATGCCTCTCACATAAAACAAATAGAACGTCTCCCCATCTCAGCTAATAACCTGCACCTAGAGCAACACTAGCGGTATTGTTTTTTTTTTTTTGCTACAGTTGATCATGGCGAGTTGATTGGTTCAGATAGGTAGGGGAAAAGTCATTTTTTTCCTCGTACCTTCCATAAACCGTTTAATGATGACATCCATTTTTCTGTCATTTGCTGCTTACCGTTGTTCACCGATGATGCGGGGTGCATTTTGCCGATTGCCGACCTAAGATAAGGCTCTTCTAGCTTAGAACAACAGCAAAGCCTCTCAAAAGTTCCACCTGCAGTCGTTTGCAGGAAACAAAAGGCTTCCACATTGCCCTGCCGTTTCTCTATCATGGTTCTTTTATTTTTATGTGACATTTTTACGTATTTTTCAAACGTTTTCGATAAACTGCCTTTTTAAGTAAAATACGCACAATCGAATGTGTGTGCTTGCAGCTATATGAATTTGTCCATTCAATGCAATGATTTGTAGTTTCCAATTAAAGAAATATGCACACTTTCTAAGGGACACGATCCGTTCGGTAGGCGTTTGCAATCGTTAAACGGAAAAGACACGCCTGCCGGTATCAAACAGCAGCTACGCAAGAAACAAAGTCCCTCGAGCAAGGAGCAAAGCGAGTTAATTGAGTTGTAAATCAAAATTATCGCATCCCCTGCTCAAGACGATCTGGACCGAAGGTTGGAATTGCTTTTCAATACCGGCCAAAACAAAGCACAGGTCTACGGAGGTGTACCTCGGTAGCTCATTTGTAGTTTGAAACCCATTACTCAGCTTCCCGATCGTCGCGTCTCGATTTCCAGAGGCAGATGTGAAAAAGGATTTAAAATGTGTCACTGATAAATGCACTTTTTGTGGTCCTAGTGTCTCGTTGAAGGATGTAAGTTATTGTGATGAATTATTTGCTAATTTATATGCTCTTATATTATGTTTCTTACGGCGGCTTTTTGTGAAGAATATAATGTAACTCAAGTTGATCAATTAGATCAGCTACATTGTGCCCCGAATTTTTTTTTCTGAATTTGTTATCCAAATAAAAAGAAAACAAACACCTTTACACTGTTTTCCCCCGCTTCATTCACTTTCGTTCCTGCATCGGTTCATCGAGGTGCACATTAGCAACATACAACTCTGGTAGGATGCAATATTTCGAAGATGCAGGTAACAGTTTAAGATCTCTTCCCAAAAAGAAGGATCAACCGAAAGATACCGTCGATACGATCTATCCTGAATTATTGTACCGATCCTTTCGATGCAGAGTGTGTGTCTGTGTCACTGTATCTATATCGGTGCGGTGACATGCCATTGACCGAAATTACACCACAACCCGTAGATGCGGTGCAGATGAAAGAACGATCGATAATCGCACAACAACCACAGCGACATTGCATCAAGTGCAGCAGGCAACGATTGGAGGGATCCCAATCTCAATGGTGTACCATTGAACCATTTGGAAACATCCGCTCGATCCTCAGGCTCAATTGATGGGAAACTACGCAATGCATGAAGAAGTACATTTGTCAGTTGTCAATCGGTATGTGCGTTTGATTTATCGATAACAGTTGAGTTGGTAAGAGAAGAAATTGTGTTAGAAAGACAAACGACCATAAGGCCGAGAGTTTTATAGCTTTCGGCAATAAGAAAAATTGTTTGAACAGATTCAATCGACCGTAATGCCAGCTACTACGCTTCCCAAGCCTTTGTGAGTATTATTGCCATCGAAACGTGTGAACTTGTTGAAAATTTACACGCACAATATACTTTTCACATGCTCACATGTAGGAACTTACAAGCTAATATGATCATATATACTCAGCTAGGCATAAAAAAGCGCGGACGAATAAATTCTTAAAAACTGCTGATTAATACAACATATTTTGCGCGATTTATTTTCATCGATCCTGGCGTTAAAAAGATATTGAAGCGTATAAGGATTTTTATGAACCTCGTGCTTCTCGGGGAGAATGCAAAATCAAAATGTAGTACTACAAAAGGATTCAGTACCATTTCAAACGTAGATTCGGACTCAACAATGGCTGATAAAAGAATATATAGCATAGCATTATTGTGACCCCCTAGTAGTCCGATTCTTACTACTTTCGATGAATTAAGTTGAGCATATGCTACAGTGCAGGCCAACGAATCGTAGCATCATAGTGTGAAGATCCTGATGTCTATTGCAACATGCACGTGGTAGTCGATGCCAAAGAAATGCATTCGGAAGAAGGGTTAAAGCTTCATCAGAATTCAGTTCAGTTCAGTTCAGGGATCAGTTGTATTAAGGATGTATTCGATCAGGTTATGATCAATAAAACATAAATGTGCTTGATCAGAGTTTAAGAACGCGAGCAGATCAAACCGACTGAGCTTTAAGCATTAGACTCTTGGTGGTTGTTGGAATCTAATTAGGCTGTCATTTCATAAAGCGATTCTATCACAAAACATGAAAGCCAGGATATAAATGAAAAATCCTTAGGACGATGAGAGCTCTTTCGACAGTATTTAGAGTAATAATAGGGGTTCAATTTTCAATATAACTACACTTGAAGCATTTCGCACTTCTCAAGCCCTTTTTAGCAACTGAACTCTGCACACGTCAAGGGCACTGAACTCGGCTTTCACACCCATATTCTCTCTCACACCAATGACAGTCGTTTCATTCGTCATACAATGTGTACTCGCTTAAACAAAGGTATTACTGTTTGAAAACTAAAAGTGTATACCAACGCAGACCACCCAAAGCGAATGATTTCTAGCACGATTAGCATCAAACGACAAATTAAAAACAAATGGTTGGCATACTTGCCAGATGTAATCTGCCACAGTCCATCGATCGTTCGAAATAATCCGCGCGTTGATGGCACGCAATCTTTCCGAAAACAATACTTCGATACTGTTTAAACTATGGGCTGGAACTGTGGTCCGATCTGAGAGGTGATCGAATCGAACACCAAAATAAACTTTTTTGAAGATTGCCGATCAGCTTCGATGCTAGCTCGAGCTGTGACTTGCAGAACCACTCGCGCATCGGAATTCTCATTCAGCCACACCCGGATATCGGATATCGTATCGAACTCTCATTTTTTTCTCACCGCTGTCTCCCTCGCCGACCAACGCCAGCCACCCGATGATTGTCGTGTTTTGGGGCATCCTGCCTTTCCAATAGGAAACAGCGTGAATTATCGCAATCAATTGCGAATTAATAAAAAGAGTAATTTATTTGCGATCCGCTTTTCATGATGTTGCGTTTTCCCCAGCTCTGCCGGCAAAACTGTGCCCAACTCTCGTGGTACAACCAGGGACAAAAAGCAAAAGCGAGCGAGCGAGGTCGTCAGATATAGGATGAGGTTTTAATTTCAGTTGGCCGAAGGCTCGCCCGGAATGGAGACAGTGCACTGTGGTTGCAATGCAGAAAACGGAAGCGAAATGCAATTATCACTTCGAAACGTCCGTATGCGTCTTGGACCCAGCAGGTAGCGTGCTAGTTGGGGAGGGCATTGGTGAATAACGCTCAGGGCAACCGGCAATAATCAGATTGGTTTTCGAATTACACGCTATGTCGGTGTAAGCAATGGCTTGCGAAGAACGCAGCAAAGGAAGTAAAATGGAACCTGCGTTGATGATTGAATTGCTATCTTACGTGATTGATCGTAACAATGTTGTCATACATACGACTTGATTGAAACGGCAAGCTTCTAAAAGCGGCTCGTGGAAAAGCGGGGGCCATAAATCACACATTTCTCATTCTGCATCTTCTTCCTTTTAGAGCTCTTTGGAAGTTCAAAAAGTGTGCTAGAAAACATAAATAAAAGCAAAACAATTTCCAAAACGCACATTGCTTTCCATTTCCATGCAAATACCAATTCCTCGTGCGTAGCTTCAACACAATGTCCACGCTGATGGATTTTTTTCGCGAATAAAAAATCATCAATCATAAATTCATCAGCAACAGGATCCGTAGCTTCATGTTACCATAGAGCTCCAACAAAAAACAGGCGAAAATTGAATCCGTAATCTGTTACTGGAGTGCGTTACGGCAAAAACAATTGTGATTCCATCCGCTTGAACTTAATTTCCGCTCAAAACTTTTCAATTCCACCAACAACGCTCACAAGTGTTGATCCCATTGATTGAAGAAACAAATTCACCCTTTGCTGTCGTTTTCGTAACTACATCCCAAAAAACCCCTTTCGATATCCCATTTGCGATAAGCTTAAAGGATATTGGATTTGTGCGTGCTGACCAATGTTTTCGCGCTGCAAACGTTGAAAGAATACCCAACAAATAATGACGTGCGATATGGAATGCATCCACCGCGCTTGTTTTCCTTGTCTTTTCATTAGCGTTCAATGAAAACGAACCCGCCCCACACACACACTCACTCTCAACTTGTTGTGTCGCGGCGTTCAATTTACCGCGCTGCATTATATTGCTTATTATTTGCCGGTCGCAAACAAACCCTCAGCCGCGTCCACTCATTAGGAACGAGTTCTTCATGGTCCCGCCATTCGGCACCGGCCGGCCGGTGTTTGGAAGTATTTGGAGAGGCAAAATTTGTCATTATTACCGACAAACGGGACACACATCCTTCAAAGCCGCAAGCGGAAAGGGTCATTTTCATCACCGTCACCAACCGCTCGGCAACGTTGCCAACAGCAGCAACGGCAGCAGCAGCAGCACCGGCAACAGCAGCAGGTGTAAAGAAACTGGGCCCGAAAATGGTCAAAAACCCACATACCCGACACACAGCTGCCCCGTCCTAGAAGCGGCCTCCCGTGCTTCTTGTTTGCCAGCACGAAGAAAGGAGTTTTGCCGCAGTTTTGTTTGCATTCGAATCACTTCGGCGCAACATACAACGCCGCCCGGGCCAAGCATTCCAAGACGATCGCTTTTGATGATGATGTGGTTTTGCTTTGTTTTTTCTTCTGCCTGCCGGTATGTGCCTTCTTTTCTACAGGGCGCGCGAGGTTAGGAGATTTTTAGACAATTAATAATCAAACATCTTTCAGAGTGTTAATTGTTAATCGCTTCGGCAAATAAACCTTTCCATACAACATTTGTACTCGATTTGAGTAGTCATTGCGCGACGATGGCCTTAAAGAACTATTCGATACGAAGGAAGAGGGTATGATGTAAATGTTTGTAAGGCCCAAAACATTTTCCATTGTACGCGATTATGATACAAAATGTGTGTGTGTGTGTTTTTGCGATCTGGGAGCTTTTAAATAGTCAAAATCTTGCGAATGCAAAGTCGCACAGTAATGTAATAGTAATTTTATCGTATTGTAACCAGCCTTTGTGGAATAAAACATCAATTTTTTATATTATCTAGTGATGTTTACGAGAAGATTATAAGATTCGATAGCCGGTCTTACTATGTGAAAAGCTACCTACCGTACTTACTACCGTCGATGCTATCATCTTGGCTTTCGTAACACCTCATAAAAATTACACGATCGAATACTCCCATAAATAGACGTGAAAACTGAAACTTTCATAGAGTTTTCCGAATCGGAAAGTCAACCACTGACCAGTTGTTCACCGTGATCTGGTAGAAAATGAATCAATAAGCTTTTTAAGAATAGCAGTCAAACTTCCTAGACTTTTAAGAATATCAATGATAAACCCATTGATACTTCTAAACGTTATGTAAGGGAGTTGCCTAGCCAGTTTTCTCGTCTACTTAGCTCTAGAGAAAGCTGAGGTTTGATGGTGGATATTTTGGGGACCATATTCTATAAGTTAATCCAGATCCTGGCATACGCTGATGACATAGGCATCATTGATTTTAGACTCTTCTATGTCGCAGAAGCTTACCAAAGGATCGAGCGAGCGACACTAAACCTTGGGTGATTAACGAGGCGAAAACCAATGTAAATGACCACCAACGACTCTGATTACAAAAACAGATTTACGCAGGGGTGATGTACAGGCTGATGACCTCTTATTTCAAGTCGTCCAAAACTTCACCTATTTGGGATCATAAGACAGCACCGATAACAACCTTGATGTTGAGTTACGCGCAAGGGTCATCCGGTCATCCTACAGCCTGAGGAAACTTCTCCACCCAACATAGTCCGTCGAGACGGACGAAGCTGTAGAAGGACATTGAAAGAGCCGTTAAAATAACAAACTCTATGAACTGTACGGATATCTCCCTATCGTGCAGCAATTTTAAATCGCCAGGCTCCGCTGGGTTGGTCATATCATGGGAGAGACACGCAAATGTGGTAGTCGGTAGTGGTTGAAGCCAAGAAAAAGATGCACAGAACGTTTCTTCTTACCATAAAAGTCATACAAAAAAATTAAACAAATTAATTGTTCCTTAAACAGCACTGAAACAGCGGCTTAAGATAGTTTGAGGCTTCTTGAAATGGAGCTATATGTGAACCAACAATGGTTTAAATGCGAATCAATGTACAATCTGAGGCACAAGTTCCATTTCTTAAAGCAGTTGCAAAAAACTACATTTCATGCGTGTTTGCCTACAATCCGAATCCCCAATTGATACATTCAAATATTCAACAGTAAGTAAACCTATTTGCCGGATTCTAAAGCATACGAGTGTCTCACAATCCGCTCTACACTCTGCCGAACTATCGATCATGCAATAAATATACAAAACTCGTTTCCAACCCCCGAAACACTACAACACTTTGTTGCGCTTGGGCTTGAGACAACAAAAGGCACAACTTTATTTCCGCTGAAAATCCGCTTCCCATTACACGCCGTCGCCAATCAAGCTCTCATGCTTCACGGTCACAACCGTACCTCCACAGGATGTGCTCGTTTGATGTCGATGGCTTTTGCATTGTTTTTCGAATGCATTATGCCATCGCCGTGCGCCGTGTTTTGTTCTACTAATACGCGCATCACAATCCCCCGTTGCTGTGATGCTGTTCACCCAGAAAACACGACGTAGGTGACACGACCGGACGGGCAGGAGAGTCACCCGGAGAGGGAGGAGAGTCGCGGTCCGGGGGACATCTCTGCAATTCTTTAGATGTCTATATTTGCTGAAGATTTGCATATGATTCGCTGACTGCGGTTAGGCCCGCCATCGTCCGGATTGCGCGAAGGCGAAGAAAAGGTATTGTTTTCCGAGTTCCCGGCAACAACTCGCGTTCCCCGCTTTCCCTTTGATCGCGAGCGAATGAATTGTGCGGCTAAGAAAAGATCCGCACAGGACGATAGCGCACCATTTGGCGCAGTGATTAACAATTGAGCAGCCTCCGTTTGCTTCCGCAAACAACCGTGCCTCCTAGCGACGCTCACCGAGACTCATCCCGAGCAAGGAGAGTTGCCGAGGCCGGTCGATTCTTCATTTTGCCAACGTCGCGGGCACTCCGGGAACCAAACAGATCAGCCGACAGGCTTCGTTCGACAACTAAATATTACAGCCGCTAAACATCCACTCTTCCACGTCGGCATCGTTTGAGGCGATCTCGGGACCGATCATGGCGCGGACCCGACGGGGAAGGGAAAACCGAGGGTGTGAAAGGCACCGAGACGAGACGGGGGGCGGCTGCTTTGATAAACCCACACATGATTTAGCCTTGCACGTCCGACAACCCTGAAGTGCCGGCAAAAATTAACCGAGAAATCAATACTGTTTAATTTATTTAATATAAATGTTTTCCATGCCAAACGGTCGGCCGATCTCTGGGCGGTTGGTGGTTGCCGCTAGTTGAGCGCTGAACGAGCAATCCCTTCCATCGGCAGCAAAGATCGTACGTGGATCAGTATGGTCGAGTTCGATTCACACACGCACACAGCGCGGCACACAGCGAACTGAGCGATGCAAAGCAAGCAACGTTGAACGTTGAAAGGAAACCTTCGAAACCAGGATTAATGGCTTTATCGGGTCGTAATCGTGAAGGTGAAGCCGCTGGTGAGGCGGCTGGTTGGCGATGGGGATGAAAATATTATTATAGAAAAACAATAATCATGTTAAACATACGCCAAGCATCGCCGCGATCGATTGAGCGACGTTGTGCAGGTAGAACGGGATTATCGATCGCCAATATACTTTTACCCAGGGTGAGGCCAATGGAGAACTTTGGGGAGGGGGCTCGCAGAGCCGCCTTGAGAGCGCGCCTTTTCGCTCAAATTGTGATTAATGAGCTATAAATTGAAAATCAATACACTGAAACGGGCACCGCGCCGAGGCCCTTTCAACTTCACCTCTGCGAGAATTGGCCACTTTCAACCGTTCGTGCACGGACGTCTTGGATTTTACGCCCTTTTCCCGAACCAGGTTCAAAGGGACATGAAAAGGGGAGTGCGCTTTTCGGGTACCTGCTGCCGTTCCAGACAAAGTGTATTGGGCTTGTGGTGTGTCACTTGGTTTAGTAGGAAAAGTTTTTTTTCTGAAAATACTCCAATGATCCTGATGGACTGATGGACACACAACGGGACTAGAGAGTGACTTTTTCCCCGTATAAGCATCATTTGCATACTTGAAACGTTAAACGACAGTGTAGGCAAGGACAGGTTCAAGATCATTTTCTGTGAAGAAGTTCGCCTTGGTATTATGAAGACGCTGATTTATGTAGGAAAAATGACAAATGACGGCAGCAAGAACAACTACCGATGTGTTTCAAGTTTGGGGTAATGGGAAGTACAAACATAAATAAACAGTTTTTGATTATTGAAACTTCTCTGGCCAGTTATTTTTCCTATTATGGAGTGTTGGAGGATACATTACGAGTCCGTTTTTGTGTAGCATCAAGAAACAAGTGAAACTCTTCTTACACATCTATCTAACTACTATCAACACCTTCGATCGACCTCATGAATATATACACGTACAACTATGAACATGATGAAAAACAGGATTAAGAACATTATTTATGATTTCGTTGTTTGTGTTTCGCCTTTTCTTTTTTTCCTTTCCAGCCATTACAACTGTCTTGTAATCTCCCTTGAAATCATTCAACCATTGATCTACGGCAAAGTTAGTATGCTAACAGAAGGAACTTACAATGCTAATCAATTGCTTCCATCTTCAAACACAGCAATTGATTCAACGGCTTCCTCTCGTTAACACTCGGCAAAATGGTACGAGCACCCGCAAAGCTCTTTCTCACTTCCGATGCAGCCACAGTTTGACAATTGTTCACACTCATCGCACACCCATTGTCGGATACCGTCGGCGAGCTTTTCTTCACGCGATCGCCGGTGAGTCGACGGGCACCAGCCATCAAGCAACCCATAAATCCATCAACAACACTGACAGGACTGCTTCTCACTTGCTGGCCCATACATCATATTTCTGTCATATCTTGAATTTTGGATTACTGAGCGGGAGTAGTCGGTGCAGTAGAAAGGACGGACTTTCTGACTACCCAATAGGAGGGTGTGAAGACCAGTCATGTTCCGACAGCTCTGAATCACTCTTTTTATCCGTGTTTTTCCAAACGTGCATAATTACATTGGAGAAGAGTACCTTCTTGATTTGAAGGAAAAAAAAAGATTTTCTGAAAGGTTCCCGGTGTGTAAAAAAGTTTCGGTTGTAGACAGCAAAATGTGATGTTTTAAGCAAAGGTATGGTAGCGTGAAACATAAACGGATGTAAAATAAATCTATCTTCGAAGAAAGAAATTAACGTTGGCCCACGAGTTTTTTTTTCTCCCAAGCATTCCATAAATCGAAGACCGATCGATCCAATAAGCCAGCACTGAAAATGAAGAAATAAGTCAAAAAGCTTTCTTAAATTCACAAAGACTAAATGTTAATCGCCTTTCTATAATTCTTCAAAACATCGAAAGCTTCAATTATTTTAGGTCAAAAGTCAGTAACAATCACGACAACAACATAGAAGATTAGATAGGTACAAGGGTGGTTACACCCTGAGGAATTTTCCTACCACTGTGACATGGACTCAGCAAACAACTGACTAATAACCATTATTTTCAGCCTTTACAGAAGAAAACTTAAGTTTAAAATAAAAAAAAAGTAATTTCTTGTAACTGCGGTTCAAGAGGAAAATGCTCACAAAAATTCTTGATCTCGTATGTATGGAAGACCAATACAGAAGTTGTTTAAAAGAAGAGCTCTACAAGTTCAACAATGACCTTACCATCGTACAGAAAGTAAAATCGCCAGACTCAGGTGTAATGTTCATGCCATGAGAATGGCACCGAACGATTCTCGCCGTACATTCGTTTAAGACCCTCAACGCGGATGAAAGATGCGTAATAGCTCTATGAGTGATGGCTTTGACACATCCGGAAGAAAGTCTGTAAAATTGGAATGGCAAACCAAGATGGCGATGTTGTTGTACCGCCTGATAAGTAAGTAAGGATTAATTCTAGAAATTTTGTTAGGATTCAAATCGTTAGGTGAACCTGCAATAGATTGTGCATTGTGTAAAAATTTAATACATCCTAGTACTTTGAAACTTCGATTTGAAATAAACTACATTATCGTATCAGATCACACTCATTAGTACAGCACAGAAGCCAAGTAGGTGATATATTTTACGTTTAAAGTTGCCGCTCATTTTCTCACTTCATTGCTCTCCATTCCCGATCATCGCCTGAGGTTTTGAAATTATGAGGCAGCAAACGCACACCCTGCACACTGCACGCAAGTGGTGTAATGGTACGTGTTAATTGAGTCGGTAAATAACCAATCCATGGGATCATAACTCAGGCCGGTAACATGTCCTTCTTGCCACGAAATGTATGACCCAGCGCCTGTCATCACCACGGCGTCGACAAACACAGCACCACTCAAGACGCTAAAGTGGCACTGGTATTTTTGCTTCGGGACAAGCAACCAACCAACCAACCAACCAACCAACATCCCTTGGGCTGTGTATTTTTAAAGTGGGGGAAAAATAAAGATGTTTATTAAGTTTAAAATCATTGTTTTGCTGATTTTTAACCATCGCCGCCGCCTCTGCCAACCTTCCTGCGCCGCCCCGTTTATCGTCTTAAAAACACGATGTCATACATGGTTTTGAGCTTTTCTTTAAGGCCGCGTGGCCACAATTACGCGACAATCGATTGAGAGCGGCAAAACGGCACCGAGCCAAAGGATCGGGTTTGCCGCTGAATCTCGCATCTGTAGGGATATGTGCGTGTCCTTCGGTTTGCTTCTCTGTACATGTGCTCCTTCGTCAAGTGCTCCGACCGGCATCTTTTGTTTGGCCTCTTATCGCATGCCCATGCTGGGTTAACCGTCGGCGGCTGATAGCCACAGGCAAAGGATCCGTTTAACCCGTATCGTCCTTAATCGGTTTGTGTTGTTTTAGTACTCTTGATCGGGTGCGTGTGTGTGTGCGCGTGTTTTCTTTGTTTTGTTTTACCCTGTTAACTGTTAACCGAGCACAGGCGCATGTGACTCTTGCTGCTACTTTAGCTTTGTTCTGCCGGTTTGTTGATTGTTTGACATAAGGATTAAGTGTGGGTCTGTTAAGGCCAGGCACCTTCCACCATTATTACTATTATTTACGCAGCGCTTTCCATTCTTCACGTTGAATCCTTTAAGCCATGTTCCTTTGCTTACTCTTCAAGGATCTAGTGGGTTTTTTTCTGCCTGGTTCAAAAACTGGCAACAAAAAGTGTCTAACGCAGTTTTGAAGTGGATAGATTTACAGCAAGTTAATAGAGTGATAATCTTATCCGTAAGAATTGGTGGAGGGTCTCAATTGCAGACTCTTAGAAGGAAATAAATAACAACACAACAATTCTTGGAAACGCATCACCTCGAATCTTGCTTCGAAGAAAGATGTTTGGAATCATTTAGGATGCTGAATGGATTCGATCTTGAAGGCACCTTGGCACTTGGATGTGAGACACTTGTTAATGCAACCGTCAGCGTAAAGATAATGATTGCAACCATATCTACGCCGATAGTAAGAGGAGGAATCTTTTGTCTTTGTTGTTATGAATTTTACATTTTCACTTGATCCCATTACCACGTTTCTTTTATCTCTGTGCTTACAGGTGCAGCAGCACCAAACCAGAGTTTGCGCTCATGCGTTTGCCGTGCTCGAGTAGAAAAACTGCCATAAAAGTTGCCATTTAATAACTTCTTCCCGTCACCCGCAGCGACAAGGGCTCGCGAAAAATTCATAATCGTAAAATATGAATTTTCATATTCACTTCCTTGCAGCGTCCCCTTACGGAGCGCAACTCCGCACCTGATCCCCACCACTCACTTGCAGCAGCTAAAGAGCAATATTCTTCACAAACCACCACCGTTTAGGCGAACCACCAATGACGCTTGGTTAGTGTCTCCGGTTTCCGGGAAAAGCAAAAGGGTCGTAAGCGCAACGGCATACCCGGCTGCCCCAACATCCTTTCTTTCCCCCGCAAAACACGCCATAAAAATTTAAGCGACTTTGCACCTACACGGGTCGTTGAGTTTCCCAGGTTAGGTTTGGCTCTGTCGCCAACTGTTTCACTCCGCGGCTACAGGATGAGCTTGGCTACGTTGGCGGTCGGGTATATTTGCTATATTTGCTTGCGAAGATTCCGGGCTTCCAAAGATCCTCCTTTGCATTGCAGACGGCCATGCTCAAGACGGTATTGCTACCAATTGCAATAAAAAGATTTTTCTTTTATGAAAATTTAATTCCCAACCACTTATGATAAATGGTAATGGCGCTGTTATTATCTAGCTCGGTACGACGGGACCGTTGTATTGAAAATCACAATGATGGTTCATAAAATTCTTGTACGGCTTTATGGAAGGTGTGAACGGATCAATAAAGGGCTAGGATGCTACATTCTTCCCCCTTTTTATTAACAAATTCATCCACTTTAGATCAAAGCGAGGATTTTATAACAACACGAATTGCATTTTTTAACCAATATTAAAGCAACAATATTAAAAATATGACCTAGGTGAGATTTCTTTCCAAATACGCAAGGTTATTTGAAGAACATAACGGCTAGAAGCAATGAATGCGTAAAAGATTCTCAAGTTCAGTTAATCTTTGATACGAAAAACTAAAACCAATCAGCAGAGTACCTAAGAATTCTTCCGGAATGGTCTCATTCAAGTACAGCTCTAATAAACCCGCCAACGGTTTCACTTACATGATTAACATCTTTTGACAAACAGTGATGAGTAAGTGTGGAAAGAATTTGGCATAATTATTGCTCAAACGCTCAACACTATCATCCAACTGCAATCTGTAATTGGATAATATAAATTGTATGTATCAAAAATCAATTGCGCACTCCATTGAGTCGCGGGACGAAATTTGAAATTAAATCTGAATTTTCACTGCTTCCCCGAAACCGTTGGCGCTCGTCTCGCTGGGGCTTTCATCCACCAGAGCACCAAAGTACCAAAGTAAACCAATCAATTCGAAGAATTCAATTTCTAATTTATATGCTAAAGAGAAGAAAATGCCAAACGCGTAACGTTCGCTCGCTAGAAGCCGAAGTCACCACCGCACAAACTGCACAAGAACGAAAGGACAGGAAAAGCTGTCCTTAAACGGTTCGAATTCGCAAGGCGTTCGATATTTTGCTAGGGCACCGGAGTGTGTGTATGGTGGCGGCATTGAAGACTCGTCTCCGCATTTTTTCTCCAAGATACAAATCCAGTTTTGGAAGCGAAAATACGTTGTAGCCCGAAAGAAGCAAGCGTCCTTACGGGTACCGAAAAGGTGGCAGAGGTGACTCGAAAGATTGGGCCAAGTCGTGAACACACACCAGCATCAACAGTGCACGGATGCAAAGCCAAAGGACAGGAAAAAAAGAAACAATATCCAACCGAATGGAGCTGTACAAAAATCTCTCTCTCTCTCTTCTAGACGCCAATCGTTTTGCGAGGAAACTTTGTTTGGTTTATGGGATTGCTTTCCATTCATATTCAAATTTTCGATTTCACAAACTGCACACACCTCCTCGCTCGGCACAAACGGCACAGTTCTGTACGAAACGGACATTTTTTATTCACTCTTGGTGCCTTTTGTACGCGCCATCTTTTCCATTCGAACACACACACAGGAAGCGAAAAGAGCAGGAGTAAATGGTAGCTTTTTATAAGAAATCAATTTTTCCCTCCTGACCTGAGTCCAGCCATCCCCGAGCTTAGAGCCTCCCTTACCGTTTGTGCCGATCGTCCAGCAACGCCGGCAGCAGTCTGGCCACAGTGTGAACAGAACGCAGAATTTATCGTTTTCCTAACCCACACCCACCCACCTATCGTTTCGTCGTCGTCGTTTAACAACATCTTTTCTATCCACCCCAAAATGGGATGCCTTTTTATGCACTGCACTAGTTCGCCATTGCTCGGTGCGATCGCGATAGCAATGGAGAGAATTTAATTTGCCGCCAATAGGTGTACTTGTACTGTTGGAAGTTTTTCCCCTAGGTGCTGCGTCAATGAAGCGGCATGCAAATTTTCTTTAGGAAGCAATAAGCTTGTTCAAACCAATCAAAAGCGAACAAAAACTCCAATCAGAAAGCTAATGGGAGAGATTTTCCTTTCGGCTGCTGCTTCTATTTAGATTGAACAAAAGCTTGTGCGACGATGCTGTATACAGTTTCGACTTTGTATTGCACCTTTCAATATCAGTGATATCCAAAGGCGAGAGTTAACTCAATTTATTTGTCCGCTCTGTCGGGTCTATTCCATCGATGAGCCTTTTAACTGCCAAAAGTATCTCTTGCGTTAGCTATCCTGGTTGTTGATCAACGTCCCTCCATAAGATGCTTCGATTAAGCACCACATTGGATTTTAAATGCATTCCAATTAAGATGACGTCAAGCGACACATCCCGAACCCTGACGTTAATCGAATCCATTAATACGAGAGAGGGCACGGTTTTCAAACCGTGGACAAAAAATTGGGCAGCTAATGGGAGTGATGATTTGTTTACACACATTCATCTCTTGCCCTGGTTCTTTCTCCATTTCGAACGGGCCGGGCGTGATTTAGGAGATTTCATTTGCCAACTGCAAACGAGCACTATGTCGCGCAGTGTTTTGTTTGTTTTTGTGGGGGTGGAAATTTTCATTATTTAAAAAGTCGTGCTGATGATTTCATGGGAGGGAAAAACCTTCGAGCGAGTGCAATAATGCATTCTCGTGTTTGCTCTCTCTCTCTCTCTTTCTCTTTCTCTCTCTCTCTTTCTCACTCCAAATTCCACTTTCACTGCGCCAGTGCCATTGGTATCGATTTCTCGGATGCCGCCACTTAATTGATGATCGTCAGCTGCAGAAGCAAAGAGCTAGTTGGCCAAGAGCCTTACCCATCTTGGCTGCAAAACGGTGCGGGCGGTTTCTGGCCGGTTGCGGTCAGGTAAATATTGACATGGCTGGGGAAGCTAAACGGATGTGGGTTCGTATGCTTACTCGTAAGGTGTGCATGTGTGTGTGTGTGAGAGAGAGAGAAAGAGAAAGAGTATTTGTGTACTTTTGGGTTATTCGTAAAAGTATCGCAGCACTGGAAAACGGACGACAATACATGTTCGCCGCCACTTTATGCTCTGCCCGCAAAACAACAACAAGAAGGTGCTAATCCCTAGAACAACATCCCCCTTTTTGGTAGCGAATGCCGTGAAAGCCGGATAAACACACACACACACAATCGCTTGCCAAGAACGGCATATAGTGTGGCGCGTAGCATTAAAGGAGATCTACGAGGTCGCTAGCGTCAGAATTTGTTGATCGAATGATGCTTTCCTTGGGGAGCCAAATATTGACTTAGGATTGCTACTTTACCAGGGACCAGATGTATCCCTGAGTAGCGACCAGAACAGATCGGGGCTCTTTAGAGAATGGAATATCCTTTTCAAACGCCGACATTGTATGCAAAGGAGAAAAAATATTATATGGTAGTTATGGTAAAGTAATACTGTTCGATTTTTAAGAGACTAGAACATTTCCCTTTTATTAAGGTCTGTGAGATCTGATGCCTAATACTGTAATAGAGTATTGAATGGGGCGGTCCGATGAAAGATCCTGGTCAAACAACGTCGATCTACACACGTCGGGACCGGAGGACTAATTATTCAGTACTATCTAGCTACGGGTACAATCAAGTTAAGGAAAGCCGGATATAGCAGGCCGAGGCCTTAAGAGGTACTATACTACCAAAGAAGGAAAAACAACTATTGTATTATTTTATTTTGATGGTTGACGTGACTTGAATGTGATCTGTATATCTGATCTGTTGCTGGATAGATGACAGTGTATTTCGCAGTCTTACATGCTCTCTAAATTTCTCAAATTGCCCATAATTATCGTCTTTGAATTGAAACTCTTCTTGATTCTTGACATCAAGGCAGTAGCAACTCTAACTCTAACGTTTATTGGTCCGCTTACTACTAAGCAGCCTGAGGAAGGTCCTGGCAACTTGGGGTAAGGTAGCCTGGGAAGGGATTTTGCCTGAAAACATATGAGTCTTTTCTGATCAACAGTAAACAAGTTAAAATAAATCCTCTGTTTTAACACAACCCAACTGGGAATCAAAATGCAATGCTGTTTCGTTAAGCTGGATCACTCGCGAAAGTAATTCTTGGAAGTGCCGAAGCTCTCTCAGGAGGATTAAAAAAGAGGTAATTATCTTGCACCGAAAACTTATAAACATAAGTTCATTAGGAGTAATAAACTCTCTTACTTGTACTGCCCATAGAGAAACGGATAATTAAACACATATTTTAACCGCATACGTCTTAGATCATACAATCGCAAAAGAGTACACTACATCACTTTAAAGAATACACTAAAACTAAGATACTGTTCATAAAAGCCAAGGAATTTCAACCTAAACGATATTCGATAACACCTTTGCATACCTGTGAAAACACCATTTAAATTCCTACTATAAATTGATTAAGCTGTTTTGTGTTATTGCCTTTTTTAAGCAACTGGCGAATGTAAATTTATCTCACTGCTTCCAGCATTTGCAGGCAACCACAGTACCGCAGACAAACTAGCCGTTGTTTCCTCTAAATAATGCAGGAATTTCAATCAAGCTACCCAATCATCGAGTTCACGCATTAAAACGATCCCAGTTTCGCTGCATTTTCGTGCACGGGATGAAAGACGGATGGCGCCGGGTGATTGATATCGAATGCAGTTTACTAGACGCGCGACTACTCCTGCGTTGACGATCACAACGATGGCTAACCGCGAATCGTGCGAAGCGCATGGAAGCAATCGGCCTCCACGCATTCGCACATGGCGCAGTGTGAGAGTGTGATCCGCGTACCATGTGCTCGTTATCGCTCGAGCACACGTACTGCAAAGTATCAGTACCACCACTTTCGATCCGTTTATGCTCCTTTGTTCGCGTCTTTGTTGATTTTAAATTGATCTCCATCTCGATCGATCGTAACGAGCTTGTTGTCGATTGAGGATTTTGCGCCAAACTTCCTCCGGGTGGTGGCACAGTTCGAGCCACCAAAGTAAACAGAGCTTTCCACATTCTTCCCACTCCAACGCAAGAATAGGGGAGAGCTCATGCGCGTAGATTTTTATGCCATTATTTGAGTCCACTCCAAACCAACCCCACCCTCACCGAGTGGTGGTGGCACCACAAACCCTACCAACTAGCTTGAACGTTGTCTGTAGCGCGTTCGCCAAAGAGCGAAATATTTACAACGATAATAATTGCTCTATATATTTTCCATCATGACTAATTGACTATTATGCTGTCCGACGGGGTTGTGACGGTGCTGCAGGGCACCTCCATCCACCACAACACGCTGCTGCTGCATAAACTTTATCTTAAGACAACTCAATCTCGTCAGACGCGAGCAGACACAGTCACACGGTTGCACGGGTAGTGCGATTGTGGAGCTTTGGTGGAGAATGCAGTGAACCCACTTTTAGCTGCAGAAGAAATTTATTAACATCAAACGAATGAAGGCAGAAATCGACAATCGACAATCTGAATGGAGCGTCGAACGTGAAGGCCACAGCAGTTTCGATTCGATGAATGGTGAACAGCGACAGGGACAGGGCTTCACGATCTCCACACGCTATTCCATATTAATAATATATTTCTGCCTTATAAGTCATGACGTTAATTTGCATTTATCAAAAGCAATGAGACACATTATAAACCGGCTGCTTCTGCTCTGGCCCGGTTATACAGTTCCACAGTGTCTCATCTGCAACGGGACCATAGTACCATAGGATCGCCCTCATCAGCCAACCGTCAAGCAAGCGTACCTTCGCTCAGCCATGGGCTAGTTATTTGGTTTTTGTGTTGCTATAGGTTTTGCTATTAACAAACCATAAATAGTTGCAATAGCTTCGTTTTGCCTTTACCAGCACCGAACGAATTGAAAACTTTTAACGACATTGATTTTCTCATCATTAGCGTTGGAAGTGCGACATTCTAGGGAAGACGCAGAGAAGCAAAACTGTGGAATCATCGATAATAGAGTGGTTTTGATTCTGAGACAAATGTGTTCATTTTCAAACTCAATGTCACTAAAATTCATGTACTTTTTGAATCGTAAAGACTAAAGAGGCATTCCCATGTTACAGAAGTTCTCCACATTTCGACCATTTATCAGAAAACCCTGGTTTCTAGATTAGTGAAGCAAAAAATTAGGTGCTGATGGCACCTTCAGCGGGTATACCAACAAATACTGATGTACAACCAACAAAAAGTGGTGATGTACAGATGAGCATTCTCTATTCAGTTGTCGAAAACATTATCTAGCTTGGATCAAAATATGGCATCCACAACTGCATGTTAAGCTACATATTAAGGACGTTCGTTGATAAATTATCGATCATTTGCAACCTGAGGGGGCCGAGGAGACATCAGTGTCGGTCTTCACACGGCAGGACCTAGCTTCAAATCCCATCCAGACCAACTTTGCTACGGGAAAAATCGAATCACAGAAAGTCAGAAATGGCACGCCGAGACCTCTCGAGGTTGTAATGCAAAGGAAAAAGAAGGTACAACATGAGGTAACTGCTCCAAGCAACACTCCTGTCACGCGCGAAAATGCTGGAACTGTGTAGAACATATCTAGACCCGGTGCTATTAGATTTCGCGACCTGAACTCTATTAAATACTTACTAAGAAAACTCTTTAAGCCGGTCTAGACGAAGTGCAATTCGCAGCACATACTAGATTTTGCGAAAACTTGCTGTGGGTTTTGACATATATCCATTCAAAACTCACAACATTTTTTCGCTTGCAGCATCGTAATATCGCTTGGAGTTGCACTTCGTCTAAACCGGTGTTAATGCCTTTCACATGAGCATAGAATGCTTAATAAATCTACATTAAGATGAAGTGATGCAGCTAACACGTCCGTCATAGAGCACGACACATAAATTAGCAGACGACATCGCCAAACTGCGAGTAGCATAAAAGACAACTGACGATTGACGAAGCAATTGTACCTTCTGATAAATAGGTAAGTACCCGCGTATTATAAAAACAAATAATGAGTTCAAGTTAAGGCATTTCAATATTGAAAGGGATATTCAGCTCTGCACTAACTAATATTGATAAATTAACAAACCCTTATCAAAACTTTATCAAAATATATGCATAAAAATCAAAGCGCAGCATACCATTGCATCTCATCCATCACCAGTTCCAAGCCCACAGCCAATACCCATGAATGTCAATCGGATAAAAGCGCTGTAATAGCTGCTAACAGCTACGGATCTTACCGAGCTGTCCCTTCGTTTGCTTAGCACTGCAAGATACGACAACCCACTAACAACGTCAAGACCGGCGATTACGCATTTCTAATTTCCCATTGCCATTGCACCGTGACAAGTGAACACCCCTTCTTCCTAGCTGCCGTAAACGAACGAACGGTGGGCTCGTCGATCATTATTCATCATCATAATAAACTGCGTTTACAACCATGCGTCGCTTCTACCAAGCATCCCCTGCGTTGCATTGACCAAACACGGATCCCACCACCGGTAGTCCCGGTGGTGGATTTTAAATTAAAATTAATAAAAAAAATATTACAAAACCAATCCCAACCAACGGGCACGCGTGTGAAGCGCTTTGTAAACACTGTTCAAACATCCTTTAGTCTTTTGCGATACGATAGCAAAACCGATGCATTTCAATAGCGGATAGGTATTATCCTTTAGGACCACACCAAACGAATCAGGAAATAATGTGTTGGAGGGGTTAGTAAGGTGGAACCGGGTTAAGCGGCGGTTGGCCGATTGGGCTGCAGGCAATTATGAATAAAATAAGAATTTATCTTCCGGTCCGCTCGTTTCCGGCCGTCGATCATGTGCCAGCCGAGGCAAGCAGGCCGGCGTCTGGTCACGTGTCAGTCTTTATGAGATTCATCCGATTGCGTTCATACGTATACCGAGTCCCGAGACCTTTTTTAATCACCGCTTTGACGTTTGGTCTGCTGTCTACAAGCATCATCTTATTGTCACGAATCTTATCTCCGTTTGTCAAAAACGACATCATTGCTCACATTTCCATTTCCACATTCAGAACTCGACACGTCGAAACCGCAACACCCTCGGTGACGTTGGATAAAATATATTTGCACAACTTAAACAATATACGAGCTTCTTCACCACGCGCGAGAAAAAGTGCAGTAAGGCAAAAGCAATAAAAATCGATGCACAGTCCTGAGATTACTACATCATACGCATTTTGACTTGCAGTTCGTCTGGTCCGCTGTCTTGCTGGGTCTCACTAACGGGAGCTATTGTTCTCGCCACATTGCAGTCCAAAAACCCTGCCTGTACTTACTGTAGCACTTGCAGCCGAACCATGGTTTTCCCCCAACGCTGTCCGATTTTCCAGGATAAATTTAATTTCTTTCACCCGATTAATCTTGAACATAAGTCTCCCGTATCGTATTTCCATTAAACACTGTTTAGTTTAACAACATTATGTGTTTTTTCTCGCCTCCCCTCGGATACGAATACAATCAACCCCTCGCTGTTTATTGCACGCGGTTAGACTGTGAAATCGACTCTGTCGGCGGTGGTGGTTTACAGAAGTCTTCCATCTATCGCTCGGTGCGACCCTAGCACCACAGCTCGGAATCTGTGCTCGGGAACTGGGCAGGGAAAATGACTCTATCATAATCGCATTTACTAGTTTTACCCGAGCGCAACACTCAAGAGCAAAAAATCACTGAGGGTCGGCTCGTCAACGGTTAGGAAAGCGGTGCCACGAGGGATGGCTTCCGTATTCTTGCAAACCTAGCATGCTGCCTGCTAACTAGCCAACTTCCTGCCGCTCGTACGATGGGAAACGGATATTAATGATTGCCGCTCGGAGTGAGCCGCCCTCGATTCGGTTGTCTTGTAGGTGTTAGACGGAAAGGGATGCACGCTTGTTTGATGTTTTACGTCTTTGTACGCAATTATTTCATTACCAGTTCATTAGGGTCAGCCAGTATGTTTGCTGGTGGGGAGGTGATAAATTGACTGGAGGAATTTTTCGGGAATTGGTCTTCAATACTGAATAAGTAGCAAAATTCACTGTTTAGATCATGTCGTATTGCATTTGTTACTTCGAAATTAGTTTTTTTACAAATAATAAAATAATGTTGTTTTAAATACATGCAATGGCAGTTAAAGATAAGAGATTTATTAAATAGAACATTAACAGAAAATAAAATATAAGAAATGCGAAATTAAAATGTCAAAACCGGGAACCGAATAAAAAAAAACTTAAGAATGAATGAAATGTGAAAAAAAGACACGAACTCTATGATAATAAACTTAAAAATTTAGAAAAAAAACAGATGCGTAAAAAAGAAGAAGAGAAAATAAGGAATAAATAGAATGAAAGGAGAACCATGAAGGACATGCCATGAAAATGGCCCCGAACGACCCAGCCTGAAAGCCTTTTTAGGCTGTCGACATGAATAGGGGAGGCGTGGTAGGACAAAACTGATATGAAGTGATAGCGTGCATGCGTCCGGCAGAAAGTCCGGGATATTGGTTAGGCATAGCACGGAGATCTTGAGCTGTAATGAGAACTTCTGCAACTTAACAAACAGTTGTATAGCCTGATAAGTCAGAAAAAATGTTTTGTAGCGAGTAATATAAAAAAACTTGTTCAGAATCAAATGTTTTATTCTCTTCTTTATCACTTTTTACATTCATTTTCCTTCACGATGCAACAATATCCGAAAGCATAAAGATGACAACGACGTGTGGCGTTCGTAGTTTTATATATAATCTATGATCAATCATAATTAGTCCTATAGAAACGAACATTTCCATGAAAAATCAAATCGCACCAAAAGTGTGTCACGACTATAGCCGTCTCAACCGAGCGTTCTCTCACAAAAACGAGCCTTACCGCCGTATGCAATAGAACGGAGCCCTCACTTTTGCCTAAAGGGATTAGATTTCAGCACCATCCATTCCGCCAACCGGAAGTTTCCGGTTTCGACATCGGACTGTGGGTCGGCCGCTCGCTTCCTTTAATTCCTTATCCCAATATTTGACAAACGATTTAGTGTTCCGACAAAAGGCTCGACGCATCCCTTTTACGGTGGGCGCGAAAGATTCACCCCATGGTCCACCGATAGTCCTTTCATCAGAACCTAGGGTCCCTTCGGCCTCGAGAGGATCAAATCCTATTTGAGAGAGTGATGTACCGGCTGCCGGCCGTATTGCTGGTGGTGGTGCGTGAAGGAGATTAAGCGCCACCGGCGCTTGTAGCTTCGCTCCTGTTGACTTTCTCATGGAAATTTGATATTTATTATTGCCTTCATGATCTTTGCTGCTGAGCGAGCGTTTTTGTGAGAGGTGAAACTGTTGTTTTTTTCGTTTTTGTTCGAGTCTCGTCATGACTTTTCCTGCCTCAAATCACATCCAATTACACCATAAAGCTGATGGTGATCATTGTTATACGTCGGATTACGACCGGTGGCTAGCGAGACGTGGCTAGCGGATTGAATCAATTTGACGATATGAGCGTTTTCAGTGTTGGACACCATTATGTCTGACTTTTGTTCGTGGAAAGTGTGAGAATGTAGGGATAAAAACAATTACCATTATTTGATTTTCCCATTCGTGAAAACGTCATGGCATGATGGTTTTGTACAAAAAATAAATCACCAGCAAAGGTAGGATCAGCGCTTATAGCTGATTAACTTATCCACCTACAATTCAGGGTGGTTTTATTCTTATACTACAGATCGCCGCAACATTCCTAACATGGGAAAGAAATGTTTGAACTAGTAAAATTACAGGATATACCTCAGTTGTGAGCCCATCCACAAACGATAGTTAAACACTCACCACACCAAATCAAAACCAATGATAAGCAGTCTAATCGCTCTGGCTAGAAGCTAGCCCACGGCATGCGTTAATCGCAATGGTCCGAAATATCAGCAGAACAAACTTTAGTTATGGCTATGAGCTGAGCTATAAGAATTCCAAGCACCAGCATGGTAGCGATGAAACCTGCTAACCACTGTACCGTCATAAAGTTAAACATCCAATTATGCTGCAGTAAAACTGTCCACCGTGTCATGCTCGCGATAGTGGCGTGACTCGTACGAAAAAGGACTGCCACTCTGTCTCTATCTCTCTCTTTCTTACTCTATCTTTCGCTCTCCACAACTACTGTGGCATACGGTAATGCCACGGCGGTAGAGCCTTGGGTCAGTAAACATTATCTGCAGCTATTTCCGAGTCAACGTACACCTGCCTTTTTCGACGCCCTCGGTGAGTCCTTTATGTAGCGGTGCTGATTAGTTCGTACGGCGTTCGGTTACAGCCATTCGTCAGATTACCTGCACCCACATATCCCTTCTCTTAAAACCAAGGTGCGTGCTAATCAGTGCACGCTAAATTAGTGCTTCCCCAATGACTTTTGCATTCTAGCGGGGACCAAAGGTCTCTTGAGCTAGAAGTTTCGCTGTACACTCACTGTGCTAGATAAATTGCACAGTACGGGTGAACCTTTTTGCACCGAACAACCATCGAGCACTATCTACAGTATCGAATGCTACCTCGAACCACATTACCGTGCCAGTAATAATGCTCGAACCGGTAACGATCTCCGTGCAAAAACGAACTATTCGCACGTATCATTTGCACTGTCGGTACAGTGAAAATTCAATCCTGCACACAAAGTGCAACATTCTATCAGGCGACCAAGATAGTGAACTAAATATGAGAAAAGGACCAACCTTCCGTGCATAGGGAACGTCACAGGAACGGTTCGGTTTGGTACCCAAGCGGAGACGCCGAGAAACAGGAGATTGATGTGGTTTTTTGCAAACATCATCACCAACCTTTGGTAACATGCACTGCACCGCCGAGCTTGCCGCCACCGACAATCACAATGTGGCTCGACTTGGGCTTCTCACTCAGCCAAACGTGCCACAGGCACTCAGACATCCGTCGTAGTCATATCACATCTTCTACCCATCCTATCGAATCGTGCCGCGTGAGCACACCGACGCTGTCGCCTTATATTTTATTATTTATTACAGTTTTATTACAAGTGAAAATTTATGAGATGTGAAAAACGGATACCAAGAACAGGCGACCCGTTTAGTATTACCCCGGGACCTCAACTCGACCGGAAGTAACCGAACGTGCAGATTTAACGAGAAAAAGCGAGGAAATATGATATGATAGATGAATTATGGGATTACAAGACTATTGTGGAATGCGGTAGCTGTTTACAGAAAAACATTTTGCTGGCTGGAAGATGTAAAAGATATCTTCCTGCTGTATTTACAGCATATTTCATAAAACTTTGAGTTCTTGTTTGTTTAAAATTGTAAAGATGTTAAATGCAGGCACATGAATCTGTTGCACAAGTATTTATGAAATAATCTATCAAACATGCAAACTATCCGAAAGGCTTCTATTTTGACCAGCAACGCTCAGTGCACATGCTCACGGTAAGTTTACATTCTTTACGACCAACCGGATATTTGATATTCGAGATTATGCAAGGCATTTCACATATTCGCCTCGAGAGCTGGGTCTCTTTCTCCATCCATTCCCGCCCACCCTGTTAGAAGGGCTAACCAGAGGACACCCTATGAACACCCCCACTGAGATGTGGATTGGTTTGCTGACGGATCGTGACGATGTGTCTCTATTTTCCAAGCAAGCAACTTTTCCAAACACCTTCACACATCGATCGACAGCACATCCGGTCCCCGTTGGCAAAACGCTGTATCATGGCTTTGCCATGATGGCACCAGAGACGATATTTCAGGATATATTTTATGGCTGTTTTATGGTATCCAAAATATCACTTCCCAATGCAAGGGAAAATTGGAAAAGCAAGACTCGTAAGAACACCGTATACACCGTATATAGTTTGAAATTTCGTCAGTGTTTTTAAAACTTAATAAGAATTATTAATATAACTTGACAGGTTTGTTTTACATTCCAAAAAGTTGTTACCAGAAACCTGCTAACGAAAGCTACACATCACACATTTCACTTATCTGAAAAAATAAATATAAACTCCATTTCAAATAAAATTTTGCAATTTATCAACACTGTTCAAGTCCTCTACTGTGTGCTTCCAATGTTCCTTCAAAATCACTGCAGCCGAAAATGTACACACTTCGTGGCCTGCTAAACCGTGCGGGAAAAAATCAGCCAAAATATGCTTCCTATCAATCGTTGGGCGAAATTTTTAATATAAATGTAAATGACACGCATGTACCCGACACCCAATACACATTATTAAGGATTACATCGTATTAACGAGATTTTTCGGGCTGCTCTTTATGCGCATCCATCGTCGTTATCATCTCATTTCCTCAAATCTCACCCTCGTGCCAGCGAGTCAAGTTTTTATCGCCATGATTGCTTACCTAATTTCATACAATTTTAATATTCAATCTGCTCGTTTGCTTGTTGGCAGCTAGGAAGTCGTTTACCCTCAACACTTTCATTACCGAGGGCACCAAAAACCGCAATTGATAACGTAGAAGAAAAACAATGTGTCGCAGCGCCCTTTTTCTGGGATGCAAATGGTTATCGTAGGGCGAATAATTCGGGCAAGATCCGAATTGGCACAGCTTAGTGTGAGTCTGCGGTGGTTTAAATAAGTGAAGGTAACAGTGTCAAGTGAGTATAATTTCACTACAAGAAACCAATGCCACTACTGGAAATTAGTTGAGTTTCTTCTTTTTGTCTTCTAGTGATACTTGCAACAACCATCGAGCCCATAATTTGACTCCTGTGTATGTCTTTAGAATATATGTGTGTTTCAGTATAATTCTGTAAATACTAACCAAAGACTATATTGCCACACGCTTATCGCAAAAATAATCGTCTTTTAATTAATAACAACTGTTTGAACTATAACTCAACTGTCTCTTGTACCATTTGTTCCGATCAGTGATAAAATCTGCTCATCCTTTGTGGGGAATAAATTAATTAATTTGTAGCTTAATTAACAACATACCTGTACCATCCACTTGCGACAAGATACAGGCACCTGTCGGACAGTCACACGTTGTATCAAAGGAAACATCATTGCAATTCCACTTGCAATCAATAAATTTTTAATTGAAAATGCTGCATCCATGCAAAACCCCTACCTCCCCCAGACCATTCGCACTCATGCCATTCGCAACTGTCAACCAATTGTCCAGTAAAACGTCAGCGATAGTACACAAACGACATAACAATAGATCCACCAGCACGAGGCCAGGAACACAGGCAGTATATAACTGGATAAACGGATGCAAAAAAAGTTAGAAGCTCTGCAACCACAACGTTCTCCGCACCGACAAATGTCCAGCTGAAGCTGAAAAACAATTAAAACGCCAATATGTTTTGTTGCACGAGGAAAACCAACGTGGCACCTATCCATTCACAGCGTTCGAAATTGCTTTCCATGCCTGTTGTGATTGTTTGCCTTAGTTTGTCAACGGAATGAGGTTGTTCTAAGGCATCCCTATACTGGACTTTCGTTTTGAAGTTGGATTAATACAGATATATTTGAGTGAAGCATATATTTCTTTGGTTAAATTGTTCGTTAAAATAAAACAACTTTAAAATATGTCTTGTTTTAATCGTTGTTGTCGTCAGTCGAATATCGATACACCGCATAGAAGTCTCTCAACAAGGCTCGAAAAAATATTATCATCAAACTTATATGAGACTTTAAAAAGCGATTTTTTTAAACGTTTCGAACCACTCATCCGGGAACAAGAAACACAACCATCTGAATGCAACATAATATCTTAGAAGAACTGGCGGAAATACATGGGAGCTTCAAGTGGACAGTAAAACGAATCACCACAACCAACGTCCAAATGGTTTGACAGTTTTTTAACCAACCAACCAACCCACCTGCCTATCGCTCACACACAAAATACTCCATTCCTTTGTATAGGGCAAAACAAAAAGACAAAACAACTCCAATGCAAAAAATGGAACACCCTTTCCAACCATTTTGCCGGGGTCTGCATATTAAACTGCAGCTCGTGAAACGCCACCAGCGAGGACTTTCACTGCTCTACCCCAGCAAATGAGTTTTTCATTGTTTTTGTCCACCCCCTCCTAGTTTTTCCTTCAGTTGAACCGTTTTAATGAACGGACTAATAAAACACCAAGCAACACCACCAACACCTGCAAAAACCATCATCATCGGTCTGGATTGGGGCAATCGACCGGCGAATTGCAAGGGAGTGTGAGGAAAAAGTTTAATTAATATTTATTTATTGGATTTCTATTGTTATTTACTACTGGATCTCTCTCTCTCGCTATCCTTCTCCCAGATCAAGTCGTTACTAAGCGGGTGTTGAACAATCATGTTACAAATACGATAGGGTAATGTTCGCAACAAAAACTTTTGTTTCATTGTTTGTGCATCTACCATTGATGCCAATATTATTATCTCCTGTTTGAAATAATTTTGTTTAAATCGAAGTTCAAAAGAAATTCCGGTTGCACAAAATTTGTTACTTAAACAATCAAATATATTCAAATATGTTGAAAATTCTTTTGAATTTGCCCCCAATGGGAGATCTACACTGAGATCCCATCTACACTGTTTTATAAAAATACACATCTACTACTATCAACGGCTTATTAATTTTTCGAATTCTGGTATGACTGTGAAACTTATTTTATTGTACTGAAAAATACTAGGAAATACCAAGACTTTAATTGTTTTATTTTTCAAAAAGCATTTCTCACACATTTGGCAACGTACTGCACACTCCTCGTTTTATTTCAGACGGAGAAGTTAGAGACCAATTTTCATCCGAACAATATAAAACTAATTACAAAACGTGAAAAATACAGAAAGGATATTATGCTCCATTTTACCGTGCCCTTAATGCACAAAGCAAGAGGAAAAGTTTGGCGCTATTTACTCGCTTGCTCTTATTTACACCCACCATTCAACCACGATTCGTTTCTTCCGTTCATTCTGGTTCTTCTGCCCTGCAAAATATGCTTCCAATAGAGATGAACTGAATGAGAGAAATTGTGTCGACGGATGTTGTGATGACGAAGACGAAACCACCTTTTATTTTTTGGTCATTAAAATCTTCTTTCAGAATTTTTTTTCCTTTGTCCATATCTTACTTTTTCACTGTATAGAGATTTGTGCTCCTATAAAACAGTTCGTATGAGTAAACTCGAGTAGAAGAAGAGATTATACTCTACAAAAAAATACAGTGTCTTCACTGCTTTTGTGTTTGTTCTATGGTTGATTTGTGGTTAGAATCACGCTGGACAAACACAAACAGTTTCTGTCGTTCACTTCAAAACCCCCCGATACACTTGACTTTCTAACCTTAGCCGAATACAAACGCACACAGTGAAGATGCGGTTCGCATGAAGGACAAACAGGGTGATGTGGTTATGCTCTACCATTATTGCCATCTTAAATAACAATAAAACTTTTCTCCTCCCGAGCGCAGACTCCCTTACACCGGCCCTCACAGACATTCGCCGCGACTCTGTGAGTTTCTGTTGGTCCCCAATTTTATGAGCAAAATTTGGCTCCTTTGTGTGAGGTGTGCGAAGGAAAAAAGGGCGGTAAATAATATCTTTGGCAGCTTCCGGAGGAACGTGGTGACGGAGGCTGATGCTGTAGAAAAGGAGTTTACTCGGGGATGAGCAATGAATAGCATTATCTGCCAGAGGCTGACATAATAAGTTTAAGAGGGAAATTATTCGGGAGACGGCCCACTCTCTGGCCCCCATTCCAACGACAATAACAAAGCCGTCCTTCTCGACTTACGCGCGTAGGGGAAAATGGTACGAAATAAACTCAACCAAATGCGACGGAAATCGTACGTACAGGACAACGGCCCTTTTTCGCAAGACGCCACGCCAAGTAGCTTGAGAGATCATCCGATTCGACGATGGTCGTATACGTAGCAGAAGAAGGATGGAAAACCTAGGTTTTATCTTTCCGTCCGCGTTCGGACGGAAATGAGCCTAAACGAACAATCATATTTTTCTGCCTGAGTTTATCACTTTCACACCAGCCTTCCGCAGGTTTTGTTCTCCTTCTCCACCGTCGCCGAAACGGGTGACATGAATCCAATCAAAAACGAAAAGATGGAGATGGGAGGGAAAACCAAATGTTTGCACAAACACACTGACATAAGGTGATGTGGACTGTGAGGAAATCGTAGGGGGTCATAGGATAAAGACGTTCAGATGTCGATTAATTTGCTTCGAATTAACGTATTTCCTTCCAATTGCAGAACGATAATTGATTTTTTAAGTTATATGAGCTAAGCAATGAGTGTAAACATAGCGACATAATTATCTGAATTAAGAATTACTTTCTATTTTTGTATTAATAATAAAGATAAATCCAAAGCAACACGGCCAGGCCATTTTTGATGAAAAAAAAATCATTATAGTTCCAAGAAAACATTTATACATACACATAAAGAAATGAACATAAAACCTAAGGAATCTCATGTAAACTACAATTGTAATGAACTTGAAGATTATAGGCCTTTGCACACACAGAAAAAGCGTTCAAAAGCTCACGAAGAACCGAATGCCGATCATTCACCATCGTAAACCGTATCATAATTATTTAATCCTCAGAAGCAGAATATCGTTACGCAGATGGTGCCTGATACTTTATCCCTCCCTTAAAAAAGCAACAACATTTAACTGCTACTCACGCAAACGCGATACCATCCTGGGGTCTGCCCATTTCCACGCATGTAAACGCCAGCACGAAACGAAACAACTAATTAAGACATCAAAATATTGATAAATAAGAAAGTCATAAAACCCGTTTAAGCAGCAATTAAAACAGCTTTGCTTCGAACGATTCCTGGACAGCATGTGCAAATGGGAAAAGAATATGAAAGGCAGAAACCTTTCGAAGGAGTTCTCATTTTAGATCAGTAATTTTGTGAAATGTTCGGTGCTGACAGCATGGCGTAATTATTGGCTTAAAAAGCCGTAAAACCGAACCGGAAGAAACACTTTTGCATGTGATAGAGGCTCGAGTACATGTCAATTATGAATTCAGTTGTAGGAAAAAAATATGTTTTTTTGTATTGTTTGTTATCAGGTCCGTTAAAGTTTTTAGTTTACAAATGGTCTAATGAAGCTTATGTTCGATGAAAAAATATTGATCAAAATAATGTTTTAAGGACCAGTAAAATATAATTCTTACAGTAATCTCTATTGGCAACTCTTGTCGACATTTTTTTAAATCCTACTGATCAAATTTTCTCAAGCGGTTTACAAGCATTCCGTTAAAGACTAAACCAGCCATCCTGTCCAAAACCCACTCTCCATTTCTCGTCCCATTGCTCTGATTCGCACTCACAAAAAACGTTTATATAATTAATTTGTTTTCCAGTAAATGACTCCAATTATAAATGTCCTTCAAGTCGTGCCACTCGCTCCAACAGCTCCCCGTCGGCGTTTAGGTTATGCTGCCGTTGGGAGGAAAACAAACGGAACAAATAACCAGAGCAACCAACCGACAGCTAATGGCAGGGAGCACCGAGAGAGAAAGAGCAATTTAATTACTTAATTTGCATAATATTTCAGCAAGCCATGTCTGAGAAATTGTAACCACCGACGCTAAACGTTCCCAAGCGTGTCTTCTGTGATTGCTGCTGCCTATGCTGCTGCTGAGCTGCAGCTTGGTTTGGTGCAAAAGATATCGTCTTCACGTTTGGTGTATCAGTGACTCAAACATGTACCCAGGCCACATTGCTTTACATAGACAGTCGGAACCAACACACATACACACAGTCGTATCGGCAGCCACTACCAACACTACTGATAAACGAAGCATAAGTGGTCATCTCGCCTGTGTGCATGCTGGGGGAGTCTATGTAAATAATGCTCCAGCCGACAGAAAGAAGGGATGAAAATGGAAAAATGGCTGCTCGTACTGCTGCTGTTACCTTACACACACCCGAAGACGCTAACATGCACAACGCACTCGCTCGTTACGTGGAGTCTGCGCGTTTTCCAGCCCGTGTTAGCAATGCAAACACTCACTTTCCCGACAGACTTGTGATAGCGATTCTGCGCATCGTGCCCGTTCTATGCAGCTCGCCGAAGGACACGGGCACGTCAAAATTCGCCCAAATCCTTCGGCGATCCTTCTGCTTCTTCTCTTATGTACAAGTACATAGCCAGAGCCATCCAGAGGGTAAGGGATGCTACTCCCTCGCGGTAATTGCTCTTCAAAGTCGAGTTCTGAAAATAGCACCTCTCCGGTACACCAACACTATCAGAAGCGCTACAGCGTTCGGTTGATTGTGTGCGGCACACAAAAACCACCAACAAGCGAAGCGACACCAATAAATATGTAATATCAATATGTCCAATTTGGAAATTTGCAGAAAATTCAACTTTATTGATTTTGTTGTTGTTACCCCGCAGTCGCAGACCATCACTAGAGGTTGGGTTGGCTTCGGTGTTGTGCTCAATTCCTCCGATGTGAGAAAGAAGTCCTTCTTTGTATTGTCAACGCTTTCCAATTTAGCTATGAGAGGAAAAAAGTAGATACGTTTATAAGTGACAGGAAAAGGTCTTTTTTTGTAAAACTACAGTTTGGCTCAAAGCTGAACGTACCACGAGTACGGCGGGGATGGTGAAAATGATGTTTTAGTTTGTGAATTTCATCTCCGGTCCGACCGTCGGTTACTTTCATCCACTCCCGGCTCCATCCTTTCGAGGAATTGTGTGTTCCGCTTTTTCTCTTGCACCGTTGTTAACTGAGGTCCATCCGGTAAACGGGGGGACAACGGAACGTAATCAAAGTGGTGACCCTTTTTTAACACTCCATTTTGTGCTCAGTATTTCCAATTGTCGCCAATAGATTGGAAGTTTGTCTTTCTGGAGGTTGGTATTTTATACTTACGGGTGTTTCACCCGACGTCGTTGGATGGAAATTATTTTTTCATTTACTAGCCAACTGCATGAGGAAGTTGGGATACCAGACGAATGCTATAAAGCATAGGTAATAAAGTATTAATTTTATCGTGTCGAATATTTTTGGATACTAATTTAAAACGATATTAAACGTAAGTTACTTGGTGTAGCAATGGAAACATATTTGAATGTACTTTGCAGCAAAATAAATAAAGCAAAACCTAACTCAATCACCTCATATAAGAACATATTGATAAATAAAGTTTTCGTTAGTTTAGTAAAAAAAAAATCAATGTAATCAAAAAATACAAACACAAAAGTTTAACCAGCGCAATGTTACGAAACAAATATTTCCAAAAAGTAGAATAAGATGAATTATATAGCAGTTAAATAGTTAGAAACTTCATCATAATAATTTGGAGAGCAAAACAATACATTCAAAGCCGTCTTAATTTATCAAAGACTTTAAGTCTAGCAGACAGAAATGCAAAGAAAAAACAATTCTTCGAAAAGCTTGCGAAGCAGAAGAACTAATTTTTATTTTTTTAATTCAGATTTGTCACTCCCTTTAGCTTGATTACAGAATTTATCATGTTTAATTCACAAATAGTTCAAAATGCAACTCATCAAATAATATTCAAACATAACGAACATAAAGGTATAAATCTAAA
This sequence comes from Anopheles stephensi, assembly GCF_013141755.1. Lineage (NCBI taxonomy): Eukaryota > Metazoa > Arthropoda > Insecta > Diptera > Culicidae > Anopheles > Anopheles stephensi. The sequence goes on from NC_050202.1 coordinate 43,735,977, forward strand.
ACATATTGGCTCTAGATTGGTGATTGCCACGGCTGGAGTACAATTCAATTCCAAGGTGACAAATGGGACAACACTTTCAAATCTTCGAATCCCAATCCTATTAGGGATTTAAATAATGGAATCGGACTCCAAATCCCTACCGTTATAAAAGTATTTTTCCTTTTCGTGAGGGAAGGGGGTGCTTGAAGTCCCAATTGGACTCCAATCGGGATCGGATCGGATTCGAACCTGTTATTTAGGATCCAATGCGATTCGAATCTTTCTAGGGATTGGAACCTCAAATCTTCTGAATCCCGAATCTCCCAATACTACAAATGACCACCGGAAAATTTACCAACGCTAAATTTAAACCGCTCCAAAGTGCTGTTGTTCAAAGAACTGTTAGGAAACAAGTCCAATTTTAAACTTGTTGTTTGATAAAATATTAGTATAATTCTAGCTCCAACGCGATTTACTTTCCATTTCTAGCTGATGGCACACGAAAAAGTTAAAGCTATAGCCAATTAATGCCGATTTAATGAAACACGCTTAAAAGGCAATTATGATTGAAAACGTCAACGATGATATTCAATTTTACAGACTTGTACACAATTCGTCTCGTGTCGGCTTAACTATGTACCGCACGCACGAACGTGCTTGTATCTATCGTCATTAATACGATAATGAACCAGGATTATCAATCTGATCTGGCACGCTGGCACACGTAAAGCGTTCAACGTGAGTGCAATGGATTGATTGGCACCAGCCGACATCCAAACCTTCCCGATTACAACCGTTTTCCCCCACTGACTGGTAATTGGGTGCCTAAGTGGACACGTAATTTGCTCGTTTATCGGCACTCCTCGAATCGGATAGCGTAATATTTCCCCATCTTATTTTTATTTCACTTTAGTTGCGCTCAGCCAACCGCCGATTCCTCCAACTCCCGCATCTCGCCCTACCGAACCATACCCATTACTTTCATCAATAAACATCCTGCTCCCAGCGTGCCAGCATTGGTGGCCAGCAAGAAAAGGGTGAAAACAATGCAATTAAATGTTTATTCCCGCGCATTCGAACTTCCCCTGGCAGCTTTTCCTGCCAATATTTCCACCACTGGCGCCCTGCGCCTTGTTTCATACCTCTTTCATGTCCTCTCGACACACATGCATACTGCTCTATACAGGCCAGCCAGGCCAGACTATTAAACGATTTGTGTTTTCGTGTTTTTTCCTCTCTCCTTTTTCCGACTAATGGGGACCGGTGGCGCGATTTCACGATTTGCTCGCAAACCCCCCTCAGTTGCAAGAACGAAGCAAACGTGCAGAAAGATGGAAAGCACTGGAGTCAAAGGTTTGGTCAATTATTAATCGAAAGGCGTCGCTAAAGAAGCGAGGCTCTTGCTCAGGAAAACCAAACTAAAGATTGCTATTTTCCAAGTACACCGACTGTATCGTTTCTAGATGTCTTTCTAATGGTTCTATAAGCACATGAACTATTCTTTAGAGTTGATGTTGTTCTTAAAATTTATAAAGTTCCAACAAACCGCTCATAAATACCAATTTTGCTTGCTTCGTCCCAAAATTTCGTTTAAGTTCAAGCTGTTAGGCTCGGAATTAGCTCTGTTTGTTGCCATTACGAAGTACGTTAGCAAAAAAATCAGCCTCTCCCCTGCTGGTATGCACAGGGCGAGAAGACTGCTCGTTATATGTCTTTATTAGTCGGTTAAGGAGCATTTCAGTGGATTGGACCATCGGTATCCATTCCGTCGTGCAAATTGTACTCCCGTTTGCCTCCCAAACACACCATTATTAACTGCCACCACCATCAACTTAAGTGCTGTTTTTCTGCCATTACCGAACCAGCCGAACGAACGTACAGTGCCCCGATGAACAGCGAAATTATTCAACTCTTTTCTCTTTGCATTTCCTCCACCGGACGCGTGACACGAAACCACGTGTCCGTGTGCACATATGGTGTGTGTATGTGTGTGCCCGCGGCCACAGCACGCCTTTACGTAAAACCAACATTAAATCCTTTCTCGATCTCTCGATCATGCCCACCATCGCCTTTCCGGGCGATCTCTCGTCAAGCTCAACCTTCATGTAGTATACTTTATACTTTAGCTGTTTAACTTTACACTACCACCACTACCTCCTTCTCGCTCGCTATCCCATCTCCAAAGCAAGACGTTTCCGTGCTGCCAAGCTGTGCAATGTCGATAGAGCTAATATTTGTACTCCACCACACCACCACCGAATACCACCTCATAGGCTCTGTATCACTAAATGCACGAAATGGTATTGCTTGCCAAATGGTGGTCTTCAGAAGGGCAGCAATTTGCGATGTTGACAGAATCCACATCTTCTCAAGTTGTTCCGCGTATTTGAATCGGTATGAAATTTTCACCTCTGATCTCTCGATTTCTCTTACGGCTTGTGGTTGAGAGTCCGGTTATTTTAGAACTTAATAGGAAATAAAACATAATTAAGTAACGTAGTTTTAAGTTGAATAATAAGGTACGTTTCAGGGAAATAATTTAATTTATCATGTGTAGCGTATGTGTAGCCGAAGTTCAAATCCCATCCAGACCGCCTCCCCGTACGTAGGGCTACTTTACTACGGGTAAAATTAAGTCACAGAAAGTCAGAAATGGCAGGCCGAGACCTCTCGAGGTTGTAGTGCCAAAGAAGAAGAAGAAGAGAAGAAGCGTATCGTTTAAATCATCGAATGAACTGAAACTCATTTAGTAAAAATAAAACATTGACATCCTTTTCGGTTATTCTTCTTCCTCTTCTATATTCGAGTGTGGCATAAGCCTCTCTATGTAAATTAATTAAGTGATCATACTAAGGGGTCTACCAACACTATTTTTTTTTTTTTTTGTTCATAAAGAACGGCCTGGCCGTATTGCTCCAACGCTATTTTTTATCAAGCTCAAATTCATCCAACCGGCACTTAACACCAACAATTGTATTTATAAATTCTGTGCTTCGAAATAAACTAAATATATTACTGTTTTCAAGGACACAATTAGAAGAGTACCTCAGATTTGATAGTTATTGCATATGAATGCTATCCAGTTGCTAGATAAAGCAATAATATACTTATTCTTTGATTCATGAAGGACGGCCTGACCGCATTGCTTAAAGCAATGATATTTAAAACGTTTAAAAATTAAAGGTAAGGTTTAAAAGTAAGACGTTATAAGAGTAACAGACTAATATCTTAACCGGGTATGAAGTGTACTCCATGATCCGGATATGAACATGTGCTCCAACACTGATCGCACTCCGCTTTGTTATTTTTACCTATTACAGAAATTGGAAAATCTATTTCATGGACCTTGACGCACTAAATTTTGTATGAGTAGGGTGATTGTTCAATACATAGAGACTTAGGGTCATTTTACTTCATTTGTCTCGCTTTTTGCAATAGACATGGCCATATCGCCAACCCTTTAACAGAAAACTCGTTCCAGGGCTGCATTCCTCCAAACACGGCTGGTCCCGATCTCCTGCAGGTAAGACACCACAGGATACAATAGATGACATGTTGTTATTAATCTAATCGGTTCAATTCCCTAGTGGTCGTCACGTCATTTACACGAAGGCACTAGCAAGAAAGTTAGAGTGAAGAATTTTGAATCTTCATCGATTGGTACGATGAACGAAAACGTATTAATTGCCAAGAACATTTAAAGCCAGGAATACGGCCAGACCGTCTTTCATGAATAAAAACACACACTTAAAGCTCACTGTTCTCTCCATTCCCTGCATTTAGCTGTATAGAAAGATTTTTAAAATACACTTGCACCAGTGATTGTATGATAATGTTGAATAGTACTTCTTGAAAATAGACTAATGGATTCGAAGCAGGTTATATTGAGAGCGATGACTTAAATTTGAGACACGTGCACACCGGTTCCTAATTGTATGATGTTTTGGAATGTAGTATACCCTGTGGACGTGATAATAAGAAAAACAGTTACGTCGGGAGAAGGTGTGAAACAGTTTTAATTATTGGTGCGTGGAAAATTGGTCACATCCTAGAGGTGCTAGAAACCAAAGAGGTCGGTATAGCTCATCGTTACGCTGAAGATTTTAGAGGCACTATTTCTTATTCAAATTCAAATTTCACTTTGAAATCATGGTGTTTCAAATGAGAAGATATCATCATTTTTAAGAATCTGATTACCTATTTCCCTCGGTTAATATTCTTCAACAACATTTTGGTATTTATTTCAACCCGTCAACCAATATTTTATGCAGCCAAACAACTGCGTAAATCTGCTCAATTCACTGCATATAAATCTCGCAATGCCCAATCGGAACCAAACAAACATGGCGATGGACCGAAAATACAAACACTAATTAATTCAATGTTCGACATACAACTTCCACCATCGTTCATTAGCGGGGCTTAAGCGCAAAACCGACTGCTGGGCTTTGGAATCAGAACAGAGCAAACCAATTTTAATCCTCTATTGTCTCTTTCCTGGCTGAAGTCAAACGTCCCTCATCAAAGCCCGTGTGATCTTTCCCTTCTTGGAAGAAAATCTTTACATGTTTTCGGGCTGTTAGCAAAGTCGTTTCATGGCGATATTCAAGAAGATGAAAGAAAACGAATCCTTCCTTCTGGTTGGTGAACTTATTCGACGCTTCTTTCCCACTAGCATCTTTACATGGGATGTACATGTTCAATCCACAGTACCCCGTGCGCCTGACGACACAGATCACCGGAACAAACACATCGAAGCACATTTGACGCGCGGATGAGGAAGCTATGACGCATGATGTGATTAGAGAGAGGCCTAATTAATTATCTGCTGTATAAAAGACATCTTAGCGAACCCGGCCCAATCCGGCAAAGTTGTGTGCTTCTCACGGATGTTAAGATTCTTTCCTGGGGTTGGAAAAATATGCCGACAGGTAGGGAAGTTTTGCTAACAAGGCTTCGCAGCATCGCCGGTCCCCAAGGCGGTCACATCAGATAGATCTCCGACAGGTAGCAAAGCGATTGATAGTAAACCTGTAATTAAGATGTTAAATTGATCGGTGCGAGGTTCACCTTACAACAAACTCCGCGTTAGCCTGCACCGCTACGAGCCACCTGCGGTAGACTTAAACGATTCAAATACACTACACGAACGCTAACCCTACGCATCTAAAGCAGAGGTATGGAAAGCACTTTGCGTTGCGTCTTAGACCGACGCCGGAAGCTTGCAAACATTTCCCGCTAAATTAATAACAATTAAGCGTTTTTCACATCTAAGCTCGCCTGCGTCTTGTTTCACTTGCGCCGTGTGTTCTCGTTCCTTTTTTGTGCGGCTCTCATTACCAGCTACCATCAAAAACGGGTTACGATCGTAAAATTTAACCCCATTAGATTGCCCAAATGAGTGGCCAAAATAATGGAAAATTCAACAATCAAATGTCCGGTGAAAACGGCCGCAGGAGGCATCGTACAATTATCGCGGGAAACAATATGTAACCGAGTACTGGGAAATCGTTGGCACAGGAGTACCAACACTATGATCTCAGCTCAACGCACCGGCGTTATTTTCGGTACGATGGACCCGTTTTCCTTAAACCCGGAAGCTATGTAGCGTTATTGCTAAAGCACAAACGAAAGCAAAGCGGAAAGCTGCCATGGCATTGAACATAGCGAAGAACAAAGGCTAATTACCACCATTACTCGGTTTCAGGATTGCTGGACCGCTGAATGTTGTGATTGTGGCTGGCTGGTCCGCACAGTTGAGGGATGCACTTGGAGAATGCCCATTTCTTAGGGCTGAAATCTATCCGGAAGAGATACTGCGAACGCAAATGGGCAAGCATTATCGTGCAGAAGTAATAAAATTTCGTATTCATGACCAACTGAGCACCCTCTTCTTGGGGATTTCAGCTTTCCGCTTTTGAGCGTTCGGGTCTTTGAGGTAAACCTATAAAATCTCCAGTGCGCTCGGTTCCTCCAAACTGCCAAATATTTTAATAAAGCCATTAAACAATTGCTTCTCCATTGCCACACAATTGCTACCGTGTCCCATCTTGAGCTACACCTCGGCCGTTCGCTGCACCCGATCGTAAAAACCATTCACTCATCAACGATGATCGTTTTCCACCGTGAAACTGCTCTGAACACAGGAACTACGCACACCAACCCGACAATATTTTCATACGCCGGAAAACGGATCGAAAAATGGAAATTTGTTTAAGGTTAGCAAGGTTGGCTCGGCGCAATTTGAATACGACAACGACGCCGCCAGTGCGATTCCAATCCGGCCTTAATGGGCAATGGGTTTCACATCGATAAAGCATCATCCAGCGATAGAGAGTCCGACGGTCGTTAAAACGGTTTCCCTCCCAATTCAACGCACGCTCTATCAACACCAACGCTGCTCCGATTCCACCCCTGCAGCAAAGGTCCTCATAAAAAGTCACACGCACACTCCCGGGCCCATCCTGGTGTTTCCGCGCAGGTACCGACCGGGCGAACAAACACAACAAAAGAAGTAAAATTCGGAGCGCGGAAATTAATGGGCCGATTGGAGAGAAATTGATAACATTCCGAGTTCGCGATCGCTCCCATCGCGCCACCGTGCCAACAATAATGGGAATGGGTCGAACCGTTTTTTTTTTCTTCTACGGAGGTGGATTTTTAGGACTCCACGGTACCAACACTTTTCGGGCGAGGGATTACAATAATTCTGATGAGCGATTGCTAGCGGCCACCGATGACGTTTCAGCGCCGGAAGTCGTTAGCACGAGCAGTTGCACGGAGAAACATTTCAGGTTCGGCAGATTGCCGAGTGCGGCCTGTTTTGCCGTGAGTGTTGGCCTACGACATGGAAGCAAAAGGTTTCCTAGAAAAGCTACAAATTGCGGCATAATTAATGAGCAGTCCCGATAACATTGGTAACAAAACCAGCCTTTGTGAAGAAAGATTCGTAATGTATACTGGGGGTCTGTATAGTAGTATTCTTGGAAAACGGATTAAGCCGGTTACGCGAGGGTGAACGAATTCCAATGATTTTAATTAGTCAGGATACGCCGGAAGAAATATTTTGGGCGGGTTTCGTTTGGCTACGGATTATAAACTTTGCGCGAAGGGTGAGTTTTCCACGTACCGTCGGGCCCCACGGGAAAGTTTTTTGGAGACTCAAAAAATGCACAGGAGACTACGACGACGACGACGAATACAGACGCAAACAATGTACAAATTAAGTAATTAGGCTTTTGTTCCGTTTTCAACAAAGCAGCAGCTATATTTCATGATTATGTCACTTACACCAAATGCATCACTTCACTTCTTCGTCATTAGGCTTACAGAAATGCAACAAGGTCATGTGTACTTATGAATTAAACTTGGTATTGCTAACACTCTGAGCATTCCGAATTATATGGACGAATTCTGCCACTATGTACTTTCCCTTAAATCACACTAGTATCTGTCATCACGATCGTGATAGTAGGCATAAATTTCAACGCAATACGATACTTCTGCGTTATCCTATATCCGTCGTGGGCATCACCTATCTGTCGGAAAGTTTTTGATATCAAGTTGGCCCAAAGCCTGATCCTTAGCTACCTCTCCCGATGTCACGTAAAAACAGAGCACAATTAAGCAGCAGAACACACAGCCTCCCAGTCCGAAGCCACCACGAAGATGAGGACAATATTTATTCATTCACAAAACAGAATATCCCATTCATTAGACTGGATAACCAGCACGGTGTCCTGCACCGAGCGCTTCTAGCGCCCAGCGCATGAAACCGGTTCTCCGGAGAAAACGAACGCCAGACAACGCGAAGTTAATGGCCAGTTCTGTCAACGGGTCATTCTCATAGCCCGGACAGACCTACCAACGGATCATTCGGAAGTCGAAAACATTCATTCCCGGTCCGCACCTCCACTAGACACTGTGTGTGTGATATTAATTTGCTTTTTTATCTCTATCTGTCCGGTTAATTTGTTTATATAAATACTTGTCCAAATTAAAATCATCAACGACTGCGTTGTCGTCCGTGTTGATCCCTCTCGCTCCTTGCTGGATGATTGTAAACGTTGCTATGAAACCGATGATGATGATGATGACGAAGACGATGGTGATGACAATCGCGATAGGGAAAGCGATAAATTTATGCTACTGGAGCTACATTTCGGGACTGCGGGATACATATGATCCGCGTATGCGAATGCCTGCGAGTGAGGCGTTTGCGGACGGACGGCTTCTGTAAACACCGAAAAATGATCATCCACACAGGCACACGGCCGGTAAAGTCGGGCTCCAATCTTTTCCTCTTAACGCTCGTAATCTCGTCCGCTAATCAGCATCGTTAAAAACATACACAGTGTCCCGTGCTTTTTTCGATTCCCTTTTCCTGCGTTCTTCGCTTGTCGCAGCGGCAGCGGCAGCATTTCCAAGCTCAAACACTGCCACAACAATCTGGCTGCCCGATAAAACCTTCTTCTCCGTCCCAAAAACCTTCCCAGTTCAGCCCATTTTATTTGGGTCGATCGATTAGAATCTGTTTCGTGCACGGAGTACGGTTACGGCGTGCTATATTGGCTTCTGGCTTCGCGACGAAATCTCATAATCTTCACTCAGCGATCCTGCATCATTTTCTTCAGGTTCGGGCAGTACTGCACTGCTGCCAACGTGCCAAATCCCCATAAACACTGATGCAATTTGAAGTCCATGCATTACAGCTCATTGCACAGGCCCATGAAACGCATGCAGCCCGTGCCAGGGCATCAGCGAAACGAGATTTAAAGATGAGGTTTTTATTGCTCATTACGCGAACCGTAATTGCTATTACACGCACTTGTTCGACGATGAGCCGAGAGACCGAAGCAGGAAAAGCAGGTAGACTACGTTCTGTTTCTGTGTGTGCGTGTGTGTGGTAATTTGATTTAATTAATTCCGAGAAATGAACGATTTGTGCGATACCCGCCACCATTCTTACGCTACGCGTGCAAATACGTTGCCGCTAAGATTGTTGCAGTTTAGCAACACAGCGTCGCAGCCTCACTAGCGCTAACGTGTGCGACTCATTACAGATGCATCAGTGCTTTTATTGCAGTTATCAGTATGTTTGATCACAGCAATAAAGCGAGAAAGGTCGTGTTGTCATATAATTCATATACTCTTGCTTTCCATATCTTTATCTGTCATGCAACATTAAGGCTTGTATTAGCTATTACTTAAACCATTTCGAATTGTTTTTGGTTTTAAATAGTAGTAAGCACTGAAAATAATTATTTCAAATCACAGAAGAACAACAGGAATGTACACACAACACGAATGTCTTGAATAACGTCATAACTATTAAAGGAGTTCAGATGGTTAAGTATAGACTTATTTTGGCAGTTTTATCGTTTTGACGCAGAGTCCGTGTTAATAAAGTTATACAAGTTGAATATGGAAGTCACTCGAAGGATAAACTTACGTCTCAAACAACAAACAACTTCAAAGAATTCTTGCTTTTCCTCCAGGGAAACTGACAGTTGGCTAACAGGACTTACAGCTCAATTTTACTGCATTGTAAGGCAATAAAAATTTAGATTAGCGGAAAATGTCTTACGTAATTTTATAAGGACAATAGATAAACTCGAAAAAACTCCTTCAACTCAAATACAAAGGAACCAAAGGCAAAACGCATTGCGAGGATGATGCCTTTTGGAGGTCTATTTTTGAGTTCTGCCGAGCGCATGGTATAGTACTTTAGTACCTTTCTTTCATTCCATTCCCACTGTTTGTCTGCTATTTGTGTTATGTGTTATGAATGAATGAATGTATGAATGATTCCTACGATAAAGGGGTTTGGTATGGCATAGGCGAAATATCTTATGTCCTGAAAAAGGAACACACTACATTTTTGCAAGGACGTGTTGCAACGGTTAACAACTGTAGACACAGTAAAGTGATGGAAGAACACTGGATCTACATACCCATGAAAAAAAAACCGAAAAGAACATTCCCCAAGTATTGACGAGATTTGATGTCCCCGCACGATACCGAACCACGCTAACAAAACTTCTACGAATGTTGAGGACTGAATTACAATCAACGGATCGGCCGAACCCACCCTGAATAAGGTACCCTTTTACGGCTAGGAGAAAAAAATATCTCAAAACCAACGTGAATTGTACAGTATTTTGTCACTTAATTTTAAGCAATACGGTCACGCTGTCCTTAAAGATTGAAAAAACATAGATCAAACCTTTTCCTAGTTATGGTTAATATGCACAAGAAACTCTGCGCAGCCACAGCGAATTATAGTATCTTCCCATCGCAAAGCTCAAGATAGACCCGTTTAAAAGAATAGACGTGGAGTTTTGTTCTAGAAGAAGGACAGCCTGAAGACACCACCCGCAGAACGACATCCTACAAAAACTAAGCATAAATGTTTATGTTGCTGGCGTTTAGTTTTGAAGAATTGATATAGCAGCTAATACAACATCTATCTTTAACAGCAGTAACAGGATGTTGAATGAGGCGCGAAACACTTTCACTCCCGAGTTTGTTGAGATCTGCAACGCGGAGAGAGAAATCCTGTTTGCCAAGCTACTACTTTGCCAGACATCTGAACCTACATAAGCATACTACTGGTACATAAGATACCATACCAGGAGCAGAAAGCAGAGGACAACAAATAACAGCTTTACACCATCAATAAACGAAGTTATTAGCACCATCAAAGTGGAAGAGGAGTATGATCATAACTTTGAAAAATTTGTTCAGTAACGAAAGTTCTGGATTATCCAGTTACTATATACTCTACAAGCGCATGTGATCAAGAAGTCAATGCTCACGATGCACACAAATGCACTCGTAGATTTCGTGCGGTGGGAGAAAATGTACCACGAGCTAGCTGAGCTGATGTCTTGCAGCGCCTGATACCTGATCTTGACGATAGAAAAAGCCTGAACCATATAATGGTTAAGGCATGTGATGATGAAGTCGTACTCATGCTCTACCTGGAATGTGCTCGTGAGCAATCCGTGCGGTACAAGGCAAAGAAGAACACTAGTTCCACAACCACCACCAAAAATCTTAAGGTTTTTTCTCATAAAAAACAGGAACGATGATATCAGCGTATAACAGCACAACACTGATTTCATACAATTGCTTCAACACTTTTATTCTCCTTTAACTTTTTTTATTATTTTGTTTCGTATTTCAGCTTTCAACAGTTGTAATTAGTTTGCTCACAATCTCGCAGTCGATTAACCACAGCATAACTCTACTATTCATTCATGCCTGCAGGACACCAATCTTAATGCCCCACTGATCATCATCCTATCAAACTCTTATCACTGAGTATTTTTCTGGCTCAAAAGAACAGTCAGCACGAAGAACGGTCAAGCGGGATTAGTTGCGATCAGTGTTATAGCGCATAATTATTTCCGATTCGATTATTATTATTTCAACGCGGTAATCATTGTACGGTCATCACTTGCCCGCTTCGAATGCATTTCCTGCCTCCTGAAACCTCACCAGTCCTCCGGTTAAATGCTATCACTAGCAGCCAAAGTGGAAGAACAGCGTCGAGTGGCCACAAGCGTCACGCTTGCTCTGGATGTCATTAGTAACGTCTTATCGTGTGGATTCGCTCCGGGACCGCTCTAAAGGGCTATATGCGGAACACTCCTATCACCAGGGGGTCTTCCCGAATGGCTCAGTCGTTGCTACATTCGCTGGCTCGAGCATATACTGTAGAACTTGCATTTCCAAAACGAGCGAACCATGTCCATCGATCCGCACCGCCCCTTTCATACCATACCAAGCAACATCCTCGAACCGTGCACAACGGACATCCCGTGGTGAAATCACTAAAACCATCAAGCTGCCGGCATGCGGTAGAATCGATATTTCGGCTGCGCTTTATGAATTCGCCAATCATTCAAATCATCCACCCTCGTAATGAGCGGTAGATTGAGCGTCTCGTGGATATTATGCTTTAACTTGCGTCGCCACTACCACTCGCGTTCTCTCTTTTTCTCATGCACCGTTTGCCACTAGAATGCCGGATTCGATTAACAGTGGCGGAAATTTATGATCGGATCGTGCCGCCAGTGTCGAATGGAATTAATTGAACGTGGCGGGATATAATAATCCGCTGATTGTGGATAATCGTTGCGAATTAAGCGCCATTAACACTGCACAGTAGCGACACTGGAGACGACCGTACGAACCACAGCCTGAATTTCTCGATTGATCATCGACCGTCTGCAATAGGTAAAGTATGGAGCTGATGCTTTTTAAAGATTCGATTGATGGGTATTTTATTTAATCAACAAAAACAATCATTGCCAAATATAACCCCCATGAAATGATAACAGCAAAATTCATTTTCTCTTCATTTTTTCCTGTGCAGTAACTTACATTCATGTTCATCTTCTTACGAGTTATAAGCTTTAAGATGTGAAGGTTGTGATGATATCACAGTTTAATTAAATAACTTTTTCAAAGGCAGTTTTGTAAGGAAATCCTTTAGCCTTCCATGTACTCAAAGTTCACAGAATCGGAAGAATCTTCATGTAACAAATATCCCTTACAAGGCCGTTCGGTAAACCAACAATTAATAAAACGGGCACTGGCTGACGGATTATGGAGAAATATGAAAATGTTTTATGATCGTTTATTATTGTAAAAATAATTTTCGTTGCATGCAAGTATACAATTTTTATCAACAGTCGACAGCATGAAGTTTTTTTTTCAGTAGAAACGGCGAGGTATTGCTTGAAGCCTTTTATAATGGTAACATAAATAATACAGCATGTTGAGGCCATTTTAGCGTTAAAAGAAATTTGTAGATGGCGCCGTTCAAACAATTATTTTTTGTTAATTATTTATTAATGTATTTGAACTAACTAAAAGTATAACATCTTTTCAATTAGAATTCCAACAAATCATCAGCTATGACAATACGGCGTCTGGCCGTAATAATAAATTTTTTTTTTCTTCATAAAGAACGGCCTGGCCGTATTGCTATAATAAATAAATTAATAAATAAATAAATAAATAAATAAATAAATAAATAAATCATTCAGCTAAAGGACTTATCATGATATAGTAACAAATAAAAATATACTTTGGTAATGAAATACTTGCTATAATGACGAGCTGTACGGTGATCTCACCATCATGCAACGAATAAGACTCACCAAGCTCCGGACGACCCAGCCCCAAAAGTCCTGTCCGGCCGTCCACTCGTACAGAGAAGGCATGATATGCCCAAACTGAGATGGAATGATGGCGTTGAAGCGTCCGCCAGAACGGCTGGGTTAATGGATTGGCAGACGACGGCGCTAAACCGTAGCGGTATTGAGGATTGTTGCACCAGGCCAACACCACGAAGCGGTTGTAGTGCACGATGAATAAGTAAATAAGCACTAAATAAGACAAAATAACAAAATACTTACTCATGATTTACTTATAAATATACTTTACGCAGTTTCTGTGATATTCGAAAATGTTTCAATTCACAACAAAGTGTTTTCGTTTTTTTGTTTCTTCATTATTTATTGTATATATTTTCTTTTCTGTTCTTTTCTTAGTATTCTCAGTGTTCAAATCACCAGCATATTTGTATCTACCCTTACACACTAGCACTTACTGTTGCAAATGATATTCGTGCTTACGCATCGCTTTTTGCTTACCTTTTTCCTACGTGTTGCATTCGGCTTCGGGAAGCGACCAGTTAACATAATACACAAAAACTTCTCACCGTCCGTCTTCATTACAGATTGCCGTTTCGTTCATCGAATCTTTACACAAGCGCCCTGGGGTTTACTAATGCGAGTACGTCACTGGGTGAGTGAGTGCGTGGATCGAAGAAGACAATCCTCCAAGCTCGAAGTTTATCTTGTGCTTTGCCCTACACACTGCTTGCTTTCACACTCCCTCAGACCTGCCTGAACCATTTTCCATTGCTGGTGCCTGATTCAATTGTTTATGAGTTTAGCCTGCGGCTTCAAATTAACCTTGTTTGCCTTCCACTTAAGAGCGGGTTTTCGTTCGGTTCTTCGTCTCACACTCCGGCCTCTGTACAACTTTGGCAGCAATTGGATAAGTAATGATCGAGATCGGCACACGACACGCATACATCGGAGACCTCCTCAAAAACGGCACCTATCCTGTTAGCAACTCATATGGCGAGGAGGCTGTCACATTCAAACAAACGCCTTACTGCCGTTTGTAGCCGTAGCCGTGGTCGCCCCCTTTCCCGCATGCCTACTCGCACCACTACCACACTATATACAACACCTTCATTCACCTGATCAATCGATCGAATGGACGCACAACACTCCTCACTGATCGAAATCTCCATGAAACACTCTTCTCGCTCCGTTCTCTCCTGTTTGCCTTTTTAAGCTTTTCTTTCCTACCTCCCCCCTCACTAGTTGGCGTTCCAAACGTTTCGTGGCCCGCGTCCTCTGCGTTCGTGTGTCTCACATTTTGGGGTTGTTATTTACAAAAAATTAAGAAATTAAAACCGTGCACACTTGAGGGTTTTCCCTGCCCCATTGAACGCCTTCCTATCGAAAACGCTCGAACCCGTATTGTCCAACGGCGTTCACCGAAGCCGAATTCGTTACATTGTGCATGCTGTGCAGGGTGAGGAAAAGAAAAGGAACGGAGGGGCCGGATCGCCAGGATCCGCCCTGTGCACAAACAACAGGGGAAGGAAAGGGAGCAAATTGCCCGAAAAGCGTTTCGCACGCTCCCTTGGCACGCCAAATGCTTTTCGTGGGATAATATTTACAAATGGCGATTTTTGAGAGCGTTTTTGTCTTGCGGCACTCGGAGTGTTGTTTGGTCCAACACAACGCCCAACACACTCACTCAACCATCACCCTTGAGAGTACCGTGCCGTACCGTACCGCACCGAAACTGATTGATATTTACAAAATCTTGACTGACTATGACGAGACCTACGCGGTACTGTTGTCTGTGGATGCTGGGAAGTAAAGCGGGACTGTTTTTTTGGGGGTATGATACCAATAGCGGGAAAACGCGTCAGTGAATAAATAAAATTAAACTCTTCTCGCCTACCAGGGCGCCTATGGACGGGTCTGTGCCTTGGGTGCGAAACGTACGCAGACTGAAGGAGGAAGATAAGGAGGAAGAGGAGGAGCAGGCATTTGCTTTACTTTGGCAGGAAGACCGGAGGAATTTCGATCTCCGGGGCCTTCGAAATTGGACGAGTTAGGGGGTTGAGAACTAAAATAAATACCTAATCATAACCTCACACTTGGGCAGTACTATCTTAGGAGTATGCAACAGTCGTTTAGCAATAGACACTTAAATGCTAATATTCACAATGGTTGATTGGTTGGTAGGTTTTGTTGGTTTGTTGGTTTGTTGGTTGGTTGGCGTCCGGAGCCAAACTTGCCGGCTTATCCTAGGTGCATCGCACCCCCCATTAAGCTCGGGTGGAAGTAGCCCATGTACAGTTGGGCTCCCGGTGCCCGTCCTAGCGCCGCCATCTTGATCTTTTCAAGCTCCGCTTCCTGCAACCGCTTCGCCTTGGCCCGTCGGTTCTGGAACCAGATCTTCACCTGCGTTTCGGTGAGCCTCAACGAGGAACTAAACTCGGCCCGCTCCGCTATACTCAGGTATTGCTTTTCACGGAACTTCTTCTCGAGCGACAGGAGCTGCTGGGTGGTGAAGGGAGTGCGAGGTTTCCGGTTCGGTTTGTGCTTTCGTAGGTTGCACTTGATGCGGGGCGGTTCGTTATCTGTTGAAGAAACAAGCGAAACAAACGATCTGATCAGTAACATCCTTTTTTTGCGTACACCTCTTCCAACTACACGTGATTAACATGCAAATATTCAATCACCCGAGAACTTTTTTGCCCTCGCGCCACCATGGGGAACAGTCTGTCAAACACCTCAAGTAACCGGCAGGAACATAAAGCCGGGAGTCTTTCAATCATAACAACCCTTGCGCAGGGTTGGCCCCTCGTCCGAGTGTATCAAAGCAGTTCGACACTACATCGTAATCGCGTGCCAGCTGTACATTCGACCCACGGATGCACCCTCCATAACATGTGCTCGAACATCGAAAATAAAATGCCCTCATCATCGCGTAAGTGATGTATCTCGTACATCATTCCGTGTGCACGGCCCCGAGCGTCGTGAGAAAAGTTCCCGCCGGGTGCGTGTATGCGCCACAGACACATTACAATATTTCAAGTGACAGTTAATGAAGTTGCCGAAGACAGCTAGCAAAATACAAACACCACGCGACACAGATGTGGTCTCCCGGACCATCGTCATACTAATAAATATCAGAGGCCTATTCCGACTGCCAGGAGTATGCTGTTGAGAGACCATTTACTTCGACTCCTGCGTAATGCTCGCACTGGATGGATGTGTAGAGTGGAAAAAGATTTATAACGATTTTTAAATTTTCACGTATTTTATGAACATCGAATTCGAGGTTATGTCTGGTATTTACTTCCAGCGCGGCCGGGGAAACGATGCAAAAGTCTTTAACACGTATTCGACAAAAGACACGGCACCCCTCGCATAGAGTCACTCAGACATTGCCGCCCCTTCGAAATGCATGTCGAACTTCTCTAATGTCTCATTAGTCAAGTGTGGCTTCTGTGTACCGTGTGGCAGAACTGGTAGAAATTCTTCTGTTCCGTTTGTACCGCAGTACAAAGCGAACACCGGCAGGCACCGTGCTCAGTGACAGCGATATGTTTATTTTTAACAAAAAGACAACACAAACGCAAACGAACCAAGCGGAAACACGGAAGCTGAAGCTGGTGGTTGAAGTGACTCGCTCGTCTCCCCGAGAGGAAGCTAATAGTCTATTAGAGACATTCAAGCAATCGATACCGTCGGCCGGAATGCACACAGCGCAGACAGAACGAATCTCAGACTTGGTGCGCGCTGAAACTCCAACCCCATCCAGCGGAGTTAATTGATAGGAACGCGCACCGAAGTCAAGAGAGCGCACAATAGTCAAGTGGCTGCTGCACTGGAGCTGTTGGCAGCGGGTAAGTGACACATTAAATTATAACCTCAATCAGCGTTAATTGACGACGATCGACGCCATTGAATCGGCTTACCGGGCTCGCGACAACATCCGCACTCACACAAACTCAGCAGGTTTTGCTGCCGGAGAGTACAGATTCATGGATTTGTGTACTGCCATCCGATCAACCGCATAGGACATTGTAAAGTAAACCCAACTGCGGCAATATTACGAGTACACTTTTCAATTCAAATTGGTTACATACGGTAGACCCACGTAGACAACATGCTAATAAACCACCATTACACTTTGGACGTCCTCTACATTGCTCCCGATTCCTCGAGTTTTTTTTTTTTGCTGACCACACCCCAACCTTTGTAATGTGACGTTACGGTCACCGTGCTTGGAAAACGTGGCTATATTTCATGCCTTGTTCCACCAGCTAACCAAACACACTCTTACACACACACACACACAAAACCCACACCCGCCACTCCTTTTCCCGACACTTCCTGTTAAAAACCGCGTTCCGGTTGGTTGCATCCGACACGGAAGTTCGCATTGTCCTGTCCCGTGTTGGTGCCACTGCTCCTGTAGGTGGCGAAGCAGTAAATAAAGGTTTGACCCCAGTTCCCGAGCGCAAGCTGATAATTTTCGCCCGCACATACGTACATAGCACCACCAACTAGCAGTGTGCATCGATTCGCCGAGCGCACTGGAGCGAAACATTGAATGGGGCACACCAGTAGTGCTCCTGCTTGCTGATGCTGTTTGCACTGTGCGCCGTCTCGTTCGCACCATTTTGCGCAATGCGCGGTTTGGGACTGGTTTCGTAATGGTATCGAAGACGTGTGAATTGCAGCTTAATAAATTAATTTCATTCGTTTGTCCTTTTCCGCCACGCTCCAATGTACGGTTCGGTGCCGAGAAGCCCCGCGAGTCCATTCGATTACCTCGGCGCAGTACCTATCTGTTTCCTTTCGTGTTCGACGGGTAAATAACGCTGGTACAAACAGAGGTACCCGTATGAGGAGCACTTTGGCTGGCACTCTGCTTGCAGGCTTGCAGTGGTAGTTGTTTGGATGTTCTACAACTCGCCTGCAATTTGCAAATGCAATGCAGTCTCCTTACTGACCGACCGATTGCTGCCTTCGTCCGTTTGCCGCCCAATGGCCCCCACAGTGGATGGTATTCCAAGGGCACGAGGCGAAGGTTCACGGGTGGTGTGGTAGCAGCCGGCGGGTGTCGGGAGGACGAGGTACGAGCAAAACCTTGTGTGCTTTGCTTTTACTAATTTGTTTTGCACAAGAGAGCGAATCGATTAGTTCGGGTTCAGGTTCAAATGCGATTGCTTTTGCTCGGTGTTTGTGTAGCATTTTTATTTCACCTTCATTTTCCCTGCGCAGTAATCGACTCCTCTCTCTCCCCGACAAAGCACGTCGCGATACGGACATCACGGTACAGCCCTGGATGCAGTGTGGCGGTGTGTTATGATGAAGACGACCACGTAGGCAGTTGTGGGAAAATTTGCATTCCATTAGCGTCGATTAGTAATTGCTTGTTACCGTGCCGGGTGCGATCCGTTGATCGCGGATTCTTATACACAAGATCTAATCTTGATCGCAAACACTCGCAACGATCTGCACCTTCTGCGGTGATCCTTCCCAGAAAAGGGCATTGGAATACCGTTCCCACAATGAGAATAGCTTTGAGCGAGTCTACCTGGGCTAATGAACTAAATTTATTTAGGAGGTCCTCAAGTCGCGGTCAAAATTCCTCACTAAATTCCTGATGCCTGGACTTTCTAGATCAAGCACAAACAGTAACCAATATTAGTTATGTTCACTGTCTTCGGTCTAGGTAAAACATCGTATCATGCATCGCTTATCTAAATTGCTAATGTTCTTATGAGCATTGACGCTATCCGCTTGCCACCATCATCGCCACCGACCCATCAAGCCCTTGCTACCTTTGCTTGTGAAACGGCCAGCAATTCATTAACTGCAATCAAATCAATTTGCTGTTGCGCGTTTCACTACATTGGATACACCGTGACGAATTCCATCTCCCCGCCGACACACAAACACACACACTCGCTCACCGCCTACCTAACCACCTTTCGATCGCGATCGCTGTGCATAGCCCCAACCCCAACGACACGCTTTGTCACACACATGTTTCGCTATTCCAAGGCAAAGCACGCCGATTGTCGTGCCAAACCACACCGCGAGACCGGCTGAAAATCTCGTTCCCCGCATCAGGTTTGACAAATGGTAATAAGATAATCTTGGTCGCAGCCAGATCACTCGCCCCTACTACCTCCCAGCTTGTCTTGCCTTTGACTGTGGATTGTTCCTTGGTGTTTGTTACCGATACTGCTTCGGCGATATTTGGTCAACTTCCGTTACTGGTTGTACCAGAAATCACACCGTGCTGATACGAACACAAAATCAGCTGCGAACCGGCAGATCAGACGCACTGACGTTTGGAGGGATATACGGCTCGGGATGCAGAGACGCTACCGATTCCGTGCCGTGCGATTCCTACAGCCCCAGGAATTTCTGTCCCCAACCGGTGTGCGACGCAGTACGACGCACGAACTTTCCTTTGATGTCGCTCCGAAGCGCTCGCTTCGGACAAATGGGAAAATGGCCAAACGCAATCCGCTCAATCTGCCGCAAACCTCCGCCGCGCAAGAATCTGCCTGTCTAATGGTACCAAACGTTCTGCCAAATGTTTATAGCTAAAGGGCAAAACACAGGGTTACCGCAGCCGCAGCAGCAGCAGCGCGACAGTGTGAGGAAATAAAACAAATGCTCAATCAGACGTATCGGAATGCGCTAAATGCTACGACCAGCAGCACCCGGGCCGCACAGGCTTCCCAAACGAATTCATCAACAGAATGCAGGTTTGGGTTTAGAGCGGCAGCATTGTCGGAATGGCGTTCTTTTTCTCTTTGTCAACACGACGATCATTGGTTTGCAAATTTTGTACATTTTAATTTGAATTTTATTGAGCACTTCTGCACCACAGCAGACTTCGGTACACAAATCTTTTCTTAAAAAGGGATATAAAAAATCTTCATTGTTTTGGATTTAAATATGTGCTACACATAAAATCCTTTTATCGTTAAATGGTAAACGCCAGCATGATTAGAGAAAGGCCATAAACTGCTGATATGGGCAGGCAGAAACTTTTGTGATTTAACATTTCGGAGGGAATGAGGACTTCGTCTCAAAATTGTCACAAACCACAAGATTTCATCGAGAGTCCTGATCGCTGAACCTTTTTGTATGTTCTGGTGAGATTATAAAACTGTCTCCCCCAATCTTTCGGCCGCTTTTCATCACCAATTTAGGAAACTAAGCCTTTCAATAAAGGGACACCCATATCCGGGGGTCACATATTAGAGCGGCATAAAACAAGGCAGCAAGCAAAACACATAAAAAAGGCTCTAACAACTCCCCGGAAAAAAGGGTTCATCGACGTCCGTCATCTGGCCAACCAGCTTCAGCCGGTTTGCCATAAAAGCAAGGAAGCGGTTCCAGCAAAAGTTTGGTGCACCCGCGCGACGACGTGACCCCGGATGGCATTAAAATGAAACATTATTTGAGGATTCGAAGGCGCCTGAGTCACGGCGCTCGGCTTTATCTGCTGTCGATCGAGGTGAAAAAAGGATTAATTAACACCCCGGCTGGGGTCCTCGGGTCCTCGATTCCTCGGTGAGGCATCATTTTCAGCACCAATCGTCGTTTAGGGAAAGAATTATGGTACCTAATTGAATTAAACGGAAACGATTGGCCTTTACACCCTTTGGCAGCCCTTCGATGGAAACCAATTTTGAAGGACCGGGCCTTGCCGTCCGTCTTGGCCCTTAAGCTTCCGACCACTACCAGATGCTTCGTAGCGGAAGTTACGTCAGTGGCACCTCGAAAGAGGTCAAAAGTGACGTTCTATTTCTGTCAAGCCCTTTCCTTCATTGAGTTCTCGCCGGCTCTCGTACCCGATCGGAGTTCAAGCGAAAAGAAACAATATCTCTCTGTTCGCCTTTTCATCACGCGCATGTTTGAACGATTGCATACACGCAAGACATTTAATAAAGCAACCAGCACGACTCACGCACACATACACTCGCAAACTGCCGATACTGGCCGGTCGGAAGGCGACGAAGATTTTTGCAATTAATTAGCCACCATTTGCATACAAGCACTAATTGGGTTGAACTGGCCGAAGCGCGCTAAAATGAAACGCGCCTTTGCCGTTGCCTTCTGCTGTCAGCAGTTTTGTGAAATGAATTTTTAATTTTTTCTCCTACCGTACCAAACTCTAGATCTCGTGCCCTCGAGTACGAGTGGAGTTGGTTGTAATTCCTGTGCCTTTACTGGCGCGGTGACATGCAAACGTTGCAAAGGCGAAATGGGAGAAAAGGAAAATCATAAACATTGAACGACATGACGTTTATGTAACACAATAAAGAAAAGAAAACGTTCCCTAACATTTACCCGTTTGGCTAACTAGCGAGTCCTGCCTTGAAGCGGTCAATTGTGAGAAAAACAATCGCAATAAATTCGATTCGATCAAACCTAGCAGCGCCCTGCAATGGGGATGCATACAGGCCACGCAGGAGCTGCCCAACGTTAATGGACTAATTAAATCAATTACACCTGTGATAAACCATTTTAATGACTATATATAACTTATAAGCGCGTAATTTATTTCTCGTCCCCGGCGTTTTGCTTTCCCTACGCTCGATCGGCCTTGGCAAGTGGCCGGGAGTCTGAACGCACGCAAGAACCGTGCTTATCGCAAATGTCACATTTTGCGCGCGCCAATGCCACCGGTCATGGAGGAAAACCATCAGCCAACAGCTGACCACCACGTCCCTTAAGTGCTCTCGTGTGGGACGAGGATCTGTTTTTTTTGTTTTGGGACCGACTTTTTTAGGAACCTTGCGACCTTCCACCATTCACATCATCCTTGTCACGGGGGTCCGTTTAAGATTAGATAAGGACACAGTTTCCGATGGTTCAGCTGCATACTCATCCGCTGAGAGCGGCAACAGTAATTATCGCTGCTTTGCACTTGTCTGCCGGATTGATTCGATGCATTCGTGCAGTGAATTTCGGTTTTTTATGTCTCTCTTTTTAAGAGTTCCGGTATTTTTTTCCTGCTGTTGTTGTGTACGTGTATTCAGTTTGTTTTTGGCTACACATTGAAGGTTTTCGCGCCCTCGTTTCTTCAAATCGTCCAGTCCCTGCTCCGTGGTCGGTTGTGATCGTAGTATCTTAATCGGCCGGAATCGCTTTCAAAAAACGACACTCCGACCGAACGGAAGGCGTTATTAATTGGGCCGGATTATGTGACCGATTAAAATTTATTGCCAAAATTAGCGATTGACACGCAAATTTGCGTACTCGAGCGAGCACTCGAAAAAAAAAAACACGATGCCGC
Source organism: Anopheles stephensi (assembly GCF_013141755.1). Taxonomy (NCBI): domain Eukaryota; kingdom Metazoa; phylum Arthropoda; class Insecta; order Diptera; family Culicidae; genus Anopheles; species Anopheles stephensi. The sequence goes on from NC_050202.1 coordinate 43,758,405, forward strand.
AACAGCATCACCATGCAGCGATTGTTGAGCACAAATTATTCAAACAAACCCGCGCCCAGCCCGTGATCGGACAGCTACGGATGGCTATCCGGAGGAGGGAAGCGTTAATCCTCGTTATATTGTAAATCTTCACATAACCACCATCATCATCATCGTCACCACCAACACTAAAGGGATGTGGTCGAGCAATGGAGAAATTTCTCTCCTTGCCTTATTCTCTTTCACATCCTTTTTCTTCTGGACCGCTTCAAACAACGGGAAATAGAAAATGATTGAAATAAATTTCCATTCCTCGTCCAAAACACGCGGTGAGGTCGATCCCCCCAAAGAGATTGCAACGATCTCGAACGGCCCATTGTCACCCAAAACACCCAGACCGGGTCGGACAAGAGAGTCAGAGAGAGAGAGAGAGAGAGAGAGAGAGAGAGAGTTATTATTAATTTATTTAAATTCTAGTTCCGGTCTACAATTGTTGTCCGCGTGTTGAACGACGCTGGTCCCACTGTCTCTAGCCTATCAGTCGTCTGGGTGTCCAACAACTGCCCCCAGAGTCTGGTTTCCATATGACTCTTTTTCTGCTGCCGTTCGCGACACGGAGGAAGATACTAACTCGCATCGTTCCCCTAGCTCCGCACAACCATCATCATCATCATCAACGGATTGATTACGCTTTAGGGCGTGTGCGTCTCAATCACGCTCGATTAGGTGTCGTTGTAACGGAAGTAATATAGTTATTAACTTTTCAAATAATCAACACTGCACCAGTTTCCGGAACGCCACACTCGACTCCGGAACGAGACCGAGCAAATGAAAGTATATCCGTTTGAAAATAACGACACAATAAGAATCAGTGAGGTTGGACCAAGTAGTCCAATGTTTTAGGAAATTCCTTATTGAATGCAGAATGCTTAACTGTATCAAGCATTCTTCTTAAACATGCGGGAAGCTTTTTAAAATGAGCAAACCCGTACACGGTTGGTGAATGTGTACAGAGATGCTGATAAAGTCACCAGGCTCTCTCGAATCCTACAGTTCAAATATAATTGACAAAGGAAGGAAAAAATAATTCATAGGCTCCAAAAGCAACTCTAATACACTGGCTGCAAATTACCTTATATCAGAACTTCGAAGAATTGATTGATTCTGAAATTGTTTCAAAAGGCGAGGCCATTTTTCGAAGTTCAGGATTTACCAAAAGTAGGGAAAACATCCACTAGTCGCGATCGAAAATATAACAATATAATATTTTCGAATAACACAAAACATCCGATAGAACTATCCTACTTAGTTGCCCACCTAAAAATTCATAGAAAAAATAAGGTTACCGACTAAAATCTCTAGATTAGTAGAAACAAACGCGTTCCGTTTTTGCTCCGTACGCACAAAACATAAATATTTCATTTCGGCCTCATCCGATTTTATCACCCAAAACGCTACCGACTGATAATTACCAAGATCCAACACGCCGCAGCGACGTACCAGCAACAGTAAAGATTCTTATCCGACCCGGTAAATGCTAGTTTTGTAATTCCATCCATCGCCCACCACCATCACAAAAACCGATGTGCTGGAACTGACCAACAAAACACCAAAAAAATCCCCACAACAACCAAAGCGACGAAACACAACAGCACTAAACAAATAATATCGACGTGCTTGCTTGCCTGGTTCCTTCTGGCCTATAGCACCTGCGTGTGAAAAGCGGCCAATTTTCGGCGGGATGGGACGGGGTCCCACACAAAAACGCTCACACACAGACACACACACACACACACACCCAGCGGGGCCACAGGGAATGGGAAAGAAATTAATTTTCAAATCATCACCGAGCACGGTGTACCTTTACCGGTACGGCCAAACGGCGCGCAGCTTTACACGGCGGCCACGAATCACGATGAGATATGCACGGTGCGTTCGCGGTGTGCGCGCCAAATTCGCCGTTACATAAAACAAATCTAAATTAACAGCTTCATTAGCAACGTCGGATGCGCGCAAATATCGTTTCGACATGCGCCTCCTTACCTTTGCCCGCCGCTCACCAATTTCTTGCCGTCCGGTATCGTTGCCATTCAGACAGGGGCGCAACATGGCCCGTACCGCTAGGCATCGGGGAGTTTGTGTTGGAACATTTGGGGAACAACGCACTCAACGTCACCCGGCCAGGATAACCCTTAAAGGAGCACCCTCGAACCACATATAACGTTGTTCTGTTAGCCTTTTACCTCAACATTCATTCGTCTCATTAATCTGTACCATATGGCTAGAAGTAATGGAAAAGAACCCTTTCTTTAGATACTTAAGCTTTATTCCGTCCCCATTCATCACTATCACTGTAAGGGTTCAGGAGCATCTCTTGCATACGTCCTACAGACCAGTGTCGTTATGGATTGAAATTTATTCATCTCATTTACACTGGGCTTCGGGTGCGTTCCTAATGATGGTTGTCATTTTATGGCATACCGGCAAACCCACCCGTTGCCCCGCGGGATATGACCCCAATGTTATGTTACTGCCACTCTGACATCGCACCACAGCTCGATGGTGTTTAATTGTTTTGAGGAAAATTGCATTTTGTGCCCACGATTCGCTTGCATTTTTAGACTCATTTGGCAGCACTCAATTGCCCGCAGCGTGTTCGAGGAATTGGCGTCCCCGAAACAGTGCCATCAACGCCGCATCAACGGATGTAGCATTCTTAGAATTGTTCTGCAGATCGTTTCCATTAGTAAACGCAACTCCCCGATAACTGGCCGCATCAGACGTCGCCGAAAGTGTGCGCGCCTAGCAAACACAAATGTGTCAAAAATTTGAATTTTGCAGCTGCAGGCAGCAAACAAGCCAACGGGAACGAAAAAAAACCTCATTTTCCGTTTTCTTGCTCATACATCCTCCAATAAAATTCTTACTCCATATAGCCATTCCAAAACACAAGCTCTGCTCGAGACGGTCGAACACGTTAGCAAGCAAGGAAAATGTGCTCGTAAAAACGGCTACATTATTATTGAATGAATTAGCGACCGTACTACGGCGTGGTACATGTGCCGAACGGTACTACGAGACATCTCGAGGCAAGGCGTGTTTTACCATCGGGACAAATTAAGTCATTTAAAATGTTGAACAGGAAATCGGTAGCCCAACCGGGGTCGGTAGTACATTTTTCAACCCACACCGACTACCGCTTTACATAATCCAATTTCTACATGCCTATGCCTCAGCAAATCGGTAACTACAGCGAAGTTATTCGTTCTCCCAATCCAAAACACCCAAAACAATCCTGGCTCCAGGATAAAGCCACGCGATAGAGACGACTGACCGGGGCTGGCAATAACAGCAGCAAAAACAAAAACGCCCAACTTTCCGACTTCCTTCCCCTGTTCGACTTCGGGAATTTGTTCGCGGAAATCACTCGTTTCCACGATGGATTTGCATTTCAAATTCTTCCAATCCAACCCGATGTCCATGGGTCCTCGTCATGGTCTTCTGGAACCTCGAAACACTTCTCCCCAAAGCCCCTGCTTTCCGAGCTTTACGCGACACACATATAAAAAAAACTACACAACACGAACAATAGTGTATATCCATAACCTCTCTTTTATGACCACCTTCGGGAGGGAGCTGCGACGACTCCAAAACATCCCCCCGAAGTAAAGCTCCCAGAGAAAAGTTTTGTATTCTTTTTAAAAATTTGCAATCTCAATCGATTGGCTTGCACCGTTTTGCACCGTTCGGCCGGATCATCATATGCACACAAACACACGCAGCGACTCACAACGGCTCACGGCGGTCAAGGATCGTTTACAATCAAATCATAAACCATTTCACCGTATTCACTTTTGCAATGGTGGCCGGTTCGATAGGGGAAGCCACCGAAACAATGGCGTTGTAAATTATTTTCAAATGCATCGCCACGACTATTCCACCAAGAGGACTTGCTAGCGCTCGACAAGACCGGTCGAACGGGCGAGCGAAACGATCGATCGTCACTGCTGGCAGCGGAGGTCTTGGCGCTGGTGCTATCGTTGACCTTCGGAACGTTAATAGAAATGTTTCAGCATGTCCGAAAAGCGATAGTGCCTCAAACGGGCGAGAAGTCATATAAACTTGCAAGCTTTACCAGGACCAGAGCAGACTTCGTTGGGTTAGATTTCCAGCTACATCTTCATTAATATTGATTACAATTAATGCGTAGCTAAGTGTTGCTTACGGTGGTTGGCCAGCCATCTACTTGCTAGCGTACATCTTGCATTAGCGAGAAGAACAATTTTTCCTCACCCAGAGTAGAGTTCCAACGCTTCCATTTTCCAAATAAGGCCTTTTAGTTCAAAGATAATTGAAACAGCGAAAAAGCTCACACAATCTGGGCGTTCGTTCAAATAAGGAAATTGAAACGAAAAGCCCAAATGGATCAAACCACGGCCACGCCGCAGTTAGTCGCTTTTATTTTCCATTCCTAGTTTTGTTGATTTGCTGTAGAAATTAATATTAATTAGTGGAAATTACAATAAATAATAAAACAGCTCACCGGGCCAAGCGAATTAACAACAAAAAAAGCCTAACTACTGTACACAGGAGAGCCGAACAAACTGCTTTAAGTGAAATGGTCCTTCGTTGGGTTTGCGTGTTGAGAATCTATTATCAAACCTTGCCTCCCCCAACTCCCTTTAGGACTCGCTTCCGTACTTGCGGCCCATGTCCAACCAAGCGTCTTCCGGTGCTAATTCATTCGCTGTCGATGGTCGCAACGCATCGCGCACGGGGGAATGCTGAACGCGGGGAAGTGATTTAAAATTATTATTACATTAATTTGATACTTGTTTATAATAAAAGCGAACATGGAAAAGTATTGTTGTTAATTTATTTGTTATTGTAATTTCACTGCCCCCGCGGGCTCTTAATTTGGCCCTCGGGAAGGGAGACCAGGAGTGGCGTAGATCCGCCAAGGGGCATCGAGTGGATCCACCACATTAACACCCATTTCGCCCGAAATGCTCGAAGAAAGGAGGTGGGATAATAAAATGCACAAGCTGTGGAAGCCGCGAATTAAGGCCTCTACACAACTCACCCGGACGCTCCCGGTGGTGAGCCTCTGCTGGCCGGGTTTGTTGGAGACTGGGAAGGAGGTTTCCAGTTTTTCAAGCCGGACCCCGGACGAGGTGATGTTATGCGATCTCTCAAGACTCATTAGCGATCGGACGTTTTAGGGAGCCCAGGTTGCAGCTGAGTGCAGCTTTACACTCGATTATCTTCCGTCCTCTCGCTCATTCGCTCGTTCGGTTACATTCTTCTCACAGCTCGCCTTCAAGCAAACACGGTGCAGCACACGACGTGGAATGGAACAGAGCACACTATAAAAATGTTTTAATTTGTTTTAAAAACCGTCTGCAACCGGCGTGCATCGTGCCAGCAAAACGACGCAGTGCTGAAAAATATAATTTTTCCGTTTTCGCAGTCGCTTTCGGTAGCTACTGTGCATCGAGCGGAGCGAGCTTTATAGCAGCAAGCATATCCACACGGTGGCATTGGGAAAGGTTGCGCACAAAACTCCAGTAGTAGTTGCTGATTGCAGATAATCACGACATGTCGTCTGAAGTTTCATTCGATTTTGGCCACCACTCGTATCCCGTACTTCTCGTAGCTCGGAGTTCTTGCCAACCTGCGCAAGCAAAGATTTGTCGTCTTTTTCTCTTGGTTCTTGGGATAGGTGCAAATCGTGAAGGTGAATTCCGCTTTATGACAAAGCTGTTAGCACCTACAATGATGAATGCATCAATATCCAGTGTGTGGGATGGTTGTAGAAAAAAGAAACAAACGTTTATGCGTTGCACCACCTATGTACAATTCGTGCTTCTTGCTTAGGTCTTAGATATCACCGCTTACCAAAAACTTTACCTAATTCATACCGATTGTAAATTTACTTTGCAAAGCGCTGTTGCTAATTTGTATTCTTGATGAAATTTTATGGCGAGCAAATGAATAGGGACAACAACTACCATAAAACAAACGGTTAGGTTTGAATCTTTGGGTAGAGTTGCAGGCTGTTTTTTTTTTGTAAAATATATTTTAAATTAATTCCCAGCCGTTCCCTGCCCTTGGTGTCCCCAACTGTTCCCGTTCAACTGCTGCTATTTGTTATCAAACGAAGCACTTTAAATACTTTTCTTCTAAACAAAATTTAAAATTATGCTACCAGAGTGCCTCCAGCAGCAAAGCAGCAAAAATAAACAAATGCGAATTAATTTCACGTCAGGCGCTGTGTTGTTGTGTGTAAAAAGTGAGCATGCGTTAATTTCTTTCGTCCAGTACCCAAACCAACGAACGGAACAACAGTTGACATAAAAATATATCAAAAAGGCGCCACACGAGCTAATTAAAACACTTATCAAATTTTCACCACCCCTTAGTCCCGCACACACAAGCACGAACTAGCTCCGCTGCAAGAAACCTCTGGCAGCAAATTTCCAGCTGCTCCATAGTCCGATAGGCCTTTCAGCGCCCAACCGCTCGTAAGCTCCCACCGGAACATCGGCGTGGTCGGCAGAGCGAACCGGGATGGGCGAGGAGGGGGCTGTTTTTGCTTCCAGCAGTTAGATCGCGCTGCCTTGTTTCCCTAATGACTTAATTTGCGCGCAACGTTCCGACTGCTTGGACAATGGCACACCGATGTAGGTGAAATGAAACAAAACGAAACTAAACGAGAACGAAAACAGAGTCGGATGGAGCAAAGCAGAAGAAGCACCAGCACGCACGAGTACCTGCAGCAAAAACAGCATCGTCAAATGCTGTTCAAATTGAAAAACTCGCAAGAAATGAAAGATGGCGTCAATGTGTTGTCCAAATTTAATTCACAAAACACCCTCGGTATGGGACGCACGACAGCAACGGCTAGAGGGTGAAAAATTCTCCCGGACTAATTACACACTCCAGCAAACGGCACCGTCAGCTACCAGTGACGACGTGACGACGTGAGTGGCGGACGCCGAGAAAGGAGAAAAATAAACAAACTACAACAACCCTAATCCTAAGCCACGAAATAATCCGTCGATCTTGACACGATCACAAAATGGTGCTCCAAGGAAAAATCCAGTGGAGAGAAAGGGAGAGATGAGAAGCCGGACAGTGTTACTGCAGAACTTCCAAAGAAAAAGGAAACAATGAGACCAGATGGAAGTAGCGATCGATAGAAGCTACGAAAAAGCCTCCGATTACGGTCTCGATCGCGACCCTACACGCCCCGGGGAGTCTAGTTTAATTAAATTATAGAATTTAAACGGTGAAATTATGATAATACACACGGCTAGATACATTTTAGCTCATTTCATCTACTTCCATCGTTTCGTTGATGATTTTCCTGGCTTCCTGTTTCTTGGGACAACCATTTCTATGGCATGGAGCTTTGGAAGTGGGCTGAGTGCTACAAGAACATCAAACAAAAACAGCTTTGCTAGATCTTTGCGATCGCTGCTCGCACACAAACACGCAAGCATCAAACAAAAAATAGTACAACGAGAACACAACAACAATAAAAACAACACACATAACGAAACGACAACACACAAAAACTAACCCGGTGTGTAAACTAATTACAAGTTAATTAACCGGCCATCACCGGGACACCGGTTTCACTTCCTGTTTCAGCTTCCTCCTTCAGGGTGTTGGTGGCAGGCGGCGGAGGTGAAGTTGGTGGCGGGGAGTACAAGGAAGGCAAGCTTCATCTTTAGCTGACGAATCGAACCCAACTGCCGAACAGGCGCGGACACACCGCATCTCTCCACGATCATCATGAGATGAAAATAAAGTCATGAAGACGTCCCTCAAATTGCCTTTCTTGTGTTGTCGTCGACGTCGGTTTTTTGTTTTATACTCCATTTCTCTTTGCCCCTGCTGTGTCGTGCTAGGAACCCGGTAATCGTTTGTTTTTCCCACGAAAACGATTCCTACTAAACTGCACTACTTTGATTCTGTTCCGATTTGTTGGTCCGATCTTCCGCAGCAGACCAAGGGTTGCTTCTGGGTGCGATCATCATCATCGTACGATCTTTCTCCCTCTCCCGCGGCAGGCGAGATGTATCTGAAATCTATTAATTAATCTTTCTTATCGGTGTACCTCCCGCCTATGCTTCTGCCCTTGCAGAGGAACCGATCGACCCAGAAGGCTACCAGAAGCAGTTTAAAAAACACCCATCGCAACAACCCCGAAACCGAGCCTAATTAATTGTTTTCTTGCCTCCGTTCGGGAGGGATTGATCGGGTCGGCATAGGCAAGACCCGTAAGACATTATAAGAGGCGTACGATCGAATGGGCCGAGAGAAAGGGAGCAAGAGAGAGAGAGAGAGAGAGCCGTAGTAAAAAAAACACCGAAGATGCTCAGGTCTCGGTCAGGTTCCAGGAAGTGGACAAAGTGATAGCCGGCCGAAAAGGGCCGTGATTAAAAGGAAGAACGAAAAAAACCTTCCACGACACGAAAAACTGAGCGAAAGGCGTTTGGAAGAACGGCGCAGAACTCAAAACATTCCTTCCGAAATTCTCCGTCCCTGCTGCATGTGCGCCCGCTCGGGGACTTCGGGGGTAAGAGCAACCCGCTTGGTGACCCGGATAAAATATGTTTATATCTTTCCCGACCGCTCGTTTGTCATCTGCGCTGCGATGACGTTTATCCGATGCCGACGCCTTCGCCTTCGATATTTCGTTGCGTCTACCATCCGTTTATTAGACATTTTTTCGAAGATCTCGTTCGTTGCTCTCGTTCACCCGATCGATGATTTATTGCGATTAGTGTTGTGCCACCGATGGAAGCGCACTAGAAACGCGATCGCAGAATCGAATTAGCTAGGCTTCCTTGTCGTGCTTGCCATTATCGCATTCCCCGCAGTGAACGACCGTGCTGCTTCATTAGGAAAGTATGCGTCCCAGTGCCAGGATAAAAGCATTGAAAATTGTATAAAATTTCATTTTTTATGTTCCCTGAGATCATTCCCGACCTAAATGGATGTCTAATTTGACGTTAGTTTTTTTCTGCTTCAGTTTCTGCTACGTCAACAAACTCAACCCATAAGTCTTTCATTGGCACACACATGTGCGAAATATCAGGCGTGTAATTATCCACGTACGCAACGTGACAATCGGACAGCGTTTTGTGTTTTGCTTTAACCAAAACCAAAAAAAAAAACGAAAGATCCTTCAGCATCAAATAGTCCCGATGTGATTTTGCTTTTGACACACAAAACGCCTTGTCTTACTAATTTAAACCAAACCAACCGCACCATTTCGCCATATGTTCACCGGTTTTTGCCGTCGGAAACGGGTGACACTTGCCAACGTTTTCAGCATCCAGCGTCAGGTCGGATTCATTTCAAATCGCTAACCAAATCGCGGCCGTCTTCCACCGTCTAACCACACGCATGTGTGACTTTTCGTCAGCTTTTTCGACTCTTCTTTCTTCCTCGGCACAAACCACGGCCGGCCAAAGTTACCAGGCTCTCAAATATTGCCTTCGTTTCATTCATTTCAATTCCTATTAGCGTTTCGCTCATCAACCAACTCAATCGCAGGGTGTATGGTTCGGTCGTGTCCCATCTTATCTTGTTTCCTCTTTTGTTTCTCCCATTCACCAGCACGCATCGAGGAATGAGTTAAATGTTTCTAATTTGTAGGCAGCCCACCGTGCCGGGTTTTGAGGTCCCAGCGCATCCGACCAGTGCTGTATCGATTTCATTTTAGTGCCCCGGTTTCGATTCATCCTTTCCGTTTCGATTATCCAACGATGCTATGCGTTTGCTTCGGAAAATTTGAACAAGACACTGGGAAAACTTTATTACACAAATACTGCTTGTAATGGATGGCAGGAATAGTCCAAGAACAAAACAAAACACATACGCGCTTTGCCGCCTATTTCCACATTAGTGCCATTGTACCACAACAGGGTGCTAAGGAGTTGGCGGCCGAAAACGCACCGAATCAAATAAAATGAGTAAGCACAAAAAGCGAAACATGACCGGATCGATTAGGTTGACCTTTTCGTCAACGCACATTGTTCGGCTTCGGGGTTCTTTCTTCTTTCTTTCCGGTGCCGCTCGTAAGATCAATATTTGCTTACTGGGAATTCTTTGAACTCTTGGGTGTCAAGTGATGGAAGATTTCGTTACACAAACTACACGTGTCCGTCTGTTGTTCGAAGCGCTAGGAACGAAATAGAACATCGAACTTCCAAATTATCAATGCATTGATAACTTCCCAAGCGCCCTAAGTCCAGCGGATCACCGCAATGCGCACAGCGACACCGAAAATCTGTCAGCAGTTGGAACAGAAATTCGGCGCCACAATTAACCTTCCACCTTGGCTGGATTTTATAGGCGCAAACATAACTCCAACCATGCGCTACATAGCAAACAAACACACACACACGCCAACCACGACTAACTATAGGCACGATTAAACGAAATTAATCTTTCACCTTCCGCTGTCACCGAACCTTGGTGCTCCACGCGTTCTTTGCCCGCCGCTCGCTCGGTGTAATCAGGTCGCCTAATTTCTAATTCGCCCCGGAACCAAACCCCCAAAATGGTACACGCGAAAACACTTGGGATGCATGTGATTAACCTTCCGAAAGAACTCGCCACCAAAACAACCGGTGCCGGTTGCCGGAACCGATTGCTAACTTATTGCTATCGCACGAAACTTACCTCCACCAAGCTGGCCGGCACCGAAACCCTGTCCGGGGAACAGGCCGGGTGGTCCGAACGGTGGCATCTGTCGGGCACCAGGCCACGGTACACCACCGCTCATGCCACCCCAGGCCGCTGCTGCCGCTGCCAGGGCACTGAACGGTGTGGGTCGGATTGGGACGTGACCGGCCGCTGCTGCTAGGGCGGCAGCCGGTGGTGATCCGTGCGGCATCCCCATCGTTGATGGCGATCCCGGTGAGCCGCTGCCTTTGCGACCCGGCTGGGAACCGCTTTCGCTCAGCTCGTGGTCCATATCCTCGATGTCCACGATCGAGTCTTCCTCCTCGTCGTGGTTCGAGTCGTAATCGTCCGATTCGAGCAGGCTGTGCGGTGTGTCGGCCCGATCCGCGTCGACGTTTTTCAGCGAGCTGCCATCGTGCTGGGATCGCGGCGAGGAGGAACTGGTCGTGTGGGAGGACAGATTCGCTGGCAGCAGGTCGCCGGACGGTGACGCACCGGGTAGTGCCGTCGTCGTCATCGTCACCGACTGGTGCAGCATACCGTGGGGACCATGCACCATCAGTGGACTGTGGGGGGTGAGTGTGGGCGTGGGGGTGGTCGTAGTGGTGCTGCTGGAGGTGATGATGGCATGGTGCGCGTTGGGCGTTTTGGGCCGCGTGTCCGCCAGCAGCGACGCGACGCTGAAATTGCTAATCCGAGAGTTCGTTTTCTGCTGCATGGGCACCGTCGGGCTGGTCATCGCCATTCGTACCGGAGTTACAGTCATTCCTGACGATTTTAGCATGAAGATTTGCACCGAACTACACCACCAAAGTTACCAGAGACACACTTTGCACTAGACGAATTCAAAATCGTACCAAAAGGGGGTTCGTTATTCGTGGTTTGCGCTGATTACTCTTATTATCCACGCCTTTCCGTTGGTGGTTCGTTAGAACAGAATGTTTTGCACACTGTTAGGCTTGTCGTCACACATCACCACTAGCAATTGATGAACAGCGCACACTGTGAAGGCAATCGGTGGCAACTACCATCATCTGACATAGTTGACCTCATTTGATACGTAATTTGACGTTGGAAATGACACTACACTTCGATCGACGGCGTGTATGTGTATGGGTGATTTGTTTTCCTTTGCAATAGCTGTCACGATTTTGCTAAACTATCACTAAACCGTAACTGCAAAACTGCACTTCTTTTCACCACAAATCATGAATAGAATCATGAATGGCTGCTAGTAGCTCAACTCACTAAAACACAACAGTAACCAATCGACAAAAAGCAAACGATTGCATCGATAAAATCCTTCCCGAATGATGCGTGCGTGTTGATAAAATACACCGAAAACTTCACTAAAAACACACACAATCACTACGAACGGATAACCTTCAACATCATCCCGAGGAACTCCGGTTGCCGGTCGCTTTTTCTTTACCGTACACGTTCGATTTCGAGAGGACACGTTGAAGATCGTTCGGGACGCGCGTGGACGTGCGTGCGTTCGAGTCTGCGTCTGTCAAAGAATAAAAATTGAATGAATTCGACGAACCGGGCTGTGCGCCGAGAGATGACCGTTTTCATTTCTTTTTCACCACAGATTTCCGCACGCGGCACCAAAAGCACCCTAGCAGTCTCTTTTACTCTAAGGTTCGCCTGCTGATGTGCACCACTGGTGCCATTTCACTTCCACCCAAACTGGTTTTGTTTACATTTGTGGTGTATATACCAACCCCTCTTATATACTTCACTGTTGCTATGGAAACGTCTTTAGTAGGCGGGGCTTACAGCACACACACACCACTCACAGCCAATGACGAGCAAAAAAGGGTCGAGTGCCAGCTGCGCTTAGAGAGGGGTGCAGCACAAATAGGGGAGAAAAAAATGAAGTTGTTCATATTTTATGATTTCCCTTCTCAACCACTTCACACCATTTAACCCCCTTTTGTAGACGACGACTCCTGTACCCGTTTCTATATACACGATGGCGTTCGCTCGTTTGGCTTGCGTTCTAGTGGAATATTTTCTGCGCTATGCACATGCGGTGACAGTGGCGGTAGCAGCTGCTAGCCTCTATAAAAGCTGTCCTTCTTCAGGACATGCCTCTGTACACGACACCACCCACCCCCTTTCAGGACAGTCTCCCCTCTTCCTCCCCAACCACCCCGGATGCCTTTCAGTGACCGAAAAACCAACAATGGAAACGATGAAAATCCCTCCATTCTCGGTCGCAGGAGACAGGCTGAGCTGAGCTCTCGCCGACCCAGTGGGACTATTCAATTTTCGTTCCATAATTTCTTATTTACTGTGTAATTAATTTTCGGACAAAACGGTCACCCGGTCCCGGTGCTCTATCGCGCACTCGTTCGTCCTCGGTCGGCGTGCACACAAAAACCGACCCGTAGCCCGATATCTTTCCACCATTTTGTGTGAGTAATTTTCGCTCGGTTCAAGGCTCATTTTATTCTGGTTAATTTTTAATGGGTTCACTCTCGCTTCCTTTCGCACAGCATCCACCCTCCATTGCTTGTGGCGTATTAAATGTCATTCTAGGCGGTAAGACACGTTCTTTTTTTTTCGAATACTTTTCAGCGCTCGAGAAAGAACAATCCTCGGACTAGGGATTTTCTTTGGTCTTGAAAAGCGACGGCAACCCATAAAGTTGGGGTTTGGATGTTTTTTTTCTGTGAGTGTGTGCAAAGAATTAACTTTTTTCATAGCTTTGGATTAGGAAAGAAAATGGAAAAAATAAAGCTATACATTTCACTGATTACTCGACTCTGATAACTAGTGATATACCATTGTCCGTAGCATGTGTTCGTGTTTCATCAAGTTCAACTAATTTTACCGACTCGATGTCTCATTTGCAATTGCATTAAATGTTAATCTAGAATTTATTTGATTTGGTTGCGTTCAATTATGGAACCGTAACAATTGTCCCTTGATGAGCCTCTGTGGTAAAAAACTGACCACATAATGCTGACAGTTACTGTGAAGTCAATCGATACATAAAATCCCACACAACCTCACTCGCTTTCTTTGAATATCCCACCAAACACCTAATAAGCAATTTTTCGCCTTCATTTCAACAAGATAAATTGAAACGGTAGCACATGTAAATGCATTAATGGCGAACTTTGGCGCCCACGACATTGCATCTAGCAAATCATGTCTATTGAAAACGGTACGTGTGTGCGTGTTTGTTGCTGGAACCGTAGAGAACATGTTTAAAACGGTGATCACACAGAAAATGTGTGCACCATGAATATGGAATATAGCAACATACACATAATTTATCCATCATTCGTTGTCATGAGTTGGTAAGAAAGGGAGGACCATCGTCTATTAATTGTAAACTATGATGTGAATTGTAATCAGTTGAAATATAATGCTAAATATTTCAATATTTTATGGAAAAAGTGATAAATTTTCCTTGATCTGGATAAGTCAGGCGATCAATATAAATAGCTTATTTTACTTAGCTCCTACAACACACGACTGAACTTTAACGCTCCTTAAAAGCCGCTTAACAGAAAATTGAAATTTTATAAAAATTTATGTGGATTCGAGGTATAACACGTACATCACCGGTCTCCTGCACGACATGACTGATTTACCTTTTTGGCCTAGCGACCTCTTAGAGTATACCTGCCAGTTCTGACTAACTAGCAACTAACTGCAACACTATCCGGATAGCGTTTAATCAAATCGTTTTAATTTTATTTGAACTTGAAGAACTATACTTATCTACCTATAAATAAACTTTCCAAAAAATACTTTACGGATAAGTGTAAGCTTGTTATTTTGTGGATGATTGTTTAATCCTGTACTGTGTCCGGTCAAAAAATATATATATATATATAGCAAAATAATGATGTAGATATTTGCTCTTTGATATATTCGTAGTGATGATAAATATTATAATGTACATGTGAAAACACATTTTATTTAAATCGTACACTGTAAAGTTGCATACAATGCCTTGTATCTAAACAACCGTATTTTACAATTCCAGTCACTTCCTTTCAGAACGTAAGAAAAAATATCCATTTCAAAGCAACCAGTCACTCTTACCTGCTAGCTCCTGTTTATCCCCGTTCCAATTAAACAGCGGGTCTATCTCGAGTGTATGCTTTAATAACATACACGGATCACACGCTCACTGCGCTTTTCCACAGTTTAATGAATTCTTCGTGTTCAGCAGCATTCAAAACCTCATAAACAACGAACACACCGTCGTACACCGAGTACGCACGCAGCCGAGTGCAGCGCGACGCCACCGGCGTAAAACCTCCCATTAGTGATCACATTATTAATCAACCACTTAACATGTAACAAACCGATTTAAAACGGCGCTCATCATTATGTGCCACTCTGTGCCGCACATCCAGTCGTCGGCGTTTTCTGTTCTCTGATGATGCCGTTGCAGCCGCAGCAGCAGCCGTCGTTCTTCGCACTTCATTTTGTGCTGTCCCAGTTTTCACGGCTCTTTGAAGAATTTTGACTACATTCTTGCTTCGCTTTTGTTTTCCTCCAGCCTGTGCGCATTTTCCGTCTCCACAACCTCCACTATTTGGATGCTGCGCGATTTACACAGCAAAGGGAGGAAAATGAAAAATTCTCTCTTGATTTTGGTTCATCTTTTTCATTCATTCTGCATCGGTTGCGTTACCCTGTATCGGGCGCTGTAAGTTGTTTCACCACAAACATTACACCAAACATACCGGTCCGGTCCCCATGAACGCACGATAGATGCATTTTGTTTCCTTCCTTCCGAAACTTCCGCCGAACGAGCACAGAAATCCCAGAAACTGTTTCGTGGACGATGGAATCATGACTTTACCAAAAGTTCAAGGCGCCTCTCAGTTCCAGCCGAGCGGACTGAAGTCAACCAGGAAAAAGGGGTTGTTCTCCAGTGTAAGGTTTTGGAGTATGCAAGACATAGCAAAACAGCAAAGGAATGAAATGGAAGAAAAAAAGCTTGAAAACGGAAATTGATTTATTACACCCGTGACACTAAATGAAAAGGAAAACGCTCTTCAAACATACCCGCTCCTATTGCCCCGAAACGATGCATGCGATGAGCATGAGGAGCAGGGACAAAATGTGTCATTAATTAGATCTCCGGTCAACTGTGACGTGTCTTGTTCTGGTCTATTTTACTTTCTGCTGTGAATCTCCTCAAATTGGCGCCATACATAGAGCATTGTAGAGGAAATGCCAGCGTTCTTGAGTTCGTAATTTTTTTCTCGCAATGGTGCTTCTCACACGCTTCAATAGACATATTTTAATTATTTTAAACTATTTCCTGCTTCCTGCAAGATGCACAGGACAGCAATATCCGCGTAAAAATCCACTCCAAGATATGTCCAGATATTCAGGAATTGTAGTAAACAGACTACAAGGCTCTTTAGACACGTCATACTCAACCAACTTTTTCAAGCAAATTAATTCTTCAATACTCAAAATTGCCCAAAGAAACTTACATTATCATATTTGTTAACGTTGTACAACGGTGTTCGAATAAAGACTTAATCAAGGTCCTACACAAACGATATTTGCCAGCATCACATCTCCAATATCTCTCCACTCCAACAACGGTATCATCAACAATAAAACTCCCCACTTCCCGGCCCGTTTTGTAAATTGCTGCGCACGTGCCAGATTTTGCTGAAAATGATATCCCGATTCCCTATTCTAACCACACTATCTCGGCCCCGACCCAATGATTTGGTAGGTGGTGGTGTTTGCTATTGCCAGAACTGAATCCTTGTCAGTGTACGTGTGAGTATGAGCATTCTTTCAGCATTGAGCAGCACGCAGAAGAGCATGGAATGGGTATGGGATGAACGAATCATAGCCGGCGAAGCGTACGCCAGTCGCAACCAAACGAATCGGTGTCACATAAATATTGGCCCTACAGAAACACTCCAGAAACACACACACACACAGTTCTAGGCTGAGCCAAGGCAGCACACAAAACGATGCTGGGAGCGATGAAGCCAAACACCATTTAGAGACTCGTTTATCTAAATCGGCTAAGGGCGATGGGAAAACCCATCGTGCGAATGTGTGTGATTTTATGCTGGGGGAAATCTATTTGCGGGCGATGAATTTTTCATCACACCCATCCCTTCTCACTACTCATGGAGGGAGAAGAAAACGACTCGTCGTCGTGCGCAACCGTACTTCCGGAACCGGTGCCATATCCTGCCAACGTATGCTCGATTTTCCTAGCATTATTTTCAAACAAATATTTTAACAAGATAAGTGATTGTAATTGAGCGTTGGTCTCGTCTTCCCTCGTGTCCTGTGTTTCTTTTTCCTCTCTCCCTCGGAGCAATCTTTCCCCAGGGGATGATTGAAGACGAATATACAGGAGTTTTTATTCGGACAGATTTTCTCTGCATTATTTTCACTGTTTGCTGGTTGGGATGAGGAGCTATGCCGGAAGGAAAGGTCTTGTAGAGACGTGAGTTTTAGAGTTGATTTAATTGTAGTAAAATCCGTTTTTTTTAATGGGTCTGTCATGAATGGTTGTTATATTGTGTATTTTATTTGTAAGAAACCAATAATCTTTTTTTAATGATGAATACAATAAGACATAATTTAAAAAAAACTTAAATCCAAGGTAATGGCTTAGATTTTCATTTTTATTTATTTATTAAGTATTACGGTCTGATGCCATATAGCCACAAATTCACGAAAAAAAAAAACAATTAAACAAAATCAACTAGGCTTTTCCTCCTAGTTATTTGCTATATCCCGGGTATGCTCGGTTGTGACGGAAGATGGGTGGTTGTTGTGCGAGCCGTTTCTATTGTGTGTGTGAATATGCATGTTGTTGTTTTTTTTTTTTTTGGTCCGGATCTATTGTTGTGGCTATGGCTTCGATGGGGGTTGGTTTGTTCGGGTTGTCTATTGTGGGACTGGACTGAAACAAACAAGCACAGTTACTTGGACAGTACAAACATGGAATTTCTGCGTGCTATGTTCTCCAAGTAGCCCAGCAATGACACAGCCTATGATCGACCAAGTCAAGATCGAACTAAAAAGCGATCGGCGGATTTCATCTCGCAACAGCAGGAGTGACTCCACAGTTTACGAGGCTGTACCCGCCAACCATTCCCGAGCCCAACGCCAGCACAGGTTGACCCGCTGTATCAAAGCTGGACTGACCTGCAGCACACATCTACAGATGAAAAAGCTTGCCTCCTTTTTACGGCAGTATGGAAATCGCCCTCGAATAATATTGCCCCATCAACGCCGTTAGCCGTTGGACAACATAAAACACTTAAGACAAAGACAACACAACGAATAACAAAAAAGGAATGGCGGATATGGATTGGAAGGATAATAGGGATGCGGAATCAAAGGATAAGACCGTTGTCCCTGGCGAATCGATAGATAAGCCTCATGTAGGCGAGGTCCCTAGTCGCTAACACTTCTATTATTTCTATACCCGGTCGTCTGCCGATGTTCTCGACTGCGCCCAACAAGGAGGGTCTTGCGGTTTCAAACTCCTCGCAGGACCACAGAAGGTGATCCACATCGAGAAAAGGAATAGCACCAGATCATCTGTGTCAAGCGAAGAAACTCTCGGGTCGAGATAGGACGGTCGTAAAGGGCGCCTTGTTGGACGCCTGTTTTGGCCAGTGAGTTTGCCTTCTCGTTGCCGGGAATTCCACAATGAGAAGGTACTCAAATAAGCGAATTCCTGAACGCCTTGTCAAACATTGAGCCAAGTTGTTCAATGATTTTAATGGTAAGTAAATCCTGACTCTTAACAGCCTTTGGAGATCTTAGTGCTTCAATAGCGCTAAGGCTATTCGTAAAGATGAAGTACTGATCCGAAGGTCTCGCTGTTATCATCAATAGAGCGTACAAGATTGCGCAGAAGTCTGCGGTGTAAACACTAAACGCATCCCGCAATTTGAAGAATGCTTCGGCGGACTCACTAAAAACACCGAAGCCCGTGCCCTCCTTAGAGGATGATCCATCAGTGTAATACTGGCTACTTTGGTCTAAATGGCCATACTTATCCCAGAAAATGCCCGGAACTACCATCCCGGAATGCCCGGAAACTGTAAGTCTCAGGAAGGGCAGCACGGTTTAATGCCTGTGGGGCGCTAGGATGCACTTGTAGGGCAACAAAATCTTCATAGATTTTCAAGATCTTGCTCTTAGAACCTGTCTCTAGAAGCGCTTTAAAATTTTCTTCGATCAAGGGATTTGATACTGAAGAACGGACTAGAAGGCGAAGCGACAGCATTTCAAAACGTAGTTTCAGCGGCATCACTCCGGTCATCACTTCCAGGGACATGTTGTGTGTTGATTTCATGCTCCCTAGTGCGAGTCTAAGACAACGATACTGTAGCCTCTCTAGTTTGAGGATATGCGTGATGGATGCCCAATGGAAACATATGCTTATGGATGCCCAATGGAAACATATGCATTTATTCCAACACGGATAGTACCGTTGTAATGGCTTAGATGTTCAACGAATAAACGTAGTATTTTCGTTAAACTTAGAAAATCTTGGGAAAAATACGATGTTATTAGCAATACGACCAGGTCGCTTCCAATGAATAAAAAATGACGATATTATTGCATTAATCAGGCAGTCAAACTTCATGGTGGACAGTGAAATAAGAACATTAATGAAGCTTAAAGTTTAATTTCGACCTCTCCTTCTTACACTGTGAAATTATTTCTTAAAAATTTTTAATATAAAATGTTCTTTTCTGGAACAATATTAATGAAAGTACTATTTACAGAGGACCATTAGCATCATCTCCTTTATGCTATTTTTCGAAAAAAAATACGCGATATCAGCGTATTGTAACAGATCTAGGAGATGAGCCGCTTATATTGGTCCTAAATGCTCACTATAGATTTGCTCAGCATGGGCAGCAAGTACGACCATTCATAAAATTCATGCGGAGTAAGGTTAAGAGAGCAGGAAGGTTATAACAACTTTTCGTGAAAATCAGTCAATTCATGCCAACATCATCCTTCAATGATATTTGTCGTATGAACCGGTGCGTCGTCAGCTTGAGAGTCTCAATCATCCTTTATTTGGAAGTCCTGAAATGCCATGCCCATAAACTTCTACAAAATCTCGATACTTAGGGCGTAATTTGTTAATTTTCGCATACATCTTGATACACATCTGTGAGGGCTTTCTATATATAATACGGCCCGCCGATCATCACCGATGTGACGTTATAAATCGCAATATTGGATCGGTGCCCTCAATACACCATTTTAAGCATGGCTCGATAAAGATCAATCTTATAAGAAAATACTAACTCCTAATGCGCTCTCTGACCTGGTGTTCTCGTCGAGGGTATCTGCACCGATCTCGGATACATGGTTCTCAGTCCAAACAGTCGTCCGGTAACAACGATTGGTAGTATGGATAAAATTTCGCATCATCCCGTGCGATTTCAATTGCCAAAATATTTCGCAAGGTATGACTCACCTCTGGCAAACAACATTCCTATGACTACAACAATTTAAATCGCAAGTTGAAAACCATGCGCGTTGATTTTCCTATATATGAGGCTAAAGCTCACAAAAATTTACCCAGAATGCACATGGTGCTTTCATACCTAATACAAGAATCGATAGCATTAGTTTCAAAACCAAATATAAAGATAGTCTTAGTGTTTTATTCTTCACAATATTTCAGTAACTGTAAATTTAATTTAAAAAAATACAAAATGTCAACCACATGGTCGTTTTGGCACGAGTCTTTGTCTACTTGTACTACTTCCTGCCATGAATCTCTTCCCACTTCACTGAACCATTATTCAATCTGCCCACCTGTAATTTTAAACAATGTATAACCTTTCCTTTTTTCAAGTGTTTCCATAAACGGATGGAAGTCAATTACTTTGTGATTTTCGACTCTTTTTTTTCCTACCTCCATGCCATCACCTTTCGCTTGATAGGTTTTTAAACGATTTACCTTTTCCCCAGATGTCTTTGCTTTCCAATAATGTTCCAGTTGATACCTTTTCTGTCTGAACCGGAATGTAAAATTCCTGGAACGTGTCCACTTCAGTGCGCCACTATCCACAGTTTGTGCTCATGCTGCGCTAACCTGCCTGCAGACTCGCCATAGAAACATGCTTAAGGGAAAAGGACGAAAACGGAGCGACACAGTTGGACAACGGTTGAGGTCGAGAGATTTCCGATGAATTTGCTTTAAATTTGACATTTGACAGTTGGCCATCAGGGGTAGGTCGGTATTTCCTAGTGCAGCAGTCCTATTTTTGCACCTTTATGCGATGAGCTTACATGCAATCGATATCTTAACATGGGTTGCGAGAATGAAACAAAAACTACAACGAAACCTACCAGGCAATAAGCGAGGATGCTTTGGCCAATTTGAATGAAAGCTGACATCGGTTTTTGCACCAAAGCGTTTCGGAGCTGTGCGGGTGGCGAACGGCTTTGTTTGAATGCGCATTTGTTCCTTTTGTGAGCTCGAGAGTGTATCGAAGCGGCCCAATTCCGCCCAATAATGCACATTTGATGAACGTTAATAACGTTCGTATTGTTTGGCACAAAAAAGGCACACTTACTTCATCAAGTGTACTTTAATCCTCTTTAACGACTTCAAACGGATGTAGAGCATTCTTTGCTAAAGCGATTAGAGGCATCGTCGCTGATGGAAACTTCAAAAGTTGACATTTTTATTCTTCATCCACTCTTCAACCATTTGTGCTTTATTTCACAATTGTTTGCTTATGCGTGCAGTTTTGCATTGCACAATAATGGAAATTTTATAAATAATTAAATGAATTCTGATGAATAAATTAAACGATTTAATGAATATGCAATGTTCCGTCCGAAATTTCAAAAATACAAATGTTAGAACTTATTTTTCTTGGCTGATAAATCGATGGTGATCCTTACAATACGGCATCAGTCCGTAATAATTAATAAAATTAATCGATGGTGAACACTGTAGCATTTCACAGTCGCTCAAAAGTTTATCAAGCGCCAAGTCCTCGCTTTTCACAAACCACAACAAAGATGTTAAAACATAATTTTACTACGCTACAAACCATCCGTGTGAAACCGATCCATCAAATAACATGTCATCTATACTTATAATCCAATCCGTCGCTCATTGGTTTGATTGATCGTTAAATTATTTAGTGCGAAAGCGATCGGTGGCTCTGTCCCACAATTATCACATGTTTCTGTGTTCAAGTAAACTTTTCTCATCGTTTCTGGCAATGTGCTGTATTTCGAAAAACCAATCATACCCCTTGGGATCCCTTTGTTTCTCTCTTTTCTCTGATTTATCATCTGATCGAGCTGGTTTAAACAAAGCTAATCCTTAGGATTTTTGTTTCATCCAATACTCTTGCACGAGTTGCATTCCCTTTTTCACAACACTCAAGGCTTTGCTAACTGAGGATAATTAGAGGGTAATTAATTTGTGATAGACTATCTCAAAACTACATACCACCACTTCAATCCCTTGTCTAGCTTCGACCACTGCAACACATGGTCGGGTTTTGCTTTTGCAATGCGTCATTTTTAGGAACCGTTTATAGGGTCAGGTAAACGAAACGCAACGCCATAAATTGTTGTCTATTCTTTACCCGTAGCTTGCGGTTTTGTAACCAACAATCGGCCTGGCATTGGCATATACGATCCCTTCCAATTAAAATGGTACAGCACGGGAATGATGGTTAGGGACGGACCGACGATTGAATCCGCACGAGATAGCTCCGATAGTCGTTTAACAACAAACAAATGACACATTCTACAAGGCCCCCGGTTCAAACACGCTGATTGGTTACGTTTTCCAAATCGCTGTCCCATTTGACAGCTGCTCAAAAACTCATAGCTCTCGGCGGTCGGAACGGTGCTGCCGTAAGAATATCGGCCTGCGACCTCACAGCTTCTTGGAGAAACAAACGTTGAAAAGCGTATCGAGAAACCGACAAACTGATTTGAGCACACATGACAAGAGCTTCAAAAATCAACCACATCGACGCCAGCTAAGAAGTCGATTTTTATGACCTTTACCGCACTTCAACGGAGATTCCTGTGCGATCCCTTTTGCGGAGATGAATAGTAAGGATCAGTGGAAGCTTGCAGCAAACGAGGACCACTCACAGTGCGACACGAATGATGAAGCCAACACCTTGAAGTCTCGTCCCTTACGGTATACTGTGGCCAGCAGCAGAACAAGAGACACTGTGACGATGGTAAATATGACTTTAATGAGTTGAAGCACTCGAAATGGCACAAAGGGCATGACAACCGTTGTCCCACGAGGGAATAAGAAAGGATCTCTAGGCCGATTTGACATGGCAGACACGAGTATCTGTTTTGCTGGTGCATTGATGGATCACATTTCCTTCAAATTCTCTGCACAAAATTGTGTGTCGTATACATGCATAAGCGTTGCAATAATCCCAGAAATCTCAGAACACGCATAGCTGTTTGTTACGGTTTGCTATTATTTTATGTGCTTTTTTCATTGTGTTAATAGTCTTTAACTAAATGTGTAATAAAGACTAAAACAGAAAACTCAAGTTTTCTTCTATTTCTTCCTTGCCACTACAACCTCAAGAATCGACCGACCATTTCTGGCTTTTCGTGACTTGTTTTTAACCATAGCTTCTATGTACGGGGAGGTGGTCTGGATGGTATTTGATCCTTCTTCTTCTTCTTTGGCACTACAACCTCGAGAGGTCTCGGCCTGCCATTTCTGGCTTTCTGTGACTTAATTTTACCCGTAGTAAAGTAGTCAGCCTTACGTACGGGGAGGCGGTCTGGATGGGATTTGAACCCCGGCCCTGCCGTGTGAAGACCAGCGCCGCTGTCGTCTCGGCCACCGGACCGCCCTTAGATTTGATCCTTAGTTCCCGTAAAATACAAGTATTACGATAATTTTAAGCACGCCTACAATTTCTGATCAAAAACACAAATATTTCTATACGCAAACAAAGCCTAATCTTTTTTAATACCCATTCCTACCTCGTCAGTTCTTTAGGATTAATTCTACACCGTATATGGTAAGGCAGTACACAGTTTTCTCTTTTATTTATTTAATGCTCACGCATTCCATATTTACCAGTCAGTTGCAAAGTTCTTCCCTTCAAAGACCGTCAGATAGGAAACACCAGCATAGGACCAAAACCATGGTGATTCGCGTGCTATCAGTAACTTTTATTTTCGTTCGTTATCAGCAGCACCCGATCGTAATCCGCTTCTAACGAGATGGTTTGTTTGCTACGAGCCATGGGACTCCGTCTGATTCTGTCCATGCTGGTGGACATTTCGCAAACGAAAAGATCTTAACAAACCTTTAATTGTCAAAACTCGATTTCATAACGCTGATTTTTAACTTCAGAACCATATGGTGGCTGCCTGATGAGCGAACAACTCTCCGATTGGGATAACCAGCCTGAACCCAACAACACGTGCCTCTACGGTAAACGGTAACCGTATCTCAAACGCGTTGAACCATTGCGACTCGCCGTTTGATCAACCGTTTGTTTATCATCGATCTATCTAATATGGATGCCGTTTGTTCGAACGTGATATGCTGTTTCGAATAAAACTGTAAACAATACACACACACACACACACACACTAGTTTGACCTCCAGCATTCCACGTCCTGATGCTGAGTGAAATTGACAGATTGGTTGATCAGATAAGGGTTGAGAAAGACGCCGTTCATTACGAGGATAATAATTGATGCTGATTAGGGCGATCCATAAATTAAGAGAACGTATAATAGGCACTCCCGTTACGGCTGAACAGATCGGAAATGACGATTTGTGCTACTTTATGCTAATTAGTGACGAGTGCGAGGTCTTGGAAAATCCATCCAGCACGTTATTGATGAAAACACAGCGTAATCTCAGACCCAGCCGACATATTCATGCGATGCGATTATCGTCCTGATAACTGTAAAACATCATTGAACATAGATGAATCGTATCATTGTTCATGCCATTTTATACAAAAATCACTACGCTACTTTACACTTTACTTTACTTTACTTTACATGAGTACGTAATACAAACGACACTTCTGCCTTCCATTGTCAAACTTTCGTGTTATCCTTCTACTCATTTCTTGTACCATGCCTTCTTACGCGTTCCAGAGTAACATCGAACGTATTGCAAACCGTTTCCATTTGTTTCGGTACATCATTACCGAAAGACGCGGCGGTAATTTGACACCGTACACAAAGCCCCCGAACACTTACGAGAAAGTGAGAATAGTGATTAATTGCCCACAGTCTTTGGCGGTATGTTGCCGCCCGCAACAACCTCATGCTTTGCAGATTTCGGAGAACTTCAAATTTACAACAAATTTGGTTTGAAATTGGACATCGATTGCAGCGAAGAGTATATTGACTAAATTATACACTGCGAGCCGTTTCCATATGTTGACGATTATCAATGAGTAATATACATTATCGAACACACCATATTGCGCTAATCTGACATTTGTTTGATGTCTCGGGTCCTGGTGGCCCTAGCATCTGCAATAACCGACCACCGAAACAAGCTATTCCCAACCGGCCTTGATAAACCGTAACGGACCGTTCAGTACGAAGGAACGCGTAGCTTCAAACTTTGACCAAACCTCCTGTTATACTGGTTTAGGAAAGCAAAAAAACATATGTTTTGACCGCAACATAAATCATCGGATCATCTCCGAGCTTGTTTCGTTTCTATGCCACCAAAAACCTGATAGCTTCAGGTTCCTAGCTCTTGGACACTAGCCCAAGTGGACCATCTAAAGAACCGCCACCATACGCTATTGCAAGGGAGCTAAGCAAGATGCACCAAATACCACAACGCTCCGCACAGTGACTTATGGCCAATGTTAGTGCACACTTGTTCTCCAGATCGTGTTGCAGTGTGATGTCCCTCGAGCGATGCAACATGAGTGCATTTACCAAAGGATGCTCTAGCATTCGTTGCGTCCCTTTCGGACGGTGATCACAGAGAGCGCTAATAAGATGCCACCAAACTTTACACACTACGCATGTTAGGCCAAAGCCTTTAGCGACACGAGGCAGGACACGCCCTTGGCGCCAACAAGATTCTTTCAGACACAAAGGCTATAGAATGCGGCAGTAATTATCCCAGAAGAGTAGGCTCACAACTCGCGCCACCATTTGGACAGCGCCGAAAGCCGTAGTCAAATCGTTAAATTTCACGGATTGTGCCTTTGAAGTGCGTGTTTTTTTTTTTCTCTAGCGTTTCTCGAGCTGGCATTTGTGTAGTTTTACTCATAGCTCGAGTCAAATTGGAAACGAGCCGGAGGCAAAAATTAGAAATGAATTATTGACTCCTTTTTGTGCGATAGTTTGACACCGTAGCTTAAACATTGCACTTCAAGTGAGTTGCTAGAACAAGCACAGTAAATGGCGTCCTCAGATGAAATTGTTGGAATCTGGGAAATCTATTTCGTTTGGTGAGATTCATAAGTCCAGTGACTTTTAAAAGGCATTCGCGAGTAGAACATACTATTAATTCCCACTGCAATTTGTTTCTATTTCAATTTTCTCCATCGCCCCAAGTTCTGCCAGAACGCAATTTGTTCGTTACTCTATCAAACTGCAAAGTTAAAGAAGAAGAAAAAAATGCAATCCTTCTTACCTCACCTCTGCTCGGCTGCGAATCCGCTAATTGCACCACAATAAGCCATAAATTATCATAAAAATTCGAAATTATTTAACGATGTCAGCAAATTAAATTTATGTCAAATTTGCATCAGCTCGCTGCTTGTTCCATTGCTGGGAGCTCGTGCCGTTACGCCTCGATTACTGGCGGTACGAGGATGTAAATGAACCGGCCACGCAGCCGGTGGACCGATGCGAGCAACCGGCCGATATGACAATGCCAAGAAGCTAATTCCGAACAGCGGAACGCGATTATCAAACACACCTCACCGTCCAGGAGATGGCCTTATGATATCCTCTCTTCCTGGAGAGCAGCAGTAACAGCATCGAGCGACCAAGAAGCTCCAAAAGCCGGTCAGCATACGAAGATGCATAAGCTACGGAGCCCGCGCCAGAATCAAATCGGCACGGGTGAAACGTTATTAATAAACAATAATTTATGGCACCTGGGGTGACTTAAATCGCTGCTGATCAATAAATTAAATTAATACGATTTTAAATAACCGCCCCACCCGACGGTTCGATTCCCGTTCTTCAGCTGCTGCAAGGGTCCTGCCAAGACAGCTGTACTATCGGTGGGCCCGAACTGCGGCGGACTTGGGCTTGGGACGTTTGTCATCGGGTCGCCCGGGTGCCGGTTGCTTTCATGGAGGCTTTTCAGAAGTTTGTATTGGAAATTGATTGCCCAAGCAGCGGGAGACCCTCCACGCTCGTTGCTGCCAAGGTTTGGTGGGCTCGCTACGCTCCGGATTGAAAACAAAAAAATCTGGAACACAGCATTACGGCAAACCCTCCCGTAGATTTGAAAGACACGTTGGAAAGCGTAAAGCAAAAAGAATGCCTGGTGCTGGCTCGCTTTATGGCGAATGCAGCCAAACGTGTGCTAAGCAAATTAGTGTACCAAATAAAACATTGGCCCATCCTGTATGTTTGTACCCGGAACGAATGACAGGGTGCTATTCGCAAAAAGGTGCCAGTTTTCTTACCCAATAATGAGGAACGAAAAGGCAGCCCATTGTCACAAAACAATGGGTAAGATGGGCAACATCCCGGGGCGGATACTTGAAATTAACCACGGGACACTTGGTCACCTTGCACCTCCGTCACCATAAGGAGTCGAGATTCCGGCAAATCGGTGCCTGTGGCACCTTTTGCAACTACGTTCCATAGGCACAAAGAGAAATCAAATGTGCCGTCCGCTCCAATTGTCTTCCATTGTAAACAAAAAATCGAGTTAAGGTTAAGGCACATTTACCAAAAGGAAAAAAGGAAAATATGGCCATATGTGAGGTCATTTAACCATCTACTCAAAACCAAGAATTATGACAAACTATTCAACAACTGTCGGCTTACACGTCAACTCCTCAATCGAACGATCAAATAACGGCGAACGATCGCAAACCTTGTGTGTGGCCGTTGTGTTGTGCTGTCGTCTGTGGACACAGCTCTTTAACACATTTCCACCCAGAGTCATTAAGCATATCGCGAGGCACATTCTACATTCGCTCGATCAAACGGTTGCGTTGTTTTTGCTGGCTGCAAATTGTCGTTTCCTCTGTGGATCGTGAGAAAAGTCACACATTGTGCAGATGCGTCATCCACTAACCCATCCCTCAGGTCTACCAGGTGCGTCCTTTTTCTTGCAATTTCGTGGGAAGTAGCTGCGCTGGACAAATAGAACGAGCTGTGTCCGAAACTTCAGTGAAGCCACCAGCGTACGTAGCTTTGTAGACAGATTCAACAAATGGTAAGTAATTCACTGATCAACGCTCGAGCAGGCTGCTGATCTAATGTAAATAAGATCTTTATTCTTTTTTTCACACTCTGACATCTGTTTCTGATACGTTCTAGAAGGCATCCAGTCCACTAACAAGCATTTTTGTTTGATTAAAAACTGCTTGATTTGAGGTGAAGAAACAAAGTGTCTCGGTTGGCAGCAGCTGCAAAATAAACATCATGCTTATGAAAACAAATCAACCGATTTGCGTGCAGAGACCTGTATCAACATCCATCCAGCAGCTTCCAAATTTAGTATTCCGATCAAATCTTCCGATTTGAAACAATGTTCAAAGAAATAACATCAACATCCGTTCCAAAACATCACAACTTCACCAATGCGCGCAGCGAAATTGCGTCAGTGTTTCATGCATTGCCAAACTCCAATCAAATCTCAAACCGTGCCTGTCATGTGATAGAGCGGGCGGCTTCTTTGCCGACTCATCAATTTATTGAACGTCCGATTTGCTCCGACAGTGGTTCACATCACCACATTTGAGCGGTTTTTTTTTAAAGTTTGGCAATAATTAAATGAAGCAAATTCCTGTCCACCACCAGCGGCTGCCGGCTCTAATCAAAATAACACGAGTCGGGATGAAGTCATCGTTATATTTGGTGCAATTAATAATTTTAATTTCAATCTCATCCCGCCGCGACCCCGGGGGTGCAATGATGAGCTAGAAGCTTGATAAGAAGCACGAACACAACCATTGTATCAGTGCTCAAAAGCAGCCCTCCGCTTAGCCGTCTCCCCAAGCTATATGTATGACCCAACAGGGTCACACGTCTTAATCTCCCTGTTCTCAACTCTTCGAACCATGTACAACTTTTCGTCTACATTTGTCTAATGGATGCCGCACTGCTGTTTTTCGCTCGGGTTGTTTGGTGTAGTTTCCGTTAATCATTCAAACGTGTGGGTTCAATGTGAGTCGTGGTCGTGTTTTCGCTACGAAGTGATAACATTTAATTGCTTGATTACCGGACCGTTTTCTGAGCTTTTATTTTTGGATCCGCGTCACTTTTCAGATGCCTTGATTTGTCTTCGAGTGTTTTGATTTTTTTGTTGCTTCTTTCGCCTTCTTACCACTTCTTCGAATTCATGTTGCTTCCCTCGTTCTGACACAATCTGACTTGCTGTTTCGTAATTATCGTCAGCACTGGTGTCCAACACTTTTTCACTGGCTCCTCGAACCGTTTGTACATTCAGCCGACCGCACATCGGCATGCGCTAATGATTGGGCTGCTGTTCTTTTATAAAAAGGTTGATAAGAGGCAATTTGAAGCTTACTAAACCCAAATGTACTTCACGCTGCAAAACTCACTGGCATCGTTTGGATCGCTTGAATTACTGGATTTCCGTTGTTCCGATGTTCACACCACACATGGCACCTTGTGTTTAGTGTGCGACGATCGCTTGTACAAGCGATGATTACATACTTGGCTTTCCGTTTTCCTTCAATCTCTTGCCGCGGCCTTCGTTTGAAAATGGGCCACTTCCGAAGAATTCATAATTTCCTGCACCTTATTTGACTCTAGTCTGTCACCATCGTCATTAGTTGCTTATCAGGCGCGAAAATTGGGAATTGAAATGCAAATAGCTTCCTCGGTAATCGGGACCCCAGTGCGAACCTCCTTTGGCCGACCATATTTCGCTCATTAATCTGGTCGTCAGAATGGGCTCCTGGTGTGGGTTAACGCACGTTACATCAAGACTCTTCACCGTAACGACTATCGGCGAGTGATTGCGCAAATCCTACGCATGTCGCCAATTAAACAAAAAGCACATGGGCGCAGCATGTACGTGCTGCTGCTGCTGGTGCTGCCTACGATCAATTAACAAATCGTCATCATTAACGAGCCCCTCTTTCACGAGCGTCTGCGCGTTAAAAGTGTTTTAATTGCGCAAAGTGCGATACGCAGACGCATCCTGTTGCTCGTCATCGCTGTGCTGGTTTGGCACATGGCAAGACATATTGATACTTTACAGCGACACAGTTTTTTGTGTGTGCTTCACACGTCGAGTTGATGAGAATTTTATTCTGGAGATGGACAAAATCTATATACAATAATCCTTCATTAATAATAAACATGAAACTTACTTGTTTAAACACTTTATTATAAAGCAAATAAATGAATTACCTAGTAAATTAAAGTCTTTTGTTTGCTAATATTTTAATATTTTGTAGGTACCATGTTTCTATAAGGCATGGGGTCTTCGAATTAAAATTTCTTCTTTTTCAATTTTATAACACCGTATCGCTCTCGAAAATTTCATTCTCGATATAACCAACTCTGCAGCCACTTTCATTAACGATCAATAAGCTACATGCACTTACGAGCTCATTTGCTCTCCCACATGCAATCGAGCCAGACATCGCTCCAGCGAGCTCCTCTCGAGTTTTGTGGCGAGTTTCCATGTATTTTCGTTTAACGAAGTATTCGGTAGTAAAATTGTCTTTCCACGCCCAGCATGTCCCGACTTCACTCGGTTGATCACTTTTGCGTCGTCTTCTACTATCACTACAGCTTCACGCTGTCCGGTATCCGAATGGGTCGTAAAAGACGAGAGGCACAACAAGCCTCGACACCGCAAACACGAGCGTCAGTATTTTTGCAGCACCAAAACCACCACGACGCATTATGAATTTTGTGCGCTTGTAGTGTAGAAGATGCAGCCAGGGAATAAATTGCGATCGCAACACTCTTTACCATCCGTCAGCGGGGAAGAGCCGACGGTTTGTCAGTGGTTTGGTGAGGAAGTTTCATGCACAAAGCTAAAATGCATCCACATCCTGGACCGAGTTCTTCTGCGTGCGCAAAAACCGTGCGGAAAGCGTAAAGCCGTGCTGCAAATCATCTTAATTATTCTTTCGGAACCGTCGCCCATAAAACTGAACGACGTTATGCTTCGCTGGTAGGGCAAATATCTTCATTACCGAAAGGATTATTGGACCCGGTATTAGCCCGAAGAAATTTCGACCGATTTCGCTTACCCAAGATCGGGTTCTGGTTTGATGATTCTCGGTAGCAGAACGGCCGACAAACGTGTTGTGCTATCCATTTGCGAGATGATCTGCAGTGCAGTTTTCGGGAAATGAGCTTCAGTTTCCCCGTTTTGTACACGACTCCACCCTTCGAGCATCGTTCAACCGGAAGCCAATTAGTGTGCGAATCGTCAAAAATGGCCGCTTTTACGATTGGCATGAATAGCACAGCCAAAACTGCATTATTCCTCATATGGATTGCGTTCTGTTTCTTTGGGCATGTCCAAAACTAAAAAAAAAAACCAGAAACACACGATCGTGTTGCAATCAATTCTGCTGCTAAAGTCGATTTTTATTAATGAGTTTTTAATGGTTCACAAATTTGCGTTTGCAGCGTGCAGTCTTGCAAACGGCAGCAAGGCGCCTAAAAAGGATTGATTGCTGCATCCTGGGAATGTCCGTTGTTGTGGCAGCTCGAGTGACCAGAGATAACGTACCGCGTTTTATAGCCCAATCATCTACGAAACATGGGAACGCGATGGGAACCGAAAAATTCGATCAACTAAATTGGATATTCTGCTCAGCAATAACTCTTTCCAATTTTTGGTTCTCATTCCAAACCCGGTATTAGTTTTAGTTCAGCGGAACTTTTAAAATTTTATCACCAGCCGTTTTCTTTAGAACGGATTAGATTGGATTTCTAAGCCAGTTTTATTATCTTCGTTAACTAATGCCGCAGGGCCAGAAACAATTGGATGCGGCGCTGACTGCAGCAGTCCTTTTGGTGGATTTATTTATTAGTTTTCCAAGCAGCGATGGTATTCGGACCATCCATCTACCCGACCAAACATCTGCTGCGATTTCACCAATTTCAAAAGATTAAACCAAACAGCATGTGTCCTCTTTTTCATACAAATAACAATAAAAACCAAACGCGACGACAACCTCGACTAAACGGCGAGTTCCCTAGCGTAAACGCTTCTAACTGTTGCTCGGTGCCTATTGCCCCCTCTTCCATTATCATCCAACAGTCTAGCTTACCAATATCGACAGCATGGCGTAGTTGGATGCTCCTTGAAAACGCTTCCAACTCTGCGCATCTTCTTTCCCCCGCCAGGTCCTCGTCTGACTCGTTGACTTTTGCGTTCGATATTTATTATTAGCATCATTAACTGGAAGCCTATTATTGCAATCGTTTGGTTCCTTTTTTCCCACTCTGTTCGCTTAAGGACCTCTCTCTTGGCATAACGCACACACACATAAACACACAGATATATGGCACTCAGCAATACCCCGGAGGAAGCGCACCTAACAAGATTAACTCTCAATTCAAGTATCGTTTTATAATTAACTACACTCGTAAACGCGTATCAACGAGACATTAAACGGTTTCGAGACAGTGGCAAGGATGGAACGGTCGGTCGCTACCCAAGGTACAGAACAGAGAGAGAAAAAGAGAGAACACAATATGTTAAACGTCGCCAGTGCCAAAGAGTCTGAAAACACAAACCCGATCCGCAACACTACAGCGGAAC
Source organism: Anopheles stephensi (assembly GCF_013141755.1). Classification (NCBI taxonomy): domain Eukaryota; kingdom Metazoa; phylum Arthropoda; class Insecta; order Diptera; family Culicidae; genus Anopheles; species Anopheles stephensi. The sequence goes on from NC_050202.1 coordinate 43,791,058, forward strand.
CGTGGCGATTGAAAGGGAAAGAAGTCCGGGTGCGTTATTATTTTGATTCATTTGAGGAAAATGAACCCCGAAACGGTGATTAAACGATGCACTTCAAAAGGACCTTCGCTTTTGTGTCACCCAAAATGTGTGAAACGAACGTGGCAGAGAACGTGAGGATGAGGACCAAAATCCGCCATTCACCTCGCTTAACGATCCTCACAAAAGAGCAAGAACGGTGCGCCGGTTTTCGTTCAGTCCGGCGTCACTTGCGAGCAGAAGTGGTTGAGCCTTGAGGTCGTGGAGTTGGGAGTGGGGTACGTCGTGTACAATTTATAACAATCAAACACCAAAAGCTACCTTCAGTGTCGAACATCGGGCCAGTTCTCCCTCTTCTCAGCTCACACTCCCTTGCAGACGCTGGTACCGTACCGATGCGTGCTAAATAGAGTCAAGTACGAATACATAAAGGCTGCAACATAAATGCAACCCTCGGCCAACATTAAGCTTGGCACAGGGAATGGCGCAGGCGAAACATGGTTGGCTGTAGTTAAAAAGCTATTTAAGGGTAATTTTGTTCAAATGTTACAAAAGGTGTAGCACTTGAGCCAGTACAAAACGATGCATGGTGACCAAGGGTAAACCTTTTATCGTGTCTGCGGGTAGGGTGCGAGTGTGTCACACCAGTTGATCGTGTCTTTATGTGATTAGCAAACGTATTGAGCTAGCGCTAACGCTGCTGCCATTCGGGAACTATGTACATTAGAGCTGAGGTGTATATGATGCCATGTTTTTTTTCCAACGCAAACGATTTATTTAATGACAGCCTGTGCTGGTTGGATCAAATCTTTGTGAAAGAAGTTTAAAAAGATTGATTTTTGAAAAGCTAAATTAATGAACTAAAATGTCATTTTCATCAATTAATGTTGAACGTTGAACATTATGTTTTAAACGATACTATAGTTATCTATTTTATAGAGGAGATTTTAAAGGGGCTATGTTGATAAAGCTTGGGGTCTTCCTCTAAGGTAATGTGAACTAGTTAAGATGACAGAATTAAGCAGAGAAAGTATGAGAAATATTGAAAACTGCTGGACTTCTTTATATAAGCATACATTAAAACGCAAGTTAAGTAAATTAATTTAATTAAAAAACCTTTTTGTAAGAATAAAACATGCTCATCCTTAAAATGCTTTACCATTATCGGGTTGGATGTTGTTCGAGTGCTAAAATTTTAAATACTCTGTTGACGCATACATTTGAGGAAGAACGTGACTGCTCCTCAAAGAGGGCTATGCTTTCAAGCTGTGGCATTTTATGAGACGAGACAAGAATAGTATTATTTATTGCGAATTCCTGAAAACCCGGTATATTATTACAGTAACACTACACCATACACTATGCATGCAGTTAAGTCGAGCATCAGTCCTACTTGTCACATTACTCTTCCTGGCAAAGTTCCCGGACTCCCGAACAGGTTTAAATTCTAGGTACAACTAGTCCGTTCTAAGCTAATTACCTAACAAACTTTTTAGAAACCTTTAACTTGAAACATTGCGATAAAACTCGAACAATTTAGTGACAATCTCTGTGAATAAAATTTCTATTTAAAAAACTGTTACAAATGCAATATAATCCTCATACTAATCAGCGACTCGTTAGTGCTGCTCATCATGCTATATTTGAACAACACATGCTTTAATAAGTGATTCATAAAATCGCAAATTGATAAGCTTTCATTAAACTACATTCACGCCATCGCCTCTTCCTACAAAGCAAACAACCAGTAATCCGTGCGCATGTTGAATGAATAATGGGGCATGTGCGACCACAATCAATGAACAGAACCAGCCGCATGATCTTGATTTCCAACATGTTTGTTTATTTTGACTATCGGAAACGGCCCGAAAGTCATCAGGTTGGAACACACTTGGCTGGTTCAAATAAAATGGAACTTTGTGTTAAGAATAAAAAATCACCTCCAATTGCTGCAACTGGTCAAACAAACAATTAACTCCAAATTTTCAATCTTCTCGACACAATGGTTCCTCATCATAGGATAGTTTGTTGCTGAGAGTCCTCTGATCCCTTCAATTCTTATCCGTCGCTAACCGACACCCTGCCGTGTCGGCGCAATCGCCCTTTCTGCTCCTAACCTTCCGCTGCTGCTGCTGCCCGGCTGGCTAGGCAAAATGGTAGGACGATGATTAACATTATCGTTATAAATGCGTATAGTAAACATTACTGCCACTAGCACACAACCATCGGTAACCCGTATCCGTGGCATTCTGTACGGGAGAGATGACCATCCGTCGAGTGAGAAAGCGAGTATGCACAGTTAGATGAAGGGGGAACATTTAAATGAATAGCATGGTAATGATCGGGAATTATCCGGGCGATGAGCAGCAGCACAGTCGGTATAGAATGGCGGTAGTAACGAAACTATCTTGCGCTATGCGATAAAAACCGTTGAGATACACGCTGTTTGAAAGCCCGAAAAAGGAGAATGGACGTGAGATTTAAAATTAAGATTGAACACACATGGGCACGCATATGTTCGGCCAAAGGATGATGGCACGAGCGTGTATAACAATTGCTCATTCGTTTGCTTGTTTGATAATTGAATAAAGTGTAAAATTCATTACTGAAGGAGCGATATTAAGGGGTAGACAACACCAAAAAAAGGTAAAAGTCAAATCCAGGCATTGATAAGAGAATATTTGTAGGATTTATGTTGATTACTTACTTACTTATCAGGCGCTACAACCGCTTTGCGGTCTTGGCCTGCTGCAACAATCCTCGATACCGCTCACGGTTCAGCGCCGTCGTCTGCCAATCCGTTATCCCGGCCGTTCTGTCGGACGCATCAACGCCATCACTCCATCTCAATTTGGGCCTACCACGCCTCCTCTGTCCTTGTGGACGGCCTAAAAGGACTTTACGGGTTGGGTCGTCCGGTGTCATTCTCATGACGTGACCAGCCCACCGGAGCTGGTAGAGCTCGTCGTAGAGCTCGTCGTTGTAGCGGTTCCTCCATTGTCCGTCCACACATACGGGGCCAAAAATCCTTCTGAGCATCTTCCTCTCGAACGCGGCTAAGAGGGCTTCGTCAGTTTTGGACAGAGTCCATGTTTCAGAGGCGTATGTGAGTACTGGGACTATAAATGTTCTGTACAGTCCCAGCTTCGTCCGTCGCGACATGTATTTAGAGTGGAGAAGTTTCCTCAGGCTGTATTATGACCGGTTGGCAGCCAGCACCCGTGCGCGTAACTCAACATCAATGCTGTTGTCGGTGCTGACTTTTGACCCCAGATAGGTGAAGTTTTGGACGACTTCGAAGGTGCGGTCACCTATCTGTACATCACCCCTGCGTAGATCAGTGTTTGTTAGCAGGGCCGCTGGGATTTATATTGATACAGATAAATAAATTATTTGAAGTTCTTATCATTCCTAGAGACATACACCTATGTGTTAAGCTTGCTAAGGGACTAATAATTGACGAGATACGAATGGTTTAAAATTTTATTTTATGCTGATTATATCCAATAACAGCAATGTATATTTCAGTACTAGAATATTCATAAAATCTAATGTTGGAAGTTGGCATGAGCATGTTTGAAGTTGGAGCTCTGAACAATGCTAAAATTATCTGTATACTTTAGTTATTCGCCAAATACCATTGGCATATTGACGGCCATTCTCTTCGCTGCATTGCTGAGTAATGGAATCCTCCAGCCTACATTGAAGTCCACCAACCAATAGTAAATAGTCGCTTCACTAACAGCTTAATTTAACAGCGCTGGTGTCGAAAGTAGCGCACCACCGAACGTACTGAACGGGCAACGCGCGCTCCACTGCAATCCGTTTCTCTCGTACTGTTTTTATTTGCCCACTTTGAGCGGGGGCACCTCACACACCTTGATCCTTAGCAGTGGCTGCATTTGCTGCGACTGCAGCGAGCGAGGATCGTTGCGTAGTGATGCATCACCGATGCGTTTGTTAAAACAATTAGCGTCAGTCGCGTTTGAAGCTGAATAATTATATTGTTTACCCGTGTTGTGTTGCGCGCTATTACAACAATGGCCATTTAGCACGTCATATGGCTGCACCTTTCGGGTACGGTCGATGCGATAATTGTGCCAACACCGACATCCGGCAAAACCCCGGTGCGTCGACTACGCCGACACCGCCGGAAGCGGACCACACACAAACCGAAACCAATACCAGCAGCGGTCGCCACCGAGGCTTCTACACCAGGGGAGGATGAGGTGCTAATTACGTTATTATGTATGTTTGATTTGAAATTATCCAAACGCACCAAACACAACAAGGGATAAAAGTGTTTTTAGCTACTTGGCCACCGCGACGATCCCACGCTTTGGTTTTACTGTAACCATCGGTAATGGTCAAGGTGAAGCTTCAGAATTGAAAATTTTAATGAGAACATCTTATTTGATGTACCAGATATTTATAATTTAGAGAATCAATGAGAGAATGGTCTCGCCGAAAAGATGGCCAATCTTCCAAGCATAAAGAGTTATCAGCGAAATTGCTTTCAACTAATTGCTAATTGCTTGCGAAATTGCTTTTAATAAATAACGGAAGCAGTCAACCTGAATCAAATAATAATGCTATATTCAACAAATAAGTAGTTTGGATCGAACATAGAGCGGATTTAACAGTAATTGAACGCCAAGGGCATCATCGCTCAATATAAAACCCAATATATATTAATATATATATATATATTTATATATATATATATATATTTATATATATATATATATATATATATATATATATATATATATAATTACAAGTCGTGTTTCTAGTTCCCTGTCTTTATTCGTTCGTGGTCGGACTAAGAATGATGGCCCGTCGAGGAGCCTGTCTGTGTGTAGCCGACTGACGATGCACAGATGTCATTTGGCTAAGGTTTTCTAAATAAGGTGTGATGAAATATTATAATGAAATATAATATTCATCACCTATCTATTATTTCTCCGGGGGGTAGAGATCGGGCGTCCTCGTCCGAATATTAACGACAGTATTCAAAAAAAGTTCAAATGGTTTCCTAGCCTAATTCCTTATCCTAATACAATTGACATACAATGAATTTGCGTTTCTTAATTTAAGTACCGTATACAAAAAAAAAAAAAAAATGGTTTCATTCGAATTCTTTTTACGCTATTCCTTACTGGTTAAATTTTTAACCTCTTAATCTTTTTCTTATGTCTCTTAACGCCTCTAGCATTTTCAAATGTTTTGTCCTGTACGTTTTTCACTAGTATTTTTGTTGCTCTAGGTTGCATCTTAGTTCTTATGTTAGGTATAACGAATACTGCTTGCTCTTCTGCTAATGTTGGAGGGACACATTTCGTATCGTTTTTATTAGTTTGCTGTTTGGCGGCTTTGCTCATATTCTTATACGCCTCATCATACAGCACTTGAGCGTTTCTAGATATTTCTAAAAGATTTCTATTGTTAGTGTTGTTAAACAACAATTCGTTGGGCGTAAATTTAGTTGCTGAGTGTACACTATTATTGTAAAGAGTTACAGCAATTTTTGTTAAGGTTCGTGTGTCCGCTCTTTCATATTTGTACTTATTTGTATTTATAATCTCTGTTATTGTGCAGTGTGTTTTTTCAATTTGGCCGTTAGACTCTGAGCAAGATGCATACTTCAACAAAACTCCTAACGATGAAAGATAACTTTTTAGTTGGACAGACATGAATGTGGTCTCATGATCTGTTATAATTTCTTTAGGTAATCCTATGGTAGAAAAGTAAGAAGCTAATTTTTTTTGAACTTGCACAATATTTTTGTTTTTAAGATACAGCATTTGCAAATGTTTAGAAAATGAATCAATGATAGATAAGAAACTACAACTATTGATTATATAAATGTCCATATGAACGCGATCTAATGGTTTCCGGGTGATCGGTCTAGGGGAAATCTTAATATTATAACGTTTTCGTTCATACTTATTACAACTACAAATTTCACAACTGTTCACATAACGTGTAATCATTTTAAGCATACAAGGAAAAAAATACGATCTCCTTAGCTGTTGCTCTACTTCGCATATGCCTCTATGGGCCCTATCATGTTCAGATGTTACAAGAAAGTTTTGTTTCTCAGAGCTTGTCACGTCTTCTACCATATGTGTTGTAACTACGAAATGTCCTTTACTAAAGGAATGGTTACTAAGTGTTTCTTGGATCACTTGCATAAGATTTTCTGGGGCAAAAATCGCAGTTTGCTTTCCGTTATGGTACATTCCTAAAAGCTGACTAACATTACATGAATCGAAATTATTCTTAGTGATTACAGTTCGTTGATAATTCGTGAATGGTGTTTCTTGTACAATAGAATCCGTGTCTCCCAACTTGAATATTAGCTGGTTACGATACAAATTCACAGGTCTTGTTGTGTAGTGGACGTAGTGATCGTTGGATCTATCCGCCGAATGAATCGTGCCACTACTTTGGTTTGTTCCACTTCTTGGTGAATCTGAAATGGAGGAAGCATTAATATCTCGTATTGGTTTGTCGGGATCAATCCTTCTACTCAACGCATCCGCTACTACATTAGTTTTTCCTTCTTTATACTTAACCTCGTAGTCAAAATTTTCCAGCTCTAAACGCCAATTCAGAATTTTTGAATTTTTAAAAGAAGTTTTTATGAATGTGAGGGGTTTATGATCCGTGATTAACGTAAACTTTTTTCCGTAAAGATAAGGCTTGAATTTTTTGACTGCCCAAATTATTGCTAAGGCCTCTTTTTCTGTGGCTGGATAGTTAGACTCGGTGCTATTCAGTGTCCTACTTGCAAATGCTATAGGCCTTTCACGATTATCCTGAATTTGAGACAACACCGCTCCTAAGGCGAAATTGCTAGCGTCTGTGGTAAGAATGAAGGGTTGTTCAAAATCTGGATAAGCGAGGACTTGATCAGAAGCAATAATTTGTTTTAATTCTTCAAATGCCTTTTTATAATCTTCTTCATCATAAGTGACTTTAGTGCCTTTTTTCAGGCATTTTGAAAGTAGTCTACTTAGCTTGGCATAATCTTTCACAAACTTGCGATAGTAACCAGTTAGCCCGAGAAACTGTTTAATTTCCTTTTGATTCGTGGGTATTTTCCAATCTAGAATTTTTTGAATTTTATCGGGGTTAGGTTTTATCCCGTCCTGAGTTATTAAATGACCTAAAAATTCCGTCTCTCTTTTTAGAAATTCACATTTGTTAACTTGAATTTTTAAATTGCAAGCTGCTAATCTTTTCAAGACTTTATCCAAATTTTCCAAATGTGATGTTAAACTATGACCTGTAACAATAATATCGTCCAAGTAGACAAAACAAATTGATCCTATGTATCCTGCTAATACGTGATTCATTGCACGTTGAAAAGTCGCTGGGGCATTTTTAAGCCCAAAAGGCATTCTCGTAAACTCGAAGTGTCCTTGTGCTGTAGAGAAAGCCGTTTTTTCGCGATGTGCGGGATCCATTTCTATCTGGTGAAAACCAGATTTGAGATCTAATGTGGAAAAGTATGTAGATTTTCCCAAACTATCTAAGATTTCCTCTATCTGAGGAATGGGGTATTTATCATTGATAGTTTTTTCATTTAGTTTTCGAAAATCTATTACGACTCTGATCTTTCTTTTTTGAGAGGCATCTGGTTTTTTGGGAACAACCCAAATCGGAGAAGAATATGGGCTGTTGGAGGGAACAATTATCCCATCTTCGAGCATTTCTAAGATTTGCTCCTCTACATCTTTTTTAAAATGATTTGGAAATCGGTACGTTTTGGAATATGTTGGTTCATCGTCTTTAGTTATAATTTTGTGCTTAACTACGGTAGTAGAAGAAAGTTTTTCATTGCTCTTGAGGAGTACCTGTTGATTTTTTAATATTAAATCCAAAAGGTTTTCTTTTTCATAAGGTGTCAAATGGTCAACCCTTATTAACATTTCTATTGTTTTTTTATCAATTGGTTCATCAATGTTTAATGGGATAGGGTTAATGGTTTCAAAATTATTTACATTTAGATGAAAACTTGTCGTAATAGTTGGTGCAATATGAGATTTGCTTATGATTTTTACGGTAGACTTATTGTTTTCTGATTTATATAATCCAGGCTCTATTATAATATTATTACAAAGAACTTGATGGCACGGAACAAACCAATCTCCATTTTCCAGAGTGTCAATTGTTACTATGTGATAAAACAATTTTTTAGATGGAAAATATTTGCGGAATGCAATCGAGTTACCAGCGATGGTTACTGTTTCTTCACTATAGCTGATAACAGAATCACATTCGGCTAAATATTGTGAACCGATAATTCCATCAAAAAACTTATGGAAGTCATATTCATAGTACATTTGGTCTGGAAATTCTGGTCCAAGCAAGTTTATTGATCCTTTCCGTGAAACTTTATGACGACCTGAAGTGTTCTTTATAACTGTATCAACAGATTGTAATGACTGAATTATACCCGGTTTCAAAATATTTTTATTTGCACCACTATCCAAAAGTAATTTAAATTGTCGTGAAGTTTTCGGATGTGTTCCTATTATGTATGGAAGAAAGTCTAAATTGGTAGATTTGTTTCCGTAGTCTCCCAAAAATTTACTGTAATGTCTTCCTCCTCATCTTCAAACGATCGAGTTAAGTTCGTATCAAACGTTTCGTTTGTATTTAAATTTTTCCTATTTAGTGTTAGTCTTGTTCTGCTGGTTTCAGTTTCCATTGGAACAGGGGCATTTGTGTTAGAAGAGTGCACATTTCTCGTGCTTCGGTTCATTGAACTCGATGACGATGCTTGATTTGTAGGTTTTGATCTATTGGCGTTATTATCAAAACGCTTTTGGGATCCTTCACTGTTTGAAAAATGCTTCGTCTCTGCAATTTTCCTAACATTCAAATTTTGTGCTGTCACCTCGTTGGATTTCAATTTGCATAAAAATGCATATGCCTCTTCCAAATCCTCAGGGCGTGCTGCTTGAACATGACCAAAATATGGTTCCTGCAACCCTGCAATAAATGCAGCTAGACTTGTTTCGTCTATAAATTGGTTTATAGCAGACCAACTCTCCTGATATTTATCGGTTTGCCTAGCTATCTGTTTAATCTTTTGTACTAATTCTTTTGTGTGTATGTAATAAGTTTTTAAATTTGCACTGTTATTCATCTTGTTATGCCACAGTTGGCTCATGTGCATTGATAGATCATATTTATCACTGAAAGCTTTCGTCAAAATATCTTTGATTTCTTGAAAATCAGCAGGATTTCCTTCTAAGCACAACGCATCTTTTGCTCGACCTTGTATTTTATTGCTAATAGCATCTTCATACATGCGATAAACAGCAGGATGCACGTTATTTTTAAAAATATTCAATACACTCTCAGCTGTCTTCAACCAAGCAAAAAGCTGTTTTTTGTTCCCATCGTACACTGGTACTGCCTTTATCGGATCTGGGATTTTATAAAAGGCATCCAAATTAGCACTAAGGTTAGCGCCATGCGGTTCGCTACTACTACTAGCTTGATTATTGCTAGACTTGTTCTCTAATGAGAGAATTTTTTGAGATTGCTGCTCGTGAGAGACAGCGAGAGTTTGCACAAGCTGCTTAAGCTGCTCAAGTTGCGCTTGTATTTGTTCCATATTATCTGCTAAGGATAAATTCTCGATAGGAATAACTACGTTTGTGGGTATGTGCGAGAGGCTACCGGAATCGTTCGATATGGAATCGGAATCCGAAGAAAAAGCCTCAGCCGTTGGATCTCTCCACATAAAAATGTGTCGGTTAAAAACGTCTCTCTAAGAACGCGTTTTTAATACACTCAAATTAAAGAAATCGAATAGCTCTATTCAATAGTTACTATTCGAAGCACGGTAGCAAAAGTTTTTTTCCTCTGTCACTCGGACAAACAAAAGATATTAAAAACTAAAAGTTTGCTTACCTGTGCGTTGGTGTTGAAGAACACGTGAGGATCCTAACCTCAATCCGACACTGGATGATGAAAGAGGGAAGAGGATGGTCCTTTCGATGAAAAGAAAACGGCGTTGCCACAAATCGTCCGCACTTTTGGAATCGCACGGAGATGAATATGAAGCCCTATCTGGTAGTAGCTACAAATCCGGACAAACTACGTGAGCTTTTTGTCACTCACTAGCACTGTTCTTTTTTCTAATCACCTAATACCGGCTGCGCCAATTACAAGTCGTGTTTCTAGTTCCCTGTCTTTATTCGTTCGTGGTCGGACTAAGAATGATGGCCCGTCGAGGAGCCTGTCTGTGTGTAGCCGACTGACGATGCACAGATGTCATTTGGCTAAGGTTTTCTAAATAAGGTGTGATGAAATATTATAATGAAATATAATATTCATCACCTATCTATTATTATATATATATATATATATATATATATATATATATATATATATATATATATATATATATATATATATATATATATATATATATATTAAAAGAACCTTGTCGTTCGAACCGTTCGTTTGTCTAAGAGGCCATATTGTCTTCCAAGAGATGTTGTAATCGAAAATTCAAGAGTATGTAATGTAAGAGTCCTCTGAATGTGAATTCTCAATTTTACTCAATATTCAAGTTATAAATAGGGTACCACGTTCAATAATAATCTTCTAAAATCACTGAAACTTTGTAAAAATAATTTAATACTTGGAATATTAAGCTATTATCATACTTTTGCAACCAACCTCCGATTCCGAACCTTTTGCTCCGATACCGATAACACGTCTTTTTGCGCAATATTCAATTTGTCGCTAACGGATCCAACGCCTTGTTTCCATAATGATGGTAATCGATCAACAAATTTGCTGATCAATTTACGCCGTGCTTTAGCTGCAGGCCTTCGGACTGCAGACCACTTTCCTATAGAGTCCGTCAAGGTGTGCGTAGTATGATGGGATAAAAACTCAATTTCAGTTCTACCGATCGATAATGATATTAATGACTAGGTACGGGAGAAGAAGATTGGCAATCAAACAGTGCCTGGCATTTTCGTACAACGAAGCGTTTGCTGATTTTATTTTTCTAACTGCCTGTCGTTTATAGGACATCTCTCGATCGATCCTCACGAACGCACGAAGGAATGCAAGAGCTGTACTTGCAACAACGATGACAGACAATATTTAACCACTTCGTGCTGATAAGGAACGATTGTGCGATCGTCGTGTTATCATCGCTGTGTTCATGCAGTTTACCATCCACCCAGCCAGATCTGTGACAACCAGTTCCTTGGCTCACTTTCAATAGCTTGTTTCAACATCCTGCTCCACACTTACACAGGCAACCCATTTCAACGGGTTATCGCTGGTGCATAAAACTGATAATTAGTGTCAATTTGATTGAACTTCAGGTCTTAATTATTCAATCGTGCCGCCAACTCATTCGTTGTGTTCGAAGGTTGATTCATGACCGCATCGAACCATTGATTCTCCAACGCTCTCGATTCGATTCATTAAGCTCCACGTTGTGCAAGAAACTCTTTATCAATCGGCTTTACAAACCAAAGCTACGTGAAGCGGACATCGTTTGGAGTATGTAGCGCATAGCATTCTGAAGGCTTCTTCATGTAGCGCTATTTAAAATTGACTGCAACACGCTACTTTTTTATTTTTGGAGTTGGATTTTAAATCTCTCCTAATTAGGATTTGACAATTTTACCCCCATCAAACGAAGGCCGTCGTCGCTGGTGCTACGCATTGGAAATGCTTTCGGATCAGCTGTAGGGCAATCGAATCTGTTCAATTAGCATTAACTAAACTTCCATTCCATATGATCGGCTTTTTACAAAGGTATTGCCTTATATGGAATAGATTGGAAGTATCATCGTTGTGTGAAATCAACAAATGCCATGTATGCCCATCATCACTGGTCCCATGCGGTTGACAAAAATCCAATCACCACCGTCAGAGAAAGCGATGACGTCATTTCACTCGTCGTAAGCCACTCGGTCCAAGCTTTGAAGTGCTCCGAATGATTAATTGAGCATGAGCCAATTAGCGTAAATTAGTGGAGAAATTGAAATTCGTCCATATTGTCGTCCGAAGATGGGCCGCTGGTTTCGGAGTTTGATAAGCTTGATGTGTTTTTTCGTAGGATTCCGTCAATTGCTAGATCGCTATGCTACGTAAAAAGGGTAAGCATTTTTTCCTAAGTTTGGCATCTTTGTTGACAGGAACCCGGCGGTTTGAATATTGTTTTCCTTTTGATAAGCGCCATTGCTGTGTTCCAGTTTTGATGACAGATTATTTTGTCAAGTATTTTTGCCTACGTAACCCGATCGCGATGCGATGAATGTACGAATGTACGGTATGAAAAAGACGGGAAGGCATCGCTACTGGCGGCTGCGTTTGGCGGCAAGCATAAAAGAAACGAATAACTTCCATTCACACTGAATATATTGACTAATAAAAGCTAGCTAAAATCCGGACCAAATCTCCAAAACAATATTGCCTTTACACCGACTGTTTACTCTATTAACTCGAACTAATTAATACCGGACCGTGGGCACGAGCGGAACAGACAAACATTTATGAGCCCATATTGGAGCTAATATGGCAATAAACCTCTGCCTTTAAAGTAACCGCAATAGGACCAGTTTCAATCAACAGGATTTTAAACGTCGTAAACATGCTCCCTTTTGATGAACGCTTTGACATAGTTTAATTGACAACTGATGCTTTTAGAAAAACTTCATTATTTGATTTGTTGTTGATCATTTTAAATCTTATCATTACTTCACTATATCAGCTACACTTTCCTATCGTCAATTGCAATTTCTTTCATTTGGAATTCTACTCGTAACAATAGTCCTCCGAACATAATTGATTGGTTTCAACAGTCAATCTGTCAATCAATTTAGATCGTCTTTTCATTTGCAGAACTTTGCAATCCTTTCATTTTCGTCAATCATCAACTAAACGGCTGCGCTTTTTGGAAACACGCCAAATCAATTCATAACGACTAACGATGAGCATAATTTTCACAAATTACTATTTTCCCTTAATTTGAACGAACGCTAACGCACGAATTTCATGCCTGAAACGTGTGTGAACCAATCGGGCTGAGTTGCCAGCGCGCGAAAGATTGTTCAATAACAGGTTTTTGGCGTGGCGATGGTCATTCAAGGCAAACGATCAATTTTCCCGCGATCACAAATTTAATAATGTAATTTTATGGTCGAAGATCACAAATTGCAACACCGCGTATTATTGATTCCCCCCTTATTATACTGGAGGTTGCTCGAAAAGTCTGCAATAGTATTTAATTTAATGGCTAATACGTGATTTACTCTGAAAAATGGAAAAACTCAGCAATTTATTTCTTCCATCTGATTTTATTTATTGCTCAGTACAACTTCAGAATTTAAAACAAAGTTAAACTACATATATTTATTACTGTTCAATTTTTCTCTTTCCAAAAGTTTGATGTGACTTTTAGCATAAATTTCCGCTCCGATAGAGTTATCCTCTTTTCAATTCTCCCTTTTGTTTCGAACCTCATCAATATAGTGCTTCTCACACTTACACCGTGCAAGTGGTCTCTTTGAACTTATGTTACTGGTTGACTTGAGCGACACAGCCATCATAACCAACATTCAATCCGTTATCGCAGGCCACGTTTAATGGACCAGACCAAAACTGTGAACCATCAGCAGCCCTGCCTGCCAACCTCATCACCACCATCACTACCCCTCTCGATCGCTGTTCTAAATTACTTATCCTGCACCACTCGACCCGGCATCAGCTCTCTGGAACGGCTGATTACAGTGATCAAAGTTAATGATTTTATATAAATTTTTCAACACATTTTTGATTGGAAACGATAGGAAAGGGCCGCAAGAATCAGCACCCTTCATCAGTACCGACATCACCAATATCTGAAGCCCGAACGAGCATCACGAACAAGGACATGGTGGCACTTGTGATAATGACGATAAATCGTTTGCTCTATCTCTCTATCACTACGTAGCAGTCATTTTTGAGTTTTCGCACTACAGCCCACAAACCACTTGGAAATTATCCACCGCTGAACGGTGCGGCTCCCTCGAACCGAAGAGAAAATTGCGGAAGCTGTCGCGTTTGCTGAGCCTCTTCCGATCGGTTCCCTGTGCCTGATTTCGGGTACACACACTTTGATTGGAAAATCGCTTTATAAGCTACGATTATCGTTATGAAGCATTAATGCACCGGAACTGGAGTATGAATAAAGCACGGGCAAGAAAAAATTCTTAAACACAGCAATTGCCCAAGAACCCAAGCCGATAACACGTTTGGAAGAAAACACCAACCAACCAGCGGAGAGTAAATCAAGTTGAAGATGCCAGAAATAGAAGGATACTTTGGGTATCATGCCAAATTGAATATTCTTGGTCAACCGACAAGAAACGAGTCCCCCATTCCTAACTCAATACTCAGTAGCTAACACAAAAACCATGAAAAACAGCAATCGTCCTCAAGATAAGCGAACACAATACACTATACAAATTATATTCTTGAGTTGCCTCCGTAGAAATGAGACAGATGTGGAATCCCAAGGAGTGAGTTGCTCTAACAAATTTGCTATAAATATTTGAAGATGGGCATAGAAAGGATGAGAAAACATATAATCGAAAATGTGTTACCACAACCTGAGCCATAAATCATCAATCCTTTTCCATTTCAGTTTCAAAGCTTCAGCATCTACCTTAAAAGTTAAGTCTTAATCTCACACAAAACAAAAAGAAACTCGTGTATGTGTCTTCAATTCCTCTTTTCGCACCCAGGCAACCCGTGCTTATGTCCACGGGGTGTCAAATGTTTGATTCTGGGAAGGCGTTACATCTAATTATTACATTACCGCCCCCGAAACATCGTTCCGAGTCACAGCACACACCATTTTCCCTTCCCTATTCGCTTACCCTTCGTACACGCTCTTGGACTAATCCGCTTAGCGATGGGATCCTTGATTGGATTATCGGCTGACCCGACTTATCACACCAGGAAGTCAGTAAGTCGGGTTATCACGTGCCATGTTGACCACCTTGGAAGAGCAAATATTTTGCATACAACTGTAGCCGATATCCGGACGAACAGCTAACGGTTCCAACTCTTACAGTTTGTGTGAAAGCCTTCGGTTGCGTTACGATAAAGCCAGGTAGCTGGCCATATGTAGGTAACATATGCGTGGAATATCTACACCTAATTATGAGTTATTGGGCACCATGCTCAAAACACGGCCATGTTTAAACAGTCGTAAATTAGCTATCTTCTCCGACGATCGATCGCACCTACTAACCTTCCAAATTCCAACGGGCTTCTTCAACAAGTAGCAAACGATGTTGACCATGCCTATGCACAGACTGCTGGATTTAATCGTGCGACGAACATCCAGTAGTCAAACAATTTCAAACTACCAAACACTCTGTTCCCAAATACCATATCATTCTAATGTGCGTAGGGGATGAATAAATCAACGCTTATCGGTCCCACGAAAAAAACAGCCTGCACAAACGGGTAGCCCTTTCCAAAGCTAAACTTCAAACAAATTAGAAATCAAAAATCCGAACCATTTTCTACCGGTGTTTCAACCGATGCGCTCTAGATTTTTATAGACCAAAACGATCCGCTGTCGCTGTACGCCGCTTAACAGAGCCACAATTGGAGAATGCTCATTAGCATCAAAATAGTGGCGTATCGGTTATTCATATGTAATAATTTATGATTTTATTATTGCACCCCCGGCGGCATTCGAAGCGACGATGGGAAATGTCCGTAGCCTTGGCCAAACCCGAACGACGCATGCGAAGCAGATTCAACGTATCCCTTCCGCTTGTCTTTTGATAACTCCAAACCGTTTGTTGTTCGCTGGTCGTGCCATGGGTCGTAAATCAATGAGAAGTTATTAACTTGCTGCTGCTCGTTTGGGATTGCTTCTGAACGAACACCCGCTCATTCGACTGGCTAGTCGAAGGCGCGTGTCCAAACGACTTTAGATGTTCAGGAAAAAAACCTTTCCCTTTCCAAGCTGTATTCAAAAATGCATTATCGCTTTCGAGAATCTTTCGAGAAACGACTCAGACGTACGGAGTGAAGCAATGACCATAACAAAAGACACTCACTAATGATCCGGATAATGTGTTTTATGTTATCGAATTTGTTCTTCCGGGATGATATACTAGCTGAGCTATTACGAAGATAGGAAAAAAAATGTGATTTTTTGCTATACCTTTTAGTTGTAAAAGTCAATGTGTGGTATCAAAGTCCAACATAAATTGTTCGTAATGTGTTTTCCTTTATATTTTTATTTAAGTGTAAAATTGTTTTTTTTTTTTTATTCGTAAGGAACGGCCTGGCCGTATTGCTGTAAAATTGGTTTTTATAGCTATAAAAAACGATATCAATAATTCATAAATTGCACTAATAGTAGTCAACTATCAAGCCGTCTCCTTCAAAATGGACCTTCAGTATTTTGTCGGAATCTTAGCCACAGCTTTAGCCTTTGGCTCAAAAATCTGTATTGCGCTGTATAATTATTGAATAATGTACCCCAATTCATGTCTATCCCCAAAAAACGATTGGTAGTAACTTAAGTACGTAGAGAGTCAATGCTATCGACAATGCTTCCACCATATTTAAATAATATTTTTTACACGTCGGCCGATGCCCTCATATTTCAAATGATTGTCACATGAACGGCTTCATATTGGACAGCTATTTTACAGGGATTTGTGTAACAATGTGTCCTTTATGTTCACAATGTTCATCTCTGTGACCTTTGAATCCAAGTCTCACGTCTATAAAGACACCAGATAATTAAACGTTCGTTTCCTCAGATGTTTCTGCTTCTCTTTATAAAGAGTCCTATCCTAGTCCTATAACACTATCGGGTGGCCGCAAACTGTCCGCTGTAAGATGTTTTCGTCTTTCGTTGGAAATTATAAGATGTTGCCAATCACTAGAACATAGAGCTATTAAGGTAACAATCAGATTAAAAATGGTAGAATTGAATATAATTTTAAGGCATACAATAATATCGCGAAAAAAGCCTATAAATATACTTCGATAGCTTCTATTCCGTGCAGTTCAGAAGCTAATTAATCCTAACCCTAACTATCAACGATTGCATCAGTAGCAGTTTTAGCAAACGGCGGATGTAAAACTGGATTATCAAGTATGTTACATTGTTACATTGTAATTATTACATGTTACATTGTAATTATTCATTTATTTTATACTGAATTCCTCAATCTTCGAAGCATAACAATTCATTCACAACGAGAAGAATTTCACTTCTCTCACGACCAACACGATTACACCTTCTATCGTGTACAAGAAGAGGATAGCTTGAACTCAAAATTGTTTCCTAACCCGTTCGCCCGCTGATAGAAGCCACGACCCTCAGTATGGTGGTTTGGTAAACGGCAATACTGCTCAATTGCAACACACCGCTATAAACATTTTGTATTCAAAAGTTTCAACAATGCTCCCCGCAATGCACTGCACTGCTTTTCGCATACACTTTAGGCTGCCGAGTTTACCCACACATTGCACTCCAAGGCCTTGTCAACTTGGCAGCATGACTGAAAATGTCTTTATTAACAGGCGATACCTTTTTCACCCGGTTTTCCAACCAGGCGTTTTTACTCGCAATTTATTTGTTTTCCATTTCTCTCCAACCTCACAGCCTCACGATTGTCACCCCTTCGCCAACTCAACAAACGGAACACTCCTTCGAGTTGGAAGCATTTTTGCCTACCGCAGTTGAGTGCCCTGCAAGCACTGAGCAATGTTTG
Source organism: Anopheles stephensi (assembly GCF_013141755.1). Taxonomy (NCBI): domain Eukaryota; kingdom Metazoa; phylum Arthropoda; class Insecta; order Diptera; family Culicidae; genus Anopheles; species Anopheles stephensi. The sequence continues at coordinate 43,808,865 of NC_050202.1, forward strand.
AGCCTCTCCCAGTGCATAAAGGCAACTCTTCAGACACGGCGCACGAGAGTCGTTGTTGATCGAGCGGATTTTGTCGCCTGGTTATGAAAATGTGCCGCTTTTATTTGAATATGCAGCCGATATGTAACTGACCAGTTTGCGTTCTTTTGAAATTTTTTCAACATTGGTTTAGTTTATGTTGAAAGAGCTTAATGAAATGATAATAAAATAAAACATAAATAATTAATTTTTTCAGCTATAAGGAATCTAAATCGTTTAAACATTTATATACCTTTTTTAAGCTATTGACAAACTCCATTATACCATATAACATTGAATCATTAAAACATGTTTCCATTCCGTTAGCTCCGTTCGCTCGTTTGCCGAATTTTTGCACTTTCCGTGAATATCTACAGGCACCATTTTGAAAGCAACATTCCTTGGGCAGGTTTATGATTTATTGGGCACGACTTTGCATTTATTTCGTGTGTTGTTTGCTTCGTTTATGTTGAAGCGTAAAGCAATACATTGCTCCCTTATCGTTACCTTTTCTCTTCCATCCAGCATTGCTCTTTGCTCGCTTTCTGTACGCTTTTACAAGAGTAAAACGGCAGGAAAACTCCGCTTTTGACCACTCCTAAAGTTTATCTTCTGAATCAATTTTGAATGGACCGTCTTCATATGTATTTACGGCTTGTGCCGTATTATTGCTTTCATCTCTGCTGCCGTTACCAGTCACACCAATTGAGATTCTTCGTTAGGCGATTGGCGGTATTAAACAATCGTAATAACATTACCAAAAACGGGGTTTTGCATACCTCGCAGGAACTAGCCGGACAACGCGATATGATAAACACCCCCGGGCCCGGCGCGTTTGCGAAATAAAGGTGAAAACAATTTGCAAGCTTATTCATAAAACGATTGTTTTCTCGTTGACACTTATGCACGAATACCACAAAACAATGGCTATTATTGCCGCTTGTTTTCTTCAAAAAGGAAAGGCATTGATATTCTCGAATGCAAATCACGCTGCTGTTTCTTACACGATCATTCAATCTCAAGCTTGGTTCACAATCCGAAACATTATTTATGAAATTGATATGTTTCACTGTGATTGTTTAGCGCCAGAACGTAACCAGGATGGCGCATTAAAACGATGCATCCATAACAAATATTGCGAAGTTGTTAAGATCAAGTGGAATGTTGACATTAAACACACTGTGGTTGATATCTTTAATTAAGTTAAACCTAACGTGTAATGTTTGAAATCGCTTCACACTTGAAGAATGAGTCTGTCATATGCAGAAAGGCAGAAATAAAAAATTCAAACCAAAAAGATAACAGTCTATAAAACAACAATGACAGCTGTCGTCAAGCTGTCTCTACCGTAATCTTAGCTCATCATCCTCTTCTCAAACATAACCCGGCAAACCGTCGTAAAACCTTGCTCATTACGCTAATCCGCCTCCAGTACGAGGTTGACGTGATATTCGAGCTAGCACTGTCGCAATGCATCTTCATTGGACGTCTTCCAAATGAGACTTGCCACCCGGAGCAGCTATAAATCAATCAGCTCAGTACAGGCGACTTCAAAAGCAAATCGTGTCGAATCCTGAGACGAGCGACACAATCCACAATTTTACATCCCTAGCAGTCGCGTTCATTGAAGAACGGTGTAAGGAATGCTTCGTAAAAAGCATGTTTCCTATTTGTTTTGGATCTTCTTTCCAGTGTGTCTTAAAGTAAGGTCTCCTCATCTTTTGGTAAGGTGCAGGATAACCTTTCCATTGCACTGCACATCCCGTCAAAAGTCAGTCCAAAGTTTTCCGTGACTTCGTAGCGGGCTTTCTTTCGCTTATCAATGTTTGGTGTTCTTCTAAACCATAAGCAGTTTTTCGTTTTCTTTTCCTAAAGAGCAAGGTGTGGGAAATATTGAAAGAACCCAATCAGAACGAACCAACTCCGGACGCATCCTGTCCCTCCGTTGGCAAGTACTTTTTCATAAGAAGATTACAAATTTCGCTTCAGTTCGATTTTACAACAACTATCGCCCGCAACCCGTCGGCAGCAAAACGCAAGCGTACGACACCAACAAAAAAACGAGCGAAAAGGCAACACAAATCCCGGGTTGCAAATGGGTCCGGTTGTAGGCGAATGGTCCGTCTTGTGTCCTGGAAACGCTATGAAACGAGAGGCGACCGTAACGAGATAACAACAACAAACTTAAATTGGATTTAGTGATCGACTTAGGTTTAAGCCGGTCGTAATCCTGTTTTGCTGTTGATTTCAACTTCTTTTTTTCTTTGTTTCGCCTACACACTGCTCCCTGATGTTGAGCTCGTGGCTGAACTAGGTAGCAAAGCCATGAGCTAAAGGATTTTCACATCAAACGATTTTGATTTTTAACTACCATTTCCAATCGCGTGGAGGAATTCAATCCAATCCACCAACAAGAACAGAACAGTCGATTACGCGGCGCTACCAAAAACGGCGAACGTCTCCACGACGACCAGAAAAACAATCGACGAATTGTCCGAGGGATTAGTTGTTAAATCTTGGGTTGCAAATATTGTCTTGTACGTGATTATTTGAAGCGTGATACCCTTCGAGACGCAATTATGCTCTGACGATGAAGAGGGCGAAACAAAAAATCGTTCACTCGCTGGACGCCAGCACACGGGAAAGAACGGAGGTGGCCAACTCGACTCCGGAGGGTACAAATAACGGGCACGAACGAATGTCTTAATTTGATTTAATGGTTATGTTTATGGTACGGTTGTTATGTCAAGGTGTTTCAGTAAGAAGAGCAACAAACAACAACAATCGAGAATGCCAATCCTATGCCACTAGACCCCTTATGTGTAATCGGCCAGCACCACCGGCAGCTACGAATCGATCTCCCCAGATCGTGCACACACACGGCTGCCCAATCGTGGTGCGCCAGAAGCACTCCCTCTTCCTACGAAAGCTTCAAAGCTTCACACCACTAACGCCTTATATACTTCGGGCCGTATATTGGACTTGTTCCCCTCTTTGATGCACGTGCTTTCGATACGATCAGCATCTCGCGTTAGCGCTGTTGGCACCAACACACACACACACACACACCGACTCGCGCATCTGAACAGCGGCTCCGGGCGCTAGTGTGTACGTGGTGGTCACAGATCGATGCTCCACCCTTGTTACCACCCTACAGCAGCGAGGGAAGGAAATAAGTCGCGCTTATCACGCAGGGGGCGCACAGTTGCACGCTTCAACGCGATCGATGTTTCGGTGTAGGGCCGAGGTACAGCCGGTCACAGTAGGCACACGACGCGAAGGGTACGCTGGGGAATGATCTTCACGTCAAGCCGATGGCTACGGTGCTGGGCAGCAATGGCGCTTTAACGCTAAGAGTGCTACAAATTGCACCCTCTCCAACATACGCACTCACACACAGACACATTAGTGATCATGAGTAAAATTCACTCAATCGGACAGCCAATCGATGCACATCTTGCTAGGGTAGGGTAAATCAGAAGATACAAGGAATAATTCAGTTGATCAAAGTCTGAATAAGATGCGAATGTTTTGCGGCGATTATTCAAAATATTTAGATAACTGTCATGAAAAATAGTTTCTATGAGATGGTTTAAACTTTAGGATCTATGAAAAATGTTGACTTTTACTATATAACAGATATTTAGGATTTTCAGATCAAATTTATTGAAGTTAGAATATAGAAGAATAGAATTTGTTTTATTCCATAATCACACTTGCTATTTTATGTAAACTTTCTACAAAACGAGAAATTCAAAATATACCATAGATTGGGCGGTTCGGTAGTAGATGCGACTGTGGCACCGGTCTTCACACTGCATAACCGGGGTTCAAAACTCATTTGGGCCGTTCTCCCATAGTGAGGATTGACTATCCAACTCTGCGGTATCAATAAGTCTAGTGATAGAGATGTAACGGGCATGATCTAAAAGGTCGTTGGCCAAAAAAGAAGAACAAGCATACATTTTAAATCAATCGCAATATTTTAACATGAAATTTTATTTTCAAAAACAATAACTCATTTTTGTTGTAACAATAACAATTATGTTATTATAGTATTGAAATTAAATTATGTTTAATCGTAAATTATGTATCTAATATGGTTATTACTATGTACGGTTATATAAAGTTTGTTTTTAATTCTAATAAAATAAGATAGTCTGGTAAACTGGTTAACAATTATCGTTACAAACTGTTACAAATTATTTTGATTAAAACATACGTCTTATTATGCCTAAACTATCATCAAAAAATATAATACTCCAGGGCATTATACATTAAAAATTTGACATCTCGAGGAACCATCTAATTAAAATTACAATGAACTTCATTAGTACTACTTTTAGGCAGCAAGTTACATACAGGATTCTGTCAGACTGTAGATATATCATTCATATCATTTAAAATTGTATGAACTAATTTTACTTTAGCAACTGCAGAATAGTTCCAACCTAAATAATCTAAATACAAGTGTTTAGTATCAACATTATTTTGCATTTGTTACGCAGAATCTTCCGTCCTTTAATATAATTTTAAAAGATTTGAAGGTTTCGGAATGAAATAAATATGTATTTTATTCAATACAAATAATTAAATTTTATCAATCGCATTCGTCTCAAAACTCAAGGTGATTTAATATTGCAAACGCCCCTCTAGAATTATATTTTATTTTTTCTTTGGTACTAAAACGCCGAAGTTTAACATTACCTTGGCTGGGGGTTTCCAATAACTGGATAGTCTGCTCGCGTACTTAACGACGGTCCAGAACTGATTCAATACTCGGTCTCACGGACACCGCTCCCGTCTCCGTCGGGAACCGATTTTTTTAACCAATTTCCGAATTATTAGTGCCCTAAAAACGCGAGCAAAATATGCTTCATAACGTGGGCGAGATGTCAAATTTAAAAAAGTAAGGATCAACAATTTCTGTATTAAGTATATACGTAATATATATACATGGTGAATAGTATATAGTAGTATATCTTCTTCTTCTTTCTTGACACTACAACCTCGAGAGGTCTCGGCCTGCCATTTCTGGATTTCTGTGACTTAATTTTACCCGTAGTAAAGTAGTCAGCCTTCTACTTTTCTACGGGTAAAATTAACTCACAGAAAGCTAGAGCCCGAGACCTCTCGAGGTTGTAGTGCCAAAGAAGAAGAAGAAGAAAGTAGTCAGCCATACGTATGGGAAGGCGGTCTAGGTGGGATTTGAACCCCGGCCCTGCCGGGTGAAGACCGGCGCTGCTGTCGCCTCGGCCACCGGACCACCCCGATAGTAGTATATAGTAAATACATAAAATGATGTTTATTTATATTTTAAGTATGACGTCTGTCACCGAATTGTCACGCAAAATGATGTGTAAATCAATGTTTTTCTATGATCGTCGTTTTTCGAAACAGTTTTTAAGAATTTATTATAATTGTGTCTACTTGTTCAATATCCTTTGCTCACGCCCTCTCTCCCGCCAAACGGTTTATTTTTTGTCGATCACATTCATTGCAAAACTAAACACACCATTCTTGAATAGCTTTGTCCTCCATAAACGCCTTATTAGGGACCTACACGAATGATCGCATGAGAGAAATGGCATTCCATTCAACAGTGTCAATACACACTGATTGCACGCTTATGTAAAAATGTGAAGCGTACAACAATAACGCAAACCCCGGTCCCTCTACCGAGAGACACAAAACAATACACAGTCAAATAAAATGATGACAATTTCCCTATCTGCGCTGACCGATCGAATGATTTATTTTATTTTATTATAAGCCTGCTATTATTTTTACTAATTGGCATATTTATATTGCTTTATAATGATCTGCATGCAGTGCATACATGGTGCATGGTGTTCTCGTGTTACGCTCCGGTTTCATTTCCAGTGGAAAAACAAAAAAACGGTTCTCAATTCATCCGTTGCGACCGTTGGGACAGAGGAAAGAAAACAAAGGCCCTTGAACGATGGGCCCAAGACGAGCGTCAGCGATAAACGTGGACACTGGGTGTCACTCTCGGTAGGTCAACAATAGCGATGAAAACGATGAGATTACACGACTCCTGGCAACGGTGGGCCAAGTATTAACCACAGTCACCGAGATACTATTGTTATGTCTTAAAGCTGCATCCCAACGGATAAACACAGCAAGTAGAGGAGGAAACATTCTCGCATAAGTAGCATAAGTAGCGAAAGCGTTAACACACTGCGCACTACCTGCACTACTGTGAGAAGTTCGTTAGAATAATTTATGCAGCGGATCATGCGCTGTTTCTGTCACCCTTTTCCAACGTTCCGTTGCACTGGTGCACTGTCAGTGGTGGAGCATCAAGTTTGTTTTCTTGCTATTCCCTGTTAACAAAAAAGCCATTTGGCTCGACATAGCCATACGATTGATTGATTTCCTTCCAGGAAAACTTTGGTAAGCAAAGGTAGACAATTAAACTCACAAAACGCCATCCATTCGCAAACTCAGCGCAGCGTCGTCTCTGGACACTTTCATTCCCAGCACCGCGGCCACCCCTTTCGTGCGCTTGTACATAATCTGTCTGACTTCTCATCTTTGCAATACTTCAGCTTGGTTAGCCGTGCTGCTTAAATTGACTGTTGTTAATAAAATTCCAATCATATCTTTCTGCATACAGACGACCGGTAGTAGCATATTTTTCCTGGGCCTTCAACGAAATCTCCGATCATAAGCCATTCCGGAAGAAGCAGTGATGTGGTTTTTTGCTTAATAAAAGTATGATTGAATATCGTTTAATTTCCTGAACTAGTGTTCGATCCTGCGCTCAAAGTGTGTTGATGCGGGAAGCTATATTAAATCAAAAAAAATTACCAGAAATTACGCAACGTGCCATTAGAATCAACGATACAACAGTTCAATTTCACTCCATGTCAAATCACGCAACCATCTTTCTAGCTACAAGGACACTGCGCCCGTTTAATGAATTCCAAGAAGCACTTGATGGAAGGTCCTGAATCTCTAACGTCGAAGCGCCCCAGCACATCCGTTGCTCCGTCCCATGGCAATCCCTTTTGTTAAAGGGAATCCTTAAACCTACGTACAGCCGCGCCATTACTCTCGACATCTGATCGCCTTTCAGACAACCTCAAACACAACGACCATCAACAAAATGCGAGAATAGCTACATCACTTGGAAACAGCAGCAAACACACAAAACGGTAGCAAATTTTCAAACGCGAATCGACGCGATGAGATTTACGGCCACAGTTCGGAGGAATTTTGTCCAATTAGTGAAGGGATTGTGAATTTCTTGCCTTAAGTTTTTGCCTCGGTTTGCTGTTTCCTTTGCTTAAACTGTGAACTGAACATCGAAAACAGAACAAAAAGGGTCTCTCATGTCTTGGCACGTTATTTTTTCTATACAGCTAAGATATTTGGAAGGTTTTATATGTGGATTTTGAGTACGAGAATGATGCAAAATATAAGGCTAAATCTTTAATCTCCAATAAAACTTGATAGGAACTATTATAAGTTTTATTTTGTTTGATTATTTTAATTTTTTTTTTATTTTTACTTCGATGTAAATTAAGATATTTCATCATCAAGGTTTGGTTCAGTAATACTAAAGACCCCTCTTTTCATTTGCTTATTTTCCCGTATTCTTGACATTAACGGTTATGATTTAATTTGTTGAAAGAATCTATGATGATGAGCAGTCGAAAAAAGATTCTTCACAGTTTTTATTGAAGTGAATGTTTTGGAATGCAGTCTTCATCAAACGCGAAACATGCACAGTTTATAAGTATAAGTTTAGAAGTTTATTGAGAAATTATTAACTTATTGCAACGGCTTACTAGCCTTCGGACATTACCACGTGGTCAGATTCAGTCGATGTTAAGAAGGAATTATGTGTAAGAAGAGATTTGTTACGAGTACTCACGAGGGATTCCAACATGCTTAACTACTTTGCTGCTAAAACCTCGAAAGGTGTTGACCGAACATTTCTGGTTTCCTTACCCATCACTGGATAGGTAGTCCCATACACGGGGTTATTTCGAATTAAATTGTACGGCCAACCCTGCCATTAGAATAATCAGAAATGCCACCGAAACAACAAAAGATTAATTCGTAAATAAGCAGGGAGATGTAGTCAACAATCGAACAACACAAATTTCATACGTTCTGTATCACTCAAATCCATTACAACCCAGACTCACCCAAGACCAACTCTTGACCCACAAAATATAAGTATGTATGTTCAGTCACCTGAGTTCTTGACATACCAGCAGTGGTTAGAATCGGAATCACTGGACTTCAACGCACCACTCAAACAGAACGCCCTACAAACGTGCCAGTTTTCACTTGCCATCATACTTTTGCGCCCGACAATCTCATGGCCGACTGGTTTACGTTTTAGCAGCGCGTTAAGTCAATTACATTGTAAGCGTGTCGAAGTCGCATAATAAACCATCGAGCGGCACGCAATCATCGACACCATTAGCGTCAAGCTTTTGTCGAGGTGAATTGCAATGTTTGTTTTTTTTTGCTTCTGTTTTCAGCCGACTGTGTTTCGCTCATTCGCCCATAAAATGTGACTATGATATTAATTATGAGATAAGCGAATGTGTCATTCGTTTGCAGCAGCGTTTGGTCTTCTCCGTACAAGTACGTCAAGCGAGAGGTGGGCGCTGCAGCAGTACAGCACCAAGCACCAGTGTCGTTCGAGCGGGTGAGATATGCATTAAACGCTAATTAAATTATGTTAACCTAGCGACAGCATCATTAAACTTCTTGTGCACATCGGCTTCCATCGCGGGCTGCATTGTCAACTCATTTGAGAATTATTAATTAACTTTAATGAATGGCCCTCCCATACTGCATCAAGAGTCCGGCAAAAAACAACCTGGCCAAGCGAAGTACTGCACTGCACACTATGGCTAATTTACCATTGAAGGACTGTTTCATCAAACTGTTCTTCTTGGAAGTGCTTACTTTTCGCTCCGGGTTCGTGTTTTGCTTTTGCTTGTTTTCGTCCCATAACAGTGGAGCAACCGATTGGGAGGGTTGGTGCTCATGCGAATTACACAAATCGTTGCCATTTCCTCAACAATCATGACCAGCTTGTTCGGTTCGATGTTCTCCCAGTATATTAATGATTAAAATGTGCACCACAATCTCTAGCCAGCACGCAATCCCAACTGCTGAAAATGCAAAGCAAAACGATCGACTAACACGGAGATCGGTGACCATTTGTCAGATTGTTACGGGGCGACTGTCATTCTTGCTGTGCACGGACCTCGCAGATCGCGCAAGTCTTTCGACGCGCCGCAAAGCGAGATGGAATAATTTGAATATTTTATTATGCTCACCAGCGGCTTATCGCGATGGATGGTTCGCTGGAATGGTAGCTCTTCCGTGGCCACTAACGTTCCTCTCGTGATCCAATTAAGTGTCGCCCGTCCGAGCTCCATCCCTCAACAGTTGTGCCCCTCAGGCCAGTTGCGCGTGTTACGAGAAACAATATCATTATCCGACCTCCAACGAGCGAACGACCAACACCCTCCTGCTGCCACATTCTTTCCACGACCGAGGCTCCACTTCAAAAGGGGAACGTAATGAAACAACCAAAACTGAGCTGGCTGCTGTGCGGGACAAACTCCCGAAAACCCCAAAGAGGTTCTGAATTGGTACGGTTTAAGATTAACGTCCACCAAATCGATCGCGAAAGACTTTCGATCGCCGAACTCGCGTACACAGGTATCATGTTGCGCGGGTTCGGCGCATTGATCCATTCCGCTGGGCTGGAAAGCTGCCGGAAACGGGCTGGCAAACAGCAGGATGCCGGAGCGGTAAACAAGACCCACAAGAGCCGAACACATCGCCAAACGCCGAAATTAGCAGACCATTTGAAACTGTCAGCTACTGTTTTTGCTAATTAATAACAATGTTTAGAGCCTGTGGGACTGGCGGAATAAGCGATCGTAGCGCGCGAAAAGAAGCGAATAAAACGATTGTTTCGTGCTCGTTTTGTGGAGGAATGTCACATTTCGTTCGGCGGGTTTTGTATCCTGCTCAACGAAACCAGGTAAAACTTTATGCACTGATGTAAATTTGTTAATTCTTCCGCTGCTGCTGCTGGCTGGCGGCTGGGAACGGAATATTTGATGGCGTAGTGTTCAGGAATACAATCGTGTGATTGCAATTTGAATACAAATCTGTTGAGCAGTAAAGGAAAGCTAACTTTATGCTACTTTTTTTGTAATTCATAACAATAAACAAAAGCTAGATAATATTTAATACTAAAACTGAGATCTATTATCTAGTTCTATAAAAATAGTTTTAATATTACAGTTACAGTGTACAATGTAAATCAATCACAAGCAGAACTTTTATTATAAAAAAAATATCCTTTAAGTGATTAACTCAAAACTGTCCTGTTTACCAACAACAAAGCAACCAAAACGAAACAAAAGTCACAAGATTGAAGTGAAACACAACAACATTTTCCGAGCCGCATGGTAGGCTCGACGATCGTAAAAGCATCCTCAGCTATAGGAAAAAAGGCAGACCACATTAGCATTGTTCCAGGCATCACAATCTTGTGCTTAACTTTCGCAAATAAAATGTAAATTGAATTCACAGAATGTAATAAATTAAATCAATCGCCTGCGCTTCACTGTAAACGTTCCGTCCGCTGGTCATACGTTATCACACTATCGCGCCCAGACAGACGAAGGGCTCTGTTGTCACTGCCAGCTAGATGCCGGGAACTGTGTCGCTGTGTCCGTCGCCCGGCAGCCCGACGAGCGACACACAAAACCTCCGGAGCGAACAGCGAACATGAATGTGATAAACAATTATGTCACGATCTTTTTATAATTAAAATATTTCTCATTAGCGAGCCCCTGGGACCGAAACGGTTTACCAATTAAACTTAATTTGTAATTGCTTAATACCTCTGCACCATAGCGAGTGTGTATGTGTATTGTACTACTCCCTTCTCGGTAGGTGCATACCGGGTCGTGTACATATCGAAGTGATAGAGCAAGACCTTTTCTGCATTTCTGCACCGTAGTGCCGCTGTATGTGAGCTGCAAAACGGTAGCCAAGCGGTGGCTGCGGATGAGTGGAGCAGAAGACTCGAGGCAGCGGGTGCTAAAAGTCGTAAAAATGTAGTAAACGTGTGATTGGAAATGCAAAGCTCGGCATCAACTCTACAACCCCTAAAGGTCGGGCTCGGCGAAACGCGGCGCATGCATGCCTGGAGCCGTTTGCCGGAGCGTCGTGGAGGCATGAGATTATGTTTCGATTTTCCCATTGCACTTCTCATTTGCCTCATTTTCTTGTGCTAGCTCAAAACCCGAACCGTCTGTCCACTTCCAGGTAAATCGTTGCATCTCTGTTACCATATTATATTGGCTTTGCTTCCCGAGGCGATGCGGGACGTTTAACCATTTTATCTGGCGAGCTTGCCTGCCTGCTTCGTTTTGCGTTTGCACAAAAGTTGAAAGCTAGCATCAAATCGCAAATCGCACCAGAGAGCCCAGACGTCTTTCGTGACTGCTTCTCGCACGTTTGCCTCACTAACAAGGATGTCGCGGACCGTTTTCTCCACGAGCGTTTCGTTTTGACTGCAGACACTTCTTCCTTGCTTCTTGTCTGGCCCGTTCTGTTTCCCGCTGCAGGCGGGCATTTTCTTGGACCTCGGACCAGTCAACGCTACCACAGCCGCAGGATAAAAGCCTCGATCCAGGGAATACGGGACGACCGCGACGGGGCCGATGTTTTATTATTTTCACGCTCGATTTAGTCGCTTGATTACAGCAAACCTACCGAGCGCAGGAACTGAACCAAACGATTGCAACTTCGAATATACAACTTAACCTGACCAGAGATGAACTGAAGAGACTGACGGTAGCAAAAGCAACTAAATAAAGTGTAGTAAACCTTCCGGCCCCGCGGTACAAGTGGGGAACGCTTGGAGAACAAAAACACAATCATTTAGTTTATTGCCATCAAACTCTATCAAACGTCAGTGAGCTTGCAGCAGCTACAAATGTTGTGCTGTTAAATTGTGCCGTTAAATTTTACGATATTATCTATTCACAGCACCGAGAAGGATGTGTTTGCACGTGAGCACAGCTGATCGTGAAGGCGATCATGGTTTTAGCTGGCAGCACTTACACCACAAGTGGCATGGTATTATTAAATAATGACAACATGAATCGATTCACGGGTCAACTTTGTACTATGGTAGAAGGCAGAGAAATAAATGCACGATTTTAATTTCATTTACATTTACATTTACGATGTACATTTTCCGAAACTGAGAAGTGCCTTTCTCCTAAGTCTATATGAACAACTCAGTACGTTACGGACTGGCTCGTTTGGTGTCATTCTCGTGACATGATCAACGCTTCATGTCTCAGAGGCATATCAATGATTTACAACAGGTGTTTGGAATACAGCAGATACGGCAGGGTTTAATTTGACCGAAGGGCTACCAGTAACTTGTATATATCTCAAGATCTATATTGTTGTCGCTACGAAGCTTTGTCCCAGATACGGTGGAGTTTTGGGAGACTTCACGGGTACAATCTATTATTCTATCTTATGCAAAATTACAGGTTTTAGAAGTGTGTTTCAAATTGATTTTGGCCATCGATAATTTCCAATCTGAGGATTTCTGTCATCAGCTCAATTGTTTGACACGCTTTTACTATCTAGACATGCTATGGATAATTGATATCTAAATCAGCAAAGAATGTCATTATCTGAATTGACTTATCTTACTTTTCTTCAATTATTGAGTATCCTGCACGAAGCATGACATATGAGAGCTATCTTCCTGATATTAATTCTGGGAATCGAGGCATCGATCCCATCGAGGCATCGTGTATTCTACCTACATCTGGAATAGGATATTGATCATTGTATTTCTTCCAAGCTTGCTAGGCTTTACCAAGTTTCCAAAATACCACCACCACCGGGCCTCCTCGAACGGTGAAGGGGTATATTTTCTAATGACAGATAAAAGAAACATGATCTCCTGCTTGTTGAGATCGCCTGTTATACACACCACAAAAGCGCCGAAACAGAGCCTATCAGTCCCATTCAAACGCATAATTATCAGCAATCAACCGCAACGAAACTATCCCTGAATAGTCACACCAAGAAATGGCTCTAAATGATGTCGTACAACTGTGACACCAAAGCTTCACCGGACGAGCCTCACGCACGGACCGAATGTCCAATCGTGAAGCCGCCCTGCTAAACAAACCCAGTGTAACAAAAACACTTTCCATCCAAATCACCAACCAACCAGCGATCCACTGATGTCCCCGTCATCGGTACGGGTCAGTTGGATAGCGTACCTTAGCATTAATGAAGCCTGCCAGCCGGCGATTACGTTTTGCCCGAGCCCTTGCCATCGCCTGCTGGAGTTGTCATGCCCAATAGAGAAAATTTATGCACATCAAATACCGAAGCGAATCGAACAGCCCTTTTCGAGTGTGGTGTGCCGAGACAAATTTGCTACTGCTTCCCGGCCATGCCGGAGCGAACCTGCGAAACATCGCCATCAGTATGCGAATGTACGACACCATAGGTTTCACTTAATTAATTGTATAATTTTTATCTCTCTTACTTACCTCTCACACACCTACCGGTGGTACGGGGAACAGGGGAGGACGTGCAGGGACGAACAGTTCCAAATAGGTAAAGGGCCTTCCAACGTAGGCTACGGTGAAGATTGGCTACCGCAACGAATAGAGTACTTCAACCTCATTATCGTTCTCTCGCTGACCACTTTCGGCGTTCGGTTGTTGTCCAGTTGTGGCAAAGCGTTATGTGACAGCAAGCATCACCAGCGATTCAGCATCGATGAATGTCATCGAAGTGTACGAGTGCAGCTGCATATATGACGCTCCGGTGCGAAGGTTGATGTACAATCAGTGCTTGACTTGCATAAGTTTATTAAAAGTTTTCTTTATTCATGCACTTCACTTTTTATGCCTTACTTTACCTCTTTTAACGTTACTTTATTTGAAGTTATACTCTTAGTTTTGTAAAAAGTCCAAAGAGAGAACCTTAATGTCGTTAAGGCAATTTAAAAAACTCCCGCATTGGTATTCAGTGTAAATATTAGTAGCACACGAACCATTACTGACCTATTTGCAGTGACGCAAATGCTCACATTGTAATTATCTTTCCTAATTTTTTACTGCTCTTACCATATCGATAGAATACCCGGTAACTCATACCTAATGTCTACCGACTCTAGGTACAAAACTGTCATCATTAACAAACACGGTGCGGCCAATTATCGTCGCCCACGTCCCGACCAGTCTGACCACAATTAATCAATAAAAAGTAAAAATTGTGTTCGCCCGATTTGAGGCATAACAAGATGTCGTCTCGTTTTCCAACCACGATTAAAGCGAAGCTAATAATTTCTTCGCTCACTCTTTGCTCAAGCTCTCCGGTCCCGTGTAAGATCAGTGAGGACATAAGGAGAAGAAGGAAAAAACGGTAGAAACATTTTAGATCCAAGGTGACATAACAAATCGTTCCGCCAGGTAGTGCCATTCCGTGACAGTATTCGTTCTAACTGACATTATTTTTCCTCCATTAAGAGGAATTTCGTCCACGAAGACGTACAGGCAAAGGTGTGGTGTGGATTAAATTAATGAATTTTCATCACAGCGCTTGTAGGTTCCACACAGACCAACCAAGCTAGTGGCGCATTTCCCAAAAACTCATGTGACATGCCAATTTTGTGCCTCGAAAATGGTTGTGCGCTCTGCTTGTTTGTCAATTAACACACAACAAGAACAAACTAATCCCAACCCGGGACCCGGGAAACGAGCCAGAGACGCGATCACGTCTTCTGACGCCATGGGTTTTCGACCGTGATTAATTGTCCGATGTGAACACCGGCATACCGAGCGGTAGCTGTCGATATTTTCGAAATGTCAAGCATCAGGTTCTATGAATTATGATCTTGTTGAGAATCTTAAGGGATGATCTGGCTTCAATTCCCTAAGTGTTTTTTTTTTCTTTCTATCTCATAACCATCCTATCGTCCTCCAAGCTCATCCATGACGCTCGTCACGGGTCCTTTAGCTCGCAGCGTATGCATGTGTTTTCTGTATTTTGTTTTAGTTCTTCCTTAACAGCCAAATAACATCATTGCGAACGGACATCCTATCGATCAATTCGAACGATCGATCGATCGAAACTCTGACGCCACTAGCTGATTGGGAACCTGCAACTTCTGCTGCTTAGCGGCTCTTATGGTTGTCAGACAAAACGCAACGACAAACGTCCATTATTGAACGCCACCAAACCTTGCAGCGGCTGGCTATCACCCGCGCGACCGAGCTCCTGTGCACTTCCAAGAAAGAAAACCAAACCCTCCAACAAACATAACGCATCGACAAGCACCAGTTGACATCCAGCGTCTGGTGAAGAAACGTATTAAAAAACCTGTACCTTTTGCGGTGGAATGAACGAGAAAAACACGCACCACGCACGCTCGCACTCCGTTTGCCAACCTCCGAGGTTCCGAACGTACGGGAATGAATTATTCCAATTTTAAAAATTAAAATTCTTGGAAAATAACTGAACAATTAATTCCCGATTGCAGCTTCGACGACGCTCGAACGAGCCATGGGATGCACTAACGGTAAGAAAAACACCGCCCCAAGGGAAGCCAGGTGAACGTGAAACAAATGAGTCGTCGGAATCGGAATAATCGGCAGCGTTGCTAATTTTTTATTAATTTATGAAACATGTCCCACTGGAAATGATCTCATCAAACCGTTCGCCAGCCGTCGATGCTGCTCTTTGGCTGCTGCTGTTGCTGGATGAGAAAAAAGCTACGGGCGAAACGTCCGCTTTCTGATTGATGTGACGTTGGCCTCGTTCGCTTCGGCCAAACCGGGACAGTTTCCCGTTCTTTTGTGACGTGGCTGATCGATTTCCGCTGCACCACGGCAACCGGTGCGGTGTGCAATTGCAATGTGCGCGAATGTGTCTGCCCGGTTCCGCCTGCCAATGGCAAGCGCAAGTCTCGTATTAATTCCTGTATTAACTCATAAATTATTAATCCAATTATGGTCGAACATTTCACTAGCCGGTAGCAGCCATTTTGCACTCTAGGCATGGCGATAAAAATGCACTCGACCACTTCTTGTAATGTGATAGTGAGTGGCCTGGACGTATCTTACAGCATAGCTGGCTTTTGCTTATAACATATAAATTACTTGATAATAGAAATTGGGCTCACATTTTTCTTGGTGACTATAGCATTCAAATTTTGTCTTCAAAATTTGTCGCTAGGTCACATTCAGATGTCCTAAGTGGTTGATGCTGAGCTGATGCTGACCTTGAGGAAAAGTCAAATGCTACAACATTTGTCATACCCGGCACACATGATCAAATGCTCATGCCCCTTTCGCTAAACACTCGCAGAGTGAGTATGGTAAAATTGCTCTAGCTCTAACATAGTTTAAACCCGTTCGTCCATCTTTCCATCACGGACGAGAATTCAATTAGCGAAGGAATCCACACATCACACTAAACCAACACCCCGGACTAGTCATGATCATCACGA
This sequence comes from Anopheles stephensi, assembly GCF_013141755.1. Lineage (NCBI taxonomy): Eukaryota > Metazoa > Arthropoda > Insecta > Diptera > Culicidae > Anopheles > Anopheles stephensi. The sequence continues at coordinate 43,825,462 of NC_050202.1, forward strand.
TCGCGCATCTACAGATTTTCCCACCATTGCGCTCGGACACGTCTGGACGCTTTCCACATAATCAACCAACCCCATCACATCCCGGATTGCTTACTCGTGACTTTCAGATTCAGCAGCTGAACAACGGAACCGCAGATGGGCTAGAGCAGTGCGTGTGTGAGAGGGAATAATTTTCCGAAAAGAAAAGCTCACTCGCCAATCAATCGCCTGTCGTCCGTGGTGCCTTCCGTTGTGCCCGATTGGTCGATTTGACTGATCTGCTTCAGCCGGTCAGCCTGCCAGCCAGCCAGCGATGTACCGTATACTTTCATATTTCGCTCATCAGCAGCCATCCCTGTGCTTCATCTTTAATTCATACGCATTCCGTAATTTGTTCCGAAGGATGATGATGTGCCGACACCGGCCAGTTAATCTTCGACTCTTAGCAAGGGAAAGAAATCTTCGATTCGTTGCCATTTCCCAATGCTGATTGTTGCAGGCCCTCACCTGAGCCCTGCGTGACATGGCGACGTGACGCATTCAGCGGACGGCGTCCGCTCGAACAAATGAAACAACACATCGCAATGATGCTCTTTTGATCACTCTCTCGTTTCAGCGTCACCTTGCGTCACTGCCCTTTAGAGCAGGTTTTATCTATCAAATTGCGAAATTTTCGCTCAATCCTTCCCATACGCCGCTTCTCGGGAACGTTCCCGGTGGCAACGTTCGTGTTTTGTGATAAGTGAAGCCGTGTGATAGTGATCGTCCGGTAGCCGTAACTATGCACCACACGCACGGGAAAACTTCAGTACCATTCTTTACCGGACCGTGATCAGCATCAACCACTTGCAGCCACGTTGCAGCACACTGCTGCCCCACTGCAGTCGAAATTAGCTAATTACCACCGGTTAAGAAAACGGTGCACCTTCCATATCGTGCGTCTTGGCGCACAACGTTGCATCCGTCTCCGGGCCGCGTAGCCGCACCAACAGGTTCGAACGATTCGAACCGCAATTGCAGTTGCAATTAATTAAGGAAAATAGCTTTCCGTTGTCCAATGGTGCAGAGGTACATAATTGTGTGTGACGCTGGAACGAAAGTGCTCCGAACGGTGATGCGTTGCATTAAGGGAAACCGTGCGACAAGGCAACGATGGGCTACAGAAATAAATTAAGAATCAATAAAATCGACTACTCAAGCGCACCGCATTACGAGGACAGCCAATCGGCAGCTATGCAATTGCTCAATGAACCATTTGTTGTTGCGTGTCGCGTCATGCATGTGCAGGTGTACATGTGCTGCATGAAAACCATCATGTGCGTTTAGGTTGATGCGATAGTTTACAGTTTGCCAGTTTACGGAAAGGTGTAACCACCCGTGGAACCATATGCAATAGTACATTTGTGTATTAAAAATCACAAAAGTTCTCTCACACGTCAGACTGGTCTTCACACGGCAGAAGCAGGGATCGAACCCAAACCGGACCGTTCCCTCGTAGTGCGAACTGACTTTCAAAGCTGGACAAGGATCTTCAGTAGAAAATTATGACACTACAGGATTACACAGAACTGGAACGGGTGGTTGAGATGATTGCGGTGGTAACCGGATGTTATCACGGAAGGTAGTGATGGCAGACCAAAACCGAGAATACCAAGTTGGGTTAACAACAAGAAGAAAATAAATTTTGGATTGACAGGCTATTGGAAAACACATTAACCTAACCTACATATTTTCACACTAAATCAGACGAATTTTGTTTGATTTTTCGCATTTGATTCCATAATTTGCTCATGAATGGATTTAATTTTATGACTATTCTGTGCGTTAATTATTGAAAACAGAAGAAAGACTCTCTACATTATGGACATCAGATGTATCTCTAATCAACAGTTTGTACCTGTCACTGCAAACTAAATCATGTATTTTATGAATGCGTACTGATTTATTGTAAACTATTCAACCGGTAGAGGTTGGTAGCTCCCCAACCACCCCACAGAACAACGCTTCCAACGGACTAGCTTTGCATGTTGGTACAAGAAAAAAAGTTGTCCGATCAATTCTCCACTTAGGGCAATGGCGGAAAAATGGAAATTTTATATTTATTGCTTTCGCATAAGGAAAAACCTGGTGTGGTGCCAGTCATCACGTAAACTACTCACTTCCCATTCCCATCGCCGAGCCCGTCCGTCCGTCGCAGTTTTTACACCCGCGTTCTGTTCCTCAACTGTCACATTCGTCCGTTGCGTTTGAAATGAGTTTTCATGTGAATTGTATTAAGATGTTATCGATAAATTAGTGATTCAACCATTTCTATACCGTCCAACCGTTGGGTGGAGGAGGAGGAGATGGAAGGGGAGGGCAGAGAAGCGTAAGTTTGCGTAAGGCAATACCGGACAAGCCAGCTGAAAAGAGCCATTCGATCAGCTTCTGCCAGGAAGCTTCTGCCCCTTTGTAGATGAATGCAAACACGGCTACCCGCGGAACAGGCGACCGAGGAAAAACGGACCTAAAAGTAAACGGCATATGGCTCCTGCGTTGAAACCATTTGTAATTGTAATTTCTTTATTTTTCGCTACTACCCACCATCCCCATCCACCAACCTGCAAATTGTCTGCACAAGGCGCAGCAAACCAGTCGCACCGTGAGTTTCCCCGGTTGGACTGCTGGAAAATCAAGCAACCAGGACGAGTAGCCTGCCTTCCCCGGGGGACCGGCACTGGGCCTGAAGTTGTGCAAACTCGTTCCTCTACCGTGTTGTGGTTGCACCATTCCAAAAATGGGTACGCCAAATGAGATCTCACCTGTGTACCATTCTACCCGATCCTCGAATCCTGTCCCGAAATGCCCCTCGCTCGATTTGCCCAGCTCCTCGGGGTGGCCACGCCGCGTACGTCGCGTTCGCCACGTTCGGCTAATTACTCTCGGTAGCAAAATTTAAATTCAATAAACAATTAATTGAACCGCTTCGGTACGCATCTTCCCGTCCTGTTGCTGCAACGCTGCGTGGCCGTTCGCTCCTTTCTGGTAACTTTCCACTTTTGGCCATCCCATGCAAGGCCAGTGAAAGGGACCCTGTTCGTGATTGGGAACGAAGAGTGCGGCCCCAAAACGCAAGATAATGTCAATCGATAATAGAACCGAGACTTATTTGGCTTTAAACGCTGACGATGATGATAATACCAATGATGATGATGATGATGATGATCCCACTCCTGCCTTCCAGAAGATGATGCTTTCGTTATGCGGTACATCGCGAGACTGGCGCAATTACAGAAAACTGTTGTTCCTGGAAACTGTTGCCACATTCCCAAGCGAACTTGCACCGTTCGTATTCTGTGGCGGGCCCCTTCGGCCGAGTCTCGAAACTCCCGCCCGCAGTAGTTATTATTATCTCCAGAGGGCTATAACGACATGCGAATGAAGTTTAAAATGGTGATTGTGAATAGTTTCACACTTTACTAACTCACCCGTACCGGCGACGGCAGCGACGGGAACCGAGCGTGGATGGAATGTTGTACAGCTTTGTTCTTCGGCTACCAGTTACACGGTCTGCCCATGCGCACTGCGCATACGCAACAAAACCGGCGATCCGTCGTCGGTGGTGCTTTTCATCGCGATCATGCGGCCTGAATACGGGATACCCTGAGCGAACGCACGAACGAGCCAACGAACGAATCGGATGGACGGTTGTGCGTTAAAGTGCGCCAAAAAAGGACACACCGAGATAATCTTTGGTAGCCATTTATTTGTAACCTTTCGTTCGTTCGCTGCGCAATCTGCTTCTGCAATGGCAACCGGCAGAGCTCCTAGCCGCTCGCACGCACACACATACGCAGCCAACAAAACAAGCCTAACGGATACACGCATATTCAAAGGGTTCGTCGCGCACCGGAGGACGAGTGTGCAGCACTTACACAAATCGGTTTATCGGTTCACTTCCAAATACGGTGGCCCATCAATGATTTTACACATATTTGCACCCATTTACGGAGCATGTATTACAATGAGTCGTTTGCGTGGTCCGCAAAAATTATCCTGTGATCGTGTGCCTTCTTCGTGTGCCCCCTACCCAACTCTTCGAGCGTCCCACTTGCACCCACGAACACTTGCCGTTTGTTACGCCTGCCAGCGGCCATTGGTGCGGTTGCATGCGAGTACGCTAGTAAAATAAGTTTGAAAATTACTTACATTCCCTAGAGGGGGCACATTTTTCTCCATCTCGCCCGACTCGCCTGGATGTAGCTGCGGCTGTAGCTTGATTGAGCAACCGAACGGAAAAGGCTTATCGGGGATCACTCATCGCGGAGAACTTACTGCTGAATGATTTATTGTGCCTCAGGTCGGGTTGAATGTGTTTAACGAAACTACTGCGCGTTCGCATGTTACACCGCAAAAGATAAAAGGCTATTTGTATCGTAAACTTTAATTTTGATCTGTTTTACAGGGAGAGCTCGGTAATATTTATAAGAGTTCCACAAAAAATCCATGATATAAAATGGAGCTATGATGTCCTTAGATTTGGTTTCAAATGACTATTTTATAATATTACGTAGAAGAAAGCCTCGAAAATCCACACGTTCGCTTTATCGGCATCTTCACGATTTCTTGTAGAAGCCCAAAAATGGCGAATAAGGATAATCTCTTCACCTCTTTACACTAACAATCGACCAACGCAGGCTAACACCAGTAGTTGCTTCACACACACAAAAAAAACCTGCACAGCCGCAATACAATTATCAATACCTGCGACCTAGAGGAGATCGCTTCCTCCCTGCCCGTTCAACATCTCCTTTAAATCGCGATCGTTCCTTGCTACACCGATCCCAAATGCTTTCCAATGTTGCAGCCCTTAAAGAGGACAATTTATTATCCCAATTAGCAGCGATAAATCCGAATAACCTTTTTGCTGATCTCCTCGTACCGGTGCCAATTTCCAACTGCCGTTTTCACCATCCCCCCCAGATCGGATCCTCTTTCTCATCGCCCGAAATCTGAACGACGCTTCTCCGGAGGCTTACATTCTCCCTGTGCTGTGGTTCCTGTAGCTCGGTAGCACATTGTCATCCACCTTCACTCTCGAGGTGCAACGAGGTTTTCAATCCGGCACGACCTCTATTGGTGTGTCATCCGCTTTCAGCTGCGTCGCATGCCTCCGGTCCGGTGCTCCACGCCACAGGCGACGGCTTTTTCTTGCAATTTCTTAATACCGCATAACATCGCCACCGTTTCGCGAGCGATATCACGATCGCTCGATCGTTAATCGATGCTTCACAACTTTCAACATATTTCAGTTTGCACTTCACTTTTAACTACCATTGACTTTGGCTCAACACCAGCAGCAATTCAGCGAAAAACGTCATCACCCTTTGCTTACGAGCAAACAGCAGCAACAACAAAATCCGTCTCATTCTTTTAACGAAAAAAACACGCACACACACAAACACCAAACTGTCCATAGTTCCTGCTTATCGATAGTGCGAATGCTTTCGGGATACGTGAAGCAACACGGCACAGTTAGCTGCCTAATGATACCATCTTCATCCGCGCGAAGTAAAACCTAACGAGCAACAACCAAGCAAGTGGACGGACGCTGCAAAATCCTCCACTGTACGCCCAATTCCAGGAGCTGCCAGGCTATTTCAGGTTGAAACCGTTTTGTAAACGCTGATATCAACCGGCGCAAGTACACCGAACGCAGTCCTTTTAAAATGAGTGTTGAGCGGGTGAAACTGGCCAACACCACCAACCAAATCCCAACTGGCACCCGGTACAAACGAAGAAACACAGACGAGAAAGGAAACCGAAACGGTCTCGGCTATCACAAACTTCCAAATCCAACATCACCTACGTCTTCCGCTCGGTATAAGATCGGCTGCGAACAGTGGTAGCAATTGTTTTATTTTAATTTAATTGGATGCTGCTACCATGCGTTCGCATCCACTTGCTCCAAGGCTCGCCGGACCACGGTGTGTCTCGTGCAACGGCAGCCACGAATGAATGACGAATCGCTGAACCAGGGTGTGGTTTGTGCGGTGCGAGGCTGCGGTAGCCAAATAAAAGTCAAACGAGCGAGCAAAATTAATTGCCCTCGTCTGGGACAAGTCTTGGGGCCCGGGACTCGTCCCTATCCGGCGACTCCCCATTGGCATTCGGCTCCCGATCCAGGCAGCGCAGCGATTAAACGCCGAATAACGAGGTTCGAGGAAATCACTCGATAGCTACGAAACGAATCTCTCTAACCTATTGACAATCGAACGCCTGCCTGCCACGTCTGTAGGTGGCATACACGGACAGGGTGGGTCGAGATCGAGCTTTGGGTTTGTGGAACCCAACAACAGGAAATCAGCTTTCATTCAGCAGCGACGGAAGTGCGACTGGCGGTTTTAATTGACACCCAGCGCGGTCAGCACGCGGACCTTTGGATGTTTGTTCAATGTTCTAAAGTATAAAGTTATTAATCATCGTTTGCTTTTCGGTGATTAATTTGAGATTAACAGTTGTTAGACAACTTTTCACATGTTTGTATCTATTTGATTGTACTATAGAAACTCACGATAGACTACCTTAGAATGCTAAAATAGACCAAGATAAGGGGTTAAAATTTATCTCACTACAGACTTAACAAAATATTTTATAATGGGTTAGTAACTAGAAACGAGAAATTGAGTTAGGGAAGTCAGAAATAGCAGGCAGAGATCATTCAAGTTTGAAGTGAAAAATAAGATCAAGAATAACAGTAAGGCCGTTTGTGTTACGAATAACATTAAACCTTATGAAACACACAATTCGGGTAAAAAAATATAAAGATCCCAAACTCAAAGCTCAGAAACAGCTCAGTATTAAACACGCCTTGTCTCGGGTAAACTTGAAAAGTATATGAATTTGCAACTAACTTCTTTAAAACTTTCACTCATGCAGGGTGAAATGTTGAAAAGATTAATTATATATATTTTTTAATTTGGTTAAATAAATTCTTACTTATTCTGTTCCAGACTATCTTCTTCCTCTCCCTAGACACTACAACCTCGTAAGGTCTCGTCCTGCCAGTACTGGCTTTCTATGACTTCATTTTAACTGTAGCTGAACAGCGTACTTTATCTTAAAAGATTTAAATATTATTGTAGAACAATGTAAGACAATAAAAATATACAAGACACAAGCATCAAATACAATAGTTTTTTTTATATTGAAATAACATTCTAGGGATTGTTTCCCGTCGGTACCAGACAAATCAAAGTAAAAGTGAATAAAAGTAAATCATTAATAAGTTTTCTTTTGTATAGAAAATTTCGAATTTTCCTAGAGAAGTTAATTAGGAGAATCTTCCTGACACCTGAAGATTTTCGTATCTATTGTTTTAATTATATTATTTTTTCTACATTGCTAAAACATATTTTTACAGGTTAATTAAATTTCTTTCTTTCAAATCGGTTAAATCAAAATTTGTTTTTAAAACTATTTTCGTTCTAGATTATCCCTTTGGTAGTGGTTAACAATGAACAACATTTCAATACAGTCTAAAGTTAATACATTATTTACATTTATGTATGGTATTTAAATTAAATTAATTTAGGTATTAAGGAGGTACATTATACCATCAATAGATGAACAGTTTGAAAGCCTTCATTAAAAACAAGCAAAACCTCATCATCAAAGAAATTTTTGCTCCAAACTCAGACAACCCTAACGCTAACATTGTCTTCCTCTAGCGCATTATTAAAACATACGTACTGATCGACGAGCGTACCGTTCAATCGATCACAGTATTGGCGTTTGTTTGCCTTAAAAGCCAATTCTTTTGCAGCATCGTAAATCACCCTAGAACATGTTATTTAAGCGACATCGAGGAAAAAGTCTCTAGACAACTCGCAAGGAGCTGTTTCATGGACAATATTTTTCTCGCATACTTAGGAACATTGAGCATGGTCATCCATTACGAATGTCCGATCTTCTTCACGCGCTGCTAGCCGGACAATGGTCCGACCGGTCAAATCCGCCTTGCCAATACAATAAGAAACCTGAACCGAGATTCGGCCCAGTTGCAACGTGCTGCTATCTTTACTTTTCACACTCCGCTGAATGGGATTTGATTCAAGCTGCGTTTTCTTCGTTCGGCAACATATTTCATACCGTTCCACAACGTTCGCTAGATTGTGGGAAATTAATTGCTATCGAACTCATCACCAATGTCGTTCTGAATGAAGCCATGAAACTTTCTTTCCCTTTCCGTCCGTGTCCGCAACCGACTTCAATGGACGACCGAGTGATCAATGGATCATGCGTATTAAAGCGCTAAGCTAGCCATACGTAAACTAGAATGAGAGGCAGAGTGGGAAAAACTGTACCGTGAGCACCCGTTTTGGGTCGTTATGTGGCCGGTTATGAGCAAGTCGTAAATTTTTACAACCCCCGGAATGGGACCTGTCCTTCTACCTTTGGGTTGGGGTAAAGCAAAAGGCTCTCAAGCAGAATGGACGAGGGCCACACGACAAATCGGATTGTGTGCGTGTGTACTTTTTATTTATTTTTTATTGTATCAATTCGACCTCGAAAAACTTTAAAAATATCCTCGGCGACATTGGAATGAATGAAATCATTGAACATCGATCCGAGTGAATGATCGGCGATGCTTACGGTGTGAGAAATATGCGATCATAAAAGGAACTTTTTACGAAGCCCGATCCGTACAAATCGATTGACCATTAAAACGATTATTTCTTCTCTAAAGCTGCCTCTTCACGATCTTGGTTTTTGTCTTTCTTTTTCAAGCAGATACGAATGTGGAAATCATTCATGATGAATGAAATAATTCAATTCGTGCTCGCTGGATACCTTTTTTACGTTAATCCTATTTCCAATTGAATCACAAAGGGCGATATAATGCACCAGATTTTATAATTGTATTTATAGTAAATCAAATTATCAATAAATCAATTCAACGGCAGAGCTAAGGATAAAGTATTGAAGGCAAATACACTTGAAAGAAAATGTAACAGTTATGGTGTTCATAAAGCACTATTCGGTGAGTTAGAACAGTTTAGATAGAAAACTCGAATATGAGATGTCTGAAAGGACTAACATCTTCCTGTTATTTTAGCCCAAAACCATGAGCGGCGGGATCAGGTGATAGGTTGAACGAATTCCAAGCATCTTATGCCTTAATCTGACACAGTGAATAAAAGAGAAAAAGTTAAAAAATCGATACGAAACCTTGGTTTCTTACATCTTCTTCTTCTTTGGCAGTAGAACCAAGATACTTCATGACCTGCTGTTTCTAGATTCCTTGTCTAATTTACACTCGTAGCTAAATAGTTAGTTTTGCATACGGTAAGGCGGTACTGACAGGATTCCAAGCCGGATCTCGACTCCTTATGCGTGAAAAGACAATGTACGCCATTACAACGACAAGCTCTAATCAGTGATACGATGATCTAACTATTTATTACAGTGAATTGGACTCATAAGGCTTTGTGACCCCAAGATTCCTTTGGCAGGGTAAAACCGCTTATGCACTTGTAACCAGGCACGGATCCTAGGAATCTCGATCCTTTAGAGGGCCCCGAACTCCTCGTATCATATCTCTACTTGGACTTTAATCTAATTACCAGATTCGACGTATAAGGGTCCTCCAACTTTCGTTCTCCGTAGTGCCTTCTATGGACATATCACTGCTTATAGCACCTTGTAAGCAGCTATTTACTAATAGACAAACATTTACAAGTACATATCGTACTAAAAAAATGCATTCTGAAGCACTCTCGCATTGTCCTGTAGCAAAAACATTTTAAGGGCGTCACAAATTTCAATTATTTGTTTCTCGCTCCAGATCCAAAAACTCTTGAATTTTTTGTATTTTGCATTTGTTTTACAACTGAATCTCATTATTAACACAAAAGGTATATTAACCTTCATTTAAAAAGATTAAGGAAATAAAATAATGATTTTGAACATGGTATATTTCTATTTTATGAATAGAAGGACAGAGTCTGTTGTGCCCACACGCTGTAGTTAGCTAGTCGGCTATCGCGAGCAAGACAAACGATCTGTTTAACTTCCCCGAATTTCACCATCAGTAACAAAAAACATGTCCAACGCCAGCATATTTTTATCCTTCAGCATCTTTGCGCCCATTCGCTCCTGAATACCATCCAATTAACGCATACCAATAATAACAATTTTGTTAATCGTCCCGAGCCCTAGGACGACAGAATAGATCAGGATATCTGAATTTGAGAGAGTGCGCTTAAGAAAACAGAAACAAAATGAAACGAGAAACACACGCAAACACACTCGACGACTCAAAGTGACGTATTAACTAATAATCAAACGCTCGTTTTCTGGTAGCAACGAAGTATACGAACAGATTAGACAGAGAAGTAGAAATGCTACCGTTGTTGGGAGCAACTTATCAGATCATAAATTATCATAACAAGAACAATTTTCCAAAGCTAAAGACTACCTGTGTTCCGAGAAATAGACACGTTCTGGTGGAAAGGAACGCACCGGTGACGTTATCGAATTGATTTTAGTTATGTGGAATAACCTCGCCGGGGAAACGGCAGGATTGTGATCCGCCTAAGAAATATGTTAAGAAAATATGTTGGAGGTTGGGTTGGTCTTGCAGCCGTTCTCTCACCCACCGCCGAACCGTTCTACCGAACCGAAGCATGATTAATTAATCGAAAATGCCACAATTGGTGCCTCCGATTTCCTAATCCCAAGAAACTACTGTATCGCAAACCGTATTCCCAGCACCTTGCCACTCCGTGTTACTGGTGCGTTCGGAATGCGCTGATCTATCCCCGGAAAGCCTTTTTCTTAATATCATTAAAACTTCATTCCTAAAGATCTCAATTCCGACGAAACACTGGTTAAACGGCAATCAAGACCGGGGCTTAGTAGAACACCTCCCTTTCAGCACAAATACCCGCGAGCTATCGCCGATAAAAATGATCTAACTTTCGGTCGAACATCAAATATTCATGAGGTACAAATAGGAATATAAATTTTATGTTATTTTCCTTGCCTCGCTTTCGCACACCAGCAAAGGTCCAAAGGAAAACTTACGGCATGCTCGATGGTCCTCCCGATGGCGGGTCGATCGACAAAAACAGATCGGTTGATCGAGCATTGGGCAGCTTTGCGAACCGGAGTAGTGCTCCGCGCCAACACCAAGAACCATAAATTACATCAATCAAATCCGTCCAATCTATGCTCCTTGAGGTTGATGCTGCTCCCGCGTGTAGAGGGTGCTGATTGGACGCACAACGATGGCGCACAAAATGGATCCTCATCCTCATTAGCCGCACCGATCAAGCCGCTGTCATATCATTCCTCTCGGAACGATGAAAAAACACGGGAGGTTGTTTTGGGATTTGGGAAACGAGGTCCTAAATAAATTTCGGTAGCACCCAAATTCGTTATCGACTTGGAAACACTGAGGGAAACAACCGCATCTACCCTGCGCCGGGTTTATCAGTGCCAAACGATCAGCAGATCGCCTCTCTGATCCGTCAGGATCGTCAAGCTACCGTTTTTCGGCCTGCCGAGCATATCACGCTGTTCGCCTCGGGAGAATCTCGCAACGCGTTTACACCGGACGTGATCTTCCCAATTGAGCGCCGATTATTTCTGCTGATATTCGAATTGCCTTCACGAGGGTCCAATAATATATTAATTTAAATGCTGCCATCGGGGGTGACCCACGGTCACGACGAAGCACGAGAAAGAAGGAAAACACATATCTCCCGCCGTCCCTATGCCTATCTTTCCGGCACACGGGTGATGGAAGGATTTATGTAGAGCAATATGAATGAAATAGACTGTTGTATCACGGTGGCTCATTAGTTTTCCGAGAAATTGTCTAATTGGGTGACCGTGTTCCGATGTTCCTCGATGTCCGAGAAGCTTGTCCTGCAACTGATTGGTGTGTGACTTTGCCTTCTTTTTGACATGCTACTTGTGATTAAAACAATATAAACAGTGCTGACGATTATTTTAGATGAAATTTAATTCTTTAAAATTATTATTATGTCCATTTAAATATTTGTGAGTATAAAAAAATTGTAACTACTCACTTGTGCATTACTTTGTTTTTTTTTTATTTATTCATCTAAAATATTTAAAAATATATTACTTTTCTATGGTTTATGTTTTACCCCTTCTTTTTCCTCGGCACTTCAATCTTAAGAGGTATTCCATTTCTGCCATTTCTGGCTTCCTTGACTTGGTTGCACTTGCAGTTGGATAGGCAGAGCTGTGTAGACTTTTTGCTAGACAGATGATCTGGACAGCGCGAGGCCGCTGGACTGTCCCGAAATTGTAGTTTTTATTTCGCTATGTTCCTCCCGCTGTTTAACTGTTTAAAAATAGTTAAACCAATTTAAATAAGAATTGAAAAAAAAAACTTTAATGTATTCGTGTATGATGATTAGCTTTGCAATAAACGTGATCTGCTAATGAAAACAAAAAGCGCGACAAACGCAAATCTGACATAACCTCAATAAAAAAGCAAGCAAATCACAGCAAGATTCCCACTTAACCGAAGTCAATGGAAAACAAAGGATATCGTCATAAAATTATATTGTATATGGTCAACAAAACACATAGACAATCATGTCAGGGATGGGAAAGCTATGAAAATAAAACAACCAACCGTACCGCACTGCCAACCAGCCATCCAGCCAGCGAAGCACACCGAAAGGAATGAAGATTCGTCGAGACTCCCGCTTGTCAAACGTGCGATGAAGCCGTAAATTACAAGCAGTCACAACACAAAATCGATCGCTACCAACCGGATCGCTTCCGCGCACGAACGAAAGCGACAGAAACTTGCTTTCGGTATAATCGTCATCAGCACCACCATGGTCGAACTAAAAACCCAGGGACACACTGGGCTCGGGATGAATGGTTGGTTGATCTGTGAAACCGTTGCTTGTTAAATCGTTATCGAATCTTTATGATTATTGGCATACCCGCCCCCCTACTCTCCGCACCTTTGCCACCCCCCGGGGTGACGGGGAAAAGGTTTCGGAAATCGGGGAACAAAATTAACAATAAAGCCCCAACGACACAAAATTAACTCCTTCTCATCAAGATATGGATCTGGAAGCCTAACGGAGAACCCATCTCCGGAACTCGCACAAGGCAGGCTGGCAGCCGTATAGCAAATACTGGCTACCAGTTCAGGTTCGCTTCTCCACCTTCCGGCCGGTCCAACACCAGAAGCGAAGCGCTGAAAATTAACTGAAATCACCTCTACCCACTCAATCGCATAAACATCGAATCAAACCCATCTCTACACGCAACCTGTGTAACGCGTAGAAATTTGCCGTCCAGGAAAACGGAACGCACAAATAAACACCCCTCGCACAGGAACTTTCGCCCGGCGGACCGGACGACTTTCGGATGGGCGAACCGGGCGAACGAGCTTCTGCAGTAAATGAATTTCCATCGGCTCGTTACCTACTGCTCGACCTATCCGAGACAATTAATTAATGAAACAGTGCCCTATAGGCTTCTAAACTGTTTACAGCCCGTCGTAAATTACGGGCTCGAGTGGGTGACGCTCTGTGCGCGAAGTGTACGGAGGAGGAACGAGTACTCTTCGTATTTATTCGTTCTTTTTTCACCCATTTTCAGAACCCACCTCACAACGTTTTGGCCAAAAGTTGCGTGCCGTTTTACGAAATCATCGTTTAACGATTTGCTTCACTCTTCCCGTTACAGCGTTAAAGAGCAAACTAAAGCCTTACCTTTAAACGGTCTTGATCGGTGATAATTTCTTCATGTCTTGAAGACATTCTTTCCGTTTTTCTTATCTCGCTACCAACGTTCTGTTACTGTCGTCTGAAAGAAACAAAAATGATCGATTGCGTCGAGGAAAAACTCCAACGGGTTGTGCCTCATCATCAGGGCCAGTGGATGAGTGGCGGAACACTACGAAACAGAACGATGGTAGAAAATTTATTTTCCATCCATCTCTGCAAAATTGCACATTGCGTCCAAAAAAAAAGCACACACACACACCATTCCCAGCGCTGGTGTCTGGTGCGGTTTGAGGGACCCATAAGCCAGAGACAGGTTGGCTGGGATCGTTTTGTCGCAAGACATGCGCCCCATTACGGTACGGCCGGGAGAAACTGTCGAACAAAAACTATTAGGAATAACAAATCTCTAACCATGTGCACTGCGCAGAAACCATTCGCCGCCGCTCAATAAATGGTCACCGATCGCCATTTTGCTCCATTACGCGAGCGAACCGCGAAAACGTGCGCAAGATCCGCGCGGCAGATAAGCCGTCAAGCTATACCGGCGACACTCCACGCGGCAATCCATGCAATCTGGATGCGATGCACTAACGCGCAGGACTCGGCGGCGGCACAACCCAACAGCCCCCATGATTTCAGAATCGAGCTTGAGGTGAGATTTTTATCACCAATATTGTGTGGTTGATTGCTTGCTTTGACGGAAATTTATTGTGACCGATCGGGGCTGGTTGGATGGCTGGCTGGCTGGCTGGCTGGCTGGCTGACGGTGGTTCTTCGGTTGGCGTTTATGGTGACACAGATCGCGATCAAGCAAAACCAACCAGATATCCAGGTGATGCAACCTGTTCGTGTTGACTGGACAGGATCGTTGCAGAACACATACGGTGGCTGCGTTGGTACACCGAACAAACGAAGACTAATTTTAAAGTTGATCATAAAAAACGACATCTTTTTCAAGACTAAGGGAACGTTGAGAACTTATCATTCAACTTAACAATTCACATAATTTTCTACACACAACGTTGTCCTGCAAATCAGTATACGCACTTCTTTATTATTAAAAAAATCGGGTCTCTCTAATTTCTTCCGGGGTCCAACACATATAATTTCTCCGTAAAGTGTCTGAACGAATCGCGTTAAAATACATCAGCTTACACCCTCAGTTATATGCCATGTAATGTGCCTCATTAATCTCCACACATTCATTTGCAAACACCAATCCTCTATTGAATAGGCGCTGCCTGCGAAATAAGACTTCAACGCAAGCAATTGGATCGTGCATGAATAAATTCATTGAGAGGCTAAGCTCGATTTTGATCTCTTTATTAACAACGGTTTGGCTGTAACGATCGCGCATAACTAATTCTCCACCATGTGACACTAGCTTGAATTATTCCGCTATACTACGATTTCGATAGCAAAGACCCAATGTGTCGAGGGTTTCTTGCCAAGACCGAGAGCCAACCTTAATGGTCAAATAAATAAATAAGGCGAGTGATCGTGCAAGTGCACGATGGATACACATACACTCACTCTCAGGCACACAGATGGAGCTGATCGCAAAGTAGGCCGCAAAGACGGGAGGAATCAATTAAATTAATTTATATGCTCAATCTTAAACGGGTTCCCAACTACTACCAACACCCTTCAGCCCTTTGAGCCTCTCTAGCCAGGAAGCAAACTCTTTGTGTGTGTTTGTGTGTGTGTGTGCATGTACTTTTGTTTGTTTTAGCTGCACAGTTGCATCTCATCGTTCTGTTTGCCCAACGGCTCCCGGCCCGTCTGTACCAACCAACGTTTTGACAGATCGATCGGGGAAGATAACTCTGCTGTCAGATCGATTCCGTTCAGCTTGGTTTTATGCTCAGGTAATTCAACCGATCCCAATCCAATCGGTTGCTGCCGCCCGATCGCTCCAAAATCGGTTCCGATCGAACAGAAATAAATCAATTGGCCCGATCCAAGCAACTGGTTCCCTGGTTCGGCGCAAGCTGCGATAGCAATCGAACGTCATGGATGTGCTTCACTCTCGTCCATTCTGGCGTGTTTTGGTGATGCACGCATGTACGCGTACGCGCTTAGCGCACTGTGCTCGGGTCAGTTGTTGCAGAAATCACCGTCTAATGAACGTAACCGCATAAAACGAGTACTTGCCTTTCAAAGCGAACCATTGTTTGGGACCGGATGGATGGGCTGTATCAAAGCACGAAGAATGACGTTCAGTCGGGTTAGGAGCAAATTAGTAATGGTTTGTACATTTTCGCAACTCGTTATGGTTTGTGGTGCAACGTGCACGCTATTCGTACCAGTGTTGTGGAATGTCAATCGAGATACTGGAAAAGAGAGGAAACATTTGAAAATGTAAACGAGAGGAAAATGTTTTCTTTGATTTATAGCATTCATAAGCAGCATCCACAATTTCCCACAATAGTGTTTTGGCCCCACAATTACAGGGTTGTCGGGATGAGTTGGCCAAATTTATGTGCTACTTTCAGGATAAATTTGAAAAAAAAATTGCTAGAAGTGCAATGTTTTACGTTTTGTTGACATTTTTTCATGTTGAAATTGAGTGTTTTCAGGAATATCTGGAGCGAATAATATTAATCATTGCTAAACCACCAATGATTTGAAAAGTATCTGTAAAAAAAATGATTTAAAAGATAGACTTCTAAACAAAAAATACATTGGAAAAGAGTTGGAAATAAAGGGTTTATGTTTGACCCAAATCTGGTCTCTGCTCAGGATGAAGGTGAACAGTTTTTTTTTAAATAGAATTGAAATCAGTAATTTAGATCTAAAATGTCTAAAGCACCAATATTTATAAAATTCAAAACAGAAATAAGTAGAGCAAGCAGCAATACCGTCATTTTTCGAAAAGAGTTCATGTTTATGTTCGGGATAACGTAAAATATTTTCAGGTTGAAGGATTTTATTCCAATTTAAGTAACATGTCGCGATTCACGCATGGTTCTAGTTTTTCCTGAAAGTATTTCGATTAATCCTGAACAGAATGTAGAAATTGTTCCAAAATTGTAAACTTCATATCGCAAACCCTGTCACTTTCGCAATCCACTAGTTGCAACGTTTCGAGAGCAATTTCAAACCAGATGCATCCAAAAATTAACCTTTTCAAATAGTGTATGTTCAAAAATGTCCAAAAATTAAATTAAAATCGTTTAAATGGCTGAACATTTTTAAACAATTCACCGTCAACTTCACCGGTACACATCGGCCGCTAGTGCATCATTTCTGTATTGCTGTTGATATTATTATCATTATCGATCGTGCACATGAAAAATCGTGACGCTTCCCCCAGCCGATCGACCAAACTGCTCCTAACACTATTTTCCAGCCTTCGTCGTGTCTCACTAAGCTGCATGGCGCACGATATCGGCGGTACCTCCGGTAAATCTCCGGTGAACTGTTGTACCCATGGACACTCATCACCTCACATCAACTGGGGGAGAGGGGAAGAGGAACATGCAGGCCAGTGGTATCTTTTTATTTCATTTTTTTTCCTCTCCAGCTGCCCGCAGAACATACATGAATCAACCGAGATGACGATAAATACGACAGCGACGACGACGACGACGTCGACGACGTTAAGGCCGAAGCAAACGAACTGTCATGCCATTTTGTTGAGAAATAATCAATTAATAAATCATGCTTGTCAACAATTTATTCAAACATTTATTAGCTCATTAGTATATTTTAATTACCCCGGGCTGCAACCGGGTCCAACAGTTGGCGATTACCCCGATCATGTCGAAACAACTACTGGCTCCACCGCGACCGCTGGCAGGAGGCGGTAAGGTGACGGTCTCCGCACCATCGACTACCGGGCGTGAAAGAGTTTATTTATAGTCGAACACTAGCTTTATACCCTTTTATAACTCTGTGTATCAGGTGGGGTGGGGGAGCGAAGGATCGTGCGAGACGGAAGGGAAGCATGGTTCAGTTGGGCCCGTCCAGCGCGCATGAAGCCCATCAAGCAACCAATCATTACGAGACGTTGCTGCCAGACTTTGCGGGAGCGCCGTAGTGTGTTGCGCAAGGCTTGTGCATACCGACGGCAATATGTGAAACATTTATTGCTTTCCGTACTTCCTGCAAAAACTAACACTTTTTACGATGTAATTAATGTTCGTGCATTACGCACCGTTCAAGCCATGCTGCAAGAGAAAGCACTTGCTCGTTTTGTTGATTAGTTCTAATTAGGAAAATGCATAAATTTTACATCCTAAAATATTTTATATGATTCACAGCATATCAATAGCATTATTTTACTACTTAAAAAATGATAATTTCGTAAACTACAGCTATGCTATAAAATTACTTTAAGAATACTGTTTGTGTCCAGCCTGCAAAAAATACAATAAATGGAGCAAAATTTCAACGCGCATCAAAAAACAAGCACACAAAGTAAGCAAGATGCTGGGATCCAGCACAAGCGCAAAAGGGAACAACGCAAACAAAAACTTGCACTCCTCCTGAAGAAGCATGAAGCAAAGGGCAGGCTTACATTCAGAAAATTAGATTATAATATTAACATAAAAGTGTAAATGTAAATTAAATTTATCTTGTATTATAATTTATTAGTAGACCCCGCATTACCACGAGATTTCTTCGCTTCTTTGCGCCTGTGCTTCGCACTGTCCGTGTTCGTGCTGTTGGCGAATCAATCGCGATGCAGTTTCACGATCCGCTACCCATGGGAAAGCAGCTTTGCTGCTGCTGCTGGCTGACTACTATTTTTCACCGTACCCCTATTTTTGCCTGGACACCCTGTTTGGTTAAGCTCACGGATAGCAGCAGACGGCGAACGGATGGTGAGCAGACGGCTTCGGTGTTTTGTGCACCAGCTTAATATACTTGTAAAACGAATAGCTGCAATGCAAACGGAATGGTTTTGCCACCGTGGGTATGGTGATCCAGTGAGTATCCGTAAGGTGAGGCAAAAACAGTACACAAACAAACTCTGGGACTCTGTGAAGAGCTGCGAACCGAGGGACGAAACTGAAGTTGCAGACAGCCGTCGGTACGTAGAGGCTGCTGGCCATACATTGAACCCACGTCACACCTTGGACCACATCGATCGATCGAGCGATCGATCGGTCGGTCACTTGAGCGCAACCCCAATGTGGGCATAATTTATTTACTCTATCGCTAAGACGACAAGTCATTGGTCTCAATAACGTTAATGAATTCCAAATCGCCAACAGTGCTTACAGCAAAACACACACATCAAACCGTTCCGTTTGCTGCTGCTATCGGAAAATTCGATCACACACTACAAACTAAACACGCGATTACAATGTGGAACGAAAAGCTTCAATAAACAGAGATAGGTTAATCATTTCCATCCCATTTTGCATTATGCCATTTTTTATTTCAAGTGTTCCATTTTGATTTGGATATTTGGATTTTGGTATTTGGATATTAAAACGGGCCAATAAAATTTTTACAGTCAGATATCAAATTACAGAGGAGAGCATAAATAAAACAATTTATCAACCATATAATATATTCGTGCTGAATATGTGTATTATCAATTTGCATCAGAAAAATTAAAGAGTTTTTAGTAATAATATTAATCTAATTAATGAAATAGTATGTCACATACCTAAGGCATGCAGATTTTTTTAGATGAAATCTTTAAGCAAAAAAAAATGTTTAGATTAAGTTAGAGATAAAATCGAACATCAGACATTACTGAACTGATAATATATGCACTTCAGCAAACCAGAAATTTTGGAACTAACAAATCATGTTTGGACTCTGTTTAGGAAACAACAGATGGTTTAAAAATGAGCTTATTAAGAGCAAGTGTCATGCAAAGGACTATCTCTTTAACAATGGTGTTCCTTTCAACATACCTCCTAGTCAAAAGAACTCGTAGCCCAAAGCCCTTATTGCCCAGGGACATGGTCGACCAAGAGCTTAGTTAATTAGTTTAACACTTTTAGTTCATTACTTTTAGCTCTTTTTTCCTTATTTGTCTCGTTTGTCTACCAAGAGACCTCGATGGGGTTGAGTCGACTAAGAAATTTGTACCAAAAGATCTCATTGTATAATAGGCTTCGCCATTCACAGAACTCTGTCTAATAAGAGTCATCGCAGTCAAAGGGATATCATAGACAAAGAGGTTTAGTCATTATCATCTACCATGAGACCATGTCGACTTAAGTCCTCTCAATACTTCTTTTTCTTCTTCTTTATTGGCCTAATAACCTCTTACTCTTAGGTCATGCCTGCCATTTCTGGCTTATTAGATTTATTGATACCGCATAGTTGGATAGTCAGTCCTCACTATTGGGGGAATGGCCCAGATGGGATTTGAACCCAAGTGCTGTCGTGTGAAGGCCGGTGCCACTTTCGCATCTACTACCGGGCCTGTCAATACTAAAGTTCTGTAAATTTGTCCCGCCTGGCCCTAATTATCCTGTTGAACAATTTTTATTTATTCCGAAACTTCTGCACAACAATGTTGCATGACGTTTTAAAGAATTAATAGATTTATTTGTATATGTATTTTCTTTTTAAGCTGAAAAACGAAAACAAATCATTAGTGCATTTTTTAATTAGAGCATTTCAATTATTTAGTACAAGCAATAAGACCAGGCCAACCTACACGAATGAAAAAATCGTCTTCTTCTTCTTCGTCTTCTTCTTGGCATAACGAACTCTCAGATCATGCCAGCCATTTCTGCCTTGCTAGACTTATTAATACGCATAGTTGAGTAGTCAGCCCTTCAGGTGGTGGGGTCAGTCAGTCCAGGGGGAATGGTCCGGATAAAATTTGAACCCCAGTCCTGCGGAGTGAAGACCGGCGCCACTGATGCATATACCACCGGGCCGGCCCTAGTAAACATATGTATGTATAGTATTGCAACTAAATAATACAGAAAAGTAATCCTGTCGGTAGATTGGTTCTTAGCCATAAAGTAGACCAAAACATACACAAAGTGAAAGGAAGCGAGCTGCAAACTGTCATCGAAGAATCTACCATCTTTGATCAAAACGGAAGAAGTACTCGTTCCAATCAATATGTATGATAATTCTCTCTTTATGATCCAAGACAGCAGCACTGATTGGAGATTCTAATGAGTTGTATTTATTTCTTGTTAATTAAAAAACAATCAGATTAACTGATTCCTCTGTCACAAACTGCCATGCGAACCATCTCCGGTGAACGTCTCCATGAACGTCCATCCGCATGTAGGGAGTGTGAGGCGATAAGACATCATTCCGCTTATCATCAACCGTGGGGACCTACCGCAATGTATTATTTCCGTTGCTACAATCATTTATCGTCATCGACCCCATCATGACGATCGCCGCACTCCCATTCGATTACTCCCGATGGTTAAAAGCATGGCAGTTAATTAGGTACTCGCCAACAGCATAACCAGCGTACCCCCAGCCGGCCATGTTCTGAAATGGTCGTTCCATAAAGGACCCCTCTAGGGCTCCGGTAAATTAGGCTCCCACAGCTCTAACACCGCTTAATAACGAATGTCTCATTTCACACCTTGGCATCGGTGGTAGGCGCGGTGGTAGCGATTTTTCCAACGGCTTGCGATATTTTCGCAATTATCAGCAAACGGTCGCAGGATATCCTCAATCTACTTTCAATTAATAACGATGTGACGGAATGCGAACCAGGTGAGATCGACTCGATCACGAATTACGATACAGATATAATGCGAGGGCGAGGTGAGCCGTGCCGAGAGACCTATCGGATAATTATCTATCATCGTTGACGCGGACGCGATACAATGCTCTCTTTCTTCCTGTACAAAAGTGTGGAAAAGTGCTTTTTTAATAATTAAAATATTTAAAATTTAGTAAAATAAGCTTTTCGCCATCTATTTACAAGGCACTTATTCTCCAGCTACAAAAGAATGGTTTAAAGCCAAATGAAAAATATACGCAATTTACAATTTACCTTCCGAGAACATATCAATTCACAGCACACAAAATTGTCACCAACGAACTGAGTGCGACTGTGCACAACAACAACAAAAAACCATAAATCAAACCAACTAGCCTCAATCTGGCTGGCCAACCGAGGTAATGGGAACTTTTCCCACAAATCGCGTTTGGCCAGATGTGCTGGAATTGCAATTGCAAACGTCGCACTCGCTGGTAATACCTCATTTCGGCACGTTTGGCAGGACGAGGCCAATCACGCAGATACTCACGTATCGCACGCACCTAGCGACGATTAATGTCGTCGATTTTTAAACTTTAACTCCCTTCCAAATAGAGCTGTAACTAAGCGATCGATTATTGATTGAGTGACACGTAGGAAAACGCTCAACCATTCCTGGTGTGGTAAGAAACAAGGTGGAAACTGTTCTCGTTAGTGTACGCACCCTACTGTTGTACAATAATTAGAGTCTGCAGTAAACGATACGTGTGAGAATACTTGTAATTATTTTAATAACACTATTTAATGACATTGAAATAAGCGAAAACAAAAAACTAGCCCATTTTTGCAGTGCGTGCTACAGAGAGTGAGACCTATCACTATTTCTAGTAGCGTTTGAAATGATGACCAAAGCGGATCAGGAATTAAAAAATTAAAAGTTTGATCAGGCTTCAGAAAAAAGGTTCGCGTAGAAACGAAGGAAAAGAAAAACCTGCAAAGTCACACAAAACGACGGCTTCTGCATGTGTACACATTTCTTATTGTTCGAAATAAAAATAAACATCTTGTTAAAATTCCAACCATTTTTTGCGCACACCACACCGCCCTTCCCTCATTGCCGTTTTCCCGCACAGCTATTCATAGCCGGCACAACACAACGCTGTCACCGAAAAGGACAAAACGGCAAAACAGTTTGGTGCAAAACGCGAAATAAAATAATATCACCCCGCTGCACGGTAGCAAACTGCCGTTCAGGCAGAGCCAACAATTCCTGAATGAAAGACAAGGAAGCTTTCGCAGGAACATTTCACCATTCGCTCGACGGTCGGTCCGCCATTTTACACAACGCGTGCACACAGCTTCCGTCTGGCGAAGGCTCACGTGTTTTAACGCTCCAATTATGAACAACAACAATGTGACACCGGGACCGAAGCTGCTCAGGACATCCCAAATATAAGGCGAAAAGGGGAAAACAAATAGCGAAAGATCGCTCAACGTTGGTCAGCCGTAAAGGGAAGTTCAAACGCAATTGGTAGAATCTGCGAACCGTGCAGTAGCACAGCAGAGCAGATTTGATGAAACGGGACAGCGAACGGGAAACGAAAGCAACAAAAAAAACGCTTGACAAATTACGACAAAAATGCAACAATCACTTTGATGACGGATGCTGGCTTTCGTGTGGACCATAGCTTCATTTCCGAAACAACTCATTAGCGATGTAAGGCGTCGCTTCCATCCATCGAATGTAGCTGGAAAAATTGTTGGCTTCCACCAGAAGCGCCCGTTTTTGTCGCTCAGTTGCGGTTCCGAAAGCTGAACGGACGACGCAGGCCACAAAGCGCGATATTTGCGATAAATTGTTTCTATATTTTGCGCAGGACTCTTGCCCTGCAATGCTACGAAAGCGCGCAAAAACTTTATTGGAATTAAAATATTTTGATTGGTCCCCATGGTTGGCGTTTTTCCATTCTTTCTTTTTCATGTCTTCCCGTTACTGCATTACGTTTAGCCTTTGAGGTGGGGTCACTGATCCCTAACGCGCCAGTGTGCCAAATTTTTAACAAACTACTGATTGATTTGGAACACTTTTTGTGGACCTTCTAACTTGTGCTCGGACGTAAGAAGAATTGTTGGTAAAAGATGATCTTCTCGGGTTTTACGATCGCTGCTCTTATGCTGCTTCAGTGTCACCATACTACCACAAAGCATCACAAATCATCATTCCCGCTGCGTAAGATTTCAATCTTTTTCCTGGAAATCTCGACTATCCTCCACCCCCTTCCCGCCTCCTCTCCTACGCCGACACGTTTTTGTGCGGGGGCAGAGCTCAACGATACATAAGTCACATCACATGCGTACGGGGAGTTTAATTAAATCACATAAATTTACAACTCAATTGCGGCCTGCCGCTTGTCAGCAGATAGTTTTTTTTTAGTTTTGTCAATTTTGTTTTCATTTCACTCCCTTGTTAACGGATGTCACACAAAACGCACACACTACAAATGTCGGCTGTGAGGATCCGCGCAGCACAAGCACAACGATCGGCTAATTGTGTCCAATTGAAAGTTTATTACATTATCATAAATAAGTCACTTTAATTAATTGTGCAATTGCTACACCACTCCACCACAATAATGGTGTACATGGGCAGTGCTGAATGTCTGTGCAAAATCGTTGCAATGACGACGCAACGGGCTATGGGGGCAAAGAAGAACAACAACTGCAAACAATTCCCTCAGCCACAAATAGTTAGGGGGCAGCGATGCTTCAGTTCTGTAATTATAAGAAAAATGTACTGCTAGAATTAGTGTGCAAATTCACGACACGGGTTGAGTCTTGGAGCATGAAGGGGAGGGGGGGGGGGGGTAAATCTTAGTCCGATATTCTACTCATTGCACAAGGACGTCAACTGTTGGGAAGTGTACAAAAAGTAGTTGGCTGTACAATCGCATGGCAAACGTACCTTTCAGGGCTCAAGGGTCAGATTGTTGGTTTTTGCCAAGGATGCTATGGGACACCGGTGCTACGAAACTGCACATATTATCCCGAACCATCCCACAGCATCTCACGGAATGCAGGCACTGATCACTGCACTGCATCGCTGCATTGAAGCAATCAACTAATGAAAGTTATCAGTAATTATTTGAGTACTGCCCCATAACAAAGACGGCACAAAGTTTTCCGTGTTTTGAGCCTTTAACGAAAGGAAACCCAGGCAAAAAATGCTTTGAAACAAAAAAATCTTGGTGAATGCTCTTTTTAAATCAGCAACATTCAGAGTAAATTCCACTCATCAACTTACAACATCAACTGTCGTGTGCATGTTATTCTAAGCGTCAAGCTCTTAAAGTTAGAGGGAGATATTTTTAAGATTCCAATTTCAATATCTCTCGAAATAAAGAATTATACAGATTAGGACCTGAACTACTTAAGCCCACAAATCTATGGCCAAAACTTCATCTTGTCCATTAGCCATCATTAAGTCCTATTTGATGTATTCTCGATCTATTTCGAGGAATAGGAATTGCTGGGATTCTTTAAACATCCCTAGATACAATTCTTTATTTTTGTTAAAACTAGAGTCAAATAAAATAATTAACATTTTTAAGCCGTTAGACGCCACAAAGTCCAACACCATGGCACAAGCCAGATGGCTGGTTTGAAACATAAACTTTACTTTTTCTAGTATATCTTCCAGCTTTTCTGACAATATGAAACTTTCTGATTCATTATTTGTATTCGCTTTCAAGCATTTTTTTTTTTGTTGTTGATAATACAGATTTTTTTACAAGTATTCTACACAAGCAGCAAATTAAAATGGTGCGAAGTGAGATTAATTTATAGTGGCACATGGTACCCCAATGTTTTCGCAATTTTTCCTGCCTAATCCAGAAACGTGCATTCTAGAAATTACCCTTATGGAGCTGTTGAGTAAATTTTGAAAACTTTTATACAGTCTCTAAGCAGCTTATGCTGTGCTCGTTAAAACAACAAATTGAAAGGAAAATGATAAACCAAATTAAGATAAGCTAAGAAAGGCTAGTATATCATGCGCTTATTTAGGATGTTTTACCACTAGACCACTGGGTCTCTATAAGAAATAAATAATTTCCTTTGTCCTTTTTCCTTTGTTCCATTGTCAGAAAATATTAAGAAAACTTGAATAAAATAAGAAAACAGAAAGTAGTTGTGATATTTGTTTGTTTAATGCAATATAAATCGCTTGATGTTGATTTAGATGAAGCAAGACTGTGATATAAAGCAGCGTTCGAATGTCCAGTCACACATGAAATAAAATTCTATAATTGATTAATTATTAATCACTGGCAAGTATCTGTCTGGTTCAAATAAAACCACAGTTCGGACTCCTAATCCATAACCTTTTGCCGCATCAACATTCCACTCAAATCAACCGAAGAACATTATGTTTAAATTTATTTTTCCCCCATTTTAGGAGGCCTTAGAAGTTCATATGCGTTCGGTGAGTTTTCATACAATTATCATTCAAAATCAGCTACAAGTACTTGCAAACTGCTAAGGGAATCATTTATCATATAGGATTAACATTCCACCTGGTAACTCTTTCATTCACAAAACACTTTACACATTTCTTTCGAGCATGCATCCTGCCCGAGTGAGAGCGTGTCAAAGTTTCGAGGATTCATTCAACGATTTCATGGCTCAATGGGATAAAAATCTACATTCTCCTTCAGCGTAAAAATCATTGTCCTTTCGCATCGGAACTCATTCATGATATCCTAGCAGGTCATTCCGTTTTTTTTCGGCCAGCCGACCGCGTTCGACCACCTTTCAACAGGCCCAACCACGTTAGAAAAGTCATGTTCGGTCATAAATCTTTTTTCCCCTACCCATCAATGTCGGATTGCTCACGGTCATCATCAATCGAACAGTTTCTATACGACTTTGGGATCCTTTCGGAATGGATCAAGCAGCTCATTTATTAGTTTATAGTCGCTGAAGGACCCTTGAGAATTGTGACTGTGACTTTGTTACCCGCGCTTTCGGTATTCCCACTTTCCTTTTGACCGTGATCGCCTCTGCCGACTTAATTGCCCACCCTTGCTTCACACTCGACGGGCATCACTGTTGAGCATCTTGAAGTGGTTAATCATTAACAAATAAACAGCCGGTAATGATACGCCGAAATTTCATTCATACTTGACGACATGCCAAATGCCATGTGCGAAGCCGAAATTCTATTAGGAGGTCATTGTCATGAGTCAGTCAGTGCCTTCATTTAGATGCTAAATGCTTCTTCACTTCGGTGCACCAGCGCAACGGAAGGACCATACCTCACACCGGCCTACGCAAATGCAAAGCGAAGGACGGAAATTATGAACAGAGAGCTGAACAATGTATCATTTTAATCTCGTGTTATGGAACGAAGGGTATTAAAAAACGGTTGAGTAGTGTGGTTTCTTACCCGATGACTTGCCCTTCAGCAAGTATTTAATGCAACAAAACTGTTTTGAATGCTTGCTCTATTCCTGCTTATGATTCGAAAATATTCATAATCTCATTAAAGTTTCATTAGGATGGAGGAAAGCTTGATGAAATCAAATACGAATTATTACAACATCTCTTGAAGCAACTTTCTTCGAGGAATAAACGATTGGAAGAGTTATCTCAATAAAAGAACCAGCTATTCAGTGCTAGATATATTTTAAATTTCGGAGATCTGTAAAATATAAACATTCGCATATATATAATATAATCTTGTCGCAAGTAAGTTTGTCCCTGCCCGATCAACACGCTAACGACCTACGATGCGCGATAATTTCATCGCACCAAGAGATCATGTAATGAAGCCATTACTTCCTGACGATAGCGGCAATCCGTGCTACTGGTTTGCTTGTAACATGTCTATTATTTTCCCACAACCACACCTCACCATTCGACCAGCCAGTCAAGGACCAGCGTAGCAAAGATAGCACAAATCGCATCCTCGGAATAACAATAAATCAACCATTCCTAAATAACGCGATGCACACGAAATGGCCCAATGGTGTTTAACATTGTTAGAAACCGTCCGGGACCAACAGAACCAACCCTCAATGTTCCGGATAACGCCTCAGCGCTCTATCAAGCTTTCAGGCCTTCAATTCGTAAGTGATAGTGGAGCTATAGGTTATGGTGAACGATGGGAACGATTGCCAAAATTGGCTGGAAATTGAATTAAACTGCCATTAAGCGTGGCTATACGGTTGAGTAACCCCTCGTTTAGGGTCGTCCACAGTATTTTCGAACTGTTCGTATTTTTACTCGCATATTGCGCCACCCTCGGTACGAAAGCGCAAGACATGTATCACGTACCAGGGCAACCAGCAGGACCGACAGAGAAGGAGTCAGCACGATACGAATGGTTGAACGAGCAGCAAACGACACAACGCTGGCATTCACTCCAATAGGCAGCGAGTGTCAAATTTCCACCAACACGGGGCACACTTCCGAGTTATGTTTATATTTTATGTGGAACATTTGGATAACTTCATCAACAGACCGAACAAAACGGAAAGCTCATTACAGTTACACTAATTTATCACGTCCAAAATATAATGCGTAAAGTTTGTTTTATAGGCTAAGAATACGAGCGAAAGGAGCATTAAATCATAGCTGGGAGTGATTTTTTGGCCACGTTATCTATTGATATGGCGATTATAAAATATTTAAATTGATTTTAGTTAAACTGTTTGCAAGCTGAAAATTTCAATTCAGAATTTGAAGACGAATTTCTTTAAAACTCCCCAAAATCCACATTCTCGAATATCAGACCAAGTCGTTCCGCAAGACAATTCGTTTGATGGCAGAGAACAATTCCTAACGCACCATTATAAGTTGATTTATTTCATTGGCAGTTTCATGATTTACGGTCCTTTATTACCTTACCTTAACGGCGGTTTTAAATATTCTTTTAAGTACAGGCAAGTGAAAAAACCACCAAAAATGATGTCAAATAGATGACAAAGATTATTTAAAAATTCTCACACATTGTTATTCTTTGACCATGATGACTATCCTATTAAACTTGACAGCAAAATAGTTGATAAGAGCGCTAAATCGACGAAATACTTGTATCAAATCATCGATTTAGCACTCTTATCAACTATTTTGCTTATGTCATCAAATCATTGGTTATCTAAACTATCCCTCAACAACGAGTTCATGGTTTTAAATCAAATTGCCCAAATTCGCAACTGGAGTTGGAGAGCTAATAACTGTTCTTTACACCCCTTACGCCGAACTCTTGGTCATCTAACTCTCAACTAAGGAATTTATCACAAGGTGTCCGAATGCCTATGATGGAAATTGAGGATCCGTTACAATAAAGAGCCCTGTGACCTGTACGGTGCTCTCACTATTATGCAGTGAATTGGACTGGCAAGACTTCGGTGGGCTAGTCATGTTATAAGAATGGCACCGGACGTCCGAGATCTTTAAGACTTTCTAGGCCACCCATATGGACAGAGGAGGCGTTATAGGCCCAAACTGAGATAGGGTGACGCGTCCGTCAAAGCGGTTCGGAGGCCTGTGAACAGTTGCTGCCCGTGGTAAATACAACGCAATTTCACACAAGAAATTAATTAAAGTAAAAATGTCCCTATCATTTTTATGTGTTCAAAAATATGATAAATCAGTCAGAACTAAATGTTCGAACAAGACCAATGGTCTTTATCATACTTCAGTTCATCTTTGTGGTTGGACTCCAATCATATACCAATTCCAACCGATCATTGACACCTTAGCCGACCTTTGGGTTTGCATTCATTATTATGCTAATACGTGTCCCCTCACGACCTGTGTTGTTTGTGCAGACGAATTCCAACATGCTAATTTAAAAATTCAGCAGCAATCGAACAATCGTGATATTTATAAACTTATGCGAAAACAGAAAAAATGCTTCCAAAAACTTGCTTCCAACCAACAAAAGGTTAGTTACGCACCCATGGTTCGGTCATGAGCTTCGGAGCCGATTTTGATGATTTTATTCCATTCTTAATAACCATTTTAATAAGCATCGGTACAATTCACCCGCTTCGAAAGCGAACTGCGGCAGGCGTTGACCTACGAAACAGGAAACTGCACACCCGGTAAGGGTCAGGCCGGTTCAAAACTGGCGTATCATACGGCTTTCACCACGGCCATCACCATTGAGCCCCGGCTACTTCACTGCTCAGACACACTCACAGGGACACAGAGTTTGCCTTATGCGGAAGCAACTGACGGGACCGAGATGGACTTTCGAACCTCGCTAGAGCATCCTGTTGGAATCGTAATTGCTTCGCATCTAAGGGAATTGTCAGCGGACCGATTTAAACTGTCGAAAAAAGTACGACAACTACAAAAAACTGCACCGATTGCTGTTCGATCGTGAAGAAGAAAGCGGGACAAAATGTCGAACAATGTGTACGATCGCCTGTTGTCGATGTGCTCGTTTTCTTCGGTCGGCCGAAAACAACAAAAAAAGAACCCACCATCTCCACGATCGGCTTGAGAATGTTTTATAAAAAGAATTAATTTATATCAATTATAGCATCGGAACCATTACTGGCCGCCGTGGAAACTGTCGGCGAACGACGGTACGTTTTGCTTTGCGGAAGCGAAAAGACATGCCATCCACGTGCGAGTACGTCGGCCATCGGGTTCGGCCGATGATGGAAGTACGCCCGGGGGGGTTGAGATTCCAAAACGAAGCCTCTCCACATCCATACCGGGAGCAAATGTTCCTGCGGGGAGAACCCTCGAAGAACCCGTTGATCGTTCTGCCAATTCGTCCATGTTGAATCAAGCAT
Source organism: Anopheles stephensi (assembly GCF_013141755.1). Taxonomy (NCBI): domain Eukaryota; kingdom Metazoa; phylum Arthropoda; class Insecta; order Diptera; family Culicidae; genus Anopheles; species Anopheles stephensi. The sequence continues at coordinate 43,855,674 of NC_050202.1, forward strand.
CCGACCTGTTGAAGATGATTCGGCCCTGCCGTTCATATCACTTCCAAACCCGTACTCGGCAATAATAAATAACGAATGCGAGCGCATTGAAGTCACTGGCTCGTCTCGGGACATGGTTAACTACCAAGCATGGCCAACCTCCGATCGCATCAAGCATGACACAACGACTGATGGAAACAAATTGTTATAAGAGCGAAACGAAAATGCCACGGCAAGGAGCAGCAGTCGGCGCGTCATCAACAATGGACGAATGTTGCCAAAAGCTATTTTTGATGGCCTCTCCGGGTTTGAAGGCAGCACATCGCTACCGGACAGAAACACAAAAATGTCAACGACAGAAGCACACCAGCACACCGCACATCTGTTCCGCCGTAGCGAATATGTTCTCGTCAGCGCACCGTACTCTTCGAACATGGAAACCAGGCCAGATAGCCCAAAGAAGGAACGGTAGCCGAACAAGAATGGATCTGCCGGACAAAAAAAAGGGGGGGGGGAGGATGGGGGTTTAACACGCCCGTTTGCCGCAATGCCAGCAATGTAGAGTCATTAAAAATTAAAGATTTTCATTTTATAGCTTATTAAGCTGGACTCTTTTTTCCAATCATTTTCACCACCGAGTCCGACCGGTGTTTGGAAGAAACGAATGTGTCCCCTGATCGAACTGGAATGTGGAAAAATTTTAATAGGCAAAACGACGACGTCGCCGACGTCCTTCTTCCCCAACTTTGCTCCCTGCGCTTATCTGTGTCGCTCCAAGGTTCATGTTTTTACACCCTTTTTTGAAAATGTTCGTTTCCTTTTTTTGGTTGTTGAGCAATGAGCAATGGGGATGTATATGAGGCTGCAAAAGCATTCCTACAGGAGGCAACCAATAGGCTAGGAGGAAGGGAAAATTACTCAAACGCCCGCTTTTGGATTACAATAGGGACAATAGAAGTAGCGAAGGGATCGTGTGCTACCTTTGATGGCTTTTCAATTGGGGTTTGTTGTTTACTTTCTATCAAAAGTATTTACTGACCCAATTTTATTTCGCGGCCGTCTAACGGGCTTTGCGTTACTATTTTGTTCAAGGAATTTTAATGGTTGATACTGATTCTTGGAAAAGGAAAACCATGATGGAGGCGATGTTTGTGGGTTGTGGGATTTAATTTTCTAGAAAAACTAATAAACAATCTAACCAAGTCCAGAGTCTAACCAAATGATGTCGTCCGGTAATTGAGCCATCTTCATGTCGCAGCTCCAAGCAGTGTACAAGCACCATTTGACACACTTCACACTACTTTACGTATCAACACATGTTTTAATGTCGTTTAAATGTTCTTATGCTCTCATCCACACAACTTCCAATCCCGTATCAAACCCTAAAGATAAACAAAAAAGCAATCAATAACACGTCGGTTCATAGAAATAGCTATCGACTAACCATTAGCAGAGCTTGTTAGCGCGTTTTTTTCTGTTTGCATCATTCTTAACCATACTACACGATCAGATATGGGCATGCGTTTGATCTGCCTATCTGGTATCTAACAACCGAAAAAAGTTCCTTGAATCAGTTGTCGATGCAAAACACTGTACAAAACCAATTACGATTCATTTGCGCACGCTCCTCGCAAAGTCCTGCTTGGTTATTGGCCGATGGATTCTTCCGACTTAACGTCTTGCTATCAGACCGCAGTGTGGGGCGTCAAACAACTACCAAGTGAGGAAACGGCTTGGTGACCACATTGCCGTAAATAAATAATTGAACATAACAGCTGACCAGGTCCCATTTTTTTCCACCACGCTTTAAGTTGCGATCAGGCATTATCGTACCGTTCGGTTGGAGTTTTCATTGTATATCTGTATATCTATATCTTTACCCGGGGCGAGCGTGATTCTTGCGAATGACTCTAGTCCCCCTGGCCCCGACCAAATTGATACAAATCCCCATCAACCGCTTTCGCGACGATCCCACCTTTCTCGACGATCGCGGCGGCATCCACTTTAGATCCCCGAAAAAGGAACGCACAACAAACTCGCGTCTCTAATGCACACACTAATGTCTTCCTGTGCGGATGTTTCGCAGTTGAAGGAGAGCCTCGACCAAACACTGTACAGTCGCGCGGGTTCAGTTCATGAAACGTTCGTCAAACGACAGCGCTTCCATAAACGGCCGGAAGAACTGGGGCGTTGGTGGTGGTCTATTGACGATCGCCACACTACACGAATGGCAAGATGCGATCGCCAGCACGATCGCCATCGCGAAGCGGTTACCCATCGCAAGATTTCTCCCCGACGCGTTCTGCTGTCACTCAAGGTGCGCGCGCGCGGGATGACCGAGAGAGGTGATGCATGTGCACACGCACGTCCTCCTTCTTGCAATCGTAATTGGGTTTTTGTAAGGATGTACACCAACCAAAAACAAAAACTGGCCAAAGGACAACTCAGACTAAGTGTTGAAATCATCGACAGCTTTGGGGGTTGTCCTGCCGTTTCTGGCATAGTGGAAAAGAGTGAGGCAGTGTAGCCTGAGAGTGGCAAAGGGTTGACTAATTAATTCGACGATTGACAACTCACAACTCGGGCGTTGTCGGTGCCGCCGCGCGACAGAAAGCGATCGTCAACCAAAGAGACGTGCAGTAGTGCAGTATCGTGATGCTTTTCATCAACGAGCACCGACCTTTGCGGGAAGGTTAAGATGCGCTGTCCGCCCCCTCCTCCTGGTGGATCAATTGATTTCGAATTAGCCGGATGGGCAGTGTGAAATGGCGGCAAATATGCTACAAACTACAGCGTTCTAGCCTATGGACGTTAAAGCTATTGGCTACTGTGCTACTGGAACTGCTTCGTATAGGGACGGTCATGGCAAGGCATACAAATCGTGCGTCCATTTAACACCTTCACCAATTGCGTGAGCAATGCTACAGAGGTTAGGTTTCTGCATAGCCAGTTCGTGCGATCAGGTCGTGTGGCTGCTGACAATGAGCTTTTAATTAATCATTTACCTCTTTCGCGATGATGGTCAACCGACAATCAATGCGCGCGCTTGATGCTATCGTTTCGATCCACAAGTGGACACCATCAACAGGAATGCCCTTTCCGGGCTATCCAGAACACGATGGCAATCGTCCCGATTGATCGACAACCGAAAAAGGATCGGTCTGGGTTCCTTGTTCGAACTCCGTACCTTAGATTTGCAACGCTAAAACTGTCTGACTGCACATGCACCGATCGAGAGAAACATAATCAAAGCGGATCCCATCCTTTTTTTTGCTTCCAATTGTGATTTCCAATATGCTAATTCTCTTCTTTAAGAAATGTTTCAAAAAAAACCTTCACTTTCAACACATACACTCTGAAGACTCTGTTCCTGTTTTTAGTTTGACCAGTTAATTGGACAGCTCTACCATATAATGGTTTATTGTGCTTGTATTGGCCATTTAGAAATAAAGTAAAGCGCTTGCTATGGCAATATAGTATAGATCAGATTTCATGTGACGACCCTGATCATTATTTGGTTGACCATTGTATGAGATCATCAAGGGCCTTCGGACCATTCCATTATACATTTATTGCTGTATAATAAAATGGTATAGTGGTATTAAATAAGGATATTGCTGAAGATTTTTCGATCACTTTTAGTGAAGCATAGAGTAATTATTTTGATAGTCTTAACAAATATCCACATCTTTTGGTGAACTTATGGATATTGGCATGAGCAATCGTCTTTCACCCTATATTCCGTCCGTCGATTTCATTCGTCTTTGAATGGTTTAAAAAATGTTTTAACCTTATTTTGTGTCCTTAGCACAACATAACCAGGATATCTTGTTCCATCATTGCCGGGACTATCATTGGATAGTCAATCCTTAGGGTGTAAGATTGGATTTGATGACACCCGCTGTTATTGCTTTAAGAAAAGGCCTGTAAATAATCATATTCCATCAGTGAGCAATCCCATTTGAAATATAATTGTGTGAAAGTGAGTATGAAAGTAATCAGACGTTCAGATAACGTTTAATAAAATAAATGTTCTCAATATCATATCCTTCTCAACGACCACTCCTGTTACAAGATAGGCCCATTGTACGAACCACACAAAATGTTTAATAAATACCTGATTCTTCGTTTATAAACCACGTTCAGTTACAGTCAGTGTCTTATACCTATCTCACGTTCAAATTGTTCAGCCTTTAGAGTACCATCTATAGCTTCGCAGTTTTCATTGAATACACTGTACGCACTTATCTCGCCAGGTGCCTTCTTGGTGCGGGTATTAAAGTAGATACCGAACAGTGCCGAAAGCATCAAAAATACCACTCCGAAACGCAACTCTATCGCGATGGCGTATAGTGTTGCCCAGAACAGAAAGTACACGAGATAAGTTATGTACGTCAACCAGGAGGATCGTCGTTTTGCTTCGGGCTGCTCCGTCTCATTCGATATCGCGCTATCCGAAAGATCCGGATCCGAGAGTGTTGGTTCAGGGCTCGGACAAAACCGTACAGTTTTTACATTTGTTTTGGCCGGTTGATTAAAATCGTCTTTTTTCCTCTTGGATGGATTTTCTTCTGCCGGTGGATCATTCTGGAAATGTAAATACCAACGTTATCAAACACATTTCCAGTCGACACAGTCACACGTTTACTCACATCTGCCTCTATAATGACGTGGGATGCTTTCTCTTCATTGTGCACTTGGTGGAAGGACACCATATTGTAGATCCGATCTTTGACGTCGTTCAGAAGAGCTTGACGACGTTTTGTCTTTCTGTAGCTATCTAGCTTGGATTCCATGCGTGTTTGGGTGATTCAAAACATTTAATTCGCGAAATAAACGATTTAACACAGTTTCATACTTTCGCATTCCGGAACATTTTCACAACAAACAACACTGGCAGTTGTCAAGATCTATACAAACAAGGTATGGTGTTGTCATTCCGTTTTAGTACAATGGTTTTTTTTTCTCTAGAATTTAGAGCACCTAATTTTTCTCATTATATTTTGTTTCATAATTGTTGGGAGTAAGTAACATATTGAAGCACATTTAATCATATTTAAACTCTGAAAATTCCCATATTTTTTGCAGAATTATAAAAACAGAACGCTATTAGTACAACTCACAATGGAATCCATGTGTCATTCGTTGAAATGTCATCATCTCGCCTGCTGTCCAACACCAGCAAGGTGTATGTATTTAGAAGGTGGATTTTTATCGATTTGACAGGGCGACATTTTAGTCGAGTTATGTCAGAGTTTGTTTACAAAAACATATGGTATGGGGCTACCAACATGAACAAACAGCCTCGATTCTCAGTCCCTTGAGCAATTTCACTAATTTATGGGTCATCTTCGCATATTAAATGTTGTTCCACAGACGATTGACGATATTTGGTTGCATTTTTCGTCAAAAAATCGCAAGCGATACCACCACCGGCGCCTCCTCCGACGCTGCCGTCACTCTTCTCAATACCCTTCCCCTTGATCACCACGGAACTGTTATGTCAGGTCGAGAAATGTCAATTTGCTCTAAACAACTCTACCTTCTACATCCATATACCTTGAACACCAGCTGTCTCTACACAGTTGGCTCAATGAGAAAAAATAACACCAACGAAAACGTTTTTTTCTGCAATCCTGCTAAATTACGACAAATCGATCGAAAAACAAAAGCACCCATACACGAACGTGCTTAAAACGAGTGTAGATTAACCCAGTGTACAGTATGTTAGTGAAAAAATGATCCGAAATTGAACAGTGCGAGCGACTGTTGCCTCCGAACCGCGCTCCGAACTTGCACAGCTGTAGCTCCCGTAATGGAAGGCCCGAAACTGCTGCAGTGATGTTGTGCGGATCTATTCGATCAATTACTGCGAAACATTGTTCTACCCAGTCGCAGTTCCCCTCGGTCCATCGAAATATCCAAATTGTAAACATTCTAAAACCACCAGCAGTGGACCAACGGGTGTAAAGGTGGAACCAAAAAGTTAGATGTGCGTGTGTGTGTGTTTTTTTCTCTCCAACATTGAGTGCAAATAGTTCGTCACACAGCCCCCCAAAATGTCCGTGGTGCGAACGAAGGTCCTTGGTCTGGTGGACGTTATAATGCGCGTTCCCAGCCTGTTCATCATCGATGAAATCCTTAAGATGGGCATGGGCGTGCCGATCGCCCAATCCGCCAGTCAGGTTGCGAACAGCACCGCCATCAATCTCGACCCGCCAGTAGCCGCAATGCTGCCAGACGATGACCGAGGAATGCAGGACAGTATCGAGGTGTACAAATTCATCTCGCTCGCGGTGCTAAAGTTTCTCTTCTGTCTGTTCGGTAAGATACGACGACGACTGTCCGGGGACAGGCGCTTTGGTTTATCTTTCGCAAATTCTGCACCACCGTGTTGTCTTTTCCAGAAGACGACGTCTATACTATTAAAGAAAGTCACCGTCATCCATCTTACCTGCGGTTTATCTATAGTGTTAACTGTACTTCCTGTGCATTGCCACCGACCTTCCGTCGTCTTTCCTTCGCCGCCGTCGCTTCGATACGGTCAACCACCAACCTGTTTGCAAAGAATATGCGAACATCAGCTACTATTCCTCACCTGACAACCTTGCGTAGCCTTGGCGTTCGGATGTGGGTTATTTTGTATTGCCATCTCTCTCTCTCACACTCTTTCGCCACTCAAACGGCTCTCTGACCTGCATTCTGGTACACGGTGGCCTTCTTCCCCCGGCTGGCCAGCAAGGATGCAGCAAATGTCCCAACGTTTATCAAATGATTCTTTCATCCCATTGACGTCACTGAATAGTATTTTTTTGGTCTTTTTAACAAGCGTTTTAAAGGCACCGATCGGAGGAAGCAGTGCTCTTTATTTCAAAACGATATTTGGCCAAATGGTTCGAATCTAAAGCATCAAGTTCAAATGCGTCACAAATTCGCAACACCACGTCGGTTTTGTTTTTGCGACCTTAAAATTTCTGCTACAGAACCTGGAGGTAAAGAACCGCATCAAAACGAACTATTTCCTCGTCATTCCTTGCGGTACGGCATCATCTTCCGTTTGTGCGATCATCTCTATCAATGTGGTCGTTTTAAAACGGTTCCATAGTGAAATAACCCTCTCGTTTAGAGTATTCATCCTTTTAGAAACGTATGACCTACTTACAATATTTTCTTTGCTATCAATCAATCTAATACGATCGTTATCAGCATAATAGAAACGATATCATCCTGACTGTGTTGTTTGCTCATCGCATTTGAATGATTATTTATTAATTGTTATCTAGTTATGAACGTTGCGTGACAAAACACAAACGGTTGATCAAATCAAGGATTGAATGATTAATCTGTTCCTGTCCACGACATCGGAAAAGAAATTGAATGTTACGAAATTTTGAAACCTCCGTTGTGTTCTCACCGTGCTATACCGCATGTGTTAGAGAATACACGAAACTAAAACCCCTTTAATGATTTAAACGAAACGACAGCGACTTTGGCCCCGAATTGAATGGGCCGTCCGAATGTGCGTACAACGAGCTACTGTTGAATGATTCAGCATGTTTCCTGATAACGTTTCTGCCTGCCTGTCTTCTCCCCTATCGACTGCTAACCATACGATAGGTAGTTTGCTGATGGTAGATGGTTCCACGGATTACCACATTTGATTTGGCCTCACACACTTCTACACCGGTAGAAACCATTCGCAGCACAACTACTTGAAGCGGTAGAAATGTCCGCGACATTGTAATAGGGCATATAAGCAAACACAAATGTACAAATGTTAGCTTTGTTTGGGTTACGTTGCCGTATATTGTGCAAACAGTACGTAGTTCAACTTGTTTCTTGTATAAAAGGTATCGCAATAGGGAGGACAATGCTTTTGTTTCATTTTTAAGTCCATTCCGTCTATAATACGCACTCAAATTATGATTAAACGATTCTGTACGTCAACGCTCAGGATCTCATGTACAAGATGATGATCCTGATAGAATCCGAGTGATAAGGGGCTTTGAAGATGCTATGAGTTTTGTATCCTCATCACGTATCCCAATTATCTTATCGTATATTATTATCTTATTAAGCACACAACAATGTGTACGATCGTCAAGTCGATCGGTGACACCAGGATCAATGACAAGCAAAAGTATCCATGTAAAAGCAAGAAAAGTGTAAAGGCAGGTTCATTCTGAGATCGCTGAATAGCACAAAATTCTAGAACAAATAGTATTAAGTTGGTAAAAGGTTTCAGGCTCATTCCCATAACAATGAAGTATTACTGCACTACTAGAAACAATTGTTCTCATATCTATTGTGATTAGCTCTTTACTATATCGTTTTCCCTTATTTTCTTCATTCTACGACAGGTGCCATTAGTGCAGCTTGTGTTTTCATGCTATGGACCCGGCATTTAGTTATCGTGTACATGTACATCGTATCCGTGGGATTGATCTTCTTGTCCTATTGGAGCAACGTCTCCGCCCTATCGGTCATCTCCGACAGTCCTAGCTTGTTGGAAGATGTTCTGTCGCTCAATATGGAACGCTTGCTTGATCCTGGAGGTGTTCTGATCTCAATACTGCCACATCTGCTTGCCCAATGGTTGATGGGTGTCATTTTCGCCTATATTCATTTGGGACCACGGTACGCAAAAAAAGCAAGCAATCTATCTATAACACATTAAACTCGTATATTATCACTCTCTCTCTCTCTCTCTCTCTCTGCTGATTTAGGCACAAAATCGTCCAAAAGGCGCTTCCGTTCAGTTTCTTAATGCCACTGTTGCTTGCGATGCTGCCACTGCCGTCGGTAGTCCTTAAACATTCCCCTGCTTTTGCCGCCATCCTGCCTCTCGTGCTGTCGAAAATTGCGCTCTGGAGCTCCTCGTTTGATGTCGTGAAAACAATCCTTAGCGGTTACCAGCACGCTCGCAACTTTGCAAGCAACTTTGGCATTGCGACGTTGATCGAAAACGAATGGCAGCGCTTGAACGTACCGTGCGTGTTGCGCGTGTTTTGGACCATACGGCTGACGGAGCATCTCATCAGCTTGCTAATGTCCACGGAGGCTCCACTGCGCTTTGCTGCCACGGTGCAGAGCGTCCTTGTCAGCGGGTGCGAAACGCTAACGGCCGTGCTCGGCATGACCAGCATCATTTCACTGATTTGCCACTACATCGGCAAGATGTTTCAGCTGTTCCTGCTTTCCGAGGACTATGATGAGGATAAATCGATCGGTACGGTGTCGGCGATACTTTTCTACATTTTGGCCCTACAAACTGGGCTCACTTCGCTCTCACCGGATAAGCGCATTATTCGGTTGTGTCGCAATATGTGCCTGCTAGTGACGGCTTTATTGCACTTTTTGCACAACATTGTTGCACCCATACTAATGTCACTGAGTGCTGCCCGCAATCCATCACGGTGAGTACTAAGGACCTCCTTTCTCCGACCAGTTGCCACAAGCGCAATGCCATAACAAACACAATCACAACCATGTTTCCAGTCACTGTGTCCACTTAACCAAGTTTTTTTTTTCCTTGTTTTGTTCACTTGCCTCGCGTATGTCCGGGGGTATGTTTGCCGTTTCACAGCAAGCGTCACGCACGGGCATTAATAGTGTGTGCTTTCCTTCTTATTGCGCCCGGATCACTGCTGGCCGTACTTTGGGCCAGCCACTCACCCTCCACGTGGTTGTTGGCAGTGACAGCTTTCTCGGTTGAAGTGATTGTGAAGGTAAGTTGGGCATTGTTTTTATATTGAGAGAATAAGGTATCTATAAAAAATACTGTACTAAGTCTAGGTCAAAGGATAGAAAGGACGTACCAAGAAAAAGCGGAAGCATCGCATATTGAGGCAAAATTTAGCTGTATAATGAAAAGAATTGCTCTCCAGTAGCAATTAGCTACTGGCAACTGTCAGAAATATTGCATTAATTGTAGTTTAATAGGAAGATAGTATGTAGATTGGATGAAATAGATATTTGATGGGATATTCGTCAAACTAGGTAAAATGTTTGATATTATTAACACGACCTCCTTCGTTCCCTCTACAGGTACTCGTCAGTTTGGCAACGTACACGCTCTTCCTGCTCGATGCACGACGCCAAACATTCTGGGAGAAATTAGACGATTACGTGTATTACATACGAGCGTTTGGCAATTCGGTGGAGTTTTGTTTCGGAATATTTCTCTTTTTCAATGGAGCCTGGATACTGATCTTTGAGTCCGGTAAGCATGATCTCATTTGTTTGGAACCACATTTCCAATTATCTAACCTACACGAAAGGAGATGTTGTCTACTGCACACTTCCAGCAGACACCACCCTCGGCGCTTGAAATTTACTGTCGTTTTCCATTCCCGTAGCTTGTTGTTTGGTAGTTTATTTCCCTATTAAATTGCCACAAAACTATTGTATTTTTGTTGTTGTTAAATATCATACATGTTTTGTTTTATTTATTATAATTATTATCGCAATCTAAAAATATAGCTTTTATTTTTGCTTACACTAACACTACCTACAAATTTAGCTAGGCACTATTTATTCACCACGAAGAATTTTGTTGTAAAAGTAGACTATAGGAATTTCTACAACGGATACGTTTCATTTATGTATCTTCGGTTACTCGAATATTCAGACTCTAGCTATTTACATTATTATATGAAACAATCTATTTGGCGAAATTGTATGTACTTAAAATGTGACTACATGAAACCAAACATTTGCTCCACTTTTATGGTGATTTTCTTAACTTAGGACTACAAAAAAAAAAAAAAATCCTGACATCCTTATCTACATCTTCCTGCCAATTAATAAAACTCACAAAAATAATCCAAAGGCCAAAAGTTTATAGAAAGTCTTAGTTTTCCAAGCCATACAACGGATTTTTTTAATTGTTTTTATTGATTAAGAATTGCCTTTTTGACAAATGCAAATATTTTTTTGAGTTTCTTATAGTTTCTACTACAGCTTTTATGTATTTTGGAATTCTTTCTACATATGTTTAACGTATATTACCTGTGTTCGGCTGTTTTGAGGTTTGTTACAAGTAGCCACTATAATTTGGTCAAACATATTACATATTATAATTACCACATGCATATTCAATAATGATATGTGTTCAGGATGGTACTGGTACAAAGTCTTGGCATATTCTAAATGTCCCTACACTTCCTGAAGGACTCTTTTAGTCGGACGGGTACCGTAATTGAATAGGCTTTATATTTATAAAATTTATATTATTATTTTCGTTATTTGATAACAATCAAAACATTATTTATTATTAAAGCCCGCGAAGTAATACGTTCTTTTTGCTTTTAAAATGAATAACTGTGAAGTCTATCTTGTTCATTTCGATTTGCTAATTTTTACGGTAAAGACGAACTTTCTGCAATCTTTTAGATTGTTAAATATAGGCCAGATGGGAAGAGAATTGTTAGAACAATTTATTACCAGTGGTTAGTTACAAGCCTTATGATAATAAAATCGTCCTGTAACAGTCGAGCAACAATTCAATGAGAAGGTATCAATTCATATAATCATTGTAATTCCAACTTAATTTAATTTAGTAAACAAAACTAAACTATTTGTATTATTTTTCCTAACCATTTTTTCTTACATGACTCAGTAGCACCTCACTAGAATGATTGTTTTGTTTACGATTGTTTGTTGTCTGTTTTATTTACGAAAGTTTTCCTTTCTTTCTCATTCTTTCCCTCCTTTTCATTCTCATTTGTGCTGTGTTTGTGGCTTCTTTTATCTGGTTACTGTAATCATTCCCTATCGCACTAAACCACCAAACAACAATTATGGACACGACATTGGGGCCCACTGTAAAAAAAATATCCTTGCCCCTCCTACTTCCCAATACCTTTCTCCGATTCCGTCACAATGTCGGTTTTGTACTGCTTGATGGCTCGCTTACATTTAGAAATGATTCCAATAGGCGGTGCGATACGGGCACTGATGATGGGCATCCATGCGTACTTCAACATCTGGTGTGAGGCTCGAGCCGGCTGGGTAGTGTTTATGAAGCGCCGCACAGCAGTACACAAAATTTCCTCCCTACCGGAAGCGACCACTGCTCAACTGCACCAATTTGATGACGTATGCGCTATTTGTTATCAGGTACATAGTTTGTGTGGAGTTCGAGGATAGTCTGCGATATCTTAACGGTATGTATTTCTTTTATTTTCTTCAGGATATGACATCAGCCAAAATCACACGATGCAATCATTACTTCCACGGTGTCTGTCTACGGAAGTGGCTGTACGTACAGGATCGTTGTCCGCTGTGTCACGAAATTATCATGAATCAGGACGGCAACGCGGGAGACGATAGCATAGAGGAACACGCACCCAACAACATTGACAATGCAAGAGCCGAAGGCCGCATTGGTAGTTCCAACAATGAAACTAACAATCGGCAACCCCATGTTGCACCCGCTACCATCTTGCACGGATCATCCGTTGGCCAAGCAGATGAGCACAATCAACCGTTGTTTGATGATGTGTTTTTGGAAGAACAAATAACCAATCATAATCGTGCGACCAGTGCCAGTAGATCGTTGGGTGGAAATACAATCGGTTTGCAGGACGCACAGATGGAAACGTCGAGAAGATCAACTCTGCTAGAGCAACTCGCTGGGGAGCAAAGGTATAACCGTGAGCACATACGATTCGATCGGTCACAAGGTGGCAAAGTGACGAATCTTCTGCAAGCAACAAATACAACAGAAATGGAACAATCCAGTAGCGATTTGCTGATGCCGCTGCTGTTAGACAATGGTGCGGAGCTAACTGCAACACAGGGCGAAACACATCCGAGCGAAAGTGGGAGCAGCTATGCAAGCACTTCGGATAGCATCAGTAGCAACAATACGGAAGCTACCGGAGGTAGCAGCAGCAGTGGAAGTAGCAGCAGCGGCAGCAGCAGCAACAGCTCCGGAAGTGGCACTCTGTCCGGGCTGTCAAACAGTTCGCTGGTGTCGGCTGCTGCTATTTCATTCAACCTACGCCGACATCACGTACTTTTGCAGCAGCAGCAGCAGCAGCAGCAGCAGCAACAGCAACAGCAGCCAAATGCACCAAGAGAATAACAACCAAAACGGATAGCTACACACGCAGACGCACAATCGCGGAATGATAGATGCATACGAACGCGGTCATTTTCTATCGAATAATCAAGCTACACAGTAACGCTTGCCAATGATATGAGATTAGTTTGACCGGGCTAGTTAAGTAGGAGCATACACTGCGAATGAAACACTGCAGCAGAGGAATATGACCGATGACTATCCGTGCTGGAAATTTATGGACTGAACGAAAAAAAAAAGACAGTGGTAAGGCTTTATCGGGTAAGAGGTTGTGTATGATTGTACATTTCTAATAAGTGATGGTATAAAAATGTAGCGTGTATATTTATATTAACTCGTTTATAATGAACCGGAACGTGAGGGCTTACACAATAGAGGTGAGAAAGGAAAACGATCCTACTACTGAGCATGGTACTGTCTTTCTTGCCTCACTCACAACAACGGGTTGTTTTGGGAACGGAGTAAATTCACACTAACGAAAAAGGGGCTTACTGCTTGCTGGAAATGAAACGTGTACAGCAGGGAACACAGGGATTGTTGGGTGTGCAGGAAGGAAGTACACCCCTGATAGCCGCGCAAATAGTGAAAAAGGCCGGACACCGGAATGGGCAAAGGGAAAAGCTTTGCTTTTGTTTTCATTCATTCTTCATCCGACCGAGTTCGAATATTAAGCTGACCACCTGTTGCTGTGTATCGATGTTCTTTCTCTCGGCCAAAGCATATCGCAAACTTAAATGCACATTGTCTCGAATCGAGCACAAATAATCGTTCGGATCGTTTCGATTGATCGGGCGGGCGATACATTATCGGCGTTTGCAAATTTACGTTCCATTTGTTTCATTACCGTCCAATGTGGTAGTTGGTTAAAAGGGTTGTGTCCTAAAACTCACGGTGCAGTACCTAACTATACCGCAGGCTCTATCAATTGTACCGAAAGGCACAGAGGTAAAAACCAAATAAAACAAACCAATCGAGGGAAAGAAACAAATAATAGGGAAATTAAAAAGGGCACTTAAAACGATCAATTAGCCGATTTGCCGTGGTTTAATCGCTGCATTGCATAATACGGTTAACACAATAACCTTCCCGGTTCGGTGGTGCACAATGTGCACAATCCAGCAGGTTCGGAATGCACAAAACTGCAAACACATTTCCTACAACTATCCAGATGTAAAAAAAGATGGAACATACTCCATCTAAAGCAACGTCAATGCACAAAGGTACGGTTTTGTTTCGAGCTCGCATTCAACTTGATGATGGTGATGTGTTCATGTTGTTTGCATATTTTACTTCTTATGCTAACATTTCTGCTGGGTGCGCTAAATTTCACCGCTGAACCATTTTAACATTTTCTACTGTTAAACTGCAGTAGTATCAATTTTTTTATTTGAGAAGCAATTTCTGGGCAATATTTGTACATAGTTATGGTCTTTAAAACAGTTAACCAAAAACGACCAGACAGAAATCAGAAGAAAAAAAATCAGCTGTGAGATAATAAACAAAGTAGTAAAACTGTTGTAGGTAAATTCCTAATAACTGTGACCAGGCCAATGATCAATGATTGGAACATCCGAAATATTCATTTCCGTAGTAATAAAGTTCATTACTACGGAAAGACATAACATAGACATCATTGGTTTGAGGCTCTCCTATGTAGCAGAAGCTTAGCAAAGGACCGAGCGGGCGGCACAGAACCTTGGGTTGGAGATTAACGAGGCGAAAACCAAAATGATGGTGGCACCACCAGCGGCCCTGCTAACAAACACTGATTTACGCAGGGGTGATGTACAGATAGGTGACCGCACCTTCGAAGTCGTACAAAACTTCACCTATCTGGGGTCAAAAGTCAGCACCGACAACATCATTGATGTTGAGTTACGCGCACGGGTGCTGGCTGCCAACCGGTCATACTACAGCCTGAGGAAACTTCTCCACTCTAAATACCTGTCGCGACGGACGAAGCTGGGACTGTACAGAACTTTTATAGTCCCAGTACTCACATACGCCTCTGAGACATGGACTCTGTCCAAAACTGACGAAGCCCTCTTAGCCGCGTTCGAGAGGAAGATGCTCAGAAGGATTTTTGGCCCCGTATGTGTGGAAGAACAATGGAGGAGCCGCTACAACGACGAGCTCTACGAGCTGTACGATGATCTCACTATCGTACAGCGCATTAAACTCGCCAGGCTCCGGTGGGCTGGTCACGTCATGAGAATGACACCGGACGACCCAGCCCGTAAAGTCCTTTAAGGCCGTCCACACGGACAGAGGAGGCGTGGTAGGCCCAAATTGAGATGGAGTGATGGCGTTGATGCGTCCGCCAGAATGGCCGAAGATAATCGATTGGCAGACGACGGCGCTGAAACGTGAGCGGTATCGAGGATTGTTGCAGTAGGCGGTTGTAGCGCCTGATAAGTAAGTAAGTAAGTAAGTAATAAAGTTCAATTTAACGAGTATATTAAAAAACTGATATTCACGATGTGTAAGCGGATTATCCTAGGCGTCCTAGGTATTAACACCCAACCTTCCATTGCCTTTAAGGTGCAGCCAAAGTGTTACCGCGAGTTAAAACTTTTCTTTCTGAATAGATAGAAAGAGTCTTTTACAGTTCGGTGTCTTGAAATTAACTATTTTATTGAATTCAGCCGATTCCGTTATCGGCCCATAAACGGCCCAGCAGCGATCGCCGCATCAGCATAACTCGTCGCGTTGGATACAACACGACACTCCCAATGCTGATTTAGCGATTACCGACGCTCGTTGCTAACTCGCCCCCCCTCAGATGTGAACGTCCACGATTCACTGTGTTTGTTTAGGAAATGTGACGTAGTCGGGTGTCTGATTTGGTGACGAATTATGTACTGTGACTACCGTTTGCGTGTTTTTGCACCTCTTTGTAAACCAGTAAAGCAATGCTACTCCCAGTATAATGAGAGGAAAGATGATACCTCCGAAAATGTTTATCGTTGGCCAGGTTATTTGAAAAGAGTTGTTTTGTAAGCGAATGTGCTCCAATTCTTTACGTGTCTCGATGTGCAGATTATGTAAATCTTCCAGACTTATGTTCGAAATTTCCAGCTGTCTTTTAATAAACACTCCGTCGAGTGGATATAAGTTCAACGTTCCAACTAGATCGGTGAGTTTGGATGAGTATCTCACGTCGTTTATGTAAATATCGCATGTGTTGAAGCTTATTACGAACGATCCCTGAAGTGTTCTGTTGCTTATACCACAGTTGGAGACGAGTGTAAATTTCTCTACAGAGTTAATCAATATGGCGTGATTATTAATCTGTAATATTTCAGTTTTGGCTGGACTCTTCGTAAAGTTACATTCTGCTTCTCGACCTTCCATTAATCTTGGAATGCAATCTGATTCATCCAACTCTATTTCATTGATTTTATAGATTTTCGGGGTTAGAGTGCTAACACGGTATCTGATTGCTTCGTGAGTTATGAATCTGTCATACTGGAGGTGAATCTTGCCGTCGTGGTACAGGATTGGATAAATTTTTATCTTACGGAACGTTCTTGGGTCGAGTTTGGGTGTTTTTATGAGCAGCATTATTTCTTGGCGGTTGGTGGCGATAGAGGCGTCGGCGTAGGAAAGCGCTTCTAGAGTTGTGTCGAACGGAATGTTTTCTGCTGCCAGGTTTTTTTCCAAACAATTGATTTCATATTTTGACAATATTTTTTCGTTTAAAATATTCGCTTTCGTCATAACTATACTATCAACTATTTCCTGCAGTGTGTCTATCATCTTTTTTAGGTGGAGATAAATATTGATGGAATGAATTTCTAATGATTCTGATCTGAATTGAGTTATTACGTTACGAGTTTTTTCTGTTATTTCTTTAATCTGGTTGTTAATATTCCTATTGATTGTAACTTGTGCATTATTGTCATCGATGAGATTATTAATTGTTTTGTTAATAACACGAAGATCGTTTGCATCTGGTGTTCCTGCAATAAACTTCCAAATTGTTCCTATGGAATCCCAACGTTTGAATCTTTTAGTGGGAAGCATTCTTTTCAATATGGTATTCAGTTCTTCGAATTGGTTTTGGATAATACTGGAAAATTGATTATTGCTCATTTTTTCGAAATCGTCCTTAATTGCTTGAATATAACCCTTATACGCAGTTAAATTGTAATGGTGTATGTAAATATGGCTATCTATCCTTATTCTTGCCCAACCTTCGTCCATTGCAACTATAGGTTGGTTGTCTACCTTCAGAATAGAGATCCTCGGCTCAGCTAGGGTACATACTACAAATAGAAAACTGTAAGAAGAGAACAATGATGTTAGAATGACGGTATTGTTAGCTATCTTATTTTTATATCGTTTTTATGAATTTTTCGTGAATCATTTGTGTTTATAGTGCTTTTGTTTACTTTGTTAATCTTGATTTTCTTGTATCTCGGCTTGTGTTTTAATCTGGCTCTGGTTTTTTCATAAACTGTCATATCCTCTTTTATATTTATTTCCTTTTTTCTCTTATTGTAATATGAAATATCTTTCTCCTGTTTCTTTGTTAAATTTTTGTAAACATTTTCACAAATATCTGATGAACGGACAGACGGTAAAATTATCTCATAAGGAGTATATTTAGTAGTCGAATGAATGGATGAATTATATTTGTGAAGTGAAAGCTCGATTAGATCAGAAATAGTTAAATTGTTGTTCTCAAATTTCGTTATTCGATAAATTTCTAATATGGTAGAATGGAACCTTTCTATTACTCCATTCATTTCACTTCGACCTGTAGCTGTTAAATATATTTGGATTTGGTGAGTTTTATAAAAATCTATTAGATCTTGTGTACCAAAAGATTTTTCGCCGTCCATTACTAATATTTTAGGAGGATGGTATTTTGTAATTATTTCTTTAACTGCCGGAACAATATCTAAGGCGGCTCGCGATTGAATTTCTTTAATTTGAGCGAATTTTGAAAATTTATCGATGTAAGTTAAAAAATAATGTTTTTCGAGAAACATTATATCAATGTGTGCAATTTGGAAAGGGTGTACGGGGATTGGAGTTTGTTGTTGAGGATACCGGATAGGGTTTCGGTCATATTTGTTTTCATTGCAGATACAGCAATTGGAAACAATTTTTTTTATCTTGGCTAGCAGCTTTGGAAAATAGTATTTACGTAAAATTTGCGACTTATTTTCCTGGGCTCCACGATGTGCCCTATTGTGCTCTGCCGTGATTATTTCTCGTTGTTGATCTTCGTCTGTAATGTCTTCCAGAAGATTTTGAGTAAATCGAATCTTAAGGAGCTTCTGACTTCCAAAATACTTCCTATAAACCTCTTGAAATTTTCCCATTATGTCTTCACTCGTGAAAAGTCCGTTTACTTTTGATATTGTGAAATGATCCTTTAGAATCTGTAAAAGAGATGATTCGGTTATTATTTCGGAGTAAATTGTTGTACGTTTAAAATTTTGGAATGGATATTCAATTACTGTGTTTGGTTTCCCTTTTTTCAACACGATCTGGTTGTGAAAAGCATTAAGTGGTGCTTCTGTAGAGATAATGTAAAAATCGTCACTAGTTTGTGATGAATGTTGCGTACCAGTCATAGAGAAAACTATTCTGCTGAGGGCATCTGCTACAACATTGCCTTTGCCTGGTTTATACAAAATCTCGTGGTCATGCTCCTCTAAATATGCTTTCCAACGTTTTAATTTTGCGTTAGTATTTTTTTGGGAGAGGGCAAAAGTAAGTGGTTGATGATCAGTTAATATTTTGAGTTTAGCTCCATACAAATAATTGCGGAAAGTTTGTAGTGACCAGAAAATTGCAAGCATTTCTTTCTCAGGGGTGGAATATTTCTCTTCAGTTTTAGATAGTGTTCTTGATGCGAAGTGAATTGGTTTATCTTTGCCTAATTCACCTTGAGAAAGAACGGATCCAATTGCATAATCTGAAGCATCGGTTGTCAAAATAAATGGTTTGTTAAAATCTGGATAGATGAGAATATCGCTCGATGATAGTATTTGCTTCATTTTATTGAAACATTCGATTTCTTGTTGATTTAATGTAATTTTCTTTTTGGATGTGTCAGATCCCTTTCCCCTTAAAATGTTTGTCAAAGGTTTAGCAATTTTGGCAAAGTCTTTGACAAATCGTCGATAGTAGCCCATTAATCCTAGGAAGGCACGCAAATCTTTAATGGTTTTGGGCACAGGGTATTTATTTATAACTTCTATTTTTTTATGGTTGGGTTTTATTCCCTCTGTGCAAATAATGAAACCAAGAAATTCAACTTCTTGGCGAAGGAATTCTGATTTGTCTAATTGAATTTTTAGTCCTGCATTATTTAATGTTGTCAAAATTGTGTCCAAATTTTTCAAATGATTTTCTAAATCATCGCCAAAAACTATTACGTCGTCTATATAAACGTAACATATTTTTCCAATAAAATTTCGAAGTACATCATCGATAGCCCTTTGAAATATAGCCGGTGCGTTTTTTAAACCAAACGGCATCCTAGTAAATTCGTATTTACCGTTATTAATAGCAAAAGCCGTTTTTTCAATATCTGATGCTTTCATCTTAATTTGATGGAATCCCGAAGCTAAATCTAAAGTCGAGAAATATTTTTTTCCTTTTAATTGGTCTATCACATAATTTATCTCGGGCATTGGATATTTTTCGGAGATGGTTTTAGCATTTAACATTCGATAATCGATAACCATTCTAAATTTCTTTTGTCCTGATGCATCCGGTTTTTTTGGCACAATCCATACCGGTGAAGTCCAAGCTGAGCGAGACGGTCTGATTATTCCATCCGCTAATAGCTTGTCAACTTGCTTATTTACTTCGTCAGCATATGCTGCAGGATATGGATACACTCTTTGATGGATAGGTGTATCGTCTGAAGTGTGTATTGCACATTCCACTTTGGTTGTACATGTTAGTTTACTGTCTGGTTTGTAAAATGCATCTCTGTTTTTATCTAAAACCTGGTTTAGTTTTTCTAGCTCTAATTTGGATAGATGAGATGTTCGGATCAAATTGTGGGATGACCGATTATGTGGAGAATAGTATGAGATTGGGATGACGAATCTTTTAGAGTTTCTACTCAATGTGATTTGGTCATTTTCTAGATCAATTTTAGCTTTCAATGTTTTCAACATGCTATTTCCAATGATTCCATAAAAAAAATTGTGAAATTTGTGTAACAAAAAGCGATCTTCAAAATCAATTTTGGGATGGAAAAAATTTATATTAATTGCACTAGTAGGAGCAAATGTACTATTTGCACAACTTATTTGACCTACTGAAAATTCGTACGGTTTACTGATTTCATATGCACGTGCCAATTGTGGATGTATTAAATTAATATTAGCACCTGTGTCTATTAAAAACGGAAAGTTTCCAATGGTAGTTTTAAGATAAATAAAAGGAAGGCTGGGAACTACCAACTCATCTTCCACTCTAAAAAATGGTTCTGACCATCGCGACTTGATCCCTCCAACGGATCATGCTCGTGTTGCAAATTTATGTTTTGTAATTTGTCAACAAGATTGTTTTGCTCTGTGAGCTCAAATTCATTTATTGTTTGTCCGTGACAATACCTTGCGTCGTTGGCATTTTTATTCATTTGATGAGCATATAATGGGTGAGCTTGCCTCTTTACCCACGCTTCTTGACTTGATGGTGGTCTTGGTCTTTTTTCGCCATATGTGGGTCTGTTACCATAGTCAATATGACGTGAATTTATACTTCTATCTACCTCCATTGGCTCGGGCTGTTGCCTCTGTGGGGTATATTGCTGATTAGGCAGGTAATGGGAATTGTATCGTGGAGCTGGACGAGGCGCTGCTCTAGGAGGGGGTACTGGTTGATAAACAATTTTTCTGGGTGCTACCCTAGGGGGTTGAGGCTCGAAGCCTAAATCTCTTGGCTTGGGAATATTAAGAGAATTTTGATTTCCATATTGATTTTTAAAAGGTGCTGATCGAACGTCCATATTAAAGTAATCAATGCAAAATTGATATGCTTTGCTAAGGGTCTTCGGGTCAGCAGTTTTTAATAAAGTGGATAATGGTTTTTCTAAACCTCTAATAAACGAATCCAAAGCTTTCTCTCTGAAATAGTTTATGTGGACATTTGCATGCAGAGAGTACTTACTGTCAGTTTGAACTTGTGCTATTATAGCGGCTAACAATTGGTTAACCCTGCTATAATATCCGGCGAGGCTTTCCGAATTACCCTTACGAATACACGTCAATTCATAATCCAGGGTCTTCACGTCACGCTTATCTTTATAGTAAAGCATTAGGATAGATTTTATCTGATGCCAACTACATGTTGCATTATTTGCATTTAACACATCGGAAGCTTCTCCACGGACTTTCCTTCTGATTGTTCGTTCGATCAGATGGAACTGCACAGAGTCGTCAGGAAGATCTCTATACATGATAAAAACATCTTCCACATCCGAAATCCAATTCATCAACTCATTTGGGTTTCCATCAAAAATAGGAACATCCCTCAAAAAGTCAGGGGTTTTTCCCATCTCCACGAAAGATCGTAGAACCATTTCAGTGTTGGGATTGGTCATTTTTGTGTTTTAAATGCTCACTTCACTTAACACTTGTCACGATCACGATTCACCACTAACAAATTACAGCAGAAGCTATTTAATTAAACACCAAAATTTCACTGATTTCGGATTTTTTAGGTTTTTACTTACAGTATGGTTGAGTTAATTTCCATGGGCATCTGACTTCTTTTTCTTCGGGGGAAAATTGGGCAGCTACAGCAAGATGTTCCTTTTTATCCTTCTGATGACTGGGGGCTCGCTGGCAGCAATCGGGAATTAACCACGGTGTCCCAAAGTTCGCTTCGTTATTATGATGGCTCCTTCAACCACGAGATTAGCCACAATTTTTAAATGGCTAACTTTATAGGATTTTTTTTTAACTTATACACTTCCCGCTGATTTTTTTGTCAGGTCCCTATTCGGGCGCCAGTTAAAACTTTTCTTTCTGAATAGATAGAAAGAGTCTTTTACAGTTCGGTGTCTTGAAATTAACTATTTTATTGAATTCAGCCGATTCCGTTATCGGCCCATAAACGGCCCAGCAGCGATCGCCGCATCAGCATAACTCGTCGCGTTGGATACAACACGACACTCCCAATGCTGATTTAGCGATTACCGACGCTCGTTGCTAACTCGCGCCATATGTCGTTATCTAAAGCGAAGAAGTGACAAGAAAGGCATTGTTTTACAACACTCACCATCCATCATACCTAAGATGAAGCATTGCCAGTGACAATCACTCAAATAGCCTGACGACACTCAAATATGGCACTCGGGAAAAGTGTCTTCTCCAAGGCATTTCATTAAACTGATCACAGCAGCGCTCCGGAAGAGCCCAAAAAATGGATTAGTTTTACTACAGCCATGGCTAAAGTGTGCGGTAATTGCCATAAGGCTTCTCGGTACCGGGAGCGGGATATTATTGTTACAATACTTCCTGCACGAAGCATTCAAGCAATCTTTAGCCGATTAAGTTATATGTTAGGCATTTAATTGCATCCCTATCCAAAGTTGGTACATTTTTGTAATGCGTAATTTATATGCATTTTTTCTAAGTAAGAAAAGCTGTTCCTCTTTATACACTCATTTCTTTTCTAACAACATCTAACGAGCAAGACTCATTAGGGACTGATCTTGAACCAGTTTTATTTCGCGACTGTAACGAATTTTCCTTTTCTATTTGCAATTCTTAACCTTCCCTCTCACCCAGCTAAAAATTCAATTCAAACTGTAGCGCCATTTAATAACACCCAGTTTCGCGCCTAAATAAGGGAACTAGCCAACACTTCAGAAAAGAATGGTACGATGATACAGATAGGTCGTCGGTCGTGGCACTAAATAATGCGTTCCGAATGGCTCTGTTACAAACGACCCACGACGAAACCGACTAACGAAACCCTCAAACCCAAGACTCTGCTGCACTGCTCCTCTGTGTCTGCATTAAGATCACCGGAGCATTGTGTGACTTCTTGATCGTGTGCTTTTTAAATCCAGCACAGCATTAAAAAGATAGCTACATAGAGTACGCTCAAGACCTGACAGCGGAAAAGCGAAAAGGTACAAACACAAAAATTGCGTCCCCATCGAATCAAAAGCTACCCCACACAAAAACTCAAATGTGTGCCATTTAGGTGAAAATCAGATGCTTGATGAGGCACCAACCGTTTTTATTTTCCTTCGTTCGTTTTTTTTTTTTTTTTGTTGAGATTCCCGGGCGAAGCAGCAGGCAATCGCAGTCGTTGCATCAGTTACTCGGCGTACCGGTGGTGGTGACCTTATTTCACTTTCTGCACCCCAAACGTGTACGGTTCACCGACTCATTCCAAGGGATGATGGCCCACTTGCGGGTTAGAAGGTGGTGGTTCTTGAAATTTTAAATATGTACCTCATTCGCGCGGCGCGTTTGCCACCTTTTCTGTAACACCTGCTGCGAGCGCGAGATGGATCTTCTTCCGTTTGGCAGAAAGCTAGTTCTCGCAGCTGCCCCGAACGCTCGCTCTGTTGCTGCAGCACGCCACACTATGCAGATGTATATCACGGGTTTCCCACCTTCTCCCCCCAACACGAGATGATCATCAATGTAGGAAAGGCAGTTCATGAAAAAAGGCGGCAATTCGGGCAAACCGTATGCCCGGCTTACCGTTAAACGACGAGAGGAAATGTTTGCCAAATGGGGAAGGCAAATACATCCCCGCAAGAAGGCGGTTTCGCACTGTCATGAATTATAATTAAATTACAATCGACCCTAACCGTACTCCGGGCTTTATTAATACTTATTTTTATCACACATTGGCACGACTTGACACATATTTTAAAGCACCTTTTTGCCAATTCCGTAACCTATTTTGTTAGCATGAACTGTGTGCTACATTGAACATGTTCTCCCCATGCATTAGGTAGGAAGCTCTCCTGACAAACCTTTGGCCTTTGTACACGTTGGCTTTGGTGAAGAAGTTCTCGATACCGCTCATGGTCTAGCAACATTGTCTTGCAATCCAACTTGGGCATCACTGACCAAGTCCTTGATACCAATCAAGATCTAGGGACGTTGTCAATATTCTGGCATTTTTGGAGAGCACTTGAACGCCATAAATCATTCTTATCTAAGCGTACTCTAACAGATCTGCACAAAATAGGCAAGTAGTTTAGCTCATTCAATTCAAGATAGTTCGATCGTTCAGAGGTAAATGCTATGCGCCAGTCAATTTTTGGCACCATCAATCTCCTCACTCATAGATTCTTAGGATCATTGGAAGCAAAAGGGGTTCAAAATCTGTTTGTACAATTCTCCTGTATTTCCGACAGCAAGAGCAATATTGCAATAAAGAGCCACCTGAAACGATACAAAGTTTGCTCATGATCAAAACCATGATTTAATTGGCATATTTTATTAAAGATATATCGATCAATTTAGAGGGCACGATAAGCAATGATGCAATTCTTATTCGCACACGTAATTGTGCATCTGTCGCAACACTATTGCTTAATACACAAACCAACCACACACCTGTTGCCACATAGTTTGTGCAAATAATTGCAACGCTTAACACACCCAACCGATAACAATATGCATAATATCTGACAACGCAAGTGACATTGTTCATAGAGAATGATGATGATGATGATGATGATTACACACCACAAACTCGTCCTTCCCGCCTATTGTTACCGGTGAAAATAGGCGCAGCAGTACATTGGTTTGCTAAAATTAGACGATAATGCGACGTGTCGAATTGCTGCAAAACGAGCAGAGAAACGTGGCTGCTGTTTTCCTCTTTCTTTCGCTTTCAGATCTTCGTTGTGCTGCCACTGTATGATTCAAATTTTCTCTGGCACATTGTCGCCAGAGCCAGGCCAACCATACTGCATGGGGGCGCCAACAAAAGCAGGCAGCTTCAAAGCTAGCGAATGAGGTACACAACCCACACGGGGATTCTTTTACAACTCACAATCAGATTCACTTTCTGTCGATTTTTGCTGTTAGAGAAATGAATGCCCATTGTCTTGTTTTTTTCAATTGGAAGGCAATTTGTTTCGCGACCGTGTGTCTGTGATTAGCCACATTTTCGCCCTCCGCCCCTAGGGGGGGACCAGGGTCACATGGTGTCTTTCAAGCGAAAATTGGTACTCTTTTACTTTCCTATCGTTCCGGTGGCTTGACAGATGAACAGCTTCTTTTTCACCTGTTCGCTTCACGTCATGATTGTGGAAAGACCGGTAACACTCTTTATTTCCGCGCTCCCGTAATTTCTACATCTACTGGCGGAGCTACTGGAAAAACTGTTTGGTACCGCCACCGTGACGTGACCCCCAGGTTCAGGTCTTCCCACTTCGCATAGGCGTTTTTTCTTTCTTCTGTTTTCCCTAAACGCTCTTCATCGTCTCACGATTCCAGACGCTCTAATACGCGTACCAAACGATCACTCTGTCAGCAGTACACTGCTCGAGACAAACTGCTTGGCATATTTCTTGAAAAATTGAACATGTCATCTTAAATTATAATAAAGCTATTTCCGGTGGCTATATGATCATTCCTTGATGTAGAATAACTCCCAACAACAGGCATTCTGCAGCTATTCTCCAGGTTCTAGTACGATCTTTTTACACATAAATTCATTCTCCCATTTATAATCTTCAAATCAAGCATTTCGTAAGCCTTGATTGGGATTGGGATGGAACAAAATATCTCCTAAACAGTGTACCGTGGTGGAATTTTCTGCATAGCTAACGCTACTAATTCAACTGTAGCAATTAGCTTCCTTTTGCAAATATTAGAACGCGCTCTTAAAAGGATTACGCATTATTCAACACCCCCTCCTGGTGGTCCTCACTACGGGAGAACGTCCGCGTCCGCTCGGCTGTCGCCTCTACCGCAGGGGTCTATAGTTTCGGGTATTTTACATTACTTGAGCTGAATTCTTTCATTCGTAGCACAAAGGAAAGTATAGCAATACGGCTGGGCCGCTCTTAGTAAAAAAATGAAAGTACAACATTTAAATACTGTTTGCTGCTCTTAATAACTAGTATCATTTATCTGAGAAAATAAGTAAAAGTAAACTCATATACCAGATGGAAATTAATCTCATCCCTTTTTTCTTGTTTTACCTCGATCGTATCTACAAATTGCATTCGCATTGCATAAAGTCACGAACAGGCGTTAAAATTTTCCAGTCTCATGTAACCAGTCTCAAACCCACTAACGCGTCATTCACGGTGCACTAGTTAAGAGGTTACAGGGAAAATTCCCCTACAGCAGAACGACGCCACCGACAGTCGTCGTCAGTTTACTGATCCAAAACGAAACGAGAACCGGCCCGAAGCCGAAGAGTATGTCCAACCTAGTAAACAGCTATCCAAACGACCCATCCGGGCGCTAACACTCAGACATTTTTCCTCAGCATTGGGGGCGGAAGACGCATTTCACGCAACGTGAGCTGTATTCGGTTTTCTCTGCTCGTCTTTTCTTCGGTTGCCTACTCTTGATTTCCAGCAGGTTCAGCATTTCAATGCCAGCTTCGCTGTGATCGACCAAACGACCCGTTGCACCTGGCAGTTGCAGCAGCAAACTGGCTAAGGGAGAAGGCAACGGCGTCGCCAGACTGTGGTGGCGCTGCCAAACCAACCAAATCCCAGGCTGCCACATACTGGGTCCGGGTGGAGCTTGTCCTCCCTTGCAGCCCTAACAAAGATAATGCTCTCCCCCCCTTTGGATGGGACGGAAGATGTACCACAAAATGGAACTGGAAATAAAAAGCATACAACGAAAAAAAAGGGTACAACTGCAATCGCGGCCCCCATAAACGAGGAGGGCAGCCCATGTTAGGATGCAAAAGCTGGGAAAAGCTTTTCTCGTGTGGCTTTATGGCGGTGTGGTGGTGGTGATGGGTGGTGGGTGGTGGTTTGGTTTCGGTCGGAGGTGGCTTCCATTTCGGTTCGCAGTGCTTCAGTCTACCAATGACTTTCGACGACGAAACTCTTAGAGTGGTGCTTATGCGATTCACGACACCTGCTCGCGGTTTAACGATACACAAGTGTTTTATTCGCTGTATGACGCCACAATTAAATAGGACTGTAAAAATTGTTCGATCATTTCCCCTGACTCGGATCAGCCATCAGTGAAAAAGTGTGAACAGCATTCGGAAGTTGTACAGTGCATTTGAGGAGTGTTTTTTTGGAGTACTGAAATGTATCGTCCATTCTGGATCTTTCTTTTATGTTTCTGCACGTCTGAGTTAGCTTTAGGTGAGTTTCGCGTCACTGGACATGCAAGGACTGTGATAAGAAAGTAAAAAATGTGTCATTATTTTCTAAGGCAATATTGTAGTGCATGTGTTTTAAGTAAAACGCATAAAAACCCGGTTACTATAAAAAATCTATCGCAACAGATCTTTTTAAACTTTATGTTGTGTGTCTCAAATGGTAGCGAAAAGTGATCATCTGCGTTCAGCGCCCTGCCGCCCATGGGAAAGGAGTGATGTAATTGTGGAAGTTTGCTGCTCCCGTGTACTTTCGTACGGCCATTGTTTTAGTTTGGTTTGGCGGGAAAATTTGAGTGGATATTGTGTTCGTGAAAATTCGAGAAAAAACACAATCGAGACAGTTTGCCAGTTAAAAAAGCGCCAAAAGAAATACATTACGTAAAGATTTTTAAGAGATTCAGAAATTACCACAAATACCTTGCTGTATTTAAGTTTTCTGTTCAACACATACTGGACATACTGGTCAAAATAGTTTTTTAAAGTCCACCTAAACCTTTGAAAAAAGGTTAAAAAAAACCTTCCCCAATCTATTATCTGTTAGTGACCCCTATCAGTCCCCAATTGGATTTTTCGCAAATGTTGTAGAACTAAATGCGGTTACAAACGGTCATCAGGATATATCTCAATATTTCCTTACGCTTTATTTTTGGTCAGGGATTAAGCTCGTAGTACGAAAAAATCATCAAACTTCTTTGACTGCGTTAGCCATAACTCCATCAAATCAAAGGATGATGCAGTAATTTGTAGTGTATACGTAAAGGGCTTGTAACGATTTTCAGTAACAAAGATTTATAAAAAAAAAACATCTTTTTTAAATACATTAGCATTTTATGTATAGTTGATTACTTTATCAAAAGAAAGCGACGAGAGATTGAAGGATTCGTGTCTAATTAAAACCACACTTGCCAGAAACAGTGCTTTACTCAATTGTATAATTCAGCTAAACAAGCGTCTCATTAACTGATTTTGATGCAGCCATAACATAATAGTTCTATAAAATGAGAACCATTTTGAGAACCACAATATTCGTAGTTTTTTTAGTTCTTTGAAGAACAGCCAGCGCGTATACCTACATACATTCGTGTATTGTTATTCTACGTGTTTCAAATGAATCTATACTATTTCCTTGTTCTTAAACAATCAATAAGAAACAGTTATTTACTGCTTGGCTCTGTCCAATTTCAAGCGTAGTATTTAAAATTAAGCCCTAGTAGTAATATCAGTGTAAGGAATCGTGATAAATCTGTCAAATAATGACGTGAGAGCAATGTAACGAGCTTCACTTTTGCCAAAGGATCGTAATCTCGTAAAAGGGTTTTTAAATGTATGCACCATTCAAATAATAAGACTGCCACCTTAACGCTGCTATCGTTTAACAGTTACACCAGCAGTAACGTAGTATAGGGCAGCACTTCCCGTGTCGCGTGCGCGAAGCTAGCCTCGCGGCGCGTTTCTTTAGACAGGCGCAGGTCACGACTAAAGACCACTAATACTCAGACTCGTTCTGATGGTGAAATGACTATCTTTATTGAAACTTATTCGCGTTTTATATCTTATTATTGCTGACCGATCGCGGTCAGCAGTTCGTCGGTTGTCCGTTGGCGACCGATCGCGGTCAGTATTTCTTATTCTTATTGTACCGTTGTGCCGTCCTTTGGCGACAACCCGATTATACGATTTTAATTATATACGAATAATTTGATAAATTAAGCAATTTACCTTATTTTTTTAGGAAGCACAAGAGCCATTCGCAATCTTTATGGACAAAGATGTGCAAATCGTTTGGAAACGGCTCTTGACACAACACTCCGGCGAAGTCAGCAACGCTCCGGTTATAGCGTAAGTCCCACATCCTTGTGATCCTGCTTGTCGAGACGCACTTACGAACCGATTTGATTAATAATAGTTTTTCTTGCCTCACTCAATTACTCAATAGTCGATTATAGATTTTTCCGATAACGGACCACCGCACAGGCCAACCTTATTTGATGCTGCTGGAAAACGGTCACCATACAGCAACAATAATTACAACGAAGAAATTCAACAGATAGTCTCCGAGTACAAGCACAAGCTGGGCAACCCTTCTGGAGGCGGTGGAGCTTCTTCATCCTCCTACTTTCAACCGTCCACCAGCCCCACCAACTCATTGGCCGCCGCACAAGTTGAGGTGGCAAATTTGAGAGTGAGAATACCGCAAAACAATCACTGGGTCGTGGTCGACCGGTGTCAATTTATCGAACACAATCGCACATTGGACACGAAGCTCGAGTTCCCTGATCTACAGATAAGCGGACGCGTAATCATGCACCCATCGGGTGGCCGATGTGATATGATTTTACGGCTGCGTCGGGCAGGCATCGAATTTCGAACTATTCCGCTTATACCGTCGGGTGTTGGGGAACGAAGCCGACAGGCGAATGTGCGAACAGATTCACATTTCTCGGAACCAGGCTTCATTTCCGTGTTTGCCCACAGCTGTGAAGGGCCAAGTGGTATAAAGTATCGGATTAACTCGAAACGACGACACTTTTTCAACCGCCAGCCAGCAACAGCACCTTCGTACTATGGACGGGATCGACAGCGATCGCTCGACTACATCGATGAAGATCTGGTCGCCAACGATGGACTGAACGATGTGTTTAAGCTAAATGACGGCGACTCCCTTTTTCTATCCCCTTCCACGTTCGTCAACATAGACGGAGAAGATACTCAAGATGGTCCGAGTGCGAATCAGGATCCGAACAGCAGAACATTCTTTGCGGAGCGAAACCCATTTTCTTACTCGGCGTTCGGTGGTCCCGCGAACATTTACGCACACGAGCAAGCTAACCCGGACAAAGGGTGGCAGAATGTAGAAACGAACGAAGCACTAGATGATGCTTACTCGAATGAAATCGATAACCTCTTTTCGAAAGGCGTGCGCGGTCTGCTCACAACCTACATGCAAAAAGCCCTCCAGCCAGCGATCAAAGAAACACTGATGGAAAGCATGGGATACACGCTGTCGTACGGTTAACAGGCACAATGCCCCGTGTAGGTACGTTTATATGTAATAAATTATTTTTACTTTCTAACGAAGAGCTATTCTCGTTTTATTACGTTTAGTGCGTTGGGATTAATATTGGATAGTACAGAAAGAAAGGAAAATTATAACGAATTCTTTGTAAGCGTGAAATTGTAAGCGTATTCGTGAAATACACACGCAACATATACACCTCACAATGCGTACGCTATGGTTAGGTGCTTATCACAAAGCTTACAATTTACTTACAAATTTTGGATTCGATGCTAGAGAATGAAACTTTGCTCATTGTCCAAGTGGTAAGACACCTGCGAAAGACAATTAAAATCAATTTAGGGTCATGCAAATAACGTGTAAATACTTACATCAAATTCATTGTCAGTGCTGGACGCTACGTGCGCGGCAGCTGGTTTGGGAAGAGTATGCACCCGCGCTCTTCCACCGAACTGCTGAGTCGGATTATTCTGCAATGAGCCGTTGTTTACATGGACCGAAGCTTTCAGATTGGCGAGTTCGTTTTCCAGCTTTAAGTTTTCGCTGTTAACATCCTCTAACTCATCCGCGATCTTTGACACTTCGGCCTCGGATTGTACTGCTTCCTTCTCTTGTTCTGCGTTCTTGTTCATTAATTCACCGATCAGCTGATCCAGCTCTTCAATTTTCTGTTTGTATTCGTCAGACTTTTCAACGAACACACGATCAAGCTGAATCTTTTTCCCTTGAAAGTTCTGTTCCAATTGATTCATTTCATTTTGCATCTGTTGCGCCAGCTTGGCATTACGTTGCTGCATTGCAGTTTTGTCCGACACCATCTGACGGCACCCATGCATCTTTTCTGCGGCTTGTTGCTTTACAGCTTCTAACTCTGCCAGAAGATGTTCCAGTTCTTTTTCACCTTCTGCCAGATCAATCTTTATCTTTCTAACATTCTCCTCGCAACTATGTTTTAGCTTTCTGATTTGCTCCATTCTTTCGTGATTCTCTTCGCGAAGTTTAGCTCGTTCATCTGATACAGCACACAACTTTTTGTGCAATTCGTCTGCTCGCGCCTTAGTATCAGAGAATGATTGGCACAGAAATTTTCCTACAAAAGACAATGTTTTAAAATATGAACAGAAATAACGAGGATGTTTGCATGTACATTACTTACCTATTTCTTCTTTCTCGTGCATGTGTCTCTTGATATCATCGATGCCCGACCGGAAACCCATGAGCTCTTTCTTCAGCTGTTTGCGCAGCACTTCGTTCGATTTCATGTGCATACGAATGGAGTCCACTTTATCTCCGAGCTGCTTCCGGGTGGATTGATTCTGGGTTTCACTGTCGAATCGATAACGAGAAAATCATTTGAATTCATGTAAATGCCCAAGAAATTACCAGTAAAACCTAGCGAAAATACTAACATATTGCTCAGTAACGATTCCATTACCGGTTGATCATGCAAATCTTTTAGCATTTGGTCCGTCTGAACGACCGCTTCTTGCAGTGTTTGCTTCAGCATAAAGATAACTTGCCGTTGTTGGATATTCAACACCAACAACTCTACCGCCTTCACCAGAGCGGTGTTTTTGTCTTTGTACAACAATTCGCGAACGATTTGCACCATTTCGTTGGTTGTAGCCGACTGTTCTGATGCCGGTGGTGTCGGGGTTTGCTCTTGCTGCTGGTCGTCAGCCATTGTACTGGATTAAATACTTGCGTGTTTGCCCTTGTCTCACCGATTTACTGCGCTTAAAAGGATGATTGGATGATATTATTCTTATTTCAGAATCATCTACAGTCGACTAATGTATGGATAATTCACTTTCCCCAAAAGGGACGCCACAAAGCTAGATACGCACTAATCCTAAAGCAGGCATTGAATGAAAATGGCGCAAATCTATAGTTATAAACTCATGACCAAGGTTGAGAGTCCAACACAATTTGTATAACCTCGCCAAATAGGTTAATTTGTTATTTAATGATTTCCAAATAATCCAATATTAATATTGTCCCCTTTGTTTTGTTTTGCCTTATTTTTTCAAATATTTCTGGGGCGTGAAATTAAATGAAATGAATTATTACACCAATAAGAATGTTCTCGATGAACGCACCACCTTGCATATAGCTACCTTGACAGGCAGAGCTCTTCCAATGAACTAGCAACGCCTACTTAAAACTTTGTGCGTGCTGTACAGGAGCGTTCCCAAACTAGCAGAAGAATTTTCCATTCAGCAGGACGTGACGCGTTGTGCAAAAGTTTTATAAGCCATTTCCTAATTCCTGTACGAATTCCAATATTAGTATCAAAGGTAATGGCGGACAGCAGTCAGGAAACTACAAACGACAACATGGAAATTGAATGTGGTTCGCCCGAAGAACAGCCTTCGCAGAACGTGATTCAGAAGGTGATGGAACAGATACAACAAATGGTAGAGCAGAATAAGTTCACCGTGCTGCATCAAGTAATTCAGCAAAGCATCCAACACGTAAACCAGAAAAAGGAAATCATGAAGCTGCAGCATTCCATCAAGAAAGTGCTGGAGGAGCGGATGCAGACCAAAAGTGATCTATTCCTGCAGCACAATTTTCAGAAAAATGTACAACAAATGTGAGTATCTTTGTCCTGCCCTGTTTCATACACTTTAACTACCCCCAATGCAGTGTGTAAAATTTTGTGGGTGATGTAATCTCTTTACAGCGAGGATCTGAAGCACACCACTTCCGTGCGTGTACGCGAAAAATTGGAAGCCATCAATGCACTCATAAAATCGAACGAAGCGCTTCGCGCACAGCTTAAAGAAGACGATGCTATGGCCCGATCAGAAATGGAGGAGATAAAGAAACAGTTGGACGCAATAACTGAAAAAGGTACGTGTTTGGGTGGTGCAATAGAATAAACCCGCCTTGCTCTCTCTTCAACTCGCAACAAACTATTTCATTCCAGCCAATTTCCTGGATCAGGCGCTTAAGAGAGGGGAACAACGTTTGAAAGATTTGTGCCAACAGGTCCATAATGTTTCGGTAGAGAAAGACAAACTGCAACAAGAATGTAACGCAAAAGCATGTGAAATGGGTGCTGCACTATCGAGACAGGCAGAAGTTACGCAGAAAATCAAGAACGAAATTACGCAAAACCAGGCGAAAATCCAACAGCGCGTCGAAGAACTGCAGCGTGAACAGCAAAAGTTGCGCGACCAGTCGAATGCTTTCGATCAGCTCCAAGCCGAGAAAGAAACGCTTCAAAACAACTTCCTGCAGACGAAGCAAACGGCCGAAGCTGAACTGGCAAAGAAAAAAGAACACTACGCCAAACAAATCGAATTTTCAGAAAAATCATTGGATGATTTGAAAATGGAAAAAGAAAAGCTGATTGAAGACATGACAAACAGCGTCCAGAATCTTAACGCAGAAGGCAAAGCAACTGACGAACGCATCAAGCAGCTGAGCGACAAGCGATCCAAGTTGGCGGACGATTTGCAGAGCTCCAAAGAACGCAACAACAAGCTCAAGCAGGAACTTGATAACCTGAAACGGAACAAACAGCAGGACATGGAACTCGCACGACTGAAGGAATCGGTCAAATCGGTTAAGATTGAAGCGAAAGAGGCTGCTGCAGCTTCTAACAAGCCGAATAAGCTTTTGAATTGCAGACCGAAGAGGAACGTTTTCATCAAAGCAATGGAAAACCATGGCGAGAAAGGTGCCTCGTCGAAGAATCCACCGATATGTGTCATTAGCGATAGCGATGTAAGTTTCCCGTTTTTAAGGCACGGTGACACAATTAAAATGTTTTCGTGATTGTTAACGGATCTTCTCTAATTGCAGCAATCTGATGCTTTCGAAACTTCGGCATACTTTGACGGTAAATACTAGCTCGTATAATGCTCACTTTTCACTTTCTTGCTCATTACTCTTCATTTCAAAATAATCTACATTCATTATAATGTGCCATGCGCTTACATACACAGATATGTGTACCTAATGGCACTATTAGTTCATAGCGCGTATCATTGGCAAACTACTTGGGTAATAATAGATATACTGTATTCGTCGATATAAAGAACTCACGGTGTTTGTAACCAACCTTCTTCCTTTTAATGGTTGAATTGATTTGTATGACATGGGGTATGTTCCTTAGGTTTGAGAGTAGGGTACATTTCATCCCAATGCGTGATCAGGTTCCCTATAGACGATCGCTTTGATCGATGGCTTTTCTACTAAATTACTTTGCTCCGCGGGTATTAGTCGAGATAAATAGATCCCACCGGACCGCCCCAGCAAGAGTATCACATAACTAGAAAATCACATGTAAACTCACATTAAACCTCGGCTCG
Source organism: Anopheles stephensi (assembly GCF_013141755.1). Lineage (NCBI taxonomy): Eukaryota > Metazoa > Arthropoda > Insecta > Diptera > Culicidae > Anopheles > Anopheles stephensi. The sequence continues at coordinate 43,890,397 of NC_050202.1, forward strand.
ATCATGTTTTTCGAAGGAATATCTATTCACTTGAAGATATGTTAGGCCACACATACTCACCGACATGCATGTTAAAAAGCCTTAAGGCTTTAATTATCCAAAACATTAACAAAACTTATCCCAATTTAGTATTCCGCTCAGAAAATGCTACACCAGCTAGCTTTCAGAAGTTCCGGCCTACAAAATCATCGTGTGGACAAGGGTTGATCAGATGGTTTAGTCAATTAATGTTTGATTCAGCAAATATGTTCACTTGCACTAAAACACTGCCCACATTTGGCTAGAAAATAAAGGACCCAGAAACTAAGAGAATTTATTGAATCGTCAAGAAGGAAGAAGGATTAGGCCCAACACCACATTGGTTTACATTGGATGAGCTAATATCAGTTACTTTGCAATTATTTTCATTAATTCGATGTGTTTTAAGCATTACTTTGAAATATCAGCAAGAATTCTTGCATTAGCATTCTGTACGGAAATAGGTAAATGCTTCTGGCATTAAATTTTGGACGCCAACGGGCAAATACGGCTGATATGTAGCACGATGCGCAATCCTCTTAACATGCGCATGAGATAAAACGCAACCTAACAATAATCTTTTCATCCATTGCGTTTCTTCTGATACCACTAAACCTTAACTAATCTTTGAATCTTTGTATATGGATACATATGCTTCCATTGGGCAGCCAAGACGCCTCTGATCCGTCTAGAACGCATCCAGTATCGTTGTCTGAGAATCGCATTGGGCTGTATGAAATCAACCCACACGATGTCGCTCGAAGCGATGTGTGGAGTGATGCCGCTAGCGCTCTGTTTTGAGTTACTCTCGCTTCGCCTTTTCATACGCTCTACTGTCTCAAACCCATCGATAATCGAGAGCTTCAACACACTGCTTGAGATAGGGTCTAAATGCAAAATCATGAGCACATATCATGATTTTGCCTCTTTACATCGATTCCGAAGCATTTTTTCAACTACGCCGACCATGCTCAATATATATATATATATATATATATATATATATATATATATATATATATATATATATATATATATATATATATATATATATATATATATATATATATATATATATATATATATATATATATATATATATTTATAGCGGAGCTCGCCGCAATCTTTTACACCTTATTGATCATAAGTGCTTGTCCTCCAGACGAATATTTCATCTTTTCCGAAAGCTTAAGCGCTGTCGAAGCACTAAAGTCTGTGAAGGCAAATAAGATCCCAGACTACTTTATGAAAGAAATTTTAAAAGACTTAAGCTCCTAGTTTGAAAAATCTTTCCGAATATCTCTTGTTTGGTTGCCCGCTAATTGCGGTATTCTAGGCAATGAAAGGGCAGGACAATTGGCCAAAAAGGGTGCTTCGGTAGGGTCTCTTTTTGATAGGCTGATCCTACCTAACGAGCACATGCGTGCCCCACAATCTCTCTGCATGGCTCGGTGGCAGAGGGTATGTGGGACACAGATGAGCTTGGGATATTGGATAACTCCCCAAGTTAGCTTGAAGCCCTGGTTCCAAGGCATCTCAGGAGATCGTGCGTTCATGCGAATGATGTCTAGGCTTAGGTCTAATCATTTCGCATTGGGTGCGCATCTCCAGCGTATAGGACGGGCTGACTCCAAAACATGTGACTGTGGCCTCGGATACCATGACATAGATCATATTCTATGGTCTTGTCTGGAGTACGAGGCAGCACGACGCTCCTTATTGGACGCAGTTCGGGACATCGGTAGAACGTCCAACGTTCCAATTCGAGATCTGCTGGGAGGCGGGGATGATGCCTACCTGAGGACTATTATTGAGTTTTGCCGAGCGAATGGTATTTTAGTTTAGTACCTTACCTTCTTTCCTTCCACTTCTACTGTGTGTCTGTTATATGTGTTGTATCTTGCTTGTGTGTATGATGATGATTGAATGTATGAATGAATGCGATGAAAGAGATGGGCTTGGTATGGCATAGGCGGAATATCCTGGATGATCCAGGACCAAAAACTACACCGTTGCAATGGCGTGTTGCAACGGTCAATGAACGCAGACAAACCAGAGAGATGGAAGAACGCTGGATCTCGACACGCAGAATACTGATGATGGCATATCACAAAAACAAACGGGATGAATTAAATGAGCCCTCACGATACTAACCCTCGCTACCAACAAAACCTCGAATTTGGATGACGGAATTATTATTAACGGATCGATCGAGCTCACCCGGGATAAGGTGCCCTTTCACGGTTTGGAGAAGGAAACCATCGTGAATTGTATTAATTTTTGTAATTTAGTTTTAGCAATACGGCCAGGCCATTTTTTATGAATAAAAAAAAAATCTTAACTAAAAGTTAGCTTTGTACATGTGGTGTCCAGCCCAGTAACCATTAAGTAACCAAGTTAGTTAGTTTAGAAGAGTTTTCATTTAAATTAAGCCTTGGTGACGGTAATTTGCACACATGAAACTGTGTTTGCTCAGAAAGCGTCATAGAAGTCGCGACAGTGAACCGTTGAACAGTAACCTACAATTCAAACATGGAAAAGCAAAGAAAAGGGACCCGTCCCATAAATTAGCAACATGCGCCAGCAGTATGTTCAACTCTTGGCCGAGCGATCTCATGTAAAAACCCACCATGCTCCTCCGATGCTTTCGATGTATCGGCCAACGATGTGGCACGCTGATGCGATCCCGTTCTCGCGACCATAGCGCCAAAACAAGTTTCACTTTCACTGCGTGCGCCAAGCGCAATAGGCGATCGAGTGGCGTCGTGTGTGCCTGGCGGAATGTCAATTTGTGACTGGAGAAATTTCTTCCAGTTCCCCGAGTGGCGAAAGATCAGTGCTAGTCGGTGATTGACTCCGGGCTTATGTGGACTGACGACAGTGCTGTGGCTATCCGCTTCCCATTGCGACGAATACCTGCGACGGGCGAGGACGCGAGAAAAGACTTTGCACATCTACCGCTTTGCTGTTGAAAATGGCCACGCTCCGGTGGTGTATCGCGTTCGTCTGGGTCAGTTGTGTCGTTGGTGTGCAGAGTGCTGTGATTTTGCCTAAAATTCCGGATGTCCTAAACCCACCCGTACCGGACGGTATCGATCTGGTGCAGCAGTCTGCCTTTCTCGAGAGCACCGAACAGGATCCCGAGGTAACGCCGGGCCTGTTTCAGGGCGACATGGCGATGGACAATCGGATGTATCGATACTGGCGCGTAGGGCTGAACTGGGACGTGTTTCCGGAACGCGTCTGGCCGAACGGTACGGTGCCGTACGCGATCAGCCCGTTGTACGACGTGGATGATCAGGTGACGATTCTGCAGGCCATACGTACGTTGAACTTTATGACGTGCGTCAACTTCGTACCGTGGAATGGGAAAGACAAAGACTTTCTACTGATTTGGCCGATCAAGTATCCGAAGGGCTGCTGGAGCTATGTCGGTAAGATTGGTGGTACGCAGATCGTGTCACTGCAGCCGCCGGACGATCGCAGCCCGAACTGTCTGGGCAATGAGGGCCGTGCCATACACGAGCTGATGCACGCGCTCGGCATATTCCACGAGCAGTCACGTGCCGATCGGGACCGTTTCGTGAAGATCATATGGGACAACATCATACCGGGTAAGCGAAGCAGACAGCGCGGTCGAGCAGGAGAGGAGTGTTGCAGCGACGATTTTTACGGATATTCTTTTTACGCTTTGCATTGCAGCTTTCAAGTCAAACTTCGAGAAGCAATCGCTGAAAAATACCACCTACAGCTTCGAGTACGACTACAACAGCATTATGCATTATGGCAAAAATTACTTCAGCATCGGCAAGGGAAAGGCCACGATCGAGACGAAGATGCCTGGCATCAAGCTGGGACAACGTCAGGCACTGAGCAAGACGGATTGCTTGAAGATCAACGATCTGTACCGGTGCCTGGATAATCCTAAAATTAGCAAAAAATACTACAACTTGTGCAAGACCCTCGGCATCTAATGTCGCCACGATGAAGAACAGGAAGAAATGTCTATCCACTTCCGGTTTGTAGGGGGTACCATTAGAAAGTTAATTTATTATCTACATTTAACACACCATCACTCTCCTGTGTCTTTTCTTTCCGTAAGTTAAGTCCAATAAACGAAAAGTGAACGCAACACATTCTTTTGTAGTGTTTTTAAAATTAAAATATCTTTATTTTTGTATCTTTTCCTTTTTTTTCTTGTCTGATCTTCTGGTTGGACATATTTCATTCCCAGGTGGCGGGGAATCCGAGATAGGGATGGTGTGGGCAATCCCCATACAAATGAAGGATTTCAAAACGCCTCCCCTTTTCTCTCTTTGGCTCTCCCCGCTCGATCAGTAGTGACTCCCCCCAGCATTGGGGCATACACATTCCTCCTCCTTATGGGCAGCAATCGCCAACTGGAAGAGAACTTGTACCGCAAGAAAGGATCATCAGATAACGGGTCGATTCGAGGATAGGAAGAGATCAAGGGGAAAACGTGATTTTTTTTTTCGCGAAAGCCGTGAGTGTGTTAGATCGAGTTCGACGACGACAGCGCCAGCGATTTCTTTTTAGTCCCTTGTTTTCAATGTGCAATAATGTAATGCTGATGGGAAGGGGCGCCAAAAATTATACCTTACTCCTTCTTCTTCTTCTTCTTCTTCTTCGTGTGGATCGTGTGGACGCAACATATGCGCGCAGCACTGCGTAAGTGGGTGGCTTTCTGTTTTGTATACGTGCTCTTGCTAACACTTTTGTCATTTATCACAGAGTAATATAAGAAAAATTACAAACAAAAACCCTTCGCATGCTTCTGATGGCTAAGACAGAGAGGTGATAGCCCTTGTTCCTCTAGAAAATGTTCAATAATATTAAGAAATCGACCCAACGACTTCGCACACTGAGCTCTGAGAAAGTTATTCAAATGATGGTCTACTTTACCTTGCTTGCCTGAGAGAGATAGAAAGTAATGTAATAGTTCTAAATAGGTCGTTCTATTCTTCTGTGTTTGCTAAATTTCACCTGAAGTTGTTACACATCAATACCGATGAGAGACACTTTTCAATGATTTCTTCGATTTTTTTTTCATTTCTGTTGCGCGCTGCGGAAAAATGATCCTTTCTCTATACTTTTTCTTCTCCTGCAACAAGAGAAGAACTGGTGGATGCAAGTAGAGAGAGAGAGAGTTCGGTGTCTAAATTACAACGATCGTGTACCATACATACATGTAGGCGCTTTCCAAAGGAAACACTCTATTCGTCGATGTGTGAGTGTAAGTAGGTAGAAAAGGACAAATCACTTGTAACTTAGGTGGGGTGGTGGTTAAAACGTAACTTATGATACTTGGCGGGACGTGACGACCAACAACAAAAAAGGCTTGAATATGATTTATATAATCAAGGAATAGAATTGGGGGGAATAGTAATTAATCTTATCTTTCTATCATAAGGAATTAAGTGCAGACGAACGAATGCATTACAGATTCCACCGGGCGCATTCATTCTTCTCTTGTAAGTTAAAAAAAAAATGTTACGCCCCGATCGTGTACGTGGAGCGCGCGTACTACTACGGTCTTACTCTAACCCTATCTACTCAAGCTGTTCTTAGTCGTCGAAACGAGTGTGCTTCGTGGATCGGGAATCGTAACCGTTCGAACTACTGCTGGCAGCTCCGTAACCACCGCCGTTCGAGTAGCTGTTGCCGCCGCCATAACCTCCACCGTGGCTGCTGCTGTCGTATGGTCGTTTCGCACCCATGGCCGAGCCGCCATTTCGGTAATCGCCACCACCACCGCCTCCAAATCGGTTGCCACCACCATATCCGCTGCCTCCCCGGAATGATCCGAATCGCGAGAAGCGGTTACCACCACCGCTGCCGCCGCCGAACGGGCGCCACTTGAGCAGCTCCGGCGGTACGACTTGGTTCGCTTCCTCGAGAATGCCAATCAGCTCTTTGGCCATCTTGCGCTCGGCAAAGGTGAAGAAGGTGTAAGCTTCGCCGGTGGCGTTCGAGCGTCCGGTACGGCCGATACGATGCACGTAATCCTCCGTCTGCTGGGGATAGTCGTAGTTGATGACTACCTTTATACCGTCAACATCTGCAAGAACACCACACGCGCGCACACACACACACGTTCAGAGAGAAGGGGGAAATGAAACATAGAGCCAACAGTTAGTTAAGTTTGTTGCCATTCAATTATCGATAGCGTGTGTCGTTTGATTTCTTTTTAAATATTGAGCTAAAGATCAGAATAAAACAAGCAAATTCAAGCGCCCTACTAGCTAAATGTACTACTACCAAAACTGAGTATTGAAGGGTGTACGTTTCGACGGGGGGATGATAAGTGGATCGAAAAAGCCAGTTATGTATGGAGAAAAACAAAGGTGGTAAGGAAAAAATTGAACCTTTAAAAAGATTGCATTTTAAATATCAAATTTCGACGAGCATGGTCGATGTATCTTCTGCGATAAAAATATACGCTGCAACGACATCAAGATTCGTTGAGTTTTGTTTGGGCTGAAGATAGTAGGTTATTATACGAGTAAAATATTTTTAGCACTGGCAGAACACGGATGCTGTTGACATTCGTACCAGCGACTCTAAACTCGATCATGTGTGATAAGATTTGGAGACATTCGACATTCGAAAACCTACCACAAAAGGGGGGAAATAATGGTGAATGATTTGTGTGGCACGATGAAATTGGATGCATTAGCACGAGCAAAAGCATGAATAATGTGGATAATGTGGAATTTGCCCTGTACAAAACCAGATGAACCCATGAGACGAGACTACCACCTACTGCTATCCTTATTATTGCGCTATCGTTTAGGCAACATGATTGATTACGAGACTTATCACATGTAATCAACTATGTTAATAATCTTTTCTAAACAAAACATTTTGTCCAGAGAGACCATCTTTCGCATTTCTGTCTTTTCGCATATGTGATTAGTGGTAAATAACTCTAATATAGTAAAGGAACTTCGAAATTAATATGAACAGCACAAAATACAAACCGTCACTATGTATGTTTTTCTTCAGAGCCTTTCCAGAGTGAGTAAACAGATTTACTCCTTTCTATCTCTCTCTCACACACCCACGCAGATACACACGTAGTGCTCTTTCCACAATCCCCTACTTTTTCAACGAAATCTCGGTACGCGTTTCCCCGCATGTAATGAAGATGCGGGTTAGTTGGAAAACACACACGGGGATGAGATATCCAGACTACCCGTGACTACTAAAACACGCTTAACTAGGTAACGCGCGCGCGGAAGAGGAGTACTTGTTGTCGTGCGTCTTTCTCTAGGGTGCCGCCACACTACTACTACTACAGCTGCGATTCATACTGCGCGTTGTCGATCAGATACAGTAGCCCAGCGCCGCCAAACACGGCGTTCATTCACGGTGTTTTTAGTTCGATCGACGACTTAGGGCCACCTGGGAAGACGCGACACGTCGGTTTTGCTACTACTGCCCCCTCGTCAACACTATTTCGACGTATGAAGAAGGGGTATGCAGTATCGGTGTGTATATGTAGGAGGACACCAAGCGCGTTCCTCCGGTTGTCGTCTTCCAATCGTATTGATCTTGTGTCGCAGTATTCGGTGAGACCGCATGTTCTTCCGTACGCATTCCGGCACACGTGTATCATCGTATAAATAAGGACGACGGCTATTGTCGGATCCGCTGTGTACACTTCTCTTCTCGCAGTTTCACAGGTTCAACAAGTCAAGGATACTGAAGATTTGCCATTTATGCCGACTGATAAACTTATAGAGACTTTGAGTCATTAAAGACTTGCTTGGTCTATTTAACCATTTATGACGACCATCAATGCATTTCGAAGAGTAGGAAGTGCTGGTGGCAGCGGTATGCAGATTTTTGGAATCGTTTCCGATCGCTTTGCCATATCGTTGGCTTGTTGTCTTGGTACAATACATTAGAACCAGCAGGTGTGCGTCTTGGTTGCCGCGTTGCAATTTCCCATTTCAATCAAAGTAGCTTCTGGCAGATTTGTTGCACGCCCGCACACACACACATGGATGTTTATCCATACTGATATGGTTCATTGAAATAAAGCCTTTTCGTTCGGAGCTGACGACATTTGATACGTGTGTTTGCGCGCGTACGAAAGTACTGGTAGTAGTAGTAGTAGTCGAGTTTTTATCAGCGGTGTTTATGTAGCCTTGTAGGTGAGCTAACCTCTGCGCGAGTCATTGAATGGCTCTCACGCGCATAACAGCCCACCTACCTACACTGTGACCACCACCGCACAGGCACAACACCCGTGTTTTTTTAAGAGGCCGTTTGAGAATCGGTAACCTTTTGCACCTGGCGAGGATATTGTTTCGTGACATTGCATTATGCATCTCTCTCACTGTCCCCCTCCTTGTACAGAAGGGCTACGTGCAAGGCTCGCACCGTGTAACATACACTTTTCCCGTTCATTATTTTCATGTGTTTTTTTATCCATGAACGCACCACCACACACAGCGTTCCGCGTGCGCCAACCAATACCACCGGGTTATGGGTAGAGGCGGTCGGACGCGGGCTTTCTGCGAGTCGCGGAGTTGGTGCTCATTTTCATTGTACGGGCGAAACATATGTATAACAGCGGGCCGAGATGTACTTTTGCTCACTATCCCCACCACAGCAGCAAGATGGTCCGGCCTCTGTAATAGAAAGAACGACACGAGATCGGGAAGAAGAGAAAGCAGAAAAGTTGAGTAAAACATTCGTCCAACATGGAGAACAGAACGCTAAAGGAGAAATCTACTATGCGCGCACACACACTATGATTTAAATTCCATTGCTCTCATACACAAATGTATTCCGATGATGATTTCTCCATCACGCGCCCAAATGGCTTGGGATTGTAGTAGCAAGATGATCTAAATTTGCGGGAGAGGATACGAACATGGATACGTTATTGCTTTCTTTTCCCGTGTCTTTAAGATATGGTGAATGTTCGCGAAGGAACGGTTAATACCAATCAAGTAAACTAGACTCGCAGCGCACGCGGTTTCAGAGATAGGGGGGATTGGAAGAACAAAACATCTGCCGTGTGCACGAGCATGCTCTTCGGTTCCAAAGCCTGCTGCGCGCACACTGTGAGGAAAGGCTCACCACATACTGCACAACACTCCTCTGCTGGTTCTGGTTTTATGATTAGTGCTTTTTGCTATCATCCACACATCACGCTCACACACAATTACTCTTGCACTCAGTTCCTATCTTGCATTCATCTCACTCATTCACAAACATTACATTTACTATGCATTATAAAGCCGTTCATATACATTCAGTGACATCATTTATACCGTGCCGTTCTTCGTTCATAATCTCGGATATCATTTAATGTTTAAAAAGGGCAATCATTCAAAGCTTCGTTAGCGTCAAACACTTACCTAAACCACGGGCGGCCACATCTGTTGCTACCAGTATGCAGGAGCGCGCATTTCGGAAGCGGTGCAGCGCACGCTCACGTTCCTGCTGTGATTTGTCTCCGTGCATTCCAACCGAGTCGTAACCATAGCGACGGATTTGCATACTTATCTGATCGCAACGGCGCTTGGTTGTGGTGAAGATCAGAATTTTACCAGGGTTTCCACCACGGTACAGTTCCTCCAGAAGGTTGCCAAGTCTAGTGGGAGAAAGTGGGTAACGTAACAATAAAATGCGCCCTACCAAGCCCGCAGAAAAGCGAGCTCAAAGATGCTTCTTGTTGAAACTTACTCTTGATTTTTGTCCTTTTCTTCAACAACACGGACATGCTGCGTGATGTTGTGGTTCGCCGAAAGTTCCAACGAACCGACGTTGATCTGCACGTAGTCTCCGAGGAAATCGCGTGCCAAACGCTGCACCTCTTTCGGCCAGGTAGCGGACCACATCAGAATTTGACGGTCCGGGCGCACATGCTCGAGAATCTTTCTGATTTGCGGCTCGAAACCCATGTCCAACATACGATCGGCTTCGTCCAACACTAGGTACGTTACGCGCTGCAGCGTAGTCGTACCCGATTCGAGGAAATCAATCAAACGGCCAGGTGTAGCGATGACGATCTCTACGCCACGTCGAAGATCCGATGCCTGCGGTCCCTTGCTGGAGCCACCGAACAGACACGTGTTGCGAATGTACGACGACGAACCGAAGTCCGTGGCGACCTGTTGGATCTGCTGCGCAAGCTCACGGGTTGGCGCCAATACGAGCACCAGCGGTCCACGCACCGATGGGTCCGGCTTTTGATGATTGATGTGCACGATAGCGGGCAGCATGTAACCGAGCGTTTTTCCCGAACCGGTCTTCGCAACACCGACCATGTTGAGGCCGCTCAGAGCGATCGGCCAACCTTGGGCCTGAATCGGAGTCGGCGACTTGTAGCCCTGCTTTTCGATCTCCCGCATCACGTAGTCTGGAATGTCGATCTCGTTGAACTCGGTGATCGGTTTCGGGCACTGGCCGATCAGTGTGATATCGTGCTTGGCCAGGAAACGGTCGACATCTTTCTGCGACCGGTTGCGAACGACCGAATGTTCGCGGTAGAAATCTTTCTTAAACGGTGCAAGCGTCATCTTGCTCCAGTCTATCTTCTGGAGCGTACCGGCTTCCGCCCACTTATCGCGACGCCCACCACCACCTCCTCCGCCGAAGCGGCTTCCACCGCCGCCACCACCATATCCGCCGCCGCCGGAGCCGATGGCCCCGCCACTACCACCGTACCCACCACCACCACCACTGCGCGAACCGGTTCCACGCTTGAACTCGGTTCCGGTACGCTTCACACCGTTGTACGGTTCCTTCTTGTAGTCTTCTCGCTCGAATCTCGGAGCCCTTGAAGATAAAACGATAAAAAATACAAATCATGTGATATTTTCTCTCTCTGTCTGAAACATCTTTCGCTCGGTTACTGTCACTGATGGGTCTCTCTGTTTTGCTCTTTTTTGCGTTGTTGCGTGGTTGCGATTAAAGATCGTATGGTTTTAATTAATAGCTCTTGTATGGGGTTGGTGGTTGCAAGCTAGGAGAGTCGATTTACGCCTAATGGTCATGATAGTTAGGTCAGTGTACATGCGTGTGCGAATCAGAATTTCTAATATTATCATATCTTCCACCACTAGCAGCAGCAGCAACAACAGTAGCAGCGCATGCTCATTATTTCATCTCGACAGACTGTGCGAGAACTCGCGCGAACTGCTCGGCGGCACAGAAGAAGAGGACATACTTTTATCGCTCCCGTATCGGTGCAATCGCTGGTGAGGGGGTAGCTTCGCGAAGAACGGATGATCAAGCGCCTCGGCCAGCGTGATACGGTCCTTCGGCTCGTACAGGAGCATCTTCCCGATCAGGTCGAACATCTGCATGTGCTCCGGCGCGTCGGACATGGCACTGCGCATCAGTGGCTTGCAGTTCTGCAGCACGTATCGCGCCTCGGAAGTTTTCTCGTCCCAGTCCAGCTTCCCGTGCGGGAAGTATCGCGTTGGCGTCTTCTTCGCCATATTATACGGTATCGGCCCGAGTATTCGCTCCATCATCGCCAAATGTTCTCGGTTGTCGTGCGTTTGGAACAGCGTTATGCCCAGGTACAGTTCGTAAATGATACAGCCGATCGACCACACGTCACACGGTTGTGCCCAGCCCAGCTCCAGTATCACCTCCGGCGCCCGATAGTGTCTGGTCGAAACGATCGTGCTGTGATACTCGTGATCGAATATGGCGTTACCGAAATCGATTAACCGTATGTCGCTACAGTTGACGTGCCGTAGCTCGCGGTTCTTGCGTGTCGTTCTGCTAACTACCGTGGTGTATTCCGAGTTTACGAACAGTATGTTTTCCGGCTTCAGATCCGTGTGCGTGAGCTTGACGCTGTGCAGAAAGTTTACCGCATAGCATAGCTGGTAGGACATGTGCCGGACCTGCTCCATCGGAAACGGTTGGTATTTATTGTCCTTCATAAAGTCGTACACGCTCTGTCCCAGCATTTCGAACGCAATGCATATGTGCCCGTGGTAATCGAACCAGTCCAGCATCAGGATGCAGAGATGGCGACCGGACGGATCTTTCGCTATGATCTCTTCCAACACATTGATCTCCAGCTTGGCCGTCTTACGATACTTGTCTACGTTGCGTATGATTTTCAGTGCGATCGTGTCCTCTTTTTCCGTGTCCTTCGCCTTCACGACTCGCCCGAACGTACCTTCACCTAGGGTAGATAATAGTTTGTATCTATTATGTATTACATCACCCGGTTGGTAGATCAAATGCCCGTGGGAGTCGTTCTTAATGGGGCTGTGCTTTTTCGTCCCTTCCGTCCGATGCTCTCGTTCGCGTTCGCGATCTCGTTCGCGTTCTCGCTCCCGCTCCCTTTCTCGGTCGCGCTCTCTCTCTCGCTCTCGCTCCCGTTCTCGATCACGTTCCCGCTGTTCACGCTCCCGTTCTCTTTCGCGGTCTTTCCGGGATGTTCGATGCTCGTGGCGCCGCGACGTTTTCTCTTCCCGATACCTGTTCTTCCTGTGGCCGCCACTGGTGGAACCGACACTGCGCTGGTGGTGGGACTCTTCTGAACGCTTCCGTTTTCTACGGGACGAGCTTGTGTTTGATACCCTCGCACTCTTATAGCAGTCCCCGGACTCTGTATGCTTCATACGCTTCTCCTCGTACCGGCCGCCGACAGACGCCCTGGACCCGGACCTCGAATGAAGCCTGCGTTTTGAGCGTGGCATCGCAGTCTGTGTGATGGTTGATGCTGATATGTGGACAGATTTACGAGAACAAGCACCAAAAAACGTATCATAACCGACTCTGGACGGTTGATGGGTAATAAATTATCGTCAAAAAGTTTGATTTTACTCAACGCGAGTGGGGGCACTAACAACTACACTGCCCGCTCGGTCTGATTCAAGAAGCCAACACACTATGCCGCTCAAGGCGCAATGGCGCTAGGCCGCTAGGCGTACGCACGCATGCACTCTCACACACACAACTATCCATGATTCAATTTTTACCCCTAGACGAATCGTTTCATCATCATCTCACTAACACATACACACTCAACCATTCCATCTCTTCGCACGCACGCATGCACGCACACACACTTACGCGCGCAGTTGGCGAGCCAGCGAGCGAGCGAGAGAAAAACGTGCCATCAGGCAACACTGCCCTCCCTGCTGCATCAACACCACCATACCAGCTAATGACGCCTCGGTGGTGGAACAAGCAAACCCATCGACAAAGCAAAGATGTGTGTGACTAACGGGCCGCCATCTTGTTTCCCAACATGGAGGCCCAAGGCCAAATAAAAACCACATTTATGCTGCTTTCTGGCACCGTTCACCCATTTTCCCGCTGCAAAATACACCCGTGCACCCGAGTGCTCAACATTACCGTCAAGCATAAATGACCCAGCTAGCTTATTTTCCATTTTTCAACCTCTGTACAACCACGCCATTACCACGTGCAAACCACACACGCTCTGCACCTGGCCCATATTCCTATTCATGTTTCACCGATTGCTTTTCAGTTAATTCACATTTACTTACATGTCAAATTCGTCCACAAAACCTTCCTGGATGATAGGAGTCGAGTAAAATCGACTGCCACTGACGGATAGTGCCGTAGGAAGTAGAATATGCGAACGATCGCAGCGAGACAGATGTCGGGATGTAGTTGCTGCTGCGCTGACTTCCGGGATTCGCAAGCGACTACCGAAATTGGCCGATGACGATGATGTACTGCAAAACGAGCGAAGAACAGTCGTTAGAGACCGACGACACGCTAGCCCCAACATTTTGATGCGAGCTTTGTTGGCTTTTTCCACCGACGGATTTCACTATTGCACCATTCACTAGCACACCTCTCTCGCTAGTCCCAGGCACAACTTCCAGCGGAAACACACCAACCGAGATGCTTACCTAATCACGGTCAATATTCGAAAGAAAGCCACGCTGCTATACCATGTGAAGAAACCTTCCTGCTCGTGCGAGTGCAAGTTAAGACTCTTCTACACTGTCAAACGTCAGTGGCGCTGATTGTCAGCGATCCAATGTGATGTTTGAACAATTCGTAAAACGATTTTGCTTTTCTCATTTTAAATCGATGCATTTACTACAATCAAATTGTTGTTTTTAAATGTCCTTATTTCTTGTCGTGAACAAAGTATAAAAGGACTTGTTTTAAATAACTCGATTTTTGTCTCCCTTTTTGCATAGAACAATGACGAACCAATATTTCGGTTAAAAATGAGGCTAAAATGGCAAAAGCGTTATTAAAGGCGATTTCAACGATGATGTAACATGAGAAATATCTTAAACAATGTTCCTTTGTGCACAAAGCAATAAATGTTGCATCAAATTAATGGCCGAGCTTGCAGATCCACGTGTAGACATAGCTTATTCTTGCCACGTCCACCAAAAACGTAAACAATGCTGACATTCATGAAATGTCAAGCGGAAAAAACAAAACTTTTCCTATTCTTGTTGTACGGATCTGCTGCGTTTTGGGTGGTGCGTTTTATCGAAATTCTACATCACTTTAATTCAACATGGAAACACCGGAAGTTCATATCGATGTGAGCGGTGATATGGAGACACCAAAACAGGAAGCCAAGTCTGGATTCAATTTGGCCTCGTAAGTAAATCTTGGCTGTTTCCCATGAATACGTATGACGCATCGACAATAATAACATTTCCTTGTTCCTCTGTTCAAGGTTTTCCAATTTCTCCACCCGTATTCCGAGCCCGTGGGAGCTGCTGCGGCTAAGCCGGCAAAACATTCGTCCCTGGTCGGAATTCTTACAAACATCTAACTTTAAAACGGTGGCAAACGTATCCCGGTTGACGAACCGTATTATTCGCAATTTGGCCTACTTCCAAAGCAACTATCTGTTTGTGTTTCTTGGGTTGATCGTTTACTGTTTGTAAGTGCTACCTTTGCAATGTCTTTCCAATCTGAATCCATTCTATTAGCAATATATGTGTAATTGTGTTTTGCAGGTTGACCTCTCCGCTCATCCTGATAGTGCTGGGTGCTGTATTTTATGCTTGCTACAAAATCAAGCAGAACAGCACACCTGTAGCCTTCTTCAGCAAGCAGTTGAACACGAACCAGCAGTGCATTGCGGTCGGGGTTGCGTCCGTCCCCGTGCTCTATTTGGCCGGGGCTGGTGCCGTCATGTTCTGGGTGCTGGGTGCTTCATTCTTTGTGATATCACTTCACGCGGCCTTCTATAATATCGACGCAATAGTTACTGAGGACATGGAAACATTCCTGACCGAAACGGTGTAATGGGCATACATGGCCGAGATTTTCAAAATTGACTGTGAGTTCTTGCGCTCTTGGCTAATGTCGTAACAAATTGTACAGAACGATTAGATTTGAAAAATCAATCCCCTTTCCATAGCGATGCTTATGGTAAACGAAATCAAAGAACCTACCTACATCAATTAAAAACGAACCTAATATTGGAATATTTACTATACCTTTTCTATGAAACGCTATTGCAGTTAACGAAAATTGCAATTTGTCAGGTGGTAAAAAATTACTAAAAAGAACTCGTACACCAAAACTATAAGATCATTTTTTAGAATGAAGCTCTAGGTTAGCATGGCGGATTCGCTTAGATTAAATTACATCACCGAAACAGATCCTTTACAATAAGCTTTCTTTGGTTTTGTTACGAATCTTCTTTGCTTTTTGATTAATGGACTGGAATAATGCTACACCCCCGGGTCGGCCCCTTAATTTATTTTCTCAACGAGCTAGCTTTGACGATGCTAAAATGTTAGAGATTAAAAACAACATTTATTTCAACAATTTCTCACATAGTTTACAATAAAATGAAGTTTTTTCTGTTTCGAATGAACGAACTGCATCTGAAATTAGTAACTGTAAAAAAACACCGTCTTTGGATATTATAAGCGACAAAAAAAAACTCAATTGAAAACCAAATCGTTGTAATTGCTCAACACATGGTACGCCGACACACGACAGCTGGTGGTGGTGCGAACCACGGTCGTCCGGTCAGCACGTTCAAAGTTGGCTTTCACCGTTTCGTAGTAGCGCCCATCACTGTGAAAACAGAATGGAAATCACATTACTTCTAAGCCCCAACGGAACGTGCGGGACAGTGTCGATACTAACCTCAGCACAAGACAGCGGAGCTTCAAACACTTTACACGCAGTAAATCGATCGCTTTCTGACTCTTGTCCGAGAATCGTAGATTTTCCGGATCCCAACGAAGCTCCAAACGTTCCAGTTTGGTACAGTGCGAACCAATCGTATCCATCAGCTGGTCCACGTGTATGTTACCACCAAGCCGCTCCGTTGTACCCATCACGATGATACGAATGTTGGTCAAAATTGGCATGATGGTCATCCACAGCTGATCCGTGATGTGCGTCATGCCAGAAAGCACGCATGCCTGCAGCTGCGCACCGTAACGCGTGATGAACCGGGCCAGAGCTTCGTCTGACACATTGTCGGAAGAGTCCAGATCTAGCGCGATCAGGCTTTTCGGATTGCCACTTTCCATCCATGCCTTCAGCACGGAGTCGTTAAAGCCATTAATCTGACCAGCGCTCAAAAAGCGCAGCGTAGGGATTCTCGTCAAGACATCGATAAGACACTCGGTCGACAGATCGGTGCCCGAGATGTCCAACTCTTGCACCGAACATTTGTCCCACTCTGCTTGCATCACGTACTCCGACTTCAGGTTTGTACCGTTCATCAGTAAGCATTTCAGCTGCTTCGATCTCGCCAGCAGCGCCTTCAAGGTCGATCCAACGACCTTGTTGCAGTAGTTAACAGCGAGACACTCGAGCTGGATACAGTTGGAGCTGAATGCATCGATGTGCGAATCATCGATGAAATTGATGCCGTATAAATTGATCACGCGCAAGTTCGGTGTGGCAGATTTGAGCTTATGGACGTTGATGACCTCATAGATTTCCTCCTCTTCCTCCTCACCTTTCTCGTACGTGCCGATCAGATGCAGTACCTCGAGCCCGTTGATAAAGTTGTAAATTTTGCGCATGAAACCCTCCATGAAGATGACCTCCGACAGGCAGATGCACATGTAACGAAGCTTAGCCGGGAACGCTTGCATTTCGCTGAAGTCATGCAGCTGCATGGCTGAAAGTATTTTATCGCGATATTATTTTACGTGACATTTCAGGATATATTTCAATCGTGGCTTACTTACCCGTAGAGAAATCCAAAAGCATGTGCGTCAGATTCGGACATTTCGAGGACAGCTCATGCAGCACGGTGTGCGTGATAAGCTCTATTGGCAGCTCGATGTAACGCAACGATGATCCGAATCGCACCGAGATGAGCTGCAGCAATGACTCCAGCGAACCGACGTGCAGCCCCGAAACTTCCGGCCGCAGCGACACATTTTTCCAGAGCTGCGTGTTGTACGCTATCGTGCGCCAACGGCGGCATACCGTTGCCATGCGACATATCTCCAAGTGGCTCAGATAGGAAAAGATATGCAGGATGACCTTATCCGGAAGCTTCTCAATGGACTATGATGGCGGAAGAAAGAGAAATCAGCAGTTAGATGATTGACCAGTACAAAGTGATGCTGTGTACGAGCACGTCAATAGTAGTGGCATGCAGCAAATGTAACATATAAATGGGAAGGAAGATTTTTTTTTTAGCAAACCGTATTCGCGAACGGGCTTTTGCCATCTTCGGTAAAGTAGAGCTGCGATGCTTCCAGTGCCACTTGGTTCCACACGTCACTCGAAAGATCCATCCTAAATCACTTGCTGCAAAGTTTTAGCACTCAAAGGTCAAATTTAGGAGAAGAATCAGCTAATGCAGGGGATAGCAGCACAACGCACGTCCAGATTTTCCGAAAGAGAGTGAAAATTTTGACATTCGTAACGATGAAAGTGTGCGATCTTGCTGTTTTCTCGTGTGTGCGTTCGATCAGCATTGGGAAGCAATGTGGAGGCCTTGCCAAGCTCAGGTCGTTGTTGTCGGATACAGTAGAATATTTGAGAGATTCTGTGTGTTTTTAATAAGCATATTTGAAACCTTCAACGCTCTCCCACAAAACCCGAGAGCAACGGTATGTGTGTGTATGTATGGTATGGTATATGCTAAATTTAAACAATGCGGTGCTTACAGGAAAATCCTTCGTTTTGGTAGAATATTGCCCATGCGCAGTTCGGCTACAGGTTGTTACGATCCGGATCAGTCAGAAACTAGTTCAGAGAGTGTTAGTAAGGAACATGCGGTCCAGTTACCAGTTTACCGGTGGTAGGAAATTTACAAACAGTTATTGCATGGTTGTCATGGATACGGTTAGTAACAAATCTTCCCTAGCGCATACTAACCGTTCCGTCTGAAGCGCCAAAAAATAGCTAGAAAGGATAAAAGAAAGCTCTAAAGCATTACAGCGAAGCCAATATTTTACACGCATAAGCCTTAGTTTGTAACTCGGCTGTTAAATTAATCCCGAAACATTGGTTTTTGCTCGTGTGTATTAAACCGACCACTTACCATGCGGCTCTGACGAATACTTCCGCTAGAAAAACTATCACTATGAACCAGTGATGAAGAGAAATCGATCGCATTCCATGCTAGCATTCTTTTGGCTTTATAAAATAAATCGAAACTACGCTAGATTTAAATGATTTATTCCTACACAATCTACGGCACTACAACACTTGCACAAAAACTGTGAATTTTTCTATTATTTATTTATTCAGCTTAAAAATATGCACAGTATAACTCAGCGTTAAGTATTAGAGGCCAAGTACACTTTTGTATGTTCTGAATTATTGCACAAACAATTAGCATTCGTTAACAGTGTATATTTTTCTCTTCTCTTTCACATAAAACTGCAATTATGAAATTTCTCCACCTCATGAAGCACTACTGCAGAAGCACTTTATGTGCGAAAAGATTTATGAATGATACATCGCCGGTGCGGCATTTACGAGACCGAAATGATTTACGATCTGCCACATTGTACCATGTCAGCTAACGCTATCAGAACGTGACGTGTGATCACTAATAACCTGATCATAAAATACGAACAATTCACCAAACTCACCAGCAAACACTAAGTTATCGCGACGCGTACTTTACGCACAAGCTTGATGCCACTGTCTAATGTGATCGTGAGTTCCGACCCAACGCCAAACCGATGTCAGGAGGGAGTTCCGCACAAGAAATTATAATTAAAAGTGATACTTCCTTCGATGTATCGGCTCATCTTCTGCGCCTCTCTTGGGGAAACAGAGACAACAATGAAAGTGCTTTTTTGCTCTTCTGCTGCGATGTTATCTTTCTTACAAGCCATCCGTAACTTTTGATGGCAGAGTAATTTTCTACTTAAAAATATTGATTATTATGCCAAAAATATTCGTTTTCTTGCAAAGCAAACAAAAATAGTTATAAATCATTAAGGGTTTTACACCCCCAATGTTTAAGACCTTAATTTATGTTTGAATTGCGAAAATCAATTTCCTCAACCAAATTTTCCATACAGCCCAACACTTGCGATTTCGTAAGAAAATCTACGATTAAAAAGAAGCACATGTAATGTTCACAAAACATGTTTATTTATCATGCACATTTTTTCGCTCAACAGCTAAATCTTCTCGCATTTTATCAATTTTTCTTTGCGCGCTGTTTCATTGAAAACAAAAAGAAAACTCTCCCCCTTTGTGTGCGCATCACCATCATCGCAGAATTGTAAGTGTATACCTTACGATCATCGAAAAGACAAGATGTCGTCACGTCTGGTAGTAGTGCCAATTGATGTTTTCCTTTTTTTTTGTTTCTGCTCTTGGATTCAACACGTTGGACTTTCGTCAACAATTTTAATGGCGAGAGAGGAGAAAATCGGGATTCCCGCTGGCATTGAAACACAGTGCACGCTGTGAGCTCGCGGCTTTGCACGGCTACGAGTGGAGTATAATTTACCATATTCTTCTTTACTCGATCATATTGCCAAAAGGTATGTCAATCACCGGCATCGCGGTTCAAATTACGCCTAAAAATAGAACTCGCTTATTCGCCATCAAATGACAACACTTTTTTCATTCCTCCGTTTAATTGCTGGGGTATTTTGACGACATTAGCAGACTACCTTACGAACGTACCTGGGACGGGCGCTTTCGGAATGTAACCGGAAAAAGTAAATCCATTGAGAAGTATAGGAACGGAAGCACAGGATCACAGCTATTGGAACGTTCCGCACTCACTGATCGTATTAGTGTAAATTGATCTGTCACTCAAATGAAGAGCACAGCCGCTCTTCGGTGATCGGTTCGTTGATCGGTTTGGCATCCGATCGGTTCATCGCAAGCACACGGGATCGGATTACGAAAGACTAGATGTTTTGTTCGGTGACGATCGTGGCACGATAAAAATGCTGTTACTGGTTTGACGAATGGCTGCAGTAATGGAGATGCCTGGTGATTTGTACAGATTAGTACACCTTGGAACGTTATTTACTACTTCACTGCATGCACAAGTATTATTGTACAATTATTTTGGAAAAAAACGTATGTGGAAAGATCAGTATATTAAAACTCCAAACTCCAAACTTTGCATAGCACTTCAGTTTATAAGTAAACCAGCTTGAAACTATTCTATAGTCGAGAATATTCCTAGATAATTAGATTTCATCTGGTATGATCACAAACGTCACTGTTTTAAACAGAACCAAAAAACACAATCACTCTTTAATTAAACTAACTTGATTACTGGTGCATATATAAACACTTTGCGCTGCTGCTGATGACAAAGATGATCTGTTATCCATGAAACGGTCGCGGCTGCCGTGTGCAATCTAACAACCGAACACCGTGGGCTGTGAGCGAACAATGATATTTCTCACCACACTACTTACACAGTTCGATATGAAAATTGCTTTCCGGGCGTCTTCGTCATCGTTCATGTTTGTCCCCAACAACAAATTAGCAATGCTTTGTCGCTGTTTAAACGCACTCATTTTCTTCAGAAACTGTTTGGTGTCGTAACTGTAAGTTCACCAAGTCAGCAGCAGTCGGCAGGATCGGTTGACAGTGTTTCGCGTCCAACTTTACTTGAATCCGAAGCAATACTACTGTGAACCAAATTCATGCACCGTTGAAGATGGCCATACCCGATCGACGGGGATCTTTGCCACGTTTTGTAGAGAACGACACCCCGAACAGAATGCATTACAAATCCAACCCCAATCGCCATTTCCATCGATCGTGGTACGATGGTGTGAGGGCATAGGCGATCCTTTTGTACGATCGAAGAGGTGGTGAATAAGTATCATCGGCATTAGATATATATGTATTTATAATTATTAAACTCATCGCTATTTTTCCTTCACACCAACGGCTCGCTTGCTGTTCTACGGCCCTGTGCCGTTGGCAAAGTGTTTCACTGCCAAGGTGGCTTGTTTTCCATTATGGCATGGCATTTACCAGCTGCAGTATTGATCAGCGACACGTTGAAGGCTTTGACATGCTAAATTAATTGCCAACCTGGCATGTATCATGATCGTCGGTGAAAGGGTAGCTCTATGACCGTTGGATGACTCGTAATCTGAACGAAAATATGTACACCTCACATTTGTTAGGTAGCGTAATGACCTATCCTGTCATGCCTGCTTTGGAATCACATAACTATAGGGGATATTATTACTGTGTAGCCATCAGGATAAGCTGATCCGTATCAATCTATCAATATCAGTTATTTAATAAGGGATTTATTTAAAATAGTAACTTTTTAAAAATGTGTTTTGTAATTTTTTTGTGTTACAGCTAGTAATTTTCATCTTGTGTTTGATAAATTCAATAACTTTTGTGTTTCTTTGGGACTAAAACCACGAGAGGTGTTGTTCTATTATTTTCGGCTTCCTTGACCTAATATTACCCATAGCTGGATAGCTGGTCACAGTTCTGCGTATCGCGAGAGACGACCGTGGTGGATTAAGAATTTCGGTCCTGCCGTGTGAAGATCGGTGCCTCTAACACATGCACCATTGAACACCGATCCTACAATATTTTATTTCAGATGAATCCGACCACATCAGTCCTTCACTAGCGTGATGTAGCTAGAAAAGTACTTTATATCTGTATTCCAATTTGTTGCAGACCGCGTGCTTTGTAAAATCCTTTGAAACCTTCCGATAGCATTGATGGTCCAGTCAAAGACCATTTTTGATAACGGGTTAACTGAAATATACAGCTAAACAATAAAAAATTGTTTAAATGTGCAGATTTTTATGTATTATTAATTAAAAATTCACAAGTTATGTATTATTATTTTATTATTATTTATAAACTAATAGCAATGCGGCCAGACCGTCCTTCATGAATAAAAATAAATCAAACTAGTAAGATTGTTGCTATTTTTCTATAACATGTTCACTTTCTCATAACACAATTTTCATTCAGGAAAATTTGCATGCATTTACCCACACTGTGTGTGCTTTTTTTTCTACGGTATTGGTCACAACATACATAACGAGAGAAAAATGTGAGCTATAGAGTGAAGAGCGAACAGAGCGGAAATGAGAGAAACGCCGCACTATGGGTAACGGACAGGACATACCCGTACACGTCGAATTCTTGGTGTGAATATAATGATTAATTGTGGGTTATGATAGTTTGACTGTAAATTAATCATTTAACAGACAGAAAGTAAAAATATGTATTAACAACCATGACATAGTGTAACATGCAATCAAAACACATTATCGTCTAACATTATAATCGTCTATGTTAAAGTTTGGCTTCTTATAACTTGTAGTTAAAAAAACACCGTAGCAAATATTTTTAATAATAATTTTCTCAAAAATAAATTATTTGTTAAATATATTCGCCTTTGTTGCTTCTCCCAATAAACAGAGCATTGCCTCAGCAAGCGCACTTGGTTTCCCCCTTTGCGTGAGTTTAATGTTGTGATCACAAACGGTTCGGTTTGCTCGTGAGCGCAGTTGTTGCGCGTGGCGCGCGTTGTAACGGTCGTTTTTATCTGTCTCGCGCGTATATTGTTGTGAGGTGGTCGCTTTTTTTGATTTCTGTTTTGTGTGTCGTGGCGGTTCCGTTGATTAAAAGGGCGCAATAGTAAGGGTGCGTAAAGAGCTATAAAAATACGGTTGCTCTACATTTTACTTTTGACTTTTAACTAGACGTACTTCATGTTTTTGGGAGCTTATTACAGTGGTTGTTTTATAATGTGTAACTTTAAAATGCGGAAGAATACTCGTCTTTCTTTGCAAAGTGTATTAACATTACAGGACATCTGCCTACTCGCTTTCTTGGTGCATCTTTGTTGAAATAAACATGCAAAATAAACAGATTCATGCAGGTGCGTGTGTTAGGCAAACAGCAAACAGTGTTAATCTGGGTGTCGTTTTATTACTGCCGGTCGGAAGATGCAGTCGGGATGTTATGGATTTATTTGTGGAGGGAACGGTATACCAAACGAATGTGAATGTCTTCATACCAATGTAACTATTTGCCTTAAGCTGTTAAAATGGCAAGCTCGCACTGAACGCCTCTTGCATTTTCGAGGGGATCGTTTTGTAGAGGAACATCGGCTTTGTAAACAGCAATAAAAGATCACTGTGCGCAAGATAGTAACTAAAGAACAAGAAGAATAATGTGATCATCTAGGAAAATTCTTTCAACTTACGTTGTTGAGTAAATGGAGCCATATTTTGTGTCCCTCACGAAACTACTAATTGTATTCTTCTATTATAATCCAAAAAAACAGCTATTATCATAAAATTAATGTCCGTCTGTTTAGTAAAAGCTTAAAATGTTATAGCTTCCGCTAGTCATCTCCCCTACGATCGTATACCCGTACCCGAGGTATAAAGGCCCGCGGTTAACCGGTGTTGGAGTGGTTTCCTTCATTATGATATTGCCAAAAATGAGCCGAATTCAGCGAAACCGGTTTTTCTGAAATCCAAGCCAAGTTATGTGCGCTTGCCGGTTTCTTGTTGAAATCTTCGTTCTACCCTCCCCCCATTGACAGGCAACATTTTCGTAATGCCTTTTAAGCATATTTTGGTTTTTACATACATCCACACTTACACTCCAGCGCTAGCTGCCGCTGGTACGGTTTGTAGCGATCGGCAAAGCGGTTTTGAAGCAACTGGATGGATTGGATGAATTGAATAATTGCTAGCAAACTATCAGACCAAAGCGATTAATCAATTTATGAATCAGCAAAATGATCTGTTACTGCTGCTCGGAGAAGCCGGTGTTGAACTCGCGGAAGGTGTTAAAATAACCGTTTAATGAATGGTAACACGTCCAAAACAACCTCGTTTAGCTATGGGCACGTAGCACGGCGGAGCATTTTCAAGAGATATTAATATGGAAAATTTGCTTTATAGAACTATTTATTGCTCTGTTTGGTCTCTTATGTTCCGTAATACAGGATCTTTCACAAAACCTGTTTTATTAAACGCTCATTAAGTACAACAACGGGATAATTATCATCTTTGCTGTACTCATGTACACATGAGAGGTAACATTACACCGGAGAGGTGAATATTACATCCTTGATTATGTATGGAAATTATAAACAGGGAAAAAGTAGGTTACCAACCATAGTACATAACATTATACAGTGTCTGGTTGATAGTCTTGTTTTGCAGAATAGTGGTAGAGTCTGCGGGTCAAAATATTGCTGGTTCCATAACGCAAGCTAGCAAGATGATAGTATTTACCTCATGTTACAAAAAATGGCAAATTTTTTATACCAAAATTTGTATTCGTTGTCTTTAACCATTAACTGTCGTTAATAATAAAACAGCAGTTGTTTGGAAACCTTTGTGATTTTCTATTTATTAATCACAACACAGCCCATCTCAGGTTCCGTCTGTATGGACATTCATCAATCGTTCAGTTCCTTTTAATTTTCCTATTGCACATAATTATTACCAACCATTCAGCAATCCAGTTTATGGCGGCATCTGTCTTATTTTCCTACGTAATTTGTATTGACTCTTCCCAGTTTTTTTTGCTCGTCGGGGTTGTCTTTTTCCTCCAGTAACAGTATATGATGCTTGCTATTCAGATTCAGGGACAGGTGGAAAATAGAGCAGTCAATCATGTTGGAAATGGGTGAGCAAAAAAGAGGTAAGAAGAAATTGAAAAAAACACGAAAGAAGCAGTACGCGCAATAGAGGTTACGTGCTTAGGTGTTGTTTCAATTACTGGATCGCATCATCTGGCTAGAGGACGGCGTCGGGGTGGGGATGGGACCCGATTTAATGATGCTAGAATATAGATTGGCATAGCCGTAGAATTAATTATGCGCCAGCACAGATTATAGACCTGTTTGTTCTATTTCATTTCCTCCTGATTGAGCAAGCGAACCGCGGAGGATGGCTGCAAGTCGCAGCATATTACTGGCCCGAGACAGCGCGCGCGCGCACGCTGTGTTTAGGTGGCCGGATTTTTCACGTTCCGCTCATATGCATGCTGGTCGTCGCTAAAGGAACAATTTTCCTACGCTGCTGACCGATCAGGTGCAAAGACCCCGTGTGGAACGAGAAGCTTTCCGGTTTCCGGTCAAACTCGCCCATGGTTTAACCGATGTCCGCTGGACAGTTTGCTCGCTGTACATGGGGTTGGGTATGTGTTTTTCCCTGTCTTTAGTTTACTGTTCTTTCGCGATGATGCGATGTTCCCACTATGGTCGGTCAGCTTAATTGTGCTGGCTATCTTCTATCTGGTACAAGGGGTTGGGCACAGTCTTTTGCCGACATTTTTTTGTTGCACCCAGACGTGAGGGAAAATACATTCTACAATCCATAGCATGGAGTGAGATGATGCACTCTTTAACTATTAATAAAATAGAAAAAAACGTTTTTTCTATAAAAACGGTATATAACAAAATTGACGGAAAATTGAGCAAATGAGTAATGAGTAAAGACCCAAAAGTGATGAACACCATTCCATACCGGCATAACGATTTACTAAGTATTTATCTCAAGCATCTCGGCTACTCTTGCAGCGTCCTCCGTAATCATTCACATTTCAGCATGGAACAATAATTGTCACTCAATCGCTTCCGGCATTACATCTGAACTGGGGTAACAGTGACTTCTGATTTCATAACTTTTTCCCAGCCAACATTTGATTTGGAACAGCTCCACCGTGAAGTTCTCGGTAGTGGAAGAGTTGGAGACCTCATGGTCGATGCAGATATTCGTACAGCGCCTATGGCCAACTTCGTGAAGAAAATGAAGGTAGAAATGGTTTGCTGTTTCCACCGTACACAGGCCAGCTTATCATTAGCAGAGAGAGAGGAATTGCTTTAACATTTTTTCCCATCGTTCCCAACTCTCGGATTCAATTATTGTATTTAGCGTAGTGGCCGTCGTGCTACGGTTATGCCATTCGGTACAGGTTGCAGCAACGGCAGAAGAGACACGGCCATTATCATAAATCCTTCGGCTCTTCGGACCCAGAATCGACCTGGAAAAAAACACCTGCCTTGCATCACCCACTACCGTCAGTAAGGTCAGTTGGAGATCGTGGAAAATCTGGCCTGCACTGAATGTAATGAATTGGTCCCCAACATTCCCCACCAATCGTGGCGATGCGACGGAATGTGTTTCTATTTCGTTGAGAAACAAATACAAAAAACACTCTTCCAAAACACAGACATTTGTAAGTATTAGAAGCGGGCTCGTTTGGAAAAATATTAGTTGGATGAGTTTTGAGCTGGTGAGTTCAGGTTCATCAAGGGATTGCGCAAGGTGTGAAGATGATTTGACCGACGGAAGATGTGTACGCAATGGTGACCTTTTTCTCGGCCGCCGTCGGTAAGGCCACCATTTTTATGGCATACGTATTTTAATGAGCTGTGGGTAATAATGGGCCTGATGGTTGAGCGTTTCAAATTTGGATGACTTTATTCTGTGAACCTGCAGAAGTGTAACGGTAGTGGATTCAATTCAAGCCTACTGGATAATTTGATTCGAAACGGGAGTCGGTGCTATCACTAATGAATGACATATTTTTAAAACTATTCGGTACGGATGTCGGTCGCCTTGCCTAACGGTGGTGGGGTTTTAAATTTGAATCCGTAGAGTGGATTAGAAAAAAAACCTCTTCAATCGGAGAGCGCTACCAAATTGTGTAATTTTGCATCTTTAAGAAGTGAAGGTGTGCTGTTCAGAGGTAACAGTAAAATAGATATTTTTTTTTGTTAATTTAGCTTACAAAATTCACTCAAGCAACGTTGCTAGAAGACAATTTTCAACTGGTCCCTTTTTTTCTAAAATATAGGTTAGTTATGCAACCTCTCACGACGACTAAATCAAAGAACTTTCGCATCAGATGAGGTTGCTTCACCTTCATCAAAAAAGTAAACGCCGGATAGGAATGTTGTAACGCACTAACCATAAAACAAAACCCCAAAACTCCGACTCACTCGGTTCGAAAATATTCGGAACGAACTGTGTAAACAAACGAACTCAACATCAACCGGTGCAGGCCGGTGCAGTTTGTTGGGAGATGCACCGCTAGTGGTGGTGGTTCCGTGCTATGTGTTCCGAAATGTTTCGTTTACTTTCCGGTTGCCTTCCTTGTTTTTGAGCGCACAAAATTTGATTGAGTTACTGGACAGTGGTACAGTTCATTGGCCAGTAGGATGTTGAATGGTGGAAGAAGAATGGTGTTTAAAGGCTTTCCCCCCTTCATTATTAGCTTTCGGGTATGGTTATGGCCCATGAGGTTGCTTTGTAACCGGTATTGAAGCCATTCATCTGCAACTGACGGAAGCGGGCACCGTTGTGCTCCAAACGGTGTCACCAAACTCACCAAACATTACACTGCAATTATGGTTCAAGGGTTTCGACTGTTCGAGGTAAAACGAAAATGGATATTGTGCGTAATTGAACTGCACCTTGAGGCTTTCCAATGTTTGAAGATTTATAAAATAAATCGATTTTTTGCGGTTCATATTCTATTGGAAATATATTTGGGGCGATACGGTGGCTGAGGCGACAACGGCGCCGATCTTCATACGGCAGGACCGGGGCTCAAATCCCATCCAGACCGCCTCCCCGTACGCAGGGCTGACTACTTTGCTATGGGTGAAAACCAAGTCACAGAAAGCCAGAAATGGCAGGCCGAGACCTCTCGAAGTTGTAGTGCCAAGAAAGAAAAGATTCTATTGAAAATCTACTTCATAATTCATCAGGCTTTAAAGATTATTTAACAGAAAAAAATATTGCAAATTACTTTTGGTATCTCGTTTTACCAAATACGAAACAAACTATACCTCAAAGGGTTAATGTACGTTTTTCTTCCCCATTTCTACGGGGTAGATAATGAAGGTGATGATGATGGATGCACGCAAAGACCTTTCAATCGGTATAAAATGATACCAACACGAGATGCGAGATGCGAAAACACCTTACTCAGCACGATTGAGTTGCACTGTTACTTTGCTTGTCGTACGAATGCATCTTTCGTCCCGATCTTTTTCCACTTGCAGGAAAAAAAACACCGAAGGTGGCGAAGAAACTGCAGGTTACAGGTAGCTGCAGCAGGTGAAAAAGAATCGTGCCGAAGGATCTCCCGGTCAACCGTTATCGGACGAACATGATGATCAAGGGATGACCTTTTACTCACACACCAACGTATGGGTTTGGGATTGTGTGTGTGTATGAGTATGGTAGCACCTCGAAGAACATCGTTCAGCCGTGTTCCTGCGCAAAGCAACGGAAAAGTGAGATAGAAAGCAAAGCGCGCGAAAAATGTCTTGTGGAATGCGGAGAAAGAGATCAACATGTGCCCAGTTCCAGTGTGCCTTTTTGCACAGCCACTTTAAAGTGTCTGTTCCGATTCGTTAGAAGGTTTACTTGCGACCACTAATACCGATCTTCTCATAAGCGTTGAAAAGCGTAATAAGTCGTAACGGAGCTGGTTAAACAATTTCGCTTTTTTTCTGGTTACTGTACTGCCCTCGATCGTCATCTTGTTCCCGCTCGGAAATCGTAAATGTTTATGATCTTTGCAATAACAGAAAAAAAGCAATTCGGAACAGGAAAACTGTGTGGCATGTTTGACACATATTACCGGTTCGGGTGCGGGCTGCTGTGTCTTGATGTTGGTAACTTAAATCTACGGCAAAGAACCACAAGCAGGAATGGCAATTTGAGAGAAAGAGCCTACTCTGCGGAAGAGCTTTCAGAGGCCTTTCGTCGAGACGATACATCGCCGCAACTCACCTCGACAAATACATGATCTTTTCTCTCTCTCTCTCGCAAGACGGATTGGGCATAAGACGGAAGGTAAAATACCTTCTTTTCCCATTCTGGCTCGAGCCCAGACTCAACATCTTAAACGCTCTCTTCTCGTGGCCACCCGAAAGGGAAGACAGAACGGACGGCTTCTACCTGTGCGCGCCCTACGCGGTCACACGCATACACAAACATACCACCTTCAATGCAAGGAAGTGGATGCCCGTGGGAAAGGCGGCCAAAAGACGTGGCTGGTTCATGAGTTTCTTCTACGTAGTAACCACGGCCAACCAACCACTCGATCGGTCATTCTTTCCACTCCAATGTTGTGGACGCTTCTGAATGGAAAGGCAGCGGTCTCGTTCGCTCATGGTGCGATTCCAGTTTTCCATCGAGCCTGTCGTTGTTGTTGTTATTCTTTAGCTCATTCTTCTTCCCTGCAACCGCATTCTTTCCACAGATACGACACCCTTCTGCTGTCCTACCATTTGTGCAGGGTGCGCCAAGAATCGGGAGCTCCATCGTTGAGTCGTTGGGCGGCATGATCGTCAGCATCATCCTGGCATCTTTCCGGACATCGATCGCAGCAAAATAGACAGCTCCGAGGAAGCCGTGTTGTTAGGGCGTGCAAAAACGCTCACCACCAAAACCCGAACGGTTGCAGCATTCGAGACGTCGAGGATCGCGCCGAGGGTGGAAACCCGCGATCCCAATTCCATTCGACTGCTAAGACCGCGCGCGCGATCCACGCTCAACCCAGCCCGGCGGGAGAAACGCGTGACTCTCGCGAGAGACAGAACCAGTTCGTCTCGGTGTGTCGTAGTGGTCGTCGCAACGGTTCAGACTCCCTTCGAACGTGGTAGCTTCTTGTTGCGGCTCGAACGCGGTTGCTCCGGCAACGCTTCTGTGACGTGGTACATTTACCAGTGCTCGATCGGAACGGAATCTAGCGCGGCGTGAACGGCGAAAGAAGCGAAACCATCTCGGCCAAAGAAAAGTTCACAGTTGGTAGTAATATTAACACACCGATTAAGATGAGCGATAGGCCGTACGATTCGTACTAATTTGTGTTCGATAGTGCTGTGCTTCCGTGAGACGATCGATCGTGTGGTGAAATGAAGTGCTTCTCAGACGAGTTTGTGTGAGTGTACAGTGCCGATAAAATAGTTGATTTTATGCCTTTGGGGATGCTGAATTGATAGTGTCACTTTGAGTGCAAAGTGCTATTGGATGGTCTTTTCGACTCGTGAAAAGCCCCTGCCAGTTTCGATAGTGACAGTGGCGTATTGCAATTCAGAATCGTGAAAGTTCCGTTACAATCTGCCTACCAGTTCGCTTGGGAAGTTAAGGTGTTCTCGGGCCGTGTAATTCCACTGCGTTAATTCCATCTCACACACATTCGTTCGCTCGTTGGATGCTGCTCGAAGAAGCAAACAAGTCTCGTTCTCTCCGCTGAGATGCTACGTGTTTATCGCGTGCTGCTTCATTGGTGATTTTAAGTTATTTTGTGTGAGTGTTTTTTTGCTGTCTTGTTGCGAGTGAAATTGATCTGGGCAAAGGGAAGCAATTTGAGAAACCTACGCAACATAGCCAAGTTAACCGAGCAGAAGAGTGGTGTCCAGGATAAAACGATTCGTCAGTATATGACGATGTTGGTGTTGTTTATGCCCGCATAATATAAGCTAGAAATGTCAAGCGTTTATTGCGATCAAGGCCACCTGTGCATTTGTTGATCGAGCTATCACCCTGGAGAAAAAACAAAAATCACGGGCGATCGGTGGAGTGAAACAGTGTGCTAGTTTAGGTTTGGTTCCAGGTTCCGATTAGTTACGATCGGTATGTAGTGCCGGCCTTTGATGCGTGCGTACGTGACATCGCAAAAGTGAACATGAGCTTGCGATAGAAAAGCCGTCCAACACGAGCGAAACCCGGGGAGGCTACATTTTCGAGCGCCCGGACGGACCGATCCATTACATGTTCAATGCTAAAACACATACATACCGGGCCCGTAACGACGGGCCAAAACCGTTCGATGCGCGGTACGGCCGGCGGTGGTGGTGGTGGTGGAGGAGGTCTCGGTCGACCCATACCACCCCTGAACGTGTCCACCGTGTCGGCCAGCTCGGCCGCTACGGTCAACTCGACCAACACCGGGCCATCCGGTGCAGTCGGAACGAAACACATGAACGGCGGACCACCGGGACGGACACTGCTCTCATCCTCCTTCATCACACCGTCCACCGGCAATGGGACCGGCAACAACAACAACAACAACACCAACAACCTCCTACACAACGCGTCCGCCCTCAGCGGTTTGTCGGTTGCGTTGGGCAACGGTGCGATCGGTGGAGTTGGCGGCGGCGGCGGCGGCGGCGGAGGAGGAGGGGGTGGCGGTGGAGCGATGGGTCTGGCCGGATTCAATCACAACAACTCGACGACGAATAACAACATCCTCAGCAGCACGATCAACATGAACAAGGACCGGTTAGGAGCACGGGAAGCATTGACCAGTCTCGGGTTGCTGTGTTTGGGTATGTGTTATCGTACGCTGGGTGTAACTGTGTGATGATGCTCATGATGATGATGATGACGTCATTCTTTTCTGGAGAGGAATCCATTTGTTGGAAGCAACATGTTTCTCATGATGCTCCAGATGGTCACAGGAATAAGCTGACTCATAGTGCTTGTCGGCTAAAGTGTTCCCGCAAGCGCCACCAAAATGATTTCCCAGGCCTTAAGCTAAAGGGTTTTTTTCTTGTTGCTATTTTGCTTTGGTGAGCAGTGCTATTTTTGGGGAAACACAGTTGAAAAACGGAAAGGCAATAGGAAAGTGCAAATCAAGCGTGTCGTTGGAGATTGCAGAACAACATACACACACTTTGTTGTGTCACTGTTGGAACATGGTTCTGCCCAGTATGGAAGATGTGTTCGCTATATGCACAGCTGTTGTTTCGTTTATTACCACTCCATTCAAATGTTTGTCTAGTCATTTTTGAAAATTCTGATTGTTATGTTGGAAGTATGTGTTAGTATTATGTCTAAATTTTTGGGGCTCTTGAGCGCATATAGTGGCATCGTGCTTCGAAGTAGCATGTAGTTGTACGATATATTTAAAAAAGTATTTTTATAAGTAAGTAAGAAACGAAAAATTGTGTGGTATTACAACACTATGCAAAGAACAAAGAGTACAGGAATTAGTTTAAAACTCCCACATCGCTCCATATGATTCCTCCATTCGGCGAACAAGTATGTGGAATAATGAAAAAATGCAAGGACACGTCCTCTAACAGAGGCGTATTCTGGTTATATTGCACGTCAGCCACCTACGGCCATTTTTAAACTTCGCATTAGTGTGGGTAGTGAGCAGGAAGGAATCTGGTTTTTTACTTAACATCCTAGATTCAAATTAAACGGCACATGCATTGAGTTTAACTTATCAAATTGCACACAGACTCGATGGGGCATTTAGGCTACTTCGGGCATTTTAATGAAACATTTAATTAAATATTAAGGTGATTTCAAAACTGCAACGAACAAATTTGAACTAGCAAATGAGCTGTGAATGTCGGCTACGTTTTGTATATAGTTGTTCTCAACTTACAACAACTTAGCGGCTGACGTCCATAATAATGTGTTTTACCTAATTTGAAACACTCTATCCTTACTTGTGGCCTTATTATTATAACAGTTGCAGTAATGGCGAAGACTTGAAAAATTGAATCCCCAGGGCTCAAGTCAAGCAGCTACTTCCTTTCTAAGTACACTAACATCTCACGCTGTAAAGAGTTCTTGCAATTTACAATAAAGTTTAAGCGATTAGTAAGCATCAATTCTCAGTTTAATCATCGGAAACGTTACATTTATTGTATGCTCTTACTGTAGTAAAAAAGGATAGTTAAAACGATAAATGTTTACTGTATAATCCCCAAAATGATGCCATCGAAAACCTAAGATGTCATTGTACTTAAGCAAACGCTCAAGAGCCTTTCCAAACCGTCGTAAGAATTTCAAACTTTCCACTCACAGCTTTTAAATCAATTACCATCGATTATTGGATGTAGCGAGATCCTTCTCTTCGTCCGTTTGCTTTACCTTTTAGACATCTTACTGACATTAACCGTTCCCATTGCTCCTGCTAGATTCCGTTTGAGCTAATTGGTTTATGGTTCTTCCGATGGGTCAAAGATTTTATTTGTTTCGTTCGTTGTTTTTCATGCGGGATCAACAGCTTCAAGATGTAGGGTGGTGTTTTTCTTTCAAAAAAAGCATGTACACACACATTCACACACCGTTACCCACGAATAAATGGACAAACATAGACCGACGATACGACTAACGAAACTCATTCATCTTTTTCTATTTCATTTCATGTATGCTGGTTTTGTGCTACAATCGTTCCTACCAACCATCTGGACCTGGACCGGATGATTCGTACCCATACAGTGTCACTTCTGTTGGCTTTGCTTTCGTTGATATTTCTGCTGAAAATATCACCCGGTGGCCGTGATCCACCGCCACCGACAATCGGTCCCGCCGTCCTGGAGGATTACGCCATCGTGTACGACGTGACGTTGGCCCTGTGCGCGCTGTCGCTGTCGCTGAACCTGTGTTGCCTGCTGGTGTGTGCCATTCAGTTCCTGTTCGCTGTCAAGCTGGTCCGCGCACCTGCCACGACCGGAAGGTAAGT
Source organism: Anopheles stephensi (assembly GCF_013141755.1). Taxonomy (NCBI): domain Eukaryota; kingdom Metazoa; phylum Arthropoda; class Insecta; order Diptera; family Culicidae; genus Anopheles; species Anopheles stephensi. Next base: position 43,924,321 of record NC_050202.1, read on the forward strand.
TGTGTTTGTTACAAACGCATCCCGAGGGGTGCATATTTGCTGTTGTTGAAGAATACAATCGTTAGCAATACGGCCAGGCCGTTCTATATGAATAAAAAAAAAAAAAGAATACAATCGTTCGAACATTCTTTTTCTGCGTCCTGTTCATTAGGTGTGTGTGCGTCCATGGCAGGAGGGCAAATATGTGTAGGGGGTTCTTAAGTTAGACCAGCTCGGAGAGGGTAAAGGATCGGTTTTATTTGGTTCCCCTTTTTATTGAGCACACCAGTCATCATGGTCCCCGGCTCGGTCAACAGGACATCGATAAGAAACTCTTTCTAGCAGTAATAACAATAACGATTCAAACACGTGCTGCATTTTCATCTTTTTTGAGTATTCCTTACAGAACATAGCTGCTCATCTGAGAGAAGATTGAGCTTCCATTGTTCCTCTCACTCGAAAAATACCCTTTTTGCTGTCCTTTTAATTTAGAAGTTTTTCGTTGGTTTCCATTAAGCGTGGAAAGGTGATACGACAAATACTTTTGCTGGCGCACGTGGTAGCTTTTTTACCATTTAACGGAAAATGTCCACCGAACCGTGAAAACTAAAGCTAAAGAACGAGTACAGAATGAAGGGAAATAAATTAGGCCCTTACGTCCTGGTGACGGTTAATGCACCTTGCACCACAAAAAAGAAACAAGAGGGTTGCGTAGATTGGAAGTTTGAGACAGTTTTGCCATTATTTTTTTTTGTGTTTAAAAGAACTTTTTTCGGATAGCGTGTGGCCGCCAAAAAAAAAAAAAAAAAAACGGAAGCACCACACTAGGCAAGGTTAATATTTCTGATGAATTTTACTTTACTGACGGCTGGGTCTGTTAGTCTGCAGCGCTAGTTACAGCGTTAAGCATGCTCATTTTCCCAGCGTATGGTGTGTTGATGCGTTGCGGGGTTTTATTTTCGCCTTCGCCATAGACTCCACATCCAATTGCAACTAACAAGCAGCAATCGAACAATTTTGTCTGCTTACCACCACCCTCGCGGCACCCTGTCTCCTGCCATGTTCTCGCCGAACCGAACCGCACTGAGGATTGAGGAACGAAATTTTTAATTTATTACCAGCAGTAAGCGCGCGTAACACCGACCGGCAAAAGTACCGTTTTGGTCGGCGTTTGTTTGGTTCGCGATTGTAATCTTTAATGAGACGGCACTGAGGGTGGCTGAGGAACGGAACCTTTAAGCTCGCTCGGTTTGGAGAGTTTGAACGAGAAAAAAGGCCAACGAAAGGGTTACATTCCTTGCGTTTTGGGTTGCTTTTTGGGAGGTTCTTTTAGTGGGGTTTTTTTTTTCTCCATTCTGTTTCGGCAACTAAATTTATCCCATGCGCCAGCATGCAGCACCTGCTGTACCTGAGATGATGCGAGATATTGAGTTGTTTGTGGTCGATCTAGGTACACACCGCGATAGGTATATAGCGATCGGGATATCGGGAAGAAGATGTTATGCCCGATTTGCTGGTGTATTTCTTATGGTTCGATTCCTGGTATGACACAAAACTATCTACAAAGTTGATTGAGTTTTCAGTTTGCTGAGCTAGATAGTCTACCAATTTGGTATGGAAATTGGTTTCAAAAGTGTTGGCACCCATGTTGGAAAATCGGGTCCACAATAAATCAAACCTGGGATTAACCTGTCGACCTACATCAACACCACACTCCTAGCATTTCACTAACAAATCTCACAACTCGAAAGCAATTTTATCAAGCTTACATAACTGACCTCGGATGTTGGCATGTTCGATTCCTTGAACACGGCATTACCTCTCCCGGTACACACATTAATTCGATTACCATACGTGAAAGGATTACGTTCCGCTGGTGTGATTGCGTAGTGCGCTCCTTTAGTAGAATGTGTTGCATTGTTGCATTACCCTTGATGTGATACGGTCGACCGGTGCAAGACTAATCCGGATACCAGCAGGTCCACCAGGGCCGGTTTTAGCCGCCCGAAGTTTTGATCCATGTTTATGTGGCTCCCTTTGCCCCGTTCACCCCCTATCGCATGCTCCCTCTGTATATGGGGTTAGTGTTTTCTTTGAAACTTGCTGTAGCTAGTAGGGCTTCGCCCGTTTCGTGTATTATTAGCACATTCCGAGTACGAGTACGAGCGCCCGTTTTGTTCGTTGTTGAACGTGTGGTTTTATTGATTCATTAGCTAAACGGTTCGGAACGGAATGAGATCGATTAAGACGGATCGGCAGCGAGCAGATGGCAGAGCGCCTTTGGGATTTAAGATTTAATTATAGATAAATTAGTGCGTTGCATCCATCCGTGAACGGATTGGTGTTGTTGAGGAATGTGCAACATAGGGTAATCTTTGTAAATGGGAGAAAGTTTGCATCAGTGTAGTGTATTTGTTGCATTTAGTTTTAGCAAGGTATGCACTGAAAAAAAGAAATCAAATAGTAGAGCGTCGTAGATAACATTTTTGATCGATTCTAAAAAATCAAATGGTAGCTGCTGAGGTGTGTTCTAAGATCTCTTCTATGAACGACACGCTCATTGTCAAAAAATATGTTCGAGCACCATTATCAGCTACTTTGGTAGGTCCGATGGCCGAGATGATAGTGGCCAAGATTATCACACGACAGAACCGGGAATCAAATTAATCAATCTTTCCGTAAAACTAAGTCAAAGCAAGCTACAAATGGCGGACCGAGGCCTCTTGAGGTATTCATTATGATCACTTAACACATGGGAAGCGAGTATTCTATAACAATGTCTGACTCCTCCAGGGTAGTCTGCATCGTTTAACTGGATGCTCTAACTATATGATCGGGGTAGCCTGGTAGTAAATGCGGCTTCGGTGCCGGTCTTTACACGGCAGGTCTGGGGTTCGAATATTTTGAACATAACCGCTCCAAATCTACTTATAAGGCTGTAATATTTTGTCTGTATTCGTTAGAAGGAAATTTGTTATTAAAAGTAAAAAGAGTTACTAGTTCTCGTTATTGTTTTCCATTTTTACTAATTTCAGTTTCTTTCTAATTTTCCAGGGGGAACAAGTACTTACAGAAGTCCAGCGTTAGTCGCGTGTGTGCCGTTGGTGGATTTTTTATTTCGATACCAATATTTTTGACCGGTAAGTAATGTTGCGTAAAATTGAAATCGCTAGCAGTCTATTGGTTTTTCTGATAATTGGTTTTCCCCTTCCTCTCCATTATAGGTATCATCCTGTACACATTCACCCAGTTCCACTCGACGCCGGCCATCGTGACCAGCATACTAATCGGCGTTGGGATCGTGTTTTGCGGTGGTGCTATGGTGCACAACGTGTTCGTCTGGCAGCGGGAAAAGACGATCAGTGTCCGGCAGACGCCGCTCAACCTAAATCTAACCCTTTCGCCACAGATAAGCACGATATCGGCAACAGCTGCCGCGGCCCACCAGTACCAGAACGGCCATGCACCGGGCGCGCATCACCACATCAGTCTGAACCACGTGTACAGCAACCACAACCACACGCCGCTCACTCACAACTCACAGACGAGCCACACGACACCGATCACACAGCTAACTCCGGTGACGCCCCTGTCCGGGAACCATTCGCACATCAGCTTCAACCATTCCTACGTTCCGCCACCGTATGCGGGAGTACGGGCAGCCACGGCTACACCACCGACGCCGAAGGTCATCGGTTCGTTGCTAAACCGGGATGCGTCTGGGTCGGTCAGTCCCGGCATGCCTGGCAGCGGCGCTAACAATAACAATAACCTAGACATGAGCAATGTTACAACTGCCAACTCGCCTCACGAACTGTCGACATTGGTTTGACCGTTGTGACCCACCGCAATAAAACCGTTAATAAACTGTTGGTCGATGTATGGAGATAACCACATAGAACACTTGGCGTATCGGCGGTTTTTGCGATACGTTTAGTCCGTTGTTTATGTACCATGTAAAGCGCAATAAGGACGATTCGAAGTTGGATATTTTTTTCAAAGAAATATTCTTGCTATCGAAAAGACTGCGAATCCTACAGAAAAGCTATGCGAATTCAAAGGAGCGAAAGATTCTGATTCGTTCGAAGACTGGGTTATTCCCTCAGTTACGTTGGGGAATTAAAAGAAGAGACAAGTTTTACACGAAACCTCCGAATTTCGTTAAGATTATTTTAAAGAACGCGTTGCAGCTCGTCTTGTAATGTGCTAGACACGTTGCACAGAAATTTGTACAAATTATGTTCGCCTCAAATTTGCCTTTTTATTTAGTAGGAAACCATGAAGCATGTAGGGCAGATACTGCTAGATATTTCGGGGACAGAAAATGCGCTCAAACGCCCCTTACCGGACCGGCGAGTGGTAAATGTTTAAGAAGAGTATTTATTGTAGCTGTGCTTAGTTAGTTGAAGAGGGAACAGAGTCGATGATACTGTTGGCACTGCGCGGTGCGTATTTGTGTACCTTAAACTCATGAAAATGTGTAATCAGCTTCGTATCAAACGGCAAAAAAACAATTCGACCGTTTTTAATACATTAATCGACTTCCGAAAGATGCGATTAATGTATAGAGTTATTGTAAGTTTTACTCAGTGCAGCTGCACAGGCTGGATATTAATGTTGTTTCGGCTGTTGTGGCAAAGAAGGGCTAGATTATATTATTTTTTATCATATAGAAATACAAACCTGTCGTCAATCACAAATGTCCATAAGTTGTTGTGTTTTCTGTTGTACATGATTGAGTAAATAATGATTTAATATGAAGTTGTTACTGGATTCTCTCGTAATATTGAACAGAAAAGCGCCATCTAGAGTTATTAACAGAAACTATTTGGCCGAGTGAAACATTTCACGTGAACCGAACCTGAAATATTTCACTAGCATATTTGTTTAAATGGCAGGGATTTGCAATGTTTATGCTCCTTGTATGTAGAAATATCGAAATACACCTTTGTATTCAATGTTTATTATGTTGTGAATATTAGTAAACATTAAAAAATTAAATCTGGCGGTCTGGTGGCCGAGGCAACAGCGGCGCCGGTCTTCACACGGCAGGGCCGGGGTTCAAATCCCATCCAGATCGCCTCCCCGTACTTAAGGCTGACTACTTTTCTACGGGTAAAATTAAGTAACAGAAAGCCAGAAATGGCAGGCCGAGATCTCTCGAGGTTGTAGTGCCAAAGAAGAAGAAGAAGAAAAAAATAAATCACAATCAAACATAATTAAAAGAATAGTTTTTAATGATTCACGGGAGGAGAGCTAGTTTAATTAGTACATGCTGAACACATCTGTATAATTTTTACTTTACTACGTATGCAGTTTCCAGAATGTAAATTTTGTTGTGTAAATTATGCATTGAATGAATGTTCGAATACTGCTTGACAATTCTTTCATATTTTAATCATACCTTAATCAAAAAGGCCATGATTTTTTTTTATTCATTTAGGACGGGCTGGCCGTGTAGTCAAGATTTTTTTTCAGTAAAAAATTGTTTCCAAAAACTAAGTACATTAAAGATAGCGCAAGAGAAAAACAACTTTAGAAAACCAAATTTATAACAAAATGTTTTTACGGCAAAAAATAGCAAACGAAGCATGTGAATGACGTGTAAAAATTGAGATTTTATTGTGTTTTTTTGTAACATCATATCGAAACACACATTTTTTTGTACACATTAGATTTCTGCTCCTCATTTTTACGATGATATAAAGGAGAGAGACAGATTTACAGCATATTGAAGTTGAAATATATTACATTCCAGACAAAATGATGTTTGCATAGTTATACTACACAATTGTTTAATGGCGATCAGTTGAGTTGGTAGCTTAGTTAATAGTTGATATAACCAGTGTTAGATAAAATGGATCTTCTTACATATAAAAACTTTCTTACGCTTATCTTAAACAGAAAAGATCTTTTTAATGCACTCCTTGCATCGCAAAACATTCCGATATCGCTTCCTCAATTTGCAACAGGTCCGACAGGATGACCAGAAGATGCCATCTTTACCTAGTATTTTAACAACAACCAATAACAGAAGTTTGAAGTGCTTTTAGAACATTGTGGTTGGCATATTTACACTCACGGACACTTGACTGGAGCGTAACAAATGTACTGGTAGATGTTTAAACTTTTAGACACACGCACATCGGAATGCGTGTTTGTATTAAATTAATATCTACTTTCTCTCCCATCTCCCATGGTGCGTGTAATGGACTTCAGTTCTTCTCGTCCACCAAATCGTCCAGTATCGCGGGCAGGTTGTTTATGTACGATCAGATGAAACATCAGTCCATCGCTGACGTCAGCTCGCGCACCACGGGTATTGTGGCAAACAATGATGAGCACGAGCTAATGATCTGTGGCACCATAAAATGCGCCATTGCCCCAGCAGGTTGTCGCGAAATGGATGCAGGAATCAACAAGATGCGGAGCGCTGGAAATCTTGCGTACCCGACTTCCGCACACGGAACATGGCACACAACACCTGCAGATAATTTCGGACTGTGACTTCATGTCAGTGGGACCTGTTTTACACATCATTTAGCACCAGGTTTAGTGTGTTCGAATTCGGCTGTTTGAGCATTCGGAACGAAATTAGACGTAATAGCTAGCGGCAATTAATGACCATCAATCGTACGCTGCGTCGATAGGCAAATCACTTTTCGGTTCGTGACCATTTGCTGCGTGCGATTTGCTAATGGGAGCACGCTTCCTTAGCACCCGGGAGGGCTATATTCTAATCATTAAGCAGGAACTTCATCTCGTGCGATTATCTCGTTCGGGCGGTTTGGCGCTGCTGGATGCAGACAGTAGACTTTTACTACTTAATAGGCTTATAATTAGAAATCATCGATCTGCTGCCCGTAGCCGGCGCTTCGGCGTCACACCAAATCAAACGTCACGTCCCAGCGCTCCGACTGCTTGCTGATGGTACCATACCAAAAACCATTAGTCTCCCGTTCTGAGCGCTCCCCGGAAGCGTTTAGCCGTACTGATTAGAAATCCGGGAGACGCGGATTAGGTCGGCGTTATCACTTCCAATTTCGCCGGCCCTTGGCTCGACCCCTGAAACAATGTCATTACATGCTCCCAGTGGGCGGTAGTGGGAGCACGTAATGAAATCGTGTGAGTCACGGTCCGCACATCACAACACAACTGTCACTCGTTCATGTCAGCCACAGATTTTACTGGAACAATCCGGGCGTAAATGGTGGTTCCCGACAGTAACTGCGTACGTTTGTTTGTTTGTTTACTTGCTACCTTCTAATGCGCTCATAGACCTCCTCCAGGGAAGATGTTACATTTAGTTGCAGAATTGCGGTGCAACCGTGGAAGCAGGAAGGTGTGCTCTCCGTGTGGAGATTGTTTGACGCAATCAATCGCCACCGGTTGGCCGCTCAAATCAATCAGCCGCAGTATTCCACCACGATTTAGCGAGCATTCCGATAAACCTGTCTGGAGCAACGGGGCCGTTGGGAGGACGCTGGGCGAAGGAAGGACGGAAGGACGGATAGCGACAGTCCACGACCACCACGAGCTCAGACAGGCCTCCGTGTCCGAAGAACTCAGGGGGCTGATAGCTGAGGTCTTCGGCTGTCGGACGAGGTACCTCGAGAGCTGCGGTGTCTCGTGGAGTGTTCGAGGTATCGCCTGGATACGGCACGCGTTTGGCATTCTTCTGCGCTCTTCGCAGAAGCGCTCTAGAATAATCGCCAAAGTTTTTCACCCGCGTCATACTACTAGTAGTGTGGGTGCTGGTAGGAGGTAATGCTATTTGTTGATCGCAAGATGCTTTAAATTTGGGCAAGTGTATTTATCTAGCCGCTCTAGTTCTGTTTGGTTGTCCGTTGCCCTCATGCAAGCAACACAACAAAACAAATTAATATTTACAGACCTCTGGTTCGCTGTGGCGTTGGCCTCCGTTCGGATGGTTTTAGAAAAAATCAAAACGCTCCCGAGCAACGGAAGCGGCAGGAGGACGCCGGGAGGCCGTCTCTCAGACGCTCGCGATTTCGATGTACTTCTCCACCATAAATCTGCCCTCGTCGACGGCCGGTTCCTCCGCTCATAAGGCATCCGCGTTCGATGTGCCGTTCCCGGTGGTGCGCGTAGTTTTGGTTTGGGCGGCAGGTGGGATGGTTGGTGGCGGTGGCTTACCACACCATACGACCTGCGAACGTGTGTGTGTGTGCGTGTGAGAGAGTATGGAACAAGAAACATTTTCTTTAGTTACCATTGTGAAAAGTGGTCGAACCGTTTGTTTATTGCCCACGGTGGCCATGGTGTTCTTATTGGCTATAAATCACGCGCTGGGATGCACGCGTATTGAGGGGCAAGCAAGTGGCAAGGGGGTGCCGTAAATGAGTGATGGGGTGCGAGGAAACATAGTGGAACATAAAATGAAGGCTTTAACTTTTTTACAAAAACACATAACATTCTCAACGGAAAGCGATCGAGACGATCGTTATCGTAGCAACCGAGAACGGAGGATGTGAAAGATGATCTGCAAGAATCGATAAATCATTTCGACAATTGACGAACTCCAAATGGCCAACAACTCAAACTGGGCTAAACCGCAAAAAGGGAACCTTACCTTGCGGAACGCTTTCCGGAAGTTGTCCGACAGAAAGGCGTACAGTACGGGGTTGATGCAGGAGTTGGTGTAGGCCAGCACGTGTGACACGATCTGGAAGATGATGCTGGCGTGGGTCAGATCGTACAGCTTCAGTGACTTCAGCAGCAGGATCACCTGAGCACGTGCAAACCGAGTACAAGGTTTTTGTTCAATTAGTTTTCCCTTTCAACGGGTTACACCTATTCCTCCACACCCCATTACCTGTATGGGACACCAACAGAAGGCAAAAACCAACACCACAACAACGACCATTCGGGTTACACGCTTCTTGCCTCTCCTGCACGGGGAAGAAGGAAAGGATTAAATGAATGTCGGTCGATGCAAATTGTCTTGGGGAGAAATGTGGACGGAAGTGGCTGCGGAATGAAAACGCCGGGTGAGGGAAATGTGCGTCAAGGTATGTTTGCACATACATCACACGATAGACATGTTTCTATTTGGAAGGCTTCCTTCCAGGAGGTACGGAACGGTAGCATCTCGTTCCTGGGAGAACTAGTGACAAAGTGATTAAGTCAACTCGAATGCGTTATACTACGTCGTTACATTTTGTTGAGTAGGTGCTACTTTGGCGAGCGGAATGTTGGGTGTACCAGAAAGTCGAGTGTATTTTAAGTCGCTATGAATGGGTACTTTTTGAGTAATTTTCATGTCAAGGACACATGAGTAATAACAGGACATAACATGTACATGCACATAAGTAACTAATCCAGGTTTTATAATAAAATTGAAGTATTGAACAATTATATAATCCTAAAATTTTTATCAAATGAATAATAAATGAACAGTATTTTAATCCATTACTTTTTTGCAAACCCTCCGTAATTTCGAAAACTGATGACCAAGAGCAGATGTTAGAGATACCGAGGATGTCTGATGCAATCGACTGATGACACTGAGCGATTGGAGTAAACCGAACCATGCTGACCTAGATCAATTATTGTTCATTTGTGTGGTCGAATGCGTACAGTTTTTCTCAGCAGCATCAACTCGTTATGCAACTACTAACGATGCCCGATGGTCCGATCTGGTCTGGTCATATATGGTAGTTTCATCCTGATAGTGCCGAACCATCACCAGGCCAACTTCATCCAGCTCTCAGATACAGAGTTATAAAGTACGTTTCACTGACCACAAAGTTCCGTAGGCATTGTTTAAATAATTGCCTGGTCGGGTTCGTCGTTGTGGTACCACTCTCGAGCTGCAAACTGAATTTCCGTCCAGATGTAAAAATAGGTCGAAAGCATCCGACGTTGCCCCCTCCTTGCAAACAAACTATCCGACCTCAAAAGAGTCATCCGAGGGTGGCCAGCGGGTTTGAAAATAGTTCCGTTCTTGTACTTGTGGTAGTGGTAGGTTTCGTTCGCAAGCCTCACATATCATGCGAGAAGAGTCCACTTCGACGGTGCAGCAGTAGTCCGTGTCCGTGTTGGATCAGAATTTATTACTGTTTCGAATTGTGCCGGTGCTGGAGCGTAGCATCGACACACCCTTTAACGGTTCGATATCGCTTTCAATTCAGCAGCTCAACATTCTGCTGGATGAAAATTGGCCCAAAGCCAATAGAACGCCAACGAATCGCCTGAAGGCAGCGGCGCAAGAGGAAAGGAAAGTGATGTCTGCTGCGTGCTCTTCCGTTCACACTTTGCAAACATACAACAGGTGACCCGTGGTTGTGATTCGTCTGGCCTTTTCTACTGGGTATCCGTCCAGTATGCAATGGTGTAAAAGTATCAGGGAGTAAGGGGCTTGAAAATAAATTAGTTTATGACAGGAGGGGATGTGATGCGGATGCGGATATTCAGCACGTGTACGTGATTTGGACGCTTGCTGCTTTCCTTCAAAACTGTCCGGAATGAAAACAAATAGAACCGGTGCTAAAACATACTAAAAAAAACGTTCAAAAACGAACTGGAGCATATACATGTATTAAACATGTTGAAATTGAAGCTGCACTTCTGAGCAAAGGCACTTCCACTTGCGTACATGGAGGCGCCTGGTGGTTGACGCTTGCCATGACCGTTTGAACATGAAAGAGTTCGCGCTTGGCCTCACATAACGGGCCATGTATTCTAATGGAAATTGATAGTTAAATACATTTTGATTCACGGCAATCAATGATCAAAATGAATGGAGCTTCGAGAGCCCTCCGTTTGTCGTCTTCCCATTGGTGCTTGGACTTTCTTAACGATTCTTTTACTGACGCTTTTTACGTGGGTACGCTGCTCTCTGAGGGGTTTTTTATTTTCAACTATCTTTGTAAGCGTCAGCCTGCGTTGTGTTATTTTTGTGTACTGTTCGTGTTTCTTTGACATTGTGCAACATACGGCTATCAATAAATTGAATTAAATTTCTATTCCTGCCGGTGATTGAATCGAGGGGCGCACTCGGACACGGTCATGCCAATTAGTTACAATAATGGCTCGAATAGCCGTACACCATTTTCCTTTCTGTTGTTTGGTTCGTCGCCGTCGAATAGCAGCTAGTCTTGTGTTGTCCATGGGCAAGATTTTTCCGCCTGCGGGCCTTTACACTTTTCGCACTTCAAACAACAATTCCCAACCACAGCAAAACTGATGGCAATCAATGTAATGCAATCAGCAAGAACCCTGAGCATTGATGGACAGAAATTTGCTGGGTGGTGGAAAAATTAATCTTTTATCTGTTGGTAAATACGCTGGAAAAAATCGATCGTTTGAGGAAATTTTTCTTCATTTAATTATAAATGGATTTCTTCTTTGCATTAGTTTAGCATAAACATCTGATAATTGCCATATTTTGAGAAAGATATATAAAAATATGTGGGAGGATTTTAGTCGTATTTTATATTTTTTTATAAAGATTTTATACAGTTTTGAAAGTCTTAAACCATTTTTTTGTAATATTAGTAGCGATCTATCACAAAATAGGATACAATGTAACTTGAATTTTGACTTTCAGCTCAAAGAAGTACCAAAAATGACCTATTATGATATATAAAAAATTTTCACCTATGATAGTTTAACACCAAGAGCTACTTTACTTAGCCCCGAACGACCGCCGTATTTCACATCAAACGTGAACCATGTGGAGTAATTTAGCGGGTTTTTTTGTGTGCACCCATTCACTAGTATCCATCTTGGAGCAGCTAAAATTGCTCTAATGAAGACTCATAAACATGCTCATCTTCTGAGCAACATCCACCCATCGCACTGCAGCCTTGCGCGTCTGACGGACCTTCACGCGGCCTTATGTACTGAGCTTCGTCCTTTTAACTTTTTGATGGCACGTAAATCAAATTGGTGCACCTAAATACACACTTCAGTGGCAAGTGTAATGGTAATGGTGTTCTAGGTCGCTGGGAAGCCGACGTTACGTTGGCCCTGCACATCCAAAGAGCGAGTGAGTGGCCGCTGCGCTAAGGATGCTAGGCAGGAAGGATGGTACAATAACAGCATGTTGAAAAATTAAAGATTAAACTTTTAAATATTTAAACAGATGATGGAATGCTATTACCGGTTACTTCAGCGTATCGCATCCCAGGCCAAACAGCAATTGCCTAGCATTGAGGGTAAGTGGAAGTAAGTAAAGATCCGTCTAATGGTACTAGTACGGTAGACAAGCGCGAAACGGCATCAGGGAGCTCGATTACGGAGCAAGAGGGTAAGGCCGCGAGGACAGAAAATTGAATAATACCCAAATTGGTTGATCAGCCAAACGACAGTCCTAAATATGCTACAGGTTCCTGTGTGTCTGCTGATGAGAAAGAAAACAACAGGTAGGCAGCAAGATTGATGTAATCGGGCCTGCAGCGGCCGTGTTGACAGCCACATTAAATAGGGCAGGCCGGTGGCTTTGCTGACGCTTCGCAAAATGTCCCCAACAGCATTGTGATGATTTTCTGGCATTATGGCTTGTCTCGTGGGAAGATACCGTCATAACGGTTTGTTGTTGATTTTTTTCCGCTCATATATTGCTGACATATTCTTCAGGAGGTGCGCGTGGCTTGTGGAAATGTAAGAAGAAAACAAAAAAACAAGCTGTACTGTACACATACCTGGATTCGGCTGATGCACGACCTCCGGGGGCACCTTTCCATAGGCGTGCCAGCATGCCCATGTACAGGAACGATATTAGTGACAGAGGTACCACGTACGATGACAGGAAAAATGACACCTAAAGGATAGAGGAAGCAGAAGAAACGGAAAACTCAGTCATGAAAACAAACGCGCCACAAGCAGAGCGTGTGCCACGCGTACACGGAGATGATGCGTGCGCGTCCGAGAAGATGGCAGGTGAAGTGATTACACTGGACGGGTGGATTTGACAAGGGCAAATACAGGTTGATCCCAGGAGGAGCAAATGTGATGGTGAGCAGGGGAGAACCATTGATATCGGTGGAGACTACGAGCAGGCGTCTACATTGCGTTGTGCTACGTGGACGCTAGGACACTGATTACTTGTTGCGAATGTTTCAATCAAGTTGGGGTAATAAATAATAATATAAATGTAAATGAGATTAAAAATAAAAATCTAAACTTGAGTTCTGGTTTGCTCAGTGCATAGATTATTGTGGGTCAGTTAATAGTCAATATGTACCCTTGATTTGAAGAGCATTTTTTAATAAAATTCTTGAAACATTTGAACAGTTGTGAAAACAATAAGATTAGCAATTAATACGCATCATAAGAATTAATGCGTACAATCGTTTTGAGCAACATATGTTCAACTTTGAGTAGGTTTTGGCACCTGACATCATTGCTGTTTGGTTCAAACCCCCGAGCAACAAATGAATGAACACAGTAAGTCAATCTGTTCAGGGAATTTGTCGTAAAAGATTATGGCATGATCGTGGCAGCAATTACGTTTCCCTTTCCAATCGATTTGTGAATTTGATCCGCAAAGGGCGAGCGTTTGAACCCGAAGAAAGTTCCATTGAATGTTATGTCGATTTTCAAATAAATAAAGGTAAAGATAATTTTATCTAACTCTCACTCCCTTCGCAAAACATCAAACAAGTTTTATAGCGCGCGAGCGGTTGAATTGAGCGGAAAATCGTGAGCCTGTAGCTGAAGCTTGATATTGAAAATGTACAACCTACACTGAGTGGCTGAAAGTTAAGAGTTAGAAAAAGAGAAGAACCTTAATAGAATACGGCAATTGCTTCGAAGGGGAGACGTTTGGATGGCACTTTGCTGCCAGCGTGCGTGCCTTGCCGAGGCGCGCTGTGCGTTCGTAGGGGTCTATGTTTGTTCTCCTGAAGCTTAAAATTTAATCATAATTTCTGAGTAATTAGCGTTAAGCGGATTTATAAGAAACATGTTTAGTGAAGGCAGGTGGAGGATTTGTGTTAAGCTATTTCGTTTGATTTTACGGGTGTTTTGTGTAAAGCTGTCGATGGAAAGTATTTCTTAGTAATATTGAGTGCTAAATTTCCAAGCATACAGTTTTTTTTAATTTCTATAAATCTGATCTGTTTCATGTTTCACATTCATTTAAAGTCTATGTCACATAACAAAAAATGCTCTCTTAGAAAACGATTTGTGCCATTCCGATGAAACGACGTATTTCTATGTATGCCGATGGTATACTTTTACTCCACATATCGTTTTACACTTTGACTTTTGAATCAAATCAATACGCCAGAAGTGCCCACACAAGAGGATAGGTTATCGGAATAAATGATATTTTTTTCCTGTACCGAGAGAAGAGTTTTTGCACCTTTGTACAAATGGAAGCTCGGTTGGGAAGTAATCGCACCAAACATAATACAGTCACATTTGATCGGTTTCTGTACGTATGGCAGGATACATGCATGCAAATAGCGCTACGTGCTGAAAGTGTAGTTGGCTTCGATGGTGGCAGAAATGTGAATGTTTATGTTATGGTACTTATTTTTCAGTACAAGTCTGTGCATCAGGCTCGGAAACAGTTGGTTTACTGAACCGTGTAATGTTAAGATCACATTATTGTATCTATTTTATTTTTTTGTTATGTTGAATTGTGTGTATTTTTAAATATAAATATTTATTAAAAAGAGCGTACAGGTTCAAATCTTTTTTTTAATAAACAGCTTAACCTAATTGAAAATGCATTTTTTAATTTGGTACATTGTTTTATCTTCTTCTTCTTCTTTGGCACTACAACCTCGAGAGGTCTCGGCCTGCCATTTTTGGCTTTCTGTGACTTGATTTTACCCGTAGTAAAATCCTGCCCTGCCGTGTGAAGACCGGCGCCGCTGTCGCCTCGGCCACCGGACCGCGCCCACATTGTTTATAATTACTAATAAATATATGAAATGAATAATTGGAAGTATTGAACTCAATAACATTATTTTTAGAGTTGAAATACTACACACAGTTTTATAAAATTCTTTCCCGAAAACATTGCCATAATTCGACAACAATGCTTCTCCCATTCCACGCAGCATGTACACGTGGTACATGATAACCGTGAATTGTAGAATGCGCATAAACGTTTAAATAATTCTCTCCAGTGTACCCATTTTATCGTAATACAATTAAATTTCGCAAATCATCATTGGTTCATTTTCTACTGGCTCCGGGGAATTGTTCGTTCATAGAAAAAACGAAGGTACAAAACGGAATACAAAACAAACTGTAACCCAAACCACATCATTCGCCAGTTTTGTTTACTGCCAGTGGTATACCTGCCCTAGCTAACGAGATCAGTTTGTTTTGTTATGCCATTTTGAGGATTATAATTACACCCCATTTTCCTTTTTTGCGAGAGAGAAAATGCTGCATGGTATTTAAGTCACCACTAAAAACACGTTAGTGAGAGGTACATTCTGAACGACTGATTAGGTAGCAATTTAATTTTAAAGCTTGAGCAGTTTGTGGTGGTATAGAATTGCTTAATAAAGTAAACCACAATTACAGTCGAAAATTTACTGTTTAACGCGAGGCAATTTTTGCCCTGACAGTAACTATTTGGTGAAGAAAGTGCCAATGAGCGTATCTTTTAGTATATTATTATGAGTTTCTTTTTAATGGAGAAAGTATAAGAGTATTATTCCTTTGCGAAGAATTTTGAAATAGCTAGGCACCAGACGACCAGTTAACTCCACTTCGAGCTTTGCAATATGTTCTCACTTCTAAAAAACGTAAAAATTTAATAAAGACTAGATTCCAAACATCCTGTTTACAACACAGGGACTGTTTAATGGACCAAAAATGTTGATAAATCCGAGACTTTCACGACAGATGGCTTTATCATTGTAGCTCTTTCAGAACATTCCTGTCAGAACATTTGAAAAATATGCTGAACAATAAGGTCATAGTTATACAAAAATCGCTGTCCATAGCAAAATCATGACCAGCTGCCGGCACTTGAGTGAAATATATTAGAGTCCGAGGACGTGACGTCGATCGAAAAGGCTCAGAAAAATATTGTTTTTGGATAAACTTCATCAAAGAACCATATCCAATCATTCTGCATAGAAAGGATTGACTCATTAATTTAAAAAAGCCACCTTAAAAAAAGCAGGTGGCTCGATTTTTGTAGAATGTTTATTGGATATAGGATTCCAGAAACTTTTAATCAAATAAGTTATCTGTAGTAGTGTTATTTGCATTTCCAACCTAAGAGCCATACCTTATAAAGCAAACAGGTACGCAATGGTAGACTGACTGTTGGATAAATTATTTGATGAGGAAAATACTATTAAGTCAGAGATTTTTAGTCAAATCAGTTCATGAATTTTTATTGGTATTTAATTCATGAAGTACGTTTATCTGCAAAACCACATAATTTTTGAACATTTTAATATAGTTAACTTAATAAACTTTGCAGCGAGGACTCTTAAAGTAAAAATATCATCTAACGTTGAAAATGTTTGTAAATCAAAAATCGATTCGTTCCAGTTGCCAGTATTGGTTCAATCAATCGGTAAAGAATGTTTTACTCTTTTTCGTGAATTTCTAATAATTTCACCAACCAAGATTTAATAAAAAATATCCCCACCCTGTCGTATAGACCGATCTCAAGTCATGCTTTCTGGTACGGCCATCCCGGGGATACGAGCTTCGGTATCAAAAAGAAACCAATGATGCAAAATCATTCCGGTTTCCATGAAACACATCTACAGGGCCAAAAAATTGACATGATAATACTGCCAGCCGGTACTGGCGGAAAGGTCGGTGGTTATCCTGTTCTGGTTTCTAGCTTGTATGTGAACATTTTTAGGAAATTTGAAAATTCGTCCCAATACACGCCCGAAACTCACTCACTCTCTCTCTCTCTCACACACACATACACGCACGCACGGTCGTACGCGGCAGTGTAGCAATGTGGAAAATTCGTTTCCATGGACGGATGGAATTTGCGCTAATCCGGTAAAATGTGGTGCTTGGCTGTCCGTACTCATCCATTCCAGCCACACTACCACAAGCCGCCGTGCCGTTCATAATAGATGCATTTGATTTGGAGTTTTTTTTCGCTCACACTCTCCTCTCACTGTCGAGCTTTATATTAGCACGTGCAGCTCATTCGAACGGAAAAAAGGCAGGCCCATAAACCCGAGAATGAACGCTAAACGTACGGCCGCGGGACGAGAAAAAAGGGAATAGGTTTGTGTAGCTTAAACGTATGTGCGTGAGCGACAAACTTTACCGTGCCGTGCTTTGAAAGTCAAAACCGCCGAAAGGGGTTTGGCTTTTGTGGTAGTACGTACATGTGGCGTCCAATTTACATACATTTTTCCCAACCCACAACATACACGAGCGGAAAAGTATGCTCATGTATGAAAAATGGGTGTTATTTGGCGAAAAGGATGAGTATCGTTTCGTCTCACGCTTTTTTTTTGCCTGGATGTTAACACGCAAGGCGAAGATTTTTCCATGCAACAATTTCACGCCATCGTACACATTACCTTCGATAAGGCCGTGTGTTCAATGATCGATGCAAGCTTATACCGTTTATTAGATTGAGCAAAACGAACGCGCAAGATGTGCCTGATAAGGCGAATCAATTAACCTTCCAGCCATGTTAAGGATGCTTCGTGTGGGTTGTGTACAGGGTACGGTTGTTTCTGGCTAATGATAAGGTAAGGTATGCAGGATGCTAGATGAGATTAATTCCGTTGATTAATTTTGATGAATTCTTCATGCTGGAAGGATCTCGACGCCGTGTTGTGTGCGTTGATCTACGGCTAGTTTTGGTCTATTATTGCAACTTGCAATGTAGAAAGCTTTTTTCTCCTTCAGGTTGTAAGGCGGGGATTATTTTTGTACACAGGGAAAGCTTAAGATAAATGAGTTGGAGTTAACGTAAATCTTTGCTTGTCAAGAGTCAAAAGTGATAAAATATGCACATTACACCAATGGAACGTTTAAGCGCTGATTTTTACAATTTATTAATGAGATGATGTATAACTCAACTTGTTGGAGGGAAGATAAGCCGCTATTAGCTTTGTGATTTTATGTCAGTTTATGTCGGGTTGGGTTTTTTTAAAGTCAGTAAGTTGAAGCTAGTATTTTTAGACTCCACAAATACCATGAGAAGTGTAATTGAAAAGTTGAAAGAAAACTTTACCCAACAAAAACCCAATCCAACAGTTCCATCAATCAATAAAGTTCATTTCAAGGATGTTTTATTTTTAGCATCAATCGCACAGACACACACACACAACGAAAGAACTTTCCAAAGAAACCGTAAGCACTTTAAGGCAAACTAATTTTGTAGAAAATCTTGAAAGCCAAGCTAACATTTGTCCGGATAGCGCTGCCAAAAAAAGGAAGAGTTACGAGCAAAGAAAAACCTCAACGTTCTAATTTGCTCCATCCAAGGACGGGAAAGAATTACCGTGCGGTACGCAATTTGCCCCGCTGTGTAATTTCGCAGATGACCGAAAAACTAGAGCACAACTCATGTCTGATGGCACCGTTATCATTTCACCATCTCCGGGCAGGATAATTTGACACTTCGGAATGCGTGATGAAAGCGCACGAAAGTTTCGTCAGAACTCTAAAAACAGGCGAGCTAATCATCCGACCCCGGTCTCATCCGGTCCGGGGCAAAACTTTTACCCTGACAACGAGACAACAGCAGACAGGATCTTCGGTTGGTTCCAGAGTTCGTAAAGTTTAGATTCAAACTTTTTGCCCTCGAAAAACCCTGGTGTGCAAGATTTTGGTGCGACCGGCGCAGCGTGGCCCCTTTGGGATTTGCTTATTGCAGTGACACGCAAGACAATCTCCGAGGCCAAACGCTCAGAAGAGAACTTCCTGCAGCACAGTCTGCCTCTGTGCATAAGTGTGGATAAGTCGGATGTTGGCCAGGAATGTTTTGGTAAAGATTTGTGCGCATCGAAAGGAAGTTTTTTATGTGTTTGATGTGACCACCGGCGAAAAACTTCCAAACAGTTGATTGTGTTGAGTGGCACAGTTCTGGTGGGAAAACACTTTAGACAAGCAACGGTCATGGGTAGGATCGTAGGATGTGGTTTTTGCCAGCGGAAGCACACACAACCAACAATCGAAAGCGAATTGAAACAGACGTTAGAGAGGAAGGTTTTAGCAAAGCAGAGAAACAATTAATATCGTATGCTGCACGATACGTCAGTCACGGTCCGCAAGTGTCCCGTACGAGTTTCCTTTTGTTGCTTAACAGATTTAAACCCGCAGGCACTTTCTGTCGTCCCAAAGCGTGTTTCTTTTCCTTCTCATCTCTCATTCCCAATTCCTTTAAATTAACTTTAAAACTTTTGACAGTTGCATGATTTGTTTTGTTTTTATTGTGCAAGAAACATGGGACCCAAAACCATCCCGTTGCTATGGAAATGTTGTGAAATGTTTCTTTTTCCAGAGAGTTGGAACACTTTTGAGTGACGACACAGACTACTTCGTGCCAGACGTTCTGAAGCGACAACGAGAGCGAACTACGCACGAATTAAATAAAAAGATATCCTTCACAATTCGTTCCATTCCAGCTACTATTCAAACAATACTTGGCAGGGCTTCACTTTCCCAACATACGTACATTATCGCCAACAATGGTGGATAATAATCATCGCCAGCGTCGGAATTCGTTCCGAGAACACAGTGGGAACACAAAGCACCGACATCCACGGTTACGTGACCTTCCCGGTAGGTCAGCATCGTTTCATTTGGCGCTAGGTTCATTACCGGAAGCGCGCATCGATAAATGGATTAAAATGTGCAAGCATACCAGGATGCTTGAGACGAGCTGCGCTGAGTCGCGCGAACGGACAGTCCCGGAATATCCCGGCGGTCACATTCCCAAGTCCAGGGCCACGTGTGGGGACCTATTAAAGGCAGTGCTTTTTGTGGTGAACCGTTCATTTTAATTTTCATTCGCACACTCCTTTCGCGGGTGCTGTCGAATCGCATCATGAACGATGCACACTGGCAGCCATAATTACAAGCTGATCTAAGAACGTGCGCTGGATGAAGTAGGGCGCCGGACGGAAGCGCTTCGGTGGAACCGGATATACCGAGAAGGCACTTTGCTGAGATGCGATGCACTTTAATTTAATTAACGTTACTGTGATCGTTGATAAAAAAGTATAGGTTCTAACCTTTTTTTCCGACAAATACTTGTCCTTCTACCTTTTCTGTGTTAATTAATGAACACATCAAGCTTGTAGTGCCACCCCAAAGCCTTTCCTTGAGAGTGTTGTTGTGATATATTTACTAGAAGTATTTCAAACGAATTTTAAAGCATAAAAAAGGAAATAATGCTCTTTTTCTGCTAACTAACTCCAACTCTAAGCGAGAGAAACAAATTAAAATTTCAAACTATTAACGATTACCACTAAAGTGTAGCTGGTGTAAATTTCCAAATAACTTGCTGAAGAATGTTTGGAACAGTAATAAACTGTTGTCCAAAACATGGAGCACTTGAGACGAAGCTGGGACTGCATAGACTAAAGTTCTCTACACGCCTGCAAGACATGGACTTGGGCCTTTATGTGTGGAAGGACAATGGAGGAACCGTTACAAGGACGAGCTCTACGAGCTGAACGATGATCTCACCACTGTGCAGTGAATTAGAATCATCAGACTAGGGTGGGCTGGTCATGCCATGAGACTGACACTGGACAATCCAGTCTGTAAAATCATATTAGGCCGTCCGCACGAACAGTGGAGGTTCCTGGTAGGCCTAAACTTGGATGGAGCGATGGCGTTAAAGCTTCCGCCAAGGATAATGGATTGGCAAACAAAGGCGCTATACTGTGAGTGGCATTGAGGTTATAATAAGGTTGTATCGGCTGAAAGATGAGTAAATAGTCTAGTAAAGTAGTCTGTTTTTCTCAAAAACAAACTTTTTCTCCTTCTTTATGTATGGTTATTATGACTTCCTTGACTTAATTTTGCCTTTAGCTACATAGTATGCTCCGAGAACGGGGAGAGTTTCCAAATGCTATTTGAAACCAATTCCTTCATGTAAGCATTTGGCACCGCTACTACTTGGACTACTGAGCCATGTTTCTGGGCTAAGCTTGTATGGGAAGAATTATTCATACGACTGAGAATTTATTCCGTATCATTAAAGGAATAGTAAATTACAAAAATAAAAAATGTCTTAATAGTTTAAGCAAATATTGGAAAAATAGGAATATTTTAAAACCATTGATTTAAAATATCATTAGAATTGAAATTTTTCCGTCAATTGTCAATGTCATTCTTCGCTTACCCTGTATCATACAGCCATGTTTGTGCCATGAAACAAAATGAAACTTAACTGAAAGCGAAACCCACATGTTGTGTCATTCGTAAAACTTAAATTCAATAGATAGCAAATGAGAATATTGACACTCAAATCCTTCAGTGACATTTGTCAATTTTACCCATAATGTGACAAGTTACATGATTACACGCTCTAATATTGCAGACAACCCTCTCCCCACCTCCTCCCCCCAGTCTATTCCCCGCTCCTTCCGATCCTTCAAGCATTATCTGTTGCAATCATCTGGTAGTTTTGGAGCTTCGAACCGGCGATTCGGGTCATGAAACATGGATCCTTGCGGTCCGGTTGGGACTGTTCGATAGAAGCATTCCAAGCTAATCCTTCCCAGAACGGTCATACCATTGTCGTCTCGGTTAGCTCCACCGCACTCAAGAGGTTCCATGTGAAAGTGTAGCAAGCACTTGTCTCATCTTCTTTGTGTACTGTCGGACCAGCAGCAGCAGCAGCAGCAGTTAAGCTTGTCCAAATTTTGTGCCACCTCTTGTGAATGTATCAGACCAACGTACTTTATGGTGGAATTTTCCAACCGTGACAGGACGCTGGGACGAAGTGGATTGACTTTTCCATCCGGCCAATGGATTGGCTCCTTAAAAATGGAATGTTGTTGCCTGGCAACGATGTAAATGTTGTTACGCTAGAGACGGTAGTTTGTGTGTTTGGTTTATGGTCGGGGTTAACCACAAGGTTAAAACAGGTTTTGTGACGTGATTGAATAAAAAAAGGGGTTAGCAATAATTTCATAACTATTTAATTTTTATTGCATAACCATGCAGACGATCGGGTCCGAGAGAAAGTATCCGATCAATTACCACTTGATGAAATTTAATATTCACTTTTTGTTTACGTTCATCAACAATCGCTACCATGCAATTAAAGTGTTTTAATTGAACTCACTTGCATACCGACAGTTAATATGCATTGCAATACGCAAGGCACGAATAATGAATGATTAATGAGCAGCCGTACATAACATTGTAGCGCACTACTGAAACAAATTGTCCCATATTTTCCACCTAGTTGAGCAGTGTGCTACATTGATAACAGCACCGACAATTCATTTGATCTTTGTGGTGCAAAATTGTGTGCCTTCCGGGGGTTTTTGAAGGTACAAACAGCGTGAGAAACACTTTCCGGCCGAGGGCTTTTCCCACGCTAAGCTGGGAGATTTGGAGTGACCGGATAGGCGCAGCATAAATTTTCCATTAAATTTTGCTTAAGTAAACCAAAAAAACAGCGCAAATAAAACGATGTAAATGTTGTTACGCTAGAGACGGTAGTTTGTGTGTTTGGTTTATGGTCGGGGTTAACCACAAGGTTAAAACAGGTTTTGTGACGTGATTGAATAAAAAAAGGGGTTGGCAATAATTTCATAACTATTTAATTTTTATTGCATAACCATGCAGACGATCGGGTCCGAGAGAAAGTATCCGATCAATTACCACTTGATGAAATTTAATATTCACTTTTTGTTTACGTTCATCAACAATCGCTACCATGCAATTAAAGTGTTTTAATTGAATTCACTTGCATACCGACAGTTAATATGCATTGCAATACGCAAGGCACGAATAATGAATGATTAATGAGCAGCCGTACTTAACATTGTAGCGCACTACTGAAACAAATTGTCCCATATTTTCCACCTAGTTGAGCAGTGTGCTACATTGATAACAGCACCGACAATTCATTTGATCTTTGTGGTGCAAAATTGTGTGCCTTCCGGGGGTTTTTTAAGGTATAAACAGCGTGAGAAACACTTTCCGGCCGAGGGCTTTTCCCACGCTAAGCTGGGAGATTTGGAGTGACCGGATAGGCGCAGCATAAATTTTCCATTAAATTTTGCTTAAGTAAACCAAACAACAGCGCAAATAAAAAACGGTTGAAATTTTCGGTACGAGTCTTGCCACCGGCTAATAGAGGAAAGAGGATTATTCGCCAACCCTTCATGCCCCAGGCCATGAAGAAGAGGGAGTTTTCAACATGTCCGCTTGTCTAGCGAGGTAGATCGTAAAACCCTTTGGACGGAGTGGTTTATGGGCTGTGTTTATTGTGGATGTCTTTTTATTCCATAGTTAGGTTTGGGATACAAAGTGTGCGAACATTTTTATGATCTATCGGTTTCGCTGTTGAAAATATTATTCCCATATATTATTTTTTCCTTCATCAGGTAGTCCTTCTTAAACTGAACTTCAATAAAAGTTGGTAATTTTTAATGAGCATGAGCTTGTGGTTTGTATATTTGCCATTCAAAACTCAAACGACGACGACTGTTCCATTATTTATTCAGTTATGTATGCCGGAATAACATACACCAACTTCATGGGAAACTGGGTGGAAACCGATTTTATTGGAACTATTGAAGTGAATCATTCCGTATCGGGAAATGCAGCCATAAGCAATCAATTTGTTTTTTGACAACATTGTATTCGATGTATGAAACGTGTTTTTTATAGAACTTGTTTTTCTACGGATGCATTTCATCAAAACACCGACTTCTTGTGAATACAGCACGTTCGAAGCTTGATCTGCTGAGGCACTCGTGTGACAAAGCGAAAACATTACCATGCCAAAGTGTGCCGTTCGAACCCCTTTTTTCGGAAAAGTCACAATGGAATATACAATGCAACTCTTCATTTTCCCATTCATTTCACCATTTTCGATTCGCTTCTTTCTCCCACCGCCCGAGCGAAGGCTAACAATAAAACGGAATACAAACGTTCAAAGCTAATAAAGTGGGCTTCCCATTCCACAAACGCCAGACTCAAAAACTCCAATTGAGGGTGAATAAATTTACAACTCATTGCACATTTTGACGATACTTTTGGCATCTTCGGTTCCTCGGTGAGCGGTTCTGTGAATCGTTCCGTCGCCGGTGGTGTCAAGTGTAAGAAAATAATATCAAGCCAGCGCTATCATGACAAGCTTTCTCCAGAAATGGGAAACCAAAGGCAGGCAGGCAGACGGAAATCCTTTACCACTTGTGCCATCCTCACGAACTACAAACAAGATCTTTTAAAATTATTTTTCAATCGCGACCGAAACGTGAGCCAAACTTTCAGCGTAAGAATGCTAGTGCTAAGCCGTTCGCTGCACGAATCCTCATGCTCCGGATGGAGACAGATGCTCGTCGCAACACAGCTTAGTCAGTTTTTCGGATGATAAAAATAATCTTTACCAAGCTCCAACCGAGTTCCTGCGAATTGTCTGCACGTGGGCGTTTTATGTGTGTGTGCCACTTTATATTCCCGCTAGTCTTTAGTTTTGTGTTCTTCATATGTTGGCATGCTTCTTACCAGCCGCTGGGTGGGCTTGGCTCCATTTTGAATGCACCACGTAACGATCATAATGGTCGCTGAAGTATGTGTACGTGTATCTATGTGCTTTGGAGGAATATCCACAAGTGAGTGGATTTTTTGTTATACTTCCAACGGCATTCGTCTTGGGACATTTTTCAGCAGTATTCCTATTTCGACAGTTTTTTATGGAAGTTTTATTGGCACAAAATTTCACGCACCAATTGCCGTAATGTGCGATGTAATTTTATGGTTCGTTTTTTTTCTTTTTCATTTTGGAAGGACAACGATGATGGAGCAGAACCCGATTTGATGATTACAGTTGAATGGGTGATGTAAATTGCTTTTCGAGGAAATTATTCTCTCTGCAGTCTACTTGCGTATTCTGTGCATAATTTAGCAAAATAAAATTATGGTTTCCAACCGAGGGCTTAGCTGGATTTGCAAATATAGTTTAGTGTATTGTTTGTGTGGCGGTGGCCTGGTTTTTGTCTGATGATAAGGAGAAAAAGTCCTAGCATGTCACTCATGGTAAAAGCATTTGCGCTAAATTCAATAAGCGGGCGCACCTGCACAACGAGCAAAAACCCCTTTATTTTGCTACTGTTGACGAACAAATTCTTCCGATTGTGCGTGTGCACGAGTTTGCGGGAACCCATTTTCCCATAAAATCGAGGAAAAGTCCAATCAATCGGAAATGCATCGAAGTGTGTTAACGATGCTTCTATCTTCTCCCAGCCGGGCGCGCTGTGCTTTCTGCTTCAGTACCATTTAGTATCGTTCTATAGCCTTCTATAGCAGCAAATGGGGATCGTTTCGGTGTGACCACGTCGACGCGTGCCTGGTTTTTGGTCAAATGCTGCTGCTGTAGCTATGGTAATGAATGAAACCCTCGGTCCAAAAGGTCCGAAAGATTCGATCCAATTTCATTTAATGGGTTTGAGAAAACGGAATCCCGCGCTGAGATCATCGAGTTGCGATTTGGTGCTGGTTTTAATGAGCACCGCCATTACCTGAAGTTGCGATACGGGTTATGCTCAGCTTGCTGCAGGAAAACTAATCATCAACGGTAGTGGAAGAAGCTATACTGGCGCATAATGAAACGGCGAGCTTCCCGGTACGATCCTTACATTGAGCCACGCAACATGTACATCCCAAGGATATGTGGAACGTGTGATACAAGCGTGTTTTTGCGCTACGCTCTTACACTCAATGGGTAAACAAGTTTGGTTTCAATAAATAATAGCACATCGTTAGGAAGACTCTTTATCGATCTTCGATACAGTTAAAAAACTATGCGCATGAAACGAATGTTGTTTGAAATAGTACACACGAATCGTACCGTGTATGAACGAAGAAAACAGACTGGATTATTTCTTATGACCATGTTCTTAAGGTGGTTTATCGTGAGCAAAAAAGAAAAAAAAAGATATTGCTATTCAAACAGTGCAACGGATATCCACCGTCGATGGGAATATGTGGCGTGTTTGCAATATCGCTTGATGTCCTACGATCAAAGGACTACCCACGGGTGGCTTTTGGTGATGGAGATACAAGGTTCCTCAACATGGCAAACAAGGCAGGCAATTTTTTACCAACGAAAAAAACGCCTTCAAGTATTCTTGAAAATCGTTTCTTAAGGTTTGCGTTACTTTTTTTTTATTAATCATTTTAGCAGATTCTACGGCAGTATCATATTTCTCAATAAATAAGACGTGTAGCTGGTTTTCAGTTGAACAGTAATTTTATATAAATAAAGTCCACAATCGAAGCCAGTTGTGGTGTACTGTCCTTCTAAGTTATGCACTCTACCCGGTCAGGTTCAATGGTCTAGAAACTGGACCGTTCAAACCGTTCTTCCCTAACATGGATTAACTATGCGGTTACATGATATTCAAGTAAGTAATTAAATGGCCATCATGACCTAGCAGGTTATTTAGCCCCAGAGAAGAAGTCGTGTGCAAACGAACATGGAAGTTGTGCTTCATTTCACAACTCTTTTTTTGCGCAATAATGCACAGCTTTGATAAGACAAGATACATTGCTAATATTGGATTGCTAGCAATGAAATAATGACCTCCATCTTCATCGAATCCATTTCGCACAAAGGTCACGGTCAACGTAAATTTGTATTACGTGCTGAGACAGGAAATATGCAGCAAAACTTCTTTTGGTTTGCAATTAGGACACGTATTTCTTAGTTGTGTCACAGCTGTTCTCTTTCCATATCCTTCTGTGAGTATGGTAGAGTGTTAGTGAGGTTTATTATAATTTCATCTTATCTTACTTTTCCACTCAAAATACTTGGACCATTAGATGAAACTCGAACGGTATAGAATGTTTATAGTAATAACACTTGTCTCTAAGACATTTCTCCTCTGTTTCTGCAACTGTGGTTCCGTCGAAAACTGAAGAATTCCTCTTAGTTGTGTTTGAAAAAACTGATTTTTGATCCTATATGTATAGCATGGGGACAAACTGCTACAATGACGCGCTCTTGAATGATCCCACTTTATTTGCAACTAATGAGAGTCACCAGGTCATGTCAAGCGAATAACTATAGAGGCCATCCACTTTGATAGAGGTATCGTGCTAGGCCCAACTTAAGATGAAGTGATGTCGTTTCTGCGTCCTTCAGAACAATCTAGACATCCGAATGGTAAACAATGCTACTAGACCGTGAGCAGTTAAGAGAATTTTTGCAGCAGGCCAAGACTGTGGAACGGATATAGTTCCGAATTGCTAAGTAAGTGGTTTGAGAATTAATTTACAATGTTACTCATATCACAAATACTATCTGTCAAATATCTTATACCATTTGAAACCCTTAAGACGATAATGGCTGTACCAAAAACTTTCATCTCAAACAACGAAGATAAATGACGTTCGCAATCGCTTCGAACCGTGAACATCCATTCCTTTACCGATGGTATTAAAATTGACATGTACGAACTGAAGCATGAAACCGCTCACCGGCATTGGTTTCACTACACTACACGTTCAGATTGTGTAGCGCGATGTAACTAAGCATGTCCCGGAGCTTAATGTCCGTTTCGGGGTGAAGTTCAACCACACCGCGGGACCGGGAATGCTGTGAAGCTGATTTTATTTTTTATCTTTTTCTGTCCAGCAAAACCACCCTTTTCACTCCCTTTACCCTATTTTTGTGGCGATTTTTGCCTCGAAGTTGTGTGTATGGGGCCAGCTAGTATGAAACTGCAAAACGTGTTTATCTTGTCGCAGCGTGTTGAAATAGAAGCACTTTACAGGGAAGGAAGCATGTTGTGCTATATTTGCTTCGTGTGTATTTGTTTACATGCAGTGTTTGTTTTGCAAGGGGAGGGAGAGCACGAGCGTGTACTGGTGGGCAGAATGCATTCCATGTATGGGTCTTCGGACCACATTCCAAGGATAGACAGCCGGGACGGACGCAAGCCTAGCGAGCAAAACCGTAGGAGCATTGTTTATTTTCTCATTTTCTCAGAGGTGTACTAATTCGGCGACCTAGTGGTGTTGCTGCCGCCAATGCTTGCATCCCTGAAGGTCAATTTGGTGCGAGATCACAATAGCGCTTGGGGGCCGTGGTAAACCGAACAGGCTTCTCGGGTAATGGAGGCCATTCACAATGTTGTGTCCGGAATTTCTATCGGGAGGTCTTTTTATGCTTTCCGTAGATCTCCTATTCGTTGCGCAGGATGAATATTGCGATGGTTTCTTCGCTTTGTCCGAAGCGAACTGACTCTTTCCCGCCCGAGCATCAGCACCGAAGTATCGTTTTATGAATATTTTGCTTGACCTAAGCAGGAAATATGCTTCCTCCGTCGCAAAGTGCGGATGCGCATTATTGCGGATACTATTTGTTCATTAAACTGTTACACCGGACGAGCGATAGCGGGTAAGGCTCATCTGTGGGGATGTGTTTTTTCGACTGCCTGGTACACTGTGCAAGGATGCAGGAAATGGGAAAATTGCGAACAAAACGCATGGAAAATTGAGGGATAGAAATAAATTGGATCCATGATATTCTATAAAAGTATTCAAGATAACGAAAGGTACATTCAGTTAAGGTATTGTGGTTTTTACTCGAGAGAAGGTAATAGTAATCCATACAAAAAATTCGATTCATTATCAATAATAGGAATGGAATTTGAACTAGTAATAGAATAAATAAGAATTGATGGCGTAAATGCAATTTTATATCTTAATTATTACTTTTTTTTAACCCTCATCGAAGCCATAGCCACAGCAATAGAACCGGACCAAAAAACCTACAACACACACACACACACCCACACAATAGAAATGGAAAACAACCAACCATCTTCCCTGCACAACCGAGCATGTCCGGGATATGGCAAATAACTAGCAGGAAATGCCTAGTTAGTTTTGTTAATTGTTTTTTTGCGTGAATATAATTCACAGTCACCACATGCGGTGGTGACAATACGGCATCGGACCGTAATAATTAATAAATAAATAACAAAATAATATTACTTTTTTAACCAATAACCAAATCACATTCAACTGGATGGAAATGCATAAAATTCAGCATGAAGTTCATCTCACTCTATACCATTGCAAAATCATCTTACGTATGTAGTGAAATATGTATTAATCGCATATTACACATCAAAACCGATCGAAGAATAATCCAATACTTGTATCCACCATAAACGTCTTAAATGAATGAATGAATAAAATATACGGAATTACTTACATGAAAGGCAACTAAACTGTATCCTTCATTGTGCAGGAAAAGGCATGCAGTGTAGTATCCACCTTGTCTTGGATAGAACAGCACACCATGCGAGATGGCCACCGGTATGGCCGTCGTCAGGATAACAAACCACGTCAAACAGATAGCGCTGTGCAGTAGAGGAAGAAAAAAGAAGCGTAACAGAAAATCGATTGAGTTAACCATCGAATGTTAAACAAGAGTGAATCGAAACGGATTGTCATCGTTTGATTGCTTTTGGCAACACGTAGATACTATCGTACGACGTTCTATTAGTGATGATGAGCATTATTCATTATGCTAAGTTGTAGCATGCAAGCGAAGCAGAATTTAGCAGCCTCAAATGGACAAGGAAATCAATTGAAGCCGTCAATGGAGCACGAAGCAGACGTATTAAGCTCATAGCATTCGTTTCGAGGACGAATGACACGTGCCAAAAGGAAAAAAAGGGACCATTTGAGCAGAGCAGATGATTACTTACATCGAAGCATTCCGTTCGGTACGAATCGACATACTGGTAATGGGATGTACCACGGCCAGGAACCGATCCAGTGACATCAGGACGAGCGTGTACGCGCTGGCATGTGCCGTGACAACGATCATGTACTGGACCTGTCGAAAAGCGTGGGAAAGGCACAGAAACAACCAGAGGCTATTATACACCGCAGTGAACGCACGAGCTGAGGGTTTGCATATACGTCACGTACAAATTTGCACCAATATTCGCCAAATGGCCACTCTGGCAAGACATAGTCGACAGCGGTGAAAGGCACGCAAAATACGACGAACAGCAGATCGGCGGCAGCTAGGTTGATGATCAGCAGGTTGGTCGTCGATCGCATACTCTGGTTTGCGGCAACCACTGTTCAGATTGGATGAGAGAGAAGAAAACTCGTCAGATTAGGACAGGGCTTTGAAGTATGTTTTGTAAAAGTGATTATTGAAGTTTAATTATTTTATAATGATACACTCCAAACGGTCGAATTTGGTATATTTTGCAATAATAGCTGCTTAATTTGAAAAAGAAAGTTTTGTTACAACATAATACTTGCAGAATGCTTTATACGCGAGAACCTAAACACGGTTTTTTTATGTTATACTTCGCTAAAAATAACTACTCCACTTTTCCTTCGGCCGTCAATACGTGCGCATGAATTAAGATATTATTCGCACCTCAAGGGATATTGAGCAAGGTGGCCTGTAACGAAAGTGATATTTTGAACGCTCCTTCCCAGCACCATCGAACGATCAATCATTTTTTATTATACTTTTCCCTTCGGCGACATTGGAATAAATTGAAAAACGTACTTCATCCCATTTGGTGCACGCTGCGATGCGACCGTTCCGGGTGTTCATTTTCTAAAACATTCGCGCAGGGAATTTTGCACGGTCGAATATTATCTTTCGCTACCCGTCGATGGTTTTTCTTCCTTGTAACAAAATGCTCGTAAGACGAGACATCGCTTTCAATTTGCATGTTCTCCACGGAGGTAAGTGTCCAACCAACCACCGGTGGGAAAAGTTTTATCCTATGTCAATGCAATAAAGTAGAGCAAGTTAAATGCAGATTAGATCACGGTCCCTTTCGTTGGATGGTGTGTCAAATGGAAATGAATATTTGCTTACTTATACGGAAGGCTGCGAGGACAGGAAGCTCAAGAAAGTGGTGTAAGCGAGATAGAGGACGCCATCAATAGGTAAAACGACAGAAAGTAAACCAATCAACGGTCGGTGGATGTGTTCGGGACATGAAAGCAAAGTAAATGGAAAGTTTCTGTGAGTGACGGCGTCGTGAGAGGGTAATTCATCAATAGCTAATCGGTTTGCAGTAGACAAAGCTTGACTTTTCGGTATTGGAACATTTTACCGAGCTTTAGTTGGAAGGGTGTTGAGAGAATAAAGGTTGTTAGGGAACATGTGGAAATAAATTTATCGATTGATTTGTAAAAGATTTCTAGAAATTACAATCCAAGCCTTTTTGAGCTCTGCTGACTCAATGGCAAAATTGAGACATTCTAGAAGATTAATGTTCCTCTCATTTCTTTACTAAACTGCATTGTATTTTCTCAACGCACATGTTTGAAATAGCAATGGAGACGCCCAGTCATTCTTGGATATCATACCCAAGCTTCCCAATTCTGTACGTTCGGATTCTCATGCCAACTATGAGCTACGGCAGAAGCTGCACTATTTTCCAGCATGTGATACTGTGAACAAGATGTTGCCATTATACTGAAGTACTGAACTTCTGTTTTCAATTTGAAATGCAATGATTGTGCACTAATATCATACGAGGTTCATGGTACGGTTCCCGGAATTTCCAGACCTTGCGTGGAAGATCACATAGAGAAGAGCGCTTTGGTAACAATTTCTCATACTTTGCATCCCATTTTGAAAACGGCATTAAGCACATACGAGTGTTGATGTATAGTAGTGTAAGGCTAGGGGAAAAAAGTATACACACTTGTCATAGCAGTGGAATCTGCTAGAATGTTTCAAATGCAACATAGTTGAATGTAAGATACTTCTACGCGCTGAATAGTATGAATAACCACATTCTCTGCTTTAGTTCAGTCAGCAGTGAAAGATTCCAACTGCCTTGTACCCGCGATTTCATTAAATCATACCAGCATCCCACTCTATGAATATTCTTCGCTGGAGATTGACCTTCCGTGTTTGTTGGGTGGAAGATAATCTCCTCCTTGCGAGAAGACCTGCAACCATTTCCCTTCGATAAAGGGTTGCCGCAAGTGGAATGGTTTTCTTGCTCGAGGCTTTTGTTGTGCGTCCCATCCTGCGTTGGGAGAGACAACTTCATTCATCACTGTGCCGTGAGTCAATGGGCCCAGTTGGATGAGATCAGCGAGGTGCCAACGATACTGTTGGCCGGCCATCATTCATACGCTCACGTACGGACACCACTCTAGGGACCTGGCAGTATACGTGCATGCTACGGTGAAGGTTATATGTAATAATACGCCGTGGAGCGTTCGTCGAGGGTTAAATCAACCCCGGTACGGGCGCATTCGAACAAGATTAATTACCCTTATCATACCGTACCGTCGATCTTCACACAAGCTGTGAACGAGCGTCGAGAGGCGCTAATGGTGCGGCAGAAATCGGACGTGTTTGAATCATATGCAAAGAAAATGGGAGGAACAAAAAATGAAGCAGGAAAAAAGGCAACAGCATGTTCATAAGAAGGCGGGTTTGAAGATTGATAGGGTACCGTAATGTGTGTTGTTTGGTTTCGAGTTATCGGTTTCCCGTGAAGTGTAAGTTACACGAAGTGAGCTTAACAACACACATTCACCATGATGACGATGTTGTTTTCTTAACAAAACGAGCTTTGAAGAGCCGTGAAAGAAGATCATCGCTCTGGGGTTATTAAAGAACTAAGAGGGATTTCTTTAAAGAGCATAATATATAGCTTTGTCTGCACTTCAAAGATCTCTTATTTTAATATGCAGTATCGCTTTCGCTGGGGGGCTCAAACAAACTTTTGCGTTTTTTTTTTTTCTAATGTATCGATTATCCTAAGAAATCTGATCTGTCGATAGACCACTAGGAGGATAGGAGCGTTGCATCCAAGAGTTCTTATGTCAGCACTCGTTGTTGGTAAATCTCAATTCGAAAACTCACCTCCGTCACGATGTAAAAGATTTATGTTTGCCCCGAATGGGTGTGTTTTAGCTGTATTGGCAAAAAATCAACAAGTCTATCAATTGATGGCCCGAGAGCTTGCACCGGCCTGGCTGAGTGGGTTTTTGAAAAAGGCAATGAATTTCATTCTACTTGAAGGGTCGATTTTATAGTTTCCGTTCTATCGGCTCGCCAAAGCCGACCGCTGTTTGTGCTTCGGCAACATCAGTGAGATTGATTTTTAGTATATGGTGTCGGGTTTCGTTCGGCTGAGCCTGACGGAAAGCACTTGCGGCATCGAACACTGATACGCCCATACGAAGGCAAGATGGATCGGTTTCACGGTGCTGCCCGACGGCACCAGCTTAGCAGGGGTAGTGAGAAAATACCTTCTTTTTTTCGTACCCATACTTTAGCTCAGCGATGGCACCGATCTTTAAAGCTCGAGAATGGTATTGAATTTCATTACTGGTACACGGTCCACGGGGGGTACAGCAACTCGCAGTATCTGGTAAGGTATTTTTTCGAATTTTTCACCATATCTTCGGAGAATTGTTTTTCATGTTGGGGCGTGTTTTTGATAGCAGACTAAATTAACATTTCAGCCCAACATGTGGGGGTGTTTTTTGATAAGCTTGTCGAAAGCTTGCTACATGTATTAGCCTTCAAAACAGGTTGATATCTTACTTGTTTCGCCTTTTACTCGAGATGTCCGCATTGCCGGCTGGATATTAATCACAGCATGCATGAAAGCCGTGTGGGTGATGAGCCAAATTACTATTCATAACAAAAATTGACGAAACCAACCGTCTAAACGGCTCGTAATGCTGGTGTGAATGTTTTGTTCCTAGGCGAGCAATGAGCTTCAATATTATTGAAACATTGTGTCAAATAATATTTACAGTAACAGAAATCGTAATATTGAAGAATGGCTTGAGTTATTACTCATTCGTATACCACTAGTCGTACAGACTTTGTGAGAGATTTGACAAAAGAGGAAGGAAGAATCGAATTGACTCAGTTTTTTTTATAAGAACATTGAGGATTTGTGGAAAACGATCCTATTATAAGATCCATTAAAAATCGATCCTGAGTACCTTTTTATCATTGTGATGAAATTATGGCCAAAATGTATTGTATATTAAAATTAGATTATTCATAAAACTTCCAATTTGATGCATTTTTTCCTTTTTTTCAACCATTTTGGGCATATCCTCTGTCACGGTTTCAACTTTTCAACAGTCCAGTTTTGTTATTAAAAAAGTATGTTTTGTTTTTGTTTTTTAAATAAGTACGCATGAAGTGCGACGCTTTTGCATATTTTGGTTTGATTGTGCCTAGAAAACTACTAAAACTCGAAGTAGCTCCAAAACAAGCAGTTTGGCTAAATCGGATATAACAGCAGTCTTATTCTATTGTCCTTATTTGTATAACTAACTGAGTTATACGGCCAAGAACCCCTTAAGGCCTACAATATTTAAAGCTCGATTTTGATGAAAATAGTTTATTTTATTAGCAAAAACTATTGTAACTTAAGCTGTAAAAAATCTTTCAAAGCAAAATGGGACTAAAACTATCCAGCTACGGGTAATTTACAGTGTTCTACAAATCATACAGAAAAGGATGAAAGAATTTGGGTGTTTGGTTGGACGAAAAACTACCGGTTGACGAACATGTACCTATGTTAGCAACAAAGCAAATCGAACTTTGGGTTTCTTAGCCAGGATGGCCTCTGAAATTCGAGACCCATTCTGTCGGAAGGTATTGTATTGCTGCTGGGTTCGTTCCGTCTTGAACTGTGCAAGCGTCGTGTGGACCCCAGCCGGAGTCACCTCTATACAGAGAATCGAGAGGATTCAGAAGCAGATCCTACTCGCTTTGCTGTGCGTACATTTCTTCATGGCTGCTCTAACCCTGTACCCACTTATTACCTCCGTTGCCGAATGTTCGGTCTGTCTAAAATCAGATCCCGACATTCACACACCCATTCCTACTTAGACTTCTTGATAGACCCCTTTTCTGAAACCCTTCCCATCATTCGGTTTATGGCCAGAATGACCGCTGGTTACGAGCATGTTCTGCATTTCATAGTGTGCACCATTTTTTCGACTACAATCTATTCCTTTCTTACTTCTGTTACAGACTCCTCAATTGTTCTTCACCCCCTTTCACAAAGTTTTTTCTTCCTTTCATAGTAATTATGACAACCATTGTTAAATCCTTAGTAGCAGACACTTAAAAAAATGTAATGTTTTGTAGCTATGTGCGGTTCTAGATGCAACATTAATAAATATTAAATAGCTTAGATTGATCAATGAATCTAAATCTTAGATAGTTTTGAATATGGAGAATCATGTGTGTTAGTATTAAGCCGGTAGGTTAAGAAAGAGTGTGTAATAAAGGAGTCGTTAAGTAGCAGCCGCTGTGAAAAGACTATCAAACTCAGTTTTTGCACATGTATTATGACCCGAGAAGTACTGTGAGTCAAGAAACGTGTTGAACAGTACAGTGGCAAACAGACGCTTTTCGAGATTATAGTGCTAAAGCAATCTTTAAAAAGTAACGAACTTATTCTTCTTTCTCCTTGGCACTACAACCTTGAATGGTCTCGGGCTTCTGGCTTTCTGTGACTTGATTTTACCCGCAGTAAAGTAGTAAGCCCTGCTTACGGGGAGGCGGTTTGGATAGGATTTGAACCCTGGTCCTGCTGTGAGAGACCGGCGCCACTGTCGCCTCGGCCACCGAACCGCCCGTAAGTAACGAACATGTTTTCATAAATTGTTTGGGTTAAGGGTACGATTGAGATGATTTCTAATAAATTCTTTTTCCCAGTCTCTTTTTATAAATTTTACTCCATCATGCATTGAATGATTGTAACATAGGCGACATATTAATCGCTGCCACAAGCAATATAAACTATGAAAATAGATGAAAGTTGCGTACCCTGTGAGAGAAAACCAAATTCTTTAGACCCACACAATTTAAAATGTTATGTTGTATCTTAAACAAACCTTTTAAATTGTGTTAGCAAACAAATTTTAACTACCACGCAGGCAAACATTTTAACAAATGCTTGCAAAAACACTGTAGGCTGAAAAGTACTAGGCGCCTCCATCGATATCACATTTGAAGTGTAGGTATAACGAATGTGGCTGGATCATATCATATCAAATGACTACAGGTGCACAATACTTGCTTGCTTAAAAAGCAGTCACAGTGACGAAATATTCATCAATCTATAACCAAAATCAACAATTGAAATTCTTGTTTTAACTTAAAAATACTGTTGTTAAACTTGAGTCAATTAATACATTAATACGGTAAGGAGTTTTCCTACTGAAAGATAAATATATATAACTAAAACAATTTTAAGCTGTATTCAATTAAACTTTTACTTTAATTTAACTAGCTTATATTTTTATTTACTCATATTTCTAGTTAGACGGCTTGACGCCGTATTGACCCAACTAGCTAATACTTAATTTTATTTTTCGTCTTCTGATTTACACTT
This sequence comes from Anopheles stephensi, assembly GCF_013141755.1. Classification (NCBI taxonomy): domain Eukaryota; kingdom Metazoa; phylum Arthropoda; class Insecta; order Diptera; family Culicidae; genus Anopheles; species Anopheles stephensi. The sequence goes on from NC_050202.1 coordinate 43,960,824, forward strand.
GATGTAAAGCTATTAAAATCGTGATTAGTGTTTATAAAAGATATGCAACAACATAAGAAGCATTATATTGTACATAAAATTAAGAGTATCAGTCGTATTGTGTCGTATTAGAAAGTGACGATACGACGATACGGGCCCACTTCTATTACCATTATGCAGGTAATGCTTATTTAAGAAGCAAAATACATATAGCACGAATGTTTTAACGAATTCAAACAAAGTTTGCTTACTCGAAATGATAAAATAAATATTAGTTTCATTAGCAAATGGTTCACTTACCCAACACAACTAATCCATTACCGAGTAATCCAGCCAGTCCAATGAAACCAAAGAACACCGGCACCATCATAGAGACGATCCGCTCGATGGTCGATGTGTTGACGTGGTAGAGCGCCTCATTTTCGAAGGTGTAGTTCAACAGATCCGACCACGAGCTATTGCTCATCGTCCCATCCGACATTAGCATCGGCAGCTGATGATGCAGCCCGGGTGCCTCGGTGGACGTAATTTTAGAATCGTTCATCATCGCCGATGTACGGTGCGAAGATTTATTCGAAACAATCCGCAGATTATCTGGTTCGTGAAGAATGCACACCACCTGCTTTCGTTTGGCACGGTGGTAAAAAATCCGTATTCCGTTATTTATGTTGCGATCATTCACTTTTCTCTACACTGCCGCGGAACACTATAATCCGCGAATCCGGAACAGATGTTTTTAGGTGTTCTTATTTTTCATCACAACAGTCGATACTGCATTCGATACAATTGCACCCATTTTCACAATGTTTTTAACTACGAAAACATGAACTCGTAGTCGTAGCTGCATTTTCACTGCTATGGTAAATAATGGCTTAAAGGCGCTTGTTTTCTGTTGCTATCTACGTGATCTTGCGTTGGAATATTTTATCCCGTCTTCTCTGTGCTGCCATGACGGTGTTGGTTCAATGTATTAATGAAAATAAACAAAGCACTAGCATTTGCTGCAAATGCTGGGGTGATGTGAAGAACTGTTGACAATGGTAAAGCTGTTGTGGGCCTGCAAGATGTACAAAAAAAGTGTTTCACATTAAGCTTGTTGTCCTAAGCAGAGCACAAGTGTTTGGTGCAGCTGAGAATTTGGACCATGGCTGCATTTATTCTTGTAGATTCCAACGCTCTCGTATTGAATAAAAGATTTTATTTCCATTTGATGAATATTAATTCATTCGCATTTGATTTTTAACACAGACTCTGATTTTGTTTTATAATTCAGTGGTTTTAACGTTTCTCCAAAAAATCACAATCTGAACAACAACATAAAATTAAATTTGTCTGGTAGCTATGTCAATGACGTTAGATATAACAGGCTGTAACGCAAATCTGTATGATTGAAATGCGCAATCTCTCGGGTGATCTCGTGTAAAAGAATAAAAGGTATGGCAGAAAATTACTGACTGGGATAACAATCACTAACAACAACGTAAGAAGCAACAGTGAGAATGGGCCAGTTATCTGACCTATGAGCGATTATCATACATGTCAATCTGGTTGGCATTATCTGACAATGCTTCATGATGATTGATGACTATTAAATGAGAAACATCATGAAGTGAATAAAGTCTCGGCACCTACTTAATGCGGTGAAACAGGTTATATTGACCCAATTAATTTAAATATTCGGAATGGAAATAAAATATACATTTTTCCTGATAGAATAACCAGACTGTGAGTGAGAGAAAAATTAATAACAAGAGATATTTTATTGCATATTTTCTGGTTGATTCAATAGCATCGAAAGGATTTAAAATTTCTCCACTTTGTTGAAAAGTATTTGTTTAGCATGATTTACAATTACCACAGCCGTTTGACGCCTGGATCTCTAGAATCAAATAATACTTCTTTAAAGCTGACCCCTCAAATATACTTAGAAAACGGCATGACTTAAATAACTCTTAAAGCTGAAAATATAACATTGAAAATACTAAAAGAACGATATATTTCAAGGGCACTTAATGGAATGTTTCCCGGAAAAAGCTATTTCAAATACACTCAGCAAGCTTGACGAGACCTAAATAGGCGGCTACGGTGAAAGTCCTGAAACTTTCAACTGAAAACTATTACGCGATATACACCGGCTTAACTTTCTCCACCAACGATCACCAACGATCAAGCATTCGCAAGAAAACTCCATTCTCCAACCCAGGGTCGATCTCGAGCTCGAGAGCAAAATGTAAATGAATGTAATTGTACTTGTTGAGCAGTTTTTGCCATGAACGCCATAAATTACAACCCTCATCAATCAAAGGCACCGTCCCCGTTGTGGCTTCTTGCTTGTTGTGTGTCGCAACATATGGAGCGTGATGATTGTGATTGGTCCTGGGCCGGTATCGGATTTCATTTCGTCGAGAGCCTCCCGTTGCCCGTGGTACGCAATTTGGCTCACAGTTTGCTCAAAACGTTTGCCATCGCATCGTTTGCTATCCCGTGTTCACTGGTGTATTGCTTAATGGTGGTGTTGCTTTCTGCCCTTCCATCTCGCACAAATCCGGTCCGTGTCTGATCGTGTTTCCGAACAAAACTTTCGTTCGATGGAAACGTGAAGAAATTAGCTGGCATCAAAGTGACGCCATAGTTGGTGGCTGATTGAATATTCTGAAGCTGGTTTCGCTCGTTCATTTGGGTGTTGAGATGGCGTGGCGGATAAAAGGGTGAGCAGTGAGCATAAGCAGGGATAAATTAATTGCGAAAACCAGTAAGCAGTAAGCGATTGCTTCCGTTCGCCCGGCGGACACCCGTGCAACGTGTGAAAAGTTAAAGTCTGTTTACTTTGTATATTAAAACCGGGTAGCTGCTGATCTTACGCGAACACGTATCCGAAAGCATTTGTGGCCTCGGTTGGTGGTTAGCGTTCGGGAGCTTTACTGGATTATGCCCAGCCCTCACCGTGAAGAACCTAGTGAGGTTTCGATAAAGCTTCCTTTAGGTTAAAGTTGATGGTGGCGTACTATCAAGACCGTTTGAAAGCGTGTGTTCGTAACAATATTCCTCATTAACAGGCTGGTGAACGCAACGCGGTAAAATGTATTAAATAGAGAAGCGGGGCAAACCATTTTAATGAGATGAGGGGAAATATTGGAAAGGTGCCAGCGTATGTCATTTTAGCATGAGAAAAGCTGGTAAGAACTCTACCCACATGCGCAAAAGTATCCCGAGGGCATGCCGGAGTCGCAACAAGGGACGCAAAATGCAAATTGTGTCCTTTTCCGTCCAGGGTTTATGGTTGGCACCACACGCAACTAGAGAAAATAAGTTTTGTGCTGAAAGGTTTTCATTATTGTGAAGAAAATTTAGAAATGCTATTCCAGCTGGGAATTCTTTTTGCAGACGGTTAAGGAATTCAACGGTGCTGAGATGTAACTTTTTCGCTGTGAAGATTACGCTTATGTTGTTTGTCTTGTATAAAAATATTGAAGCTTCATTGAATCAGAGTGTTTATTTATTCACTAAATATCGATCCGATAATGCCGTTAGAGCTGTAACAGTATCTCTGAACACCACGGAAGTATACAAAGTTTCGTGCCTGGAGGTGACAGTTGGAGATCGTATTCAATTCTACGATTAATAAATACACAATAATCTTCTTCTTCTTCTTGTTTTCCCTTGGCACTACAACCGCGAGAGGTATCGGCATGCCAATTTCTGGCTTTCTGTGACTTGGTTTTACCCGTAGTAAAGTAGTCAGCCTTACGTACGGGGAAGCGGTCTGGATGGGATTTGAACCCCGGCCCTGCCCCGTGTGAAGACCGGCGCCGCTGTCGCCTCGGCCACCGGACCGCCTCGCCGCGACACAATAATACAATTGAAAAATAAAAATCCCCCAAAAAAAATATACACAGCGATGAGTTGTTAAAGTAAAATTTAAGACCTCTTTGAAACAAAACTGATAACCTAGTTACAACATTATTTTCTGTAGTTAACAACAAAGCAAAGCACAAATCAAGACTCCAAAGACTCCATCAAGATGAGATTGGCACCGGGTGACCCAGCACGGAAACTCTTTTAATGCCGTTCACATTGACAATGGAAGCAATGTTGGAAGCCAAAAGAGACAGAGTAATGGCGTTGATAACTTCGTTCTCCGGAAAAGCCACGATAACAGCTTGGCGATGATGCTCGACCATGAGATAAATTATGTCTGACAAGACTTCAAAACGGTTTTTAGTGGCGGATAACTGAGTTCAAAAATAGTAAAGACAGTAATGGGGGCCTTAGGCTCTGGTCAGCTACGGATGACAGTAAAAATTAATGTTTGCATATTTAAAAAAAAAAAATCTTTCAAGCCCTTAACGATCAACTGTTGTTTCATCTTGGCAGAAAAATGATTGGTCCGATAGTCTTCGTCGACAAAATACCGTCGGAAAGGTTTAGGCAACGTCAGTCGCTGATTTCGATTGTGGGTCACATGGGTAGGTTTTGCCTAACACACATACAAACAGCACGTTTTGTATAACAAAGTTCATATTGTCCAGGACCGTGTCAACAAACGGAACTGAACCACAGATCAAAGTTTCACAACGAGCCAACCACCAGTCTATAAAGTCTCGGTTTTCTTCCTCGCTTTCTGCTGCGCAACACTATTGGGTATACGGAATCTGTCTGTTTCCAGCAGTGAGAAACTGGAAAACTCTAAAAGCTCGAACTTTTTTCAACTTTTTTGCTCAGGTTTAAAGCTGGTAGTACGGAAAACTCTTCGATCGTAGTTCCTTGATTGTTTTGGGGATAGTTACCGCAAATCAATTGATTAAGTTTTTAGTTCTTTGCAGTAAAACCTAGTATAAAAAGCGTTTGACAGTTGGACCCAAGACCATTGAATGGAAAATCGTTAAATAAAATTTAAATTTTAATGCATTTGTTATTGGAGAACAAGAACAAACCTCTTTTCAAGGCAATGAATTAAGAACACGAAAATTAAAAAAAGTAAATAATCTAGAGAGTAGGGGTTAGCACGAGACACAAATGCCTCAAGCATCTAGTGAGCGGTTTCATTGATTGGTTTATGACGACAAATAAGTTCCTTTGTGGACGAAAAGAGTATAAGAAACGATGCATTAAATTAAAAAATTAGGTCTTAACGCTTTAATTGTTCATTTTGTAGTTGCCTACTACCTCTAACGTTATGTTTTGGGCAACGGAGCCTAAATCATTCCAAGCACATTCTGCAACAAGTGTGAAAACGACATAAGTGTCCTTGCCCACCTATATACTCATTGTGTCATCTCAATCGTACACTGATATCGATTAAATGATTACACTTAATTCAACCCAAAACAAATGACGCAGTTTAGCAATCCGGTCCATTATCAAAAACTCCCACCCACCCCCCCTAGTGCTTTGTGCGTGTGCCAATAAAGACGAAGCTACATTTTTGTTTATAAAAGGATTAACATGGCTGCTGTTTATGTATATTTATGTAAATCACGTTTTCCTTCAGCGTCGACCTCGAATTTATTTCATGTTGCAGGTCGTCTGTGCCACGTAAGAAATAAAGAGCGACAGACTGCGAGTAGGTGTGTGCGTGAGGATTAATCCTTTCAGGGTATCGGAAGCTGGAGGTAAAATTTCTTCATTACGATTATGTCACCTATCGTCGGCACAAGCGCCCAAACGCTTCCCGGCACAAGATGTTACAGCGAGTTCGCTAGTGTTGCAAAACTAGGCAACACATACACGGTTGGCACGTTCGGCACTGGTTCATATGGGAAAGGCATAAACCGTTACGTGAGCATATCCTTGGCAGCTTCCACCGAATGGGGAGCTTTTTGGTTGATTGCACAAATGAAAATAGAGTGAGCAAGCCGCCTCATATCGATGGAATGGAAGCAGAAACTTCATTGAAAGGTGTGCCGCGAGCAAACGAGTACGGAAAGAATAATAATAAAGGAAATAATTAGACGCAGCTGCTAATCGGGCTGGTAGGAGAAATCATCCGTTTCCCCCGCGTTACCAGGTCCATTCAGCCTGAGTAGTGAATTGTTTTCCCTCGCGGGAGGCCCTCGACGCTAAGAGCACATTAAAGGCGCTGGAAGCAAGTTTTCCAGATCAACCAGATAAGGCAGCTGCCGGGGTTGCGTGGCAGAAAAATGAGAAATTATAGGTCGTGTCCATTTCGTAGCACGGATGGGGTAGATATTTTTACCGTCATACGGCAAAAAAGCATCGAGCCATGTCAGCTAGATTTGAGGTAGGCAAGAGATTCAATGGCTTCGTTTACTACAAGGGAGCGAGAAGGGAATTGAGCGGTGACCCCACCACACCGGTAAAAATATTCCAGTTCAGGACTAACTAATAAATGAAGATAAATATTTGTTAGTAGCTTTCCATCCAACGAACAACGGCGTGTGGACCAAGGGACAGGCAAAGAAATGTCATTTTTGCTTCACCGTTGTCTTGGAAACGGCACGCCAGTACGCAGCTTTAAGGAAAGCTTCTTTTCCAGTTTCCGTTGCGGAATAGAGTCTGCTGTGTGTGCGTGAACTGAAGCATCGGTCGTGAGTGTATTTGAAATGGCTGGAAGCCATCTTCCGGTCAACGTTCGACCAGTGTGAAACGAATTAAATGATGAATGTGCCTACCAGCGGGCAGGCAACTGGCACTGTTGAAGCAATAATAGTCGACAGCGTGTCCATCATCATTAATCGGTCTCCATCCCACCGAACCGAAGTAGCAAAAAAGACCTCACAGCCACTTCCGACAGAGCGTAAGAGCAAATATGTTTGTTTGATTTGGAAGGCTTACGGCAAACACACTTCAAGCAGGGATAAGAAAAAGGATTACCGCTTGATTGGGGACGATTTTTCTTTTCCGTGAAATGGGGCTAGCGTGTTGCAGGTCACAGGTTTTCTACCAGCAGGAAGTCTTTACAGGTTGAATCTCCTTTCCGACAAACGGTTGCCCAATTTGCCCGGAATACGAGTACTGATTGAAAATTGGAAAGCGCGTTGGAATTGGGGTGTCTGTCGCTTGACACACTTTCATCGACTTTAAATTCATCAAAAGGGATAGGATGTGTGTCGGTGTCGACCCTGGTCTCCTAATCTCGACACCCGGGATCGTGATCCGCAACCGCACGGATACGACCGAAGCGATGCGCCGTAAATGGGTTGTGGAAAAATTAAATCACTTAATGGAAAAAACGGAACGACAACGATTGTGGGGAACGAGTCCCTTCACACGTAGCCGTAAATCATTCCGTATCCATTACGGTTGATAAGTTGAACCGGTAATAGAATTTGTCACATCCTGAGTGAGTGTCTTCCGATAGCGGCAGCCAGAGCCAGCGCCGTTTCAATAATAAATGTTTTGCTCGCATTCCGGTGCTTCGGGAACGGGACATTGCAGACGCTTGAAACGCTACCACCATCAGCGTGGTGTTGAAAGGGCACAAAAATGGCAAAGCAAAACAACCGAGAAATGACCCAATCGATGATGATAAGGGTGCGTGTGTTGTGAGATAGGAGAAAACCCTATGGTGGGGAAATGATATCGTATGAAATGAACGCACTGGTAGGAAAAGTTGGTTGCACAAATTCCACATCACACATGGTCGTGAGGACACGAGTGGGGTGGAGTCGAGATTTTTCGCCACGTGTTACAGCGCTCGGTGTGTTATCTTACACCATCGGGTTTCATCGACTGAGATTCTTTTTCCTACCCGATTACCTACTACGCTCCAGGTGCTCCTCTGCTCGCCGTGCTGAGCCCTTCCATTCTTCCGAGCCTAAGTAATTTATTGTTCCAAGCCAAGCCAACGCACTGTAGCGAGTCCAAACCAAGCCGAACTCCGTAAATCACCGAAAAGCCGGTGGAACACGGTGCTTGCTAGTTGTTTACAAAACACTTCACACATTCTGCCATCATTTTCACCAACTTCGCACGGCCTTCACTAAACTTAGACACACACTGGTTTTTTTGTCTTCCTGTTGCTTTGCTTCCTGGAAAGAAAACCCATCATTCCGTGGGTGGGTATTGTTATTGCATTGTTTACACAATCGAATCGAACATTTGCAATCACTCACATGGAAAGCGCGTCGTTTTCTGTTTTCTTCTTTTTTATTATCAAATTGCTTTTTTCTCCCGGTACGATGCAAACGAAAGAAATGTTCGGTAAACACAGCAGTAGACAAACACACTCACAAACTGCAAAAAAAGGTTCCCGGCACTGACTGAAGGCACAGCACTTGAGCGGGTTTATTTATACACCGAAAAACTGAACCACGTTAAAATGGGAAAAGTTTTTAAATATACACTGCAAAAAAACTCATAAAACCCAAACAAAACTTTCACATTGTGCAAATATGTGGAAGCCAATAAACCGCAAGATATGCACACACACGAACCGAGACGGTAGTCACATTGGTAAAGTTTAAGGACAACCTCAAGCTAGGTCAAGTCACTCCGACGGTTGCTTAGATACTAAGCAATGTGCATGCAACTGGTGCGCTTGTGTGTGCGTTTGGTGGTACAAGTGGCGTACTCGCCACCCGAGAAGGCCGACTAACAAAAGCTTACCAGCGAGTGTGGCGCTACCTGCTGCCGTTTCGTGAGAGGGAAAACCGTCTCGTTGCCGTTTTCCGTCCCGACTGATACGAAACACAAACGCAAACTGACACCCGGTCGGTTGTGACGGATCCGTGGCGTAGCGTCCGCAAATGGCGTGAACACTCTGCGCTCACCGAATGGCGAACGAAGCGTTCCGGCCTCGGTATCTGGAGTGGGACTGAGCGTCTGTCTCAACCAGACATGACAGTGAGGACGAGTTCGAGTCCGTTCGGTTTCCAACATGATTCGGAGTCCAAACATGATAAAGAAGCGTATTACTGTGTCTGGAGAGAAAATGTGAGAGATGAAGAAATGAGAAATCTGTATTGTAGTCGTAAGCTGTGAGTTGGTAAGATATTCCTGACGATGCGTAACGGTAATGTAGAGAAACGTGATAGGATGGAAAATTTAAAAGTTCTGAAAATCCTACTGAGCAAGAGGCAATTCGGAGCAAGATTGTGGAGAAAACAAAAATTCGAAAAACGCACTCAAAACAACAGACAATGGAGGGTTTCTTGCGGACTTTTTTCCGTGTATATCACGTGAGCAAGTTAAGAGTAACGTTCGCGTAAAGTAAGGACCAAAGGGAGAGAAAGCTTTCGGTTAGGCTAGATAAGATAAGAAGTATGGTTGGTCTTACTTCTCTTTCAGACAGTCCGAAGTGGAATCAACAGGTGAGAGAGCGTGAGCAAATTTGAAACTGTACCAGGCTGTTCCATGTTGTAGCTCTCACGAAGTTATTTGCGCGCTCTACTGTAACGTGTATGTAAAATTATTTAAATGTTGTTTAATTCATAAAAATATCAACCTATAGGCAATTAGGCTCGTAAAGTTTTTTTAAGAGAGCTTATTGAAATTTAATAAAACGCATCACAAGTTATACCAAAACTCTCTTCGAACACAGCTTTAAACGCGTCACTGGTTAAACACATGTGATTCTCGATCAAAGCCACATCCTAGCAGCCGTTGTATACGGTGTCGCAGTAATTAATAATTAAATTAAACCAATTCTGAACACCAGTTTAAAGCACCAAATGAAAATTATCCGAACAGTCTCGGTAATTTATTGAAGCATTCATATTTTTTAAATTCTAAGGGAGTGCTCATTGCAAACGATTCAATAGCAGTGCTAATGAGAGTAGCAGTTTGTAAATTAATTTTAAAAAGAGCCTTTTTAGCTAACCCATTTTGGTCATCTGCTACAGTACATCATGCGTGTGAAGCCCGCGGTATAGAACGGACGACCTAATGATATTAACGTAGATCGTGTTTATTGAACGAATTCAATTCATTCGGCTAATTGCGCTCCGAAAGCTCACGTTCTAGTGGCAGGCAGCCATACCCGGTTCGAGGTAAATGCAGCAACTAACGTGAGGTACTCCCATTAGATTTGAATATCAAATGAAGCTAATAGGTGTGAGAATGAATTTATGTACCACTCAAATTATGCTACAATTTTACGCTAGTGGTTTAAATTATTATCAAGTCACTCGACAAAGAAAGCAGTTATGCTTTGATGATAAATGTTAGGGAATAACATACCAAATGATAAATTATATGAAGCCCTTTCTAATTGATTATCTTGAGGGATGAAAATTGGTTTCACATGTAAATTTTTCATAAAATCTCCAGTTACACTTGTAACTTTCTCTCTCTCTCTCTCTCTCATCATGGCCTACTGGCCTCTTAAAGGTCATGACTGCCGTTTTTGGCTTACTAGACTTAATGATAGCACGTAGTTGGATATTCAATTCTCACTACGGGGTACCGATCCGGATGGGATTTGAACCCTGGTGGTCCTGCCGTATGAGGACAAGCACCGCTGTCGCCTCTACCACCGGGCCGCCCTTGGCAGTTTCAAGTTATATTTAATATTTTACAACAAACAAGCGACGAAGGCTTTGATGTAATAATAAAAATTGAGCAAACAGGTGATATGCAACATTTAATTTCGTCATAATGTGTTCCAGGTTCCAGGAAAACGCTCTCCAATTCCTAGACATCGCAGGCAATAATCCTGTGGACGGAAAATGCATTAATATTCTCATTATATCGGCCGCTGGCGAACCTGTTTGTTGAGCGATGATGTATTGGGAGCCAGGTCATTGCATGTTTAAATGTAGTCGCGTAAAGCAGAGACGCATGGTGGGCGATTCTTGATAAATGTGTTGCAAAGTTCAAACCCGTATAATGTACTGCGGAAAAAATTGCATCTGTGTGCACTGTTGCTCATTTCAGCATTCGTTCAATTATTGTGAAATGCAAACAGTTGTGGGAAATAGTAATCATAGTCTGCATCTGGACTCGTTGCAAAATCCTTCGGTTGAAATTAAATGTGAGCTATTTCTCGTGGGAACAGTGAGGATAATTGGTGATTCCGAATGGTAACACGACGTTTGCACAACATCGTTAATAAACATTCCAAGGATGCTTCTTGATTTTTGCAGTTGGAGGATGAATTTGAGGAAAAGCTTCAAATACATCCGTTAGCATGAACATATGGTAAGAACAAAGAAACAAAATCGAGTGAATATAATTTCAAAATTGAACAAATCATTCTCTGGGATTGGTTTTACACACGGCAGGACGGATGAAATTCTCATCCGAACCGTTCTCCCGTATGCAATATAAACTTCTTTTTTTCTTTAACTTCTTTGGCACTACATATTTGTAAGGAATAAATGTAAAGCTTTGTAAGGACATGTTAAAGATGTGTGATACCGGACCACCCCGAACTAATCATCAAAAAAGAAGTAAATAAAATATGGTAAAACAAAGCAACTACACTAATTTTTAAACGGCAGGACAACGGGGATCGAATCCCATTCCGACCTTCTGTCCGTACGCAAGGCTGACTGCCTAGCTACGGGTAAAATCAAGTCAAGGAAACCCGGTAACGGCAGACCAAGTCTCCTCGAGGTTGTAGAGCCTAATAAGAAGAGAATATCCTGACCGGAAGTAAGCATGATCGAATATTAGTTATTATTCTTACACCATTCAGTAACTCAAGTAAAATTCATCTAAAGGTGTTTAAGAGGGTAATTTCTTCTGATAAAAGTACAACAACTAAAGTTTAACTCTAATCTTCTTTCTTCACGCAACAACTTCCATTCAACAACCGTTTACCATTTCAAAATTGGGGTAAAATATGACAACATTGACCACTGTGAACAACCCCTGTTAAAATGGTTTGTGCAGCGGCTTTGGAACAGTGGAACGCGTTCATACAATTAATGGTCTTACGAAGTACTTCAATAATTATAAAACTATTTTCTTTATTTTGCTACTTCAACACTGATACTGAATTCTGATGATTTTTTGCAGGTTTCCCGCAACAAAACAATGCATCAATAATATTTCATAACGAATTTTCCACCCAATTTAAAAATGTACACACGTCAAACTCAAGGTTTATACAGCTGCCATGCGCTCGTCAGATCAGATTTCAATAAACAATTGCATGCACATTTCCCGCACAAAACACTCGTCGTGCGGTTGCGAAATTCGTGGCACAGTTTTTGCTCATCATTTGTAGCACACACACACACGCTCTCGTAAAAAATGTGCATTGTGCAGTGGTAATCAATTGTTTGTGACGATGGTACGAAAGTAAACAGAACGGCTCTGTGTGTGCGAATACGAGTGTGCGCGCGTGTGTGTGTGTGTAGTTTGATGGTCGTGTGTGGGTGTGGATTCTAATCAAAATAGTCGCGAAACAATGGACCAATTGTTACGCCGTCTCAACCTTGTGATCGCGCAGAGCATTGTTTAACCGGAAGCGACCTGCTTCGGTCCCGTAGGTGACGAACTGGTAAAACTGGTGCATCCTCCAACAATTTGCTCATCAAAGCCGATCGGCTGATGGTGTGGTCATTCCGCACCGACGTGATTTTTTCGCACTGATTGAGATACTGGGAACTGGTTGAATGTTTTGTTTGGCTAGCGGTCAAAAGTGTCGCGCAAGTGTTGACGCATGATTTTAGTGAATTCTGGAACCCCGAAAAAGCATAACTCCGTGTGAAAATTGTGCGTAAAGTGAGATAACTATCGCCGGTAGTGCCCTGTCCATCGTGTCCAGCCTAGTTGAAGCGCACACTGTTGCCGGTCGCTAAATGAGTAGAGCGCTTTTTGTCATTCCGCAACGCTTGCTATCAATCGTCCGATGTAACCAGGTTTCATTGATAACGCGCCATTCGAGCAAAATGAGCGAACAAACGGAGAGTAACATTGTGAAGGGTGCTGATAGTTGGTTCAACAAGTAAGTACAGACGGTGGATTTTGCAAGCGCCGTAATCCTTGGAGGCCACGGTCTAATAATATCGTCATGGTTGTGTATTGTTTACTGTGTCAATCCCATTCCGCCGCAGATACACCACGGTAGAAAGTTCTCCCGAGGGCACGTTTAAGGGGGTGAAGGATCGGTTCAATGGCATCACGGTTGACTCTAGCATGGAAACCTGCAGTCTCGATAGTTTTCCAACCGTGCTGAAACGTAAGTCGGGTTTACGACACGGTGTTACAAAACAAATGACCAGAGCTTTACCTTGAGTTTTTTTATATTATCTCTCACCATACAGGTTCCCTAGAGCATTGGATTGAAGGTAAACACCGAGGCATTTGGTTCAAAGTCCATTTGTCCGCCGCCAGTTGGATACCGGAACTAGTTGATGTAAGTGAGTTTTTGCTGTGTCGCATTCATGATTTCCATTTCATATGTTATTATGTTTTATCGTTGATCTATTAGAATGGATTCCAATTCCATCATGCCAAAAATACGTTCGTGATGCTGTATCGCTGGCTGCCGACGGATGAATCGGCAAACATTCCACCGTACTCGCATACGATGGTCGGTGTCGGTGCGCTTGTCATGAACGATCGGAATCAGGTGCTGGTGGTAAGCGAAAACAATGCCTTAATTGTCGGATCATGGAAGCTACCGGGAGGCTATGTGGAACCCAGTAAGTGTAAGACGTAAGTGGAGGGGAAACGCAAAACGATCCACTTAATCTGCATGTTTACCTTTTAGATGAGAATTTTATCGACGCCGCTATTCGGGAAGTGGCGGAGGAAACGAACATTCGAACCCAGTTCGAATCGGTCATCTCGATTCGACACGCACACGGGGCCGGTTTCGGCTGTTCCGATCTATACATCGTAATGGCACTGAAGCCACTATCGGAAGAGATAACCAAGTGCAATCGCGAGATTGCCAAATGTGAGTGGATGGATGTAAACGAGTACTTGCACCATCCGAAGGTGCATGAAACGAATCGGAATTTCGTCCGTACGTACCTGGAGTACCAGCGGCTCGGTTTACGCATCGACTGTACCGAGGAAATGCACCAAGTGCTGAGAAAGCGGTACAACATTTACTCAATTGCCAAAGTACCCGTGGGTGGACAGGCTGACAGCAGTGCTAGCAGCAACAGCACCACCAGCACGTTAAAGTTATAGCGATCGAGGAAGCGATCGATGAGCAACGTTAGCCCACACCGTTGGTGGAACAGGTATGTTGTTACGCGATGGCTATGACGCAATGCAATTCAGTTGGTATGTCCTTGTTTTACCAAAAATTATATCTGCTGCTGCTGTGGATATGAATTTTCCGTTTTCCTGTTTCCACTGTGCTCGAATATCACTCTCACGTTCTTTAGTAGGGTCTCTCTATCGCGATATTTTTTATTAGGGAGAATAATAACAAATTAAACATTAAACGGTAGCGATCGTACTCGTGATCCATGAATTGTAGGATGCCACATTAACGTAAACACCCGGAATGCCGTTTGCACCGCAACCGATACCCCACGCAACCAATCCTACCACATACCAGCGTCCGTTCAGTGAACACACCAACGGTGAGCCGCCATCTCCGGTGCACGCATCCTTGCCCAGCTCACCGCCGGCACAGATAAAGCTGGTTGTATCGAGCACAAAGCTACTACCGAGCCGTGTCGTTCGTAGTGCCGTTTGACAGTTGGCCGCACTTACGATCGGTACGTCCACCTCTTTCGGGATCGATTGGAAAGCACCGCTTACGAAATCGTTCTTACCCCATCCAGACACCCAACAGCGGCTGCCAACAAACGAAGTGACGGGCAGGCAAGCGGTTGCAATCGTTGGCGTGGTTCCGAGCGTTACCGTCCCGGAAAGGCGTAGTATTGCGATGTCATTACGCAGATTAGCAGAGTTGAAGCTCGGATGCACAAAGTAGCGTGCCACATTAAACTCCTGCACGGGCAATGGTTCGGACGTGGATGCTGCATCCCACTCGCCAAGACGCACCTTCAGCGTTCGGCTACCTGAACTGAGTTCGGGAAAGACGGGTAACAGTGGAGGTAATTGGGTGATATTTCTTTGACCCCCACACACACACACACACTTACGTGTAGTCGGAAATTTTATGCGCCGCTGTCAACACGTGTAGATTGTCGATGAGCACACCGGAACCGACGTAAACGTCGCCCGGACCGAGCAGTACCACTTGCCAAGGATATTCCCCATAGCTGGCCTGATTAGCGGTGACGGCTGGCGAGTTTGCAATGGGTGGATACTGTAGACCACACTGGTAACTACCGGCCAGGCAGCATCGTTCCAGTCCCGATTGACAACTGGCCGGTGAGACGATATTGACCGTTATGACTTGCGCGATTGTGCTTGCGGTGGTGGTTGTTGTTGTTGACCCAAGCGTAACTCCCGTGTTGGCACTTGGCTGTTGGTGTGGAGGAAATATCGTTAATTATGGAAACAAAATTATTTGCTAGCACTTGCACTCACATTAGATACAATTCTAACGTCTAACTGGCCGGCACCGTCGGTTGTGCCACCTCCGGTGGATAACGCATTACACCGGCCAGTGGGCACACAGATGCACGTCTGCCCTGAAGGTACGCCTGTGTTAACAATATTCGGTAGTATACCTTGAAGAGGCACCATTGCGCGTGGCACCAAAAGCGGAAGCAGTTAAAAATATGGCTGTACGTGTTGGAAATGTGGGGCAAAAGAGTTTAATGGTGGCAAACTAACCTGTCTGCAGTGGTACGACACCCGTAAGGACACCGCTTGTAATGCCATTGCTCACATTACCGGCCTGTCGTGTGAGGTCTTGGCATGTGGTAAGCAATCAATCGTAAAGAAAGGGGTAAATAATAGAAAGGCAAACATAGGAACGAACTTGCGGAAGCATTTGAACATGGTTTATTCTATTACCATTGCCTGGTGTAGCACCATCCTGTGGGAAATTGAACGCTGGACTACGTTCAACGGTGGAAAGGGCAGCAACGGTATAGACACCGCTAGCCCAAACGATCACTTTAATGAGACTTGCAACCATCACGTTCGGGACTCTGTGTTTTTCAGTTCTCTACGTGATTGTCTACGGTCATTTACATGAAGGAAGTAAAAACGCTTTAATAAAGCCCGCTAACTAGTGCGCTAGCGAACGAATCGCGTGCACAAGCGTATTATTAACTAAACACGAGCGCGCGGACGAAAGTGAAGATAGGTTTGCTTTCGTAGATAATTGATGGTACTTTTCTAATCAATGACAGTATTGAGGTTCCAAGGGTTAGCAAACTTTAGTGAAGAAAGCACCACCAGTTTTGAACGATTACTCTTTAGAATATTTGAAATCACACTCAGTTTTTTATTGCAAATATTCCAAAATCGGTTGACTGCTCTGTAATTTAATTTTGCACTATCAATGACTATTGTTAAACGTCTACAAATCCTTCACACAGTTTATCTGTTTGGTTAGTCCTTCCATCAAATTCACGGTACGGATCGAATATGAAACAACTGAAAATCTTCACTTTCTTCGGCCCGTCAGAATCGAAGTATCTGCTGCTTCGTGTAACGAACTTGGAGCCACTGAAACGTGCTACGGTTTGCACGCCATCCATTTATAGTAATTCGTAAGGCTGTGTTTCGATGACGGATGACCAACCAGATTCAATTACACCTGTCTATGCAGTTGCGCGGAACAGTCCGTTGGTTGTTTTGGACCGTACCGGACCGTCAGACGTACAAACCACCGTGTCCGGGGCAGGGGATCCAATTATCCCGGTGAAGTTGGAACAGAAGGGAAGGCAATTGGGTGCTTGGTACGTACGCAAACAATGGTCCCTTTTTTATCAACTTTGTCGACCAGTTTTTACCATTTTACTAATGTGATTGCAAGCAGGCGATAAAAATATGAACCCAAATCTTAATACCGAGCAACACCCCATTCAAACGGATGGGCGAGCAGCAGATTTATTGAACTTTGTTTGTGTTTGAAGATGATGCTGCTGCTTGCTTGCAGCACTGTTCGTTCGTTGGTGGTAGGTTGTGTGTTGCGCACCGCCACAAGTACCACCGGCCAATGGTGTTGTTTTCATATTACAAAGATAAAAGAAAGAAAAAAAACGAATGACACGCATCAAAGGTTTTATGAAAAGTTTGCATTCGACCGACCAACCTGCCAATGCTCAATTTCACTTTAACCTTCCGGAACTTGCTTACTTACACGCTACTATCTGTATCTGTATGTTGCTTGTTTTCTTTACGCACTAGTCTCTAATTTCGCTAATTCCGTATCCTTGGGCAGGGGCGATAGTTTTTGTTTTGCTTTTCTTCCCAACCAATCGTTCGTGGTAGGTGCCCAACGGTGATGAGCCCTTGAGAGTTTTTGTGAACGCGATTGTTCAAAAACCGGCGCACGGTTAGCGCAAGGTTAGCGTATTGAATCGCATGTGCAAGTCCTACTTTACAATGGCTTATCGTGTACCCCTTCCCAGGATGGCCAATTGTTCTGCAACGGTGTGGCGTGGTATGTACCATTTGATCAAGATAAAAGGGGGATTTAAAAAAATATATTAAGACAAAGCTTGTACAATGATGCAGGCTGGCTGCTACCCAACAGGTCTTAGGAGATGCTACGGTCCGTAGTACTCGTCCCACTGGTTTCGCTTCCGTGCGATGCAGTATCTGCGCCACCGCTGCCACCTCCCTTCGAGATTTCCCACAGCACGTTCGCCACACGCTCCTGGTACTGCAGCATGTTCTCGTCCCCGAACACGGTTGCCATCTGTTCGAACGTTTCGCGCAGAAAATCGTCCCGCTTCTGGCGTGTCCTTAGCATCCGATCAATCTCGCGCTTTATCCGTTGCCGCAGTCGGTTCTTCGTTTTTTCGATCGTGACGCGTATGTCCTCCTTGTTCTGGCGACGCCTTCGATTCAACTCCGCGTTGCGCATCCGACGTGCTGCCTTCTGCTCGGGCGTTTCGTTCTCGCGCTTGATACGCTGTTGCAGCGTATGTTTGGCGCGTATCAGCTGCTTCACGGAGAGGTTCTTGATCGATTCCTCGGGCACGTTAGGTGAGTGTTTCAGCTTGAACGACGATGAATCGCTGGACGAACTGGTCGTCGGGGTGGTAGGTGGTGCTTGCGATGATTCCTTGCTGTAAACGTCCGGTTTCTCTTCCTTCGCAATTCGCGGGTTGTGCACTTGCTGCGGGGGATGGCCTGATACGGGAGAGGGTTGTTGTGGCTGTTGCTGCGGATGTGGATGCTGCTGGTGCGGCTGCTGATGCTGTTGCGGATGCTGCGGATGCGGATGTGGCTGCTGCTGTTGTTGGTGCTGGTGGTGCTGCTGCTGGGGGTGTTGCGGTTGGTGCTGTTGCTGGTGTTGCTGTTGCTGCTGCTGCTGCTGGTGGTGCTTGGTGTTGTGGCCTTTGGACTTGTGGGTGCTTCGGGAAGTGCCGTTCGGGAACATGGTACCGGACAGCGACAGATGGTTCATGTACAAGGCATTCTTATCGTAATTCATGTGCGGTGGATACCCGTGATGGTGGTACAGGTTAAACTCCTCTATGCTGAAAGGTGGCGGAAACTCAATCGGCGTCGGATGTTCCTGAATGTCCACTTGCAGATAGCTGTACGGGGGCTCCATCACAAGAACCGAGCGATATGAATCAAACTTTTCACTGTGCCGCTGATCCGCCCGATCCTATCGCATAATCGCACTTGCAGTACCGAATACAGATACGCTGGTTGCTTTTGTTGCCAATTTGCGGGGCTTATTTCGCGAAAAAGGAAAACATAATTTCCGAAACTGTAGCAATTATTATTGTTGCCAAGTATTGTAGTTGACAACTTCACGTTTTGCTTGGGGTGGAGCTCTACAAAGTGAGCGTGTCTTGCGGAACTGTACAAAGTCATGCCATCGCAAAGTCATGCCCAAGGTTTATATGACCACCGTGTTTGGTGTGCGTGTTTCACCAATATTAATATAAATATACATTTTTTAAATTGATATCGACCAACATTTTTGGTGGATAAAGTATTATTTAACTGATCAAATTGATTTTTAATTTATTTTTTTTTTTTAGCTGAACGTGTTGAGGTGAATTATGCCCGGCGGTTCAGCGATACCGTGCAGGTGGAGAAAGGTAATTGTAAAATAATATTTAAAATTCAAAAATCATATAAAAATCACAAAAATGGCAATTATTTATATAAAATATGATGTGCTTGTGATGAGAAAAGGAATGTCGTTGAAAGGAATATGCTGCTTTTATATGTTAATACTTACCGTACTCAACACCAGATGACGCTACACACATTTCGGAAAGCTCATTTTACTTTCCGTTCGTGTTTCGGCTGATGCCTTGTTCTGCCACCACTCCGCCTCATGAGCAGTCTGTTAGGGTGTAAGTTGCTTATGAGAGCCGGCCTATTTTTCAAATTATTCCTCTATCCTGCACCACGTTTGTCCTTCCTTTATCTCCTGAAGCCACGTCCACCACAAACATTGAGGCTTTTTTCTGTCACGGTCAGTTCGCCATGTCGATCGGCCATTATGGATCACTGATTTCACTCCAAATTAGATCTTCCTCGAATAGCCTTTGAAGGACGGCTTCCCAGCTCCGTCGCTCGCGCCAACGGATTACTCTGACTCGAATCGTTTAACGGCAAGTAGTTGGTGTTGCTGGCGGTAGGCGATATTGGTGATGTTGGAGGCCGACCAATCCGGTGTTCCTCTCTGCTCGTCGCACTCTTTCACCCGCCTTTATTGGCATTTTATCTCTTACGACGGTCTTAGCGCACAGCTAGATCCGCAAGATCCAGACACGCGCTATAAATATTGTTAGATTCCGATCTCAACGTGTTCGAGCCACCATAGCCGAGAAGATCGACTCGAACGCCAGCGAATCGGGGATACTCGAACAAAACGGGGACGACATGAGCTCTTTGATGCTGAGATACGAAATGCGAAGAGAAATCATGTGCCGAGAGCTCCTGAGTCAAAGACGGGAACTTTGGGCCATTCGTCTGTAAATTTTCTTTCTGTACTAAACGCATTATTTTCGTGAACTTGTGCATCCAAAATAGTAGCTTAGTGCAACAGCGTCATAGTGTCGTTTTACATTGACTATTGATTTTATTGTCATAATTGATACGAAAGTAAACGAGTGACAAATTATAGCTTAGTTATCTGAGTCCCTTTCTGGTGCACCCAAGCTTCGGGATGTTTGCTGTTGTTGCTGTTTAGTTGCTATATGGTCATCAGAGTTTTATTCAATCTTTCTTCCTCTTATCTGGGGTTTTCCCGCTTTCTAACATATCGAGCGTACTTAGTGTAAAGAATTGAAGACCATCATAATGGGCAGTTAGTTGAATCGCGAATGCCCCTCCATCATCCGTGGTGCTTACGGAGGAAACAATTTCGGTCATTAAACACAAACAAAAAGCTTTGCAAAAGGATTAGAATATGGCGAGTAACAAAACTTTGAGATTGGGATTTTCAATGAAATCTGTACGAGCGCGTGGTGTCTAGCTTGCACTTGTCCCTTGAGCTTACAGGATAAGGGTGATTTATCTAAACGGAAATGAACACAATCGTTTGTTGTGCAGAACGGTTTGTCTCAACCTGACT
Source organism: Anopheles stephensi (assembly GCF_013141755.1). Lineage (NCBI taxonomy): Eukaryota > Metazoa > Arthropoda > Insecta > Diptera > Culicidae > Anopheles > Anopheles stephensi. Next base: position 43,981,315 of record NC_050202.1, read on the forward strand.
TCAAACTGGATTTGTGGAAGTGTGTTCACTGCACTGTGTTTGGTCGTTACCCATTACATTTCTTGGAAGTAATTATAAAACAACATATTAGAGCAAAATAATATCGTACGTGACACGAAAGCTGGCAGTGCGAAAAAAAAAAAATATATATATATATATATATATATATATATATATATATATATATATATATATATATATATATATATATATATATATATATATTATACGTACACGTGTCCGGGTTTCTCTGCACGTGCACAAGCGGTCTCTCGCGGTATGTGAAAATGTCCGCGAGATGTGCGGAAAGTTCAATCTTGTTTGTTTACTATAATCCGGACGCCGGTCAAACGCGATTTCGTTTTCGTTATTGTTTTGTTTTTTTTTTTTTTTTACATAAATACTACAATTATTTGGCACATTCGTTGTTCGTTACTGTACGCGTGTTTTCCGTTCTTCGTGCACATTTCTGCGTTATTAGGTATACGATACAGCTTTCTTCTTTTTTTTGTAGTATGCATTGTTTAATATGTTATTTCACTGTTTCACTGTTGTTCGCCCGTCTGTGTTCTCCATAAAAAGCATCGTTGATTAGTTTGTGACTTGGCGCCACATCCAAGAGTGAACAGTTTGAGGGTCATTTCTTTTCCTATTTTTTTTTTCTTGCGTGGAAGAATCGAATCGAAAGCTGCTTCTGCTGCTCGCGGGAAGAAATGAGTTTTACACTACGGGCGGTTCCGTTCCTAGATTGGGTCTGCAAATTGGGATGGAAGAGGGAGTAAGAGTTGATTATAGTTATAGTATCAAGAGAAGCCCTTCCTTTGATCAGTTTGGTGTTATACCTAGAGAGTTTGTGTTTTGATTTTCGTACATATGTTAGGACTAGAAATTAATTAGACTAATTTTTACATTAAGACTGGTATCTTCTAATTTCGATATGTAGTGGTCGTATATCGTTAGTGCACTATTTACATTCGTTGCTTATTTGACTATTGTGGGAAAAGTGTATGGAAAGTTTGGGAAAAGTAAGGACTTGGGGTTTTCATATCGATACAAATGGTGAAAACAACATCTCTGGTATTGTTGGCAGGATATACGATGCGTTTGCTAATTGACTGTCTTGAGCCACATAATTGGATATTTAACTGGCTCAGTTACAATGACAATAATAATTTCAAAGATTTAAAGCACACTATTTGTGGCAATTCTTTATGAAATTGTCAAACAGATAGTGAATTTTCTGTTTTTCTGAACTTTATCCGAAATAAAACTCAAATGATCGTAAGGCAAGATTCTAATGATGTTACCAAAGCATTAGAGAATGGTATTGTATGACACATGAAACGCCTAATGATTGCTTATATGTACATCTTTACCACATAACATTCACTGTCATAACTCTCTGGTCCATCAGTCTGGGTGGTTGTGCATTTGCGAGCCCGCGGACCTCGCCCTCGATAACGTGTGATTAAAATATGATTAGCTTATATCTCAACTGTTCTGCATGAAAACACCGTCTTTGTTTCGGGATAAACCACACAGAAACTATCCCCATTTGCCTTTAAACAGAAAACAATCGCAACAGGACAAACCGAACAGCAACGATGATCAATCAAACAGGTCCATAATGGCACGTGAAGGTAAAATGTACAAACTGTTGCTTCCCTCTTTTTCGCGCGCGATGATGAATTCGTTATGCATTAGAACTAGCTAACACTACACAACGGAAACGGTTGCCCTTTCCTGAGCTTAGGATCTTTAGGCGTTTCATAAGATATGGTTTGGCGTTACGTTACGGGCTAGTAAGAATATCGTAAGTTGCAATATAAGAAAGCTAGCAATGCAGCCCGCTGACGGGGCCCCAAACCGGGCACCATTGTATGGACGGGGATAGATTATGTGCACTGGCGGAGGTTCCTCAATCTTATCAAACTCATACGGACCGAGCGAATCGCCCAGATCATCGAAATCGGTGTAAAGAAGCGAGGACGGTATCCAGGAGGGACTGGATTAATATGGGTTTGTTTGTTAATAGTTACCAAATTTCCGTACGATAGCATGTGTGTATAAGATGGAATCTTTGTTAGACAAGCGATTTAGATATGGACAGGATGAGCTGATAATAATCATAATTGATTGACTATAATCGTACTGTTTATAACTCGGTGTTAATTTTATAAAAACTTTAAACCAAAATAGCAATACTCACTCATCGCACACATCCACGTTTACGGTGCGGATGGCATAGTCGCGCAGCTCGATCGACTTGCTCTCCTCAATGTTCTCCACACTGAACACACATCCGTTGAAGCTCTCGTTGTACCGGTTTCCGGTGATACGTTCAATGTCCGGCACACCACCTGAAAATAGGTGTTTTCGATTAGCACTGAGCATCTGAGCTGAACTGCATGCTGTCTCTCTGCTACTTACCGACATAGATGCTGCCAGGGATCTCCATCGTCTGCTTGCCGGTCGGACGCGTCTCACCGTGCACCGTCATCGAGTCAACCTGCAGATGGAACTGGTTACGCTCACGGCGAATCAGTGCCACGTGCCGTTCGTTATCGACGACATATACATCGCTGTTGCGTACGTTCGATTCCTGTCCATCCATTCGGATCGTTAGCTCGACGAAGCCATTCTGTACGGCGAGAGCAATATAATCATTGCCCAGGAACTCCTCGTCGTTGCGCTGTCCGTACCAGATCAGCAAACCGTTCGGTTCGTACGCGCTAAACATGATCGCTAGTTCGGTGGTGACTTGGTTTTCGCTGTTCTTGAACGCCTTCGGATTGATCTCGATAAAACCATTTCCGCTGAAGCGGGATGCAACGAGCGTGTTGTACTGCACCTCGCATCGCAACCCGAGATAGCCTGCCAGACAGGTGCAAGTATAGTTTTGGCCACCATGGTGCGTTTGACAGAGCGCTCCATTCTCGCAGGGACGCTGATCGAGACAGATGTCGGTGATGACTTCGCAATCGTATCCACCACGTCCGGGTCTGCAGGTGACGGGGCTTTCGTCGTCCGATGGATCTGGTTGGGGTGCGCCTGCGTGACCACAGTGGTACACGTTCGCCGAGTCTCGAATATCGTCAATCATGTTCAGCTTGTTGCCGGATGTTTCGAGCTAGTAAGGACACAAGGTATTGGTTAGTAGACAGTAGGCCGTGAGGGTGATCGCTCCACCAACTTACCTCCGCTATGCAACCCTCAAAGCCACGTCGTACTCCAATTTCTTGACTGAGCAGCAGCCGCTTGTCGTAACCACCGGCATACACCTTCGTTTTAAGCGCGATTGGTGTGTTGCGGTTGGACATTTCATTGTTAACAGCTTCATCATCGACCTGCAGGTATCCGATGCCAGCCTTGCTACGTCCTGCCGAAACCGTATGCCACTGACCGGCCTCAACCGGCACAACCGAACGTACTATGAGTGGTTTCGTTTCTGTGGGCGAACGATCGTGGTTAGAAATGGTAATGATTGAAACGCACATGTTTTTAACATACTTCCGGCCACACTGTAGCGCAGCTCGACGAAACCATTATTAAGGATCACTGCCATAAAATCGCCGTACGATTGTTCGTGTTCCGCCGCATAGAACATGATACCATTCTCCAACGAGTCTGGCTTGAAGCGGAAGCGAATGCTACGCTTCAATTGGAATTTGCTACAATAACAAAGAAACGTTAGAAAAGTGAGCTCATGATTCAGCCGCATGTGAAATGTGCTACTTACTCGTAAGCTGCGTAACTACCGTCCTTGAAGGCTAGCGTTGCGTCCGTGTAGTGCTCCGTGTACTGGCAACGATCGCCAGTCTTGTGAATTGGGCAGTAGCACTCCGTTCCACTGTCCGTTTCCTCGCAACGTCCGACACCGCACGTGTCTTCGCTACATCCGTCACCCTCATTCTGACAGTTCTTGCCCGTATATCCATCCCGGCAGAGACAGCTGTAACCTTGGGCCGTTTGTGCTTCCAGACAAGTACCGGAGTTCTTGCACGGATCTTCTGCACACGGTTCGCACGTTGTTATGCCGACCGTTTCCAGCGCATCCTGGTACAGCTGCACCTCCTTCTCGTTCAACTTCAGCCGGCTGATGCATCCGACGAAGCCTTCCTTGTACTCCAGGGCTGATGCCGGTACCTGATCAAACTGTGGCACACCGCCAATGAACAGATGATCGTCCAGGTTGAGTCCGTAGAACTTAAGCTTCTCCGGGAAGTTGACCGGCGTTTGATCGTCCACTAGCAGGAAACCATTGTTGCGTACGCGATTAACCTTCACCGTGTGCCATTTACCCATGTGCACCGGTTTCTCTGGCTGCAGCACCACCTGCTGGCCGTCGAAGTTGAAGCGGAACTGTGGGTATCCGTTGCGCAGCGACAGTGCAATGTAGTCCTGGTTAGGGCGACGCTGCGAAGCGTACAATATGAGACCGTTCATCTTTTCCGGTTTGAAGGAAATCTCGAAATAGAACTTGGAGTACACATTATCGAAGGACTTGAACTCCATGTAGCTGCGGGGTGATTGTGGGAAGAACGGGATCACGTTGTTGACGACCAGCGTGATGACGACGTTCACGGATTGACCGCCGTGTTTGGCCGAGCAGACGTACTTTCCGGCATCCGAAGCTTGAACGTTTGTCAGCGTTAGAATAGACTGTGCGTGTGAATGGAAAAAGGCAGAACATAAAGTTAGCTTGTTTGAAGCACCAAATCAAGTAGAAAGCAGTACGTACTCCGCGCGTGTCTCGATCGGATGGCAGATCTCCGTCAACACGAGACCACTGGTAGGATGTTGGGTGGAGCTCGGTGTTGCACTGCAACCTCACCGTACTTCCACGTTCGACAAATTCCAGGCGCGATGTACTACGGGGCGGTGCATCCGGGATTGTGTTTTCTTCCACATCCAGCTGGAAGTCAGTAATGTATCGCAACCCGTCATCGGTGTAGCAGATGCAGGTGTACAAACCGGAATCATCTTCGCGGGCATTTTGAATGTACAGACGGTTTCCTTCTTGCTGTTGGGGTTCAAAGAGTATGGGATTTGTATCGCTATTAAATGACTTTAAAATACTCGCCGTGGATGTTACTTACGCGAATGTTGTACGGTAGGGACGATCCGTCTGATTTCTCCCACCGGATCGGTACGCCCGTACCGTCAGATGAGCTACAGTCGACTACGAGTGATTCACCGGGCCGCACCGTTGAATACGCAGGTTCGAGCTGTAGATAGGGCAGTGACTCTGGAGCTGTTCCGGAGCGAAAGTGTGAGCGTAAAGGAAAAGTTTATTGAAACGTTCCTCGTGCAATTGAGGGTGCTGTGGGATTTTAGGCTAAAAAGCACCCTCCGAATTTGACAACTGATGTTACTAGGCTGTTCGATACATGTTGGTTTTATAACATTCACTACTACTGGCTTGTTGCATTTTCTGGCATAATTTAGCTGCATTTAACTCTTTGGTACGAATTGAATCCTTTTGCTCTACCACCTGTTATTGATCTTAGATTAGCTTAGATTAGACTAGTATAGGGTACACCACCCCAGCTGGATATTATTAGCACACCTTTCCCACCGGTTAGTACCACAACCTTGCGATTAATGTCATGTTTTTTTGCAGGGATAATAAAACTAGGTTACGATGAAGACCATTAGCACGGACGAACACTAGCTACTGATGAGGGTTAGCAGTCAGCACAGTTTTACAATACGGTTATAATCGTTTTGAAGCAAGCATGGACAATATTCTGTCCTTTTGGAGAGTTGTTGAGACTTGAGGTCTCACTCATGTCATTATTCTTTAAAGTACTTAGAGTCGTCAATAGCAGTCTTGGTAATACTGATTTAAAACATTCACGATCAGAGTCTGTTGCTAACAAACAGAGCAGAAGGATTATTCCGTTCAGAAAAAGAAGGCATGAAAAAGTTTTTTTTCGTAAGGCATGAAAAAGTACAAACATATAATGAATGCAAGAAACGGAACCAAAACAGTAGAAAAAGTCAGAATCAATAAAGAAGAAGAAAAAATAAGGCGATACCTGGAGGATTATCCTGTTCAGAGGATAACAAGTAAAAGATAAGCAATGGCGCAAAAGTAACAGAAACGAGAAAAGGTCTGTAAAAAAGTCGCACAAACACGTAAGCACACAGCAAATAACAGTAGACACACAGCACACACAGCAAAAGCATAGTTTGAAAAATACAATATACCTTTCGCCAGCACAACAGTACACTTCGGTACCGTGAAACGCACACAGGAAGTACACAAGTAAGCACACAGAACGGATAATTATAATGTTTTACATACCCTCGGAGATCGGATCATTTCATGCGCGCCATTTTGGGGAATGTTGGGAATAGTTATTCACAAGCGTTTGTTTTTTTTCGGCTTCTGGCGCTAGTACACAGATGCGCTCATTTTTGGCGGCTCACAAAACGTGGAGATTGGTGGTATCTCCTGAACATTTGTAAAGCATTTAAGAGCAAAATTTGCAAACGAAAGACGCTAAAAACAACGTACAAAAAGGGCAAAACAGAGAATTCTAGTGCTATAGCTGCTTGTGACCACGAACGAACGGTGACTGTATGTGGGTTATTAGTCGACGTTGCTTACTTAAAAGTTACAGGACTCATTTTACCTAACAGCTTTAGCAGACATTGAGCGAGACGTTAAGACACTAGGAAGTGAAACTATCTAGAACACTCAAATATATGCTACTTCGGTGAACACAGACACAGGTGGAACACATATGGGTGCTTAACACAAGAAATGACGTAGATACTCCACTGAACTGCTCAATGCTTATGCGAGGTACTTCGATTGGGAAAAGCCTATTGGAAAACCGGACCAGTAGCGATCATACCGATGTAGACGATCAATTTGGAATTTGGAATTTGGAACATTCGACAGTGGAGCGTGTAGCGGAGTAGCTGTCACGAGCTGAATCGACGATGGTTGTTTTGTTTAAGGGAGAAGATCTGTAGTGACACTGACAACGAGACTGACTAACTACGGCGTCTACTACCAGTTTTGCTATAATTGCTATAATTGCACGGTAAATATATAAAAATGTATGGGATAAGTAAACGCACTATAGTAGGGTACACATGGTACATATGTGAACTAATACGGGGGACAGACAGACAGTGAAGGAGAAATAAGAAGTCATATGCATAACAAACCGAACTGGTACGTTGGCAGGCGGTTCGGACGCTCGGCCCCCGCGTCTATAACCGCCAACGCAGCATCCTTAACGGTGGGCCTGTTGACACCGGCGACTCGGTGTCTCCATCGGGCGTTGCGCTTTCGGCCGCGTTGCATTCGCGGCCTGTCAACCCTGATGCAGCAGATAACGAGCTCTAGACAGTATTTGGGCACGGCGGGACAAGGTTCTAACGTAGGTCTCTGCACATCGGTTGGACGGCCTGCGTCACCGAAGGGATTGTTTCGTAACAACGACAAATAGAAGAAGATGGAAATGGAAATTGGTTCGCAAAACATTCGCGCACCAAATAGGTAAAAGTTGAGGACGGCTTTGATTGCGTATATGTGTCGATCGCGTTTCGCGTACTATGTTGCTACTGGTAATTGCGTTCAAAGAAGCGAAATGCATTACACGCACTGACACACACACACACAAAATACTGTTCCGGCTTGAGATTTTGAATTTGCATCGCGTTCGCTTAGCGTACTGGAGTGGGAAAACACAGTGAGGATCGAATCATGATCAGCCGAAGCATTGGCGGTGGCAGTATTCGCAATGTGTGCTAGTGCTCCCCTACGAGATTGCGTGTAACTCTTCCCGAGAAGAAACTCCGGAAGCTCTAGTGCTCAGTAAATTTGAACAACCAGCACGAAAGAGATGAGATGAAGTGCGAGCGATTGATTGTCTGTTGGGCTGTGAGTGCGTTTGTGTTTGTACGTGTGTGCTTGGGTGCATGGGCTAAAGGTGCAGGTTGGATCGCATATGAGGCACAGGTGCCAAGTTATGTTGCCTACAAGCCGTATGAAGTTGAGATGAGTCAGTGGCAAAACAACAACACACACGTACGTATAGCTCTACACACAAACAATCACAAACGAATACACATACACTCACATGTAACGGACAGGCACATGGAGGATGATAAAACAGGACATCAGTAAACTCTTGCATCTGCCATGGAAATGGTTGGTTTGGCCTGTGCAAATTTCGTTAATGATCACGTTCAGCACAATGGTGAAGAAGCGCAAGTAGAACAAGGCAACGACAGTGGAGGTGCTAGTAACAAAACTACAAACTGAGCTGTGTGATTTTGTGCCTTTGCGCTTATCGTCCAATAATGGTGGTTATAAGACATATGTGTTGTAGATCGTGTCCCATGACATGAGCGGAAGTGAACAATATGGATGAGCGTTGCAATTAACACACACACAAACACACTGGGGTCGAACAAGTCTTGCAAGTGGATCGCGTTGAGGGAACAGGACTAGCAAATGGTTCTAACGCCAGGCAGCTAATAAGGTGTATTTTGAGTTTGGCTACTAGAGATACTAGCGTAAATAGAAACCACTCGCAACGAATGGTGCTTCAGAATTGGTGTAAGCAAATGACGAGAGAGATTGGAAATGATTTTACATTAGTACATTGGTGTTTGTTATTTTATTTTCCCATTTTGTGTGTGTGTTTTTTTTGTTGTATCTACTATACTACTCCTGTTACCCGGTTGGTTTTCACTACACCTGTCAGAAATCCTTGTGTCTCAAACGGGGTCGGTTAGTCATTCATAACATAATGGATATATGGCGCATATGCTTCAACAAGTACACGTGTCAGTATGTATCGCTAGTGTGTTTGGTGTGCGTGTGCATGTGGGTGGGTGTTTGTGTGAATGTGTGCATGACAGGATACAGAGTACGGATGCGGGATGCAGTACTCGTTTGCTAGTGACAATGTTCTACATTAGGGCATATCTAGTAGATACAATGTGCCAGAGCAAAGATTCGCAACCTTCTGTCTACGGCGGATCTTCGGCTGGCACAACGGAACTAATTAACTCACTACTGCTGAAAGAATTGCTACGTGCACTCAAAAGAATGCTTTTTTGCTGATTGAACATGCGGTGGCTGAACGCTACATACTACTGTTAATCACCTCTAACATTTACTGACAAACTGCTAAGAACACACCGCACGAGTATGTCAGCCGGCACTAGGCAGTTGCTTGTTTCTAACGATGTGTACTTATCGTGTTCAGTGTTTGCCATCGGTTTGGCATATGATTTTGGGTGGTTTTTGGTAGTGTTCTGTTAAAATGTTTCTACGAGTGTACTATACATTGGCTGGTGGCAGTATTTTGTTTGTTTTTGTATGTTCTGTTCTAAGTATCTTATACCATTGTTATGTGTCGTTCCGAAACCAAAGCAGAAATATCAGAGACTTGCATGATGCATGACCCTGTACGTTGCATCACTACGAATGGCAATTAGAGAGTTATTCGATTCATTGCTTTTTCCCACTTTCTTTGCTGGTCTCCACTGTAATCTATTAGCTTCTAAACATCTAAATACTTAGCGTATGCCGCGGATGCCATTTGTAGCGTTCCGGCATACGTGTGTCGATTACAAGGCTAAAGTGTCAAGGATCGACACCATCGTCGACAATTCGGGCAGTGAAACATAATGGTGTCTCGCACAGTAGAAGGGGCCTGCTAATGTCTATGTACATTCACTGGGGGTAAAAAATGCAGCCTCTAGCAAATCGTGATCGTGATCGAGCAGATGCGATAAATATCAACAATCGTTCTATAACATGTGGCTCAGCAAAATGGTTCTAATTTTCTACAACAATATATTATTTCCGGATTCGTGAAAACGAAGCATTAACTTTTGTATGTTGCTCTACTGTAACTACCACTACTACTTTCTTTGTGCTAGTAGCTTACTACTTCAATAGTGCTGTTGACCAGAGGAATAAAACTAAAAGAAGCAAACTCTAAATACAAAAATATTATAGGAAAACTGATAAGAGTTTCGTCAAAAGTAAGTTATCGTTAACCGTTTCTCTCAACTTTCCATGAAGATAGGAAACTGTTTGCTGAATTTGGCTTTCCCTCGGCCTGCATTATTTGAAACCTCTACTAGAAGAACACTTTGCCTGTTTGGGTTTAATTTTGCTTAAAGCCCCCGCCACCTCATTTTCTATAGCTTGTTCAGGCCCCCGTTTAGCTTCATTTTTTCCTATAGCTGAAATGCGATGCGTCAACGCTAATACTTACCACCGATAGTGAGCACTATGGAATCATTTACAACGGTGCCGTCCGGGTAGGTCATACTGCACTCGTACGTGCCGGCATCATTCCTGGCCAAGTTTCTGAGGTGCATCACCTTGCCGTTCCTTGAAATGTACGTGCTTGGTGGCAGACTTTGTCCCCGACGGTGCCAGTTGTACTGTTTGTAGATATAAAGTTCACAACCAACCACCATCAGTATTATTCAAATGCTTTCACTTGCATGAAATAGGTAGCGAAGGTTAGTATGTTTAGTGGTATTTGTTAAATCACTTACCCGAACGTTTACGTACGGTGCACCAGGTGGTAGCTTACATTCCAGCTGTATCGAGGAACCTTGCGCCACGTTGATGTTGCGGTTGCCTGAATGCGAAGGATCGTGGACGAGCGCTGTTTCTAGCGATGTGAATAATTAATCAGTTAAAGTTTGTCTTACTGTTTGCAATACCTTGTAGATAACACTTTACACAAAAGGTTTAGGGAATGAAAAGTATGCTTACTGTTAACGATCACTTCCGCAGCCTTCGTAATGGTTCCATGTCGATGCGTTACGTTGCACAGGTACCGACCGGCATCCTCAGGCGCGATGCTCGAGAATCGCAGATAGTTTCCGTGCACATCCACCGTCGGCGGTAGTGGACGTTCATCCTCGCCGTGCCAGCGAATATTGACCGGACCTTCCACACCCGTTATGTTGCAGTAGATATCAACCATGTCGCCCGGTCGCACCGTCATCGGCATCGATGGGCTGAAGGTAATCTTTGGCATCGCAACGACTTCGACCATGATGCGTACCACCGTCACTGGTAGCTGGTTGGGCAGCGGGTACGCTATGCAGTCGTACATACCTTCCGCATCGTAGCCCGTATTTTCGATAGTTAGATTGCCTCCCCTAACAGTGGAACCGTACGGCAGTGGACGTCCGTCACTGCGGCGCCATTCCGTTCGTGCACTTTTCAATTCTTCCTGACACAGCAGTGTGGATTCCTCTCCGTAAACAGCCTTATACGTGTGGACGAATGGAGGCTGTGGGTTTGGACGAGGGTTTGGGCGGGGAGATTGTGTTGCAGTAGGACGTTCGTAATCATCGTAGCTACCAACATCACCACGCTTCATGTCAACCTGCAACGTCAAGTACTGAGAGTCCTCGCCGGCCGCATTCTTGGCGGTACACTCGTACGTTCCAGCGTCGTTCAGTTCGGCTCGGTGTAGATGGAGCGTTACCTCACGCAAACCTTCCGTTTGTTGGCCAAAGTGCGATCGCATAGCACCGCGTGGTGGCGTTAGCATAACCATTGGTGCCGGCTTTCCCGTCGCAGAACAGTGAATGGTAAAGTCGTCGTTCTCCGTTATCTTGTGGTACTCGTTCGGCTCTAGTCTAATAATTGGAGGCTGCAATACTTCGATCGTTGTTGCAATCACGGCCGTACCGGCTACGTTCTCTGCACGGCATTCATATTCACCCGCATCCTCCAGAGTGGCTTCCCGCAGACTGGGGGGATAGTTTTAGTAGATGATCAATTGTGATAAAGAAGTGAGTGGATAGTTTAGGATACTCACGTTATAACTCCTTCTGCATCGTTGGTGAAGCGAGAGGATAGCGGCATACGATCCTTACGGACCCAAGTGATCGTTGGGTACGGTACACCAGCAGAAGCACGACAGCTAAGACGCACCGATTCTCCAACCTTAATCGTTTGCGGTTCGCTCGGATAGATTTCTAGCGTAGGTCTTTCTCGACCTGGAAGATAGGTTGAAGAAGAATTCATTATTAATTGGTACAGTTTTCGCTGATCGTATGGAATAAGTTTTGGTGAACTATTGTTGCAATGTTACCCGTTATTGCCTCGAGTGCTTGCAATGAAAATAATCGTTGTATAGAAAATATCTTATCCGCTTATTACTTAAAACCCTCTTAATCAGTTTATCGCTTTTGCTTTAATCAGTTTAAGTAAGCCTTTTTTTTTTTTGAAAACTTACGATCAATTTCTACGACAGTGTAGGATCGATCCATGCCCTCCTCATTGTTGGCCACGCAGATGTAGACGCCACCGTTGCTCGGTTGAGCGTTGAAGATACGGAGCACGTTGCCACTCTGCTGAACGTTGCTTTCGAACGTTTTGCCGCTCAGTGTCCACTTGATGGTAGGGAAAGGAGTACCGGTCGCTTCGCAGGAAAGCGAAAAGTCGGCTCCTTGCAGAACGACGTAATTTTTGTTCAAAGGATTCACCCGCGGAGCAACTCTGCAATGTGAAGAAACGTTAGTATCTTGAGCTTTAATGGAGAAACGAGCAACAGCTTGACGTACTTGTTCGATTCAGGACGCACGTTGTTATCGGTGATCAAGACATCGACGGTAGAAGTCTTGACGCGTCCGTTCGGGAAGTACGCGGTACAGCTGTACCGACCCGAATTCTCTTGCGACGCATGCTCGATGATGAGTATCTCGTTATTTACGTCCACATTGTAGGGCAGCTGAGGTTCGCCCAGCTTGGTCCAGACGACATGTGCGGTCGGTGAGCAACGGCAGACGAGTCGGATCTTCTCACCCGGCTGTCCGTCGAAGCTGTTGGGCGTAATTTCAATGCGTTCGACTTCCTGCGAATCCGGTGGAGGAATCGTCGGTCCAACGGTGGGACGTACATACACCGTCAGTATTTCGTCAACATCACCAACATTGTTACTGGCACGGCAACGGTATGTGCCAGCGTCGTGCAGTCGCAGCGAGTTGAAACGGAGCAGGCCACCTTCGTTTACGATGTTGTAAGGTAGCGGTTGATCGGCACGTTCCCATGTGATGGTGGGAGTGGGATAACCGGTGGCCGAACAGCGTACCTCTGCCGAGGAGTATTCGTCCTGATCGATGAACGGCGGAGACACTTCGATCGTCGGTCTGACAGGTTCTAGCTTGCTGACGTTGATCGTGATTTGCGAGTACACCACCTCGGTTCCACTGCCCGCCTTACAAACGTACGAACCACCGTCGGTAATTTGAATGTTTGTGATCACTAGCGTTCCACGGTCTATGTATGCTCTTTCCGGCAAGCGTCCATTCATCCTGGTCCATTGTACATCGATCGGATTCTGCGATAGTATAGGAAGAATTTCCATTTCGATTGTTGGTAATGTAACAAATCAGAATATTTTATTTTTCTTCTCTTACCTTCGTAATGACGTGGTATGCCTTACAGTTGGCACGGAAATCATCACCAACTTCGACGATCTTGATGGAAGGTACGCTGACGCTTATTTCGATTACAGGATTTCGGGGTGGTACAGTCGGACGGGTGTCGATTTCTTCATAGTCGATGCAGAAAGATATAAAATAAAATTCGTATTAATTGTGGTCGCAGTGAGACAAATGAAAAGACGCATTGATCATCTTTTTTATTGCTACTGGTAGTACTATTATGATTTTAAGCGCTGTGATTAGTCACTGCAATATTTTAACAAAACATCGCCATTGATCCATACGATTGTCAATGTCGAAATATGATTACACTTCTCTATGTGTTAGTTGAAGCGCCGTTAATAAATTATTAGGGAAGGAAGCATTCAGCATAGTTCATGATTAACACAACAAGTATGATTCTATAAACGAAAAACAAAACCTTCATTCGATCGCTTGCTTTTGTACACTACGCCAACCTCCACGCCGTCAACATCACACTTGTGGAAATAATTGTAGCGACCGTTGTTAAGCGTGTGTACGAAGGCATTTTTTGTGCATTCGACTCTTGTTGGAGCTCTACTGTTAGCCGGTTTCTCTGGGTGATGTTGAGATGATTCCATGCGTATAAGTGTGTTACAGATGAGAGATAAGTGTGAGATGAAGGCATAATTAGGATAGTTCGTGAGAAAATTGTTAAACCCATGAATTTACCTTAAGATCATGCAAAAATCTGTAAAGGGTGTATATTTTTTTGCACGTAGCATTTGATCTTGAATTTAAATGATTAATGGAAGGCAAATGATATTTTTTTATTGCAAAACGCTGCTTAATATCTGTGCGTTCTAAGGGAGATGAAAGTGTGCAAATAGGTAAATGTATCCCAATGTTAGACAGAAGTAAAGATTACCGAAGAAAACAAGATAACGGGAGGGATACCAGTTCGTTTCATGATCGTGACCAATGGTAGGCATTTTCACTACTTACGGTTATCGCAATAGTCGCCACTGAATCCTTCCCGGCAGCTGCACACTACGACACCCCGATTGTTCATCTGGCAGGATTCGGCAGTGTCATGGCTGCATGGGCATGGCTTGCAAGCACCCAGAAGACCGGCCGAACGATCGTAAATATCTCGGTAGTGCAGGTCCTCGCATTGCTGAAAAAAGTTGAAAGAAGATGTGTTACTGTCTCACGCATATACTCTATCAACGCGACTTATCATTGGTTGGAATGCTTTCCTACCTCACAACTGGTTCCACGATAGCCCTTCGGACAGCGGCACATTTCCACTTCTTCGGCGGGCTCGGACGTTCTTGTAGGAATAGCCGTTCCAAGTGCAATATCGCTCAACTTGGATACTCGAGTAGATTCCTTGGTGGTTGCACGAATCAAGATGTTTTTCAGATCGGATAACACGGTCAGCATATCGCTTCGCGACGCCGGATACGATGTTCGGCGGTTCGTCACCGTCCATCCACGTTCGAGCAGCGGTACAGTGAACGTCTGAAACGATTGGACAACAGCTTTATGTATGCCTCTTTTTGCTATCCAAGTTCCGTATCCGATACTTACACCATCGTCATAGTAATCGCGAGACCATGCCAGTTTCATACCGCTCGTACCGATCAGAATAATGTCCTGGTCTGGCAGTGGACGACCTCCGTCGACGTGTTGCGTGAGGGTGAGATTAGCACCGTACGAAAGCACCTGATTGCCGAGCACTATGTGCGGTAAACTCCAGTAGTATGTTTCACGATCACGGAACGTGTAACTGATCTCGTTGATGCTCGGGTTGATGTTGAAGTTATCTTCTACCAGGACCGTGCCTTCACGATCGGCCAATCGGATCGTGTTGTCAAACGCATCCACAATCACTGGCAGCTCCTCGCGGTACAAGTTCGAGCTGCCGCACGATTTTGTCACTCCCGAACAGAAACACTCCAAACATCCGGTTTCGTGGCGCGCGCTCAGACCAAACGAACCTTCGCGGCATTGATCACAGCGGCGTCCCTCGACAAGCTGCTTACACTCGCAGCCCCGTTGACAGCTGCCAGTGAAACCTCGCACATCACACTCCCGACAATCGAAGGTTTGATCAGGTCGGCTGAGCGTACAATCGTACGGTGTACCGACGGTTGCATTGCCCGCGTAAGGTGGCCTACACAGTTCGCAATTGTTACCGTACGTGTTATCACGGCAGTTCATGCAAACACCAGTCTGAGCGTCGCACTCTTCCGAATGTCCATTGCAAGAGCAGGGCTCACACAGTCCGAGATAGATGCCCTGATCGCCCTTGTAATAGCCGGGTGCGCAATCCTCACACGACAAACCAATGTGACCGGTGGGACATTGGCACTGCTCGACTGGCCAGGCACGAACTCCCGTTCCGTACGGTGTGTCCCTGGCAATGTCTAAGCTCACGTGGGAAAGAGCTGCCTCGTTCGAAATCGTATTGTACGTTGCCTTGATGAAGATATCACTAACGTTCGCTAGTGCCATCAGCAGATACTCGCGGTTGACGGTGTTGCCATCTTCATAGTTTTGCCATTCATCCTCTACGATCGCAACCGAATGCGTGCTGGAACCGTAAGGTGAGATGGCGTTGTTGGTTCGATAGTGATGCAGTTTAATTTTGTTGCCCTGCAGGTACACAGAAGGGTTAGGATTTAATAAAAGGCATGAAACGCTAGAACAAGCTGATCGATGTCTTACACTGTGCAGTACGACGTCTGGGGAATTGTTGCGCGAAATACCGCCCGACGAGTGGGGAGTGTAGCGCAAGGTGTAGTTTAGATATCCACCAAACGAGGTAAGCTTGTTGCCTAAGAACCTGAAAGGAGGATTGAGAAAGTTTAATCGATACGAAAACTACGAAAGCTTTGGTCTATCGTAATTACGTACTGGGTCGGAAGCCTCCAGTAGAAGGTACTTTCACTAGGACCAAAGTTACGGTACACGATCTCTCGGTTAAACGCTGGCAGTGCTTGTGCAACGACCGAAGGATTGATGTAGTCCGAAATTAGCGAGAACCCTGAACGACCGTCTGCAAACGAAGCTTGGATGCTGTCGCGGGTCCAGGTAGTACTGCTGCACTGGTTCACAACACCCATGCAGAAACATTCGACACAACCCTTATCATGCATGTAGAAATGTTGGTTGGCACAACGATCGCAGTATGCTCCTTCAATGCCCGGCTTGCAGTAACACCGACCATCAGAGCCGACACGCTCCGTTCCCTGAGAGTTGCAGTTAGTTGGGGGCCGAGGGAAACATCCGTCCCCGAGCGCATTACCGACGTAACCCGCTTCACATTCCATGCATCGTTCTCCGGTATATCCACGGTCACACTGGCACACCACATTTCCTCTGCTGTCCAGATAGCAGGAACGGGCCCTGGACTTTTCACCAGCAACCGGGCAAGGGCATGGCGTACAGGGAATGCCTCGGTTTGGATCACCATAGTACCCGGGACGACACTCTTCCGCTCGTGGCACACAGCGTCCTAACCACGGTCCACTGCTTTGTCGCACATAACCGTGCTCGCAGCTTTCGCAGGATAGACCCCGGTAGCCTGGTGGACAACGACACTCTTCAACCAGTGAAGCAGATCCAAGTCCGCGATCGTCATGTGCCGCCGAATCCATCATCACATTGACCAGCTCAATGTTACGCTCAATGCCTTCTACATACTGCATGCGTATCAGAATACTTTCGATGCTGGCTAGCACCATCATGATATCTTCTCGGGTCGCTTGTGTACGATCCGTGCGCACCCAGTTGTTGGGGAGCAGGCTGACCGATATGTGGTTTTTAATGTCCGGGTAGATCGAGGCTCCGTGCCAGTACAACAAGGTCATACCATTGCCCTGGAAAGCAAAAAAAAAACCGCTGTAGAAACTTTCCGTAATTGAATAATCTATTCGCAAGTACCTTAAGAATAACGTCTGGAGCATTCACAGGACGGCCGGTACCATCATACTCAACGTCATACCGAATGGAACCGCCGTACGACTTAAGCTGATTGCCTTTATATTCTTCTGGAAGGGAATAGTAGGGCACGCGACGACCTGGGACAAGATTGGTTAGACGCAGTTGTACGCCGTGGCGTTGTGCTGTGAGGTTGTGATTTTCAAACTCGCCAACAATCAAATCGCGTTGACCAGTCCATGGTCCTTCAACTCCGACGATCGTCAGAGACGATACTGGGGGTTTCAGCTGCAAAAAACGCGAATATTAGTCAAATTTGAAACAAGCAATATCCGCTGCCGGATAAAGCTACTTACAGCGTAGGTGTACAAATCGGCACTGTTGCAGGTGGTCGACACGCCGAAACAGAAACAGTTGATGCAGTCCGTCGGATTGCGCGCCTTGCTGTTGAATGTGCCCTGCTGGCAAACGGGACCACTGCCGGTTACGATGACAATCGTGTCGGGTGACACGAAGTGAGTTCCCATCGTGTTAATGATTTCGCACGAGTACGCACCGGAGTCGATGGGTTGCATATCCTCGCAAGTCAAGCGTCCCAATCCTTGGTCGCTGCGTGATTTACACTTTTGCGGCACGTGTCCCCAGTTCAGTCGCCAAACGATCAGTGGCACCGGAACGCCGGTAGCACGGCACGTAATGTTCAAGATGCCACCGGCAGGGATTGTTAGCGATGGTGGCGGTGGCTGAATCACCGATGGAGCCACTAGTGTGGAAATGGGAAGGAAATACAGGTACAGTCATATTGCTTTGCATAATCGTAATGTAAATAACGTTTACTTACTGCAGCCAACCTCGTCCGATTTGTCCTGACAGTCTGGGTGCGTATCGCACTGGAATGACTTCGGAATGCATTGACCCGATCGGCACTGGAACTCGTCGTAACGGCACGGTGCGTCTGGGGGCAGTGTCGCACAATTTTCCTCATCCGAACCATCGCCGCAGTCCTGTTCACCGTCACAGAGCCATGTCTTGAGCACGCACTTGCTGTTGCGGCATTTGAACTGGTTCGGTTCGCACTGCTGATACGGGCTGCAACCGGTCTCGTCGGAACCATCAGTACAGTCACGATTACCATCGCAAATCTGTGTCTTTAGAATACAGTCTCCGTTCATGCAGGTAGCTTCATTCACTGCACACGCTGTCGGTGGTCGTTGGTAGTTGTCTGGTGAGGTAATGATGTAGAAGATGTTAGAGGGTAAGAGTTGACAGTATAATACACGATCTATGTGTATTTTTTTCTATATAAAAGTGTCCTTGGGGAATATGCGAATCTTTGTACTAACCACGTTCCCGTACACCACGAATAAACAATCGTGATGAAGGAAGCATGAAATGAAATGGTGTTATGTTAGAAACTCCATATGTATAGCGTTCAGTCGTTCAAACTTTACCTGTACCGTAAAATGTAAAGCCTATATGAGGCACTGTGCCATACTTTAAGGCGCTGTACCAAAGTTTAATGTACTTCACATTCCAAGCTGAAGCAGCGTTGATGGAAGGTTACAAATGAAGTTTGATTCCAAGAACAGATTTGACAAGAGTATGTACAGATTGTATTTTGATACAAACTCAGGATGACACACTTTTGAAGGTTACTTACATCGTTCAACCGTAAGATGAACCGTTTTGCTGCTTCCAGGGGTCGATTTCGGATAACCGACAGCCTCACAAACGTATTCACCGTTGTGATCGATCTACAGAGGACAGTGGGCAGAAGATGATCATTGTCAAGAAAAGTAAATTCAGCACTAGTTAATAACTTACCCGAATGTTTGGTATTTCCAGACGACCGTTCATGTCTCGTGTGCCGGGTGGTAAAGGTTGTCCATTTCCACGTACCCACCTAACCTTGGCGTGCATTGGGCCTTCATCGCGACATTGGAACACGACCTCATTACCTGCAATATCGTTTAAGCTGTATTAGTAATTGAGCAATATGAGTGTTTGTTTTCACCCGGTTAAAGTGCATTTTATGATATTATTTGATAAGAATGACTTAAAATATTTGAAAACCAGTTTATCATGGAGCTATTTACAGTCAGATCGGATTGAAACAGACGTCAATAGTACAAATGATCATTTTTTTGAAGCTGAAGTTTAAGTTTTTTTATCATTTCAAAAAAACATTAAATAAAAATTCAAAATGATTGAATTGCAATATGCACGAGGATTAGGTAATGTCAAGCAATGCCAAGAAATGTCAGGTATGGCGATAAATGATTTGGATTTACAATTGAACGTTTTCTAGTTTAAACTTTTTTCTAATTAGATTTTAAATAAATATACGCATCACCTAAAGAAAATAATATTTTACAAGAAAACAACGGTGTTCAATCTAGCATAGAGTGGTGAAAATTATTATTATAGAGGGATCATGAAATGTTAATCGATTTTATTGCTAATAAATTGATGTTGTTAATTGTTTGATTAAAGTAAATCAAAGTGATAAAAATAATTACTGTGCAACTTGGTCCATGCAATAAGATCATGCAATAAGAAAATGATCTTGTTTGCTACTTGAAAGTCGGCTGTACAACTTACCCTCCACAATTTCCTCTTTTCATTGCAAGCAAGTTATTAGAAAGCGTATAAAAATGGAAGAAGATAGCGTTATAGTAAAGCAGAGGTAGATCATAGTTTGGAAATAGGGATAGTGTTGGAAACAAGGAATATACAGCACATCAGAAACACACAGAGCACAGGTTGGTAAATTGAAGCACACATAAACACGGCCATAAAACCATCACTCTGTATCGATGGAGCTTTTTGTGGCTTTTTAGCTGCCGATCTCATTGCTTGTCTACTTACTTTCCTTGATGGTCTGTTCATCGGGGTAGGTCTTAAGATTCAGTCTGGGTTGATCAAATGGCGGCGGAGGAACGTCTATTTTCGAAGTTAAGGAATAAGAACAAACAAGGGAGTCATTAATATCATTATATTAACAACTTATACCATTTCTCGTTTGGCTTGCAAATTAATGTTCGTTCTAGGAAGCAATAAGATAAATTCACACAGAAAACCAATTTGTTGTTGTGGTTTTAGTTCTAATTTTGAACGCAGACCAAAACACAAACGAATCGATGGTTAATGAAAACTTGTTGCGATTGGTAATTCTTATTTATTCTATTAATTAATGATGACGGTCCGATGCCGTATCGTCAGGATTGGTAATTCTTCAAGATAGTTTTTTGGTGTATTGGAAGAACAATTGGGCTACTTTTTCGATAAATAACAAGTCGAACAATATCTTCAAGCATTATGTGTGCTGATTAGATATTAAAAAGATATTAATATTGTAGTGTCGGTGTACTTCTAAAATCAGAGTATCGTAATCACAAAACGAGTCAACTCTCAGTGGAGTATTTAATCACGACATTCCTCAGTTAAAATAACTCATTTTAGTAGGGGTTTAAAAGTTGTGTTCATAGTTAACTTAAATAATGTTGTTTTACCAACTAAAATTAATTAAACGCTGTTAGGTGGAGGTGAACGCAATATCCCGAAGCAAAAAGCATCAAACCCGGGCACGCGCAGCTCAACGCCGCGGCACTTACACTGGAATTCATCGGTACAATCTAGCTCATCGCTAGTGTCATACGGACAGTCTACCCTGCCGTTACATTTCAACGCCTGTGCAATGCAAGGACCGTTCTCGCATCGGAATTTGTTCGGACCGCAGCTATCTGTATGGGTTGCAGGATGAGTATGATGGAACCACAAGTGTTTGAACCGATCGGTCGTGGATGGTAAGAAAACAGATAGAGAGATTTAATTCAATTCTCAACAGATCTCTCTCAATGAAAATTTCTCCAACGTAAAGTACATGGCTAACGTCATGTGCCGGAGAACCAACAGAATAATCAGGAGTGGACGAAATACTAACAGATCAGGATTGGGATAGGTAGTTATAAAAATAATAAGGGACATTAAAAGTGGGAAAGAAATGAAACAACTTACAGCAACTTGACTCATCACTACGATCTACACAATCGTATCGACGGTTGCAACGCTGGTCTAGTCGGATGCACTGACCATCGTTACATTTCCATTCGTTGGATCTACATCCAACCGGCTCTGTAATGCACCGTTTGGCAATGTGGCGACGCGAGTAAATGGTGGATTTCCGTCAATATTGATTGACGATGGTATGATGTTTGCGAGTGGATGAGGTGTATGAAAAGAAAATGATAATTTAAAAATAAATGAAATTAAAGGGAAAATCATAAGATTGTAATCAGTGCCAGCCAATCAAAGCCGAATACATGGTAAAACTTTTTCTGTATCAAAATTTTGCACATTCTGTTCTGTAGAACTGCAGGGTAAACAGTTGTTGACGTTCGTTTGGCGATACTTACTGCAATCTCTTTCGTCAGATCCATCGGAACAATCGATACGCTGATCACAACGGCGACTGTTATCGATACATTGGCCGGTACCACATCGGAACTCGTCTCGTGCACAGGAGCCTATAGATACAGAAGCAGCAATTTACGTTGAAAAATGTAAAATGAAAGCGAAAAGATGGATACATACAGTTACGCTCGTCTGATCCATCGGCACACTCAGCGCGCTTGTTGCACACTTGAGAGCTGGGAATGCAGTGACCATCGCCGCAGGTGAATTCATTCGATCGGCAAGCTGCAATAATGAACAGGGGTTTATATTATGCTTCGTTATCGCTACCGTTTGTTACTTAAAGGGGAGATAATAAAAATAGGATACTAATGATAGAAATAAAACACAGGGTGTTGCAGGAAAAAGTGCGATAATGGTAAGTTGGTAATATTATATCAATCAGGTTCGAAAATGGCTTATTTTAGTTGACAAATTTGAATTTCATAACATTCTAATTATTTGACCCAAGCCGTCGATGCAGTCGATGTCGGCAGACTACGAACTTTGTTTCGGACAGTGATTTAAAAACTAATAATTTTCGCATTTTTTTCCTGTTCTACCCTGTAAATTGAAAACAAAATGGTTGCTGAACATTTCTAGAAAAGCAAACAATACGCGAGGGACATGCTAACACAAGCAGTATTAATTGGTGTTGTACGTAACATGCATGAACTGTCTACATTTTTCCTCATAAAATTTTTCTTTAAAATACTGATAAAAGAGAACTTAAGTATTGAAAAGCATTCATTCTAACGAATATAATTTTCACTTTAAATTTAAGTGACTTAAAACCCAAAAGTCTAAGGATTTAACTGAAAAATTCGTCTCATACCTACGAACAGGAGTTACACCACATGCAAACAAAACCGAAAAGTCTTAAGTAGTTTGGGTAGTGCAAGGTTATAACGAAACTACTGAATCTCAATTGTCTAAAGACGAAAACAGAGAGGAGGATAATAACGTGTAGGTACTATTATTAACCGAAACAGTTCTGCTCATCTGAGAAATCTTTGCAGTCGTAGAAACTGTCACACCGCAGCGAGATGTCAATGCAAAAGTGCCCATCTAAGCAGGTGAACTCAGTGTCATTGCAGGTGCCTGCACGGGTGCATTTAGTGCCGGAGCGAGTGCGATGGTGAAGTGCAGATTGAGAAGGTAGTAGTAGTAGTAGTAGTAGTAGTAGTAGTAGTAGCGGTAGTAGTATTGCAGCGCGTGCGTGCACACGTACAGTGCACGAAGTTTGCATGTCAATATAGGGTTAGTTGGAGTCGTGGTTTGGTGCGTAAAAGATAGAAAGAAAAAAAACAGGATTGGAAGCTGTTAGTCTCTATACTAGCGGACTGTAGTAGCTTCCGTTGCGAGACTAGTGGTTTCCAACAAACGGCTAGCAATTTCAACTACTCGACTGTGCTAGTGTACAGTGCTGGGCGATAGTGTCCCGGGTGGACGTAAAACTATGGATATATAGTATATGAGTTAATGCGTAAATAACTTCACTCTTAGATACTTAGATCAGGGGGGCAAGAAAAACAAGGTAACGTCAAGGAAATACTTACGACAATTCTGCTCGTCGTAAGAATCGAGACAGTCGCGCACTCCGTCACATCGCTGCGAGTGTTTGAAGCAACTACCATCCGGACACTGGAGCTCATCGCATCGCTGAAAAGGGGTTGTGCGTGGCAATTAGTTAACTATTATTGAAATACCAATGCGGGATGGAATTTACCTCTGGGGGAATGTCACATTCTTGTTCGTCCGCGCCGTCGATACAATCCTCAGTACCATCGCACCTACGGAAGTCTTCGATGCATCTTCCATCACAGTAGAACTCATCGTCGCGGCAAATTTCGACGGGACGTTCTTTCGAGGCAGAGTTGTGTGAGAGAGAAAGAAATGATACAGTCAGTATGGTTTATTATTGGTTAAGAACTCCCAAAAAACCCGATATTGCTTATTTTCGGATTGCTTATGTCGTTGACCGTTGGTTTCGGGCCGGAAGATGGGAACGGATGTTTCGTTAGTTAAAATTGGCTGCAACAATTGCACATAGTTATTCGAAACAAAAACTCCTAAATAGTTAGCAAACGTGTGATTTGAACTGCGTGATTAGTGACTAAAAGCGAACGAAAGCCGCCATGTTCAATGTTCGAAAAGGTGGTGCAATTGGAACGCGTGTACTTATCCGAACTACCTGCATCAACTATGCCTTAAACTTGTTTGCACAGTATCATCGCTAAAGTAACTACAGTTAGTGCAGTTGAAGCGTCACCTACCTGGATAATCGCAGCCCTCTTCATCGGAGCGATCAGTGCAATCGTATGCCTCATCGCAGCGGAAATCCTTGTTTATGCAAAAGCCGTTTCTACACTGCCACTCGTACCGATTGCAGTTGGTAGTGTTGTCTGCAGATGTAAAGTGCGTCAAGAACGGAAGAAGCGAATGGGTATTGATGGACGTTCGAATGAGAGCAGAGAAAAATAAATCAACAGCGTGTTAGAGAATGAAATACGGCGAACACTACAACACGTCGGTCAGCTTTCAAACCTATTATAGATCGGTTCGGTACTTGATCGCGGTAATAAATCATGTTTGTTAAGATTGATGCATTGGTTTAACTACGAACGTATACTACCTGCTATTATTATGCGTAATCCTACACCGAGAACGGGATCCCTTTTCGAATACACACTAGATTAGTTTCACACTCAATTCACGCGTATTACAGAGTACTTAACATACTTAAAAACCAAACATTTACATAAATCCCATATAGACACTTACTACAGTTAAGCTCGTCACTACCGTCGCTACAATGAGGCTCCCCGTCACAATAGTGTTCCGAAAGGATGCATTGCTTGTTCTTGCAACTGTTTTTTAGGCGTGCACGTGTGTAATGGTCGATTGTACAATGATAGGTGGTGCAGCAATATTTACAAACATAGATATATGTATATGTACACAGTAACAACGGTGACAGTAACCCAGGATGCAAATACCAGGGACAGAAGGGTTCAAAGATAAGTCGGAAGATATGAAGGGAGAGAAAAGAGAACAGAACACGTCAGCAATTATGTACAGTGTGTAGCATCCTTTCGATGGCTGGAAAGGCAACTTCCTTACGACCAAAAAGGAATGGCGTCGATGCGCTACCCGTCTGGGCACACACTTACTGGAACGCATCACCGTAGCACATGATACACTCCTGCTCATCACTGCCATCCATACAATCGGGAATACCGTTGCAGGCAGCCCTCATCTCGAAACACTGGCCATCGCACGAGAACTCGTCGGAGCTACACGCATCTATTCGGTTCGGTGATATCGTGTTGTCGTTTTCAGAAACGGTCAGAACATTGATAAGATCAGAAAGGTGTGAAAGTGAGTGGTGATGGATTTGACGCAGATAAAACAATTTCGGTTGGCATCACTGAAAACTGAAAGCTTTCACAGTTCAATTGCGTGTGTTTTTGGGTGATGTTATTTTATCTTCAGCGAGAGTTAGCTTAGGGAGGTAACTAAGCATTAGGGATTGTTATGCTTTTGGTGAATTCAAATGAAATTTTCTATATTATTATTGCACAGAAGTGGACTCGGTAGCATTTGGTTAAGTCACTTTGAAGCTCAACGATACCGTAAGGCACAAACCTGCGGTTATTAGCGCTGTGGTTGTTGTTAATTAGTTAACTAGTTGTTTTAGGGATTCTGCATTAGTTTTCATATTGTTCCCAAGGTTCTAGGTAGGTTCAGGTAAAAACCAGAACTCTTAATATTTTTCGATTAGAGCCCGAAGTTTGCTTAGTATGATGAGAATTTTAATGCCCTTTACTGACAACAATGTGCGTAAACATGCTGTAACGAGGAGGTTATCCAATCCAAACTACCCATCAGGTTAGGGTTTAATCTTTGTTCCTACAAAACCGTACTGCAGCTAGGATTTATGTTTACGTGTAATCGATACCCGACAACCAAACACTATTTGTTACACTAATCACCCATGGTAAAACATTCTCAATTTTAAATTATTTACGCTCAAACGCAACGGTTTGAGAGCGAGAGAGAGAGAACATACATTTGATTCATCTATGATTAAAGTAAGGTTTAACAAAAGAAAAAAAAAAGTTTCTTTTATACCAGGGTTGCAGCCAGTTTCGTCGGACTCATCGTGGCAATCAACGATACCGTTGCAGTGTTTGTAATCCGCAATACATATGCCGTCGTTACATTCATACTGGCCTTGGCCACAGCGACTCAGTGATTTGATCGATGGGGTATGCTCTACGGAAAGATGGGTACGGGGTGATGAGTACTGATTGGTAACAGATTCGAACTACCCTGATACAGCTTAAGATGTGCACAAGTTTTAACAAGATGGGGTTGTTTGTTTCCCTTTTTGTTTGTTCCAATTTCAAACGACATTATGAAGAAAGGTTTTCATTGGTAGTTGTGTATCGCTCACTCTTGGCAGCATGTTTTGCTCTATTTTTTCTATTCCAAAATTGTGAATGATGCAAAATGAAACATCGATGATAGTATTTTCTTACAACTTACACAATACAAGCGACACAGAAAAGCCAATACAACACGTGTATGCGCATTTAGGAACGAACACAATACGGACGCTGATTTTTTTAAGCATTCAAATGTGTACAAGACATACAGACAGACACATGATAAAAAAATTGGACGTACAAGGACGAACAAGGACAACGCGTGCTAGGACGGGCGTTAGGATTTCAAGTTTGCAGTTGATGCACATTGCATTGAAAAATGCATTTGGTTTTAGCCGATTGGGGTCAACATTCTGCTGGCGAAGTACCCTCCCATACTTACCACAGTCAATTTCGTCGGTACCGTCCCCACAGTCCTTGCGCCCATCGCACAAAACCGATCTCGGCACACAGCCACCATCGTAGCAAGTGAACTAATGCGTTACAATAAAGTATAAATAAAGGACAGGACGAAAAGAAAACAAATAACAAAAGTAAAATAAAATGGTTTGAGATAAATAACGAAATGAGAAACGAAAAACGCAACCGAATAAAATCAATCTCTCTCCTACCTCTGACGGCAAACAGGTCAAATCTTCACAGTTTGCATCGGTCTCATCGGAATTGTCGCCACAATCGTCGATATCGTTGCAGGTGTAATCCTTTGGTATGCAGCGGCCATTATTGCAAAAGAACTCATGCTCACTGCATCGACTGACTGAGTTGTTAAAATAAAATGGAGGAAATAAGAAATAAATATAAAACTGGTATAGCAACACCCGCAAAATTTATATGGATACTAAAAAGTACTAAAATATTTAATAATAAAACAGTAAATAATTAAATAAATGGGAAGATTGTCTTGTGCATATGACAATCTTAAACCGAAGGATCAGTTGCAACAGGCAATCGTCACATCTTCAACAACTTCAAGCCAATTGTGGATTATGCAGACAATTCCTTAAGATGAACCGTTTCGCTGAAAACATACTTATACATCCCCGTTCATCCGACATGTCATTGCAGTGATGCACGCGATCGCAACGCTGCGACTTCGGAATGCAGTATCCGTTATCACACCGGAACTCGTGCTCGGTACATTCTGCGGGCGTTTGTTCGTTGGTTGGTTTAGGGGATCGTGAGAGGTTAACAGTTACATTCCCAAACCCGCCGCCCATTTTGTTGTCGGTCGCCCATGATGTACGGTCGAATGTTTTGTAGATGATTCGGAGTTTTTTTTTATTTTGCGTAAGAAAACATGCGGCATGCAAAGAAGTAGTTAGCAGTTACCAAGGAAGAAGGGGGAAAAAAGATAAAATTCAACACTCTGATTAGTTATCAAGTCGTAGTAAATTGGGTTTAAACGAGTAGGGTTTCCGATACCAATCTCCTTGACCGATTGGTACCGATTAGAAGAGGTGTGGTTAATGAGAGTAAAGCGGACGGTTTTTATTAGTCACAGAACAAGTGATGAAGAAAGGAGACAATAAAATGATCTTGATTTTGTACAAGAGAGATTGAACTAGGTTTATCCAGCAAATCTCGACGGATAGCAGCTACTTTTAAAGTGATACACGGCACTTCATGGGACAACTGTGGGGAATCCTTAGTGTTGGGTGTTGCTGTTTCAAGTTTAATGTAAATTTATTTTTGATCTTTTGCTTCTTTCAAGTCTTATTTTTTTAGATTGATTGTTAACTTTGTATAATATTCTTTAAGCAGAACTTCTCATAGGCAGTAAACCAAGCTAGGCTCAAATGTTGAAGCAAATAATTTAGCAAGTTATGGTTCATATTGCCTTCACCTTCAAATAACAAACTAAACATTCTACATACTTCTATTCTTACCGTAAATGAACTACCTTTACCTTCACCATGTAGCGCAGTAGCGAATATAAAATTGTCATATAATAAGAGTCCCCTAAAATGTGTATTACACAAAACAATCACAACAATCGGTAAAAACACACAACCATTTCGTACACGCAACAATTACAGTATACAAAACACAGAACACAGAGAGAGAGAGAGAGAGCACATGAATACAAGAGGCACGAGGACAAGGACGAACGCTTGCACCGTACGGCAGGGATGGAGGAACGACAGCGGGATAAAAGGAACCGAAGGGCTGCACCCGGGATGCACTTACCACAAACTTGCTCATCGGTTCTATCACGGCAATCAAACACCTTATCGCATTTCTTCTCAATCGGTATGCATCTTCTATCCCACCGACACTGAAACTCGTGAGGCGAACACCCTAAAACACGTGAGGTATTAGTTGTGAAGCGTCATGCGTGTGTTATGGAGCGGGCCAAAAATTGACGCCAGGCAAAATTTGGCTTCTGTCGATCGCTTGGTGTTGTGTATTCCCGTGGTTATGTTTTTAGTCGAGGGAGTTGTTCAATAGAAATAAATGGTACGATTCCGTTAGACTCGCTGGGAGAAAAAGAGATGGAAAATTCCAACCCAAACCGGGTCGAGAAATGTGTTTGCATGCCGGAAAAATGCCGGCCAGCTAGCAGAAACTCATTAAACAATGCGTAGTATCAAACGTCACATTTCAATCAAGCTATCTTGCTGCCCCGACTGCGAGGGAAGGCATCAATCGTACTTCTCTCCACGATCATCACAGTTGCAATGTCACGCACCTGCGAAAACCTATTAGTCCCAACACGAAAGTCAATTAATGTGTTTTTGGGGGGAATGTTTTTTTTTTTCTTTTTTGCTCACCGCTGCAGATTTAAGTAATTTTTTGTTTTGTCTGACATTGCAAACATAAATTTATTCGGGAATGGATATAAACAAAAATCATTGATGGAACACGGCCGTGCACCAACGATTCCCAGCCAAACGTACACAAACGGCTAATCATATCGCGTGGAAAACAAATCAAAATTTGAATCCCTTCAACCCTGAGGTCCTAAAGCCGTTCGATTTAATCATGCAACACGGAGTCCCTGGAGGGGACCGATATTAAATATTGATCGAAGCAAAGGGAGCATAAGGATGGGAAGGGGAGTATCCGCGGGGAAGAAGGGAGGGCACTTCGTCTGGACATGGTGCTACGAGTATTGCGAGGCAGTTCCTGGCAGTGCTGCGTCAGTAGCGTTTGAGGCATTGGAAGTAAGCGTATGGAAGCGGCGTTATGTGTCCACCAGCCAGGCCTGTGAACCTGTCGCAAGTATATGTTGCAGTTGCTTACTTTTAAAATTGTTGTAACTGTTGTCCTGCTTCGGTACGGGTCACCAGATTAGAAAAATCAAATCCACATGCATAGAAAACGGAAAATGATACTATTACTACGCTACACAAGGATATAATGCATGGGTCATGCTTCTTCACCCGGGGTCATGCTACCGATACTACGTGCAGTGTGGTTAATGCAATGCTAATGATAGTACATCCCAAAGGCAATCCACCCCGAACAACCCACCAAACCTTTCTACTACCAATTCCATTTTCACCCCCCCTCATTGCTTACTGGGACAGTTGCGTTCGTCGGATATGTCGTCCGGACAGTCGATGTTGCCGTCACACTTTTGCTCGAGCGGTATGCACTGTCCATAGTCACACTGCCAGGTGTTCCTGGGACAGGCTGGAAGCGTTGACGGGAAATGCATTCATCCACCGCATCCGGAAGGCATGAGGGTGAACGAGGACACATACATACATACACAGATTTAACAACACGTTTACTAGTGAGCACTTTAACTTAATAAAAGTGCTGGCACGCGAAAGAATAAGGGCGAAACACCTACGACATTCATCCTCGTCCGCGTGATCCCGAGGACAGTCGACCTTGCCATCGCACCGACCCAGTATCGATACGCACGATCGGTCCCCGCAGGTGAATTTCCCCAACGGACAAAAGTTGGCTTTTCCGCCCTTTCCTTGGAAGCAATCCCGATCGGGTTTCGGTTAGCAGCATGCAAGGGGGATAAAGTTACCAGACGTTATGTATGGGTACGTTATGCGTTTTGTTCGTTGTTGTCCGTCTATCATGTCTGTTATCATTATCATCAGGACGTCGGTGTGCGTGCTTGTGTGTGTGATGGGAACAACTGTAAGGGCTGTTAATCTTTTGATTAGTGCATTAGATTTGCTCTTACCTTCACAGATTTCATCCTCGCCATCGGAACAATCGTTTCGACCATCGCAAACAGTATCCTTTTGGATGCATGTATTATCCGCTCGACAGAGGAATTCGCGCGACTCGTCACATTCCGTAGTTTCTGTGTTGCAGAGAGACAAACATTGAGCAGAAGTGTTCCTCGCTGGTCCAAATTAATAGACTATCAAAACTTACCACAGTCCTGTTCGTCTTCGCCTCGTCTACAATGGGGCACACCGTCACATTGCTGGTCCTGGTCGATACACGTTCCGTCCTCACATTCGAACTCATTGGGTCCACACTCTGTAAGCGAAAACCGAAAACATGTGGCTTGGTTAAAAAGTAATGCAATGGTGTAGAGTATTTGCAGCATAAAAGAACAACATCCTAGCAAGAACGTTGCCCGTTTCTGTAACGTGCTAAGGATCCACGCTCGTGCCAGTCTTTAGACAGCTTATGGTTGATACCGTTTTGCCACCCGTTCGTTCGTTCGTAGTTCGTAATAGCAAACGGACGAAACTGTTTAAATCGAACCGGAAAGCTACAATCAGGCAGCAGCGCAAACATAACCGATTATAAATTCAGTTCAGGGTAATCCGGTGTAGCAGCAGTAAGGAGGGCTGATTTCGTCGCGAGTTGATCTCATCGTTTTGTGGTTTTTGCTCAATTTAGTCGTTTCCGTTTTGCGAATGGGGTAGCAAAAAGGATTTTCAATGTGTATGAGTATGGAATAGTAATAAGAAAACATGAGTTTTTTGTTGTGTTAAGTGCAGTCACCCTCAGTTGAGTTCACTGTTGTTGTATATTGTGGATGAGAACAGCTTGTACCATTATTATTATTTCCATTATTTCAGCATTATTTCCTTTCCTAAATAAAAAAAACAGTTTTTAAGAGGGGGAGCGCTGGTGTGCTGGTCATGTCATGAGTTTAGCACCCAAGGACCCTTCCTGTAACGGCGCATAAGGCGTGCTCGAGCGGGTTAGTTAATTTCTGCATTTGCTACAAGTACACAAACCAAAAGCTTGTTATAAAACTTTTATTTGTGCCCCTTAGTAGCGAACTTTTCGCAAAAAAAACTATGGCAAAGCATCCCATAAAAATTGGTTGTTCTATATTTATAATTGTACTCCCCGCTACTGACGTACACTATGTCACAAATCAGAACGCCATTGCATCATCGAAAGTCGGCAAATTGTAGTACAGTGAGGAATAGAAGTCAACGATTATGCTTCCATTGATGCACCCCTGACCCAATATTTATCGAAGGGCAAGTTCACGCGAACCTACAACACGCTAATTGTAGCTAATTGAGGCTTCGATCGATACCATCTCTGTGATTGTGATCACTGCCAAGATGACTTCGAATGCTTCAATGAGACACTGTGGTGTGCAGCGCTTATGGCATAGGTTAATAATATGGTTTGATTTACATATTTTAGATTCTAATACTAATATGGAGTTTATTGTTTTTCAAAATATAGAGAATAGTAGATGATTTTCGTACATAAGAAGTCGTTCTTCCATAAAACTACTATAAAAAAAATCTTCTTACAGCTACCCAAGCAGCAAACCATTAATCGGACTTTAATTCATAAAATCTAACGCCAGTATGTCTTTCGTATTATCAATGAGAGACTATATGTACGTTTATTCTAACACCGTGTGACACTCGATCAATCGAATCCAATCGCGACGATGTTGTCGTCCGGCACTATTCGGCGATCAAATGACAGTTACTTGACAGGTGACACACTACCCGACAGCCAGTGGCTGCTGCCCTATACCGGTGTTACCTTTGTAAAGTGTTTCGGGACTACAAAAAAGCACACACACACACACACCTTCAGCGACTGCGAAAAACTCTCGTACATCCGGCCACAACTTTCAAGTGGTGCACACTTTTCACGTGAAGTGCACCGTTCCACTTTGGGAGCAATTCGACCCCGGGGAACGATGGGGATCGTTCCGTGACGCAGCGCCCTGGCAGCGGAGTTTTGCACCAGTTGCCTATCTGCCTTAGCCTGTTGTGTTACCATTGATATCCGATCCGCGCATTATCTTTCACTCTTCGATCCGGACAATTTCGTGTTTTTTTTTTTTTTTTTTTTGTTTTCATCAGATCGGAAAAAGAAATCAGCACGGAACACGCATATTGCTGAAGGCTCTTGAACGTGGGGGTAGCGAAATTTGGAACATTCCAGAGCGATAGAATAGCTCCTTCGAATATGCTTCCTGACAGTGTGGGATTTTTCGTTTCTTTCATCCATTGCCCCGAATCCGTCTGGATGTTGCAAAATATTCTAAAGCCCTTTTTTGGCCAGCTCGGCAGTCCGCCGATATCCTCCGAGCCGACCTGAGCAAGTGTGTGCTTGCAGCGAACGGGCAAACTCCACATCGATACATCAATGTACCGAGTAGTTGGATGAAGGTGGCTACCTGCTGCTGCTGCTGCTGCTGGCACAGTACGAACCATGCAGCGATGCAACGAAGGAACACATCCAACGTGTCTTCAAATTTCGTTTCATGAAGCTGATGCAAGTACGGCGAACCGGACACCAAGTGAAAAGTTGTTTTGCTTGCTCGGAAGCTCGGTATCGAGTTTACCTTCATCATAAACAACATCAGCGATGGGCATTAGCAGCCAATAGATCCTGCTATCTATCTGTTGAAGCTTTAATGTTTGAAGAAAGAGGAAGCAAAAGCATAAATCGTTCACGAAAGGTTTCGATAACCCATCAAAACGGAACCATTGCGATGCTGCTTGTGGTGGTCAGGAATCCTTGTGAACCGTGTTAAACTGCGACCGCAGAATGGGTTGTTTTTTTTTTCCTAGGAGGAAGCATCGTAATAATTGACGGATAGACGAAGGTGTGCAGCGAAAATCGTCTCACATCCACCTGTTGTTTGGTTATTCACATTGTTTTGAAGTAACATGACCTTCTAAATACGGTGCCGGCATCACGGGCATCCACCGGGAAATTCGTGGAAAGTTTAGGCTAATTCACATTTGTCATGCGGAGGGTAGCAACTTGCGTACGGTACCGAAAACTTCCCCGTGCACCGCGCATGAAGGATCCAATGAAGGGAAGCTAGCAACCAAAACCCGGCCAGTTTCCCATTTCAGCAGGAGGATACGAGTGAGTACTTGCATGAGCTGCGCAGGTACGGGATCTTTGCTTTCTTGCTGCCTTGGATCCTCAGAAGTGCTACAGCATTCAGACCGACCCATCAGCAAAACCATCAGCATTAGATAAATGCAGAGAAAGGAGCAATTCTAGGGACGATGTAATATAATCAAGCCAAAAAACGGAAGCGATGAACTTGAAAATGCATCTCTTCTCACTCGGGAAGGATCTCATCACTGCTAGTGCCTTCATTTTTTGGAGTTGGCCAATGTTTAGCCGATGAAGTACAGTTGCCCTTTTGCTGCGTTTATTTTTCGTGAGATTTTCCCCAAAACTACGCTCCAACAACCATTTCCGATTGCAGGTGTACTATGGTTTTGATCCGTCCAAAACCGAAACTCCTGTTGCAAAACATAGAGCAGTAATGCGATATTCATCGAGAAGAGTAGCAGCAGCAGCAGCAGAAGGAGTCAGCGTTGCGCTCTAAACTTTTGATCAATTAGAGAGGATTCCAAGGACTCATGTTACGCCCGTTCCGTTTCCGTACGTTCTGAATACGATTGTGATGTGTTGCAAACAATTTGACTCGTGTAAGCGCTTGTTTTTTATGTGCACTTTTACATTCGAAGCCTGCGCTAGTAGTCTTGTGGTAGAGTGTTACCAAAACCAGCCTTTCGGGAAGTTCTTACCACCAAAACACCCCGAAAAGGAACAAAATAATCCGGGATTAATAGAAAATATTGACCACGGTGAGAAGTAACTTTGTAACCGCAGGCGTGAAATAAATACAGGAAACCAGGAAAAGCGCATCCATTAGCGAGAGAGGAAACTTGACAGGATATTGAAAAATGAAGTTGAAGCCATTGTTGCGGCACAACATGGTTGAGCTAATGAATGTGAGTCATGTGGTTGGCATGATTTTCAAAAACTGCGGTAGATCTATTGTTGCTGTTTACACAGACGATTGAATCGGTTGACACAGTGTTCTACAGTGGTACGCTTAATATTAATAACGACACGTTTTTTTCTTGCTATTGTTGTCATGCACGACGATGCACCATTGTTGGGTAGCGGAACCTTCGAAGTTTTTGTTCATCATTTCGGAGCTAAAAATAAACCTTTTCACTACTTAGAAATGCAAGATGGTTCATAGGTTCTGCGTGTATGCATGAGATTAACGGTTACATTTGCTCTCAGCATTCATCGATAAGGATCGATTGACGCATTTAATATTAATATCTCGATTGTACGAAGATAAGCTACGCCATAAGGTTCGTTTCTTATCATCGATTGCGTTGAAATAAATCTCTTCCCACGAAGAACCGTTTGATGCTACCAATATCGCTCTATTAATATCAAGCTGATTGGTATTCAGAGCATCAAGTGCAAACAAACTTTCAAGTAGTCTCGCGAGCATCGCTGGCGAGTGTGGAGTGCGAGACTAAAATACGTCACTCGGGCTTTTTTCCGACTCATCATCTTTTGCTGGCGCGGCCCGACATGGCCCGATGTGTGTAGCTTTACTACGATTACAGCAACATTCCTCGGCACGCTTTAACACTAAATTTCCACACACAGAGTTGGTGTTCATGTTTGTGGGCCTTCTGCCACTGACGATGAAGTGTTTGCCGGGAACTGTATATACAAAAAACCGTTGAAAAAGCAGATTCCTTCTTGGTTGACGGAAAGGAGTGCAAAACGGTAAGGAATAATTATCGCATTTGCGCGACCGCTTTGATCTAGTTTCTTCCCGCTAAGTCGAGCCGCGGGAATGGTTCGAGCACGGGGACGATAAAGTTTGCTGACATTTGCATATCCATACCGCTGGAGTCTATCCACCTTCACGTAAGAGTGATGCGGCCTGTGTGGCAACAGATGGCAAGTGCTTTGACAGATAGTTTACGAGCGAACGAGTTGCACTTCGTGGCTTGTGATTAGTTTGCAGGGAGGATAATTTTTTTACGATAAATAATTTAGCTGAGAGATTTATCTAAGTGTTTGAAACTTTACTCAGAACTGTAATTGATAGGAGGTGATCAAAAGAATGGCTACCTCTGAAAGTCCGTTGTCACTCCATTTGCACTCAAAAAGCTTAAAAATAGTAACAAACTGGTTAATAAGAGAATCACCAGTTATCAGAAACATAAGAACAAAGAATTTACTCTTAAAATTGAACATATTGTTTGCAAAGAGCAAACCCCTGAGCAATCCTGAAACGGAAGTGTACAAAATAAATGAAAATAATTATTCCACAATTCCGCTCAACCAATTGCTTCGGAAATCTCTTGATTGAACACAGGATCAATTTATGAATATTCGTCGTCCTGACGTCATAACGACATTCCTAACGAAAGACACACACACACGCACACGCACACGACCAGGAAAAACGGCTAACCACTCATCAATCCTGCCTATCGAAAAAAAAATCCTCTCCTTTATTCGCTAAGTGCTTTCGTGGCGTGGGCAAGCTTAAATGTCTACATTTATAAATCACATTACCGTACAGTGTGTCTCGCGAGCTGAAGCTGAATTTTTGTCCAGCGATGCTTCGCCACAACTCGGGATAAAGGATACATAAGTGAAGCGCTTAGTTTAATGTGACCCTCCGGAGTCGAACAAACGGGCGAGGTAGAGAGGGAGGAAGTCAAACGTTGCCACAGTGCGGTTTACTTGCCATGGATTTGCGTGTGTCCATTGGGGACAGAGACAGCCGATGGTAGGTTAGTAATGAGCAGCCTCAAAGTCGAACAAGCGAACAACGAGCAAAAAAGCCACGATAAACGAATCTCTCACGAACACAGGTCCGGATCGTGGACCCGATGGTAGCAACGGTTGGATAACGTGACTGTAAACAATTTTAGAGAATATCAAATACATTTGTTTATTGACGACTAAATGCAAATCAAAACGGATTTGTTGGTGTTCTCGGGGAGGCTATATACATTTTTTTTGGTTGGTTTTTGTCTCCAAACGTCGCTTCACGTCGATCGGTACGCCGGTACATTAAATCGCCCATCTCTATTA
Source organism: Anopheles stephensi (assembly GCF_013141755.1). Taxonomy (NCBI): domain Eukaryota; kingdom Metazoa; phylum Arthropoda; class Insecta; order Diptera; family Culicidae; genus Anopheles; species Anopheles stephensi. The sequence continues at coordinate 44,017,893 of NC_050202.1, forward strand.
ATCGACCTACAATTGTATGCATCCGCCCGCCAGCGAGTGTGTCACAAGCAGGGGTAAGCTCCCACAAATCATCAACGAGCGAAAGATTAAGGGCGGCATGGTTCGGTAGGTCGGCTCGGGCAAGTACTTTCGTTATTTGGTAAAAGTTGGATTGGTGGGAAGGGAACGAGCATGATGAACTGTTTACTATTCTGCTCGGTAATGCTGACTTCCCTTGTCTAGACGTGTCGGGTGAGTCCTTGTCAGGAAAACATTTTAATGAGTTTCATGTAGAAATGAGAATTTTTAAAAGAAATAAATAGACGCGCAGGGAAAAAAATAAATGAAAAGAAACTGTAATTAAAACGTAGAAGATATTCGATGCAAAAACTGATTGTAACCCTCCGAAAAGGCAAATTTGTCTTGTCAAATAAACAAACCGTTTTGGTCAAACGGTTTTGGTTTAGCCAATTTCATCAAATTAAACTCTGGAAAAAAGGGACTCCTATCCCTATCCGGAGGCGAGAAAGTAATTGGATAAAAATTTGTCCAACCATGTTTGTTGCTGTTGTTTTGTTCTGAGTATTTCTTTGTCTGTTTGCTTCTCTTAGCAACACCTCACTAACAAACAAACGTGGTGCCCAGTACAATAGCTTCTCGTTCACTGCGGATGTATTCGCGTTTATAAAAGTGTGGAATAAATATTAGATCATTATTGATAGCTTCTGCACGGAAAACCGGGCACACGACCAAGCGGCGAGATTTCGTTTAGGATGAGGTGAGAAAAAACTCCTCCAACCAACCAGTCGACAAACACACGGATTTCTTTAAACCCTGCCACTGTGCCTGTGTAGCGTAATGGGACTTAGAACTGCATTTTCTATTAAATACGTGACTGAGTTTGGTCACCAGCCGTTTTCGACTTCGGCTCGCATCGGAACACAGGGTTCAGCCCGTGTCCTCTGAGCCATTGGGGGGGAACGGTGTCAGTACAGACAGGTTGTCTATTATTCCACTCTTCCGAAGGGTGAACATCATTTGTATCACCTTCTTCATCATCATCATCATGCACTCTCCCAGCTGAACCGTTTATCTCATGTTTCTTTCCCCAGGATGATTCTGTCTGTTGTGTTATCCCGCTTTTAGTCCCTGTTTTCCCTCGTCGAGCAGGAGCATTCTAACCATCTTCGCTATTCATTAGCTTGGAAAATTGATTCACACAATGGAGGGTAGATGTGATGCTATTTCAAAAACAGGATTGGATGTTGTTTTGTCTGTTATCAAAATTGGGTGAACAATTGAAGTCAAAATATGTGCCTCGGCTAAGAGATGTAATGTTTCAATTTTAAAATTCTCTTTCGTTAACTTTATTCTAACGAAGCGCGTCAGGTTCGCTCGATTTCGATTGCGATCATTTGATGAGAAATCCCTAAAACAGCAATTATTTGCTTACCAATCCAACCTACGATTCGATGGAACGTGAGGATAGAACTGGAGCAAGGTTTGAAGCATCAAGGGATGTTTACAGTAATCTGATACAATATTTTTACTCGACTCATTAAGATTTGTTTATAATCATTATTCTCCGTCAACCCTTTCGTTTCTTGTTGGAGTTGAAGAAACAAAAAATCACATAAATAATACAATTCTCAAAACAGCTGATGGGGAACCCGAGAAGGGAAAGTGAATACCTACAACAAAGACTCTCTGGGTTGGGTTGGGTTGACTGCTGATTAGGATTGAAGTATAGTCAAAAAAAAATCGCAAGATGATTATAAGGATGCAGCAATACTTGAGTGGAGTCAAAATGAAATTATTGTTAAACGATGAATCGAAAAGATTCATCAAACAAAAATTGTGACAAACCTAAAAGCCAATCGAAATCAATCCATCAACGGAACAAAAATGTATTTAATTTCATCCATTTCTCTCTCCAAACTTCCTGCCACAAAGTCAACTGATCTTCAACTAATGAAGAATTATTAAGCATTGGGAACCTCTTTTGCGATGCGACAGGGTTCCGTTGCATCCGTGGGTGTCGATTCGGAATCCATTAGCGGTTTTGACCAACTTCCCAACTAACCCCAAAGCATCAAATGATGAGAAGATATTCTCCCCCCCCCCTCCCCCCTGGGGAACTGTCCTTCGCCCCTGTGTTCTTCAGCCACACCTGTCTCCTTACCGTCCTAGAAACGGTGGTGGGAAGTTTTAGCGATGGTCCACAGTGAAGTGAGAAGTTCGAAATTAGATCACGATGCACATTTTACCACCGGGCCCATCACACCAAACCAAAGCCAATCCCATCAGCTTGATCCCTCCCGTTTGCATCGCTCGAGGAATCTCCAGAACGCGGGTGTAGGATAAAGAAATTTTTTCCTCCTTGATCTCCTTCCTCTCTTTTTCCTTCGCCTTCTCACCAGTAACACCAGTCGTGTGAAAATAAATATTTTCCCCACGTTTCACCGTGACCGTTGCGGAAACACAACGGGCAAATACCAACGAACCAAAACGGTGATGAAGACGTTGATGACGACGTTGAGTTCGGTGGCGCGAAAGTTAATCATTTACTCAGCTCACCGCTACGAGAGGGAGAACACTACCGTCGCGGTAGGATGGTGCATCCTACATGTTGTTGTTTCAACTCGGGCTACTCGGGTTTCGTGGCGTCGAGCAGAACGAAACGGAACCGAAATAGAAAATGTCAATTAGTTCCAAAATGCTACCGGACCGGCCCAAACCCGAACCTGGCCGTGTTTTTCGCGGAGGAATTCAAATGTTCGTGGGGATCATGAGCGAGTTTTTTTTCTTGTTGCTTTACATTCACTCTAGCCTAATCGAAAGTTATGGTCATGAGTATGTTGGCGCCACATGGGGTGGGATAAAACGGGGAGCAAACAGTCAGGAGAAGAAATGTTACAACACTAGAACAACAAATCTCTCCGGGAAAGAAACGTGTTACCGGGCTTTCAACTATGTGCCCGGTCATATACGATTTTAATGAAATGCGACAAATGGCGCGTTGAATTGGTATCGTTAGGTCATCAAATTGGCCACACACACACACACTCACACGCCATCCCACTTCCAAACTTCTTTGAGCTCATGTAACACTCTACGAAAAAAAAATCGACGGCTAAATCTCTACCGAAAGGGGAATCGAAAATCGATGAAACTCAAAAATCCATGTAACGAAAACTGTCATTTTTGGAGGGGGCATAACAACGGCACATACTTTCGCTCGATGGCAGACCATACAGCACGAACGTAACGCCAAGGGAGAAGGCACAGACTTAATCTGAGTAATGCAAGAAAAACAATAGTCAACCGTGCAGCCGAGCTATTTTGACAGCCGACGCAACTTGGGTAGCAAACGTGCGCGCGTAACGGTTACAGTATGCACGTGCATCAGTCACCGAGGAAATAGAATTCCAGCAGGATCTCACCTCCACCGGCCGAATAACTCAGCAACGAAAGGATTTAAGCAAAAAAGCGCGAGGCACATTTTTAATTGAAAACGGCGTTTTTATGCATTTCGGGTCATGCGTGCCGGGTTGTCGTTATTAATCGTGTATTGGTTGCATCCGGGGAGGAGGATTTTCTTTTGATCTACAATTTACAACGTGTGACATAAATGATTCTCCTTCGTGTGGGCTAACTGTTTTTACCATAACAAATCGACCAACCTTTTAGTGTGACAATTGTGTGTTGGGGGAAAAAACTAACATTGATTAATTGATTGTTTACTGGAGGTGTTTCGTTTTTAATAGCTTACAGAACAATACCGAGATTGCTTAAATATACAATTATCTTAAACTGTTGAACATTAGTGTGGAAAAAAGCTTCCCGTTACACACAGCTTCGCGAGCATGATGTGCTTCGCGCACCACTGAATTATTCATCGTACGTACGCGAGCAAAGGAATTGAACGGACACTGTGGGACCCGGTTCGTTCGTTCTATTTTGTTTGGGTGTTTCATTTGGCGCACAGTTTACTGGCATATTGCACCCCAAAATAGGAGGCCATTCCAAGTGACGCCGTAGGTGTTCGACAGTAGTGATGCACATCCAGAGTCACGCTGCGCGTGTAGTGGCGCCGAGATTAGTGCAGTAAAAATTGAACACAATCGTTGGCAGATGTTGGCCGAATGTTGGGTGTTGGTGTCGGAAAATTCCCATTCCGCACCTTTGAATCGGTGCTGAAAGGATCCCGCAATCCTTAAAATAACCCGGAACGAAGCTCACACCGCATATGCTGTTACTCGTTGGTGTAGGAAGTTTGAACTGGAGAGTACAGCACAATTTGGTTGTTATGAGGAATGTCAAATATAGGAACTTTTACATGAAACAGAGACTAACTTTATGCGGTGTTGAAAATAAAATTACAGAAAACAATTCAACAGATTGAATTTTGGCTCAATTCTTCATTCACGGAGTTTTCTTCAGAAATTTAGCCATTCGAGTGCCCTTACTGATCACTCGACCCAGTACCTGACAGCTGTTACTCTGCCATTAGCACAGTATAATTGAACAAGGTCCTCTGATAGTTGATAACTTTCTCAATTTTTATTGAACTATGCTGAGGTCTATCTATGCTAGAGCGGTCCGGTGGCCGAGATGACAACAGCGCCCGTCTTCACACGGCAGGACCGGGGTCCAAATCCCATTCAGACCACCTCCGGTACGCAGGGCTGACTACCTTGCTACGGGTAAAATCAAGTCACAGAAAGCCAGAAATGGCAGGTCGAGATCTTTCGAGGTTGTAGTGCCACCGAATAAGAAGAAGAAGATACTGAGGTCAGTTGGAAGTATCTTCAATGCAATGATATTTTTCCCAAGTGCATTCAACTGCTTATTTTGAGTAATTTCAGTATGGAGAACATGGTGTCAGACATTAGAAATGAGTTTTGTATTACAATGTCCAAATTGTCCAGAAAGAATACTGTTTGTTTGTCTGAAAGATGAAAAGATGTCAAATATCTTGAATCGGCTTTAATCCATCATTAAAAAGTGCAATAAAATTTTAAATTTTTTGCTTAGAGTTTTGCCTCAGTATTTAGTCATAACTTATAGTACAAACAAATCTTCAATTGCAGTATGTCGACTGTTATGATCAAATGAAGCTATTTTTCATTTCAATTGAATCCCACAATTTTAATGGATAGTTCCGGCAAGCGTTACAGTTTGGCCTTTTACTTGAAACTAGAATAAATTTGCTAAAAATCTTCAACCATCAATCACACTGACCCGAAGAAACCTAGCTTTGTGTGTACCTCTTTTGCACACTAAACAAACATCTTACCTTGTCCATGGGCACATCCTGCTACTATTAACAACACTGCCAGCCATAGGGCAGCTCGTGAATGAACAGCGAGCATTTTGCATTCACCGTACTGTCGTTGTACCGCACTTTCAGATTAACCAAGATTCTGTAAATTTCGATGATTCACGGACACTGATTGCGATATGATGTAGGTGTAACAAACACTACTGTCGGGAGCGTGCAGGTGTCCCGTACTGCTGTACTCCTACCGCAGGAGTAACGGCAACCACACCACAGCCCTTACTGATTGGCAATGTTCACTCTGCGTTGCCAACCGTTTTGCCCACCCAAAACTCACTCACAAGCGCGCACACACACACACAGGCTGTTTTCTTCTTGCTGTTACCACCACCTCACACCTTCCGGTACATTCTTGCCAAAGTTACAAGATTTGAAACGCTCCTAAAATAAACGGATGCACATGCTGAACACGCTTGACCACAGCCGTACGTATTGAGGGTGGGCTGAGATGGTTTGACCTAGCCCAGAGCAACAGCGCACGATGAGGTAATGCTTAGGTCCTCCCCTCCCAACGATCACTAATAGTTCCCTTCGGTGCTTTGTCCTTTAACGTTGCTGGGCACGATGCTGGGTTGCCACCGGTAAATTAATATTAATAGTTTCCATTATTTACACAATTTTTAAGCGCACCAACTCCGTCCTCCCGGTTTTTTCTAACCCATCCATGCCAAGATATTGTTTATGACATGATGAGTTAGACACGGGAGTAGTCAGGTAGGGGTTTTGGTGGGAATGGTAGAGGAAATTAAAGGGGACTTGTTAAGACTCGCCTAATCCTGGTACGGCTTGGCAGACCAATTATGCTACACGCCCAAGAAGGAGAAGCCATCCGTAATACTCCCAAGGCTGGTGGATAAGCATTAAACGTAACCCCATGGTACATAAACGCACAGCGCAGCTTCCTACGGGTGAACGGACATCCGTCAACTCGTCAACAGTTGTCAGAAGTGTGGCCTCCCGGAAGAAACGGATGCCTGGATGGAAGAGCAACCACGCGCATCTAGATAATCTGTATTAATTTATCAACAGGCTTTCGCTACGTCAGCGGCCAGTTGAACAAGCGTGTTCTATTCATTCTTCAAAGCACAAACGTAACCAATAACAGCACACTCGGCGAAGAAAAAGCTATGAAGCCGTGGTTCAGCCAACTTCTATGCAAAGCAGGGTGGCAAATTGAAAAGTATTAGTAAAGTTTACATTGCTTCTTAATTGAGTAATTTACGATCACCAACGCTGTGTTGGGTGCAAAGCGATCCTCGGCCCTGGTGTCTCGTTTTGTTGCTATCCAAACGATCGTTGGCAAAGTCCTCTTGGCTCTATTCCGGCCATTGACTGACTGGCGGGGATGTTTATGATCTCAGCAGTACCGTTGGTGCCTGAATTGCAGTATGCACAGCGCACACTTTGTGCTGGGCAGTGCAGCATCCGTTCTAAGCTGACGGTCGGCGGCACCAACCAGCGATGCATTTCTGTCCGTGAACGTGTCTGAGACAGCAAAACAACACTTTACGGTGGCGCCCGATCGTCAAGTCCCGCCGTCAAGTGCGTGCTGAGTGATCAGTGCAAAATAACGCCAGACGCCAGATCCATCAGTCTGCGTAAAGCCGTTGTTCCCTGCCGGAACACTTTTACGAGCGAATCAACCCTACGCAAAAGACTACGCCTAAGACTCCCATATTGCTAGACAAGTCCTCCTAGACTTCCTGGTGGATTTTTTTTTGCACGCTAGCTTGCCACTCTTTTAAAGTTTATCATTCACAGCTTAAAACAGTGAAAAATCTTTGTTTTCTCCCTGGTATCGCCTCGCTGGCTTGCAAGGGAACCTTAAAGTCAATTAGTGTCCGCACGACCATTAACTTTTTAATGTCATTACTTCCTGCTGCTGGGACGTCTCCGCGCGCGCGACAGTTTTTCAAGGATATATACGCCACGCTTTACGCGCTATTTTGGGGGTTTATACCCATTTGGATGCTGTTCACGAGGAATTTTTGTATTCCCGTATCCTTTTCAGATTGAGGTGGTCCGTTTTGAGAAAGTTGGGGTAAATGTTGGCGTACGAGCGAGTGAAAGCTGATGGAAAAATAAAAAAATCAGATTTACACTCACTACCCTTTGTGTGTGTGTGATGAAAAATCTTTGAGCTTAAAGGAAGTACAAGTCTCTTCTTAAAAAATTCGTAGCATAAAAAATAGGGTAATTTTTTTTAATAAACCCATCGAAATAATCGCTAAGAATCGATTATTTACGTGTGCGAGGGACTTTGGACACATCATTGCGAGGTACTTTTTAATTCGTGAAACCGACTACTGCACAAAGAACAATGTTTCGAGTCAAGCAATGTATCAGTCAAATTACCGAAGTTTTGTTTCTTAAATGCTGCTTTTTGTTAATTAAAATGAAATAACCAGCAAAACACAAGTTTTCCATTATATGGTTGCAGAAATGCATGAGCCGCACTCTGGATAAAGATTGATGATTGATGGAAGCGACATTATGCAACTTTTTCCGCTTTTGCACATACTTTTCATTAACTGGAACACCGTAATTAAACACTTCACGATATGATGTTGTTACATTGGTCCATTGTACTTGTGCCCACGCATTAAACTTTTGTGCCAAGAGCCTGTTTTTTCGTACAACCTGCTATTGGGCATGGGCTAATGATGTAAGGATCTATTTTTAAAATCGCCTACTCTCCTGCCGTACGAAGTATGAGATGGAAGGATAATTTTTATTCAACCTCATGTGTTGGTTTTTTTCTACCGTTGGAAAACAGGCCACCCGAGCCCTAGAGCGAGACCTCATTGGGCCGGAAGGAAAGGGCGAAGCTCACTATCAGCTGTCCGTGCGCGTAGCAAGTACATTCATCATTTTAAGCGTATCAATGCACACTGTTTGACGAGTTGGTATTGATTTTAATGGAGCACAGACAACATGATTCGGCTGTCGGCTGCAAGACCTTTACGCACGGGGGTACGGGATGGTTGGGGGAAAGGATGCGACCATAATCGTCAGTTATGTGGCGTGAAAATAAAAATAATAATCTTAACATGTTGATAATGGTGGCACTATCAAGGGCTGTGCGGCAGTACTAATGTGCGTTCGTTCATTGAGAGTTTTGTGCCGCGGACCGATTGTAGGGGCTGACCGGGCCTGTGTAGTCCAGGCTTATCGAGTGGCGGCACGTTGTTTTAAAAATTTGCCCATTTTAACGACCATGTCCGACCATGATGCCGGTAACCCAGTAGGTTATCGGCATACGGGGCGAGGACAACGAGTGTCGGTTTTTGTTGTTGCTGTAAGATTCTCATCTTCAGCGTTCCAATCTCCAGGGTTCAAGTGATTCTGCCTTGTAACGCATGCGACTGAGCGTATTACAACTCTATGTATCATTTTCAAGGAAGTAATCTGATTTATGAATGTAGTGCTCTCACACCGACAAATTGGGTTCAATTTGTTAGGAGTGATTTATATCACCAGTAGAGTTCTTTAATCCTTGGAAATTGCTCACTTGTTTCTGACGAAGCTGTACGATAGCCAAGTTATTCAGCGTCTAGGGATTCAGTTGAGAATTCACACACTTTTTGCATTTAAAAACCATCATGACGGTCGTCGAATACGAATATTTCATGAAGTTAAAGCGCATGTTTTGCTTACACGCATATGTCTTGTGGTTGCTTTTTTGTTGTTAGCCAGTCAATCACAACTAAACGAAGGAGCCATTAGCGAGAAATAATGGTGGGAAAAATCAAATTTCTTTCCCCAATTTCTATCACCCACCGCCCTGTACCACCGAGACTGTAAAAGCTTTCAGAGTGTTGGAATGTTATGCTTTCCTCGCATTTCGGTTGTTACGTTACGTTCTTGGTTTGGCCGCACGGTTCCTAACGATTTCGTCGTACTTAATGTAGGAAAAAAAAAATCATATTCTACAGCCAAAACAGTCTATCCTAGACATTCTGTTTTGTCGCGGTTGTTTTTGTTGGTGCAACGTATGCTTTCGCCTTCGTAACGCTATTCTTGCAAAAACTCATGCATGCACACATACACAAAGCTAATTCAGCAGCGTAAACAAATTGACAGAAGATTTAATAATTTTTTATCCAATTTTTTTTCACCCCCAACTGCCTGTTCGAGTAAGTGTGCGAACAGATGGATGATCATTCGTCGCTCATGACGGTCTCTACTTTAGAAGATCGGAATGCTTTTTCCTCATTTTCTTTGGCACAAGAATTACATGGACGCTAGGAAACAGCGACTAACGTAAGAGACTGCTTTCGAAAGAGCTTTTCGAGTGCAACGATAATAAAGTTTAACTTTTATCTTCCGGCTGGAGCACGGTGATGCTCGTGTTGCAAGGTTCTGTTGGTTTTTTGATGATCTGATGAAGAGGCGAAAAACAGCCTCGGCAGCCTGTTTAGCGTACCCATTATTCGTGTTTTGACAGTTTCGCTCTGCGTTTGATATGGATGAAGGAGGGTTTAAAAAATCCAAACGGCAGATTCTTGTCACGCCAGGATCGTCATCAACACCTTGCTCGGCTAATGAACGTATAGGACAACGTTAAGCGATAATGCAGACGACACGGGCGAAGGCTAACGTGGATGAGCAAAGAGTAAACAGTTGCACTCTGATAATGCACCAAACGCATACACTTCAAACAAAAAAACACCGGTGCCTTAATCGGAAGAACAAGAGCAGCAAATGATGCTAATTTTTTTTTTGCTCTTCATCATCAAAATTAGCACATTAATTTCACGCGTAGTTCGCGGTTTCTTATCGAAACCCAATGTTAAAAAAGCGTTTCAAAAATGATCAGTCTGCACGTAGGAGCAACATTAGTACTAAAATCTCAAATGGTTCGTTTTGATGCACTAGTCAAACAAATGGCCTGACGACATAAATAACCTTGAAATAACAATACTTATTCACAGCCGCTTAATCCACACATGCGTTGGTCTAGTTTTTATAAGGAATTTCACAATCGCAACTACGCTACAAATATTATCGCCAGCGGTAAAAGGTCACTGCTGGCGATCCGGGGCTGCGGTCCATTCTTCATTTTTGCCGTCAAAACACAGGTTTGGGTTTTCGACAATCACGTATTTAAATTATGATAACGGATCCTAAGTAAGAGAGGAGCATTCAACAGGAACAGGAATTTCGAGTCGCGCTTAGAAATCAGCACTGGAGGTTTGTGGAGCAAAATTATGGTTTCGACCTTAGTCCTCGTCAGTTTCTTGGAATTGTTTGGCGAGAATTAAATATCAATATGATTTTTGTTAGCCTGAATTCTATTGTACTCGTAGAAATCTTATGATGACATCATTGATAAACGTTAAAACCTTGTACAGAGGGATTTTATTGCCTCACTATGTAAAACAAAAAAATCTTGAAGCTCTGTAGCAAACAATTTGTTTATTTCCCAAGTGTAACGTATGTCCTCAAGGGTCAAAAACTTGTTCCCATTGGAATGCTCGATTTCTCAAGCCCGGACACAAATGCAAACGATCGGCCGTGAAAGAAATTGTCGGTGTAAGCGCAACACGATCATTTCGGAATGTGAAGTTGTCTGAACCTCGCCCAGGTTCTTACATTCCATGATTTCTCGGAAGGAAAGCGATCTGCACGGCTTCGGAACACACTTCACATTTTCGCAGATGAAAATGTAAATCAAACATTAATTGTCCTCCACCCGAACACACGAACCGTACTCCAAACAACGATGAGCTAAGCGCCGAGAAAACAGTTTGCAGTTCGGCGCCATAAATATCGCGCTTGACAAATGAAGTGTCAGCGAAACACCCCCTGCGATCGGTGACACACGCTCAGAGCAGCAAAGCTACAGCTTGCAAGCCCAGGTTACAAGTCCACCGGCTCGGCAACACCAGCAACACGATCAGCAAAACATGCACCACCGCCACAGTATGAAACCACTCGGCTGGATAGGATGATAATCACCGAAAACTCAAACTGAACTATTAGAACAACTGTATTATTGCTAGACACACGATCACTGCTTACACATACACGCTTGCACACCCGAGGTGTGCACTAGCACACACAAACACACACACACAATCGCTGTTGTGGAACAATGGCACGGCGCGGAAAATCGTCCTCGAGAACTCTCGGGGATGCGTCCGCACTGTTTCGTTTTCCGGCACCAACTAACGTACTAGCAAGCGCCCGACTTGCCGACTCGGTTACTATCGCGTTTGAGCCGGGAGCAGCAGAATGCTCGCGAGAGCGCCCGAGCGAAGAAAATGCGTTTATGCCAGCGCGTTCTGGGTGGAGCAGTGTTGCTCGCCGTGCTGAGCGCCGATCCTAACGGAAACGGAACCTTGTTGGGGAGGGGGTTTTGATTGTTACACCGACCGTGTGGAGGATATTGTTGTTGTCGTTTTGTGAACTGCTCAATGAGCTATTAGCGTTAAATCTTGCTCATCGACAGGCGTGCAGAATTATTCACCGGTGTGGATGATTTGTTTGTTGTATGGGCAAATTGCAAAAGAGTCCTATGGCCGCTGTGCTTCATTCGTTGATAGATTCGCTGTCTCGTCGCAAAGCATGATAAGGAAATGGCAGAAGCATCTTCGGATGCGCTCATCAAAAACGATCACCAGCAGAAAGAGAGCAGGCACGTTGGTTGATTCATTGATTTATGTTTGCTGATTCTACAGGCTCGCGGGAAAATCCGTGCAGCAAATGTATACATGGCTTTACAGTACAAACACCGGTTCTTTCTTCATCGGAAAACTCAGACACGGGAAGATGCACACAATTCCCGCAAACAAGAATGTCAAGTGATCCAATCACACTGCCATCCGGAGCGCCACGCATCTTGGAAACCTTGAACCACCCTCAACTGCATCGGGCATTTTTTGCATGCCCGTGCTGATCCGAATCGAAAACCGCCGATGGTAGTAAAGCAAAAATAAAGAGCACACACAAACACACGGACACACACACGGAATGTGTAAACAAAAACAATAAAACAGTGCCTCTAGCGATAGATGAGTGCGGCACATTAATCATGTGTGTAGTGCATCAAGCAGATGCAGCAGAGGAGAATGCAAATAGCTTCATGCCACAGTTTCAATTTGTAGTGTAATTTATTCCGATGTCATAAATTAAGCTTTCTGGATATTTATTCTTAATGGGATTGTGTATATAGATCTTTTGTATTGTACTCTTTCGGCTGAGGACTTGCTGTTGCTCCTTCAATTGAGAGCTCTCGTCACGCAAAACATTATAAGTTTATTCAAGTTGCAAAAAGACATCAAATATAGAACCTCGCACATCAAGCCCGCGCATCATCAGCTTGATTCAAGGTAATAAAGCATTCCTCTACCAGATGGCTCACAGAGAAAGATCCTCTAATTGCTCTTCCATTGTGTTCCCCGGTTGGGATGCATTACTGCCTTTCTTGGAGCGTCCCGGGAGGGAACGAGTTACGATTGAGTAAGTCATAAAAATCAAACCCTTCAAACGGTGTGTGTCACGCGCCGCTACTATAGCTAAGAATGTCTAACGGAACAACTGCACCAATGCATTGGAGCTAGGGAATTTGTTTCAGGGACAACGGGCGACGTTAAGACACACGCAAGGAGGCAAGAAGGTCATTCCCAAAGTTCGGCGATCTAATTTCTGAATCGAAACCGCTCGCTGCCCCATCCTGACTAGACCCCAAGCTGACAACAGCGGTATTTAGTTTAGTTAATATTTTCGTTTCACCTTTCGCTTGTCTCTGCTCGTCCACACGCTGCAAAACGCGCGACCCAGAGTTTTAATGTAATTATCGATTTAATAAAAGTCCATCCACCCGGGGAGTGGGGACAATTCGCTTCGCGACAACAGTTGACATTCTCACATGGGACATGGGAGAAGGAGGATGATTTGGAACGATAGCGCTTGGTGGGTCAAATTTTTCATCCAGCTCCAAGCAGCAGTTCGTTTATCAGTTTAGCAAATGAACAAAACCGCAGACCGAATATCTGTCCGCTCTCTCTCTCTCTACCTCTCTCTCTCTCTTTCTCTCCCTCGCTCTCTCCGTTTGAATGGGTGTAAGTGCGTTGTCAACAGCGATCGTGACGACCTGACCAAAGGACCGTGTGGGGCCGCCGTGTCCTTAAGCAAAGGAACCCATAATGAATGGCAAAAATGTAGAACCACAGCTAGAGGTAGCGGCGATACGATTGTGAAGGAATTGATCAAACTCCAATTCTGGTCCTGTAGTTTAGTATCAACTTTTGCAGCAGATATATGTACGGTCCGTACTAGCGGGTATCCTGGGATGTCGTAGCAAATTTGCACCATCATAAATTATCACGCAACATGAAGCAATCAGGGGCGTCGCTGGTCGGGACGGGAGACACTCTTCATTTGGGAGCGATTTCGCTTTGAGTACTGTTTTAAAAACGCTTAACACCAATTTGCTCCTGAATCACCCGATCGGTTGGCATATTCGGGTGTGTTTTTTTATTATTTTTGCTATCAATTTCGAAAGAAAGTACCCGTACGGGGTTTTTATGGCACTGTCGGGTCACGCATTGACCCGAACGGAGCGAACGGACGGGCGGGCAGAACCCGTAAATGCGTAAGCTGGTGTGGCCCGACACAGGCAGACTAGATTGATTTTAGATCCGTTTGCCGCGAGCGAGCAATGCGCCAAATCGAACCCAATTGAACCAATCAGTTGCCAATCGAGGTGTTAGAACAGGCGCCTATGATAACCGTAAGCGATGGCGAGGGTTCGGACCCGGCAACGCGCCATATCAATCATGCGTCAGGCACGCACGATTCCCGAAAGAACAAAACCTGCACCTCAGAAATTCAGAAATCTTCCTCCATACACCGCCAACACCGTCTTGAACGCTGGGCGACGGCGTGAAGTATATGTGCACCTTTTTGGCGGGCTCAACTGTACGAACCAGCCCGCCGCCAGAAACCGGGAGAAGAAACATTCCAGAGCGACACAGTAAGCACTAAAAATAATACTTCATCTTGCGCCCTAGTAGAGCGCCCGTTTGCGGCGTTCGGTATGCACAGCGCGCCTGTGATCAGTTGCGAGATCGGCAAGATCGTGTCATTTAATGTAAATAATATGCAGTGGAAACAGTGGTCGTCGATGATATCAACATATGACACGATGCAACAAGCGCTGCCGTTTGGCGAACAGAATCAACACAGCTTGCAGCATGCAGTGCCCCGTGCTCTAGCTGAAAGCTAGAATAAAATGGTCTATTACTTTGATTGTTGTCGACATGCTGGGTGTGTCAGTACTATCAGGATTTCTTGGTAGTTTTGTTTAGATTTTTTTTCTCTCTGTATAAGAAGGAGCACGCAGCACAATTTTACATTGAGATAAAATTGTAAATCAACACTTCAACAAAAAAAGTTTATTAACCTCATTCTATGAGCAAATCATTAACTTAGTTGTGTTGCCATAGAACTGTTTTCGATTTGAGTCATACACAATCTCTTCTTAATGAGGATGGTGGTGTATTGCTGGTTTATTTGATATAGCATTGGAAGTGATGGAATTCTCTGGCATTCTCATTGAATTTGTCGTCAATTGTAAGAATGATTTAATACTAATAGAGGGTATTGGTTATTTTTGATATTTTAGTGACTTGCATGGTTTCGAAGATAAACTAGTAATATCCCTGTCATTTCTGGACTCTACTTAAGATGAAATGGACAATTTACTGGTAGAACGAAACAAATTTGGAAATATATCAAACCAATGGAGCCAGCAATGCCTAACGTACATAGCACTGCTACGAGCTTAGATGTGAAGTTACGAGTTATTTTCAAAGAATTCTCATGTTTACTATTTATTGGAGCAGGCTCTGGCACGAAAAATATTGTGTCACAAGCAATAGTCACGAATTTACTTAATCAAGCGATTTAAAATGTTCCAATCTAAGCATCGCACACACACACACACACATATCCAACGGTGGGAACCCGAATTGCGTGCAAATCGTTACAGAACAGCAACTCAGACATGGAGTTGCACGTCGTAATGAGAAAAAACAACCTCTCGACGTTTCGTCGAACATCCTGTTCCAGCCTACCGTCGGTTCATTTTGTCATTCCGGGATCCATAAAAATGAGCACTGACTGTTTTCGTTTATCTTGCACTAAAACTTGGTGAAACTTACTGTTTTGCCAACGGATTTTCCATACTAACCCTTCGTCATTCCATTCCGGCGGAGGTTAGTAAGCGAAGGAGTTTCCCTTAGTGTTTTGCTTATGAACCATCGTCGAAAAACGTGCGCGACATGGCCACGGCAATTCGTTAGAAGTTTGTGTGCGGTTCATAATAAATATTTGGAGTCACGCAATCGAATTCGGATCGTCGGGCTGGAAACAAAAACGAAATCCGGCTATCGGCCACCCGAATGTGCTATCTGTTTATGTGCGGAGTTTTTAAAAAGCGATTGCCACCGTCCAATTTGTAAGGCTTGTCTGCCAAATTCGCCAAACGGATTGGACCGGGAGTAAATTGTTCGTTGAGAGAAAAAATGGTAACAAAACAAAAATCCTATCGTGATTGCAGCAGATTGCCATTTCCTCCGCATTGGACTGTCGAACTGTAGGTCCGATCTTTGCCGTAAGATAGTGGTGCCATGCTTACATTTTATATGATGACATTTTTATAGACTTTATCCCCCTTCTGCTCAGGTAGCATATTTGTCGACAAGCTTATCTGTTTAAAGTCATGTAAGGGGCCACGACTAATGGCTACCCGTATTTTATTGTTCGTTTTTTACCGCGCGCAAGGCAAAGATTTGAACATTTCAAACCGTCTGACCAGAAGTAAACAAAAACTTCATCCCGCACCATACCAATCCACCTGCGAAAACGATACGATAATGAAATGCTGGGAAGCCTCTCTGTAGGAGAAACTTCTTCGCTTATGTAGGCAGGAATCAGTGTGAGGGATAGCTGAGCACCTAGATATTACTGGATGAAGCTCAGAAAATCTCCCCTTAGGTCAGTTACTGCTAATTGAACGCCGCTTATATTCATAACGGCTAGTGTACGTTACTGTGCCGAACGAGCGCATAGGAACAGAAGAACCAACAGAGTGTGATTTAAAGCAAGGGAAAATTTAATCATGTTTTGCATTTTTAGAGCTGCCCAACTTTTGCAAACATGCAGTAGTTCCGTAGGCGTCGTAGGAAGCGTACGATAAGTGAGCATTTCACAATACATCATGAACGGTTAGTTTATCTTCTACAAGCTCGTATTTTTATCGTCAATACTTCAAAATTTTTCATTTTCTTTTAATTCAGAATTTCGAGCCTTCCATTTATTTAAGACTTTGAGTTTTACTTTTCATTACGATATGTTACTCAATGTCGATTTTGTCTGCCAATCTAACTTTAACATCTGTTTTAGTAGACTACATTTTGTTTGTGGATCAAAAATAATTACTTGGGATTATGAGTAAACAAAATGTACCCAACACTTTAATTATAATTCTCTTCTCAATGCAATAACCGTACTTGAAGCGTGATGGACTTGAATACAATAACAAACCCTTCGCGTAATGAAACACAAACGAAGGTTATGTTGGTCGCACTTGTTGAAGAGGCACCCTGAGTAATATTTTTCCCCTTAATTCTATATCTCCTTCCCTGACCTACTTCAGGTTCACGTTTAACTTACTGTCATGATATTTTATACCTCGTAATGTCATTAATACCTTTTGCATGAATTATACGGATGTTCCTAGAAACCATTCCGATGGTAAAAAGAGAACAAATCAATTAGACCATATCTTCAGCGAGCATTCAGTGGCGATTGCATTAAAGACACCGCCGATGTGTTGATTTGTATCTGCTTCCCTGTTAGCCGAGAAGCATAATCCCCCATTCGCATAAACAACAACCAACGGCTCTCGGCAATTTTTAAATCGCTTTGATGAGCAGTTCGATGTTGTGCGAACTTTTAGCTACCGGATTCTAATTCCTCGCCCGAACCCGAGTTAACCTCAAACTAGTTTCACTTTTATGCTTTCTATCGTTCCGACAAACGCTGTGCTTTAAGTGGTTCTCGGCACGATTTACAAGATGCCAATACGCGCCATGTCCTACATACAATCTCGCGGAAACGCAGTGCAAAAGGGCATACCGACGGCACAGCGCAGCTAGTAATTAGATTCGAGCAATTAGCAATATGCATATTGCACTTTGCATTTGCATACATTCATGTTGGGCGCCTGGCAAGTCTCAAAGAAACGTCCCAAGAAAAGTGGCCTGCATTCACATGGAACTCGCGGAGGAAACAGATGCCTTCGAGAGTAAGCTGGCGAAAATGGCGGATAGAAAGTAAAAATCCCTGCCTACTGCGCTCTCGCATCTCGCATCTAAGCGCTAGCGATCGCATCACACTTCCGGGGCATCTGCACTCAACTTGACGAGTGTTTCTGTGCGTTCCTTGTCCACATACGTTCGTTCGGTAATGAAACATGTTTGATCTATAAATCTATAGGGCACAGATATCGCTGTTTCGTTTTTTTTTTCGTCCGTCAATCTTTTTGCTGCACTTTTTGTTTGTCGAAAGCATCCCACCAGGAACCAGCTGTGGAAAGGTGGATTTTTACACATTTGATGACATGCAGATGGGTGTGTATGTGTACACGGTGTCGTTATTCATTCGGTTCGGTTGCCTTCGGTCGGGAATACCTGCATGACCTTCCCCAACAGTCACCCACTTGGCGCCGGGGACTGTGTAGTGACGAGCGGAATCAGTGAAGCGAGCCAAATTCTCACGTCGTACCAAACATTTTTCAAACCAACATCGAATCCCTTGATGCCTTCATTCGGGTGTCAAATGACTTCGTGCCGGTGTGCCGAAGGATTTATGCCAACCCGGTGCAGCATCGCGCAACACCCCAGCTGGTGCCGACGCCTCACCTGAGAGGCCTCTTCAAGGGGAATTTTAAATTGCCACTCTTTTTACGCTTATGCTCGTTACGTGTTCCATCCTTTTTGCCATTTGCCAAACATTCTTTCGCCCGCTCGGTGTGAAATGACAGAGTGAAAGAGTGAGAGAAAAAAGTGCCGGAAAATTGAGATTTAGAAAATCCCGCTTCCACTTACGTCAGTCATCCACGTAAAGCTGATAGTGCTGGAGCGACATGACGTGCTCAAACCATACGCGTGGACAGGCTGCAATCAGATTCCTGTAACGCCGGGCTAATCTGATCATCCAAAAATCAATATGTTCCGGGTTTTTTTTTATTACAACATATTTCAATAAAACCGTTGCACCGACTAGAATTCCTAGTTCGCGATTCTAGTGTGCTTTTAACAGCGCCAGAACAAATGCAAGCCACAATAATTCAATTTTCTGGGGTGTAATCTGATCAACTTTCATCCGACTGTCCGCTTTGGTGGTTTGGATGTCGCTGTGTGATCTTTTCACCCAAACAAAAACATCCATTCGCAAGATTTTCACTATGTTTCGATAAGGGTTATCTTTCTTTCTTCTTCGAGTGAACGCCGGATATGGCTTATGGACAACAAAAGTTGTGAATACAATAGAATGATATCAAAAGCAAGACCATTTTCTTGTAGTAAGATTTTGTTTTGCATTGGCAATTTCACTTAAGAAATTATTTTAAATTGAAATGTTTAACCTTATCTAGAAAAAACAAGTGTGCAGTAATGAAATGTTCGCACACGAACGCTATAAGAGCTGTTAGGGCGAACACAAGCTGTACACCAACCCGTTAGTTGTAGCAATCGGCGTTCGCTCCACAAACTTGGCACGATTTTGATTTACGACGTCCGAAAGTAAATAAATTCAAACCCCTAAAACCGGGAGTAATATTTGTTTTCGCTGCGGTTTCGATTTAAACCGAATGAAAAACCTTGCCTTGAAGTAGGGCGTTTCACGTGGTGTCACAATAACACAACTAACCCGCTACAGCTTCTCTACAGCAAGAAGAAGAGTGCTATGCACACACACACACACATTCATATAGTAACCTAGTCCCTAGCGGAAAAGTCATTCCTCGGCGGTGGTGAATCCCGAACGAGAGCATACATTAGTCGCTCGGCAGGGGGTTCTACACCGAGCTTGTCTTGAAGGGTGTCCGAGCATTCCGGCGCGGGAATAAAAACATCGATGAAACCGACCCGACTGTGAAAGGAATAAACGAGTCCTTACAGGGACAGGGCTACAGGGCAAAACGGAGACGAATTAATCGACCACGGCACAGACAGTGGGAAATCCTCCAGCGAGTGACTTCTACTCTCACGCCGGAAGGCTGTACTGCTGGAGAATTGTGCGTTTCCCTACCAACCGAACATAAATGATAACGAACGCACAAAAAAGCGCATTATCCGCTCACGGTGGCCAGACATCAATGGTGTACCCCACAAAATGGGGCGTAAACTTTTGCGCACTCGAGCATGAATCTCGTGAACATCGTCGTCCTTGGTGTACGTGCGTTTCGTTTTGCGTGGGCACATGGAACTGGATGTTCATTCCTGTTTCTTATTCTTGCCTTCTCACTTGAAGTTGCCATTACAATACTCCAATAGGGATATACACTACGCACAGATTATGTGCTCGAGAGAGTTGGTGTTGTAACCACTTGTTCAAAGTCTCATTTGAGACTTGCTTTTCGTGTAACCAAACATAAATGGAGGTATCACTTACCCGACAAAGGACAATCCGCTTCATCGTGCCCATCGCTACAGTCCCGATGGCCGTCACACTTCTTCGACAGCGAAACGCATCTTGTTCCATCGCAAGTAAATTCATCCTTCTCGCACTCTGGAACAGGTTGCAGCAAACATGTGGAAAAGAAGGTTAACAGTAGTAAAGGGCATTAAAAACGGCCTCTATAATTTCCGTGACTCGACTCGAGCAATTGAAGGCGACGAAAAACACCGAATGATAAGCTTGGAGCAATTAAATTTTGTTACACCCTGCCGAAAGCATAGTTCTCACAGTAGCTCACAGTGAGTGCGTGATGGATGTTGATGTTACTGCTGTAAGTATTAGGCTGGGGGAAAAAAACACGCTGACAGAGATTGCTGTAGAACTCTGCGATGATTTTATAACAGACATAACACACAAAAAAACACGGAACAGACGAAACAAAGCTTAAAATAGTGTCACGCAGAAGACATCGAATAAATGCACAGGAATGTAGAACTCTTTAAACTTTAACCGTTAAATCAAACTATCGTTTCATTTTGGTGAGACATGTACTTAAAATGTGGTGAACGTCCTTGAACTCTTTCAAGCTTAAGGAACAGAGATTGCATGAGGTATTAAGTCGTTGATTCAATCGTAACTATTAAACAACTGCGAAGTTAAAGCAAATAAGTTAAAGCAAGATTCATATGATAGAAAAGTGATTATAATTTTTCAGAATAGTTAGTGACGAAAGCCTGTGGTGCTCAATGGCACAAAGAAGAAAAGAGAGCTCATGGAATGATTGAAGAAACGAAAAAAAACTATCTTATTAAAGGATGTTAGTACCGTAGAATAAATGGAGTAACAAAAAAGAAAAAGTAATTTAACTCATAAACTATGAAGAACAAACAACAAAGGATGAAATTAGATCAGACGAAATCCCAAAACAAACAGCCAAAAACGGGATCCACAAGACACAAACGAACAAAACAAAGCCTCAAACATGGACAAGGACATGAAACTCCCACAGAAGCGAAACAGATGATAACCGAACTCAGCTAGCAAGCAAATATGCGCCCACAAATGAGAATGTTAAGTTGAAAACATAAAAACAAAACAAAAATAAACCAACTCTGACACTCGACTGCATTCTCATCTTCGCCGTTCGGACAGTCCGGGCTGCCGTCGCACCACTGGACGGCACAAATGTACACGGACGTCTTGCCGCACCGTACTTTATCGTCGCCGCGACACAAATCCGTCGTTTCCTCCGGGTACTCGTTATCGGCACTGACACGGTTTCGCACCGTGGTCGAGTCTAGCTCATTCTCATCCAGCCGCTCCTCTCCATCAATTGATCGATCGGTAGCGTAATCCTCATCCTCCTCATCGTCCTCCTCCTCGTCACCCTCATCGTCGCGGCCCGAGATGTGTGACGATCGGTCCGGGAAAGGATCGAGAATGACTTCATCCTTACCGTCTAGCTCAGTGTCTATGGTGAGTGTCCGATGTACCGGGAATATTGTAGGATGAACAGGGCAGGATTAGGTAAAGCGTTAAAAGGGTCTGATTGAACGCGGAACTGTGTGCGTGTGTGGTGGTGGGGAAAATATATACTGTTGAACAGGTTTACACGAAACAGATTGCCACGTATTGTCAAGTAGTCGGAACACATGAATCGTGAAACGCCGCTCATTACTGCTGGGTACTACTGGTTATATGGCAGTGTGCTAAAACCAACGACTGCGTGGAACTAGGCTAATACACACGTAAACGAAATCGTTCATTCATGGCGGGGGGGCACGCTGGGGGATCTAAAACGGCACGAGAGTGGGAAAACCTAAAACGAGACACTCCATATTTACCGGCATCATCGGCAAGCACCAGCGAGAGGCCATCGGCACGCAACTCGTAGTGGCCACTTTGCAGCTGCGAACGAATTCTGTCCTCCATCTCATCCAGGTTGAAGTCCTTCGGTGCATGCAGCTCGAGCGTTACGAGAGTTAGCTGGTGGTTCGAGGGATACGGGCTGAAAGGTTGTTATAGAAAAAGGATCAGTATTTGGGTTGTAATAAACTTTGAATTTTAATACATAAAACAAAAATTAAATCCTATGCAATTGAGGCACGTGGCTTGAGAGAGACAGTGAAATTGCGCCAAATCTACTGTAAGGTTCACTCACGCGGTCAATGAACGAGAAAGCGTGAGAGCAGCAAACATCAAGTGAGAATGTCAATTCATTGCTGCAAACTCTTGCTCATCCAACGTGAGCTGTGCGTAAATCCCGCGGATGAACCCTGCTTGCAGTCTAGCTCGCGGATGAACCAAAAGCTTAGCCATGCAGCGCATACAACATTGCATACAACGGTGCAACGGTTGTTCATTTCAGCAGTTCGGGTCTTTTGCGTTCGGGTTTTCCCATCGGCTGTTTTTATTCGTTTCAAACGTGGGGCCGGAAAACCTTGGCGTTAACGGTGGATTAGTCTTTTGCCGACCGTAATCCGATTGCAATGTGTTTTCTAATCGCAACCAGCAAGAAAAATGAAGAGAGATGAATTTCTTTACTTACTCAAATCGTTTCGCTGTTACTCCAAAGTCCGTTCGTAGTGCTTCATCGATCAGATTCTTAACAAGCGTGTTGATGTGCGACAACTTTTCGGAGTTTTGGCGCGGATCGCGCATGCTGCTCTGAAACGACTCGTCCAGCGTGATCGTCATTTTGTCTGCAAATGTAAAGGTAAAAATCCAATAACGTATCCTCTCGGCTACTGCGTGCCTTGATGCATTACTTACAGAACGTCCAAGTTTCCTCGCCCGGAGCTGATTCTCCGGATCCGTCGAAACCACTGCCTTCGGTGTCGAGGAACGTAGTGTCGAACTGTCGTTTCGGACGAACACCAACAAACTTGCTCGACTTTCCATCACTCGTCGAAATCGAATTGTGAGCTACCGGGACCTTGTGATGCACCCCAGTACTGGACCGACGGGTAGTTGACGTTTGCGACATCGTATCGATGCTAGCTCTGCTAGCTTCCTTCTGTTCGCGTCTTTTCTGGCGTTCCTCCTTCGTCAACTGCTTCTTCTTGTTCTTCAATTTTCCTGGCTTTTCCAGCTCGGAAGCTTTCTTCTTGTGCTTACCATGCTTCGTTCCGTTGTGTTCTCCTTCCAGCTTTGTATCGCTTGGCTTTGAGCCGCTCCACAAATTGTCGAGACTACGTTTGATACGTTTCACGTTGCGCACCAACCAATTCTGGCTCTGGTCGTCCTTTTGTGGCTCCTCGTCCGGAAGAGCAACCTCATTGTCGGCCTCATCTTCGTCCTCATCGGACTTTTCGGCGTCGTCCGCCATGTAGGATAGTTCATCGCTACCGAGCGGTTCGCCAATGTCCACCGACTCGTCGGAATGTTCAAACGTAGGCTTCGAATGGGCGGCAAATAACCGGAGATTTTCTTGGTTCTCAATATCCATTAACCTGTCAAAGTTTGATGAGTCCGATGGTTTTTCATCTTCGAACACCAAATCGCTGTCGCGCACATTCTGTGGAGGGCAAAAGACAAAACAGTATGGTCAATGGGCGGGCTTAAAAGTTTATAATTACACATACAATGTAAAAAAAATACTTGAATGGAGCCCATGTTTGTTGTTATTCAAAAATGTTAAGTTACATTAAAGCCTCAGGTTTTCAAAGTGTAGAAAGTTTTTTGTAAATCATAAAAATCGATCGACAGAACATTCCCTACATTCCGCTAAATGAAACCGTTCTAACCGTTCCGAAATCTTTGCTCTTTTTTTTTGGAACTGCATTCAGAATGACACAATGTGCTTCTTCCAAGAATCGCCGCTCCTTGCCGCATACCGAGCCCAACCCATCGGATGGGCCAAAAGTTGAAGAACCTATTTTGACTGATACTTGTGCGGTCACTTTCGCTGTACATCCATTGCTTCAGCCCCTCGATTTGGGGAACACGGCACGAAAAAAGGCGTCCAAAATCGCGTTTAATCAAATATTCCGAGCACGCGACAGCAATTTTAACCACCGGCATCACGACGCGCTCATTTTTCGCTCGTTTATTAGGTGTTCTTTCTGGTGGTGGCCTGATGCCTGGCAGTAGGAATCGAAAGGGCAACCAAAGTAATGTGAAACAAAGTGAGCACGAGCACGAGCAGTCCATGCACACCGCCGTCATACAGCCACGAGACTGGTGGCAATGAACGAGATATTTCCTGTCCAGGGGAAGGTTCATTTGCTAGCCATATTTGGATGGCAGGATTCCCTGATGCTGGTGCTGTGAAGGTATGGAAGTGTGCAGGCTGGCACAGCTTACGGTGTAAGAATCGAGCCCTTGGAACCATGAGCAAGAAGTATGCGCAGATGATAAACAACTCTATTATGTTTTCAACGCTCTGCACTGGACCAATTCTCTGTTCACGTAACAACGTCCGCGACATCTAACCCAATTCTCTCCCCTTTGCAAGTGTAGGAATATTGACCAAATACTTCGCAAAGTTTTTTTTTTCTTCTAGTTAACTAATTCAAAAATTTCTTTGCAAGCTAACCATTCCATAATCATAATTTGAAACATCAAACTTAATGTCTCATCTCTACTATCCTCCTGTTGCATCACACGCCGTTGTTTGTCTGTCGAATAAACAATCAACATAAAGTGCATGAAGCATAAACACGTGTCCGATCATTGGTATGAGTGATAATATCAAGTTCTGAGCCTGCTTCATGGTGTTCCATCTTGAGCGAAAGTAGAAGAGGGAATGTGGCCGCTTGATGAGTTTTTCATTGTGTTGTTTTTGGTTCGCTTAGCTTTGCTTCAAGACAGGAAAAGGAAAACAACAAAAACCAAAGACAAATGAGGAACGATAAACAGCATCTTGAAATGGTCGTTTTCGGATCATTAATACACATTTGCAGTGCTATTCATCTCAGTATTGCTATCTCGTTGGAGTAAGAGCTATAAGTATCTTGTAATCGGTTGTTGGAAAAAGATCTTTAACTAGCATTGCCCTACACAAGAGCTGAGCAATATTGGAAAGCTGATTTAAGTACATGCATGAAATCGTACGACTTAAAGACAATTAGTATATATGTATTCTAAACAGAAGCCATTGAGTGCAATACTTAAAGGGTAGTATAAGGATTGTTGAAATATAAAATTCAATAAAAATAATTTTTAAATATGCTCAGAAAATTCAGACTAAGCTTCAACTAATCATTTTTTAACATACTTAAAGAAATAAGTTAGTGGGGCGATCCGGTGGCCGAGGCGATAACGGCGCCGGTCTTGACACGGCAGGACCGTGCTTCAAATCCTATCCAGACCGCCTTCCCGTACGCAGGGCTGCCTACTTTGCTACGGGTAAATGCAAGTCACAGAAAGCCAAAAATGGTAGGCCAAGTCCTCACGAGGTTGTAGTGCCAAGGAAGAAGGATCTACCATTTGTATCATTTGCTCTAATTATATAAATATTTTGGGACTTTATGAATTGATTTGAAGCAATTTTCAATTCCTTCACCTCCGTTCTTCGAGACTCCTAACTTACATAAAAAGATTTGTTACATAATTATTCTATCATTCTTATCAGGTGTAGTAACAGCTCAGCGTCAAGGGAGAACGGAGATCAGGGAGTGCGAATATCTATCTAAAATTGTGACCAACTTTCCCTACGATATTCTGCGCTTTACCAGTAATTCCTTTGTTGCTTACCTAAAATATAGCTATATCAAAACTTATAAGTCAAATTTGAAGTTTATCCGATTTCTAACTATTTGAGTTCCGTACACGTGCTGTAACAGATGGTCAAAATAGGTCAAACATGGCATATATGGTCTGCGCGCTAGAGATCAATTGTGAAACATAAAGAAAAATCTCTTTGCCGCCCATAAGGGCTACGGTATGATCGTGTCCGAAGTCAACGCTTTACTTCTTGCGCCTCAATCCGAAAACACATAATGGTTGGTGCAAATGGCGATGTTTATAGTTTTAATTCCAACTCAACCCAGCCCAACGATCCCGACGGCCATCCGACCGGTTCCCTACGTCATTCTTGTCGATTCCGGGTAGATGGTCGGGTTGTGCGCATAAAGTAATCTCACATCACCGGTGCTGAAAACAGCCGCACTTTTACGATTAGCATTTGTTGGCCCATTACGACTCGTGTTGCACAACGGCAAAAAGCTTTTCCATGCAGTGATGCGGACAGAGTAAACCACCAGATTAGCATGGAATGGCTTTACTTGATGCGCTGGGTACGCAAGTACGGTTCGTACAGTGCGGCACGAAGCAAAGCAGTTGATAGAATAATTGTTCGAGTGTAAGAGATCAGGACGTTATTGTGGCAGTAATGTAGAGAATCGATATAATTGAAGTACAAAAAATCGAACAAAAGAAAGTCCCTCACGTGTTCTTATAAGGCTTGGGTTGGCGAGTAAAACTGAGAACATGATTAAACCAATTAGTGAGAACCGCGAGCAATAATTTCAAATTGATTAATAAGTCTCTTTCTTTTACTTTGAGCAAAACTGTCTTTTTTTTCTCGACAATCGTTGGTCATGATTGCTTAATTGTAGTAAAGAGCAATAATTAATAATACAATTTGAACATGATGTAGACATGTTTTTGTCTACCTGGCCATTTCTGTCTCATTAGCTGCGCCCTGTTTCTGATCCGCACTGTATAAAACGTTCCGGATCAACTCTCGGCTAACAGCAGGAATGGCTAAAATGAAGTCAATGCACAAACTCCTCTCTCCCTCAGCCCTCCAATGCCCAGTCTAACAACTGACATACGATCATCATCACTATCGCGCCGTGTTAGAATGATATGTAAATGAAAAACGCAAACAAAACGCCACTGTGTCCATACACACAGGACGGTTGCCGGTTGGCGCTGCTAAGAAAGCTGCGTGGTCTGCAAGTAAATTGACACCGAACACAATTTCCCACCTCTCTGGCAAGCGGGGCAGCAGGCTGGGCGAATCTTTTGCCCGGTTGCCGGTCATTGAAGCTTATGCACATTCACATCGTCCGTCCATCCATCCAAATGCTAATGAAATCGTATGGCAACACTTTTGACCACGCAAAGTGGTATGATATCATCCCGCGGATTAGGAATCTGCCTTTCGGCGTCTCCTATGCTGTTGCTGTGGCTATCGCTCGCTGCCCATGGCACGATCATGCTCGTGCACCGGAAGCGAACACTTTGTCAGCGTGAAATGGAGATAAAGTGCTTCAAAGTGATCGTTTGCGACGTCTGCGCGTCAAAACTGAGAATGGTGTAAGCGATTTGGTCTCGTGTGGGCATCACGTGTGATGCACCGATCCTGTACAGTCGCCGTTATGAGAATCTCCGGAATCTTCCCCAACTTCATGTATTCCAAATATGTATGCGGAGTCGTTGAAAAGGTTCATCAAATCGAGTCCCTCCCGTACCCGGATATCGGCTCGTGCTGCATCCAGAAAAAAGTGCCAATCGTACGCCATGGTCAAACATTAGCCAGACTCTACCTCGACGGGGTAATACACCGAGACGACGAGTTTTCCGGCATGTTTTAGTATATGTAGGGCGCATGGATCGAGCTATAAATAGTCCCGGTCCATCCATTTGCTATTTTAAACAGTCCGGGAAATCATGGGTGACCGCATGACATCGTGCATCGTGCAGCTGCAGGAAAGAGAAGCCCAAACAAAACCGAGAAACCAAGAACAGGAAAAAAACACCAACCCAAACCCGGAAAGGTTGAAACACCCATCCGGTCGAGAGCCGACGATTGTGCTAACTTGTCTGTTGACTTATGAGGGGCATCAGATGCTCCACCTCCGCAACGTTGTCTTAGCGGACATGCACAGATGAAGCAATTGTTTTTGTTTTCTGTGCTTGGTTCCTTCTCGCTCTTCTCGCCTGTGAGCTATAAACAATCGATATTATTCAATAGATGTGCAGATGATAATAGTGATGATCTGCTGTGGACCTTTCCGTATCGAACGGAATGATGGGAACTGTGTCGATACCTACCCAGAAATGTATCCAACTCAGATGTGATTTGTCTTTTTTTTCAACATAGGAAGACATTTTTTAATGTTATCAATTGCAACAGCTACGCTTAATTATAATTTAACTTCTATACTTGAATGAATACAGCACACCAACATCCAGGCTAGTGTCACTTGCAGCAACGTTCAGTTAATAAGGTGATGTCATGGGTGGCTTCCCTTGTTCATCCGGAGCGACACTTGATATTCGTAATTTATTACTATTGACTTCTGTCATCCGTGGCCCCAACACTATACACCCGTGGCGTTACTATGCGCCGTGCCGCTTCAACGAACAGCAGCGCTTGCACACCCATATTAAGCAGGCTCAACATTTAAACGAGGCATAATTAAGACTAAACCGCTCAACTCCCAGACACGAATGGCACACGTATAGCACCCAGCAATCGTTGACATGCTTGGCGAGCGAGGCGTTATTACCGACATTAATTCACCGTGCGCTTATAAATGTAGCTTCGCGGGTGCGTGAGAAATGGATACGAGATCTCGGAAAAGCCTGCCTGCGATCGCGAATGGAAATGCAACAATCCAAGAAAAACGGAGGAAAAATTCTGCTTCCAAATTTGAAAGATCATCCGCATCTCATATTTCACGCAGCGTGCAGAATTGAGCTGCGTTGTGTGGGTTTAATCTAACGCTGATGTCATTTGGGCTGATGAAACGTTTGAATATTACATACATGATTGATCCAAGATATTTCATCTGATGAAATTGTCTTCACAAAATTGGAAGTGGAAAGAGAAAAAGCGATCTTTTCATGAAGAAGCAATCGTGAGTATAAAATGAAGTTCTCCGAAAAGATTGCAACACGTTCAAGCTATAGTTTGCTAGAGCACAACGAAAATAGAGCGATCGTACACTCAAGAGCAGGTTTATGAACTGTTACACTGTGCGCCTCCACCATCATCAGACCAGATTTTAAACATCTGTTTCGATTGGAAAACAACCGAAACTTCACACCAGCGTGCGATAACTATTTCGATGTACTTGAGCTGCCAAAGTGTGTGATATCCATCAATACCTATTTCGTTAAGCGAGTTTATTTATGCTGTTGAAGGACGATGATTAGTAAACATAAATCCACACGTATTGGGCTGGTAGTGTATTGCAACGAAGAGCTTTGTGTTGAACCTTCAAATGTGGAGAAATTCCGCCCTTTTGTGGAGGACCCATTCTTTAGTTTTGAATAAATAATTTAATTTCATTCAATACATCCTCATCATCATAAGTAACTTGATACATAACATTTGCGCTGATTAAATTGAATTGATAACAAACACCGGAAAACCGGTGGATATTGTAGGTTCTATGAATTATCCGCCAGACAAGAATTTCATGGATTCATGTTTTAAATACATTATAACCCAAAGGTTAGAACCCTAATGCCGCAGGATTAACTGGATTTATGATAACCGCTATTTAAATGACGAACCCAGTACATCACATAGAAAACAAATGACCATCGTTCCGAACAACTTATCTCATCAATTCTCCATCCGCTCACAAACCTGTTCGCGCGCCACCGAAATAACAAAAACAGTGGTTTTATTTGTTTCAAGGTTAGATGACTGTATTTGGGATATCGTAGAGCCTCCGATATCTGCTGCTGCTGCTGGTGCTGCTGCTGCTTTTCGGTCACTGCCTAACCTGCCGAAGAGATTAACCACCGTCACCAGCGTCGCTTAGTTCAAACGTTTGTGTCACTGGCATGGAACTCCAATCGACACGGAACTATGTAAAACAGCAAATTTATGATAATTTTCTCAGCTTTCAGTGTAGTACACAGCTCGGCTCTTCTTCTCTTAGGCAAACACCATGAGGAAAACACACACACTCGCCAATCAAGTGAATCATTCAGTTCGATAATCGACCTTAGTACACTCATGGAATGTCAAAGTTCGCCCTGTTCGCCGCCGTCCATGTGAGTGGCTTTTTTGACCAGATTTTTGATCACATTTTGCACGCTCAATCTGAAGCTTCGGCAGACTCAAGGGCTCCTCAAGCTACCAAAATGACTGTTCATTTATCGAATTGCTTTTGAGTCTAGGTGTTGTGCGTCTTCTCTTTTGCCTTTACCATTCGAAACGATACACCACCGAAGACATTCAACACCGTGAGCTCATCACAGTAAGGTGCTTAGGCTATCTCTTGGTGCATTTTATGGCCCTGAGGTCAACCGAGTTTAAGTAGCTCCTCAGCACCTCATTTTCATGTTTCAACTCCCGGACGGAAATTTGCCGTCGGTGCGTGCTCGTATGCGTGTGTTTGAGTGTGGTATCGACGACGTGCAAAAGAGCATGATGCTGCAGCCGAGAAGACAGATTACACCGCCATTCCATCAGCCAGCAAACAGATCCGAGGCAAACAGCGAATCGGTAAATATTTGCACCATCAAAACACCACACTAGCGTAACGTATCGTTGTCGGAGTGAAAAGACAAGGAAAAAAATACGTCATTTCCCTACTCCAAGAGGGAACCAGCGACAGCCATTCACGGTTGACTCCACTAATTAGGATCACCCCGCGCTAGAATGTCCGCGCACTGATGCGCCAAAATGAATCTACCCTTGGGTAGTGTCGGGTAGTGTGAGACCTGGATGCATTAGCCGCATCGACCGGAGGACCAGTGCTATATGCTGTTGATAGGGATACATACACTTCGCAAGCACACAAACACACACACCATTTGGTTGACAGTGGTAATATTTATCTACCAGTTGCTAAAAGAGAGCGCTTGAAACGTTCGGCACAGGTTAACGGCTAAGGCTGACGACCATCAATCTATTGATTGGTCGTAAAATTGACGGTTCGGTACGCCGGGACGGTAGGGTGTTTATTTTCGATACCACGTTGTTGGTTTAGTTCTCTTCCAACCGAACATAATCTTCACTCTCAAGGCAGCTGCGTGAAGATCGAAGATCAAATTTGCCAAGCCATCATAAGCGATGGCTGGAAATCATATCACAGCTCCGCGGTGCGATGCGAATACTTTACGAGCTTGAATTGCAAATCTGTGCTTGTTTTGAATACATCTCCAGATAAGCGCCGAATGGGTGCAAATAGAGAAGGCCGAGTCGGTCAATATTATCTTTATCGTGCTTGGAGGCTTGACTGTTTTGATGATGTCCGCTTTAGCCAAAAGCAAAAAGTATTTTACGATTAGATTTGCCTTACTCACAATATCGCTTTACCGCAATCTTGCTGAGTGTTTGTCGTGCAGA
This sequence comes from Anopheles stephensi, assembly GCF_013141755.1. Taxonomy (NCBI): domain Eukaryota; kingdom Metazoa; phylum Arthropoda; class Insecta; order Diptera; family Culicidae; genus Anopheles; species Anopheles stephensi. Next base: position 44,049,167 of record NC_050202.1, read on the forward strand.
TTTGATATGACCGTGTGCCATTTGCTGTACGTCACACATAGATGATAGATTTGTAATCAAATTATTGGCTCAATCAAGTTGCATCTGTTGATTGATTTCTTCTTGCATGAATAATTTGTTGATAGCGCAATTATCTTTAATAAAATAACGTTGCCCTAATCAATTTCAATTGAGGACAATTATTAGTATGAAGGTGGCAATGCAATTATAATGCCAATCTTCAAACATGAATCCTGTGAACGACGTACGATTGCAAAAGCATAGCTTATATTATTACCTACAAATTATATTATCAGTCACACAGCCATAATCACTAGGCGTCTCCATAATGTAGAAAAGACCGTGCAGAAATGATAATTAATATCAACCATATCAAACTTTTTTCGGGTCTTTAGGAATATTAATGCTCATTTTATTGAATAATATCGTATTTAAATAAGATTAAAATATAGATGTTTTACATTAAGCACTGTCGCTAGCTTATATGAAGGAACAATTATAAATTTCAACCCGGCTTCTCCCACTGCCCAAGTCCAGCTTCGGTTAAATTAAGCCTAATAAGTCAAAAAGGATAGACTACCCCTCGTTTGGCATCAGGGAAAATAAGGATTGCTCTAAAATGGTGGGTTTAAGATGATGTTTCTTCCTAAATATGTCTCAACTGACATCATCTGAGCATTGCGATAGTTAACTGAAAATACAAACATAGTAACTATTCGTGATATCTTACAAAGTTACGTGATATAGTCAAAGTTACTTGGAATCGGTGGGCGTTTGTTTTGCGTTACTTGGTTACTTAGAATCAGAAATTATTCATCTTAAAATCCTCCGTCTTGGCTTAAAGACCTCTTAGGTCAAGTCTGCCATTTCTGGATTAATTGACGCATTGATACCACATACTTTTTAACAAGCCTTCAACAACGAAGGAACGGCCCACATACGATTTGAACCTCGGTCTTGACGTGTGAAGACCGGCGCCACTCTTGTTTCTACCACTTGACCCACCTTACCAACTACGGCCCACTTTACGTAGCTTTAATCCATTTTTTGTAGCACATAAACGATCTGGAAGTGAACTGAACTGCAATTCATCAACATTATTTAAAGCAAATTTCAAATACCACCTCAAGTGCTTTATAATCACCCAATATAAAGCATTCACTCTACAGCAGTTTGAACCACACGCTCCGTAGCTTAAACGGCTTACAAGTGGCATAAGTGATCACATCATTACGCACTATCATTACAACACTCAACTGCAGTTCTCCTATAAAACTATGACGAAACCGCCAAGCGTTCTTCGCTTGCTGATGCAATGAAGCTGTCAAAGAGAGCTTAGAACTTAATTTTTCTTCCACTAACTACCCGAAAGTGGTGAACTGTTGAACAAGATCATGCATTCGGAGCCACTTTCTTTGGCCATTCTACATTCCTCGTTCGTCTCGGTACGCTATTTGCGACGTTGACGGTCCCAGCTGAACCGGAGTTGTTCGTACTGAATCAAGTTCAAGTTGGTCGAAATAAAAATTTATTACCCTCTATCCATCGACCCACTCTCGTGAAGGCGAAGGCTCACGACTCTCTTATACGACAAGTGATGTGGTATTTCAACAGCACACTCTTAACAGTTTGGAGCAGTTCCTGGTGGAAATAGTTGTTATAGTGCAGTGTTTGATCGACTTCACCTACGGCTATTTGAATGTTCATCTGCCGATTGAAAAGTTTGTTGGGAGGAATTTTGTAAATTTGCTTCAAGATTTTTGGCGAGCATCAGTCTGTGGATTCAAGCTGCTTCAAGTTATACTGTCCCGCATTCGGTAACATTATTAACTTTTTTGCAAAGCTATCGGAATCTGGCACACGCCAAGACACAGCGAAAATGTGCTAAAACCTCAAACGTTCGATCGATCGTATGCATTATGCATTGTTATGGTACTGATGCTGGAAACTCTGTTGGTTAAAGACCTGCCACCGACGATGATGGTGTTTCCTCAATATATTCTCACTGGTGCTCACCATTTTGTCTCGGTCTCTACCAACGGTGAATAATGATAGCTACCAGCGAAAACGAGCTCAATCAGTTCCCAACCTGTGGCAACTCCACAGCTTTTTTGGGCACATAGACCTTTTTGCAATCTCTTGGCCGTTTGGGAAAGCTTGGGACAACGCAATATTGCCTACAAATACGCGGGGTACGAAAGTATGCTATAGCACTTGCCACCACTAGCAGCAGGCGTACGGCCAGGAACGAAGCCGATGAAAGCACGGAAACACGCCAACACTCAGAACCCTAGCGTCAACCCAAAATGGTTAGCTTAAGAACTTAACAAGAGAAACGTGACCAAAATTACGATGCTACCACCACCGCAACCACGAAGCGTACGTCAACGCTCGTGTCGAAATCCTGTAAAGTTGGTTTGCGAGGAAAAAACAAGTGGAAACATTACACGGCTTTAGAACATGGTACGGTCATCAAGAATCTGTCACCAAGCATCGCGACTCCAGACGCGTGCATGTGCCTATACCCCGAGCTCAATGAAAAACGTGAAAATGGTTACTCTGTAGCCCGCAAAGCTCACTGTTCCTTCATTCTCACTCCAATTGTAGCCTGACAAGCAAGTGGTTTGCAAAAAACAAAACGGTGAAGAAGTCGAGCCTCCAATTTGTATCCAATGAATTTTGTTTTCTCACATTTTCTACTTCACGCGGCATGAGCATGGGCATGGTGGAGAATCGTCCACGGGCTTGCCTGATCCACTATTCATGAGGGTGCTCGACAGAATAACAACAAGCAAATTACATTGCGCCTCATCCTAATGGTACACTCCGCGATGATTAGGGTGAGAGGAGCAGGTCTTTTACATATAAATTTACTCCCAGGACCAACAAAATCAACACAATACAAAAAAAAGCAGAACTCAAGCACCCACCCAGAGAAGAAAGCCTGTCCTGGCCGCACATGTTTTCACGCATCAACGGTTGCATTATAAGTGTTCATTGTAACCCTCGTCTTGCAATAATGTTGCCAACACAGCTCATTAAGTGAGATTGATGAATGTGTTTTTGTGGCGCTAGCAGAGAACAAAGTCGAGAGCATCTGCCTAGAACGAGTTGATAGTAACGAATGAAGTTGACTGTTGAGGAGCAATTGCTTTGAAACTAAAGATGCCTTTATTTTATTGGGTTATTTATTATATCTTCAATAAATAAAGCTTTCAAAAAGCAGCATTTGGAACCAACACTATCAATAAATGATATCACTTTTATGGCAAAACTACAGCCCTTACAGCATCCCGTACCATCCATCCAATAACTTATATGACACTTATGAGCAAAGCAATGAAAACACACTATTATTCATTGATTAGTAAACATTCAAATTCAGTTGGCGCCCGACCCGAGCCCGAGCCATTTCACAGATCAATATGCAGATATTTGCTTCTCGAGCGCCCCCGGCACCAATCAGCACGAATCAAATCCAGCTATCAAGCACAATCTTCACGAGTGACAAGACGCGTACATGCGACACTGTCATGCGATTGCTGGTGAACGTGTTTTACGAGTTCTTGTCATTGGTCTCGTACGAGTATCGGGGTGAGGAATGAAAAACTCATTACAGTTTCATTTAATGCTCGTTAAACAGGCCATCAATGAAGCTTCCTAAAATGATTCTTAATGGTTGCATCTATCAGCGAATCAAGTTTAATGTGCCCAACCGTTACTGGTGACCCTAATGATGATCAAGCGCGGATGCTTAGTTTATGGGAACGATTGAAGAACAATTTGTGCTTACCTTCTTCTGCAATTCCTACATATTCTGGTGCAACGGAGGTTATGTTCATTTCATTGGTTATGTAACATTTTCCAAACCGCAGTCTACCCATTTCTTAGCTTGTAAATCATTCTTTGCATGAAAAGCGTGACTTCAAACTAAGTAAGTTTTATAGCATTCTAAACTTAACGCCATTTAAGAAATTAGTCGTGACGACTGTGCAAGTTGCAAATGCATTGAAATGAAATGCTCACAAGGAAGTGAGCTAGTCGTGATAAAAAGTCATTCCATTACAATGACTACTTTCGAAAAACGTACCACGATTAATTGCAAATGCAGCGTGTCTTGATCTCAACTCTTGCTAAACGCATCAGAAATCGTTTTCTGAACGTCATAAAGAAACTCGAACGATCGAAAGAATACAAGCTCGCTTTTATATATTGCGAAACTGCGCTGTGTTTGCACATTTTTTTAAAGATAAACAAACAGATCCCCAACACCGAAAGCCAGTGAAAACTCTCTACTCGATGATGCAATCGACAGTTCGCTGCATGTGCAAAAATGATATCATACAAAAGCGTGTTAATATTTTACCCCGACACAAGAATAACAACGAGCTGGTATGAAAAACGAAGCTAAATTTGATGATTTATTGATCCACCAATTACTAGTGATCAACATTCGGAGGTAGCAGATCAACGCGCTCGATTCTCGCTTCCATCGTCCGGCCTCGGGAAAGGTAGGCAGGCAACGAAAGCAAGAAAACTCCATTCCCGTGCAGAACACGGAAAGGAGAACAACAGATACCAGCATAAATAAAGTGAGGCATAACACATTCAAAAATCGAAAGCCACCTCATTCCTCACTACCACACGACTTGACATTAGTTACCTGCCAGAAGCAGATTCGGCCGGCCCAGCAGACGTTTCACAATATTCCGAAACGAGTTCTAAAAATAACATGACCACATTCACCAGAATACTTCTTTCGCCGGTATTCCAACCGGGGTACAGAGACGTCAGGAGATGGGAGGCCCCGGGCGGGTGGTGCGTGGGCGCACTGGACAGGCGAAGAGTGAAAGAAATTAATACTCCTCCAAAAAACCCTGGCGCGCGAAACGCAGAGAACTAGGGAGGGCAAACCCGTTCTCCTTGTGTTTGCACGAGCGCGATTAGCAATCACGCGAAGCAGACGCAACGCAGACACGGCAAGACACCGGTAACTCTCGCAACCACCCCGGGGGTGGCCAGTTCCATGAATTCCGTCCCGTGCAAAGTGAAGGAACGTCCGGGCCGAGACGGCAAAGGATCTTGCGGTGGAGGACTCGCAGAACGTCGCGTAAAAAATGAACCTCAAGTTACACGCTTACCCTCTGATCTCAGACGATCGAATCCACAGGCAACAGGGCGTGCAGCTGAGTTCTTTATTCGTCAGCAGTGCGTCGCGAGTCTTGTTGTGACTTGGGCTGACCTTTATGATGCTTTAGCAAGATGATGGTGATGTTGAAAGGAAAGGATTACACCGTCTTGCAAAGGCTGACTTGAACCATCCGCAAGCGACGAACACTTACGGCAGGAGCATTGATTGATTTTATAGCAAAAGCACAAAGCGCGTTATTAAGCTGAACTTTAGGTGCTTATTGTTCAAACTCAATGAACCATAAATTGGCCACCAAATTCCCCATTTTTTGTTCCACCGAAGCAGCTGGCACCAAATCAAGATATTCATTCCTTTTTTTCGTCATTTTAAGATTATGCTATAAAAATATCCTCCTGGCTTAATTTTATGGAACGTGCTACTCAGCCATTTGCATAACTTTCACATTACTTTTGCTTTTTTATGGGCGGATTAATTCTTCGAGTTCGTGAACTAATTGAATAAACAAATTAGCGTTGCATATCGAATTTATGTGTTTACAATGATTTGACTAAAATCATTTGGAGGGTATCAAACTCCATTATAGCGAAACCGACTCCAAACTCCCTCGTAGCACTTAGTACGACAACAAAGGTTTATATTGGACCTCGCGGCCTAACGAATGTCCCCCAGACCAAGAAACCGGTTCGACGCGGTCACAAGGGTTCCTGGCTTCCCCCAATGGCCGCGGACTGCATATAACAGTAAACCATCCTTCCTTCGCCTACGCGTAATAGACGGCTTCTCTTGTGGCATAATAATGTTCACTCGCCGAGAGGTTATTTTTTTATTTTACCGGCAATCGTCGTCCGGCCCATGTCTGACTCATCCAACGCTGACATCGGCTGCTCTTTAGCTAAATTAAGCGGAAAAATCCGCACGCTGAGGTTGTGTTTGCCTTTGTTGTTGTTGATGATGGTGCTGCCTGCATCTTAAAAGTGGTCTCTGCGGTATGACACAGATATCAAGAAAGTGATTGAGGATGCTTGTAGCCTGGTGCTGCTTCTTGAGCAGAACCATAAACACACCCATGTCCTTCCCCCTTTTTTGGATTGCTTTTGCAAACTGCAGCGAACCCAACGAGCGATGGTGTAAGAGGGAAAGGGCAGTTTTAAAAGCGTTTTACTTTGTTGTCTGGCTGATGATCTTCTTGGTGGTGGTTGAAACGAATGCAGTTTTTGCATGAGAATGTGTGCAGCTTGAGGTGTCTGATGTATACAATCAGTGAGCAATTCTAGAACACGACAATGTTGTTTTTGAAAGAAATTCGAGACACTTTTCTGAAGTAATATTAGTGTGATGTATTCTATAATCTCTTATTTGAGTGCGACGGAAGCTACAAACCATCCCTAATTACTTTTGTAAACTTCATATGCCACATTTGATGCAGTCTACAATATTCCGTAGTTCATTAATCTTCCTTCTGTTCATTTAAGTAGTATTATCATTTAACATGTATCTGTGACATGGATGCAGCCTGGTTTGCAATAAAAAGTCCATTTATGCACACACACTACCATGCCACCACCCTGATGCTTCCTTTTTATTAATACTCTTAAAGATACACTTTTTGCTCTATCTCTCTCTTTCTGTTATGATCTTTCAGAGCCATGTCCCTCGGCCATGTCCTCCGAGATGTTTTGCGGTTTCTGTATAGTAAATAGTTTTTGCGTGCGTATCGATAATGCCACCAACGACTCTGCCAACACTTCCAGAAATCTCAGGAACTTTTTTTCCCGAGATGCACTTCCCATTGCACTCTTGAGCGCTCCTCAGCGCTCTTCAGCTCAGTCAGTTTTAAAAGCAAACGCGACGGAAAGGGTGCGACTAATGAATCATACGATTCGATGCGGTTCCGCGTGCTACGTCCCTTTTGTGCTGCCGCTTCGTGAGCTCTCTTGCCTGAGTGTTTCACGTGTTCAAGGCCAGCTGTAAGTGGCGGTAGGCTTCTCCCGTCACATCCTCGCACCCTGGCTATCGTTTCCGTTCGGCAAACGCCTCGGTGGCAATTCGGTGTCCACCACCGGCCAATAGCAAACAGAGGGATCCTATATTGCTTGGTTCGGATAAATCCTGCTGGCTAAACAAATTCTCCAGCACAGTACAAACACGCGATCACACATACATCACCACGCAGCTTGATCGGACCATTAATGCTCCTCATTTGTTCATTCATTTCCCCAATCGGAACGGGTGGACCCTCTTGACTAAATTCCTAATCTTCACCCTATATCCTCACCATGGTAAGGGTGGCGTCGGTGGCCGAGACGATTCGCGTCCGAAGGGCGCATGTGACAGCTACGGTACAAATTACAATACGTGCCCGTACCATGTCATACAACACTGTTGCACGCCCCGCTCGCCCGTGCTCTGTGTGAGCAAATTTGTTCTCGCGAACAAGAAACCAGAGCCAGTTTTGGGTTAGGAGGGGGAGGGGGTGTGGCAGATGGGGGTTAACAAAAAAACATAGATGAAAAATAAAACATAAATCCACATAAGAGCATGGTTTGGCGAGTGTAGTTCACTTGCTGTCCCAGCCAATGACATCATGTCTGCTTGTGCATGTGTACTTAAGCTTCTTGTTATTTTGGCCAGTTATGGTTGTATTGAAAAACTGCAAACATAGCAGCCGATAGCAAACAAGACGATTTCACGTACGATTAATACACGAGCGAGCGGGGACCAATCGCTGTGTTTCATTGACCATTCATCCGGTGTAGAATGCGCATACGAATATTGTTTGTAGTTCGTCATTGGCAGGAGTTCTTGGAAGAGTGTCATCCGACATTATCATACTGGAAGCACGCCATCTAATCAACGATAAAAATAATCGTACACCAAAACTTCAAACTCATTCAACGCTGCTGGTACCTTCATTGAGCAGCTTCTACAAATACAAATAAGCGGGGTTTTGTTGCTTCCTTACCAATGTCCCACAGACGTACTGCGTCAGCCGATTCGAGGTTGGCGCGTCGTACTTTGATTGCATTGCACCTCACTCACTTGAATAATTATTTTGGCAAAGTTTGCCGTTTTGTTCAGGTATGCTTCTTTGTTGTTTGTTGATCGTACTTTAACACTCATCGCTTCACGTCGCCCGCGCGACGGCGCATGTTGCACAAATGTTGCAGGTGTTTTGCATCTGTTCGGAATGTGCGTACACACATACACAGACAATCACTAGGAGACAACGCGATCGTACATCATGCAAGCGGTGTCACAGTGTAGCGCTTTTAACGAGCGCATATGCTAAGCACATTGTGTGATGTGCAATAAATTAAACAAAAACGTGTAACCACCACTTTCGGAGGTACTTCACTGTCGACAGACTTGGTGGTGTCTCTAACGAAAGAGTTTTGACCGTCTTGATAGCTCTAGACATCTTTTCACGGATAACAAATCTTGCTCAGAATAAAGACATAGTGGAATATTCTTCTTCTCTTGTTTTGTATTAAGCGACACGTTAGAATGTTAAGCATATTAATCAATCTGACATTCGCATGAAACACTACACTTTCAACGAGCTTGTTTCTGCTTATCCAAGAGAAAATGTGTAAGAAATCCATAAGATGACATATCAGATCATATCAAATGTTCTACACTGCAAATACAAACTCCTAAAATATAATATACACTCATCAGGGAGCCTCTAAATTGCCCCAGTTTCGCGTTTGCTCCGTTTCAACATGTGTATCATTTTGCTCATTGTTGTTCATGGGCTGTGGAACAACAACACACAAAAATAAACGAATCTGCTTTCAAAATGCCTCTCTTCTCCCAAGACTCTTCGCCCGATCACCGATCAAGATCGCAGCAAAGAAACAATATCCTGACCCGACATAAATTAAAATAAGACAACACGACACATGCTAAAAGCATCGCCAGTTGAGAGCTACCGTTCTATAGCCGCTATCGTGTGACGAATTCCTTCCGCAATTCGTGAATCACATTTCTGTTGGTGTCTCACTGCCTGGGACCAACCGACCGACGTTTGCAATGTTTCGAGTATTTCACAACAGCATTCTTTCAACATTGATCCTCGATGCCAAAAAGAAACGTAGAAATAGATGAGTGAGCTTGATGATCTGCTACTCGGCTTCCTAACGAACTGTTTTCATTACCCATAGTTTTGATAATGGTGAGCATGTCACACCAGCATAGCTGGAACTCTAAGATCTTCAACTTCAACAAAATTTCCCCCAAAAACCAATATAAAAATATATCACAAAAAAAAGGAAAAACCTGAACCTCCCCATCATAAGCATATTTTACTCCCGCACGCCAGAAGTAAACCATCCCAGGATTATCCTATTTTTCATCCACTCACAAAACAAACAACCACTCACACACACACACACACACACATCTTTCGCAAACTTTGCGCGCCGACCTCCCGGCGAGTGTTGAAGTTGTTAGAGGAAAAAAAAAGAAAGGGAAAACCAGCTCAACAGGCAAAAACTAACATTGCCGCATACACACACACACAAATCTCGTATTCTGGAACACTTTTTCCTTCTCAGTTTTACACCACCACCACCAGTCATCGCCAATGTTGCCCTCGTTGGATGTGTGTGTTTTTGTACAACACCACTCATAGCACGATCATAAAACGGATCGAAACGGGTTTTCTACTTCAGTGGAAAATATGTTACAAAACCGTTCACAAAGATAACACGGCTGCTGTCACGTTAAGAATCTCATTCATCTACCTTTACCCTGCTGGATCACGATTGGCCAGAGTGTTATGTTGTCATAAAAATTACCATTAGCATCATCAGTACACGATTCTGTGGTGTGATGGTGATGCATGGCTGGGAGATAAATCTATTCCAATACATCACATTTTTCGTTTGGCGAGGCCGTGAGTGGGTTTCGGAGGCTAATGAGGTCCAGAATGTAAACTGTTTACGACTTGTTGGTAGGTGTTACGAATTGTATGATATATGCGCTGTGAAATGACGGCAAGAATTATTGATAAATCTCGTTGGTCATTTCAATATCCACACCAATTATCTTTCATTTATCAGATAATTTGTAAAAGTACACCACTAACTCTCCTATATCATCGAGTTCGAACCCGATCGTCGATGGAGCTGCCTAGTACTTCACAGCGAAGGTACAAACGAACGGAGAGCAAGCTAATTAGCACTCGCCCGCCCAAAACTGTTCAACTTCATTTGAATCGGCTTTATCTTTATCCACTCTCAAGAATGGCCCCCAACTGCGATGACGCATCGCCGTTCTAGTATCATGCTGCATATTTTTCACGATCACTTGTCAGCGAGGCACATGATCTCATAGCCTCGCTGCAACCGACTAGCATATGCCTCGCAACCGACCGTTCACATAAATTATGTTCAGTGACGAGAGCAATGCGTGTGAAACTGTGCCAGTCGGCAAAAGGCCCCAAAAAATGACGGTTGAGTTCTTTCCGCCGACCTTCTTCTTTCGGCGTGTTGTCGAGGAAAAACACACATGTGCATTAAAGCTGAAGACGCACAGACACACGCTCTTACGAACGGAATGTTGGCGTGAAAGAACTAACAAACAAACGGGGTGGAAAACTCGGTGTCGCAAACGACTGATGTATGGCACGGTATGGGCGAATATGACTGTCGAATATCTTATGACATCATCGTGAAACGCCATCTGATGGACCGCAAAAACGAGGCGATGTTGTGTTGATGTTTAAAGTTCATGTTATTTCAACAAAATATTTAAATTAGAATCTTAATAACTTATGATTAATGATATCTATCTCTTACGCACTTTACATTCGATAAAGAGAGTATGCTAAAAATCATTTGCTAAATCGTGACTCTACAATCCTTTTTTCTGCCAAATAGCCAAGATTTTGTGCAAAGCTTTTCCCAACTGTTTTATCTTCGCTTCTCAACAACTTCATTCATCTCTTAACGTGATTTTCGATCGATCGATCGATCGATCTATCGCTACACGCCCCATAAACAATGTAGCTCACGATTGCCACGATTTAGCGGCGGCTTGCGATGAATTTAGCCATTAGGTCATCGACCAAAAGACCGACTGCAGCTTAAATCAATATTATCTTCTCTACTGCACCGAATGGGCATTGGAAAATTTGGCCCGGGCTTAGTCATGCTCCGGCCCGCTAGTGACCAAAGCATGCATGCTCAGCTGGCGATTGCGGCGACGACTGAACGATTGTGCTGCTGCTAGAACTAATAAACAAATGTGCAATGCTTTCGTACGATTTCAGTGCTGGGTTAAACATGATTCGCTTGATGGGTGAGGGAGGCGCTCGTGCTCTTTCGAACGGAGAGTTTGAGTTGTTTGAGTTTTCCTCTGTTGGTTGTGTGACGCTTGTGTGGCATTTCCAACCACACGCAACGAATTCCTTTCCAACACCTTTAGAACGTTATGGGACATTTGCACTGAGGTTTGAGATGTTTCACTTTTGGCTCTGTGCCTGTCCCTCAATCATTCTTTATCTCTCTCTCTTCCTCTCTCTCTCTCTCTCTCTCTCGCTCTCTTTCTTTTCTTTCATCCTATTATGATTACTTAAGAATTGGATCCTAGTCCACTCGTCAGCTCGTATAATGTAAGTTATATAATTTCGGCCTAAGATCTATCTAAATAAATATAGTGTGGAATTAAAACAACAACTACCTGTGGCTACTTTAACTAGGTTTCATATACTGTTGAGATATCGCTTGACAAACATGCAGTTCATATCCGCAGAAACGAGTCATCTATCTGATGTTGAAATGGTCATTTACAGAGATGTCCTGCTTAACTGTTCCCGGAATCATTGGGACTTTATTTGTTTTACTACATGTATAAGAACTTTATTTGGTATCAAGTCAACTCAAGGGAACTCAACCCTTAAAAGCCTCTTTTACTTAGGTGTCGTTAAGCCTGCTAAACAAATGACTCTCTTCAAGTGCTTCAGCCAGCAGTGCTCTTAGTTTTATGTGAGGTGGTCACATTCGTCACATACATTAACTTCACTGATCGCTCGAAGAACGAAACGAAAAACTGCTGAAGAACTCTTGCACCCTGTTTTACCAACTCCCTTCGAACGTTGTTGTTGATTTACGCTCTGTGGTTAAATTTCCTTTTTTGGATCAAGTCAACCGCCCTTCCGAAACTCCCCGAACTCTACTCTCCCGTCATGTTGCAACAGTTAACAGACGACCGAACTAAATTATTGTCATTAATTTTATCGTTCCGCGCATTGTGTCGTCGCCTTAGCATCGGCGCGACGGCGCAAGCCGTTAATAAACGATTCGAACTCTGGGGACTGTATTTTTTGTTTGGTCTTTGCTTCCATCCATGCACGCATTGAGCGAACGCTGCACCACCAGAAACGCACTCGGAAGCGTTGCAGATTGCTCGATGACGTAAACCATGACTCATGTGTCTGCCAGATCTTTCTCCTTCCCAAGACGGGGAACGCGAAAAACACAGAACCAAAACTATGTTAACAATACCGCGCTCTGGCGACGTTCATGGAATTGTATTGTCTTACAAACGGCAATGTGTAGCATAAACAAAAAGCATGCATTTGAAGCTTGCAGTACATTTATTGCACACACCACCCTGATGCCAATGGTGATGAACCTTGGGAGAGAAAGCAAACCGGTTAGCTGCAGGATCGCATATTTAACGTTCCATACGCCAGGGTGCAGCACATTCGTGCGCTAATCCATCGGCGAACGGGCGTATAAATATTTTATGGTACATTTAAATTTGCATAGAAAACAATCGTATGCCTTGATTTGTTACAGCAGGCAATACCGTATGCGTGGCGATTCCATTATAGCGCTGATTTATGCTTTAGCTTGTGTTGCTGATCCTATCAGGAATCGTGATCCATCAATTCTTAGATTAAAACAATCTTCTTGGGTGGGAAGAGGTATGAAGACACCGTGAGAAAGGATCAGGGTTTGCAGCAAATGTCCAACGCTAAATATGGAAGTTTATTATTCTAAATGTGTTTAAACTTCATACTGAATACTCTCAGTACGGCTCAGAATGCTCTGGTATCATCGCTCAGTATCTACCCGTATAAGAAAACTCGCAATGTGTGTCAAACATTTCCGAAACGCTCCACCATGCGTTGCGTAAAACACTGATGGAATAATTAATTTTTATATGCCAGTAAACAACACGAATAAACACCAATAATACTGATAACAATCTAATTGACCCAGGTCAATTGTGCACGCATTGAACCAATCAACCGAGCAGCTGCACACGTCCACTGTGCCGTGCCGGAAAACAGTTTTCCGAGTGATTTTCCCCGAACTAAAAGTCGAACCCTTCCCGAAACGTAACCTTCCAAACCAGAAACGCCAATTGGCGGCATCGATTGTATCAATCTAATGGCCACCCGTGTCAGTCTCGTGTCTAGGGGGATCGGTTCAAATGCAACCTAGTCCCTCTCTATCTTTCTATCCATCTCGCCCTTTCGTTCGGTTGGCTTTCGAGCATCACTGAACAGAACGCAGACAACGGCAGCCATAAAAAGAGGGTTTCATCTATAAACGATCTCATGTTACTTGGCGGCAGGATGCATGTTTTGTTCGCCGCTTGGAAGACTCAGCACCAGGCGACCTAGGAGGATTGCAAGCCCTACCTGACTGACTGGCGTGAAGACCTGGGTGCTCCCAGAAGCCCCTGGTTGGATGCTGCACAATGCTGCACAAACCAAAACCCCAAGCCCCAACGACTCATCGGCCGTGCAGCAGACGATAATCTACTTTATCAGCGGCCCGAAACCAGAAAATTAATTGATTCTCACCGCCACGGCAAGACGAGAACTTGCCGACATAAATATGGCAAAAGTGGTGGGTAGGTGAATGGTGAATGGCCCGTCCCCGCCTTCTGCTCGGCAAGAGTTTCAATCCCGCCTGTCTTCGGCCGACGGGCGACTGACACACCGACACCTAACCTAAGCACCTTTTTCCTGTTATGGGTCCTAACCGTGCTGGAACTGCGTCAAAACACAGATTGTTGTTGCTACTCATGCTAGCCCCGATAGAAAGGAACGCAAAACAGTTAAACCTAGGCAGGCACAACCAACCCAAGGAACGGTGGGAATGAGTACGGGGATTGGTCCTCTCCACTAATCCATCTTCAGTGAAAAAGACGCAAGAAAAAGTTCATCTATCACCCTAAAGCCACCGTGTGCGGTAGCTGCAATTATTAAGAAAACAATCTGACAGTAACTTCTGTAGGTGTTCGTGGGGCCCCAACGCGATATTCTCGTGTCTATGATTAATGATGCTAGTGCGGAGTAGGAGAAACAAAGTTGTCAAAGCACACTGCACAGTGGTGAACCAACAGTTATGAGTACGTTTCTGTCTATGGGATGAATTCATAACAGCGAAGTAATAATGAAATGAAACATGTTAAGTGTCATTTCTACTGTGATTAACCAACTCATTATCTATCACAACTCAAACACCTTAATTACATCGTGTGGTGAAACGATATAGGCATTCAATTATTTGAAAAAATATCTTAAACGAAACCCGTAAAATATATGAAAAATTAAGTCCAGCCGAATCCATCAAAATTAGACGACGGTTGGTCAAGCAACTGTTCATCTGTCACACTGTTCGCTCTAATGGTGACGTCAGGCATAGGAAATGTCTTTGCTCACTATTCCTTCGCTACGTGTGGTCCAAAGTCACTTTAAAGGCACAGGTCATAACCATACACGCGGCTCAAGTAAACAAATCTCGTCCTATTTTGTCTATACCGATTTTCTTTTGGCTCATAAAATGGTTCGCAAAATTCAAGCAACTGAAAACACGGTCCACGCGCCAACCGTTTCGTTGTGTAAACAATGATGTATGGGTTTTATGATTTTTTTAAACGACTTTTGAGTTTGCAATCATTTAGTGGCATGCTTCAAGCGGGTTTAAAAATAGATTATCATTTGCAATATCAAATGGACACAGGAATCGAGTCATACCACACATCTTGTAAGCTAATGGAAACAGATTGTAAATCATATTTCGAGGAGATATCACTATCTCTAAGACATCATTTATAGGATTCACTCAATGAATCTTCCTTTATGATATGTACATTTACAGTGCTGGACAATCTAGTATGGTTATACTAAACATACTCAATAAATTCATATAGTTTTGTTTTAAAATTTTATTTAACATCTTGAGGAAAAGAAGTATATCTTTATATCTTTAAAACAAACTATACTGATATTTTTTTAAATCTTTCTTTCGAAAACAGCGCCTATATCGGTAGGACAACGAAATCAGCAAATTAATTGAATTGAGAACAAAAAACGTATTTGAGGGCTATAATCCACCCTATTTTACACTTTAAACATCAACATAGGCTAGCACTAGCATTGTTTAAGTTGGGGTCTAAAGTCACACATGTCTGTCTTTATTCCAGATGTATTATTGAAAAAAAACAATAATTCATTAATTTAGAGTGGTCTGGTGGTATAAGCGATAATGGCGCCAGTCTTCATACAGCAGGACCGAGGTCCGTAGTGAGGACTGACTATCCAACTACGTGGTATCGTTAAGTCTAGTAAACCAGAAATAGCAGGCATGACCTAAGAAGTCGTAAAGCCAAAGAAGAAGAAGAATTTAGTAATTTCTGAACGGATCCATAATTGTCATGAAAATTTTTGAAACCGCTAATATTTTTCTCATTAGCATTAAAAGTATCGAAAAAAGCAGTTTTTTTAAACAAACATCAAGGCTGTCTTTTAATTTTGTCCAGCACTGTAAGAGCGGCAAAAAACCCGACTCTTAAAAAAGGGGTGAACGTCAGGAGCGAAACGAATCGCGCTTAATAATGTCGCCTAATTTATTGTTATGCTGTATATAAATTAGATCCATGCACATGCAATGGTGCATCTAAAAAAACTAAGAGAAATGAAGCGAAGCCATCCCATTAGAATGCTCTTTAAAATGCATTTCTTTTCATCGTTGATTTGCTTCAAGATTAAGTCAACTTGATATATCTCCCAGACGTACAACCGTTGTGAGCAATAAATTCGGCTTATATCCCGTAATCGAAACGGTCACCGAATGAAGGGTGGTTAGCGAAGGTTTAAATGAGATTTGAAAATTAATTCATAACTTCTTGCCTGCTTCTTGTCCAACACGCTGGTGGCGGTAAGAAAATTAATGATTTAAAAATATCTTTCACTCGCATGGCACTGCTGCTATCGCTCCAGTGTGGATTGTTTACAAGCTTGCACCTAGCAGTTATCACCACACGTACCACAGGTCTGTTCTTTGTAGCCAAAAATGTGCCCGACCAAATAAACAGTTAAACTCGTAAAACAAGTCCCCATCTTGGCGCACACCTTTGCCCTTCATTTCGTTGGTAACAAGTGATTCATAAAAAAAATGTGCACCACAATGAAACAGTAGTCATCCCGGTCGGCACCACATCCCGTTGGGTCGGGTTCTAAATTCACCTTCGCCCATAAAATAGCGCCGAATTTCAACACGCGCTTTACGCTGGGTTGAAACAGAAAAGGCAGCCGGACACAGCCGGTCAGTGAAACATGAAACCGACCGAAAGAGGCTAATCCGTCTAAATGCCGGGCAAATAAGACATAACCTTCCATAAAAGAAATCCGGACAGCAGCGCAAAAAAAACAACCCGCAGGCAGCGTAATTTAAGAGTGATTATAAAAAAATTCATCATAATATCACAGCCGCCAGGTTGCTCTACAGGGTTGTGAGGTGCAAACGAAAGGAAACTAAAACGATGCGTTTGTTCGTTAAATCTTCCCGCAAACATTTGAATGGTGGTAGTGAACGAAAGTGGGGGAGAGCACAAGCAGCCAAATTAGGAAAAATTAGACGAAGAATAAAAAAGTAATTATGTGCTGAATAATTCATCGGTCCGGCTCAGAATTATTACCATCCGGCCTCAAACGAGAATGAATTTGTTCGTTTTATTCGTCAAATGTGTGCTTAAAAAATTAATCGAAATTCTTAAAGTGAATATTTTATTCTCGCAACACCCTTTAATTCTAACCTCTAAAGCAAGAACAGCAATTATAATTTCATTTATCTAAACTATTTTATTTTCACTCAATGGATGCCATTCATTCACAGGCACTCTGCTTACCCTAGCATCCAGATCCGCATTCAACCAAAAAACCACTCATTGAAAATGCTGAACCTGAAGCGGTCAAATCCATCGAGCGCCACCTACGGACAATGGCATCATCGCACCTTTCAGCTAAGCTTTTGGGCAGTGGGTTTGTTTTGAAATGCGTTCCATAAATTTTCCACCATTTCTTTATGGATGCTTATGGATTGAAAAGTAAGTCACACACCGCCTGTGACATCATCGAGCGGTATTAAAATAAAAGAATTTATTATACTACTGCTCATCTCCAAAACCCACTCGTGCATGGAAAATTATTATTCATAACGTTATTAAATTAATATATTTTCATTCATTGAGTCTGCAATATATTACCGAAAAGAGTATTAAAATTTGTAAAAAATCGGTCTTTCTCATGCTACAATATCCTATGGCTAGTTGCTGACAGTATGTTAAACTTTTCATTCATTAAATACCCATAATGTGTAGACCAGGTTCACCATTCTTGAACTGAAGCGCACCGGTCTTCCGTAGCCAACCAAATCCATCGCTGCCAGTCACATTCACTTGCCGTGGTGAAGGTGGCAACAACCTTCCTAAAGCGGATCAACGTTGTTTCATAAATTATCAAAGTGTGAAAGATGTTAATTATTGCCGGTCCTTTTTAGCTGCCGAAACCCGGTGGCTAACATTGTTCGCGGTATACGTCTAATTTCACTAATCTCTTCCCTGTGTTGCTCGCTCACTCACTGACCGTAAGATGGGGGAGTGGGACGGTGGGAGCAAGATGTTTACTAAATCTGCAACTTTTGCCGGAAAATCCCATAAACAGGCAGGCAACATATAGATTAGAGGACTGCTTGTCGTGATTCATGCTAGGCAGGCTGGACGTTATAAAGTTATCTGGTTGGGTATTATGAGTATTTCAAATTAATCATCACTACTCAGCAAAATTAAGATCTTTGGTGTGTAGGCCCACACGTCAAGGGACATCTAGTAGTAATATTAAATTTTGTTTACTTTTCTAAAACACTACTGTTTTTATAGGAATGCCGCTTGCAATAATGTACATAAAACACAAGTACAATAAATTAATTTGCCGCCTTCTGCGTAGGATGTTTTTTACATTTCATTTGATAACGAATGCTATTAAATATGACCGTAACAAAATTTACGACTATATATGCTATAAAAACTACGCTAATCACCATAAAACACGTATGACAGGTCGTTGCAATAAAAATGATTGATATTTATTCGCATTAATACAATCACATCTTGCTCTAATGTAGTGGTCTCGAGAAGCTTTTGAAACATAACATATTATTCATTTCCGCCATCATACTTTAACAAA
The DNA here is from genome assembly GCF_013141755.1 of Anopheles stephensi. Taxonomy (NCBI): domain Eukaryota; kingdom Metazoa; phylum Arthropoda; class Insecta; order Diptera; family Culicidae; genus Anopheles; species Anopheles stephensi. The sequence goes on from NC_050202.1 coordinate 44,067,808, forward strand.
ACTCTTGAAGATGACATAATTTCAACATGTGCGATCACGCACCGAGGTTGAATCAGCTACAGCAAAACAAAAAGATGACATCAGCCAAAGTGTGTCACTTTTTCAAGTGCATTCAGTAGAAATACTTATAGCAGAAGGAAAGCCTGTCGTAATTCATCCCATTCTGTACAAACCGTCGCGCGATGAGACACACAACCCGTGCCTATGCATCACCTACAGAAGGCGTGACAAACTGTCACTTTTGGGCGCGTAAAAATTGAACAAATTGATTGAACCTCAAACCCTTCGCACTGGCCCCGCCCGGGGTCCCTCTCTCCCGTAACTTATCGCGTAGCTAAACGGTGTGGATGCCTACTGGCGGCAGTGGCGGCGTCAATAATATGATAATTAAGCAATCGGCTGCGCTACGAAATGAAAGACACCGGTACCGGTATCAATTCCGAAAGGCCAATGCCAACACAAAGCAATACAAATCACAAGCCCATGACGAGTGCGAGTAGCACGAGCACGCTGGACTCACGATCGCCCTCGGCAAAGCCCTAGCTCCGACAAGTCCACGACCACGACCACTTTTGGTGCTATGCGCCATGCGCCATATACGGCACACAAATGATCGGTTTCGGTTTTGTAGGTTTTGTCTGCCGACCTTATCCATGGCGCAGTAGAGTTGCTCGAGTTTCGCCTTCATCCAAAACCGAACCATGGAGAAGATCGCTACGAAACACACCAAATAAGGAACTTCCCTGTGGACCTATCCGAGTCAGTCCCACACGTTCCATCAGCATCAGTATATCTGTCGATCCGATAAACTCGCACTGAGTAGCTTCTTGATTTCAAACCCACCTCTGCAGGACCGTGGCCGAATCATAGCAGCCCCTACATCAATAACCGCAGACTGCGATATGTGTAGCTAATGCCCGATTTCAACAGCTTCTTACTCGTGACTAAGATTGATCTGCAGTCTACCTCATGCAAATGTAACAGCCAGCATTGGGACGAAAATAGCTCACAGAAAGACAACTGCCCTACCAGAAAGAGCTCCAAACGTGGGGTGACTTGCTTCCCGTTTTGCCGGGGATCCCAATCTTCGCCGGTTGAATGCAATGACCTCGGTTGGGCCTCGGAAGAAGAAATCTTATCCTTGAAAAATCTCGAATTCTGTTCCACCCGTTTCTTCCGCCAAGCCTTTCAGTCCGCAAACCGCAACGGCACAATTTCTCTCGACCACAGAGGGTTTTTTTTTTCTTTACTGACACGGGACCTCTCTTCATTTTATGGTGAAGGAAGCCACAGATACATGGTATATCCTAATGGAAGGGGCTGCGTCTGTCTGGAGCAAATCGCTCGAGCTCAACTTGGAGAGCGGGCCTTGGTGTGTTAATTGAAAACAGGTTCTCTGGCTCTTGAAAAGTGTGCGAGTTTTTAGCACAAATAAATTCAACCACCAAACGATGTGGCCCTTGATCATTTGCGCTAAGCGAAAGTTGCATCGAAGAAGAGTTCCGCAGCAACATCAACATCTTCAGCTATAAAAAGCTGTTTTAAGAACTACGCGGTAGAATGATGAATAGCAATGATTGCGCGAGTTCTTCACAAGAGTCTTTACCTGAAGCGGTGTCTCATGTCAGTTGCAATCGATTGAGACGTTTTTTTTACATTTAAATGGAGTTTGAAGTTTTTGTTACGATGCTCTGCATAGATCTTATGGTAATATTTCAAACTTTTATCTAATAGCCCTTCTGTCAAGGGCATTCGCACATGTGTCCTTCATTCACGTTTTGCAAATCTCGCGATGAACTCGAATTTTGCGCAATGCACATTTTAACCGGATGAATGCGCTAAACACAGGCCCATCGCGCGGAATGTTTAAACCACATTCCAAAGCCGGCACCGAGCGCAAAGCTTCAATAAGCCCATCTTAACATCCTTGAGTTCGTCTAAGCTCGCGGCACAGCAAACACGGTGTCCAACACAATCAACCTTTTGGAAACACCCGCTGTCGCTTTATCTTCTTCGACTACAGCACGCTTCTTATCGTGGCCGGCCGTGCGCGATACGGTGATGCGTCCCGCGTCTTACAGCGTTACATCATGCACAAAAATATGCACCAACGCCAGCGCTCCAATCGCCTCTTATCAGGAACCCCGGTCGTCAGCAGTGCCTCGAACTACAATCTGTGGTATTTTTTAATCAAGATCGTAAGACCCAGTAGGGTATCCATGTTCGGATGACTCGCAAGGGCCAACAAATTGGATCACCACGTTAAACGATCGCACTAGAGTGCTTGGCCGTTAGATACAATGTAGCACAGTAAGGTTGCTCCCGGGTTAAAATACTCGAACCCAATAAACCGTACACCGCTCCACCAGACACGTGGAGCAACTAGCAACAGGTGGGGTATGAAGCGATCTGATAAACTTTTTACTCCCCCCGTGTAATCACAAAGAATCTTATTCTTTACTCCACATTCCGGGTAGGTTGGTGCAGGAACCGTATACAGGAAGGACCAGGTAACACACACACACACACACACACAATTGGCTACGAAAAGTAGTCCTCCAAATCCGACGCCAGAGTGTATGCATTTCGATGGACTCTTGGCCTCGTACACACATCGCACTGCAGGCGACCCACTTCAGCTCTCCAAGTGTTGGCTTCGTTTGTCAACACTCAGTACATTGTTTGTTCTACCCCGAGTGTCGCGACACGCACAGTGCGTGCAGCCCAGCCCACTGCAGTGTTCTCACACTCACTTACCTCGCTTTCAACGATGGACGGCTGTTGCCTGGCTGCATCCGTTCCGATGGCGGCTAGAAGTAGCAGCAGTAGTGCCGCTACCCTGCACCGTGCGGCCGCCATTGCCGATGCGGCAATGCGATCACTTACGCTGGAGTATTCGGCGATCACCAAATGGCAACAATGTTGTCAGCTTACAGTTCCGGAAACACGAGGATCCGGCTAGTATGGTTTCCGGGAACCTGAACACACTAAACTTGTCCTCACGACACTACCACTAAAGCGAACGACCAGTTCCCTCACCAATACGCCACTGGAGAAGAGATAGCCGGAAATTGTATTATAAAACTGTTGCTAAATTTAACGGACTTAAAGAATGTTTTCCAATATCCGAAATCCGGGATATCTTATCCCTCCAAAATATTCTTTTACTCTACCGTTCAGAACATCGAACTTTAAACAAGGAAAAGAATAGTTGCGTCACGAAAGATCACAGGAACGCGATCCGGACGCGAAGGTGGCCTATGCCAGACGATAGAAAAAAAGGCCACAACCATAAGGTAAATATTAGCAACAGCTCAAACAATGCAGCACAAACTAGATGACGACGATAGCGGGCGCGATACTGGCCGCGGCCTACCCACCATCTTTTTATCGCGCCCAGTGCGCGTCGGTGTGGTCTCTGCTCGCTTTCTTGCACGGGCCGTTTCGAACTGCTTTTCGAAACTATTTGTTGCCTTTTTGTTCTGCGTGCAGGTTTCTCCGTCTTCTTCTTTATACCGCGAAGATGAGATCCGGCCCCGAGTTCGTTCGATCTATGCGCGATAAGAAGGGGGAGAGCATTCCAATTGATTTTGATTCAGCGGTGGTGGTAACCAACCCCCGATAGCGCGTGTTATTACCGGCTTCCAAGGGGGTTTGAATGAAAATGTTCACACATACACACGCACAAACACATGCACGCACATATTTATATATTTATAAACACTCACGCTCATAGACCAATCGAACGAGGCAAGCAGAATCATGCATCTGTTGTCATCTAAATTTGGACTACATCACGTTTCACAGTGCTCCCGTTGCGAGTTGTCAACAGGAACGTCCTTACACTATTCCGATCAAACAAATGTAACGAAACAGCCGTGACGTCAGACGACCGTGATCGAGAAAAGTTTGACTTCCAATTCAGTGATAAAAGCAGCCGTGATCGTCGATCACCCCATCATGTGCAACGATCGTTCGTACTGGCAAGGTTCCTGGTGCAACAACATGCTGACAATTCAACAGGCGAACATGATCCCGTGCGCGTCGGAACTGTCAGATTTCGACCCCTTTTTTCTGCTGACGAAAGGCAGTGGAGTCGAAGCCGGTGCCATCGCACGGAAACAGCACCCAGCCCAGCCAAAACAGCCCACGGTAGGAAGGAAGGAAGAAACCTCGTAAGAAGTGGCACAGGAATCGGACACTGGTGCACTAGCAGCAACCGCGGCTTACATACACCCGCACACGTCGGCATACAACTCAGCACCTTCCCCACACCCGATCGATCTATAAAAATACACTCTCGCGGACAGGCAGACACAACCATCTACACAAACGCGCGCGCACACGCACTCACTCACTCACGCAAACACACACGTGTAGAGCCAGACGCGCAGACTTCTTAAAACCTACCGTCTGCGAACGGAAGACCGGGGACACGGTGAGGCGGACACGGTGGGGCGCCCCTCACAACGCACAGAGCAACAGAGACGGAAACAGATAGTGCGGGAATCGAAGGGAAGAAAGCACTGCCGAAATGCCGAACCACACTGGCTGAGCCGCGGCCACGAACTGAACCGCGATACGCAACCGTCGGGTGCGCGAGCCGAAAACCTTGCGTACCGTCGTCTGACAGGCGAGCGAAAATGAACCACCGCTGCTGATCAACGTCACTAAGCTCCGTGACCTCGACCACCGTACGAGAGTTTTATCCATCAGCCGGGTGGATGAACGCTATCCGAAAATTACAAACGCCCAGCTCATCTCCCCAGCAGCAGCTCATATTGGATGCGTTCATCGTTCATCTCACCGGGATGTGGGGTGATGTTGCTCCCGGCACGGAAGTAAGAAAAATCGTTGGGCCCGATGATGATTGGTCCACAAGTGGGCCCGACTCAAAGCCCGGCGAGAAGGTGGAGTTCTGTGATAAGTCCCGAACCTGTACGGGGCAACCGATGCTGCCAGGTGATAACGCTCCGTGCGATGCCTAATGCGCTGACTCGTGACTTTGGTGCGTCTCCACGTGGTTGGCATTTCTCCAGGCGCGTTCATTTGCACCGGCTAAAATGCCGGTTGTATGTACGCGGGACCAGCTGTTCGCTTGTCATGTTCATGCCCAATAACTTGAGTCGGGCGTGTTGCATGCGAAAGTTGCTTTCAACTTCCAGGGGTGCGCTTTTCACCCCAAATCTCAATGTCGCTAAAGTTATTTTTTGCTGAAATAAAGACCAGGCGAAAGATGAAGCTTTTTTGCTATGCTTTTTGCACTTTACGCCTTTCTGTTACTGCACAGGGGGGGGGGGGGGGGTGATTTTTAAAGAAAGTAAGCGTATTTCCGTTTGAAGATTGTCTACTAACTTTTGCATAAAATATTCCAAGCTAGAAACTATATATGTTATAAATGTGTGCATATCAGTATGAACGCATTTGCCAGTTGGCAACAGCTTAAGATTTTGTAATAAGGTTGAAATAAAAAAATATTGTTTGGAAAACCATACGATAACATCGGAGCGATGCAGCTGATGCTACACTTTTACTTTGGGAAAAATATTGAATTTGAGCTTTTGCAGCTCGAACTATCATCTTCCGCATAGAGGGCGGCACTAGTTTCCGCATTATTTCAAATCTTAACGGTTTACGAGGAAATCATGTTTTTTCTGGTTGCTTGCTTGCTTGGTTATGTATTCACATCGGCACATTGAACGATCATCAAAAAGATACAAACAGTAGATAAATCAGTGAATTATTCATAAGGAGAACTGACGGTCTAGCTTACGTTTCAAGCAAAAATACAAATAATGATAATATTTTTACTGGCGCGATACAACAATAAAATATTCTCTGAGGAAAGCTCATTCTTGACAGAAACCACTTGTTAAGTTCAGTACACTCACGAACAGTCAATGTTAGTTCTTACAGTGAATTGAATTTCAATGAGATGAGATGAATTTCATGTTGGGACAGTTATAGAGAGGATTTTCAGTAAGTACAATTATTGCTTGAACATTGTGCAGATCTATGACTATAGATCTATATTGTATATATATACAATCTACGCGATACAATAGATCTATATAGATCTATATAATAAGAATTAGGCTTATAAAATTTCTTTTTCTTGCTTGAGATTACATTTTGGAGAGGCTAATGGCATTTCTGGCAATTTATTGCTCTTAGTATGCTCAAAATTGAGCACGTCGGAATATCACGGGCTGATATCCAATTCGTTTCATTACACTCAGTTCAGAGAAAAATTCCTCTACCCACGGTTCTATCCAATCTCTGACAGGTTGGTCTCTGCTTGATCCTTCGTAATCCGCTAGGCCCCCATCAGGATATCTGCACCATCAGGCACTCAACTGGTTCATGATTCTTCAAGCATCCTTCACCAGTATTCTCAGTGGCGATTGAAGCACTTTGGAAGCTTTAGACGGAATGGAAATTTAAAGCCCCTATCTGCTATGCTATGAGACTTGCTGGTCTCAGATCTGGGGTGTTAAATTTTGAGAGGACCAGCGATGTACCCTGTCGAAACTTCCATACATCCAATTTCATGCAACAAACTTCTTCTCCTTCTTCTTTTTTGGCTGAACAATCACTTGGCCTGCCCTTGGTTCGGTGGGCTCTCTGTGGACCGGGAATTCATACGCATGATGTCTCGACTTATGTCGAAACATTTCGCGTTGAATGCTCATCTGCAGCGTATAACTCTGGCTCAGACAAAGGTGTGTGGCTGCGGTGACGGATTTCACGATGTGGATCACCTTCTGTGGTCGTGCGTGGAGTTTGAAACCGCAAGACCCTCCTAGTTTGGCGCAGTCGAGAGTTTCGGCAGACAAATTAGGGAAGTGCTAGCGACCAGAGACCTCGCATACATAAGGCTCATCTACCAATTCGCCAGAGACAACGGTATCCTTTGATTCCGCATCCTCATTTTCCTTCCAAACCACATCCGCCATTCCTTTTTTGTTATTCGTTGTGTTGTCTTTGTCTTAAGTGTTTTTTTTTTTGTTTTGTAATGCCATGGGTGATCCGTTGACGAAACAACAGTATCCGGGGTCAAAGTCGATACTGTCGTAAGAAGAGAGGCAGAATTTTCTGTAGCAGTGTTCTTCATCTATGTCGAGCCTTGATGGGGCGAGTGCGACCTTTCTGGCGTTGGGTTCGGAGGTGGTCGGCGGGTTCATCCCCGTGATTAGCAGAGACCCTGCTGTTACGGGGTGGAGATCGCCGATAGCTTCTGATTTCGGTGCTGGCCTGGTTGAGCTTGGGATATCAATGCTAGGCAGTTTGAGGAACACTGTACGCAGGCAAATGTTTGTAATGTCCAGGTTACTGTTCTCTTTTTGTATTGTTACAGTCCAGATCCGCTACACGGAAGGATGTTCCGTTCCACATACCACACTACCATCAACATATCAACAGAAAGCAATAGACCCGGACCAAACCATCGATAGAACCTCCACAATAGACATGAACAACCACACCGCAATCTCCACACACCGACAACCGAGCATGCCCGGGATAAGGCAGAATAACAGGGAGGAAATGCCTTTTTAATATTTGTGAACTTGTAATCGTCAACACATGCGGTGTTGACAATACGGCGCCATGCCCTAATACTGAAATTATAAATAAATAAATAACCTCTTGACCTGCCATTTCTGGCTTCTTGTGAGGCGGTTTGGATGAGATTTGATCCCCGGCCCTGTCGTGCAAGGATCGGCGGCGTAATAAACACTCATGCATTTTTTTTTTCTGTGCAGAGGGGCCGGGGTTGCAATTAGGCCCGTACATCCCGTAATTGGGACCTCTGATTTTTTACAACGTGTGCCAGGACGAGCTCTAGGTGGCCGCCTATTTCGCCTACCATCTGATTCACTGAATATAGGAGTCCAGCGTCCGAGTCCAGAACTCTTTTTTCGTTTATTTACAGAGGCTTTGAGTTGCCGAGACCTCTTTCGCGTCTTAAATAGAGTCCAGAATTCGAGAAAACTTAGAAAACAAACGATCTTATCAGCAATAGATAGCGCGCATTGCGTGTGTCATCAAAGTTTTCCCCTATACTCTAGCGAATTTACCGATTACCTAAAACAACCTACTTTGCATGTTTTAGGCAGTTTAAGATTCCGCTGTCCAGTTTGACTTCTCCCTTATACTAGACTACTCCTACATTTTAGTTCCATTTTTTTCCATTTTAGTTTAGTTTCTTGTGTTCTCTCTGGCTGTAAAGTGCGTTTGAGCTAGATTTAATGTAAAGGATTTGTTTTATGGTTTAATCTTTTATAACCCGAAAGAAAAACTATCTAAAACATACGAAGTTTAAACTGATCTGTGTCAAATTTGATTACACACGACTCGTGTGATTTCACTCCATTTACTCTTGCGCGAATTGTGCGTATTGTCCGTGTATTTTGAGGTTTGCAGGCCTTGCGGTAACGCTTTCCTCACTTGAAATCCTCATGCAACGGGACAAAAACTTGTTAAACCCTCACCTGCTCTACCTTCCCGTGCGGCTTCTCCTGTGACGCAGATGTTGCCTCAACAAAAAAAAAGCCAAAAACAATAACTTTCCAAACTCATGCTTCAGGAATCCCTGCAAGGGTCTTTTTGTCGCTGGAAATGTCGTACAAACCTTTCCTTCTCCTCTTTCACCTTCTACACCCGAAATGGAAAGCTTCCCAACGTACATAAGAATGCAAACTGCTACCGCACAGAGCATACATTTTCAATGGAGCACATTATGCCCATGGCTCGCGTGAGTATCTGGTCACCTTGCACCGATTCCCAGCGCCCGGTACCGCACTCGCACTCGCTACCAGACCGGTTTTGTTTTGCGCTTCGTGTTCATTGCAGTTCCGGTCGCTTTGTAAGATGGTTCCTTCGCACCGGAAGCCTTCTTGTGCTAGTGGAGGCGCCTGGTTAGGGCACTGCCAAGCACTTCTCGCACTCTGCCACAAAGTTCGGCACTCTCCGGAGTTCGGCACGTGACGGTACCTGTAGGCAGGAAAGTTGGGTAGAACGTTGCCGCTTTGTCTCTTGTACGGTTACCTTCTTCAACGCATTACACGTGACTGCTTGACGACTGGTACAGGATTCAGGTGATAGGGTATGCGTTGAACCGTACGGGAACCGGTGGCAAATCAGAACGAAAATGGATAGTGAGAACGTTAGAACGCTTCATACGGAACCTGCGTTCGTCACATTTCTAGTGTTTGCCATTTGTCTATAAACTCAGGTACAAGTCCTGCGAAACCTCGGAGTAGTGTTTTCACGGGTATGGCAAACGTTCCAATTCGTGTTATTTTGATTCGCTTAGAGCTACGACTAGACTGTAACGATTTTAATTGGTTTTAACATTTTTATTTCTGTATTTCAATGTATCAACCAAAGTTGAAAATTATTTTACTTGCAAGTTGCAAGAATTTAACTTCACAAATAGGGCAAAGCTCTATACAATTTAAATGAAAAACTAATAATAATTTATCACCTTGTCGTATCACGACTTTCTAGATCAATCGTTTAACGACGTAATCTCAAGAGAAAAACACAAATGTTTCTACCAACTTTCTGCAAGTTGGCCATATTCTTCATATTCCAGCTAACTCACTTGCTTCCTCCAATATTGACAGCTCCCGAATGTGCGCAGCGTAATATGAACTTGTTGCCCGTTTTTTCCGATTTGGCATGCTATCAAACCACCTGCTGAGTTGTACTGTAACATGCTTCTTGTTTGTTTTTTTTTTTTGCTTGCTTACTTTCTTTCTTTAAATACCACAGTGTGCTGCTTTCGCTTGTGTAACGCATTGCCCTCGACACACGCTTGGCAAAGTAAGCTAGCTGGCGGGAAAACAGTGTAATACCACCATCGGCAACTCTCACCTGCCATTCCAGCTATAATGGCAAATTAAATGACCATAAAACAATTCGAAGCTTGTCAGCAACAGGCCGTCAGCACACCGACGCATGCCGGCACAGCTTTCGTGTACACATTTATTAGTCCACTAGCCCGTCGAACTCGGGGCACCGGGGCTTACGCCTGCCAGTGCTGCTGCCGTATTCGTATGCTACCCAAACTCCGAAAAGTTACTGCTCGTAAAAACGCAAAGAAATCGTTTGCACACCGCAAGCTGTTTAGCTCTGTACCCACATACACCAAAATAGCTTCATCCTAGTGCTTGGTACGGTTGCCGACCGGACTGCCGCCTAAAGGTCCTTGCAAATCGGAACGGATAAATGACAGCTCGCCGAAGTGGAAATTTTAGCGATGAAAACATCTCAATCACATCCCATTTCACATCCTCCGCCATTCGAACGATGGTCAGTGTTTGTTTAAAATGGTATAAACCCCGCCGCGCACACACACACACACTCACACTCACACATTCCTACTGTCCAACGGTCTTATCCTTCGCTAGGTGAGTGCAACTGACGATTAGCCACATGTCATTTTGATCGATCATGTGCAAAAAATGTTAATTATTGCGATAGACACGCTTCGAGGCGCTTTCCAATTACACTGATTGCAAAACCCGATGGCACTGCTGGATGGGGAATAAAATTACCTCCAGGAACTCCCGCTCACACCACCCACCCCCCCTTCCCTTTCCGCTCTTGCATATTCGCATAACATTTGCTCACGTTTTCCCATGGCATTCGCCGAGAAGATTTCGTACAAATGAGTCGAACTTTGTATTCGCACCCCTGCGCTCAGAGTTGGCTACGAGTGGCTCGGTAGGCACACGTTCCATCCACACAAACTTTGCTGCCACTGCTCGGGATGTGTTTCATGGTCAGGGGTGAAGCATAAGTTGCGCCAGGAAAACTATTTCCTCCCTGCCTTTCCTAAAATAGTGAAACGTTCACAAACATTTTCGTCACACCTCGCTAAAAGTCATTAGCAATCGTTTATTCATACCATTTCGCTTTCGGAAAGGGTATATACTCACCGCACAGCCAATCAACTGGTTGTCAAGTTATTAATGTCTACATCAAATTATAACACTGGAAATTAGCAGTCGGAGAAACACTATCCGCATCTAATTACCTTTTCCGGAAGGATGAAGTTGGATGAGGATATTATGGCTATCTATTTCAGAACTCTTCGAATTATAAGTTTGTCTGCAGAAGTACAAATTGATCGAATTACTGTTGTATGCTTTGACGATTTGTGATTTACAAGTAAGAATGCTTAATAAAGAACTTGATTTCGTTTATCTGTACGCATTCAAAGCCGTTCCAATGTATTAGCTATTTTCGATCGAAAAACATTACCTTTAGCATAGAGTGCTTACTACCATCCAGTCAGACAACACTCGTGACGCACATTCTATAAATGTATAAAACATTTATAATCCCAATGCTCACAACGGTAAGTATTTAGTTTCACACTGATGAAAATCTCTCCGGTGCACTCGAGAGATAGATGTTTAGAAGTATTGGAGTTCGTCGATTTCTTTTGCAACATTATGATCATGGAGTTCGTCGAGTTCTTTTGCAATATTATGATCATCAAGGCTTTGGAAGAATTATCATGTAATCAGAGTGGCATAGCTCTGTTCCATAATGAATTTTGGATATCTATATGGACACAGAAGAAGCAAGACATAGTTTGTGCTACAGCGGGAGCTATGTCAGAGACTGTTGGGTGCCGGATCGACTCCCCAACGCTACTCTCTGAGAACGTTTCGATGCTTATGATCCCTTTCTCCGTATGTGCCGTAGATATAACTATATTAGTAATCGTCACCAACCTGACATGCCCCGCGCTGCACTTATGAACTGTATTCAAACCATAGGCCATAGGAATCAAGGGGGCCTTCCGTCGAATTTTGATACAATAATCAATAACCAAGATGAAATGTTGTGTTTGCCGGAGAAGTCTTGACATTAGCTGGGAACATGATGGCACTATAGAGTGAGCGATATCAAGGAAAGAAAAGACCACGGAGTAGTGGAAGCATCTTGTTTTAAAGTAGATAAGAAAGGTTTGGGCTGGTCCGAGGGCCGAATTCACTACAGCGTCGGTCTTCACACAACGGGGATCAAATCCCATGTGGACCTAATCCGCGTGCTCGCCGAACTGAATTACTCACTACGGGGAAAATCGTGTCAAGGAAAGCCATAACTGTGGCAGGCTAAGACTTCTTGAGGTTGTAGAGCCAAATACCTATAATTATGCAGTAGGGATTTTTATTTTTATAAAAAAGCAAATCTTTCGAACCTAACTTTGTCACATGTTTGTTTGTTATTTCTTTACAATGTTTCTCGGGTCAAAGAACCAGTTTCTCCCAGTTGAAACAGTGTGGTTCGAGATCTTCGAGATCAGTATTTAAAGTCTTTTACAAGTTTTTGTTTTGTAATTTATTCGTTTTTAGTCGACTTATTTTAATAAAACACAAACGGAGTCAAACCAAAGGTTTGTAGAAGTATAGCGTAGCCTTATCTCACTACGCCAATCGCCTTTAGAAATAAAGCCACAAAGTTCGTAATCCAACCTGTAGCTAATACTAGGTATTCCACGTGCTTGTTGCAGGTACTTCCACTATCTCTAAGAACCGTTCTGCCAAGAGCTTTGTTCTGGTCGGTTCTGCTAACGATTCAAAACTGTTGTTCGGTAATTTCCTGCGATTTTATATCTCCAACGCTTGAAGAATATCCGCTTGGTCTATGGTTGAGATTAGCTTCCTGTGATGTGATTTGTAAATTTGCAGCAATATACTTAGTACGCATAAAATGTCTCATAAATAAAAGACTATAAATGTCCTGGATAATTTTTTTAAATTCGTTTTTCCTATAGTTGAGCTAATTTTGTTGTCGTATGCTGTTTTCATAAGTTGAGACCACATTTAAGATTGATGTCATACAGACATTTATGAAAAAACCAGTTGCACTTACGGACTTTTTAAGCCAACAACATGTAACAAAGTCGCAAATATGCCTCATTGATTGCCTATAAACCACTTCTTCAATTTCATACCAATTCATCCCATGTTCAATTATCTTGCCGGCATACCGGCATATAATTGCAAGACCCGATGTCTTGCCTCCTAATCCTTCATACCAGCACACTGCATGCCTCGCAATGATTTTTACATCATCAAAAGGAACATAAGAGCCTCCTTCTTCCTCCAAACGGTCGTCTCGGTACGGTAGGCCGGGACGCAGAACTACCGCATACCATATAACATTTTATCATTCAACCGCCCCACTCAAATCCTATTGTTCGCGACTAACCGAACTAACTGAAATCCAAACACCCACAGGAAAAATGGTTGCACCAGCCTCGAAATGCGCTCGCCGGCGCGTACGGTTGGGTGAGCCGAAAGAAAAGCCTTCCATCCATTCACCGGAATGTCCGGAACCGTAATAGCGCACCGTAGTAAAAGCTGTCATTATGTGCCTTACATCAAATTGATTTTAATAATTGATGAACGATTTCATTCTCTTGACATCGTACCGAACCGTCTGTCCCCCGGCAGAAACAACCTTCCCGACTACGGAGGATGCAAAGGCAAACGGCGGATCCCCCAAAAAAGGGAAAACCTCCGGCAATTGTTTCCCTCGGCACAGTAGCGAAAGCTCATTCGGCAACAACGAGTAAATGCTTAATTCTACAAGCTTCATTTTTCATCCAGCCGTCACTGTTTGCCAACTATCCGCATATTTTCTGCACACCCTGTTGTACGTCACTGTAGTCGCCAACCCAGCGGTAAATCTATTTCTGGCCATACTCCATACGTTGGAAGCTGTGCCTGGTAACGCAGACACGTGGTTGTGGTTTGGACCACGCTGGTGCGTGAAAATTATTTACATCGTCATTGATTTATCATTACGTGATACATCGCGACCTTCCTGTAACGTGTCTCCGTATATATAATAAGCCTATCAAGGTTATTCAATTACCTGAGCAGATAGGCCACCGTTATCACACTTTACAGATCAATCATCCCTAATCGAGTTCTGCGGAGGTTCAGCGAGAAGTGCGCCAAAATCCGCGACGTACAGCTTGTCGTACAGCCTGGTGTTTTTGAATCACGTGATGCAACCTGCTATCAAGCAACCTCGGCACGCCATCTCGAGTGCCCGTGCTCAAACATCGGGACGTAACAAGTTCACAATGAACCAAAGAGTCTCGTGCAACATGCGTACCTCGATGTCCTTTCCTCTATTGACACGGAACGAAACTTTTCCAATATAACACCAGGTCTCCCTCTGTGTGCCTCTCTCTTTCTTTCTCACACACACACACAGTCTCTCTTTGCGCCACCACTCTTAGTGGTCCAGTTCCTCCTTAAGGAAACTTTCCACGCGAGTTACTCTCACGCTAGCAACAGCATCGTAGCAGCAACAGCTGCCTTCCGGCAAGTACAGCCCATTGTTAAAAGCCAAAAGATTTCCATCGTTCCATTCTCTGCTGCCCGTGATGGCTGACCCCAGCTGAAGCACAGCCACAGTGGAAGCCAATCCTCTTTCCACTGCAATCCCGGCGGTCCTTTCGAGAAAGGTCAGTTCAAGAAACACTCCAAACACGCAATATAAGGAAAAAGAAATCACTACACTCCACTAGACCGCACCGAACCTGAACCGGCTGCTCGTCCTCCACCTCCCACCGGACTCGTTCCAGTTTTCGGTCGAGCATTTTGTTCTGCTTTCCACCCGGCGCCGCCATCGCCTTACGGTGGGATACAGCGGCACATTATAATGTTAGAGAAGCCTGGGAAACAAATTTTCCCTGTTTTCCTCCCAGCCCTCCTGATGGCGCTCCACCGACATCCCGGCGATCCGTTGGGCAGTGACGGATGAATAAAAGTCGGTATGGCCGCAGGCCGTACAGGACAGGAAGATAGAATGCGCGCCGCAAGTGAGTGATTTTCCAACGCATAGTGTGTGTGTGTGAGTGTGTGGTTGGTGGCAAAGGTGGAGAAGAAAGTTGATGCTGCAGCAGCAGAGCGTCGCATCGGCGAACAGTAAATATAAAAAGGAGATTATTAAATGAAAAACATGCTCGAAGAAAAGGATCCATCCTTCAAGGACCATTGTAGTCCGGTGGTTGAATGCAAATGACACAACTGTTCAAGTGTATATGTCATAATCAAGCGTCCGTTGGTAGTAGGTTGACCGGATTGGAACCCGAACACATTCCAATATCCTGAAATAGTGGAATCAGAAAGTGAGATTCGGTTTTCTTCGCACACAATCACTCTTACTGAAATCAATTAAGCTATTATTTAAACCTTTTTCTCGGTGCCTAAAAAATGAAATGCAACAAAACCCCGAAAATGCCACAAAATCCTGCTGGTAGCTTTTGGGTTCACCTCTCGAAATGTTGGTAACCGAACCCGAACTTACTACCAAAGACCGGACAATCAGCATCATCATTCGGCTAAATTATATACCGGCCCGGGGTTTTAGTGGACAAGCTCTGGTGGACCTTACAAGCGGTAATGATGACCAAAACCAAACGCGCTCGTAAGGACTAAAGTAAGCACTCAGAAATCAGAAGCATTCGCAAAAAGGGGGATGGCTTTCTCAAAAAAGAAGAGTGTGGGCCGGGTTGATGTAGTCCCCGTAAGAAAGACATCTGAATGTGTCTCGCGTCGCCTGTTCCGCATCCCTTGGATGGTGTGAATATGAGTGGTAACAATTTTTGTGGACGCTCCTAAAATCGCAAAGAAAGAAAATTGCTTGTACACAACGGGGCGGTCGGTCGGTCGGGTGCCAAGAAGGTTGCCTTTCTTTCCCAAAGTGTGACCAACGCTTGTTATGTAATCCGTCCATTCTTTCGTTTCACGGCTATCATTTTCCTATCACCATCATCATCAACATCATCATTCTATTCCACCGTCGGTGCCCATTGTTCGGTTTGACCGTGCCGGTGTGCTGCATCTCCGTTTGAGGGACCAGGCGTCTCCATTTCCGGTGCGAGCAATCATTATCGGGCGGTCTAACAAAGCTGTCCCACTTCTTTTATAGCCCTCATTAATCTTTAATTGTTAACCTGTTACGTTCGGTTGGTAACGGACGGTTGATCATTACTGCCACCCTATCGCCGAGCGAAACTGTGAGACCATCTGGCAATTTTTTATTGTAGTTTTCAGGTTGGGAAGGCACCTGACGCTGTATAAATATTCAGTTTATTGCTCGGGAGTGTTTGTAGTGAATGCTAATTATTCTCCAATTTGTAATGCACATAAAAAGTTTAATTGTAAACATTTATGAGCTTTAGTTTCAATATTTACTTGCTTGAATTTCGGAGGAATTGTTAAACACGTAGTTCCAATCCCTTTTTTTGTCCCGTTCCGACATCACATCACATGTTAAGCCGACATACAGTTAATATCTAGGAGCGTAAGCGCGCGTAGAAACCATTTTCGATACATGTTACCACAATCAACTTTCCACTACCTACTCAACCCCAGTGCCAGTTTCCTTCCGCGACCACCACGGGTGGCGTTCTAAAAGGAATATGCGTTCTTTCTCATCAATCACAATCTATATTGATTACTCTACGAAGCGAATAGGATTATCTGTGCTACGAAACCACCAAAACCCGCACACAACCATTCGCGGACATTTTGCAATGACGATTCACTCAGCGTCGTACATCGTTTCACGATGCCGTTCGTTCATACCGTTTTTCTAAACTTTTGAACGATTTTCTGCGTCAGTTTAAAGAGCCCCAAATAGGCACAACAACAAAAAACACTTTCAAAACCAAATTCTCTGCAACCCATTTGCTGCAGGGCACCGGGTATTGGGATCAACAAATTTGCTCGATTAAATTGCATTAGTGAAGGGTTCAATGGCGGATTCTGGGGGCGAATAACGAAAATTCGCAAAGAAATGCGAACGATTCCAACGGGATGATCTTTTGCGGTTTGCGTTTTCATTTATTGTTACCATAATGACTACAAATTAGATTATTGTTCCGGTGAGCCTTAGTAGATTTTTCTTCCTTCCATCGAATACAATATTTGCTGTTTAAGGTGGTATTAAGTAAAAAAAATGTATTTTGCATTAATTAAACCTAAAGAATTTTTTTGTTTTTATCTTACTTCTTCTAGATGATATAAGCCTTCTTTAGCTCTCCAATGCTCACCAACTTCAAAGAGTACGAAATATACTGGGAAGTGTCCTGGGACCCCTATTTTACAACTGCTCTACAACTGATGTACCTTCGCTGTAAATATATACTCTCCCATCAGTCTGTGCTAGCAATAGTATCAACTTGTTGAACATCGATCCTTTGCATTAGATCATTTGAAAAGCTAACGAGGTTTGATAAGTACATAAGCCATCTTAGGGACTGTATAATTGCAGATTTTAACTTTATGTTTTCTAGTCGAGTCCCGTAGCTATACCTATTTTAGTTCGTAAAGAACGAACCCTTTACCTGACTTGATGGTACCTTTCGCTAGATAGTTTTTACGGTTAAATTGCATATCATCTCTAATGTGTGAACGATCTATTCCTAGTATTGTGTCAAATAGCTTTTTTACAATAGAGAGCTCATCTGTTGACTTGTATG
This sequence comes from Anopheles stephensi, assembly GCF_013141755.1. NCBI lineage: Eukaryota > Metazoa > Arthropoda > Insecta > Diptera > Culicidae > Anopheles > Anopheles stephensi. The sequence goes on from NC_050202.1 coordinate 44,085,335, forward strand.
TGAGGCTTTCAGATAGCATCGCATTAACTGGGGTCAAAGAGCTTGAAGAGTGACTGGAGTTATTTTGCAATTTTATGAGGACAGAATTTATTTCTATAGTTAGATCTATTTTGTGAGATAGGAGCTACTTTCAGAATTACATTCATCAACCAAGTAATTGCGTGAGGCGAGTCGGTGGCTGTGTCGGTAGGTACTCCGGCTGGACCGGCTATCGAATCCCTTGATAATTCGTCCCTTCGTATCAAGTTAAGGAAGCCAATAATGGCCTGCCAATACCTTTTGCGGTCCAAGAGCCAAAGAAGAAGTGAAAGCGTGTTTTGAAATCGGCAACAATGATTTGTAATAGAGCACAATATCAGGCATTCTATTGATAAGATTGTACACTTCATGTCAAGCTCACATCAAGCATAGACAATGATTATCTTTGAATGCAAATTAGGCTTACACCTCAACCAAACATACAATTTGGCAATTGAAATGATGGACTATAAACAAAGAAAACGAGCAGCCAGATAGTATTCCTTATCTTCTGCTGCCTGATGACGAGTTTTAAATTGGGTGGGATTGTCCACATTCCACATGAAGTCCACCTGCTTAAAATGTGGACCGATCTTAAACACTTTTTTATATTCACAATTAATGCCATTCTCAAAAAAAATAAACGCCACAAAGTTAAAACTAAGGCCTTTTCTTCTTGGGCTTAACTATCTCTTAGGTCATGCCAGCCATTTCTGGCTACTAGGCTCAATGATTCCAAATAGTTTGATAGGTAGTCCTCACTACGGGGGAACGTTCCGGATGAGATTCAAACCCCGGTCCTGCGGTATGAACACCGGCGCCGTTGTCCAACACCACCCGCCACATAAAACAAAGGTAAACTGATTAACTTTAGGAAGGTCAACTCAAATTATCATACAAAGGTACAATAAATCGGTAGTTACCGCTACATTTTTGTACATCAACCAATAACAATCGGCTACAAACGAAACGAACCAAATACCGTGTCTCTAAATGAATCACTGCCCATCGGTATTGCAATAAATTGCATTCACTGCTTCCGTTATTGAACGCGTACGGAACGTACCACTTGCGGTGAGCCCGTTATTCACTGGGATCGCTCAAAAGCGCGTCACGGTAATGCGGCACTATAAGGCACACAACTCTTTCATCTCGCCTTTGCGACCGGGGTTTTTTGAAGTGTCCGTACGCTACACGATGAAACACATTTTTGTTGTGGAATTTTAATTACACCATTTTGTGCCATGGTTTGTACTGGCTGCGTTATGAAGTTTAAAGTAGAAAGAGAAATTAACTTTAGCCGTTTTTGTAGATACACACATCAATTAAAATTTTACACTGAGTTTAAAATTACAATATTTAGCGCAGCAGAAAGCGAATCAATATTTAATCTTCACTCTTTTTTGATAAAACTGTTGTGTACTTTACGCAGACAGCTTACCATTATCGTCAGGCTAGGATTATCCTAGTGGATAGGAAACATAAGCCGAACCGTTTAAGTTCGTTTTTAATCAAGTTTCATCCTAAACCCTTTCCAGCATCTAAATACGGTAGATTCACGTCCAATACTACACAGTTGAAAACTACTATCGTCGACATGATCATGAAAGCAGCTGAAACCTTGAACAGTCTGTTAGCAATGGGCTGTTGAAGAATTTATTTAGTTTTCCTCGCACCACAACCGTGCAACTGTATTGATTTGCGCCACTCAGCGCTGGAAAACGATGTGCGGCTGCTGGATAGTCTAGAAAGTTTGGAGAAAACTCGCTGATCTGTTTATTTGCTCAAACGATTCGGGCAGCAGGCTGTTTATGGGAACTGCCGATCAAACAGTATTATAGTTCATCGTGGCGACTGCCAGAAGATAGGCCTGGGCCCGTTCGCACTTGCTATATTTGACTATACTTGACAAGTTTTACCATCGCTCAGCAGCGCGCGAGCAAATCTTTTACAAATAAAACACCAAACTAACTTTTCGCAGACCATTCCCGACTAGACGGTGTTTTGTGCCAAGCCCGAGCACAATGAGCGCGGTGTTTATGTTGATTAAGATTCACTCGTCGACAACATGCGCATTGTAGAATGAAATTGTTTGTTACTTCGTGGCCACCAGCTGCCATTATCAAGTCTCATGGGAAGAAAAAATAAAAACCGCTCAAACAATCGAACTCCGGCGTAGCGGCCGTGAGGCGAGGCATGTTGGTTTTTGGGGCAAAAGTTTTTGCTTGACAGATTTTTCCTTCCTGAATAATTCATAATCATCCGAGTTCGGTACAGGGAAAAAGTTGTACCAAAAACTGGCAAAGCTGTCATAATGTCCAAATCATTCTGCCATTTGTTGGAAGGGATAGCATTTTGCATTCAAAATGCCTGCAATGCGCAACAAAAATGAGCCCATACGTAGTTACAATTACATTTCTCCAAACCATTGGATCCCCGTTTGCACCGATCAAGCTTGACCACGCGGGACCTGTGTTGGACCCTTTGTATTGCGACGCACACTATTCATGCTATCCTCAAGATAGTTCCAATACAAAAGACGGTCGGCAAATCAAGTAGCCGGTTTCTTACCAAAACAATCGCTAACTTTTCCCATCGACTGTGGCATCAACCTGTGGCATCAGTGGCGAGCGCACCGTAACGCCTCGAACCGGGTCGGGATTTGAAAGGCGGAAAATACTATAACAACAAACCCTCTCTCTCTCTCTCTCCCTTTCCATCCCCTCCTTCTCCATACCGACCGGATGCACCAACGAAGAGGATGCCAAACGTATGCCTCTCGGTTACTCTCGTCAGCATGAATATACCCAAGCCGGGGCCAGCATCCAACTCCTGGCGGTGGGATGTAGGAGGATGTATAAAACATTCACGAAATCCGAACTGGCGAACCCGAACAGCGAAGCCGAACCGGTTCCGGTGTCGACGGCGACACGCGGAAAAGCGATCTCACGGCGATCCATTCGGCTTGCCGATGGGTGACTTGCCGGTTAGAAAATCCGAACTTTTCGCTCCGATAAGATGACTCCATGACGATGCTGCTCACGCTGTTGATGATGATGATGCTGATGATGGTGAGGTTGAGCATCAGCTTTCCAACGGCTTTCGCAGTGTATAGAGCATCGCGAACGGCCGTTCCGTCGTCAGTCAGCTGCCGGCAGTCAGCGCGAGCACAGCACGCGTCATCATCGTAGCGTCGCCGGACCCGCCACACCACCCTGTCTCGTGCCCGTCGGTCGGTTATCGAAAAGTACGTTTGATTGGAGTCCGTGTCCCGACGGCTGTGACACGTCACTTACAACTCGGTTCGTCACGCACGCAACGCGCCCGTTAACGGCCAAATGAGTTACGGGTTACGGGCGAGGCAGGACTGTTCCAAATCGTGCCAGCCCGTGTGATGTTTGCCGGTCTCCTAGGTGGTCGTCGCGGTGTGATGAAGCACGTTCACCTGGCAATGCATTGCTTGAAACGTGCCGTGCTGCCCAACCGCGTCTAGTGCCACCGCCAGTGTTCCCGCCCGCATTGCGATCCGTTTGGCAAAAGTCCTGGAGTTTCTTTCTTACACTTTTAATTCAACGGTGGGAAGTTTCCTCGCAATAGGCGAGGCATCCGGGGAACGTAAGGCCGGGCAGCGAGTGAAGTTTCTCATTACGAATCTCGAGTGTGCAATAGTGTGAAGCGAGAAAAAAAATCCCAAAAGTACACACCCGAGTACGCCCGCGATACAGTGACAGGATGGTGGATTCGCCGAACCGAAAGTGAGATGTATAGATGAAGAGTTGCAAAGTTTGTGCCGCAAAGTCAGCTATCCCGCGGACGGACGGAACTGAGCGTTGCGTGTGCAAATAAGCCCGAAGACAACGAACAAAAGTGTGCAGTGAAGTTAGCATAAGCAAGAGAGCAACGTGCGAGAAAAAAAAAACCGACGCCAAATAGCGAATCCGGATCGCTGATCAATTGCAGCGGAAGTGCGCCCAACAGTGTTAGTGCCCCCGACAAACCTCGCGACTGTGCGCGGACTTTGTTTTGCAAACGATAGCTACGATAGCTATTTGAAGCAAAGAGATCATCGGGTCTGCAAAAAATCGAGAATCGAAAAAAGTGGTTCACAAAAATACAACCGTGTGTGTCTGGTCTCAAGCTCAATTCTGCGATACGGATACCGTACCGTACCGAATGGATAACGTAGATCCCGGTCCATAGGAGCATGTGTGGTTCGCGCTGAATTCCTAGATGCTGTTAATTAAAGGTGGTGGTGCAGGTTAGTACGCATCCATGCCGGTGCCAGGAGAGTATCAACCTTTGCGAGTCGTGTGTGTCCAACATCGTATGATGTCATGGTATTATTGCTTGAAACGTTCTTAAGAATAGTCCAACTAGATATACTCCGGGTATAGCTGTGTTCACCTCGAAGGCAATGGTACCCGTTAGCATCCGGGATTTGTATCTCAGCTGGTCTCCGGTTAAATTATTGCATCGCCATCAGCATCTCAAGCGCACTCGTTGCGTTGACACTGATCTTCCGAGCTCCACAAGTCCTCCCGGTGCCTATCGTACGGTTCCAAACGATCTCCGCCCCGTCCAGAAATCCCCGTTTCCAGTTTCTGCTTTCGAGACCATGCGATTGTTGTGATTGCATAATTAAAACCTGTGGTTTGTCCGTAACGCAGAAAACAATAAGCGTCTCCCAAGTGGTGCTCTAGCCGGAAGAAGGCGGAAGGTTGCTTTTGCAGCTTGGCACCGCACCGCACCGTGGTTACCTGGCCGCTTAACTTAACGTCTGGGCTTATCCAATTTCAACCCTCAGCCCGATAGAAAGCCTGCCAGTCCATCATTGGCCACACAGATCGACCACAGATGTACACCGGCACACACACACACACACACCGCACGTTAAGCCGCAACAACTTGCCAGCGTGCGTTACGTAGCCACCCTGGTGCCTTACCGCCAGAGACACACGCACAACGCTTGTATGCCAGTTAATTGTGACATTTGCACGCGCACAAATCTTCCCGATGCACTGCGAAAACATTCTCAGCCACCGTACCGTGCCTGTCCTGCCCTTGCCCTTTGCCTGTGTGGGTCGTCACTACTCAAACCGCTGCCGGGAGATAGGATTACTCCCATTGTGACTGCATCCTGACGGTGTGTTGCACGGGTACCATCCGAGAGCGTTTAAGATTACCATAAGCCCGCGATTCGGACTGAAGCTCGCCCCAAAAGCTTGCCTACTACTTGTTGTTGCGTTCTGGCGGAATATTGCGGAGGTCGTAATTCGACCGCATACCTTCATGGGTTAGTGCGCGCGTAGCTCGGAACGTGCCCTGAAGCATCTTTCGCCTGTTGTAGGGTTGTATTGATTCAGGCGCAGCAACCCCTATCGACGTCGACGCGTTTGGCAAATGTCACCGACAGCCGTCAGTTGCGGAAAGCAGCACTGCCACCGCCTGTCCGGGGAGTCAAAATTCAATAAATCCATCTACACCACTCGACAAGCTCGAACTCTCCTCCCACACACACACGTACGCAGACACGGACGGATTACTGTAGCTACATTTGCCTAAAATTCTAGGTGATACGGGTTTGGGCAAAGGTACGTACGTAACCCGAAGTGGCTTGCCGCTCACGGCGTAGGTTTGGCAGTTATGTAGCAATAATATTAACATACACGTTCAGCGAACGCACGATCGACTTCGTACCGTAAAGCATTCGAATGTTCTCAACCACATGTGATGCGACGCCTCGTTGAGCATTTGAATGGTTCTCAACTCACGCAAAAAAAGGACGAGCTGGGCGAAAAAAGCAGCTTCCCCAATGTTACGGCACGTCTAACCTTTTCAAACCTGCTATTGTTTCAATCGCGCGACGTTACTTCGATGGCGCTTTTGTACGTGAATATTCGTTGAGTTTCGATAGGAGATAACTGTTCGTTGGGCTTGAGTAGTTGCAAGGCTCAGTTCTTACCAGTGTTGCCAATGTTGGCAGGAGTACAAGTGAAAAAAATTGTTTCAATAGGATTCTTTTCAGACAAACCATTCTTAAAATCCGCCCCAGTTACTGTTACTGGATTGCATCTGACCGTTCCGTTTTCTATATCCTATCAGTGCCCAAACATCGTGGCCGTTTGCACCCACAGTGGAAAATTGGGCGATGGTGAAAAAATAAACAACATACACACACACACATACAGACGCAACAAATCCACAGCTGGCGGAAATTCACTGTTGTTCGATGCTGCCTCCCCCTTTATCATGCTGCCCCGATGACCTGCTTTCTTATCTGTACAATCAGCGGTTCTACAGCATCTTTCACTTGTGTGTTTGACAAATTGTACTTTCTTTTTCCACGTTCCTTGATTTTATTTTGTTTGTGCCCCTACACATTTGCCGCATCGAGACCTTGGTCGAGTGCTTCCAAGTGAGAGGCAAAATGAACTATTGACTCTAAAGCATTTGCGCTCGTTGTTTACCGAAATTTATTTTTATATCTATATGCTGGTTAAGATTGTTTGCGTTCCGTTGTTTTCTTGACCGTTTATCTACTTTGGATGTGGGTCTATGGATGATTGAATGGTTTACATTAATTGTTATGCCATTTATTCTTGTCAATTGATAAAATTCGATACGTTCGGATACGATACGATACGGGTTCCTTACAATATGTTTTCTTAAAACGCAATTAGTCATGAGCGTAACACATTTTTGAGAAAAATGGGATTTGATCCCTGGTCCTGCCGTGCGAAGAGCTATTCATGGTTATTTTAAATTTTTATGTATTCCGCTTGTTCTTAGTCTCATTCTTAGTTGCTACTCCATCTTGGATACAGCATTATTAGATACGAACCTCAGATTTGTCCAACAAATACTACCGGTCTCTTAGGGGGTCTGTTGAGAGTCTCTTCGATCGAAAATTTGCTTTCGGTCATGAAAGCCGAAATGTTTGAGGTCACGCACTTTTTTGACATTGTTGTGCTTCCTGGGAGACTCGGTAATTTAGAGAACCCCATACTCCACAAAAGGCTTCGTATAATATCGATGAGGTAACAATAAGTCTAGGAAGCCAAAAATGGCAGGCATGACCTGACAGATCGTTGGGCCAAGAAAGTAGAAAGAGATAATATCTCCGCTTGGCCTTCGATTCTAGTCAGCTCTTTCGATAAGTTAGGGGAATCCAACTTTCATTCTGCTTAGGACCTTGAAGGGACTTTACCCGCCACTGATTGTGCCTAACATAGACGGTGGACTTAGCGTATCAATGTTCATCTTGTCTAGTTTTATTCTACCATTTACACTGCTGCCCGAAACTTTGTACCCTAGACTCCTTACTTACTTACTTACAAGGCGCTAAAATCGTTTAGCGGTCTTGGCTTGTTGCAGAAATTCTCGATACCACTCAAGGTCTAACGCCACTGTCTTCCTATACAATATCCTAGTCTTCTGAACGGCCTAACAGTGTTTTACGGGCTGGATCGTCCGGTGCTATTCTCATCACTTGACCAGTTCACCTGAGCCTGACAAGTTTTATTCGCTGCATGGTGGTGATATAGCGCCTTCATTATCGTTCTACTCACAAGGGTCAAAAATCCTTCTGAGCATATTCCTCTCGAACTCGGCATAGTCAGCCTCAACAGTTTCAGACAAAGTCCATGTCTCAGAGGTGCATATGAGTACTAAGACTATAAATATTCTATGCAACCTCAGCTATATCTGCAAAGAAGTTATCTCAGGGGATCCTAGAGCTTTGTCTACTAATGAAACAAACATCCTTGGTTTTCTCGTAAGTTTTTGGTGGATTAGGAAGTTAAGGAGGTTAGGAAGTTAGGTGGAAGGATCCCAAACTACTCTTGTGTGACAATAAACCCAATTCGACGTTTAAGTCTTTCTCCTGAACGTATAACTGATGACCTGTTTGAAATTCCTTGCTCGGGGATATAACTCATAGAGGGAACATTTATAAAAAAAAATGTTGATCGCTAGCCCACAATGTCTTCGATTGAAAAATCATGAACCTTAAATCATTTAAACGTTTCCAAGTATGTAGCTGTCATATGAGCTTTCAGTGTGACTTAAGTTTTACAAAGCCGGCCGAACTCGCCCGAGTAAGGTATAAAAAGGCTTGCACGGTTCGGAGAAGCAAGTGTCTCAATACCTTGTACTACTCTACTCTGTAACTTAGTTTTAAGCATTACGGCCAGGCAGGCCGTTCTTGTTGAATAAAAAAAAAACAGTTTTCCAAAGCGAGTCACGATACAACTCACATCGTTTAAAACATACACACACATCCTTCTGAGAATCGTACAAAGGCATCTTAATTTCATTCCATTAAAACCAACATCAGATATGTGGCATCCTTTTTCATACACGAAAAGGATACATAAAGTGCAAGGGTTTTGGCTTTTTCATATCTCCAATCCGTTCTTTACAGCTCATTTCAAGTAGTGTATGGGATGAAAATGCAATCTCCAACCAACCTTCAAAGCATTCCAGTGCACAAAAGTAAATAGTTAAGCACATTATTATTACTATTGTTTTCTTGTTGTTATTGTAAACAGTCGGTTCGTTCAGCGCGAAATCCTCTGTTATCCTCAGTTATTCGAGGCATAAGGTCTCTTTTTTTTCGTTCCACAACCTCGACTCAACATCAGAACCGCAGTCATAAGGAAGCCTAAGTAAGCAGGCTAGATTGTTCACGTTTGGCAGTAGAACGTGAAAGCAATCAAAACGCTTTGGCAAAAGTTCAACTATATGTTTACAGCCCCCCAAAAAAGCTCATCGTTTCCCTTGGTCACTGTAAGTGAGTATGTTAGCCTAGCTTCTAAAACTGAAAAAAATACTTTATATGGTCTGGCTAGTTTTCATCAATTTTAAAGCACAGCTCTTCCAACGAATGAAAAGTTTGTATAAATGTTCTATGTGTTTACTATGTAAACTTCAGAAATCAGAGGCCACCGCTGGGTTCAAATCTCAACTGGATCGTTGCCGCTTACAGCCAGCACTCACTAACTGTTAAGTTCAAGGATTTGTGTTTCAAATCATGTAAAGCCAGTCATAAAGCTAGTTAGAAAAGAAGAAATAAAAACGTCGGGAAAAAGTATCGAACAGGCAGCATATTTAAATATACAGTCCAAATACGGTTCTACTAAACACACAAAGTTTTGCAGCGCACCGAAAGGTTACAACAATACTTTGCTCACCCGTGTTACCATATGCGAATGATTTGATTTGAAAGTTTAAACCTCAACCTTGGCTGTGCGCCCTTTGCCCAGCGTTTCATTAACCGGGCTGTTGCGAAAGGATTCGCCACTACCTTTATTTTAATGAAATTTTAAACATACTTATCTTTTGTGACCGTCACCCACCCGACTCAGATTTCTAAGAGGGAGAGAGAAAACTAAAACTGCCATATCTGTCGTCGGCATAATGTCAAGACGATGGACACCTTTTCTCGAAGCATATGGCCTTAATGAAATCAAATTAACTACAACCACTACTCGATACCGACCGTTTGAGATTCTTAGAAATTAAGAAACACCCAACACATCCCACCGTTCCGTGCTTCCGTGCTCCGGGTGCGTTTGCTGTTTGGGTCGACTGGCACCGGGGCTGAAATCCAGCTAACGCCACCGTGCCCACCACGGGGATATTACATTTCCCACATTCTTTGATCTTGGAAGCGCATTGCAATTAGATGATGAGATGGCAGCTGCCATTGCTGATGCTACTGCATCGGCAACAGCAACCTCCCCGATGACATTGAAGGCTGCCGCTCTCCGAAATGATAACCGACGATCCGTTGTAAAGCGTTGCACCAGGTTGCAATGAAAACGGTGCCGAAGGTCAACCCTAATGCTGGCAGGAAGGAAGTGAACATCTCTTTTTCCGTATCCACCATAATGCGTCATTTTGATCCAATGACACAAAGTTTATGCGTTTTGGATTTTTAGTTTTTTTTTTTTTGTTGGCCAAAATACCAAAGATCCTACCGTCAGATCTGAAACATCCGGCAAAGGATGAAACGATGGAGCAGTTTATGATGATCGTTCAGCAAAAAATCGCATAAATTTAGTATGTGTAGGAAATGTGCCAGGTGCACTAGCCATTCATCATGCCGGCATCATGCGGCAGCCATAAACAACCCACAAATTCCTCCATTTTTCTCGCCTTGATGGACGTTTTTGAATCCACCGTTTTTGTGTTCTGTCTACATCCCTCGCTCGGGACAGAAGAGTTACGAAAAATAAACAAACATTAGCAAAAATCGCGGTGGCAGATTATGCTGTTGCCCACCCCGCCCGAACAACGGAATGGATCCGGAATGGATCGATGAGACGATCAGATTTTAATACCGATAACAAATGAATATGGAAATTTGGGGCGCTTTATCTGGTGGCCCCGTGCTGAAAAACATAATGGATGACACGGCCGTCGTACCGTAAATCACAAAATTCTGAACACACACACAGTTTTACTATCCAGCGCTCCAGGCCAGGATGATGGACGTTGGAGGCCACCGGTAACGGACAGCCGGGCCATGATAACATTTAGATTTACATCTTCGCGTGGTTGGCCGCGGCTGAACTGTGCACAAACTGCAAGTTCTTCAAGCGTCGCCACGTGGGAAAGTGCTGTTCGGTGTCGGACACATTCGCACACACCGGCTGAGGGTGTTTATGTTCGCGCCTGCCAGGCGCTAGCAGCAATCAATTTCAAGTGTTTTCCGGTCGGAAGAAAGTGGAATTTGTTTACACGTTGTCGAATCGGTCCGGGTGGTGGTGATGGAGGGATTGGCTGATTTGTTCCATTAAACGTGTTCACACATAGTCATCATCGTCTGTGGTCCATCCAGTTTGGTGCACACGCGTTTGAGTAGCAAATACGCGAAACGAATGAATTTTCTCGACGCCACACGCAGTCAGAACGGTTCCCTTAGGATTTGTGACTCATTCAAAATTTTCACCAATATTTCAAAAACCATTTCTACTGCTTACATCCTGCTAACGTGGTGTAAATTATCTGACTATAACAAGAATCAACATTATCCTCCAGGGCCTTCGTATTGGTCCGCCCCAACAACAAAAAAAGGAAGGCACCACAGACAGTATCTTCTCGCCAACGCCTACAGCTTTACGACCCGAGCAAACTTGGGCCGCAAACTTTTTACTTTAACTCGTAGGTAAACAGAAACGCGATACGATAACTTTTTTCCAAATCCATCCGTGCCAGTGACGGGACAGTGCTGGATGGTCTAATTTCGGAAGGAAAAGAAGAAATTGCTCCGCCGAAAAACAGCAACATCCATCCGGTATTTACACCCGAAAGGGCACTTGATTCTATGCACTACATAAGCTTTCCTGCACGGATGAATGAGATTAGATTAAGTGAACAGTTTGGAGTAGATTAAGCGAACCTTTTTTTTCTATTATCAGCAATAATTGTCTACTAGCGAACACTTTTCTTTCATAATTGTCTTCAATTAAATGACAGTTTTGATGTTTTTTAGTAAACTTGTAATGGTTTTATTTTCCGATAATTTGTTTGATTTTGTTTTTTTTCCAAAAAGTGTTTTGATGGCCCGAAGATCGATGGATCCTTATAGCTAAAGCTGGTTAAGTATTAATTAATCAATTTACAATCTGATTGTAGTCGAAAGCAGCAAAAATAAAATTATAATTCAATTGTGGTGCCTTGTAATACACCTCGGAAAGAAGTAACCTATCTATTATTATGAAACATTCATTATTATGAGTAAACTTTGGAAAAAGAAGCGATCTGTTGAATTCTCCCTTTTTCAGTTACATCTTCTTCGATACTAGATCCTCCAAAGGTCTAGCTAGAGGTAGCTTTTCGGAACGGTCTTGTGGCTGTGGCGATAGTGGTGCAGGACTAACTATCTAGCTGTTAATAAAATCAAGTAACTGAGAAACAGAATTGGTGGCAGCCCAACACCTGTGGAGGTTGTAGAGCCGCGTAACAATAATAGCTTCTGTGTGCAATATCTCAGATGTTTGAAACATGTAACAATATTGAGATTACTAAACTTAATTCTGGTTGTTTTTTTTTTTCAATCATGAATGACGGCCTGGCCGTTTTACTATTAATGCTGCTTGTAACTCGATATTATATTTAAGGAGCTTTAAGGAACACACTTAACAAAATTCCTCAACGACAAACCATACATTCGATCAAATACACAAGAAAAGACTCGAAATTTGACACGAAAATCGACCGAACTCACGACAAGTTAAACGTGCGATGCTATGAAAAGTGAATGAGCAGATGATTTAACATCCTCTGTAAATGCGGCCTTAAAAGACGCATGCAACATTAATGTCATTCTCAATTTTTCGCCCAAATAATATTTAAATTCAGATGAAAGCAACGAATTACGCTGTCCACCGTAATGCCGTGAAAAGATGCAGAGTTTTTGCCAAAGATGTTTTTTTTTTACACGAAATAGTGACTGGGTTTCAGCTCATGTTTGTTTCAGTAGGGGTTTTTGCACTGCCAAAACAAAACTGAAGTGGTCTTTGGATTTGGTTGGAAAGCGCTGTTTATGTTGCAAAAATAGAAAAGCTTTCTCGGAAACGTTTGACTACATCTTCGTTGATGTATAGCTGTGCTTGTAGTAACGATATAGACGGTTAGTACTAGTAAGCCCGATATGTTTAACCAAACCATCAGAGAGAGTTTTTGTTAAGAATGGCCGAAATCCAAAATAAGCTATGTGTAAGTCTTAAATGAAAGACATATATTTTTAACATTTCCTTTGCAAAAAGGAACTATAAAATGTGGTTCCCATCGCCTTAGCTTAGTCATACTATATCAAGTCGCGTGACGTTAAATGCAGTCTGTATAATCCCATGCTCAACTCATTATTCATCATTCACAAATACAAAACACAAAAAAGTTGTGCAACAAAAAACACTCCTCGCGTCTCTAGAGCGCGGGTGTACAAGGTTTGGCTTTGAAATTTACAAGTTTGGTATCGGTATTATGCAAGCCAACATGAAATGAGGTAAACAGTTCTTGGAAATTATAATTACAACTGCAAGCAGCAAGCGTTCTAGTCCTACGAACAAATTTACCATTTTGTTCCAGTAGATAAGAAAGTTGAATTACGGATAATATACTTATCCTATGCGAGGTAAAATTGTCTTAGTAATAGAGCTTCGTTTATTGTGTTCTTAACAACATAGCTTTTAGAAACGGAACCAGTACAGCGAAATATTTTGTATGATTTTTGTTTACAGTTTGAAACAAGTATCGATTTTAATACACAACAATGAAGATGTCGAAGCTTTAATTTATCAGAAAAATTATAACAATTTTAGCGAATCAACCACCACTTTGTAAAATTCTCCCAGCACATTGCTCATTGCTAATCAAAAATTCACTTACACAAGTACCTTGTGCATCGATTGCGGTTCTACATTCTTCCACACAATTCTATTGAAGGTTTTCGCAAACGACACTCTTTACGTTGCGATTTGCGTTGGAAAGCTCTTCTGAGAAAAACACCAAGTAAAACGTCTGGTAACCATCACCCTAGGGCCAATTTGACTATTTGACTACTAATTAAAAGAATCTAATCAACGCGATGGTTCTTCAACGCTCACTTCTTCACCAATATTCAACGCATAAAGAACCAATCTGTAGTAATTAGAAAAGAAGAGGAAGTAATTTGCAATTCATAATCGTTGTATGTCACCTGCTGTGTACTGCGGCATGCAACCTCGGCTGCCAAGTCTAGCTCATGTACCAACCATTTCACGTCCATAATTTATCGGTTGCGGCATTGTTCAGCTTGAGCTGGCAAGCCTACTCTAGCTGCATGTGTTGCTGAGCGAATTCTATTATTTCCCCTTGGAATACGAGCATTTCAAAGCCGCAACTACACGTATGCATCGTGATTTCGACTCTCAGTTCTCGACCAAGAAAATATTCATAAGCGTGCACTGTTTGCCCACCACCTGTACCGCCAATTAGACCAAATTGCATGCGTTAACTTGGTTAAAACGTGCAAATTAAAAATCAACCAAGTGATACCTAGGATTGTTGTCGGGAAATCCATTTATAACCTTCTCAAAAATTACTTGGAAATATCGGTAGAATAAAGTATTTTAAAATCAAATATATTCGCGTGCTAAACAACGATCTTTATAAAATTCCTTTCCGGTTAGACAACGACTGGCACGCGATTCGCACGCTTTAAACGTAAGCGAAACGTATATTTAATTACAGAAATTGTAATGCATTTCAAACGTAAGCGTGCTACACACAGCGCCACGTGCTTATTCGATGGAAATAGGTGTGTTTGATCAGTTCTACACCTGTCTTAAGTCTGATGGATGGATGGATGGGTTTGTAAACTAATCTTAGACTTGCTCGCAAACATGTATATCTATAGCAAACGGTTAACCTGGGAGACCTGCGAGCTAACCCCATTCCCGGGCAGCTTATTTGCATTGTTAATCATCGTTTACGTTCTTGTTGAACTGTATCGCATATTGCATCGCTAATTGGCTACGGTATATGTGTGTCAAGTAAATTAAGGTATTCAAAGTTATGGTATATGCTAGAAGAGAAATTAGGATGAAATAAATCCACCGATAATGGAGAAGTCCCAAAACGGGGAGCTACCGCTTTAAAAAGAACATTTCTATCGATTCTTTAAATTGTTGCACCATAACTTGTGTGACCAGCATTTGTTTGTCTCGTAGAAAGAATACGTTAGAATTCATTACCAAATGTCGCACAAACTGTCGCCATCGATCTGTGTCACTGGCCCACGCACGCCACTGCACAGTTATGACCGGTCAGGACCGATCAGTTTGTTTGCGCCGTTCCCTTCCGTAGCGTTATGTGAAGCGAGAAACAAAACCGAACCCGCCAGAGCGACGCAACTGCATTGGCAGATTGATAAATATTGTTTTGCAGCTCGTCAGTCTCAATACTTTTGACGTGTTGGCTTTGAAAACTCGTACCACCGATAAACGGGAGTCCGATACCGAGTAAAAACGGTGGTCAATCGGTTGTGTGATTGGAGTAAAACATAAATCCGACAGCCGAACACTTTCTGCACCCTGATTGTAAGTCTGACGACAAGTTTGAGCGAAATTGCCAAGATTGCTAACGGCCTTGGAACAACATTGTAAAATTGATTGCAGCGAAAGTGTATTTGAATCAAACGGATTACAGTTGTAAGCTGAAGAAGCCTTGTGAAGTGTTATTAAAAGCATGTGTCTTACTGATTGAACAAATATTGTATGCAGTGGTGAGTTTAATAGAGAGCGGCCGGAGTAGGAGGAGTCGTCCAAAGTGTGCCTTGGAACTTTCGAAAGACCTTTTCCTCGAAGGGAACTTGTAATCCTAAGTGTCTGTCTTCCAACGAATCTCGTCGACCATGGGAAATCAGCTTCCATCATCGTAGTCTCGGTACTTTGGCGTCGAGCACACAAGGCCCAAACAAAATAGTTGCAAGAGTGTCACGCAGAGTCATTCTTGTCACAAGCCTCCTGAAGACTGTTCTATGGAGATGGGAAATAATCGTGTCATCACGAACCATTAACATCGCGTACTATTACAATGAATATGGTTTATTCACTACGGAACATCTAACACCTTTGCTCTCTTAAGATTCGTCACCCTTCTTCTCCTAAACCGTATTTTCCATCTGTAGCAAAGATCGCCTCATTTCGTAAAGAATTACGCTTAATGCTGATGCTGTGTTAAGACTTTCAATTCCATTCGCTAGCGGAATGTGCGCCACAAACTTTCGCTCCCGTTCTCCTTCCTCTCCGCTTTGCGTTAGCTGATGAATGAAGCTTTAAAAGAAAACAAAAATATCAGCAATATGTAGCCTAAAATAAAATCATCTGCAACCTTCAACCATACTTACGTCCTAATGTCTTCGCTCACTCCATACGTTTCGCCCCCGATTACCAGCACCACATGATCCGCACAACCGTAATCGATCTGATCATACTGTTTCCACTGGAACCCATTCCGCTCATCGGTCGGTTTCTTGTTATCGGCCACCACAAAGATCGAACCGGCACGCGTATGCTCCGGTAGCTGCTGGTACGCTTCGATCGGGCCATAAATAGGGACGCGGAAGTGTGCCCCAGCACCGCCGCGCAAGCATTTCAGATCCCACGGATGGGCACAACCTTTTAGCAGAATTACTTCCTGTACGGACACGGCAGCACAGCTGCGTATTATGCTGCCCAAATTATTCGGTTCACGGATGTTGTCGCAAACCACCGTCACCGGAAGTCGTTTGCTGCCCCGGGCGTTACGGGCAACCAGCTCGGTCAGGTTGGCAGGTTCCGAAAAGATGCCTGGGATGAAAGGGAAACAAACAAACATCATAATTACGCGCCGATTGTCCCGACTGTCGTTTCGTTTCATTCAGATTTAAAAGTGTACTGTTCGCTTTACCTATAAGGCCCGGACTGGTTGTTAACGATGACCACTCCATCATGGTTTGCCGTTTAACAAGAAATATGGGACAGTTTTGCTTCTTGAATTTGAGCCCAAGGTCGGCCAGCAGCTTCACATCACTCGTCACGATCGCTTGCAAGCGCAAACCGGCCGCGTACCCATCCATTATCAAGCGTCTACCCTCCAGCACCAGCATCTTTTCCCGCTCCCGGTATTTGCGGGATCCGAGCAGCATCATCAAATCCCGGTGCCGGTCATCATTCGACTGTAGGATGGTGTACCGTACCTTCAGCTGCTTGTCGTACCGCTCCTCCGATTCACGCGAATCCTGGTACCGGTGCTGCAACATCTGGAGTGTATCTTTCTCGATTGCGGTTTTCTTGTGCGCTGGTTTTACGCTCTCCTTCAATTCATCACCCGCTTTACGTTCCGGTTTCAGCTTAGATCGGGGCAGCTCTTTCAACAATTCTGAAACTTTTAAATTCGGGATACTTTTGCGATTGTTTAGCAACTCATCTTCAGCACCATACTCCACAGACGCATCACTGTGTTCGACTATCGGTTTCTTCACCGGATTGGGTGATGATTGTTGTTCCGGCGACGGTTCGCTTACTGGCCGAGAACCACGCGGTACAAATAATAGCGGAGAAAGTTTCTGCTGCACACAACTGCCTACGCCGAACTGTCGAAAAAGCCGTACACTAGTGCTTGTTACTGCACAAAAACGCATCACTTTCCACGTTCGAAACATTTTAAACACTAAGGCGTTGTTGCTGCGCCGCCGGTACGCGAGTGAATGTAAACAAACGTAAACAAGCTTCACCGACAGGCAGAGTAGCGCACGTGTGCGTGAGAACTGTCAAAAACATATGGTTCGTTTCCCGTTCGTGCCTACAGCGAACTCTAGCGTACAGTATCGGCAACACATGCACGAAACATTACCACGTGGTAGTGATGCGGTTTTACTTTATAACGCGTATACATTGTTTCACACATCGCTATTTAGTTTGTAATGAAATGTAATGAAAAGCTATTTAGTTTGTAATGAACTGATTCATTTTATTGAATTACCCCATTTCCAAACATTCTCAAAGCTTTTGGAGTATTTTCAATAGGCAGCTCCGTAATTTAAGGAAAATACGATGTAGCTTGGACATAGAAGTTTTAAACACTCCAAAACCATTTTAATTTTTTTTTTGTATTAAGTATATAGAAGAATATAAACAGCGTTTAGAATATATCTCTAGGAATTCTGTATGAAAACTACAGTATTATAGAAATATTTGTCCAAGAAATCGTTTAAAAAATCCCGATAAGACTCTTGGAACAGCCGGCAACCCGACAGTATACTTAGTGGCCAACAGTTGTCAACCATTGTCAACCCGAAAGGACTCGCTTAAAATTATTAAACTATTAGGACTATCTCCCTGTCCTCTGGACTAAACCACCATCAACCGGTAAATCAAGTAAAAAAAAAATCACAATCGGCAGACCAAGACCCGAGGAGTTATAGAGCCAAAGAAGAAGAAGACACTACCGGCTTGGAGGTATCGGAGACCTGAGTTTTATAGTACTAAGTGTAGTTCAAATAAAACTAAATCAATGTTATCATGTTGGTCTTCTAATCATTACATCAGCATTTTGTAACCCCTATCTACTTCTTGGCTTAATAACCTGCTAAGCCACATTCGGTAATGTAATGGCTTACTAGATTTAGTAAGCCATGAAAAAACGGATGACCAACATCCGAAAAATTATCATGTTAGCCGAGCAAACCGCATTTTTGTACATCCTCCGTTTGCCAGATTGAGCAGATTTTGTATGAAATCAGCTTCCTCACACTCCTTGACAGACCGCGACGTTCGCGCCAAACGCTGCCGTCCGAAACTCGCACCACCCTAGATCGAGGACTGTTCCTGGTATCGCCTGATCATATCGAGGTCATTCTGGTGACGGGAGAAAATGAAAGTTCCAGCATTAAATTCAATTCAAAACAAAAAATAAGCACTCATAATTTAAATTTTCAACCTATTATCAATCACTTTTGGCCGACAGACTCTGCCAATTTAATGTCAAGCCTTTAAAAGAACAATCCGACGTCACCATACGTTCTTTTCTCTGGCTGTTCATCAATTCTGGTGGATCGTTTCATCAAGAACGCGTTCTGACACACTTATGCATGAACATGCTCATTTGTGGCTGCTCATCGATAATCAATTTAGCCGGATCCCTATGATAGATGATCGAGAGAGAGAGTGTGAGAGAGAGAGAAGGAAGAAGAAACAAAGCCAAGGAGATATAAAGCACTCATGTCTAGCTCATGGTTAATGAGCTTTTCACAGTGGAGATATCTCGCTGACAAGGACATTTTTACGTTCAACGAGTATGGGATGGGCATGAATGAAAACGGCAACGGTATGAATGAAGATAAGCTTTAACATTTTTTGCTGTCTTTCGGTAACGCAGTGCCGTGAGTCTGGGTGGGAGCGAATTGTGAAACTTAATATAATTTTATCTAAGGATAATATTACATTTTCGAAATGCATTCGTTACATTCAATCTAATTATTAAAAGCAAAGATCATCTGTGTCGTTCACTGAGGGGGAAAAAAGAAGAAACTTAATCCTCCGTATCCTTGATGCCAATAAAGCATGAACCTTCTGGCCGAAAAACCGCAGCACACACAAACCAACCAGGAAACTATTGATTAAAGAAGTATTTTTCTCAAGTCGTTCCACGCTTTCGCTCCCGTTCCCGTATCCCTCGTCTCCCATCGTCCCTCTGCCACTTCGCCCGGCTCCACCCCGGTTAAGTTTCAATGCACCTTCCGGTGCTTTGCTTACCATCGGATTTGGATTGTGACGACCCTCTCTTGTGCCCAGCGCCAGCGGGGAGTATAATAGCAACTGTTGATGACACTTGAAATCATACTTCAAAAAGTCCTGATTTTGCAGTTTCCCTTTGCAGCGAGCGACTCTGGACGCTCCTTTGCGAGTTTCATTATCCTCTCCATAATATTATTCATCGTTGCCTTCCGAACCACACAATGAGCCGGAGCGAATGGATGGCAGTGATGTGAAGGTTCGCGGCCAGTTACTTACCATTGTGAGCCCGAGCCCGCATCAGGAGGACTTGGGCTCCATTGTTGGTAACCAGTCAATCTAAAAGGCCACACACAAACACACGCGAACACACACACACGATGGTAAACGGGAGGCCGATTAAGCGTGTTGAACGAGGCTTACATGAGGCCACCGATCCTTGGCGCGGACTATGGCGCCATTTTGTCTCTGTCCTCTTAAGTCTGCGAAAGGCTGACAACTTTCACTGGCAGCAGCAGTGCCCCCTACAGCGTTTCACTGGAACAGGCATGCAACTATGCAGTTGCACACCGTACATTTCTTCTCACGGTCATCGCTGCTAGCCACGTGCTTTTCTTTTTTGTTCAACCCCATTCCGGTCGAGGTCGACAAGCATTCGCGAATGGATTTAAGTATACACCACGAAAGAAGCACCACGAAAAGCGCACACCGTGTGATAAGCACGGGAGGTTTCGAATCATCCATCCGGTGGATGCATCACGATGGTAATGATTTTTTCGCCTCTTCTCTATTCTCCCTTCTTTAATTGACACAACGGCCAGTCTAGACGTACGGAACAAGTTGAGCACTCTCGGCCGGTGATCCGCAAACAAAAAAAAACTCCGAAGCAACAAGGACCTGCCATATCGCGAAAGCGCACCGAGTTTACGAGCTTCAAAATTGCGGAAATCATTCACACGAAAGTTGTTGGTCGCGGTCCCGGTCACCTTTCCTAGCCAGCGGGAGCCAAAACCGAAGCGGAAAACCCAGTCTTGACCCCAGCCACGGGAGGTGTGTTCCAAAAATTGCCGAGATATGGTCCGCCATGGTGTCAACAATCGGTGGTCCTTCTACTGTCGCTGCTGCTGCTGCTGTGGCAGGTGCTGCGGGTGCGGCAACCACTATCACCACCACTGATGCGACACAACTGTTCATCAACACAACGCTTGACTCATGTGCCCTTAAATATGAAGAGTTCGTTATACCGACTACAGGTAAGCAAACCATACAATGTTTGTGTCCCATCCTTTATGTGAGGTTATTTTCTCTCACTTTCTTACCGTTAGTTCCTTACTGCAACTGGACCTGGGATAGCATACTATGCTGGCCCCCAACGCCAGCCAATTTGACAATAAGACAGCGATGCCCTCCAGCACACGGAATCGATACCTCAAGTAAGTGTCAACTGCGGCGAATTTGGGGGAATTTGTGGGGCGAGAACTCTCAGGAGTGAACCCCAAAATCAGGGACACACTTCCACGCGGATGAAAGCATCGTAAAGAATTACTCCTGGTTTGTGACCTCTCTTGGCAACCATTTAGGCGCCATTTTGTTGGAGGTAATAAGGGAAGGTTGTTATGTGGGAAATGTTTACCCTAATCAGATTTAAATGTAGCCAATATGATACGCGGCAAATGGGGAGTGGGTCGTTCTAATATGCTAAGTACATTAATCCTTGCATTCAAAAGGGCAACAGTATCTGGGGTGGGATGTATCCCACCACCAGCTCAAACCCGGCATCATTTTCCCAAGAATAAACGAACCCGGTCCCGACCCGACACATGCTGATTTCCCCGATGCTCCTCAATCCAATCCGATGGCAACCATGCTGAAATGTAAAATGGCATTAGCAATAAAAAGAAAACCGGGCACCAAAATGGGTGCTCCATAGTAATAAACAAAACCTCGCGCGGTCTGTGGTTTTAGGCGCAGGGAGGGAAGTTTTAGGCAGATTAGAGTCCCATCCTCGAGGCGGCGGGGGAATGAGATTTTGTTTGTCAGCCAAACAAGGTTGTGGGGGGGTTTTGAACAAGGTTTGGGATCCCGCGAACAGGAAATAACAGCGAAAAACCTCAAACGCGCTCGATATGCGCTTCTCCTGGCAGGCGTACGAACGGATGGATACATCCGCTTTGTCGCTTTCAGTTTGATTTAACGTAACCCCATTTTGTCGTATGCAGGCTTAGAGAGAGAGAGAGAGAGAGAGAGAAAGCGAGGCATAATGCAGAAGAAAAAAATGGAAGCTCAGCACAAGGATATTTGAATGCAACCCCACTCGTTTGCTCGAACATTGCGCAACCAAAAACGCAATCCAACCTGTTGCCCTCCCCAATCCCTACGGGGGACTCTCCTGAGGACTAGAGGTGTATAGTATTTCGCTACACGCTACCGTACACATGTTCCGTACAGTCGTTGCGTGACTACGCCGGCTGTTGGATGCTGGAGAGGGAAAGATACAGATCCTTTAGTCACAGAATGCTGGGTTGGAATAAGTTGGAGTGGCTGGTCCAGGGTTTTTGTGGGTTCTCAGCCAACAAGTACACACATTCACAGCATCAAAAACATAATCAACCGATCGCGGTCATTGATTATCCTCCCGGAAACATCAGTGGGATCGGTTTATCGGGACCAAACTTCCCAAAAGGTGTGCCTGATTAATTGAGATCATTCGCGGGGTCTACGTTTTGCCACAACGGCGGTTAAATCGGGTCGGGTGGATGGATGTGCGGCTTATCATTTAAGCCGCTATGATGAGCATCGTTACGTAAACCTTTACGTAAGCTGATTTCTCGTCCTGGCGACGTTAGTACGGATGCTTTAACAATAGCCTTAACAGCAGTGTGTGTGTGTGTGCATGTTTGGAGCGGTGGAAATACCACTCAGCTCTGCCGTTCGTTTGCGTTGCGTTACTATCTTACGCAACCCGTTCCGATGGGGAACTCTGTCCGATTTGGACGACAAACATTACGAAACAATGTAACGTGCAGGTATTCTTAGCCGTTACGCTAGCCTAGATGGATGGGTGGAAGGCTCTCCACCCTAACGATCATGGTGCAACCCGGTGCGGATATGAATAAGTTTACCAGGTACTAACAAACTTTTCCCGGCACTAACATTGGAAGGATTTCTTTTAGTACACAACTTACGGGCGGGCACACGCGTTGCGTACTCTACACGATTTGCAACAGCCTTATACAACCGAACAACCGGTAATACGTATGGCCGTCTTCACTGACTCTTTGCTTATTCTATTTATTTTCATCCCCACTCGCTTCACCACGCGCGCCAGAGTTTGCCGAACGACGATGCAGTGCCGAGGGACAGTGGGAAGGTAAACCGGGCTCCCCGTCGAACCTCCACGGATGGACCAACTATACGCCCTGCTACAGCCCGGAAGTTATACAACTGTTTAGAAAGCTTTACGCCGGCGGGAGCGACGATGAAGCGAATGTACGTACGCGAGCTTAGTGTCTCCCCGTGCTAAAGACCCGCAGCCCAACCGTCCGGAACACTAAATTGTTCCTTCCTTCCTGTTGCGATTCTGACCACCCCCAGCACATCTATTCCTGCTATTATTAGCTTCCCTGGATGAATGAATTTTGAATTTTAATTCCCTCTTTTGCAGGACAAGATTGACATTGCCGAGCGGACGCGTACGCTGGAGACGGTGGGATTCAGTCTTTCACTAGTAGCGTTAATTATTTCGTTAATAATATTTTGTAAATTTCGGTAAGTACCGCACATTTGGATAACAAACATTCTTTATCTTCAAGTTATTTATTTAAAGGCTTTTCTACACTTCTGGAATTCATTTGAGACATTATTATTCGACAGTTTTGAATTCCTCTTACGTGGCTCAACAACATCGAGAGGTATTAGCCTGCCTAATCTGGCTTCCCATGACTTGACTTTACCCCTTAACTAGATATTCAATCCTGCGTGTCCGGAACCTAGAATAGTACGGGTCGTATTCCTAGATACAACGAGTTCGAGTTGACACGTAGGTGCAGCAAAGCAAAACCGTAGGTTCAGATCGACCCATGGCTGCAAAAGTAGGGTCAACCTGGGGATGCAGCGAGTTCGAATCGACCTGTTCGGTCTAATCCATGGGTCGTTTGGAAATTGTTGCACCCATGTGGGACTACTAACAGCTGTTTATTCATTCCTGTGTACGAGGCATGCTCTTTAATGTTTTTGAATGAGACCAATTAACCAAACGTTTGAAAATCGTGCGGTGATATCTCACTCACTCAAGTATCAGGTGATACTCAATCAGGTGAATAATATATTCACCTTAATCCACAATTGATTGCCAAATTCAACAATTGTACGGCCTACTCCGGTGTTTCGGTTGGAAGATGGAAGGAAGATGGTATAAACCCGGGGTGGTGGTGATGGGTGATGAGTGGTGGTGACCGGGAAGAGGACAATAGCGACCATTGGAATATGCCGAACTATCGGAGGGAGGGATTGGTCCGGGCTCTAGGTCACGCCGAACAAGCCACGTCCCCAGGGTTGGAAGGGTATGGTGCAGATCGTCGGGCAGTTCCAAGTAATCGCGTACCAGATGGGAAGGTAAGGGCGGAAGGCTTGGGAGAAGACGGAAGGAAGGCAACGGAAAGTTAGACTCACTGGAGAACACTGCAGAGTGTCGGAATGTCGAGGACTCCAAACCGATTCTGTAGCTGAGTGGTCTAGGAAGGCTTAAATAAACCGCTCTTCTATCTCCGCTACAGCTTCTAACCTTTCTCTCCTTATTGGTCTCCATCGGGGGGTACAGCCAAACACACGATGAGTTTCTGTAGCGATGTCCAGTAATTTTTACATTTCTGATCTTTCCTCCATACATCTGTTTGCATACTCCCCATGCGCAAATCTTGCCAGTTGGTCAGACAAACTGAACAACAATCACATTGCAAATTTTCCCTAATTGTTTACATGATTCCAATATATGATTGCAAAGCTCCAATCTTCCACTTTTCAAGTTTAACAATTCAAAAATTTCACCAACTGGAAAAAACCCCTGTATAGCAGCAGAGATAGGTTAATTGTCCTATAATTGACCAACTTTTACAGTAGGTGGACAGTCTCCTTTGGAACCCCATCTCCCGGTACGTCAAGTCAAGGAGGCCAGTAATGGTAGGTTAAGACCTCTCGAGATCCTGGTCTTGTAGCAACATTAGAAAACTTTTAATTACTGACTTAAAGGATGATGATTCTGACGCTGCATGTCGTTCTAATTATTTTACACCTCAAACACAACGCACTGGTCGGTCCAACGATTAATCGGATGTATCTGTCCTCTCGTCCCCAGCGGTCTTCGCAACAACCGGACAAGAATTCACAAAAATCTGTTCGTGGCCATGGTGATACAGGTGGTGATCCGCCTTACCTTATACATCGACCAAGCGATCATACGCAGCGGTGGCAAAAAGTTCGGCAACGAAAGCTCTCGCCAAGGAATCGATAACACTGTAAGTAAATCCGCACGTGTGGACTCCACACCCGTCACGCATCCGTAGGCCACGCACGGGGGGCCGTTTGGGCAAACATTTTACAAATACGACAACAGCAACAGCACAGCACAAGTGGCAACGTCAAGAACACAAAATATGCATTGGCCCGTTCCAAGTCTTCCTCTCCCTGGTCTACCATTCTGGAATGCTTCCCTTTTTTCCCCGATACCCTTTTTTCCCCAATCCCTGTGCCATTCTGTGTTTGTCCGCGCGCGTGTGTGTGTGTTTGTCTGTTTACTATGCAAATTTGGTGTGACTTTGAGCTCTCTTTTGTGGGAGAAAAAGAAAAGATCAAACAGCATAATCCGGCCTCCTGTTGCAGCATACGAGTTTGCATTGATACATGTCTTCTGATTTCTTCTACCTCTTTTACCGTCCAATCCCCAATTTTCTCTGTCAGCCTTTCCTCTGCGAGGCGTCGTACGTGCTGCTTGAGTACGCCAGGACTTGCATGTTTATGTGGATGTTTATAGAGGGATTATATTTACACAACGTAGTGACGGTTACAGTATTCCAGGGACGGTTTCCACATACGCTTTACGCCATCGTGGGCTGGGGTGGCCCGGTCGTACTGACCGTCATCTGGGCCATCACAACCGCGCAGTACATCCGGCAGCAGAAGTAAGTAGCGGGCGGCCGGATGTGCCGGCCGAATGGGCCCGGCGCCTCCGAACCGAGTAAAAGCGCAAACAATCCTACGCACGGTCCCGCATGGATTGTGCCGTCCTGTCTGGACGCTTCTCGGAACTCGGAACTTCAATTTCGTTCTTGCCTTTTGCAGATGCTGGTGGGGTTACAACTTGACGCCTTATTACTGGATTTTGGAAGGTCCAAGACTAGCAGTAGTCGTGGTAAGGTGCCGGAACGTGCCCAACGTGCTCGATTGATTGATTGCCCCATTTCCACTAACGTCCCGCGTTCTCCGTTACAGTTGAATTTCATATTTTTACTTAATATTATAAGAGTACTGATCGTGAAGCTGCGCCAAAGCCACACCAGCGATGTGGAGCAGGTGCGGAAAGCGGTCCGGGCGGCGGTCGTCCTTGTGCCATTGCTAGGAATTACCAACATACTCAACATGACCCAGGCACCGCTCGACAAGACGGCGCTCGAGTTCGCTATCTGGTCGTACGTGACGCATTTTCTCACCTCCTTCCAAGGATTCTTTATCGCACTGCTCTATTGCTTCCTGAACGGCGAGGTGCGTACTACTACTCCCCACCCATGGACCGCTCCGACGGACGATTTTACCTTTAACACGTACGCATCCCCCAAACTGTCTCCCCAGGTACGGACGGCACTTATGAAAAGTATCAGCGTATACCTGTCGCTGCGCGGCCACCACGACTGGGCGGTTCGGAGGCAATCGCTCTTCTCCGCCGGCTATCCTACCGTGCCGGTCAACGAAGCACCACCGAACGCCGCCGGGGACACAAATCGGTTAGCAATTTACAGCCCGTACAGACCGTCGGACAGTCATCTAATACCGTGTCGTGTGTGTGTGTGGGTGTTTTTTTCCTTCTTCCTTCCCGACAGCAACACCAACAGAAATGCCGCCAGCAACAATCTGCTGGCAAGTGCCAACAATCATACCGCCAACGGGGGCATGGCCGGCAGCAACGCGAACGGTTTCCGATGTGGCTGGTTTAGCCGCTGCTTTTTAGTACAAAAACACACCAACAACCCGTCCGCTCCGGAGCCGGCCCCACCTGAGTCAGTTGTGTTCGATATTTCCGACTAGTTTAGCCCCGTCCACGTGTTATTTTGATTTTTTTCTTTCGTTTACTTTGGTTGAGTTTGGATTTGTACGTACCTTTTACTTTTACGCACGATTTTACCTTTCGTTCATATCGCTCCTGTGCAACAGTGCTCATCAATTACCCGTGTTTTATGTCTCACTCCACCCGCATTCATCGATTAGCCCAATCAATCTAACGGCCCGTTCTTCATTGCAGAACCAGCGTGTGATGGCGGCTGTCGGAGCACGTGCGTAATACACCGATCCATGAGACTATAAGTAACTAGTAAAGCTTTACCCCGATGACCGTGCGTCACCGGAAACCGGAACTGCTATCAGGGTAGCCACGCACCAATTGCGACACGACTGTCACTAGCAACTAGTGGCAAGCGGAAACAACAATTTAACAAAAAACCAAGAGAATGCATAATTTTATATAAACCGACGAGAATTGCTCTGCGCGAGGGAACACTTTACTAAAGCCACAGCTACTCTGGGAACTGGGAACAGCAGGAGCAAGAGCGTATCAAATAAGCGTACGAATCGAATTTACCCGAGTCGGTCTGAGTGTGGCATAAAATGTTAAACTATGTAGAGAGGGGGGAACCTGTGGGGGACTTGGGGAGGGAAAGAGAGAGAAAGTATAAGTGTTGGATAATTAAAATGGTTTAAAATGTTGCTGCTCGCGTCGTTTGATATACATAACGATACATATATATATAAATCTATATTTTATCAGGATAACAAAGCGGAGGAAGGGAGAAAAATTAGGGGAAGCGCCCTGAAAAGCTACTGTAATGTCGATTGTTTTTTGTCGATTTCGTAACTGTTGTAACGTTGTAACGCGTGCCAGTGCAAGCATGCTGCAGCGATGGATCCCTGCGAACCAGCAGCCAGCACAGCACAACACAGCTAAACATCAACGTCAACATGGACGATGGGGCACCCGGTACCAACACACTCTTTAGATTGAATTTATGTGTAACAGCAAATTGCAAATCTAAAACGCATGAATGAATAAATGCAATGTTGTCGTCTGTTTTTGTACCTGTGACTGTGGGTTGCTTACTTTTAAAGACGTTTCAAACTTGTTGGGAATCACATCAACGTCATACCTTATCCAACTCCAAGTTAGTACGACTACAATTCCAGCCGTGGCCGTGCTGCATAATGACCAAATCGTACAATCATTCATACTTATCTAGCTGAAATAGATCGTCCCCTAGGCGTATCTATACTTGACAACCTGACCCCTTGACCGATGTGGCCTTCTCCGCCGACAATATATCCTGGTAGATGTAGCACCTTAGACAACAAAGACTTTTGAAAGATAATGCTCCTTAGTAGTCA
The DNA here is from genome assembly GCF_013141755.1 of Anopheles stephensi. Classification (NCBI taxonomy): domain Eukaryota; kingdom Metazoa; phylum Arthropoda; class Insecta; order Diptera; family Culicidae; genus Anopheles; species Anopheles stephensi. The sequence continues at coordinate 44,113,258 of NC_050202.1, forward strand.
GGCCTCTTGGAGGATATGGCCCCTTCAACAAATAGATATGATACGGGTGGATGATGTTCGTTGAACGACAAAATGTTATAGAAGACATAACACACAATGTCAATGGTAGGTGAGTTTTCTTGGAAAATGTGATCTTTCATTATTATTATTATTATCATTATTATTTATTCCAAGGGACCGCATGAGGCCCTCTTGAACCGGGATTTGACATAAAATTACAAAGTGCACATTACATGAATAAACGCGGACAAAATAAATTGAGTGGGTCGCACACCACGAATGCAGTTTAAAAACGCTGTGCGCGACATATCCGGTTGGTGACGATCACACGCGACGTTAAATTCGCGGCACATGCATAAAAACGGATCAGAGGCGCCAAATTGGGTACGACGATTCCACGTCGAGCAACGATCTAGCCCGGAGCGATCTCGGCGGGACGTATAGGTTGAGGTCAGCAAGAAGCCCCGGCGAGTTTGTTTAGTAATCCCGCAACAAACAGCCTCTGGGCGTTGCAGTTCCGTTGATCCAGCAATTCGAGGCCCAGTAGCGCACAGCGTCCAGCGTAGTCCACCTCCACCCTCCAGAAGCGCAGAGCGAACCGAGTGAGTTTGCGCTGGATGGATTCCAGCCGGGCCAGCGGACGAGCAGCGGATGGCCACCAAACTACTGAAGCGTATTCCAAAACCGACCGCACCAAAGAGCAATATAGCATTTTGATTCATACCGGATCAGTGAAATCGCGAGCTATTTGTTTTAGTAAACCGATCAGTTGGTTGCCCTTAGTGACGACGTGCTCCAGCTGGTTGTGGAAGATCAACTTCTCGTCAAGGAGCACTCCCAAGTCCCTGACACAGCTATTGCGCTCAATGGTAGCACCATTTAACGCATAATCGTACACTAAAGGGCACCGCTTTCTCGCAAACGTAATGACGACACACTTCTCGACGCACAATTCAAGACCATTCTTCGAGCACCAGGACAACTGGTAGAACGTGCACAGAGTGGCTTGAAGGCGGAGTTGATCAGACCGGTTGTGGATCGGTAGGAATAGCTTAGTAGGTGTCCGCGTATAGTAGGTGGCTGCCAGCAGGGAGCACCCGGGTTACGTCGTTGACGAAGATGACGAACAACAGCGGTCCAAGGTTACTTCCTTGAGGCACCCCCGAAGAAGCATCGATGCGGCGAGACATATGCGATCTCACTTTAACGCGATATGATCGACCGGCAAGGTATGATCGCATCCAGCCCAGCAGCTGACCGGGTAGACCAAGCGTCTGGAGCTTGGCGAGCAGCAATGAGTGTGGGACGCAGTCAAAGGCAGCTTTGATGTCCGTGTAAACCGCGTAGATCTGGGATCCGGCATCGATGGTTCTGTGGCAGAGGCTGACGAATTCAACCAGGATCTTTCATACGGAACGTTATAATGGTTTCAATCAGAAGATGTGAATTCTTGCAACACGAGTTCTCTCGGCAAATAGGTCCATTTAAAACTAGATATTTTGAAACCGTCTTTTGACCCCTTGGACTATGGAATCCTTCAATGACAAGGTTTCTTGGTAGAAGGGAACCTTCGACTATACGGCTCTTGGCAAATGCAGTCTTTTGGGCGACTAGACCCTTTAGACGACAACTCTTATGGTATCTGAAGGAGGCTCTTGGACGACAAGTTCTTTGGGAATCAGACTCATTGGATTCGGAACTATCGGTAGATGAAGCACGTGGGATAATAATGCCTGTTCTATTACGAGGACTCTATCTTCGAAAATAAGGGTCCTTGCATCTTGATTCATTAAATTCCTTTTGATGACGGAGCCCTTTATTCTCTTGGAATACAAGAATTCTTTCATTTCCCTTTGGACAATAGATTCCTTCGGCGATAAGATTTTTTGGAAAACGAAATAGATTTGGTAGACAAGGTAGTTTAGACGCTGAATCTGGCAAGACCCTACTCTTTACAGGATCAAGTGTTTTAAAAAAGGCACCTTGAAGGACAAGGTCACTTGGTAGAAGACTCCCCTAAGATTATGGCTTTCAGTAGACGAGATCCCATGAACGATCAAATCCTCTTAAGCCGACAATATATGCTGTTAGATGAGGCTAGAATAACGAGGTCTCTTGGTACTTGTGATCCCGTGAAGATCTCTTGGAAGACAAAAAGCAAGCAAACCTCTGTAGGCGATGGAATGTTTCGACAAGTTCTGGTTCCTTTAGATGTACTGCACAACGTCAGACTAGCTAATTCTACAGATATAGTATAGAGGAGACTTGCCAGGATTAATGAAGCTTAAGCACAATTGTTTTTAGAACATTCCACCTCTCTATCCTAGAACAACCGCTCATTTTTGGTTGATTTTCAGATCATTTAAAAATCGGATACTTTCGCATGCTTTCGTTTATTTTCCTAAAAAGGACATTCACAATTACCCACACCCCGACTGTCCACTCATGGATTGTTTTTTTTTGACAAAAGTGATGTGTTTATATTCTTACGTTTAACAACAAATTCAATGTTTTTTTTTTTGTTTTCTGCCGTTTAACAGCAACTCGTGTATGGCGCGTTTGGTGCGTTTGGTTAGTGCATTTCTGTTTCTTTTTCCTTAAGCCGATATCCGAATTTAAGAATTCTTTACCGGAATACGGGTGATGACGCTCTTCACCTCCGTGTACGCCTGCAGTCCGTACTCGCCATTCTCGCGACCATGGCCCGACATTTTGTACCCACCGAACGGTGCCTGCGCCGAAAGCACGTTGTACGTGTTCACCCAAACCGTGCCGGCCCGCAGTCCCTGCACGAGATAGTTCACCTTGTCGATGTCCTTCGAAAAGATGGCCGCCGCCAACCCGTAATCGGTCTTGTTCGCACGCTCGATCACCTCGTCGAGCGATTTGAAGCGGATCAGCTGCTGTACCGGGCCGAAAATTTCTTCCTTCGCGATCGTCATGTCGTCCTGCACGTCCGCAAACACCGTCGGCTGGATGAAGTAACCGGGCAGGTCCTGCACCTTTTCTCCGCCTGCCACCAACCGTGCTCCCTGCTGTTTGCCAGTGTCGATTAGTCCCAAAATTTTGTCGAACTGATCCCGGTCAACCTGAGGGCCATGCTCGGTAGTCAAATCGAACGGATTACCGACCGTACGCTTCTTCGCCCGCTCGGCACTACGCTCAACGAACTCGTCGTAAATTTTGTCCTCAATGAAGGTACGCGACCCGGCACAACAGCACTGACCCATGTTGAAGAACAGCCCAAAGTGAGACGTTTCGACGGCGTGCTTCATGTCCGCATCGGACAGGATGATGTTGGGGCTTTTACCGCCCAGCTCGAGTGTGGTGCGCTTCAGATTGCTCAATCCAGAACCTTGCTGAATTTTCTTGCCCACCTCCGTCGAACCAGTAAATGCCACCTTGTCCACATCCGGATGATCGACCAGTGCGGCACCAGCATCACCGTACCCGGGCACAACGTTGATCACGCCGGGCGGGAATCCAGCTTCTTTGGTCAGCTGTGCCATGTACAGTGCCGTCAGGCTGGTCTGTTCGGCCGGTTTCAAGATGATGGTATTACCGGTCGCCAGCGCCGGTCCAAACTTCCAAGCCGCCATCAGTATCGGGAAGTTCCAGGGGATGATCTGTCCGCACACTCCGACCGGTTCGTGGCGCGTGTACACGAAGAACTCCCCATCCATCGGTATAACCTTGCCGTGGTTCTTATCTGCCCAGCCAGCGTAATAGCGCAAGTTGCTGATCGCCATCGGGACGTCGACGTTGTACGACATGAAGTACGGTTTGCCATTGTCCAGCGTTTCCAAGCTCTGGATTTAAAACAAGTTTCGAAAATTTCAGTTTGAGTTGACTTTCGTGACTAAGTGCCAAGAGGTGTATGTGTACAGACCGCTAGGTACACCCGATCGCGCTCCATCAAATCCGCCAGACGGTACAGCAGTTGGCCACGCTTCGAAGCATCCATACGACGCCATGGTGAGCCCAGCCTGTGCGTACAACAAATCGATATCATTACATGGCGTGCAATTAAAATCCGCACCCTTGAAACTTACTTGAAAGCATCTCTGGCCGCTACAACCGCCTGATCGATGTCGGCTTTGCTGCCCTGCTGGATCTCCGCGATCACCTGCTCGTTGGACGGGTTGATCGTAGGAAAGGTCTTGCCGGTCGAGCTTTTGTGCCACTCATTGTTGATAAAGATCTGTGGAAGGGGGAACACACACACTGTACCGTTGACCTCCGCCTCGGAATGTCACCCAAGGACACTTACCCCTGTGTAGAGAATCTCGGGGGATGATTTAGGTGCCGGCACCGAATAATTCCGAACCGAGGCGGCCAAAGCACGGAAAATGCTTGCTGATTTCACGACACGATGCATAGCGGACACGAAATTAAGACAAAATATGCGAATGCTCACACCCTGGCTGGACGTACACTGGGTTGCAAACAGTCCGTTTATCTCTCTGCTGTGTGAAGCGATAAGAACAATGGTTGTGATTGTGTTATTTACGGAATACGGCTGCTTTTAATGGCTGTGATTTTGCAGTTCGACTTTTAACGATCGTTACCACTGGCAAAGTTCAGCGAAGGCTGGGCTGCTTAACGATCGTTGTGTGGTAATTTAGATGCAAAAAAGGCACGCTATTAATCAAGGGAACCGTATATACAAACCGCGTAATAAAACAGCACGGCAAATCTGGAGATCGCGATGTTTGGCTTTACTTCCCACTCTCACTACTATTATCACAAACACAGCCGGCGATGCGAGCGGACCCGACTCCAGCGTGTGACAGTGCATTTGATGCGCCTATTAGCACAAACTGTTTAACGGTGCGTAAAGATTTCATATGAAAAGTTTCAAACCTATCGATTTGTGTGAAAATTTTATTCAATTTTGCAAACAATTTATGTGGATTGGCATGGTAAACTAAGAGAAGGTTTTGTGCCTGTTATTGTGCATGGTTACTGATTAACTAATCTAACACAACGTACATTTTGAAAACGAAAACCATAACAAGAATCGTGGCGCTTCAATCACAGAGCTCCTGTGTGCACTTTTCCTGCTGGAAATTTTAATAATTATAATTTTCCATACAACATGCTCAATTTTAAGAATCATTTTTTTATTTTTTTATTTTCTGATTTTTGTTTTTGAAAACACCCTATTGCAAAACTGTCAAGCTTCGTGACCGCGAGAGCTCCCATCTGTGCCGCTGCCAGACGAATGTCAAAATGAAAAAACGAGAAAACGCCGCTTTTGACTTGTATTTATTTGTTCGCAGCATAGTTGCAAAAAATAAATAAGCGGCTTTTCCGATATATTTTAGTTATTTATTCACTGCCCGGTATCCGAGTGTTGCGCCGATCCTTTTGCACCCGAAACTGCACGCAACTGTCGGGCGTTCATCATGAAGGTTGCGCTAATGGTGGCAGAAAAGCCATCGCTAGCAGCATCGCTAGCGAGCATCCTGAGCAACGGGAAGTGTTCGGTGCGAAAAGGTAACGTACTAGGCGGTGCCCTTAGTCTGGTACGCCGGATGGATAACCTCCGCCCATTTCTTCCACCGTAGGTTCGAACAGTGCCTGCTCGGTACACGAGTGGGTAGGTCAGTTCCGGGGCGAGACCACCCGTTTCAAAATGACTTCCGTGTGCGGTCACGTCATGGGGCTGGAGTTTGTCGGCAAGTACAACTCGTGGGATCGCGTGGATCCGGCCGACCTGTTCACGTGCCCGACGGAGAAGAAGGAAACCACACCGAACCTACGCATGCCATACTTTCTGGCGCAGGAAGCGCGCGGTTGCGACTACCTCATTCTGTGGCTCGATTGCGATAAGGAGGGCGAGAACATATGCTACGAAGTGATGGCCGCCGTGTCCGACTCGATACACAACGTGCATTCCAACCGGGTGACGTACCGTGCCAAGTTTTCCGCCATCACCGACAAGGACATCAAGTACGCGATGGACAATCTAATCCACCCGAACGAGAACGAAGCGAAATCGGTCGACGCACGGCAGGAGCTCGATTTGCGCATCGGCTGCGCGTTCACCCGGTTTCAAACCAAGTTCTTCCAGGGCAAGTATGCGGATCTGGATGCGTCGGTCATATCGTACGGTCCGTGTCAAACGCCGACGCTCGGATTTTGCGTACAGCGGCACGACGAAATACAGACGTTCAAGCCAGAAACGTTCTGGTACGTGCAGGTGTCGGTGGGCGAAAACCCAGAGGTCAAGCTCGAGTGGCACCGGGTGCGGGTGTTCGAGAAGGAAATTGCCTGCATATATTTGGGCAAGGTGAAAGACCACAAGGAGGCAACGTAAGTAATTGCGTTGTGCAACGACGCTGCACGCTGATACGGAATGCGATCACATTATCAATTTTGTTTATAATTTTGCAGTGTCGAAGCTGTAAGCGCCAAGGAACAGGTCCGCGGTCGCCCGCAAGCACTAAACACTGTTGAATTGATGCGCGCCGCCAGTGCCGGGTTGGGCATTGGTCCACATACAGCGATGCAAATAGCCGAAATGTAAGCTTTGCGTAATGGCGGGAGGAGAAGATGTTTCCATCGATATCAATTGTTTGTTTTATTTGCCGCTTCGCAGGTTATACACGCGAGGTTACATCAGCTATCCCCGAACAGAAACCACTCAGTATCCTACAAACTTTGACCTAAAGTAAGTGGCCACATACACACCTCCGCACGCAGAAGACTGTATTTTAATCGGATGTCTTTCCATCGCTTCCAGTGGAGTCGTACGACTGCTTCAACCCTCGTCCGAGTTTGGTGAAGAAGCGAAAGCGATCGCCCGCGACATGACCCATCCCCGCAAAGGTAACGACGCCGGTGACCATCCTCCCATTACCCCGATGAAGCTGGCGTCCCGTAACGAGTTGGACGGAGATAGTTGGCGCGTGTACGATTACATCTGCCGTCACTTTCTCGGTACCGTTTCGCGCGATCTCAAGTATCGTACGCACACGACCAAGTTCCGGATCGGAGGGGAACTGTTTACGGCCACCACCAGCGCACTGATCGATCCCGGCTTTACCAAGGTCATGACGTGGCAAGCGTTCGGGAAAAACGAGCTTGTACATCAGTTTGCGGTCAACGACAAGGTGAAAATCAGCGACGTACGGTTAGTGGAAAGCCAAACCGGTCCACCGGACTATCTTACCGAGTCGGAACTGATTTCGTTGATGGAAAAACATGGTATCGGTACGGACGCATCGATCCCGGTGCACATCAACAACATTTGCCAGCGTAATTATGTGGCGATTGGCAGCGGTCGTACGCTAACGCCTACCAACCTTGGCATTGTGCTGGTGCACGGATATCAAAAGGTACGGGAACCGAGCCCGGGTCGGATTCCTTCGTGTAAAGCACCGCCGTTTATTAATGTCCTCCTTTTTTTATCTGCCGCTTCTAGATCGATCCGGAGCTGGTACTTCCGACGATGCGATCGGCCGTCGAGCAGCAGCTGAATCTCATTGCGCACGGTTCCGCCGACTATCGGTTGGTGCTGAAGCATGCGGTCGAAATATTTCGCCTCAAGTTTCTGTACTTTGTGCAAAACATCAGCAACATGGACATACTGTTCGAGTCCACCTTCTCCTCGCTCAGCTCGTCCGGCAAATCGCTGTCGCGCTGTGGCAAATGTCGCCGCTACATGAAGTACATCCAATCCAAGCCAGCCCGTCTTCACTGCCCAACGTGCGACGAAACGTACACGCTCCCAGTCAAGGGTTCGATCCGGGTGTACCGCGAGCTAAAGTGTCCGCTCGACGACTTTGAGCTCGTCGCCTGGACGAACGGTGCGATGGGTAAAGCGTTCCCGCTCTGTCCGTACTGCTACAATCATCCCCCGTTCAGGGATATGGTGAAGAACTCGGGCTGTAACAACTGTCCCCATCCGACGTGTGCCCATTCCCTGTCGCTGTTGGGCGTTTCGAGCTGCATGGAGTGTGAGCGGGGCGTGCTGGTGCTGGACTGTACGATGACACCGAAAACGTGGCGTTTGGTGTGCAACGGGTTGTGCGATGTCATTGTCAATTGCTTTGCGGATGCGCTGAAAGTGACTGTCGAAGGTAGGCGCCAGTAAGGCAAAACGATCGTGACGTATTTGTGTATGATCATTTTGTTGGATTTTTCAGCCGACTCGTGTGAAGAATGTGGCGCCCAGCTGGTGACGACCGTGTACAAACAGGAAAAGACTCCGTTCAAGGACGACGTAACGGAGAAAAAGGGATGCATTTTCTGTTTCGCCGACTTTATGCCTCTGGTAAGGGAATGGGACGCCAAGAAGAACCGGTTTTTGCGTTATGCTAACGCTTGCCTTTGCTTTCAGGTTGAGAAGCACAAAGCGGTCGAAATGCGCCGCAACCATGCTGGTGGTGGCCGTGGAGGACGAGGCCGAGGTTTTCGTGGCCGGGGTGGCAAGGGTGGCCGGGGCCGGAACAAAGCGCCCAAGGATAAAATGACGCAGCTTGCCAACTATTTTGTGTAGCTCGTTTTCTTCGTACAACTCGTGCTGCATTCTCGCCCTCTCCGATTGTGGGCCGTATTCTCGAAAGCAACTGAATCAATAAAAGGAGCGACCGGCCAGCATCGAAACTACTACTGCATTTCAACAGGAAATTCTTAATGCCCCGTGTAAGGGTCGCGGTCGAGGGTCATGTCGAAAGTGTTTGATTTCAAAAATCATCTATCTTACAACAACAAAAACTAGTATTTGCACCCACAGACAGATGAGGTGTGTTTCTGTGTGTATGTGTTCTCTGTGTACGGAAGGGTTCATAACGTCGCGACAAACAAAAACACATTCTTATTCCGCAAAAAAATAAAATAAAAATCTGTACAAAATGTTAACATTACTCACATGTAAAGAGATGTTTGTACTGTCAACACACAAGTCTAAAAGGAGCAATCGTTGTTTTTTTTTCGTTACGTACCATTTTATTTTTTATCGTAAACTACATCCTGAACCTTTGCACTGGCTCGTTAGTACGAATTGTCCATTTCCTCACTATCGTGTACTTCAATTATTTAGTCAAATAAAAGTACAATTTTACAGTTCATTCTTGAAAGATAGCTTCATGATCTTTGAAGTGCTTCAAGCCATATATGCACTTAAAACGTAGACTAACTCAGGATGGCGAGGGACACTCTCTTATTAGCTTCTTATGCACTCCACAATCTTTCAACACTATTTGCTTAGCGCAGGACCTGGTGCGATCGGAAATATTTATTCCTTCACGAAACTCGCGATCTTCAACTTTGTCGCTAACGGATAACACTCGTACGGGAGTACGAACAACTCTTGATTTGCTGTTCCTCGATTTTTTTTAAACAGTTGGTCCAATTCAATTGATAAAGCTGCACTATGTAGCTGTAAAAAAATCATAATGCAAAATACTGTGAATATTTGGGTGGCTCTCAACGTCATCGCAGTCATCGCATGGAAAATCATTTTGAAAGAGTTTGGTTATATTTTTAAAAGATAAGAAATCTGTTAATACAATGGGATGCACCTCTTATTAACTACGTTTGACTCTTTGCTCCTAGAAGTTTGTCGACCGGCTGGTGTAGACAACTGCCTGTTAGTCCATGGAGCCATAATTATTGCTGCATTGGAAGAGGCATCACATGGTCATAGTCTTTTTGTCTTTACTTCGTTACGTCTTTAATACTTTCTAATACCACCGAATTCATACCTAACTTATAACAAAGCTTACAAAGCTGCACATGCACACATTAGTATTCGACAGGCATATCGTTCCCGCCCGTAGCTGACCATAGTTGATCGATCAAGCGCGTAAGCGGAATTTTCGCCGAGAACCGTAGCAGCGAGGCAGTAAAGAAGTACGTCAGCCCCGACACATCATCCACCTGACGGCGAACTAGTGCTTCCGTTTCGCGCAGATTCAAGTACAACCGTCTACCGTCGTGGATTGTGGGGTGCAGTGCCGTGCCACGCACAACGTCGTTCGAGACCAGAATGGGATTGGAAGTGTTGCACGTAACATTTGCACGCTCCGGCTCAAGAGCCTGCACTGGTGTGCAGAGCATGAATGCTTCCCTCGGCAGGACCCGTTCGATTGCTTCCAACAGCAGTGGCGTATTGACGAAGAAACTTTCGTTGACGAACAGTACGTACCGTGCGTTGATTGCACCGGTTTCACGATGCTGCAAAGCTTTAAGCCAAACGGACAGTTCGTCCCCTTCGGTTGGTTGGTGTTGAGTGCGCCGGCTTCCCGAACGTAGCACAAACCGATGCTCCACACGAGAATCCTCCCGGGCCCAGGTACGTCGTATAGTTCGTCGCAATGCATAATTATGTTTTGACGCTCGAATGATCATCGTCAGCAGTGGAATTTCGGTAGCGTTCCGCGCTTGGTCGTTGTACAATTCAGACGCCCTTCTCGGTGCACCTATTTCTTGCAACAGTTCAGTGTTCTCTCGATTGATGCCATCTTCCAGCCGGTACATTATTTGCACCGTCGCTACCAGTATGACCGATACGGACGCGATCACAATCACCACACAGAACAGAGTGAACTTCTCGAACGAATCCATCAGCACCACCGTGGACAATCAAACTGAGCTGCTAGATACGTGCGATCGGTGGGAGCGATCCGTATCTACAGACTGTCGTTCCGCGTCCGAACTGAACGTAATCCATTCTACGCGAACGCACACGTAGTACGCGTGTTTGTGCATCCGCGAGTATTGGTGACACAGCGCGATGCTTTGTGCTTATAAAGATACGCGAACAGCAACAACAAAACACACAGTATAATCATCAACGCTTATCGCACCAAACAATGCCAATCTTCACCAATTATCCACCGAACTGCCGACAGACACTTGTGATTAGCGATCGTGTGTCTAGTGAGGGAATCCAGTGGGCTCCCGCAATAGCGCGAAGGGCTTTTCCCAGGTGGGCATCTTGCGCTGCTTACACATCCATCGAGTATCTTGGTAATTGTGTGTTGCTATGACAACTATGCGCTATTAGATTAGCGCATGTAAAACACGGAAGCACAATATTCATACTGAGCAACGCGCTTTATCAATGAGTAAGTTGCAGTTTAATGAAAAAAAATTAAACGCTAAATTAGATATCTATGAAGCAGATTACATTTTCACTTATCTTGTTCAAGTTTTGTACTTTTCAGAGTTTTATTAACTCAAATTTAAAGGAGATAATGGATATCAATTTCTAGAATGCAGCTCCAGCACGGGTTAATCTAATGACAACGAACATTCGTTTGAAAAATGCATAGCTTTGCCATCACAAAGCTACGTGGAATATTGTAAAAACACGTGTGAAAATGTTCACGAAAGGGGGTGGTTGTGATATATTTTGAGGATTGAAGTGAGACTGTGTGCACTCGTATCGCTGGTCGGTTTGCAACTGTGTATTCGTTTGTCCATAATGATTTACATGTAATTCGAGTAGTTCGTGTAAGTGTATAACAGTCGAGTAGTCCTAATCTTAATCCTTAATTGTCTACTGTTTAATTCGTGAAATTTAAATGCATGCTCGAAAATTGTAATATTAAATCCTGTAGTTCAAATGCAGGCAAGATTATATAATTATTCTAATTCCCACATTCCCGGCCACCAAAGAAGGAACTTCTTTAAATTTCATGCAAATGTGAATTCAAAACTAATCGTGTACTCCTGACGCAATGCTTATCTCCTATCTGCCTGTTATCATGTGTGTGTGTGTATATGTGGGTGCGTGTGGGCGTGTGTTTGTTTATCTTGATCCGTGATTGACACTTGTGAATGTAAACAATGTAGCGTGGTTTACAAGTGCGCATTAATCAGTGCATGTGGTTTCCGTGGTTTCAAGATGACTTAGCGGGTCTGGATTTGGTAGAACAGCTAGACGATTAGCTGCGCGGACGATATGCTTCCCTGAAGCAGTGCGCAGTGTAACAACGCGAACTACCCCGTCCTTTCCTGGATGTACTGCAACGATGCGCCCCATGGGCCAAGAGGTAGGATGAACATTGTCTTCCTTAATAATCACCAATTGATTTTGTTGTAGGACGGCTGCTTTACCGGAACAATATTTGGCCCGGGCTTGTAACTGTTGCAGATACTCCGGATACCATCGGGCCCAAATCGATTGGAGATGTTTTTGTACCAATTGGTATTCCTTCAGGTGATTGCTCGGCGTATTGGTGTAATCGATGTCTGGTACCGCTTGCATATTGCCACCGACAAGGAAGTGGCCCGGTGTCAGTGGTTCTAAATCACACGGCTCATCGGATAAAGGTGTTATTGGCCGTGAATTTAAACATTGCTCTACCTGGGCAAGCAAGGTAAGCATGTTCTCCTGCGTGATGCTTGTAGTGCCGATGGTTCTAATGATGTGTTTTTTAGCTGCTTTCACCGCTGCCTCCCATAAACCTCCAAAATGCGGCGCTCTCGGTGGGATGAATTTCCACTTCATCTGATTCGTCGCGCACCAATCAAATATTGCAGCTCGATCGTGTTCGTCGCATTTAAGCATCTTGTAGATGCGATTCAGCTCGTGCGCGGCTCCCTTGAATGTGGTTGCATTGTCGGAGTGAAGTTCCCTGATTTGACCGCGGCGTGCAACCAAACGACGAAGTGCATTTATGAATGCTGTTGAGGTTAAATCGCCAACCAGTTCGATGTGTACCGCTCGTGTTGAAAAACATACAAAAATAGCGATGTATGCTTTGATCGGACTTCTGTTGCGGATGGTTGGTTTTAGGTAGATTGGCCCGCAGTAATCCACTCCGCATACCGAGAATGGCCTTGTTGGTGTGACGCGTGATGTTGGCAGATCGGCGATAGTTTGTTTGATGAGTGTTGGTTTTACCTTAAAACACGCGTGGCAAGTGTGGTACACGGATTTGCACAAATTGCGACCACCAATAATCCAAAATCTTTGGCGCAGAGTAGATAGCAGCAATTGTGGTGCAGCATGCAACTTTTGCAAGTGAATCGAAACAGCTAGTAGTGCGGCAAGTGGGTGCTTTGAAGATAAGATGACCGGGTGTTTTTCTGCTTCTGTTAGTTGTGCGTTAGTGAGCCGGCCACCGATGCGCAGGATCCCGTCGATGTCGATGAAGGGTGAGATCCACTTCAGTTTGGAGTTCTTTGGAATCTCTTTGCCCTTCTGTAGGGCTTGTATCTCCTCGAAGAAAGTGTCTCGTTGTGATAGGTAACACAGTTTGAGTTCTGCCGCCTTGAGTTCGTCCGTAGTGAGAGGTGGTATGTGTTTTGAATGTGCCGTATTTCCCTTGTGAAGCTTCGCGTTATGAATAAAGCGCAAGCCGTATGCAACAACCCTTTGCAGTGTGTGGTAAGCCGAAATTCGGGAAAACAACCTGTTCCGAAATTCGCAGATTGTAGATGTTGTTGCAACCCGTGGTGAAGTTAACCTCTCCTCCTCTGCGCTCTCAGCCTCGTTTGGTGGTGAAGTGTTTTGTGGCCAATCTTCAGCGTTGCGTGCTAACCAATGTGGCCCGTGCCACCAGCGTTCACATGCCAATAGTTTCTCTGGTGTTAAGCCACGCGAGATGTCGTCTGCTGGATTGTCGGTGCCTGGAACATGCTTCCAGCACTGTATGCCGGAAGTTTGCTGGATTTTAGCCACCCTGTTGGCTACGAACGGCTTCCAGCGATTTGGTACGGAGTTCAACCAGTGAAGTACAGTCATTGAGTCGGTCCAACAGATTGTAGTAGCAGAAACCTTCAGTGAATTAATCACCTTCTCGTGTAGGAGTGTGGCCAATCGCGCTGCACATAATTCCAACCTAGCTATAGAGTGTGAGTTAGATAATGCGACGACTTTCGACTTGGCTGTTAGCAGCTGTACGGTGACTCCTTCCAAGCCTTCAGCGCGGATGTAACAACAAGCGCCGTATGCTAGTTGTGATGCGTCAGCAAAGATGTGTATTTGCAGACTTGTGGCCGTGCGTTGAGCTATGTACCGTGGTATTCTCAGGTTGCGCAGTGAGGATAAGGTAGAGTGGAAGTTCAACCATTCTTGCTGTAGGTGCGATGGTAGCTCGCTGTCCCAATCCCACGATCTTCCGTTCTGCTTTAGAGCCCACAGTTGCTGCATGAACATTTTGGCGATGATGATCGTTGGACCCAGCAACCCGAGGGGATCGAATATTTTAGCTATGTATGACAAAACTAGCCTTTTTGTCATGCGGGATGGTGTAGGTGGTATATCGATCCGAAAACGTAGAGTGTCAGCAGCTGGTTCCCACATGATACCTAACGTGGAAACCTGCTTCGAATCCTTCCATTCATGCGTTAGTTGAACTGCTACATCTTCAGACGGCACGGTTTGCAATGCTTCGGTGCGGTTTGAAGCCCATTTCTTCAGTGTGAAACCAGCTGAATTTAACATGCCTGATATCTGCTTCTGCATTTCAATCGCTTCATAGATATCATCGGTACCCGTTAACAAATCATCAACGTAGAAGTCGTTTAGGACAGCGTTCACTGCCAGCGGGTACTCTTCCTTGTTGTCAATAGCAGCTTGTTTCAAGGTCCTTGTAGCTAGAAAAGGAGCTGATGCTGTGCCGTACGTAACCGTCTGTAGTTCAAAGGTTGAGATGGGTTCAGCAGGATCTTCTCTGTACCGGATGCGCAGATATCTACAATCATCGGGACTGTGTAAAATTTGCCGATACATCTTCTCTACGTCGGCAGACAATGCGATGGCACGAGAACGGAACCGAAGGATGATCGATAGGAGATCTTCTTGAACGACTGGTCCCACCATGAGTTTGTCGTTCAACGAGTAACCACTCGACGTTTTGCACGATGCATCGAACACGACGCGAACCTTCGTGGTTGTGCTCGACTCTTTAACAACGGCATGGTGTGGAAGGTAATAGTGATCTATCGAATCATCTGCAGGACTGGTAAGTCGTTTCATATGCCCCAACTGTTCGTATTCTCTCATGAATTTGGCATACTCCTTTTTCATTGTAGGATTACTGTTCAACCGCCGTTCCATACTACGCAATCTACGATCAGCTATTTGTTTCGACTCTCCTAAAACGACATTAGGATTGGGGTTAAAAGGCAAACGAACGACATACCTTCCACTTGTAGTGCGAACAGTTGTTGCAGCGAAATGCTTTTCGCAAGCATTCTCCTCGACCGATAGCACAGGATCCTCGGCTATGGTTTCGCTCTCCCAGAATCGATGCAGGATCTCCTCCAATGTGGCATCGTGTGCAGAAAGATGACACAGCCGCGGACCGGCTGATATATGATGAGAGATGCCGCTGACAACCCAACCGAAACGGGTTTCAATCAGCCACGGCTTGCCTCTGCCAATAGAGCGCTTGCGACCGGTGTGCAGCTCCCAGAACGTATCGCCTCCGATGACGATATCGACTTGCCCCGGATGATTAAAGGTGCTGTCCGCCAATGCCACATCCGGCATTTCCCATGAAGAGATGTCCGTTGGTGAAGTAGGAATGTTTGTACATGGCGTGTCCAGAACCAGGAACGCCATTTCCGTTGAGAAGGGTTGTGTCTTGGAGTGAACGGTGGCGACGATCGAACCCTTGACCAGCTGTACCGAATTGCCGATGCCCGAAACAGCGACGTTGACCCGTTTGCGACTGGTCAACAGCCTTCGAGCTAGGTCTTCCGCGATGAAATTCGATGTGGAACCCGAATCCAATAAAGCCCTTGCTTCGTGGATGTTGCCGTAGTCATCCTTGATTTGGATGTTTGCCGTTGCAAGGAACACATTGTCGTCATCCGTTTGAGCAGACATTGTAACCGTTGTGGGAGGAGTGTAGCGTGGAGTGTGATGCAATAAGCTGTGATGACGCTCCCGACATATGCGACACGAAAATTCCGATTTACACTCCCTCACCTGATGATTGCTGCTCAAACAATTCCAGCACAGTCGATTCGTTGCAACAATGTCTCGTCGTTGCTGAACTTCTTTACCTGTGAACACTGGGCAGTTGCGCAAAGTGTGACCTTCGGAACACTCCAGTGGACACTTTGGCGGTTGGATGAGGGCAGACGAAGGAACAGGAGCCGGGCGAGAAGTAGCTGCATACGCGATGAACCGTCGTTGCACTGGCTGCCGACTGTTGCCGGCCACCTTGGTACCACCAGCGCTTTGATCCATCACGAAAGTGTTGGTCGATTTCAAGATTTGGATCCGATCTTGAACAAACTCGATCACATCCTTGTATTTGTCCCGCGTGAAGTGTACCGAATGCTTTTCCCAAGCCAACAGCGTTTCCCGATCTAACTTCATAAGCAGCATATTCGACAGCGGTGTATCCCACGAATCTACCGGTTCCTTTAACTTCACTAATCCGTTCACGAAGCGCGTGAATTCATCCACCAAGTGGGAAAGCTTATCCACGCACACCGAATGCACTCCGGGGAGATAGTGCATTTTCCGATAATACTCACGGATTAGTAGACGCGAGTTGTCGTACCGTTTAAGCAGAGCAGCCCATGTGATTGCGTAATTGTCTTCCGTTAGAGGTGTGTGCTCGAAGGGTAGTGCAGCCTCTCCTTTTAGCGATGAAAGTAAGTACTGCAGTTTTGCGATGGACGGAAGCTCAGGCGAAGCGTCGATCATAGCAAGGAAGCGATCGCGGAACGACAGCCATTTCGTATGATCTCCATCGAACGTTGGAAGCTCGATTTTGGGTAAGCGTAGGTTTGGTGCGTGCGGTCGACCAAAAGCGAGTGTCGACGAAGCCAAACCTGTCGTATCGTTGACCGCTCCTTCTTCCTTGGGTTGATTTGCACGTAAAAATGATTTCAGCTTCCTGCAACGTTCCTCGAAGTGGATTCTCTCCATAATGCACGCTTCGATTGTTGCATCACTTTCGTCGAGTTCCTCCAGTTTAGAAATAGCGGCGAAGAACCCTGCCTGATGCGATTCCAAATTCTCTAACACCTCCGGAATCTGTTGGGCGTCGTTGGGTTGGAAATCCGTCTGGAACCGCTCCATGGATTTAATGCTTTCCACAGCAATCCTTTTCTTCAACTGCACTGCCTTGATTTTCTTATCCATTGCTTCTCGAAAATATCACACGAAATATCACACGACGGTAACGAACAACTCGTTGGCGCGAAATTCGAAATGGTGGAGTGTAACCGACCGTTGCCCTTGACGCGGGGCCGAATGCGATGGCGAATTTGTCACGTAATGACTTGCACAATTTCCGTATACCGAGTTCCACTCTTGGTTGCAGAATGAAACTTCCTCTCCGTATATCACGATCCGGTTCGAAGGACCAACAAATGTGAAAATGTTCACGAAAGGGGGTGGTTGTGATATATTTTGAGGATTGAAGTGAGACTGTGTGCACTCGTATCGCTGGTCGGTTTGCAACTGTGTATTCGTTTGTCCATAATGATTTACATGTAATTCGAGTAGTTCGTGTAAGTGTATAACAGTCGAGTAGTCCTAATCTTAATCCTTAATTGTCTACTGTTTAATTCGTGAAATTTAAATGCATGCTCGAAAATTGTAATATTAAATCCTGTAGTTCAAATGCAGGCAAGATTATATAATTATTCTAATTCCCACACACGATAACACAATATTCATACTGAGCAACGCGCTTTATCAATGAGTAAGTTGCAGTTTAATGAGAAAAAAATTAAACGCTTAATTAGATGTCTATGAAGCAGATTACATTTTAACTTATCTTGTTCAAGTTTTGTTCTTTTCAGAATTTTATTAACTCAAATTTAAAGGAGATAATGGACATCAATTTCTAGAATGCAGCTCCAGCACGGGTTAATCTAATGACAACGAACATTCGTTTGAAAAATGCGTAGCTTTGTCATCACAAAGCTACGTGGAATATTGTAAAAACACGATAACACCGAGCATACTGAATGATAAAGCTGCCAAGCCGAGAAGGGTTTAAATTTGTAACGGATGCGTACTTAATTCAAGTAAAGAGTTATTCCACAAAAACAATACGGCCGTAATTAAAAAAAAAAAACAACTAAAAACAGCAGAAGGGTAATACGGCATCGGTCCGTCATCATTAATTAATAAATAGAAACAGCAAAACTAACAACTCATTTTTACTCATCTATTTTCTTTTACATCACTCTAAGTAGTTGTTGTTTTTTGGTGTTAATATTTTTGAATAAGATTATTCCAATACTGAATGAACTATACGCGTCCTTACACGTAAGCCAGAAATAGCAGAATGTTAAATCACGTGCTTCGCTCCAAACATTAACTATCAAATGCATTAACCGCCATATTACAATTGTGTGGCGCCAATTGGCAAGAGCGCTTTCGCACAGCTCATTCGAGTTCTCTCTCTGTATGCTCCTATTAGTTCTACCAACGCTAGCATTCCATCTCGTACTGGCAAATGGACCAATAGCGATGTTTTGATGATTTGAACGAAAGCTTAACGAAACGTCACTGACCGCGATGATGATGCACAGTGGGCGACTGCGCACAGTTGTCGAAACACGTTAAACAGGACACAATTTTAACGGGAATTAAGCCCATTTTTACTTTGTCTTTTTCTTAGAAAATTGTGGTTATTTTGGAGCATTTTTAAAACAGAACTAGTCAATGGAAGAGAGAACTAGAATTCAGAACTTTTCAGAGAAGAATTTGGAGAATTTTATGAACAAAGTTTTTTCTTTCTGTTTCTATCCATCATCCATTAAGCATCAAACTCAAAAAACAGTGAAGTAAAATTTCAGAAATAACTATCACAAACATATAAAATCCTCCAATGAAACATAATTATCAAAAAGTTATCATATATTTCGTTGCTCAATCCGATAGATTAAATATATAAGCATTATTTCAACATAATTGAAAATCATTTTCCAAACATTATCATAAATAAATAGAAAAATCCAAAGAGAAAATATTTTTTAATTACACTTTCCTCTTATAATTTGCATGGTCGTTTCCCATTGTGCGGTGGTGATATTTTGGTAGAGGCACGACTACTCTCTCTCCGAGGGCCGAACATTTCATTCATTCATTCAAAAGGCGACCGCGTGCGCGGACGTTGTACGTGATCATCGCTGCCAGTTGCCCACTAAATGCCGGCGCGGCATTTCTGTCGTCCCACACACACACCCATACCAACACAGGTGTGAAGTGAAGTGCGTTCTTTATTTTGTGTGTGTTTACGGTAAGGCTTTCTTTTTCGACTACGCGGCGTGTACGCGTGTGTTTGTGTGCGTGCGTGTGTGTGTCCGACGATCGGATCCGTCGCGTTATACGTGCTGTGTGTGCTGTGTGTTTTGTTTGTGTGCCCATCCTGCGGTGGTGGTGCGTTACCTGTTTGAGATTGTAGGGGGTCGAGCCAAAAGGTAAATGGCTTTTGCACATCCGTGTTCTACCCGAATGCATTTCTCGACTGCGTGTGTTGCTGCTGCCGTCCACGACCAGTGTTTCTGCCTGTGATAAAATGCCAAAATAAACCCGCCCGCCTACTGTATGTGCGATACGTATTGGGTGTGTTGTTTGTGTGATCGAGCGCATGCGATACGGCGGAAGAGTTTATCACCACGTTCTACGGCGGTGGTCTGAAGATCGCCGTATTTCCCACCAATACACCCGACACGGTGCTGCCTTCCGCACATCAACCTGCAGCATAAACCTGTTTTCGGGGGGGTGTTGGCCGTTGGTTTCGATAAACATTCAAAAGGTGAGTGAAATAATTTAATTTCCTATACTATGCTGCACACCATTTAAATCAACGCCTGAACTTCATGTGTGTGTGTCGCTTTTTTGCGACCCTTTCTTCTACTGTATGTGCTCCTTTTAAGCGTGTTTGGAGGAGGTGATAGGATGGGAGGGGGAATCGGAGGGGGTTGTTTTCGTTGCATCCTATCCCGTTTTCATTCCGGTTTTTCTCAAACAACGACGCAACATCGCAACTTCCACGGTTTCAGCGCCTGCGAGACAACCAAAGCAGCAGGGCCAACAAAAACACACCACCCCAAAACGGCGATGAAAAAAGACAAGGAAAATAAAATAAAACAAAAAACAAAGCAATCTCTCCTGCGCCATCGTTGCTTAGGAGAGGCTGGCATACACACACACACAGCAGGAGAAACCGAAAATCTTGGGTCTCGCAGCAGCAGCAGCAACCACCAGCAAAAGACGAAGAGAACGAACTCCAGGTAAAGAAGAAAGCGCAAAACATCAGAAAACCTGTTTGGCTCCATAACACCGCCGCGTCTCATGCACGTGTGTGTGAGAGTGTTGTGTCGAAGAACAGAAGCACCCTCCCAAAAACCCTCCCCACGACTCGGTTGGCCCCCCACCACACGCGACGACGACGACGAGATGGAATAAGGTTCTTGTCCGTTGAGGTTTGCCTGCGCGTGCTCCTTTTTATGAACAAGAGAGAAGAAAAAACAGTATCTAAAATCATTATGTTTTGCCTCCCGGATCAAACCGAACGACGGATCTGATCGATCGATCTCCGACCGGGCAGGCTGATCTCTCATTCTGCGATCCTGCGTAATGGTACCTTTCGCAATGGTTGTAGCATTTAAATGGTTACAATTGTATTGTACTGTTGGTGTTTTGTGATGCCAACAATATTTTAAAAGTTTTTTGTGTAACTATCAGTCTTTCGGAGGGAAGATAGAGTGTGTGATTTATGCAGTTAAAATACTGTGTTAAAGAGGCATCTGCATACAGATCCATCATTATTGAAGTATTTTGAAGATATTCAAAGCATAATCCAGATCAACACTTGCTGCTCTGGACTTGCACAAGTTATTTAAAAATGAGAAGGAATCCAAGTGTGTTGCTGGATCAGGTTCAAGGAAAAAAAATGGGGAAATCCCTCCTCAACGCGAACAAAGGATACACGAAACATGTGCAAAAGCAGCCACTAAGATCGAACGCAAACACTAGAAATTCGCCTGATCGCGTTATTCGTAAGCTTATCAGTTACAGTAAAGTAGCTCGTAAGTACCAATATTACAACATGGCCAACATAACCAGCCTGGCTAAATTTGTTACGAAGCTTACCGATAAATCCTAAGACTAATGAAGAATGGTTCTTTGGACAGTTCCGAAATTGGAACGGTTGAACGCACATAGACAAGATCGTGAGTGATGCAGATCTATTGAGTTGATCTTCAATCTAATCATTTCTTGTCTAATAAATTCTCAATAATAGCCCTTCACAAAACCCAATTCGATTCGAATTTGAATTCAAAAAATTCGATAATTTGATGAGAATTGTTGACGCACAATTTTATTCAGTCAATGAAAAGTATATTGAATATTTAAAGTACGCTTGGGATGTATTAAATGCACAGAATACGTAAAGGTGATTAAGGGTGTATGTACAATTGAAAAAGTCATAAAGTTATTTAAATAAGTATAATTCTTGAGCCAAAATTAAGTGGGGCAGTACAATGACCGAGACGAAGGCAGCGCCGGTCTTCACAGGGAAGAACCAGAGAATATATGCTATCTAGACCTTCCACCCAGACTTACTATCCATGGAAATCAATTAGTTTAGAGAGCTATTAGACGACCGGCTTTACCTAAGCCAAGAAGAAGAAGAAGAAGAAGAAGAAGCAGAAAAAGAATGAATGAAGTTAAAGGTTGTTTGTGATCACTTTGATCCTTTCCAATTCAAATTGATCTATTTGAAAGATGCTCTCCTGATCCTAATTCGTTTTACGATACGATCGAATAAATTTAAACGATCATAATTTCTTGTTCTGTTCATTTTTAACAGCACATCATCGCGCTCATTCAATCATCTCTGCTAGCTAACTAGAACATCTTGATCGATTGATCGTTGCTGGGATTTTGAAGATTAATTATATTCTTAGCTTTACAAATACGCGTGACGCGTTAGTAAAGAAAACAAATCTTAAAATAATAGCATCTTCGTAACTGCACACGTTTATTGAAGTCACTAATAAGAAATCTCACCAAACGAAGATTTTTAGACCTTTCGTTGGCGTTGGAAAACTAAAAATAAGAAAACCATCAGCAGCAGCACCATGCCTTCGTTTCAACACAAGTTAGAATCTGTTTCACTTTCAGTGTTCTACCCCCACATGGGAGGGGTCGTCGATTGCGTTTGCGTATGCGTTTCCTCGGGTTCGAATTTCCTCCGGTTGAGTACACGAACGACGAATGCATTCAAGACCAACACGGCGGCGCTCCAACAAAACACAGCCGTGTCGTTGTCATCATCATCATCGCCGCCGTCGTCGTCTTCGTGACGTTGGCCACCCTGTTTGGCCCAACCGGTTTTTCTGTGCCCGTTTATTGTAGGGAAGGTGGTGGGATGGGGCAGGATGGCAGGGGGTGGCGCATCAGGCGACGGCAGCAGCAGCAGCAGCGAACATAACACAAACAACGCACAAAAAAGGCATAATAAAAATAAAATAAAACCACATAACAATGGTGTGGCCGCCCGTGTGTGTGTGTGTGTGTGTGTGTGTGACGGATGGAAAAGTGCAACTTTAGCACATCATCGATCCACGCACCTCGCATGCTTTGTGAAGTCAATCTCAGACGCACCATCGCACGCCGCGGGGAAATTGGAGTGGGCTAGAAAGTGTACGAAGCGAAAGGGGAGGAAGCAATGGCAAACGGATGGGAAGTCGAAGGAGCTTCAGTTCCTGCAGCAGTGTGTCTCTATTGTCGTCGGCCAAAAAGTTATCAAGCTCGCGACACTCTCCCGCCCGTACACGTACACAGATGCATGGGTCGTCCGGATGGCAAAACGTGATCGGTGTCATCCTGTTGCGAGCGCTGTTCAGCCTGAGAAGCCTGCCCCTCGCGATCATGCAAGACGCCAGACTGCTGGAGAAGGGGGAGGGAGCGTGGGGAATGCCACAAGGAAGGGAGAGAGAAAAAAATCACGGCCGATGTGAAAGTATAGGTTTTCATGTGTATTTACTCACCACACTATCGCATCGTGGGGCTGGGTGATATCTATAAAATTTATCGCGAAACAAGCGTTCCGTTGTGTAACTGATTTTTTGTTTTCATTTGTGTGTGATCCTCAAGAAACCATTGCTGTAACTCTGTAATGGGCAGGCAGGGCAGATAGAAAAGATTCTTCTGATAAGAAACCCTTCTAATAGTATTCAAGTTGTTAAACAGTCCACCCATAAAGTAGTCCTGTGTTCTAGTGATCCACTCAACTGATCATCGTATTTTCTATTATGTTTTTCATGTACAGACTCACTTGTTACAATGCTATCACTTAACTTGGAGAGGTCTTGGCTTTCCATTTCTAGCTTCCTCGATTTGATTGTATGCGTAGTTAGGCAGTGAGTCCTGCGTATGGAAAAACGTTTCTGGACGGGATATGATATCCAAGATTTGCCACGTAATAATCGGCGATGCTCTCAGCTCAGTCACAGACTCAGGGGAATCCAACATTGGTGCATGTAGTGGCGGGATAATGGATTCTATTGGCTCTAAGCTAGGATATTCTTTTCGTGTTCCTTGGCTTCGTTTTTATAGGAAGATCTGCTTCTACTTCAAATTGAAGGCCTCTTATCCGCACGAAAAACATAGAAAAAAGCTGCATCAGTCCTACGCAGCAGTGGGCTTCGCGTATCGTTTGTTTTACTTCTAGAAAACAGTGGCTTTGTCATCAAGCGGTAGCCAAGAATGTATTTTCCAATTTCTATACAAAACTCGCCTCGTAAACGTCTGAGACAAAGATGTCCATGTAACAACAAACTACCCTTAATTAACAGCTGCCGATAGTTGTTTTGAGGGTAAACCTCGATCAGAGACACTTTCCACTTAGTCTATAGCCAAGAAGGAATAGCAACTGATCGTAAAGATCCAAAAAGTGTAAAAAATCAAAGAATCAGACGAACGGCAATATGTGTAAAAATGCTCAATGGATGTTGGATTCAAGCTAAAAATTAGTGCCATTCGAGCGAACTTAAGTAGTTTTTTTTTCTTTTTTGTCATTCGAAGATAGCTACTTTTTGAAGTGCCTATGTATCACGAGCACCGTTAAGATGGTGCATTCCCATACCCGGCTGCATGTGTGCACATGTATGCGTGAGTGCTTGTCGTGAAACCCTTCAACATATTCCACGGCGGAATTGGATCCGATTGGTTTGATTGAAGGTACGGGTTTCATCAATCTGGGCAGATACACTTCTATGCATACATCCATATCTAGGCGAGCGTCTTAAAAGCTTTCTTATCGGGCGTCTTACGTTATGAGTATCGTTTCGCAACAGCTGTCTAAATGTGTAATGGTTGTGTTTGCAAGCCACTCCGTACAATTTGTAATCTACCGAATGGTCCGAACTTGATCGATGGGGGTGGAGGTGAGTGAAGCCGACCGATTCGCTCGTGGACCATGTTTATCGTGTAAACCTGTTTTCTCCTGTCAATAATTACACCGAACGCACCGAAACATCATGCACGGCGAAGCGTTCGGTGGCACTTCCTGAGCATGATTATTTCTGGCTGCTGGTCCCGGGGGAGTTGTCGCTTTTCTCGTTGCTCACTCTTTTTACCGTTCAGTTTGTAACCGGCTGGCGGCGGATACCTGGCCGTGGCTCGTTTGATGTGACCGTGCATCTTACAGAAGATGAAGATGAACGCGTCAACAGGTAGCGTCGAGACGATGGCAAACTTCATACCACAAACAAGCAGCCAATCATCCAACAACAACGACTGGTTGGTAGCTTAAGAAGGGGTCGATGCACAGTGTACGTACGCATGTGAGGAATCTCGTCTTGACGACTCCAGTTAACACTTCACACGCGTTTACGCGTTCTGCTTAGAAGACTGCTAAGAGACGTGCTTTCTGTGAGTGGAAAGTACTCCTTTGCTTCCTCTCAAAACAAATCTTCCAAAACTGTTGTCTGCAGTGAAACTATATCATATGCTTTCTTGTGCGTTGCCACTTAACTGAACGGCCCTTTTTTCAGCATGATGGAGCATTCTTGGAGCATTCTCGCACTCACTCATTACATTCACAATAGCGCATGCATGCAGACGCCGATTATGCCACGATGGAGCTTGCAACCAATAAGTAACTTCCATGGCGGTGTGCTCTGGTCAAGCCCGTTCTTGTGTGTTGCTCTCGACTAACTATAGCCCGTTTGGTGGAGGGAACATATTTTATGGTTCGCTTTGTTTTAAAACGCGAGATCCATGTTTTGGTGCGCAATTGATGCTCAGGCACCACACCTCGACTGTACGTTGTTCTTGTTATACGGTACATAGAACTTGAAGCGAGATGAGCTTAAGATTAACTTGGAAGGAGGGAGCGTATGCTTGGATGAACGAGAATAGCTACAGCAGCAAAGTTAACTAGGAGGAAAGATATTTAGAGGATTGTTATTTAAAATACAGATGAAAATAAGAATACGCTTTTATGTTTTTTTTTATTTATACTAACTTTATAAGTTAAGAATATTGTAGCATGCTTCAATACTAGTTGCAACAATGTTGTGGTTTAATGTTTAAGATAAAAACACATCGGTTACGACACATAATACCACTAATTATTGATGCAATACGTTCGATCGGGTATGCGACGTGAAGTGGAGAAGATGCTACAATTTATGCAAGGCACAACCCCGTTTGTGCTCAGGACTTATGGGCAACCGGTTTCCATCTGCAAAGGATGATGTATTCCATTATCATCGATAACCAGTTTGGTGATTTTGCGAGCATTGGCATTGGTGGTCGTTAATAAAGCACATCCGTCTGATCCAGTTTTGCCCGCTTCCATGTTGCAGGATGGAAACTTGCAAACAAAGAGAGCACTTTAAGCTGTTTGGGGTCTTTGTTTTTCCTCCCTCTATGTAAGAGAAGTGTCTTCTACTTTTATTTTACTTACGTACATTTACAACACTTGTCACTGAAGGGCTTCCCACAAAATCCCACCAAATGAACCGATTTAACTATTCTTAAATTTAGTTCACCGACGTGTGGCAACAAAGTTCTAGTCCTTCTCAAGTCAATTGTGCTTGATTCCAAACGAGGCGAGAATGGGGTCTCAATTGATTGCGATTGATCTTAATTCATTTGCAATCATTTTTATTGTCACTTGTTTGTGTGGCCTTCTTTTATGGCTGCAGAAAACCAACGGCACTTCAAGGAATCATGGCGTGTAGCTGAATGTATCAGTTGTACCAAAAACCCATTTCCCGAACGTTGTCAATTCTGTCCAATTTGCTGAACTTGTAGGCGTTTTTCGAATGCCTTAAAAATGGCTAGCTACGGTTGGCAGTAAAAATCAATAAACTATACATAACTCAATGCGTACAATTGTGCTAAAATTCTATATCCTAGAAGAAGGGTTCTGGAAAAATATTGCCACTTCTTCCCGAGCGTCAATCACGCAGTTAGCGCTGGCTGTTATATGAATTGATATTCGTAGTTGTTAAGTTTTTACCAACCATGATGATCATTTGCTTCTCCGTATTGACTACATAATGCTGTGATCTCATGAAGATTTATTCAAAAAGATGTGTTGGTAGCAACTTGCCCCAGTTGACAATTGCTGTAAAACAATGCCCATGTTGCTCAGGACTTTGTTCTCCGTTTGGACTCTGATACTTCTTCTTTGGCCTAACGACCTCTTAGGTCATGCGTGGTAATTCTGGCTTACTAGACTTCATGATTCCACGTAGTTAGATAGTCAGTCCTAACTACAGCGGAACAGTCCGGATGGGATTTGAACTCCGGTCCTGATCAGTGGGGCTGCCCTCTGATATTCCGACTCCCGAATACAAGTTTTACAATTCAGGTATTGCCGGAATCCGTTAGATTTATGATTAGAATCATAAATCGAAGTGATTTTAACCAGTCGTCAGTTAGTTAGGCTTGGCTTAAGTGTAGAATTCATTTTTTCTATTGTGTTTTCATAATGTAGTATCTTGTTTTTCTACATCTTGTTTTTGTTGATTGAAAATTATGAACGGATTTTATTAAGACCCTGAATTAAGATAAAATTTAACAAGCGATGCTTTCACTAAATATTTTTCATTTTGCTCTTTCTCTTTCCAGATCAAGTTTGCTCCAAAACCCGATATCCTACACGCATTCTTAAACATGAAAAAATAATATATAATCAGGAGCATATGTGAAATATTACCCGTAGCAACTCTTCAACGGACCGAAGTGAATAACAATTTTATATTGCGTTTTATGATTTTCTTGTATCTTGTTATCCGCATTATTTTTCGTTATAAATCAAACTATTCTAGATGTGTTTGCCATGTTAACGTATTGTATTTTCCAAATCCAGCACCATCAGTACCATCTTTGGATTACTGATTATTTAACAGTGCTTTAAATATATTTGCTTTATATATGTAAATTAGTTTCAATTATTTTCAAAGCGATACAATGATCGATCTTTCTAAAGAAACAAGCTTAACAAATTTTTGAAATAGATTAGCGAGAAAGGAGGAACTGTTCGTGGTCATTTGTGGTTAATCCTTTGAAGGTTAAAAGCCAGATCTTGTGTGTTAAAGGTCGCCCGCTGCCAAAACAAAGCGCGCAACATAAAATAGAAAGGTACATAAGCTCAATGTCCTCTTAAGTTTTAATGCGTTGCTCCAATCGAGAAAGCCGAAATCTTGGCCTGGGCCAGGAAGTGGTTGTGCTTAATATATCTGTCCGATGTACAAAAGTAGTTTCACGGATGTACTGACAAATGAATATGTAGGAAAAAAACTCGAGGGTATGTGAAAGTGTAAAGTGTACCTAGTTCTAAAAGTGATATTTTTACGTTACTTTAGTTTTACTCGTTTTTTTATTGGCTAAGTTCATAATACCGGTTTAAGTTCATAATACCGGTGAATGTGTGTAAATTTAAACAAATATTTATTGCATTTGTTTGTATCTAAATGGCAGCATTCTTAACATAAAGTGCAGTGTATTTGTGTGCAGTTTGTATGTAGCCCACTCGACTAAACGTATCGAAACAGCTCACCGGAGCCGTTAGTGCGCTATTCGCATTGCTCGGTGTTCGTAGTGTGTGTGTGTGTGTATAGTGTGACATTTGAAGTGACATCAGACAGCAGACGAATCGAACGTACGAAACGCTCTTCCCGGGGATTTTCCGACGAATATCGGTACCCCGCAACATACCACACCATGGGCTTTTCGTCCGCTCTGCAGGGTCGGGCGGCGCACGATGCGCTGCTCAACCGGCAGGAGGCCGAGCTGAAGCTGCTCGAAACGATGAAACGGTGCCTGGTGCAGAAGGCCAAGTGCGATCGGGAATATGCCGTGTCACTAGCAGCTGTCACTCAACAAGGACTCAAAATCGATCGTTCGGATGATCTACAAGGTAAGTGTGACAAGTGCAAGCGATTAATAGAAGATGCAGCAGCTGGATACTGGGCGCCTCCATATGTTTATGTGCATGATCTGTTTTTACATGCCAGTACTACCTCTAAATGTTATTGTGATCTCAAACAATTATTAGAAGTTAATATAAAGGAATCGTTCGATACATCGCTACTTATACTAGATCTAATGACATTAGATGAACGAAACTGGTCGTGTTGAAATCAGTCGTAGAACTTCAATCGCCCAGACGTCAATTAGACACCTAAAAGAGATCTAGCGCTTACTTTGGGTAGCAGAAGTTACATAGCTTTATTTTCGGAGTAGCCGATCACAAGTTATTTTTACAGAAGGATAGGGAACCTCAATGCTATTTAAAATGCATAGAAATTAAGTTGGGATCGAAATTCTCCAGTACTGTCGGCCAGACGAAATCACATTTTTACAAATATCTGAACCGTCAAGGGTTATCTCGCTTTACTTATAACCTAATTTAGCTTTCTGTTTTAGCCTGTTTTCCCAGGGCTTTGCCAAGTGTCGAGATTATATTCTTGTACAGCTTAACCTTTCTTTATGGAGAAGTACTTAAAGTTCTTGTCGAAAACAAATGTCGCGTGTATGTTATCTGATTCAAATTAAGTCTCTTCATACTAGTTTAAGGTTTGCACAGTCAAATTATTAATATCAAGTAGATAATTTGTCATGATTCGTTAGATCTTCACCGGTCATTTAAAAACAAAAACTGTGATAAAAGCTAAAATTGTACATGCAGAATTATGGTAATTAATGAATACACTTGATCCTTTCTGTTCAAAATCCACATGAAAGACCAACATTAATCGGATACACCTGACCAACTCGACACCCCCTTTCTATCTCCACAACGGATGAATGTGCCCATTATTCATTCACATCAATCGGAATCGATCATTCACATAAATTCTTCCGGAAATGGGTGCTTACCGTTCAATCTTTCCGTTCGGGGGGCTTGTTTCGGGTAGCGCTAACTTACAAATTCCCACGTCCCAAACTAAGACACTGGCGCAGTTTTTACTAATGCGGGACATTTCGCTTTCGCTTCTTTGGGTGGCAGAGATTGTTTTATTTGATTTTGGTTTTCTTTCGCAAAACGACGATCGTTCCTTTTTGATTTCGCTTTGGACCCAAGTCTGCGTGTGCCTAAGGTCTTTTTTTTTATTCACCTCACCTTTTTTTTAATGGCACCTTCCATCACGCACCATTGCGTGGAATTCATTTTAAACTATTATCGACACAGCGAGCAGCAGCGAAATGTGTCCGATGCGTGTGCTGCCATTTGCTGGTACTTTATTTCGTCTTCCCTTTTCTGAGATGTAAAATGTAAAGAAGCTGCTGAATGGGAAACTAAGTCGTGCGCCACTCTGAGAGTTGAATTGGGAGCAAAACCTTTCGATCGCCATTCACTTGCAACGGGTGACTGCAACGCAGATTCTTCGGTTAGAACTGTTAATTTCGTTCTTCGGGCGAGACGCACAACTTTTGCACAAAGCGTTTCGTTCACCTCTGGAATGGTGGGATTTTATTTACGTCTGTTTTTATTTCCCACCATATTCCTTTCCCTTTTCGTTTGTTTGCATCTTTAATGCGTACAATTTCATCCACGCGTACATCAGTTATCTCACCGAATTCCATGCCACACGCTTTGGGCCTGTTCCGAGGCTATCTCGATGCCGTCGATTATTGGGGGGATGTGTTATTTTTATTTTTATTTTTGGGGATGTGTTTTTTGGTGCCGGTTGTGTGCTGGTGTGCGCGTAATTATAGAAATTTGCGGAAATCGAAATTAACAACAGCTCGATGGACTTAGGCATTTCGGGTGAAGTTGGAGTTGTGTTGTGGGGCTGTCGAGCTTTTCCTACCTTATGTTTGTTTCTAATTCATAGCACCGCGTTTACTGCGCTTTGCTAGATTGTAAATGTATTTTATATCGTTGTTTTTTTAGTTTTACGTAAAAATAATTGGACACAAACAATTAAACAACAAAGGAGAAACTGCCGATGCGCTGCACAATGAAGACAAAAAACTGACACTTCTATTCGTGTTACAATTTACCTGACAAACGTTCAAAGAACCCTCATTAGAAAGAAATTAGCAAATGGGTGAGAGGAAAAACCCCACCACATGCATGAGGGGTTCACCAAAATTCGGCACCGCAGCCTCTAATGCCATTGTATCAGTTGAATTTGAATTCATTGTCCGTTTTGAAGGTTTCTATTTCCGACCTGTTGATTTAGCGCGTTACCTCTAACAGGTTTTTGTGGTGAATATTAAATGTAAGCTAACAGCTAATCGAATGTGTTCTGTGGTGCGCACACGAAAATCGCAAGCAGCTTCCCACCAGCCCACCACCACCCCAATTGAAGGGTAAAGTCAGGGGCAAACGGTACCCCCCCGAGCGAGCAGCATAAATTTATGCAACACGTCAAATTAAAATATTCATCGGCACCGGCTTTATTTGCGAGGGAGTTGTTTTTGTGGCATTTGCCAAAAACGCAATAATAACATGACGTTGGACCGTAGAATCGTGTTATTTGTTTTGTCTGGAAAGGTCTCTTACCATCAGGAGATGTTCATGTTCATGTTTCAGGTTTTCTTTTCAATCGCAACGTTTTCAATTGATTTCCTAAACCGTTTTTTTACTTACTTTTGAGATGCTACAACTGCTTCACATTGGCCAGTTGCAGAAGTCCTCGATACCTCGAAGGATCCAATCGTTTCTGGACTCATCAATGGCTTAATTCCATTACAAATTTGGTCCTACCATGGCTTATTGGTCCATGAAGCCAGCTTACATATGACAAGTCCTTTGACACCTGGCGAGTCTAATTCGCTGCATGATGGTGAAATAATGTTACAGTTCGCGGAGCTCGTCATTGTACAGACTTCTCTTAGCTGAGCATCTTCTTCTCCAACACAGATAAAAGGATTTCAGTTTTAAATGCAGAGGTAGTCCAAAGTCAGTTCTTCCCTAGATATAGTCCTAACTTCTTCCTGATCAGTTCCTGGCCGATAGGTGTTTTGCTTGAAAAGAAATTCTCGATCATAGTATGATTGGTTGGCATGCACTGTTTACCTCAACCTTGTTGGTTTTTCACCCAGAGATTTGAAGTTTTGAAGAACTTCAAACGTATGATCTCCTATATGTTCATCATTATTTGTGCCACTTGCCTGATCCTTTGGTAAACCTGATGATCTCTATGCCATCAGCATATATCGGGATTTTTTATACCTTATAGAATATGATTCCCGGAGTTCTTACTTGTGTATCTCAGACGACTCTCTCTAGGGTTAAGCTATCTCCTATAGGCAAACCTGTCAGACGCAGGCGTGTGATGTTCTAACAAAAAAAGACTTTAGAACAACAAGGGGCAGTCCGGAGGACGAGGCAATAACGGTGCCGGTATTCACAAGGCAAGACCGGGCCTCAAATCCCATCCAGATTGCCTCCCCATACGCAGAACTGACTACTTTGCTACGGGTAAAATCAAGTCACAGAAAATTTGAACTGGCAGGCCGAGACCTTTAAAGGTTATAGTGTCAATGAAGAAGAAGAGGAATAACAACAACCTGACATGTGATGTTGGTCTTGGTTATTCTAACAAGCTTGGTAAAATCGGGCAGAGATCCATAGAGTTCGATTTGTTGTATAGTTTACCCTGGCTATACGATCACATCCTGCTGTTTTTTCTCCAATTTTCTCCAAGCTATGTCACATAGATAGTTGATTGACTGTCTACTCCTCTAGTTCTCTGATAGTTTCCAACTATCTCTTCCACATATGAGATATGTCAAACGTGTAATATTGGCAGGCAATTTTGTAGGCAATATTTAACATCGGAATAACCCTGTAATAATTGCACTCAAGCTTATCTTATTTCTTGTCTATCGCGCTATTTCAAGGATATTCCAATTGCTAGGCTTCGGTTCGGCTTATATTATTCGTGTATTTACAAGCATATTCGTACCCGTCCAGTCGTTAACCACTGAGCAGTAACGCACTACAAATATTACACATTTTTCCCCCTTTCTTTCCACAGGAAGTCACATAATGCGAGCGTGGCGAAGCTTCATGGAAGAATTAGAGCATACGGCCAAACAAATTCGCACCAACGCGGAACAGTTGGAAACGGTCTGTCACGAGAAGCTAGCCAGCCTCTACCAGGAAAAGCGACGCGTCAGAAAGCAGTACCAAGAGGAGCACACCAAAATAGCCACCCAGTTCAGCCATGTGAGTAGCGACGGCACAACAAAACAGTATTTAGCAATTGTAAATCATTTACTCTGAACCTGCTTCTTTTGCGTTTGCATTTGTTTAACGAAATAAGTGTGCATATCTACGTTCGTTTGCGATAAGTGGTCAGGGTTATTTTTTTTAACTTGCTGCAACCCTTCTGTCCACATCGCACAACAAACAAATGGTCGCCATTAATAAATCGAGTAGAACACATGTTGACCTTTTTATGTCGTTTCAAATGATGCCCTGTCAGGTCAGTATCGTGCAATTGTCTTCGTGTATTATTAGCACGCAGAACAGAAGCAGACTAGTAAATGAAATACGTCTGGAGCATGCAAAAGTGCGGTTTGTTGATGATGGTGACGATCGATGAGCCCAGCAAATTAGGTCAGCTCTATAGCGGCAGCTTGTTGCTTAATTTTTATTCTAACGCCTTCTCAAACGCATCGGACCACAAAAAGGACCACAAACGAATGAATCTTATTCCTTGTGCAAATTGTGATCACCGCTGCAAAGATTAAATTTACTAAAAATTATTCACAATGTATGTACAATGATGCTTCAAGCCGTCATAATTAAATAATAAATAAATAAATATGTACAATGAAATAACATTTAACCATTATTGCTGCAAAAAATCGTATTGGACATACATGTAGCAACCAATATATCTGTATCTCTACAAGTTGACCTGGCAAAAGTGTTGTAGCTCGGTGGAAATAGGGCGTTGTGTCATTGCACAAGTATGCCCGACCAACCGAACCAACTCCCGAACACACGGCAAATGAACGCACCAGAATGAGGCCCAACAGACAGCCGGTCGTGTTTGTTGTGGATGACGGTGGGTTGAGAAAATGTTGTTAAACTTTGGTAGCGTCGTATGGTCACAAACACTTACACACACACACACACCCATATAGACGTACCTATGCACACTGTGTAACTGGTGCAGATGACCGAGTCATGTAGAACACGGCCCACTATCAGCATACTCTGGTGATGCTACAGGGGGAAAAAACATGACGATATTATGGGTGTCTTTCTCCTTTTTCTCACACACGATACTCACCGAGTGGAAGGCAACTGGAATGCTTGGCAATTGTTTTATTAAGGCTTTTTATGGAGATTATTTAATTTTTCTAGAGTTCACTATAGACTGTGCAGAATCAAAACAATATTACATTATGTATTGTCTCAGATTTTCACATGCATCAATACAGCTTAATACAATTAATATAAATTATTATATGAGGACTTACTTTAAATACGTTCTTTAGGCTCATACATTGATCGATAAAATCGTTCCAAAATAGAATAAAAAAATTGAAATAAAAATTAAACGTTAGTACATTTTTGTCACAAGCGATATAAAACGATACGACTTTTGTAATGTATATCTTCCTAATATTGTTGTTTAAATATCGTTGCAAAACATTAACATACACTTCAACAGTCATCAGATAGATTTATACTTTGGTCGTTCTAACGAAAATAACATTTAAATTATTTAATTTAAATAATGAAATGAACTCAACAAAATGATAATGAGGGCAGAGAAAAATTGATGAACATGTGACGTACATCGATTTATACGGGTTCCCAAAATCGAAAACATATTGTAAAAATCCGCCAATACACTTTTCAGATACAGTGACGGACCAACACAATTACTCGTTCACAAAATCAAGAGGTCTAATTTTTTGGTCCGCCGCAGTCTGTATCCAATATGAGAGAGTACTATCCAGAATTGGATCTGAGACTAAATCTAAAGCAAAATTAAATTTAGGTCGCATATGGTTTGGTTGAAGCTGTCGATCTTGGCAGACACTTTGCGGTCCGAGCTGTGGAAACAATTTTGCTATGCTTGTTCAATGCATCCTCACGATTTATCATCTCTGTTTACCTCTTAGAATTTCTCTGGGTTAACGATTGTCATGCTCATGCTAATACCCGCTGATTATCACAAAGTAAATGATAAGTAAATGAAAAATTTGTATATTTTTTTAAGACTTATATTGCGTCGTTAAACTAGTTATTTTTGGTCTTGAAAAGTTTTTGTAAATGAAGACCATCGCAGTTCAAACTCTGAACAAAGTCTCCCTTATGTTCTCGTTGAAAATTGAATAATTTAACCAAACTAAAGATAGTTTGACGAGCACAATGCAAAACCCGATGGTGCAACGTTTTATTACAACCAACGATGCCTAGCTGTCGTGTGTGTATGTGTGTGGCACGCATCTTGTGCTACTATTTTTTTTACTCACCCTTTTAACGAAATCAATTGTGCAGGGCCAAAAGTCAAACAAGTTATCATCGTTCGAATCACGATCGTCCGTTTGGGGTGCATGTGTGTAGGGATAGCATTTGTTGGTCATTTTGAGTTTGAGGGGGGGGGGAGAGGTTGGAAAAAGCGAACAAACAAATGCATAAATCGTATGGTAACAGCTGCCAGTTCGGTCAAGAGAGAGAGAAAGAGTGAACGTAATTCGTCATCATGTCTTCTAATTTAAAACAAAACATACGCCATCGGTCTTTTGTAAGCTGGCAGTAAGACAAATGGGAGAACGAAGTACGCGGGTGAGGTACGAAACGTCATCTAATCATCAAATCAATTAATCCATCACTGACACCGGCCATGTCTATTATGGTTCAAGATGCTACCATTTTGCATCATTTGAAATTGCTGTGCAGTGTGCTTGTGTTGACAAGACTTAATGATTAAGTACGGTTGCTCGTGGTGTCAATTTGTATTATTTTCCATCTTTTACCTTACTTTCGATCAGTTTACTTTTCTGCAAGACAATGGATAAATTAAAGAAAACCCCTCAAAGAAACCGAGACGGGCCGCGCGCTCGAATTTATTAGCGCCAATTATAGGTCAACCGGAGTTGTCTGTCCGCGAGGGTGGCCATGGTATACAGTGGTCGTGCTGGTCTGGTGTGGTCGTCTGTCCCACCCTATAGCCCACTTTGTGCGAACGCACACAAACGCAATAGCGATCCGTCGATCGGCTAGCGCCGCCGTGCCTGTTCGCCTCACTTCACGTGCTGCGATATCCGATTTTCGCGCTCCACACCAGGCTTCCCAATGCTCCCACCTCACTAATCGTTCATGGTTAGGTTTTTTTTGCCTCTTCCTCCATCGTACCTCTCTTAACCGGTTTCTAGGCAAATCGGCAGGCAAATCGAATCTTTGCTTCCTCGAGAGACAAACCATCGACCGTCGGTGGTTTGCGCAAGACACGGACAACTCGGTTTGCCCCGCACGGCTCTCGAGCTCAGCTGCAGATTGGAACGGTTCGTTGGTTGGAACATGGCCAAATTTGAAACGGAGAAAGAGACTCGCCAGGTTTGCCCAGTGTGTTGCGATCGGGTGGGCATGCTCAACGACGCCCTATGGGTGGGAGTAAAACAGTGAATTAAATGAACAAAATCGGCAAGCAACATCAGCAACAGCAGCAACAGCAGCTGACTGTATAAATAAACAAACTGAGCCAAGCCACAGGTTGGAAGGAGAGTGTACACGGCCGCTTGTGTACATTGTATTGGGCAACATTGCGGTACACGGGAAACACGTGTTAGCTTGTGAATGAAAGCAATAGATAGAAAAATCCGGTTCCGGTTGATGAAATTTCCAGAAGGTATATAAGATCACCCACGGTCACATGCAGCAGGGGGACAGACATTGGAGAATGACGCTCCGTCTCTTGGCCAAAAAAGAAAAATATTCAACCATTCATTCAAATTACAGCTGTTATTCAGAAATATTTCACCCTTTTTTTTGTTTTATTTGATGCTTCAAACGAAGCCCACCACGAGCAGGATAATGGCTACCGGGGGGAAAGTGATCTATTTGATGTGGAATGGGGCTACTGCTAGCCATGATAGCCAATTACCCAAAAATAGATGATACCTCCAATAAGCTTAGGAATGGTGTATGAGATGGTTTTCTTGGAAGCAGCAGCATCATCATCTACCAGGATGGCAATGTAATCAACCGAATTACCCGCACTACAAAGTGCTGCCAATACTGGCTGGCACAAACGGTCACCCCCTAATGCAGAAACTCTTACGACAAATAGGATCGTACCATTAGGGTACTTGTCGGGTAAAAGCACTCCGAGTTGCCGAGATATGGCCCTTTTAGGCAACGGAACATATTCCTGATTTTTATGATATTAGCTTGGTGGTATATTGATAGTGTCAAAACAGGAACGATCCCTACATTCAGAAGAACCCTTCTCATTTGCAGTGACTAGCTCCTGCTTGATCATTTTTATCTCCAATTTTGATTGCTTCAAGAATAATCTAAATCTGTCAAAATGAAAAATCCAAAAATACTTTCTTTCGTCTACCTACCATCACTGTTTCACACCGGGTGGACTCTAAATGAAGAAACATTGCAAGCTCTGGCCATGGGTGAACCAACACCATCCATATCCATTTGTCCGAGTGCTGTACACCAATTGCATTGATGTTGCTCTTAGCCGAACCGATCTACATTCCAACGATATGGTACATCGTTTATTCGGCCAATGCGGTAGATTCCAAACCCGTAACCCAATGTCGGAAGAGCATCGAGAACGAAACCCGTTTTGGGGTATAGGTGCGAACGAGCGGGACTGGTAAGACGGAATGATGGCCAGACGGAATGCTCCAGAACAACAATTGCCATCAATTATCGCAGAATTGATATTAATTGGATTTTAGTGGACTCGTTGTTCGTTGCTCGGGGACCGACCGTTTGGATCGAATCTGTTGCCCTGTCTGCGCTGACCAGCGGCTGACCAACGTTCACGAGCTGTGAGTGGTAGAATGCGAGTTTGAACTTGGCTAGACAATGTCAGGAACCTGTGTTCTGTTGTTGCAAAAACCAAAAAGACGCGCATCGGAACTAACCACACAAATCGCGATGAGTTGAAAGAGGAAATTGGTAGCCCTGTTTTAGACAGGCAGGGTGTAGTTTAAACTAGTTTCTTGCGTTGTTTTTTTTACTCATTATGAACTAGGGCAAACAGTAAATTGTAACATCGAAAACTTTTTTTTCGTCCCTCCGCCCAATCCCAAAAAAACATCTAAAAACAACACTTCCTCCAGTGCGCTTGCGTTTATAGTTTATCTCATCGGCTGACAGCTGAAAAACCAGATGCTGCTAAACGCTTGCTGGAACTTCCAAGCCAAAAGCCGCTTTTTAATACAGGAGCAGTGTTGAGAAATTAGAGCGAGGGCATAGAAAAACACACCACATCTATCGTCATCGTTATTGAGGAGCATTGAATAATGTTCGCTCCACATTCACCCTTGTTTTCAGATTTTCCAGCCCAGCTAAAGGAAAGCAATGCGGCTGAGCGAATGGACCGGCTAATCCCCCCGTAGCATTCAACACACGAAAAGATGCGCTTCGGAATGGGGGCAGAAGAAGATTGAGGGGGAACTAGTTTTCGATAACTCTTTGATTTTTGAAGTGGATTTTCTCTCCCAAAAGAAAAACAGGGAGATTTTGTTCATTATCGACACATCGACTGATTTACTAGTGTAGCCCTTAAGTGGCTATATTAAGGGTAGCTCCTCTGTTGTTCTTTCTTTGGACTGCTACATCGCGAAGTTTAGGAGTTCCATTTCTTGGAATAACCCATATTTTATTATAACATTCAAGTTAAGCTCGGAGTTTTGCTAGTTTTGAGAATTTCAATGAATGAATAAATGTTTTAATGTATGTCCAATAAATCCATCTTTAATTCTCTACTGAAGAACTGCAATCCAGTCTAGATTGGCGTCATCTTGGACTTGAGGATCAGTTGGTCAGAAGAATAGTCAGAAATCCACCCAGTTTTATTCTGTATCCTTAAGGACTACTGTTCTATTGAAGACTCGTCTAAGCATCCAGTCGAACAGGATTGATTTCAATGATGAAGAAATTCTAAAAATTTTGCTTGGATGTCTATTCTCTCGGCCTAAGTTTATGTTTCTAAAAATACCTAAAAATATCCCAAAAAAGTAGTGTAATTTGAAACATACTTTATGGCAACTTTTTGCCGGAAAAGCAGGATAGTCAAGTCCAACGGACAGGGAGATGACCCGTATAAAATTTGATATTGGTCCCATCTTTTTCGCAGTGGACATCGCAACCTATCATCTCTACTTCATTTCATTTCTTTAACTTAGATAAGCTTAATATTTGCCATGCTTCAAATTTTCTTATTAAGCTACCACTACCACCACCAACTTGCATGTTCAAATAATCCGGTTTATTCGCATAGGAAGTGTTAGTCGCGGTAATTCTTTGTTTATCAAGGTTCTCCTACGTTGTGACAATTTTATTTTCGTCCCATCTTCTCTCATCGATAATCGATCAACTGCTCTATGGATGGAAAGATGGAAACCTAACACAGTTAAGTAATTTAGTTAAAAAAATGCCTCGACCGTTCACAATTTGCTCATCTTTATTCCCGCCCCACTATCATACAGGCAAACAAGAAATAAGAGCAGTAATTGTAATATAAATTACTATAATTATTATTTAAGATAATTGAACTTTTAATAAAAAACAACAAAGCCTGAGGGTTAACCAATTACCTCACATCCAGTACAGTCCAGTACAAACTGTTATGAATTGGATACCATATTTTATTCAACACCTTCCATTAATGGGCAGATCGTGTGTAGTCGATGCAGTCAGTATTGAGGCGAAATCTCCCACGCTAGCCTAAATAACGTACCCCGCACCCTGTGCCCACTATCACTATCAGTAAAACGTATGAGAAAACTAAACTGGAAGCGTGTGAAATGTTGTTTTATTTATTTTTCCCCGCTCATACTCGTCTCACCATCGGCTCAGTGAGTCCGGTGAGCAGGAATAGATAACATCGGAAAACATTAAACGGTGTGATAAAACGCTACAACGAACGGTCACATTAATGATCGTTTAATTTCAACACTTAATTAAAAGCAACAGCATAACACTCACTTTCCACGTGGCCGAACTGTGAGGAGTACTTTTCTGCTTCGATGATTTCGGTGAAATTGCTTTGGGTAGCAGCCGCAGGGAAGGAAAAGCGTGAAATGTGCATACATTTCTTTGGGGCAGTGTGTTAAAGTGGTTATGTCGGATGAATACAGTAAAACCCAGGATGGTACTGTTGGTAGGGCAAGAGGGATTATTTTCAACAGCTCTTTTGTCGTACTCAATGGATCTCTCACTTACCCTTGGGTGACGGTTGACGTGTGACGTGCCGACAGCTGCCCGAAAACGTTTGGACGTTTGAAGAGAAGAAAATCACACAAATACAGTAGCCAGACGGTTGCGATTTAGAGCCGTTGATTAGCGGAAAATTAAAGATGTACTCGTGGGTATGGATGGAGAAGGTGACGGAGAAGCTGATTTAATAATTTACCCCAAAATCGTCTCTCGAATTAACCACCGGCAAACTCCGGCGGGTACAGTCGGGCCACGATAACGTGAACCGTATCTTCAGAGTAAATCTTCCACCGTGCCCCTGAACCCCATCGGTGGTCGATCAATTTAGTCAATTTTATTCAATTATTCACTTACAGAAGTGTGCGCCTGAGTGGGAAGAAGTGCCGAGCCATTTAAAATGGGAATGGGTTTTCCTCCGTTTATGGCAACACAGTAGCAAGAAAATCTCAAAAAAGAAAATGGAAAAACTGTTTTTCCACTCGTCTTCTTCTTCGATGCTCCACAGTATCTACCGCTAAAGCTGAACATCTGGTTTTGACAAATTTGCCATCCACATTTTCCACAGGCCGTCGCCAGGTCGGAAGATACGAGCGAGCGTCTACCCAAATTGAGCTAACGCAAACCGATTGCACCGTTGGATGATTCGCTTGGGAAATTTAGTTTTTCCTTCGCTGGTTGGGCAGTTGGGTGTTTTTTTTAATGAAACGTTCATGATGAACGATAAACAGAGCCTTCATTATTCATCCTACCCATACTGGGAGTCTTGGAAGTCGTGTCTGGAGCGGAAGCGACAGGCGTTAATTGATCCACGAAACAAGAACGTGCTGTGGCAAGAGGGGCAAATGGCGGAGTGTAGTTATTGTTGCAATTAAACGTAGCACAACACGTTAAGGTTAAGCATAAATTATCCTTTCAGCGATGTTTATACGGGTAAATGTTTGTAAACCATAATTATGTTGAATTCATCATGGACTTTTGCGACAAAAAATGAACTACGTGTTTATGGTAATGTTGCTGTATAGCCGGCCATGTCTGAGGGTTTGGCGCTTTTTTTTTGGCATGGATTAACGAATGATGTGCCAATTTACTTTTTATTCATCAGGGATGCGACAGAATTCTGGAACGTACTCCGCTGCTCTGGATTAATCTTTACTTTCGAGTAATCCTCAGAAGTGATCGTCAGAGGTCAGAGGTTGAACAATATACAAACCTCAGAAAATGTTCACTAGGTCTAAAATATTCCTGTCTTCCAGATAGAGTCCTCCCAAAGTATTCAATTTAAAATACATATTCTGTATCTTGCTTTATACGCAATCATTTATGTGATATGAAGCCTTCTAAAATTAAAATCGTATTCTGAGTGTGTCCGATTTGTTGTAACAACGTCTTTGGTACCACTTCAACAGCCGGACACATCGGGACTTGGACTTGGAAGCGAAAATGCAACCCAGATGCCAATGGAATCGCTGATTAGGTGACCCGAATTTTCCTCTCCACCCATGCCTAGGAGCTAATAGCGTATCAACCCAGCTTCCAAAGAACCGGTCAATATTGAGAGTCCGCAGCTAAAACATAGAGAAGCAACATCGTCCCATAGCTTTGATCTTCACCTTGCAGCAGTCGATTGCGTGTGTGGGGCAGGTCAGTGCATCACGGGCGCACTGCACTGCCTGGAAGCACACCTTGTTCGATGCAGGTTTTCCTTTTGCTTGCTCGCAAACCAGTTCTGCACTTCTCGCGCAACGTCATTCATTGCTGGCTTGGTGCACCGTGATGTACCGCTACGTTTAGTGCATTCACATGGACAGGTTACAAAGGACCGGATCAAACCGTCCGTTGGTCGACCTACGGTTAGCTAGCTACCGAGGGGGTTTTTCCGCGAGCTCATTTCAAGCCCTGCATGAATTGTGTGGCTGGATTTTATTTTCAACTGTCCAAGCAATCGTTTATACAATTGAAATATTTACTTTATCACCATAATTAAAGCATATTTTTTTATGTACAAAGTAAACACAAAGCTTTCAGCAACAAATTTAAGCATGCTGTCTGTTAACTTTCCGTGCGTACATTTCTTCTCCCAAGTCCTGTCCTGCCTGTCTCATCGATATTATTGCACGATTTTATGCCGAAAGTTTTCAGCACCTTTTGCCCATTCTTTGTGTAGTAAAATTTCAATTTTACGACCGACGGAACTGGCTTCATAGTGGAATTATTCTTCCACCAGTCGGTGTTTTACTCCACGGAAGTATCCATAAAGTTTGCATTATGCGTCGGCATAAAAGTAACAGCCTCGAAGTAGCTTGGTGCAAATTTTCCCTCAGTACCTGCAACGCAGCCAGTACAGCCAGCCAGCACGACTGTTTCGACCGGTTTTGCGAAAGGATTCGGAAGCCCTGAATAAACCAGGCTCGGCACCAGTTTGTGCATGTGAAGTCCGTTTTTCGCTGAGTGCAACATGTCCTTTCCTTGAAATTTAAAGGCAGAGTTGGAAAGAAGGTTATAGCGTATGGCATTACTTTCGTTATGGTTTTCATTTACTTTATGCAAGATATTTACATTAAATAATGTTTGAATATTAACATTCCTTCGTACATCCAGTTGTTGAAAATATTTCTTTTTCGATACTCTAATCGCAGACCATGTTTTCGTGGTAAATGAAATACAACTGCTTTGTAGCTCTAAGTTTTTAGCTCCTTGTTCGATACATTCCCAAAAGCACTCATATGCTACTGACCTCTCTGTGCTAATGTCACCAAACATTAGCCGAACTCAGCTGTGTCAGATGTCATCGTTACTTACACGGGAAACTTTTTCCGGGACCCGGAAATCTTATACCTATTCCCGAAACCAAAAGCAAAAACTAACTTGCTGCACTGTTATGACTGCAGTGCACAGATGCATTTCCCGCGGTTGATTCAAGCTCACCGGAGCAGCGGGTTGTCGCCGGCGGATGATTTATGGATTTTGTTGAACGAACAAATTGTACTTTACAACACCTCTGGGCGTACAATTATCTTCATTATCAATTATTGCATTTATTGCATTTAGGATGAATACCTAGGTGTATTAAGGCAAACGCATCTTACATGCTTTCGTGATGATTCACACGAACGAACTAGCTATGCTATCGAATCACATCTGAAAGCTCCGATAGATCCTTTGAGGCGATGGATTCTGGATTGTAACTGGTAATTATAAATATAGAATAAGAAATTAACTACCGAAATATGTAAGTATGTCCAACTCAACCTGCATACTTACTTACTTCGCGGTCTTGGCTTGCTGCAACAATCCTCGCTACCGCCAATACTTCGTCTGCCAATCGATTATCTTCGGCCATTCTGGCGGACGCATCAACACCATCACTCTATCTCAGTTTGGGCTTACCATGCCTCCTCTGTCCATGTGGATAGCTTAAAAGGACTTTTTGGGCTGGGTCGTCCGGTGTCATTCTCAAGGCATGACTAGCCCACCGGAACCTGGCGAGTCTAATTCACTGCACGATGGTGCAGCTCGTAGAGCTCATCGTTGTAGCGGCTCCTCCATTGTCCTTCCAAATTCTTCTAACATCTTCCTCTGGTTTTGTGCAGAGTCCATGTCTCATAGGCGTATGTGAACTCAACCTGCATGAATCCGCTTTATTTTGAAATTCTCCAACAAGAGTGACATATTCCAGTTCGAATTGAAAGTGATCCACGTCATCCTGATCGGGGCCGAACGTTGTTAATTCGAATCAAAATGAATCTTGATGTGAATTAATATTGAAGAAGA
The DNA here is from genome assembly GCF_013141755.1 of Anopheles stephensi. NCBI lineage: Eukaryota > Metazoa > Arthropoda > Insecta > Diptera > Culicidae > Anopheles > Anopheles stephensi. The sequence continues at coordinate 44,156,829 of NC_050202.1, forward strand.
ATTGGGTGAAGGTGATCTCTCGAATCCAGCTGTGTGCAACTATTACACATGTTTTTGTAATTCCTGTCTGGAAGAATGATCAATTATTGCTGCAGTCCTATTTACAACTTTTGATAGCTACAGTCTTCAAATAGCATCTTTACTGTGGACTCTCTCTACGCACTGACTGGCTAACCATCTATTTGAACATGACTAATTCAAGTCACAAAACAGCCAGTATGGCGTTGTGTGTGTATGCAATACAATTTTAAGTGCAGAACATCATCTTGGGAATGAGCATAATTGTGACTCTATTCGATCATTACAAGAGAGCGCAATCGTTTCGCTTCTTCTATTCAAAGCTTTCAACTGAGCCATTAAGGCGAAGACGTTGTTATTCCATGTTAAACAAAAATTAATGAAAGATTTTACGCATTGAATCATAGAAAATTTGGGCATCGAGATATGTCTCACTCAATCAAACAGGATGTGATACGACTGAAGTCCGTAATGTTTAACCGATGATTCACACGGGATGTACGAACGAACACAGCTGGTTATTTTCTTCTGGAGCTTACTCATCATCGTGTGCAATTACCCGGTGGAATTGGCAGCAGCAGTAGCAGTAGCATCAAATTGAAGCATGTGCCAAAGAGGTGCCACACAGTGCCATCAAAACAGACCTTTAACTTCTTCGTTCTGTAATGCGTGTCGTCGGATGACGCATCGTGATGTTGCTTATTATGTTGATTGTATTATTTTTGGTTAAGTTGAGGATTTTTTAAATTAAATTTATTTTAACCAAATATGTAGTCCTCCAAAAGTGTAGTCGAGATCGGCCTCCAAACATGTTTTACATCTCGCCTTAAATGGGCACACGGGAATGACTGCAGTGGAAGCCCAATGGCATGATTACGCTGCCGCAAAACTGCATTCCTGCTGAAGTGTCTCACCAAATGCTATTTCTTGCAAGTGGGCCTAACCCGACAAACCGGAACCTAATGTCCCATCCTGTGCACCAAGAGCTTTGCTGTGCTATGTATGTGTGTGTTAAGTGTTTAAAGTTACATTACGATGTGTGCGTGTGTGTGCTAGTTTTGGTTTTTGGTCTCCGTTTTTCTTGCTACGGTAAGAGAGTTTCTTTCAATAACAAATTGATTTGTCGTCCAAACGAAGGCGGTTTTCCTTCGCCCTCCCCCCCAGGAGAATTGTGTTGGCATTGTGTCACATTCAATCACATCTAAAACATAATCCCATCTCGCAGCAATGTAATGGATACCGTCGCTTGATTAAGACCTCCAGGAGAGCGTGCACACTGCAGCGCTGTCGTCTGTCGATAAAATTATCTCTTGCTTTCGGAAATATGCGACAAGGATGCAATTTTCTACCGGATTGGAAGGGAAAAGGGTTTTTCCGTTTCTCGAGTGTATCACTGTACCGGGCGTGATACAGCACAAAGGATGGACAAAAAAGATTGAACGATTCCCGGAAGAAATGCGATCGAAAATCGTGCCTTTCCCAGCAAAGGATGGTGTGTGTCGCTTTGGTGCGCTATTTCTGGAGCGTCCCAATAAAGTCTCGAGCTCGGTGTTAAGTTTGCACTTTCCTTGTTCCTTGGTCCCGATATTTGGTGGCTGTGTCCTGCGGCGCAAGCAGCGGCGCTCCATAAAACAAATCCTTCCGGTCACAACGCGAACTTGGGTTTGTAACCATTTTTGTGTGTGTGTACTCCGATTCGTTTTTGCTCGTCTTTTCATCGCTGCTTTTATTTGCTACTAAATTTTGTCCCTTTGTGTGTACCGCACGACAATACACCGGGGAAAGCGGAAACTCGTGAACGGAAGTGCGGAAATTGTCGCCTCTCGTTTTCTGTGTGGAAGCTTCCAATTCACAACCAACCACTTTCATGTTGTTTGTACAAAAGTCGCGCTTTTGCTGCTTGAGCATGGGACACGTCCTGCCATTGGGTTGGTGTTATTTGATGAGTGAGACAACAACTTTAATAGTTAAACTTCCACTTGAAGGACTTTTGATTGTGCAGTTTTTTTTGTTCTCCTTCTTAAGAATGATGCAACCTTTTCTGTTTTGTTCTGAAGTGCAAAAGAAAATGAAACGGAGCTAAAAAGTTTGGCGAATAGATCCGATGCTTAAGTTCTATTTCCCAACTTTGGATGGGTTTGATCAGGCACAACGAAAATTTCGTTGTCGTAGGTCAGTGACTCGTCTTCGCGTATTTAGATTGTGAAATGGGTGTTTGGCTTTCTATTATACCAGTTTAATATATTTGATTATAAGCATGATACGATGATAAGATTTTATGCATAGTACAGGAAGGATATTAAATAATCTCCCATTAACGATAATGATAATGGAATTTGGTTTCCAGACTCTAGACTAGTTTAAAATAAAACCTACCACCCGTATGGCACCAAATGTTGCGCCGGGCATCATTCTGCCAGACACTCTCCCGAAAAGTGCACAAATGCCAAAAGCTTTCCGTGACTTCGTTTGACTTCACTTGTGCAGGGCGAAAGGAAATTCACCTTTTCTAGACCGAACCAAACAGACAAAGCAAAAAAAAAGTGCGACCAGAGCTATAGAGGTGTCCGCGCATGAACGTGACCGTCGACAGGATGAACACGCGGGCAAACGAGCTTTTCGTACCAAAAGCATGCCTTCGCTTCCGGAATAATGATCTTTGGCCCGTGTCTGTTCCGTCTGGTCGCTGCATCTGCTGTTCAGTAGAGAAAGAGAGAGAGAGAGAGAGAGAGCGCACGATTGGCTTCATCCTTGTAGCTGGAAACTAACTGATTGTGGGTGAAATTACGAAGGATGGAGCTCCCGGATGGGGACCAACGGATGCATGCGCCGTGTGGGAATGAGACTGCGAGCTGATTTCTTCGAACTTTGCCAGACGTCGTCTGGAGCGAGATGAATGACGGCGATAGAAGAAATTCCTTGCTGTGTACAATGCGTTGCATCTGTACTTGGTCGACCCCAATCCTGGATTCCCCGCTGCAGCACCCACGGCACGGCATCATTTGATCGTGTAGCAGGCGACGCTGTAATCGATTTGGTCCGTCAGAAGGAGGACTCGTCGTAGTAGACTCGATGCGAGACTGGTTCGACAATTCGGACGATGCACTTCCCACACCACCAGTTGTAAGGACATTCTTCGTCTGAGCATGCAGTTATGACAGAGACAGTGGCCTGGCCGACGAGATGGAAAACGTTTTTGCTCATTTCAGTACTGAAATCACCGATGGAATATGCTTTAAAATAGAAAAAAGAACTTAAAAATCGCGTTTTTACCTCACGATTTACTGCCAAAGGCCAAGCAGAATTCAAGAGCAAGCAGAAAGATGCATCCAGCAATAATTAATGCCAACCAAGGAACAAAAACAACATTGTCTGCCCGTGCACCAAATCGTGTTACTTTAATTATTCTTCCCCAAAGAACCATCCATCTCCAGGCAGGGTGCGGGAGTGGATAAAAAGAATCATTATGAAACCTTCGCTAAATTGCAATCGATCGTTCTAATCGCTTTAGCGTCATTTATCTTATTCAATACAATGTGAGAAACGTTGGAGGAACGAACTGCATTGATTATACCTAGTAGGACTGTCATCCGCGCGCTGGTGTATAAAAAAAGGGTAAGGAAGGAAGGAACTGGAAACTTAAACTTCTCATCAAGCGCTTCCTCGTAACTCGGCTCGTGATTGACGTATGGTGGAAGATGGTGGTACTATTTTTTACTCGCCGACGAATGTCGATTGTCGATAGTGGCGTTGGTTGATTGGCAGCAAAAGCGATGAATTGTTTATTGTTAATTATAAGTATCATTGATGATCTTCCGTGAGAATACCGTATTCTTGATGTTGATGAGCAGCAACAACGTTGGTTAGTTAAATCTTGAACATTAGCTCATAAGGGTCTCTCTAAATTGATTTTTAGTATGTGCTGCTTGGTTGTATAGTTAAAACAGTGACCTAGCTGTCCACGTTCAAAATATGGCAACGTTATCAATTGTTTAGGAGCAGTTATGGTTAAAACATTAGAGGAAGTACAATTAAAGATTTGCTCATGCGATGAGTTGTGTCTAATGGTCACCTCAATTCTTGTCCAGCTTCTCGAATGCAACTTAAATTAAAGATGTTTATTCGCTTTTTGGATGTATTGTTGGGAAACCTGGTTCCAAATAGATCAGAAAAGCCATGAAAGCGATGAAGACTAATCATGCCGCCAAACTCTGAGATAAAGTCGTCCATGTCAATATCACTTGTAATGAGCGGCATACGGAGGTCAAGCTTCTTACATTTCTTGACCATCTTTACGCCAATCAAAGAGTCTTTCTTATGACCAATAGAATATTTGTGGATAATTCTCTTTTTTTGGACATTATTAATTTATTTTATAGCCGTGGCGGGGTAGTGTAGATCGGATCGGTAAGGCTCAGGCTAAGAAAGAGCGAAAACTTAATTTTAGTCAATTCTAATGTTCTTATGGCAATTGCCGAAGGACCGCTAAGGAAGAGGAAATAATATTTTTGTAGAATTATTTTTGGATCGGTCCTGGTGGCCGAGGCGATAACGGTGTCGGTCTTCACCCGAAACCGGCAGGGCTGGTGCCCAAGCAGATCCGCCTCCTGGGCTGACTACTTTACTTTGGGTAGAATTAAGTCACAGCTAGCCAGAAATGAAAGAAGGAGATACTTGGACCAAGGATTTTTTTTCTAAAAGACTTCTCTTGGTGTAAAACAAACGAACTATTGATTTCTCGGTTTATGCATCACCTTAAAGTAACGTCAAGGTTTTCATCAATCCATTACTGTGTCTAATGGGTACACAATGCAGTACAGTGCAACTGATGAACCTCATGTAGGCTGCTAGCTTTAATTAATGGTAGAATTAAATTTAATTACGCTCTCCCTAGGGTCTGTGCGCTAGCTACTAGTACATGGTTCCCATAAAAGCTGACAATCTGGAGACCATGTTCGGTGTCACCCCCTGGAGAGCTCTCCATTCGCCAAGAACCCAATGAGTCGTGTAACATGGGAAGCCGGGCTTAAATCGTTATGCTAACCGTGGCGGACAATGCGTTACAGCAGTACACAGACATGTACGGCACAATTAAATGTTGGTGAAGCGTTTGTTAATAATCACCGTGCTGATGAGATGTATCAGAGCCAGAGGGCTTTGGTCGTACGGAACGCCGGTGCGCATTATGTCACGTATTATTTGTGAGCTCTTTTTTTATCCCATTCGAAAGCCCGCTTCTCAGTGCGCTGGGAATGCAAGAAGATGCATAGTCTGTAAAGTATTACGAACCCATCGGTAAGCTTTCCGCTGAATGAAATGAATAAACCAAAAACCAACTCTGTGTGTGAGCTTATGGAAAGCTTTCCCTTGCAGCAGAGCATCACAACCGACTCCAAAGATAATTATTATGCATGTGCGGTGCTTATCGTAAGACTGCTGCACCTCCCGTGTGCATACGCGCACGTAGCTGAGAAAATGTTGCGCTGCACGCATTCATGCACAAAATTAAATACAACCAACAGCAGCAGCAGCAGCAGCAGCATTGCACCGCCGGCTTCAGTCTGCTGCTGCTGCTGCTACACCGATCAAAACAAACAAGATCAACCCGAAAAGATGCATCAGCGCCGACCCAGTTCAATGGCTTAACTCGCATCGGGCGATGCTGTGTGAACTGTGTAATCTGTATGTTAATGTTCCCGGCATCCCTGCTACGGCTCGGCCCGCGGAGGATGGCCGGGAATGGAAAGCCATTCCAGATAAACACCGGCATCGTGTCCCATCGTGGGCACTGAGAAAACGCACCTGCAACAAAATCTGTGTCAGAAATGGGATCCAGTGCACAAGTGCATTTACCGTTTGCATACGTACATACATACATATATGCATGCATGTTGTTTTGTGTATGCTTTTTTCTGTTTTGTTTTGTTTTGTTTTGTTTTGCCACCCCGTACGCATTATCTCGCCTTTGTGCTTTCCGATCAAACCACTGCTGCAACTGCACGGTGTGCTGACATATTTTCCACCTTCCCTGTTCACAACCGGACATGGACAAGAGTGATGGCTGTTCTGGGTGAACTAGAACACCGCCGATGCGAAACTGCGAGCTGAGAAGCAGGACGTACCGATTTTCTCTTTTGATCTACTTTTGGGTTGTTTTGTTTGCTAGACAAGTGAGCGTTTTATTGATTTGCAGTCATGATTTGAGTTTAAGTAAATAGCTTTGATTCAATCTTCAGCATGTCATTTTGTGATGCGTGATACCGAATTGTGGGTTTACAAAGGCAAAGTGACAGCTCGGAACGGTCTGGGAATTGATCCCTGGTCCTGCCGTGTGAAACCCGGTACTGCTATCACTTCTACCACCGGACCACTCTATACAATAATATAAAAAGCTCTAAATGAAAAGTTCACATTATCACATGATAGTTATCTCGCTACCCGGGTACATCCACATAACATCCTCGGCTACGCATTAAGAGTTGGGAGAGGTCACACCGAATTCGGCGCAGCCTTTTGTCTGTTCGCTTTGGTGCAGCGTAATGCAATTTGTAATCAACTCTCAGCGAAGACAGCGGATAGTGTGTGGCGTGTGGCAAAGCAATTGCATCCTCAAGCTCCAAGTTTCGCCACCGTCGAACGGTGTCTGGCTGGCGTGCATTCCCGAACTGCTCCCGCATACCTACCGGCGGCTAATAAGCAAAAGTAATTAAAACCCGTCTTTGGCGCATTTCACCAGAACAACGTAATCAGCTGCAGCTGATTTTATCATTTATGTAATGTTTATTAGCGTGGAGGAGTTCGCTTCGGATGATGGTACCTACCTCGTGGGTTACATGCTAGGGTTAATGTATGAATTTGTTTAGATTTTGTCCTCTCATTAATAAAGTAGTTCTAATTTAGATACTTTAATGTAGCTTCATCTGTCTAAATTGTATATGCATGATTGTGATACTTTCTTACATTTGTTGGCAATATAACCTCGAAAGGTCTCGGCCTACCGTTACTGGCTTTTTGTGACTTGATTTTACCTGTATTCAGTCCTGCGCGCGAGGAGGCGGTCTGGATGGGATTTGAACCGTTTTCATACATTATATAAAAATTCTGTCACCCTTTCCCAGGCGACCATTCGGAAATTGGTTGTTAAATTTCGCATTTTTAAGCTCTTTCCACGCCTTGGCGCTTAGTACCTATCCCTGTTTGACCACACGCTGGATGAAATCTCAAAATTCGTTGGTTAAATAAAAGTATTGACCAATGCTGAGGTTTGATGGGAATTTCGTTCACCGGCTAAAAAAAAGAATGGTCTTGATTTTTGGAAGACCGAACGACTTCATGTTCCTTATAAATTTTATCGTTTTGATCGTTTATCGTTTATAGTATCGATAACTGACTAATTGTTTCATAATGATGAAGCTACCAGGCAACAAAGCCTTGTCTTGGTGCTGTCGAATGGTCAGAATTGGTCCGTTATTAGCGATTATCGTCAGACAGTGACTCACGATATCCAGCATAGCAGCTCAAGGATGGTACTTATAGCACTATGAATCATCAATAGGATTTCCTCAATTAAATTGTCTATAGCTGCTTTAAATGACGATTTCTAACGATGTCATATTTTGTCCATGTTTTGTATGATACATGATACATGATACAAAAGTCAATGGACAGTTAGGTGGATTTCTAGAACACTGGGTCATCATTCAATTTCTTAATGCATACGTTAACGGGGTGACACAAACAGTTTTCCGTCGGATAAACTTCCCCTTTCTTAGAGCAAAACCCTTGCCACACACATCGTAGGACATCTAATGCACGAGTTGGCTCGACTCCAAGATGGTAACCCCGATTCGAGTACCATTACTCTGGCCGAAGAGTTTAAAATTTATAGCTAAATGGTCAACAGCGAAATAAGGTTTCATGTCTGCAGAACAAACGACAAACCAATATCGGACCGCTCCGCTCTTTTAATCGGTTGACTGTCATTGTTTCCGAATAATAAAAAGTTCTACCCTGCACAGCGTTCCTGCGACGTGCAGGAAACAGTACGGGCAGACAATGTAATTTAAGATCGCGTTTGTCCAAATCCAATTCCAAGCTAAGTTCCGACGTTGAATCATCTATCTTCGTCACAAGTAACGTGTTGAAAATCACTCGCGCCCTTTCCATTCCTTCTTTTCCAACCCCTCACACTGCCATTAAGTCGAAAGTAAAAGAAAAAAAAACAACCATTTCAATCACCAGTGCATCACAACCGGCTATCGAACGACCGACTGTGGCATCCGGGGTTGACCGCAAACCACCATCACCACCAGCTACTAGCTAGAGAACGGACCTCCTGCTATCGAACCGCGATTTTCCGCACTAACAAACTCACACACTCTCGGCCCGATGGGATATCCTTTTTTGATTCTGGTTCAGATTCAGGCAGGGATTGGATCGATAGGTGGCAACTGGGTTGGCACCGGGAACCACCGTTTTGTGCAAACTGCATTTGGAAATTGCATTCAAATGGATCCCAATCACGCACACTCAAATTGATAGCCTGGATTGTGGAGGCAAAAATAAAACACGGACAACGGACGAACCGCCCCTTTTCCTGGCTGAGCAAAGGTAAAGGTCTGGGTGAATCCAGCGGCGAAAGGTTAAATCAAATCTCCTCTACGTGACATCAATACGAGGGCGAAGTTTGCACTATGATTTATGGTACACCGGGGACAGTTTATTGTACAGCACTCGACCGGGTTGGCCGGCTAGGCTATCGTTGGCAAGGACTGTTGTGCATAGATTTGCATAAACTGGAACGATTTGAATAGTGCCAGAGCTGTTGTAAGGAAAGAGATATTTATCTGTTAAATAAAATAGATTTGTATGTTTCTTCCGCCAAACAACGGATTAAGATATGCTAAGTTTTAAACTTATGGAAGTAAGGAATATTTAAACCTTCATAATTTTAACTTTTCTACATCATCTTCCATCGTTACAGCTCACAGAGGACGTTGCACGGAAGAAAAGCGAGTACCAGAAGCATTTAGACTACTACAAACTGCTGCGGGGCCGGTTCGAGGAACACATCAAATGTAAGTCAGTATGCTGTGTGTATCTCTCCAAAACGCGGTCACTTGCAGGCATGCTTGACAATGTCACAGTCCTGCCCGCCCACGGCTGTGGATGTCTGCAAGCAGCACCCCCAAAGCAGCCCTGTTTGTTTATTGTTAAAGTTGACCCGCTTGCATTTGCTACGTTTCCCACCCACATTTCAGCCGGTCGATCCGGACGAAAGCTGGACGATGTCATAGACAAGTACCAGAAGGCCTGCCGGAAGCTGCATCAAGCGCATAACGAGTACGTCCTGCTCATCACCGAGGCGGTCGAGGTGGAGAAGGACTTTCGGACGATACTGCTGCCCGGACTGCTCGAGCACCAGCAATCCCTCCAGGAAGGTTTCATTCAGGCGTGGTAAGTAATGGTACGGTGCGGTCCATTAAATGCAGACGACGACTAGCCAGCTAGCCCAGGCCCGCGCCCAAATACACGCGCACCGGTAGTACGACCGGAATTAGTCAGCAAATTATGCGCTGCCCGCGGCACCGGTGGTGTCGGTGGTGCTCGAAACCTGTAGAAATGGCCGCCCGCCCGAAGCGTAATTTGGAATTGGGATTGCCTGGAATTAATTTGATTAACATCCGGTCAATGGTGCTGGATGATGATGATGCTGTGCGACTGGAGGAAGTGTAAAAGGGAATCGGTGCGGCCGGAAGCTGGCGGTATCCCTGTCATGTTTACTTCCTGCCATTTCCATTCGCAATACCGTCAAATCATGCTGCAAGCAATCTAATTTATGAAAGTCATTCCGGTACGCGGGTTTGGTCCTTGGTGTAAGGGCCCGGAATAGTTCTTATCTCATAAATGCTTCACCATTGCTTCGGCCAGTGATGAATTTGAATAATGTTTGTTTTTTCACGCCTAATCGATCGTTATGATCAGGAGCATGATTTATTAGATTGTGAGTAGGTTTTGATGAAGGCTAGCTCTTTGGTTTGGTTATCGTTTTAAGTTTTATGGTCAGATGTATGGGTAGAATTTACAAGGTTTTACGCTTGCTGCACAAGACAGCCTAACCGCACGAGGGCTAGCGCCGTCAACTGCTAATCTAATAACTAGATATTTCTGACGAATTAGGACATCAATTTACATAGACGACCTAGAAAGACTGCACAGGCTTGGTCGTCCGGTGTCATTCTCATGACCTCACCCCCTCCCCTGACGAGTCTAGTTCGCTGCACAATGGAGAGATAGCTCGTCATTTTAAAGGCTCCTACATTGTTCTTCCACACATACGGGATAAAAATTCCTTCTGAATTGGACTAGTTTTTAACATCTCTTCAACGAACTGGATAAGCCGATATTTATTCAATCTAATCCCATCCGTACCGCCTCGCCGGTTGTAAGGCCAACGGAGCAAAAATCAGATCTTGTAAGCAATATTCAATACCGCATTTAATTTTCACATGCCACCTTTTCATCTTTCCAGGAGCAACCTGCTACAAGAGATTGCAAAGCTGAGTGATATGACGTCGGAAAAGTACGTCGACATACAGCAGCGCATCGAGTGCAGCATAGCGGGAATAAACTCCACCGAAGAGTATCGCGAGTTTACGGAGAAACACAAAACCTCACCAACGGCACCGGTCATTTTCCAGTTCGACGAGACGCTCGTCGAGGATAGTCTAGGTAAGCTGCAGGCCAACACACTCACCGTGGACAACCTTACCGTTGACTGGTTGCGGGGCCGACAGACCGAGCTCGAGGGTACGATCAAAGATCTACAGGATCGGCAGCATAAGTTGTGCAGTGATACGAACGGAACGAATGGCAGCAGTCCAGCGGTCAGCCCAGTTAGTACACCGGGTACGAAGCCATCCACACCGATACTGAACGGTTCCAACGGTAACGGTGTGCTGGGAAAAGATCAAACCGCCAACAAGTAAGTACAGACGCAACGAAAAAAAAAGCCAGAAATGCAGATAAATTTACATCGCCCCTTTTTTGTTTCGCTTACAGATCGTCAAAGGAACTAAACACACTGCGGTGCCAAGAACGACAAACGCTCAAGCTGGTCGACATGATCCGTTCGGCGCTAAATGAGGTGGGCTGTGAGGAGCTACCGTCCGGTTGTGATGACCTTTCCGTGGAGCATCTCATCGAGAACAAAAAGTCTGTCAGTCAGGATCTATCGGTAAGTGTATCCTCAGCAACGTTGCGCGTTTTTGTAACATGTGTGATATGATTTTTGTATAATGTCCATCGTTTGGAAGCATAAACCAAAAATGTAGATCACTTGATTACTTCTGTCCCATCCTTCCTACCATAATGCAACGTTTTAAAGGTGATGGTTTTTTTGGCGCGGGCTTTGATTTTTTTCGAAAACTAACGTATACCCACCACTTTCTGTTTCTTGCTGTTCTGTTCCTCATCTCAATCTCTCTGGTCTTTCATGTTTGGTGCTTGATATCTGCCATCTATCATCATTTTGTGTGGGAAACTTGTTTAGGTGGACTCACTTCAGCATACCTCCACCGCACTGGGTCTCTTCTCCTTGCGCACTGGTGGTGGTGGTAGCGGTGGTGGTGGTGGTGTGATGTCGATGCTAATGGATCAACTAAGGCGCAAATCTGGGCCGCCAACCGTTTCAGGATCGAACGCTGCCGGTAAGACACCACGGTCAGGACCGACCCCGGCACAGACGCCCAAACCGGGCCATCGAGGAACGACGTCAACGGTAACTACTGCCGACAGTGGCGATCTTTTGTGTTCGTCCATTGCGTGTGATCGTGTGCAAGTTGCTTCCGGGGGTGATGATGATGATCATGCACGGCCCGCTTCTAACCCAATCCGGTCGGATGAGACCGGCGGTGTTCCTACGTACGCGGAACTCCTTCCCGACGGAAACGATTCCGACCATCGACTGTCGAACGTTTACGTGGACATGGAGGCGTGTCTGTTGCAAGAACTCGATGTGGGTCAGTCGTTTGAGTATACTAACATAAGTAGCTGCAGTCGCAAGCAGCCGCTGCTCGCATCCGCAGCGGACGAAAGCTTTGGCGAGTCCGATCTACCTAACCCCACTAACACGGATCATCGCAATGTGGCGCAGTACAGACGCTTGCGCACGCAGGGTAGCAGTGAGGACAGTGAGATGCATTTGCTTAACCAGCGGTACCACCATTACCGCGCGCCGGACGATCGGTATGATGACGATGAAGGTGGCAGTTGCACCACGGCGGATGACTTGAATGATTCGAAAAACAATCTGCTTCGGGAGGAAAGTTTCGATGACAACCAAAGACGGGAATTAGATGCAGCTATCGATGGTTCGTGGGCACAGGGATCCGCGGAAGAAATGGACGCCGATAGCAAGTATCTCACGATGCGGAAGGAAGGATCTTTACCTACCCTTGAATCGAGTCCTACGAAAACGATGGAGGATCAGTGGAAATCGTCGATCGAACGACATCTGGACAACATCGATGCGCTTAACCAGAAGCTCGACGAACATCAACGTTTGGCTGCCCGCCTGTCCGAAGAGTACGAATACATTCGCGTTCAAACGCTGCGCCCTGGAGCTGGGGTGCAGCAGCCGAACATTTCCAACCCCACCAAACCGCCGATGACGTTCGAGAAGATGAACAGTTTCCGGGAGAAGATCAAGCGTCGCATCAAAGGCTCGAAAGCGGAAACCGATAAGGTGGACCGTTCCGTGTCTCCCGATACACCGGACCAAGGGGAAAGCTTCTCGGGACGGCTGAGAAACCGTATCACAGCACACCACACTCAGCGACAGTTTCGTCTCATGAAGGACACGGACTCAGCCAGCCCATCCACCGATCGATCGCTAGCGGAACGCGTTACGAACAGTTCGTCTTCGGCCGGTCGCAAAAAGAAGAAACGCAAGGCATCGAAAGCGAACCGTACCGCCCTCCAAAGGCAGCAACGTGGCAGCGGTGGCGATGCACAACAGCGTCAACAAACATTCAATCCTCAGCTAGCATTTTCCGAAGACGAACTGCTAGCTGAAGAACATACCGGACCTTCGCCCGAGCATAGCAGCGGCGGCCCTAGAGCTGGTGGGCTCGGCACATCTTTCTCGCAAACAGTCCGTGCAACTTGGCGCGATCTGATCCATTCCACGAACAAGGTGAAGGATTCTTCCCTCAACCTTACCCTTCGATCGGACCGCCCGGAAGAAAAGCACGATCTGATAGTGGATCAGGATCGCCAAGGTTTGCTCTCGATACGGTTCACATTTTCCGATGGTGAACGGCAGCAGCAACTAGTTGATGGAATGACAGTCGGAACCGATTTAAATTCCACCGGGGACTACTGTGTTCCGCTTATTGCATCCCGCAAAGACGATAATAAGGTGCAAGATTCGGCGCAGGAGGAATCCCATCCGGAACCGTTGTCTACAGCTCAACGGGGTAACAAAGCGGCGGGACCCAGTAGTAGCTTGAAGAGCAATCTCCGTGATAGGCTGACAAAACTGGTGCACAAAAAATCCCCCAGCAGTTCATCTGTTCAGGCGGCAGGCCGGTGGACCACACCGGAAGTTTGCCGTACGTGCTCGAAAAGAATTGTGCCTCGAACGGGTGGTGCTGGTATGCATCCCAGTCGCACGGTGTTGGACTTTAGGAAAGAATTTCCCGAGATTGACATCTGCGAAAGTGGCCACGACGAGGGGGAAGGTGGTGGAACGCTTGACGTCCTGCAATGGCCGCTTTCGGAGATGATCAATCTAGAGTACGAAGATATCGATGTGCTAACGATCAAGCCCCATAAATTAATCAATCCCTCCGAGGGTGGCGTCAGTGTGAGTGTGAGTATTGTATGTGCATGTTGTTAGATCGCATGGGAACGACACTGCTTGTTAATGTGCATTACTACTGTCTGTTGTAGATTTTGGTTTATTTAATTCATCGTTATGATCGTAGTTTATTGAACGCTTTCTCTTCGTATGCTAGTTGCTTTCGAATTGTACTATAACTGTTAATTGTAAGAGCATAAAACGTTTCGATTCTGTTTATCTACTACTAACACGTTCTGTTGAATTAGTTCTTTATTATAAGTTATATACACTTTTAAAAAATACGCTCTTCTTCAGCCTTGACTGTGTTGGTGGATAAAAAGCACTCATAGCATCCTTTCATCGCATACCAACGAATCATAATGAGGGTCTGCGTTTTGACCCAAATAATTTTAAAGGATCACACCTGCACTGCACTTTCCCTCATCGCCGAAAAATTGAGTCCAATTGCACAATTTCCCCCATTCCGACGAAACGCCGGTATTTGTTGAGGGCCACCATCCGCCTTGACCAACCAAACGGTCTTATAGCAACGTTAGAACGAACTTGTCGTATTGCGCACATTTCTCCGCAAGCGTCTCCACTACTTATCACGCGAGATCAACGGAGACGGCTAGCTACTCACTACCATGTGACCTTTCCCGGCGGTGCAATCATCATCGTCTACCACGTTGACATTCACAGCTGACGGTTTTATCGAGCTGCTCTGGCTAGGCCCTTTTTACCATCGGTTTCCGATCTGAAGGGCAGGTTCAAACATTCTCAATTGCGATCGACGCTTTTAGAATCGACGCCCGCCCGCCACCGGAATGGGCCTCCCAAGCGAGGAGAGCGAGGGGAAAAAGGGGAGGAAAACGCGAAACAGCAGTAAATCAGACGCAAACATGTGCGCGCCTATGAACAGAGTTTCCTCCGTATCGTGTAATGATTTAATTTTATTTTTAATATGTTTACCGAGGAGCAAAACAAAAAAAACGAAGAGGCTCATCTCAGCTCTCTCTCTCTCACGGAGACTTACTCAGGCAGACAGTAAAACGCGCGTGAACACTACTGGCGTGTTGAAATCTGTGGTAAAGACTGAATCAGCGCAGCGCACGACATTAGCATGCCATCACAGATCACTGTAGTGTGCAAAACGTGTTTGATGCTGCAATCCCATCACGACGATGGGAATGGCAAGCCGGCTATCAAGAAGCATCATCTCGTAAAACAGGGCTGTCCGAACTGTGGCGTGTGAAGATCTGCAAAATATGACTAGATTTCGCGTAAATTCACTTAAAGATTTTTTTTGTTTTTTTTTTTAGAAAAGAACAGTCGAAAAGATGATCTCTATCTTAGGTTTTGATTAGATGCTCTGATCAGTTTCTGCTCTTCTTTGGGACTCATCGAAACATCTCGGCCTGCCATTTCTGGCTTTTCATGACTCAATTTAACCCTTAGCTCAATAGGCAGTCCTGTGTACGGGGCAGCGGTCTGAATGAGATTTGATCCCTCTGCCTGCCGATCTTGCTGTTTGAAGATCGCTATCGCCTCGGCTACCGGACTGCCCCATAAAAACTGCAAAATATGTTAATTATGTGCGGTACGTTTTTGTCAATCATAATCCAGATCCTTAATTTTTTTCAGTTCATGAGTCAGTGTTATTCCTAAATATCACCTGGCAATAATGCTATCTCTTTAGAGTCCTAAAACACATAGTTTTTGCTTCTTCTTCTTTTTAGCCGAACGACCATTTAAAGTCATGCCTGGCTTACTAGACTTATTGATACCGCATAATTGGACAGTCAGTTTTCATTATGACGGAACAGCCCAGAAAAAAAATCAAACCTCAGTCCTGCCGTGTGAAGACCGGCACCGCTCTCACATCTACCATTGAGCTCCAATATTTGTTTGTTTATGCTTTACAATTGTAAAATTCATGTAAATATCAATCCGAATGTCCTAGAAGTCGGCTTGAGCTCTCGTCTAATACTCAAATACTGTTCAGAAAGGTGGTTAAAATTAAAGACCAAATGCAACTGTATCTGGATGGATATTTGGCAAGCCATCTGGCCATCTGACATAGAGCTGCCTTGCAGCGAATAGCTTGGAGACCCCTGCCCTACAGAAAAAGTGGCTTTCCTATTTGCTCTCTTCGTCATCTTTCTTGTAGTGGTACGAGAGACGCTGGTCTGTGTTTGATAATTTTACTTCTATGTTTTACATCCCAATCGTCACTACAAACTATCTAAAAGCGTCCCGTGTTCTGAAACCTACACCCAGCAATAGTAATCCACAATGTAGCGGATTTTCACGATCCGTTTGAAAATTCCCTCCGGTGCTCGCTCTTTTTGCATCGCTATTCGATCGTGCAAACCCACGCTTAAGCAGCTCACGATCACCACCGCACACAGCATCTCTTTGTTTTACACGGCACTCTCTTTCTCATCGCGCTCGGCATCACTTTTACACGTCCCGATCCAGAGCGAAAGCAAAAAATGCGCACGATCGTGTCACCCCCGGTTATGACGGTCAGTGAAAAATGAGCTACCCCCATGAATAGTTGTGCGCGGCCGCATACAGGTTGTCTGCTCGAGTTCGTTTCAGATGTGCCTACCCACCCCAAAAAGGGCTCTTGGTGCCGGGATTTTACACACAAATTGAAGAATTCTACCTGATGCAACCGAAAATAACGGTCAAAGTTGCAATTACTAGACGCAGTGAAAGTGACTACATAAACGATCGTGCATCGATCGTGTGTGTGTGTGTATGTGCGTGCGAGAGTGTGCTTGTATGTGAGCAAATCGGGAAAATTATCAGTGCCGACTGCAGACAGAAATCTTCTAGATCCTGCGAGAAGAGTTTGCAAATTGCACAAAAATGAGCAGTACTGAGATCAGCACAACCGCCTCCACAACGTCCTCGTACGAAACCGATAGCGTCTATCACAACTTCCTGTTCCCGCCGCGGCCACCGGTGCGCAAGAAACGCATCCGAACGCTGCTGATGGTAAACATGGGTTGAGTGTGGAATGTAGAAAGTCATCTGCTAACAACGTGGCTACCAGGGTTTGCAGTAAGCTCTTTTCGTCTGATAGGGAACATTTTGGTCCGGTACAGTGGCATGAAATTTAACAGTTATGAAAGATTTGTTCACCTGATGAAGACAATTCGTTACCAACTTTGAAGTGGTCTTAGTCCGATTGTCAGAGAACAAAGCAGTTTCATAAGGACTATTCTGTGGATCAGCTATCAGTGTTCTACTCCAAAATGAGGCAATGCCAGTACCGATTCTGTAGGAAGTCTTCAAGAGTACAAGAACCCTCAGGAGTAGAGCAGAATTCAGGATGGATATCCTTGTCTTGAAAAGCTTTCCATTTGCTGCCAACATCCAATACCTCTTTTTAATTATAGTCTAGACGAGTACTTTACATTAATATGATGCTGTAAGTTACTCTAACCGAAAAATACTTGGACAGTCAAACCATGTGGCAAGGACTTGGACTTTCTAGATAATTTGATAATCAAGTGAGGACATCTGATTTACTTTTCCCATCCCTACTATCATGAATATGTGCGGACCTGGATAGCAGACCTCCACCATAGCAGCATCTTGTGCAAACCTCTTAGAAAATTTAATAACGGAACAATTGAAGCATAGTCCTTGGTTTGGAAAATCTGAGTTAGAAGCTCACAAAAATATGACCCTTGGAAGCTGCATACCATTATTATTATCAAGGCCACAAATGCATTTCGAACGTCCCATTGGCCAAGCGGCGAAAGTCATGTAGATGACTTTTAAAACTGCTGCCTTACCTCACCGTAAAGTAACGATCTTCCTTCGCTTCGCCTTGTGGCCTTCTGTTCAATCTCTTTTTTCGTTCGATTTTTTCCATACCCCAAAAATACTCCCTTCGTTCGTCATCGATGATGCCGTCAATGGGTGGAACCGTGCAATGTACGTCACACCATGTTGTCTGTGGTGGCGTAAAATGTGTGATCCTTGCATTCGTGGACAAAAAACACTGTACATGTGTATACATTTGGCTCTGTGGCCGGTCTGATTTCGATTCGTACGCGGCTCCGACCGCGTGGGTGGACGGTTGTTGTAGAAACTGGGCGAAGTAACTAAGGCGATGGTAAGCGTTCCCAACTCGATAAGTGTGTTGACGTGCGTTTCGGTGCCCCATCATTCCGTACTTCGCACGGAAGCGAAGCAGCAGACACCATTAAACATAACAATCATCTCATCCGTCTGTATCCAACATAAGTCCTTGCGCTTTGTTTTTTTGGTAGGGAAGAAACGTGAAGCTATAAAGAAAAATATTTCATTCGTCCTTTTCATGGCGCAAAGCACTCTCCAAATTTTAATCAAAACGGATTTTTGAGGACTTTTGAGGCCTGCAAATACTCTGAACAAAGAACATAAAAAATTGACTATATAAGAAGGTCAATCAAAAGGATGTGTACTGCTTGTCCTAATCTTTCCACAAACAACGTACACTTCTTTTGATTGTTCCCTGCCCTTGACATCGAATCGGACACAGGAATCTCGATACACATAAGCTTTTCCTGCCAATTCTTAATCCCCTTTGTCCGTCCACATTAAATATTTAAATCCAATTAAGCATTGACCTGAATGCGAATGAACAACACGCGTGACGTCACACGGTCGGCAAAGGACACATGGATACAGGAGGGAAAACTGATGGAAGTGCTTTCTTAAAACTTCCCTGGCGGAGAATTCACATTCCGTTCGCAAGGAAAATACCTCCGATCGATCATAATCAATTGTTTGATTATCGAGACACTCGGCTGTATCATGTTCATCGTGTGCCAACTTGGCATCGTTTTGAACGCGATTCCTAGTCTAGCTATATGTAGCCGACCATTTATCGTGCCCTGTTGCTGTACAAGATCATGCTAATAGGTGTTGCTTATTTCACGATCACGATCCATAGCGCTGACAGGCTTGTACACTATGGACGTTAATTGATGACCCGTTTGCAGTCGGTGTTCATAGAGACGGTTTTTCACGAGCACGACCATGGTGTAAAATTGCACTACGAAGTGTCCATCTTGGAGTTCAAACACATAGATAAATGATGGTATGGATGGACGATTGGTATCAGTATATTTCTCTGACCCTTTGGAGACAAAAACAAATCACCCACCACTTTGTTTGGCGCGCAGTTTTGTGCTATTGCTAGAATATGGACCATCGCTAGAATATGGACCATATCAAAAATGGTAAAAAGTCAGCTCCGATAACTACAAAGATCTTGAGATACTACAGCCAGAGGTTTCTTCTCCTCCTCTACATTCAATTTTAAAACATGGACTCTATCCTAATCTGTCGAAGATTTTTCGCCCATAAACTGTTAACGCCAATTAGACTTGAGGTGAGCTGTACCGGACATGGGAAGAACTTCGCATAAACACAGAAGCGCTGTTGTAAGCCGAGGCGAAGGCAGACGACGGTGATTATGATGATCCATCTCTTAACCTTGCAAAGGACTCAGATGTGCAATTCAAATGCGGAATCTGAAAGTAAACAATCACGACAGGTTGCCTACTGGTTTGTCAATAGATCTGTAGAGATCAGTCAGATATATCTATATAATCAGCCTTAAAGTGTCAATCTCATGACGTGATCGAAGCTTGACAACAGGGTACCATCCATAATTGTTTGACTAAATTTTAATAAATTTACATCCTTAACTCATTGGTTGATCACTCAGTTTGCTTTTGCTATCCACCAACAAGTGCAATGTCTGTAAATTCTTAAATATTTCCACTTTAGCACAAACACACATACACACACCAATAACCCAAATTGCTATGGCTTGTATTCATGCCCATGTCCTTAAATCAACACTTCGCAGATGACTCTCTCGACAAACCGTCCGCTGCATGAGGAGGAATGGTTCCACGGTGTTCTGCCCCGCGAGGAAGTGGTCCGATTGCTGCGCAACGAGGGCGACTTTCTGGTGCGCGAAACGACCCGCAACGACGAAAGCCAAACCGTGCTGAGTGTCTGCTGGAATGGACACAAACACTTTATCGTGCAAACGACCGCTGAGGTAAGAACTAACCGCGTCTAGCAGACTTTATCTCTTACTACTCATAACCGTATGGTCCTCCGACAGGGTCACTATCGCTTCGAAGGACCAGCCTTCCCGAGCATACAGGAGCTGATCGTACACCAATACCAGTCGGAGCTGCCCGTGACGGGCCGTTCCGGAGCTGTGCTACGCAAACCAGTGCTACGCGAACGCTGGGAACTAAGTAACGACGATGTGATTCTGCTGGACAAGATTGGCCGTGGCAATTTCGGCGACGTGTACAAGGCCAAGCTGAAATCGTCGAAAAACACCCTCGTAGCCGTTAAGACGTGTCGCATGACACTGCCCGAGGAGCAAAAGCGCAAGTTTCTGCAGGAGGGGCGCATCCTGAAGCAGTACGATCATCCGAACATTGTAAAGCTGATCGGCATCTGCGTGCAGAAGCAACCGATCATGATCGTGATGGAGCTGGTGGCGGGTGGTTCGTTGCTGATGTTTCTACGCAAGAATGCAAGCACGCTGGGCCAGCGGCAGATGATGGGTATGTGCCGGGATGCAGCAGCTGGCATGCGCTACCTGGAGTCAAAGAACTGCATCCATCGGGATCTTGCCGCCCGTAACTGTTTGATCGGCAATGAAAATATAGTAAAAATCTCCGACTTTGGAATGTCCCGCGAGGAGGAAGAGTACATTGGTAAGAAAACACCGAATATGCTCATCTTTGTTTCAAAATTATCAAACCTGTTTTTTCTGTTCTGTGTTTAGTATCCGGAGGCATGAAGCAGATCCCGATCAAGTGGACTGCACCGGAAGCACTGAACTTCGGCAAGTACACCTCGCTGTGCGACGTCTGGTCGTACGGTATACTGGTGTGGGAAATTTTCAGCCGCGGCGATACACCCTACTCGGGCATGAGCAACTCGATGGCACGGGAACGAATAGACGAGGGTTACCGCATGCCAACGCCCGAAGGTGCGCCACCCGAGATGTACCGGCTCATGCTCAAGTGTTGGTCGTACGAGCCGGAAAGTCGGCCACATTTCGACGAAATCTACAGTGTGGTGGACGCACTGCTACTCTGCACCAAGGACTGACGGCCGGTGGACACCACCATCGGGCTGAGTACAGCGAAAGCGAAGGAAGTCATCGGTGGATGGCCTGCTGCCCGTGGGCTGTGGAGCGAAGGGCTCACAATGCTGCAGCGATTAATTAATACCTCAGGTGGGGTGTAGTCTGCTGCAAAGAAACAACAAAATATGGTGGAGGACCAATCCCATATTGCCAATCGGTTTCCGTACTGCGGCTCCATACAGATAAGGCCAAGTGCAGCGCCAATGCTTGCACGGTTTTCTGCCTAGCTTTACATTGCGTTTTAAGCATCAAGCACTTTGCGAAATGCACTGGGAAAGAGAGATAGAGTGCGGGAGAGTGGTTCCGATTACAAAAACTTAAATTCTAAGATCAAGGTGCTTTTTGTAGCAACGAGCAGAATCTAATAAGTAGATAGTGAGAGCATGCTAGAGGACAGCCAAGTAGGAGAAAAACTGTTGGAAATTGCTATAGGTGTGTAGGTTATTGTGTACAGGGGTGTCTTTAAAATTGTGTAAAACGGTTGGCAAACGGATAGATGTATATGGGGTTGAGGTTGAGCTGAGTCTACGCCGCCGTGTGGCAGGAAACGATACGAACATTTTGGTTATTTAAATGTGAAACCCACTGATCTTTAACGTAAAGCAATAATAGCTTTGTGCTCCTAAAAGTTAAGACCGGCCTTTCCAAAATAGCTCTCAGATATCGAATGCTAAGTCCCTGTTAAAATAGACTTCAAATTAGGGTGAGAAGGTGTGTAGACCAGTGCTTCGAAGGACACCAAAATTGGACCATCTGATATCGTTAAGATCTGCACTGGTTAAGGTGCAGACAATCAGCCATCTTTGGGACCCGAATAGACTTGTTAAATAGGGGGACAATCCTGTAGAAGAACTAAAAAATATTCGGCTTCGTCCCTTTTCTCGGAACATCCTCAAGTTTGTCTGAGGATAGTATGCCATCTATATGAGGCACCACCATGGATTTATTCTAGGCTAGCAAACCCACTCATATCTAATTGTTTAGCGAAAAATGTTCACAATTTGACCCCGCTGAACTCACTATTCACCATTTCCGCTTATATTCCTGCCGCACGCTATAGCGAAGTAGCTCCGTCAATAACGAAGAAGAAGCACAACAACACAAAATAGGGTAAGCTTTAGAAAATGAGCCACGATCAACGACGTGCAGGAGCAGATGGGACTCGTATTTGAATCGAGTTTGAAACTGTGGTCAACATTTTTAAGGTAAGTATTTGAAAGTGTGTGAATGCGGGCATGTCCACGGAGAATTGAATGGCTGACGGGGAAAGCACAGAAGCGTTGGGAACGATGTGGAGTTGTAGAACTGTGGGATTATGTGAGCAACGTGAGCTTGCAGCAACGACGTGTGATAGTTGGTTAGAGAAATCGAGATGGGTTTATAGAAAGCACTAGAACAAACGCAAACAGACAGACGAATGGGAATGGAAGGAGTGTGTGTGTGTGACCACCAAACTAAATGAGGCCTGTAAAGATGAACGAAGCTGGAAAAAAGCGTCTCACGACACCGGACGCGAGTGTGTTCCAAAGTGCTTGTGTATTTATTGACAGTATACTCACTAATCTCTTCCTAGCAGTATCGCGCGCATATTGGCCATCGCACACAAAACTTATACTCAGCTTGAGGAGGGCGCATTGCAATCGCTTATCGCGAAGGGAATTATCGACCGAAATCAAAATCGAAAACTCGCAAGCAAACGGCATTTAACGCAACTGCAGCAACACCAACCCAGACAGGCAGTTAGGAGGCAGAATAGCAGATACGAAGAATACTCGTAACTGTGAAACGATGGTTTCCACACGGCTCTCGCACTATTTCCGACCACAAAGCACATTGTGGAGCACATTTTCACGCTACAGGCATATACATACATACTTGCATACAGAACTCGTTCACTTTTCGTCACATCTCTCCAATGGTAGGGCCACTTCCTTTTGGTTTTCTCCCTGTCTCGTTAACACAACAACTCATGTACTCACTTACCCGGAATGTTTGTGACGGGCTAAGCTAAATGTATCGCGATATTTACATAAATTAAACGTATAAGTTACACAAAATAACCCCACGAGTGCGTTTTAATGCGCCAATGAAAGAAAAGTGCCCTCTTCAATCCTCAATACCGCACAAGGTCGATCGCCACCGTATGCCAATCCAATATGCCCGCCCTTGTTAGGGACTCATCGAAGCCATCACATTTTGTGCACTTCTCGATCAATATAAACACCTTAAGAAAACTTTTTTGGACTGGTTTGTCTGGTGCTTTTCAAGCCTGACCATCCTATCGAAGCGAGGTGAATCTAATGCTCGTGCCCAATTGTGGAAAAAATTAAGTCACAGAAAGCCGGAAATGGCAGGCCGAGACCCCTCGAGGTTGTAGTGCCAAGGAAGAAGAAGAGCTTGTGAACTGGAAAGAACTTGCTGAGATGAAGTTTCAGGAGGACGCTCAAGGTGCGATCAGGTTAATTGGCGGTGTCACTCGATAGTCCACCATCATCATTTTAATTTTCGCCTCGCTAATCTCCATCCCGAGAATTTGTGGCGCTTTTCGGTTCTTTTCTTAAGCTGTTGGTACAAAAGTGGAGCCTCAAACCAACCATGTGCATGTCTGTCATCAGCGTATGCTAGCATCTCAATGAAGGTATCTACAGTAATTTTATTTTCATTGCCATTCGGCATCCATATTGGAAAATAAAAGCAACCCTACAGATACAATTTAATCAATTCATCACTAACCGCTGACGGGGCCAGAATGCCCAGGTCGGTAAAGAGCAAAGTAATGTATCCGGGTGGCGTATAGTCAACCATGGGGTGTACCTTTGTCGTGTCCTTTAAATTTTTCTTGTTGTACTGTGTGTGGAAGAAATAAGGCGCTATCATATACTTGCTCCTGTCTGTCAGTCTTACCACTTACCTTATACTCATTCGGTAGGTCCCGCTGATTGAGTGGAAACAGTCGACAGAATTTGAAGCTTTCCACCAACGCGTAAAACGGTTTCTTCATCTCCTTGGCACATATCGCCATCGTCACAGTGCCAATACGGTTGATGATGCCACCACTTTCAACCACACCTTCGGCACCGACCAGCACCATGTCCACCGTTTCCATCACGTACCCGATGGCCGTGTCAAGGATTAGCGTACAGTCGATACCGGCATTCTCCAGCTCTTGCACCATTTGCTCCCTGGAATAGAATTGAAACATGAACGTTCACTGTTCGTATACACATACGGATCACATGCTCTTACCCATGCTGATCCGGTGCACTGTGAGTAACAAACACGTGAAACCGTTTGTTATTCTGTGCGGCCAATATCAGCGCCTCCCGAACTGTTCGCGATCGTGCGTGTGTGAGAATTCGCTGCAATACGAATAGAAGGCAGACAAAAATTATACTAAATGATCTAAATGCAATATAGTGCAACAAGTCTCAAAACACGTACACATCCTTCGCTGATGAACGTGATGGCCTGTTTGGCAATTACGTTCCTACTTTCCAGCAGCTTCTCGAGAAACATTTTGCCACGGTTTAACATAATTTCTCGCACTTCGTCCATCGTTTTGTCGTCAAACTTGGCCAACGTAATGAAGCGTGAGAACAGTTCCGTCCCCGACACGACCGATGTCATCGGTTTATCCGTTTTACGCATCGCTCCCACCGCTGCCTGAAGAGTCGAATGAAACTCCTGCACAGTATCAACTGCAAATGGCAAACGTAAGTCAACTCAGTGACGAATTACGCTTATGCGTACAGTCATAGGGATAGCTTACATTTGGTCTTCTCCAGCACCATCAGCAGCGTTTTAATGGCCGCAATGCCAGGCGATATGGTATCATCCTTCTCCAGAATGCTAACAAAGTGCGATGCCACATCTGTAGAGCAAGAGAGGGCTTTTCTAGATACCAGTTCCACCAGTTAGTCGAATCTATACGTACCAAATTGCTGGGTTTCGTCCTTCATGATCAACTAATTTTGCCGATACAGTGTAAGATGAGAGTAGGGTCAACCTTTCCGTAGATTTCGATGGATAGATATTTTAATACACAACTTCGGTAGTGGGCAAAATCGCACAGAACGATAAATTCGGTATTGTGCAGAATGTGGCACCGTTGCCGTGTTGTTGTGTTTTTGACAGCGATTTGTGTTTGTTATTATTTCAAGAATGATAAAGCTTTGGTCGCAGTGCTACAATTTCGACCCGAAGTAAGGGAATGTGTTACAATAGATGGCGCTTTGTTATATTCACAGAGGTCAATTATTTGGACGATTAGAATGCAGAACTGTTCCGCAAAACTGAAACTTTACACAATCAGCCTTTAAATACAGCGTTAAGCTAGAAAAATAAACAAATCGAAATAAAGATTCAATCAAACTGTTGTGAATGTGAAACTACAATGACAGCAATGCGTTATCAACGATCAAATGTCATCTTTTCATAAATTGTTGCTTGGGAAGCAAAGAGGCGTTACGCAGCGTTACATGACTGCTGCTTGGCTGGTGAGGAGAGGTCGCTGTCACACGCGAGCATCGAGTTTACCCAAATTTTGACAGTGTTCGTGGACGGAAGGTTTCGTGCTCGGGTTTGCCGTGTCATCAAATAAATTGCGTTTTGGATCGTACGCTGATATCAATTTCCAATCTCCACAAAACCAGCAAAGGTACGTACGTAGCAAACTGCAGCAATTGGTATTACAGCACCACAAGCCCAGTCACAAATCGGGGCCAAAGAAAACTCGTCTCTCCTAGCTAGCCTTCCATTTTGTGGGTCGAAGAATACGAGAAGGTAGATTTCAACATGGCGGCCCTGTGGCTCACGATAGAAGGCGTACACATTTTCTATACGCCCAAGGACGATACGAGCTGGCCTTGGTTTCACACCGTTTTGGGGCCAATCCGTACGGATTGGGGTTTTTGCTTGCTGAAAATTTAATTGCTCCTTGACGATATTGGCAATATTGTTTGTGGTTTTGCAACATCCTCCCGTAAGCGAGAAAAATCGTCATTCTCTCCCCTTCCCTGCCCGTATCGGGCTTTCGTCTACAAGATTGCCTTTTTACAACGGGAGTGAAAGAGCGAACCACATTGGTTCATGTGCGGTTGTACCGCTCTATCGCATTGCGTGTAGCGAGACAGTAATCGAATATGCTGGTCCATTTGAGAGTTTTTTTTTCTATTTTCCTTCTTATGGCACACACAAGAAAAACAAAATCCACTGTCGTGTTGTAAGCCAAGTTTTCGTGATTTTCATAGCCAGCTTTCCGTGCCAAATCTATCGCGAATTTAGAAACCACGATCGATAAGATTCAACGTTTATTGCCAACATTAACGTGCCTGCTTTTTTGGTATTTTATTAATCTGTTTTCCTTTTCCTTTTTTCGTTTCTCCACAGGTAATACACATATTTTAATTGACACATCCATTATGACGCTTTGGATTAGCCAGTTTTCCTATTTGTGGTTATCGGGATGACTAACGGAACTGCAGGTGCAAGTGATATCGTGTAGAAAGGATTAGCATAATGGGACTGTGTCATTGCTGCTATCCGCGAGTGCAATACAAACAACAAATTACTACCACACACCCACACATCAACAAATTGTGCAACTGATCTTCCTGTCTCTTCGCACTAATTTCCAATCGCATTCTCGAAGACTGGCAAGACAGTACGCGTGCGTTCTGCTCCCGTGTGCTGTTGCGTGTGTGTGTGTGCGCTTGTATGAAGTAATGTAGTCATATACTACTAGCACTACTACTGCTGCTGCTGCTACTCATCTGCTTCCTTATCGTCGACATGTGTGTGTTGTTCGTTGCTATGGGATAGAGAGAGAAACAAACAGTGTCCGTTGTGCGCGCGTCAGTGTGCTTGTGTGCGAGAGACAGTGACTGTGTGTTTATGTGACGAAGTTTTATGTTGGAAGTTGGTATTTTATAGAAAGTGTTGTTTTCCCCGTATAACTTGTTAAACAATACGTAAACCGTTCAGTTGTTAGTTGTGTAAGTTTTACATCGAAATAGAAAAACAGCCATGCACAACCTAGTGGATTTTGTCTGCCACAACCTACTTTATCTCGTTTGGATGCGTACATCCGCTTTAAGGCGTATCGCTTTAAGTACCCTTTATTCGTTCTAAGCAGTTCGAGTCGAAACCACAGGCAACGGCAACAGGACTGTCTCTCTGTATCAAGGGTTAGGAATCATGCCCCGTATATTTTCCTTGTTTGGAAAAAAGCATTTCCTTTCGAGCTAAATGAAAGGAAAAACTCGAAATTAATCAAATAGCAGTGTGAATGTATGCGTGAATAAGTGTGCCCAGTGAAACACCATGGCGCTTAAGAGGTTTGGTGGGACATGCGCGCCACTTGACACCGTTTTTCTTCGTTATCTGATTTAATAGCGTTCATCGGTGAATGCGTCTCGTGTGTGTATGTGTGCTGTGGCTGCAAGAAACAGGAACGTAGAGGGAAAGGTCGAACGGTAAAAAAAAGGGAAAATACAGAGCAGCACACAATATTTTTGATGGTGGTCCCAACAACCTCCAGCCAACCCGCTGATAATGCAACAGCCCCTCCTGGGTAGCGTTTGACGAAGATTGGTGCTTTCTGTTTTTCTTGTAATTTTAGCACACCGATTTTCGATACTCTTCATTCGAAACCACAAGGAAACGCATTAATCCCCTACCAGGGTCAAACCAAATCCTAATCGGTCTTATCGCTCTTACCGGTTGATGTGGCTGTGCTTGAAAACCTCGCAGACACAGGCACTGTGCTTTTTCTTACGATAGGTGCATTAATTTTTTTCACGCAAAGGGGATGATAAACCGAAAGCGGTGTGTGGTTATTAAATTGCCTAGCACGTTTCAATAGCAAGCTGATTAGGGAGCACAGGAAACGAATGTTCCCTTGCAATTGATATGGTTCCGTTCAGCTGTGCTTGCTCTGCTGCACCTGTCATCTTGTCCCATGTGATTGCACATCACCACAGAAATGCATCGCGCGTCTGGTTGGTGTTGGCCTTGCGTAGATCACGTGGTAAAAGCCACACTCTGCACCGTGTGCTGCATTTGATCAGGCGTTTGAGTTCGCGACAATGGATATTTACTTTTTATTATTTTATTCATTAACTTAATTTTAACCAGTCGGATGCAAAAGCAATTGGTTACAAACTCGAATGGATAACGCTATTTAAAAGCTATTGTTTTTCAAAAACAGCCATAGCTGACATAAATGTCAAACCATACGCACGTGGCCCCACGCACAGCCGACTGAACGGCGGAGTCGACACGTGCGAATGAATGTGCCAGGACGGGGATAAAGCTACCATGTGCGTGTGTGTGTTTGTTGAAGTTTGGTAAAAAGTGTTGGAAATTTTCCATTTCCCCCCTAAAGCATTTCTTCCACAATCACGTGCCAACGCTTCGTGACCGATACAACCGTTGGCGAAGGCAGAAAAGTGACACACAACAAAAAAGTGGAGCAAAAATATGTGTTTAACTGCTTTTATTTAGCGACTTCATCGTGTGAACCCTGTTTTGCGAGGAAAATGTTTATCATCTCCTTCGACTCTGGCTGTGAACAGTATCGTTTAATAGTTTTCTCCTCTTTGATTTTATAGTGGGCGGTGTAGTTCTGTTTTCTGCCATAAACTTGCCACCCCCCCCCACCCCCCCAATAACATGAACGGGCACTTGTCTTAGTCTTCGAATGGCACAAGCCACTGAAACGCACGTATATGCGCAGCAGATGCCGCAGGATCTGACGATGGTTGGAAGAAACACGAAAAACTATGTTTCTGACATCGCATGAAAACAGGTTCTCTTCCATTCCCCCCGCCTAAGGCGCGTAACGATGACCCCTCTGCCTTAGGAAGACGCGAATGTGTGTGGTGCCATATTATAAAAGCAGCAACCTTCTTCATCAAGCCGCTCGTTAATCGTCAGAAACACACGTCTTCCTTCGCTCAGGGGCTGCAGGATGGCCGACTCCGCGATAATGCAGTTTTTTTTTAAAACGATGCTCGCACATTGTTTGCCGTGTGCCTTGGCTGCTCTGCATTAGCTCTGCATCACCGACATAACATGGCGAAGAAGAAATTAGTTGGTCCGGAACGAAAATTAATATAGCAGCAGTAGAATACGACCCGTGGCGTGCATACAGGCAAGTAAGCAAGCAAGCAGGCCAGACGAAGATCTTGCCAGTGTGTGTATATCTGAGATGCACAGGATAGCGATAGGGATGAGATATAATATAATAATTTCTTCACAACTCACACTCCCCCTATACTATAAAGTTCAAGGTTTTCTGCATACACGGCCGTCAGCACACAGCACGATTACGGATGCATAGCGAAAGAGATGCAGGAAATGGAGCATTATTTGCTGAAAGAGAGATATCGGATGGTAGGACAAGAGAGAGATACATAACAGAAGAAGAACCGCAGTATGGAAAATTATTGAAAATGTGGATTTACAGTTTCATCGATTTAAGTTGCAGAAGATGATTTAATCTTCGTGTAGTGTATCGAAATATCTATCAGCATATCATGCCCGGCTGAGATTGCTTACATGTTCCTGTAAATGTGAAAGACCAGCGCTGCTACCTAGAGCCAGAAATTAATTTTTGAGTCAAGATTTCATCCCAGTGCCTCTACGTCCTGCCTGTTGCATTAGATTAAGGGACTCTGATCCTCAAGAAATCCTGGAGAAATGTATATACCCTGGGCTTGAGTTGAGGTCCTTTCGTTTGTTCTTTCCGTGATGATAATTACTCGATCTCGGTTTGTATGTGCTAATGCAGACATGGGAATAGAGTTCAATGTTGAAGTGTTTCTCTAAGCAAAGCATAAAAAACACAGTAAGGTTTACATTAACCATTCAGTTAAGTAAATGCATTAATTAATTACTGAATATACCATAAAATGGTAGAATTTCTCTTAAAATTTGAGTAGGAGGTTACCGAGCGAATCTCGTCGGTCAAATTTCAGTCAAAGCAGCCAGAAATGGCAGACAGACATCATTCCAGGATTTAATGACTATGAGACAAAAAAAGTACGGTAGGATGCAAAATGGTTTTGCGATTATAGTTAAGAACAGATGAGTTGGTAAGCCATAACATTTTACTTAAATGTTTCGCTACCACGATTCTCAGATCATTTGTTAGTATTTGTAGTAATAGAATTTTGCCACATTATTTCTTACCAACACGTGGTGCTGTTATATGCAAACACACACACACAAACACACACATTCCGCTTATGCTCAATAATCGCCCATGGCTTCGTTAGACGTGTGATTATCCTACCCTCACACACAACCGAACTCACAATGCGGTTAACTTCCTCTCCATAAAAGCGTAAAGCAGAAAGGACGTTATTTTGACTTCTTTTTTATTAATGGTATGTAACTCGCATTCACGCATTCGTCTAACGAATAGAATTCAACGACCTCTGAAGGTCTTTTTCATTTATTATAACCTGCCGAAAAAAGAGCTGATGTAGAGTGTGTAGTCAGTAGGAAGGAGTCGGCTCCAAATAGTCGGCTGTTTTTTATGCTTTCAAACAAAGTATATGTAGGAAAAAGAGAACCGATTGATGCGCGTTCGCCCAGCCATAAGTAAACCGAATCCAACACCACTATCAAGACGGTAATCGTAACCCCTGTCCGGGTGTGTGTGTGTGCTAAGGAATGGAAGAATGAAAAGTTAAAAATTATTCCACGATGCAGCCGAGTTCCACTGTCAGAGAATGTTCGTGCGTTTCCTCCGTCTGATGTACGTGGACGATCTTGAACTTGCCGGATAAACAAATGATGCGGTTCAGTTGATCATTAGAAGGGAAGGAACTTCGCCCCCATCCACCTTCAGCCAGAGAGTATAAGCCATCGCGCCATAAACCGAATAAACTAACGTGCACATTCGCGTAAGGAAACGGAGAATACGTCGAGTGGAAAAGGTGTGAATTTTAAAATACATGCACTGGTAAAGTGTAGCACACAAGCAGCGAACATGCAAGATCGCACAAACGTTAATGAGCCCCGTATTCTACAGTTTTTAGTCCTTGAAGCGTCACTCGTGTTCCAGCGAGCGAACGGTAGTTTAGAGACGGAAAAGGGAGTTTGATTCTTGCTTCCGTTTCGTTCAGGAGCCGTATTCGCATATCGGCAGAAAAATACCGTTGCAACAAGGAAGCAGCCAATATTCATGTCTTTCTTTTATTAATCCGTGTCTAATAAGTCCATGTGTTTCTAGTGGTGATCGGTCGATTGCCTTCAGGCTGCAGGCACGATCGGATCGCCCTAGGTTTTGTTCGTCACGAATCATGTGTTCATATTCACACTTATGTATTTAGACTTCCGCATGTCCAAAGAACACGGCACAATAGCTGTGTTACTAATACACTTTGTATGCATACGTAAACACGTTCACTTAAACGTTATAGATGAATCATTCGCTTACGCTAGAGTATACTAATATATTTAATTTATTATCATTAGCTTGTTTGCTTGTGCAATCGTCATCGATTTACTTACTTATCAGGGGTTACAATTATTTCGCGGCCTTGGTTTACTGCAAAGATCATTGGTGCCGCTCCCGATCTAATGCCGTCGCCTTTCAATCTTATTTCTCGGTCTAAGTTGCGGACAAATCTTCCCCTTCACTCCACCTAAATTTTGCCCAAATTGTCTCTTGTGTGGCATGTCTTAGGCCTTCCGACAACGAGCCGCGTTGTCCAGTACCTTTTTCATGACACGACCAGCCCTGCGGGTCTAAATCTCATTCCTGACACAATAATGAGAGCGTTTAATTCACGATCATAAGAGGACTTCGTCAGCTTTACACAGACTCCACCTCGTCACTGAAGCCTTGTTATCGGTTTGGAGTTGTTATCTCTGAATGACAAAGTGGTCAGTCTGGCAGCTGGACTACCAGTTATTGTACTTGATAGAGTTTTGAAACTAGCCATCATGAGCTCAGTTGAATTGCATTTAAGCAAAGAGCATAATTCGATCAGCTAGCAATAAGGCCAGGCCGTTCTTAACGAATAAAAAAACGATGAATATGATAGAGTATGTACAAGTGCCCATTTCGATTTCGATTAAAAATCTCCCGACCAGAACACGCATTTGCTTTTGATACTGAGTAAGTGTTATTTTGTCAATTGAATTTAGAAACCCCAAAACTCCCCTGAAATCCTGAAATCTTTATTCAAAATTTCTGAAACACATTCTTCTGGTTTCTTTTTATTTTTAGATTCATTTACAAATACTCCCAGGTTGACATTTCGATACGGTAAGCTTTAACAACGTTTTTGAAGCTAATCAACCACTTCTAAAATTGAAACCAAAACAAAATCATCCAACGGGGACTGGACCTGGTAGACTGGCTGCTGACCTAAATGCTACATTCTTTTGTGGACCAGTTACACATGCTAAGAATTGTCATGCCTATTCCGGAAAGCAAACTAACAACCGCACGACTCCTGCTACCCTCGGTCACTCTGTGCTCGTGTCGAAGAAGTTTGTTTGTGGTCTAACGGCTTTTAATGTTGCCACTCGCTCGCTTTTAATGCTGCTGCTGTTGCTGGCTAGCACAAGCAAGGTCGATCGAAGGAATTTTCTTCAGCATCGTGCGCCCACTGGACGTTGAGTGGTGGGGGGTCTTAGATTTTCTCCACCTCAAGTAAAACTATCCGCGCAATTCCATTTGTAAAACTTGCGCGCTTTGCGAAGAGGAAAAGCAGGAAAGGGAGTTGGAAAAAGTGGATGCTAAACACCAAACCCACACCAACGTCAGAATGGGGAGGGTTGTCTTTCCGTCCCCAATGTAGGCCGTCTTCAATCGAAAAATAATACTCTACATACCACACAACCACATAGATGCTTTTGATAGATGATGCACAACAACGTATGTTGCTCTTATCGGGACGTTCCTTCTCTATGGCTCCGCCATCCTTATCTATCCCGCCGACGTCGTCGCGAGAAAAACACGCGTCACGATCGGCGAGGAATAGCGCTTCGTCTAGGGTTCTCTTTTTGGTTTTTGCGTTCCTCGCCTACGGGGTAGGAAATAGTTGCCATTTGTTGTTGTAGAGGATGGAAAACGTGTGCTGAGATTCCGCAGTCAGAAACTAGCGGAGCAGCAGGAGCTGTCGCGGTGTGTTTGTTGTGGGGGAAAACAGGTAACACAGAACTCGCGATTCTCCTGCTCGCACTTGGCTGGTGCTGCTTGCTTTGCTATGTTGAGCCGCTGAAATGGGCTTGTTTTCTTTTTCGCTTCGTGTTAGTGTTCGCGCACGTCGCTGTGTGTACACCGTCTTCTCACTTTATTTAAGGTCATCTTGTCGCCCGGTCGATGGTAGTAGTAGTCGTAGTCGTATCAGTGGTCTCGCGCTATTTGTTTTGTCAGAGCAGGGCCGGATAGTGGGAAGACGCGACAAACCACCACGCTTTTGTTTCACAGCGCTCCTGCCAGCACCCTTGGAACTTGAACCGACGTCTCGCACTCTAGTGTCAGCTGGTTTTCGTTCGAGAATTC
Organism: Anopheles stephensi; assembly: GCF_013141755.1. Lineage (NCBI taxonomy): Eukaryota > Metazoa > Arthropoda > Insecta > Diptera > Culicidae > Anopheles > Anopheles stephensi. Next base: position 44,190,408 of record NC_050202.1, read on the forward strand.
AACCAAACGGCGCAGTATTCTTTGTGGGACATACGAGAAGTCTGTGCACGGTGATCGGAGCGTGAAGCATCGCTGCCTCACACACATCGACATCGGCATATTGAAAATGCAAACTAAATAGTGGACCGCCACTAGTAGTAGTGATGATGGTCTCTATCCGTCTGTCGGTCTGTGCATGTCGTGCCCTTATCCATCTGTACATCGCACACACCAACAAAGTCCGCGCTTCATGTTCCGCGAGATCGATCCCATCTTCCGTTCGATGGCGAACCACCTACCGCCGTGGTCTTGTGGCGGCGGTGTGCTATAGCGCGGCGGAAGTACGATCGATGATTGGATTGCTTCTTTCGACGGCGATCCTCCACCACCCCGGACGAGGTTCTTTTCGATTCTCTTTGTTCCGCACAGCGCGCACAGTCGGTTCCTTGTTATATCGATCGTCGCTTGTGCTGCTGTGACCATATTTGTTGCCTACAGCAATGCATACCGCTAGTATGTAGTGTCATTAGATGGGCTTACGAGTGCGTCGCACCATTTTATCATGCTTTGATTGATGTAAATTGGTAGTTTTTGTTCGATTCATGGCTGGTGTTTGTTCAGGTTTTCGTTTGTAAAAAAGAACCGCTTTCCACTGGTATTCCTGTGCATGGAGCTAATGTTTGAACCTGCCTAATATGAAGTATGCCTAAGTTGTCGGGTGCGTGATAGTTTTTACCACATTTTTAGATATTCTTTTTTTTCTAGTTTTCAAGATATACCTTTCGATAACCATTTGATCTAGTGATTAATCATCGTCATAAATTGATTTGGAGTCTGGGATCAAAACAGAAGAAAAAATAAATTGAAGATTTATAGGCATCATCAGCATTATCCCTGAACGAAAGAGATAGATATCTTATTTTTGCAGAAAGCCTAAAATTTACAACGAGGGATAGACTCCATCCCGTTGTATTAAAGAATCTGAACTGCGGAAGAGACTGTTGAGAAATAACAATATTTTCAGTCCGAATATTCATCCATACTTTGAAGAATATTCTTGAGGAGACATCTTTATTTTATTTTTGTTTTTCATACTAAGTCCACCTTAACATTGAGAACATTATTTCATCGAAGAGACTCCCAACCGATTTGAGGTGGTCTGATCAAAGGAATGTTAGGTAAACTAAGGTAAAGGAGCGGTTCGGTGGCCGATGCGATAACGTCGCCGGTCTTTACACGGAGGCTGGAGTTCAAATCCCATCCAGACCGCCTCCCCGTACGCAGGGCTTTGCTACGGGTAAAATCATGTCACAGATAGCCAGAAATGGCAGACCGAGACCTCTCGAGGTTGTAGTGTAAAGGAAGAAGAAAGTTAAACCTCTATCGGAAGATCTTGCCCAATTATTTTGCAGCCAAGAAATGCAGGATTTGCGAAATTCAATTGTAATCAGTATAAATTGTCATAAAAGTATTTCCTTCCAACAACTTCACAATTTTTAGGATTAGGCTTACCTAGAGGATAGGACATTCTTCAATAATCTATCTGCATTTTCCTTCTAGCTCATATGCAAAACACACAATCGTTACTCTGTTCTGTACGACGGTAAAGAACTAATTGAGATTGCTGTTTATAGCTTTGTGATTAATGCGAAATTTATATCCGAACTGAACAGACTCCAGCTTGTTTGAACTGGCTTAAACAACCGCACTTGAACTGTAGCACCGACAATTTCCTTATTCCACGCTTTAAGGGAAATTTTCATGAGGTGTGGCGTGGTGTGTGTTGTGCCACGTTCTAACCATGACCTGCGACAAAGGAAATTAAATGTATCTGGCGCTCGCCGTTGTGTTGTCGGGTGGTGGTTTTGAGCGTTTAGTTACTCTGTTTGCTTCGCTGCAGACAAGAAAGACACCCATCCCATTCCGGACTCTCTGGTGGGTGGAAAAACTTATACCGGTGGAAAACGCATAAAGAAGTCTTTTCGAGCTTTTGCACACAGTGCTGCTAGTTAGCTCTTCTCCTCTCTCTCTCTCTCACTCTCTATCTTGCTTTTAAACAAGGAAATTCAAGAAGGCAACACCTCTGGGGGAGCATCTTTTGTGTCACTTTTCGAACCCGGAACAGTAATAAGATTGAAAGAGGATCTTTTCTATCCTAAGGAAAAGCTTGTTGACTTGGTTTTCATTATCCAAGTGCATTATCTTTGTGCGCCCCATAATGAGGAAAAGCAGACGTGTAAATGAATTTCCCAAGCTTTTCACTGCTATGTTAACTAAACAGTTGTAAGGTTTCGTTTTACAACTGTTGTGCTGCGATGTTTGCTTCCGGAGACACGACTGTCGGTCATCGTCTCCTTAATTTTGTGTGCGTTTGGTCATCATAATGATGGAATAGCCTTGGAATTGGATTGTAAGTAGCAGCGTTTGTGTGGGACGAAGGTTCCTTATTCAACTCTATTTGACAATCAGCAACACACTGTGCGCGAAGCAAAGAATGGCTGCATACCCTTTGTCAAGCACTTAAGCAACAATTTTTCCCTTCTTATGGCAGCGACAAAGAATTCGCCAGCCCCATCTCTTTCGCAGGGAAAATACTGCGATCGTAAAATAGGTTCACAACAACTACAAGAACGAATGGATTGAGGTTTTGAGAACGCAATTTAAATTCGTTCCGGATAAATTAATAACGCAGCTTATTAACTGTGACCGACGTATATCTACGTATCGCCTTAAATGTGCTCTTCTGTTTGGATTTACTGGTCCTGTCGTGTGAAAGTTCGATAGCTTTGCGGTCTAAAACTAAGAAAATCTGAAGGATAAATATGGCTGCAGTAGTTAGTTGTATGGTCTTTACTGCGCCATGCACGATAAGCTTGTGCAGGAAATGATTATTTCGGTTAACACCAACGCCAACGAAAGATAAGAATCATGCGTTATCGGTATCTGGTTTCGAAACTTCGGTTATCTTATCAAAGTCTCAAAACCCCAAATGAATCATTGCATTTGGGTACAAGTCACGCCCAGAACTCGACTTCTTCGTATGTTTACGATGTTAACTTTGAATTTGACTCTGTTGTTCTGTATTTCATTTTGCCGATATGATCCATATCCTTCTTTTTATGCATGAAGAGGGTTATAGTTCTCAACCTCCATTCAATATGGGATTTTCAGTTCGTCACTTGCTATTAAACAACAAACGGCTGGCCGTTAAAATAATGTTGTTGAAGTCTGCCTGGCTGCTGCCCGCCTGTTTTTCCTTGATGGCGTCGTATTCTCATCAGTCGACGAAGACACACGCATCTGCTTCACACTGTTGTGTGAACCATTTATGCGTCACAACCTGTTTATGTGTCGTACCCCATCTATGCGTGGACATTCCCTGTGGACCAGCGGCAACGGCAGTTGGGTGTTTCTATCTCCTTTTCTTTGTTTTTATTGACTATTTTCTCTGATAAGGTCCACTCTCCCTGGTCCTCGTCCGACTCCTGCCCCCTCCGGAGTAGGCGATTAGCCGGAACTGACGCCATTTAACGGCGGTCACAAAGCGATGATGATGAACCAACAACATACATTCACTGAAATCGTGATGTTGAAACGTAAGGCTTCTCGACCGTGAGCCAGCAGCAAATAGAAAGGGGTATACTATACCTTGATAAAAAAAAAGTTGCTGTTTTATGTTCGTTGCGTGTAAACCTGCACAAGCGGCCATCGTTATCATTTTGGCAGTTTTATTTTGCGAACACTTATCACGCCAGCATATTTGGCGTTTGTTGCGTTGTTGTCAACAAATTCATGTCTATCTCGCAGTAAAAAAAAAACGAAGTATGATGAAACTTTTTCCTTAAGGGTGGTACACCGTTTCAGATACCAGCTTTGAGTTATATACTTTTTTTTGTGTTAAAAAATAGGAACTTTCAATCTGTTTTTTGTTATTGCACTCGTTGCAAGAAGGTTCCTCTTCCTGCACTTTGTCCATTACGCACTAAATCGGCGGGTGATTATTACGCCTTTTTTGTAATGTTGTTAAATTGCGTTTCTCTGCGTGTTCAGGCAGCTTTGCTTCTTTTGTACTTTGGAAACAGCGCGGCACACGCGTTGTTGGTGTCAGCTTTAATCTTCGAACTGCGCGTCGCAGCCGTTTGTTGTGTATATTGGTTGGCATTGCAGCAGCAGCGCAACCGAACGAACCACAGCTCTTGAAGCTTTGAATGGAAGGGGCCGCGTGCGTGTGTGTTTGTGTACCGTGACGTAGTGGAAAATCAAGTTAATCGTGTCCCCCACAGTGTTGAAGCGCGCTGAAGAAGGAGGAGCACCCACGCACTCCACACCAGCAGCAGCCACCACCGTCGTCACAACGGGTCGTCGGATCAGGGGCGGTCAACAGTAAGCAAGAAGAGGAACAAAAAACAAACCGTCTGCAGCAGCAGCAGTCAGCAACCAGCACACACAAAGAGATCAGAGTGTGAGTGTGTGTATGCTGAACGGGGAAACCCATTGCACTACAAGAACGAGCGGCACAAAGAAAATGTGTGAAAGAGATAATGTAGATGAGAAAGAGAAAATGCGTAATTCTCTCTCTATCTCATTCTCTCGCACCAAAGAAAAAATACACACACACACCATAATACAAACATTCGTAAAAGAGAGCGTTCCCCATCTCTTTCTCACACATTCAAACCCGAAAAGCGAGTAAAATATTGCTGAGTAATACTCTGTCTGGTGGTGAGTCGTTTTTTGCTGGTCGCTAGAGTGAGATAGAAAACGCTAGTGCGATGGTAGTGTGCGCAGAGAGTGGAGAGTGGAATGGAGAGTGCCAACAAGCCGTTCAGCAGCAGCAGCACGGTTTGAGCAATGCAAACAGCGTAGCCAGCCTGTCAGTTGGAGCTAAGTTGTGAAATCGTTCGGATCTTTCGGGAAGAAGCGAGCCAGTTTCGTCGCGCGCGCTGTGTGTGCTGCTTGTCCGTTGCGTTGGTCGCAGTTTTTTGTGTGGCTAGTTTTCTGGTGGTATCTCCGCTGTGTGTGGTGCGCGCCCTGTTCAACCTTGGATGCACTGCGGATAGGTGTGTGCTATACGTAGAGTACGTTCTCGTGCAGAGCCGTCGCAGATCTTGTTTTCTTGTGCGGTTGCTGCCGTCACGTAAATTGATGGTAATAAAACAACCCTACTACCACTTGATGTCTCTTCAGCATAGGTGTGGAGATGATCCTCGAAGCTCTTGGAACAAAAAATGTTCAATCAAAACCGATGTTCATTGGTGTGTTGCAAAAATGTGGTTAGGTTACGCGCGGGGGGGGGCCTTAAGTGAAGCGCAGCAACAGCAGCAGTGGTCGTCATCATCATCATCGTCGTCATTCGCTCATTCCATCAATTCCATCCATCAGTCATGTGCTTTTTGTGTGCAGTGGTATGTGCGTGCGCGTGTGTGTGTGTCTCTCTGTGGAGTAGTAGTACGTGGAAGGTCTTGTCATTGCACCCACCATCCTCGCTTGTCCTTTCCTGCCCAATCTGTTATTCGGTGTGTTGGAAGGGGTGTGAATTCACTGCTCATTGCGATGTTCTTCTGGCAAATGTCAACTCAAGCATGTGCGTATGTGTATGTGTATGTGTGTGTGCGAGAGTGTATACGAGGCGAGCGAGCTACTTCCGGGATGTGTAATTGTGTGCGTGCGTATACTGTGGTATACACAACGGGGTGAAACAGTTTTTTATTTCCTTTGGATCTTTTTTTGTTCCGAATCCACGGTTTACTATGATCAATGATCAAAGTCACTCCCGCTTGAAAGAATCCGCCATTAGTATAACCAGTGTCCGATCAAGTTTATCGTAAAAGCCAACATGTTCAAAACACGTATAAATTGCTTACCAAATGGTTGCTAATTGCGCACATGTCGCTTAGGCATTAATGTATTTTCGTTTGCGCAATAGAGAAGTCCTCCGCATTGGTTGCAGCAGCGAGACGTATATCCAATTAAGAAAGCTCATCGTGCGCAAAAGGAAATATCAAGTGGGGTGTACCAGTACTACGGTCTTCTTTGTAAATTTGCGCTGCGTGTCGCGTCCTGTTTGGCCGTAGTATTGGCCGTGCCATTGCTAATAGCGTATTTTGTATTGCGACTTGGCTGAATGTGTGTTCATTGTAGGGCAGCGCACACACACGCTGATGTGTGTAGGTGTTCGCCTCCCCCTACAGTGTCACAATGAAGTGAAACTCGTTAGCCATCAAGTGTGTACGTGTGTGTGTGTTTGGTGACCGTAAGACCGTGTGTATGTGTGTTTTCGTAAGCCTACAGTCCCACAAACATCCGCGACGTGTGGGAGAGACACAAACATGTCTGTCTGAAAACAAAAAAGCTTCTTCGGGCTGTACTACTTCTTGTATCGTTGTGTTGTTGTTGCTCCTAGTTTGATTCCGGTTATTCGTCGAATTTTGGACAGATCCAGATCCGTTTCGCCGTCACTCCATCAATCCGTATACTATTTGTTGCAAGTGTTTTAATGGATGAAATGAAAAATGGTTAGAAAATAGTCCCGCACGGGGTATGCTTGCCATCCCGCATGCAAATTGAGCAACACCCTTGTGTGATTATGGGAGAGATAAATCCGGGACGAGGATACCAAGCTGCCAAGATTCGATCCCCGTGGTAGTGGTGATGATGATGCAAATGTTTTTGTTCTAACAGGACGTGATCGGCAAGTTCTGCGCGTGACTGTGCCTGCCGTTCCCTCAGCATACTTCGCTGCTTCTTTTGTTTAAGTAGCTCTAGTTGAAATTTATTACGGCGTTACTGGGTTCGCAGTTGTGTAGTGGGTAAAATGAAAATCTAATACAACATTTCGCTACTACTGCATCAGGGCGACAAAAAGAAAAACCGTGCGCGAAATGACTTCAGATGACGATAAAAATAATCGTCTCAGTACATAGAAAGGTGTTCCGAGAGAGAAGGAAAGGAGTACAACGAGCGAGAAACAAGATCCATATCATGTGACAGCTCGCGCGTGTATGCTGTGTGCGGTGCACAGTTGGTGTAAAACACACATACTCCAATTATCACCACACATTGTTATCATTAGCTGCTGTTGGTTGGAATAAGTAGCGTGTGTCGTGTGTTGTGCGACGCGTATCGCAAAAAAAAACAAGACAGCGCATATACACATATCTTTTCCTATCCATCTTTTGAGTTGGAGCTGTACAAAAAGACGTCATCAGCTGGTAATTGTCTACCACCACCCATCAGTAGTTCCACCCGTTTTCCCGTCTTCCGTGGGCTACTACGGTTTCCCTCCCTTTCGATGTGTGTGGCAATGGTTACCATCGCACCAGTCATTCGCTTCTAATCTTCGCACTGAACTACGTCGTCGTCTGCTGCTAGCTGTCGTCAGCATATACCACTACTACCAACAGATGAGCGGTCGCCATCGCAACTGTACATGTGTGCGTTAGTTGTGTTTCTACTGCGAAGACGGTGTGCTGCATGTGTATGTGTGCGCAACTGTTTTTTGTTGTTTGCTGTGTCCGTCTGCACGGACGTGTGTGAAACAACAACAACAACGTCTGTGACTGTGTTTCTAATTGGTCTCACCATTCGTCTATTGCGTGTGTTGCTGCGACCAAACTCTTCACTATGGACGCATCCTTCACTATGGAAACGGTGACAGGAGGGAGTCGTGAAGTTTTGTAGGGCGCAGCGGTAATGAGGTGATGTGCCATTTTTGTTGTTGTTTTTGTTTCTTTCACAACACACGCGCGGCGGCCCTGTCTCACTGTGTGTTGGCCTTGTGTGACGTATCTTCTTTATTTTGCCTTTCTTTATCACATCGTGAATTCCGTCCGATTACGTGAAGACGGCGAGAAGCGCAAAGGAGTGGGGGTTGCAGGCCAGACACGTGTCGTTTGTTTGACTCGCTGGGTCATAACGACTTGCACTGAATTTGTTGCTGGCCTGGCCGTCTGGTAGATTCTCGCTTGTTTACAATATTCTAGTTGTTTGAGCTACTTCGTGAGCTTGGTATGAAAAGAATCAGGAATTTGTAGTACCATAGTGCTCAAAAAACGCATGTTCATGTAATCATGTAACTTCAAGATCGATCTTTTCTATACCTACACACGCAGCAATTTCTCGACAGCAGCACTCGAACGCCTGCTTATTACGAACACACTCTCTCTTATCGTGTATTTTGCGCAAACGTTTGTTTTTAGTTAGATCTATGTTTAGCTACGCTCGCCGTGCTAAGCCCTACAGTGACATACCACGTCAGCCGCTAAATGATCGCGAACACGCTAGAATAAATACGACCATTACTCAAGCCACACACAGTTGTGCGTCAGCACGAGAAAGGAATTGTTAACCTTTCTACTTTTCTAGAATATCATTTTACCTTCTTTTAACAGCAATTCGCAATTTATAAACCTATTTATAATTCAATCAATCAATTCTCTTTCCTATTTGATTTATAAACGTTCAGTAAAATTTTAATAATTTAACTTAAAAAGGTCTTTTTCAAGTAGGATCTTATAGTTTGGTTATCGCAATTTAAAAAAGAACGAATCAGATACAGATGTCATGTTGGATATGTCCATTCTTTTCACTTTTCATATTTTGGAAAAACCCCCCGGAGTGATGGAGAATGATTGTCTGTCACGGGAGGTCCTCTCACTTATCGCACGCTCAAGTGCTGTACTCTGGCCAGCAGCATTGCCGTTCACAGGGGAATTACCTCCACTGAATTTCTCGAAATCGAAACTATCCCATCGAAACCGAATTCTACCAGCACTGCCAACAACCCTCCCGCAGCGCAGCTGTGGAAAACAGATGGGAAAGCAAAAACTACGGCGCACATAACAGAACAGCAGACCCATAACCCCGAAGCAACGAGATCCCCGTAAAGGAATCCCGAGGGACCTCTGCGCAACCCATCGACAGGGAGAGACGAGACGGAGAAGGGTTGTTGGGTTGGGAAAACTGTTGTTTGAAAGCATGTGTGTGTGTGTGCTCACTTTGAATGCTTCCGTCTACATTCACCTCCTTCGCATGGTGCTTTTCTTTCATTATACTCCCTTCACCCCTTGTGTGTGTGTATGTGGTTTCGTTCGTTGTTCGTGCCTCTTGGGGTCCTTGGCCATTTTCAATGTTATAACCTCCTATAGGCGCGGGCAGGAAACGATGAGAATTGTGAAACATCCGCACCAACACGCACGTGTTGTGTAGGCATACGATATGTACAGCACAACTACAGAGCTCTAGATCTGCGTATTACTTTCGTGCGGCCTTTGTTGTATACGCGTATGTGGGACGTTCGATTGCACATTTGTTTTGCGTGTGTGTATGTATGTATTGGTGTATGCTAGAGAGAGGTACCAGCATATTAACGACACATTTTTAATGAGTTTCCTACGCTCAAGTAATGCGAAGTAGGGAATAGGGAAATGAAAACCGCCACCAGCTGGGCATCGACGTATTCCCACCCCAGTCTGGGAGAACGGAAAAGCGCACCTAGCACATACGACGAGGGTGACAGCATGAAATACACCTTATGCTGCGAAAGCGCCCACCGCAAAGAGAGTGAAAAAGATCGACTGCTAAGACTGACGTTCGGATGTGTCATGCAATCCTTAGCAACGCATTCCGATGTTTCCTATGACTTCTATTTCTGCAAATTAAACTTCATAATAGGGTTTCCTCATCATTTTTGAGTGTGTGTGTGTGTGTGTCATAGTTCCTTCTAAATCTAATGTACTGACGGTTGTTCTGCTGACGCGCGGACATCTCTCCCTTTATTTTATCCCTTCTTCGATTCCAACATCGACCAGCAGCACGCATGTACTAGGCAGGCAGGCAGGCAAGCCGGAGGATCATCCATCCATCTATCCCATTCATGATGCGTTGGTTGTCTCCTGCAGGAAGAGAGCAAATAAAAGCTCACATTGTTGTGTACACGCCGCGTGCTAAAGTGTTGCGCACCGCAAATGGTCCGAGTCCATGCTCCCTCTGGCAGACGGCAGCACAAACAAACGCACACGGCCCAGAGTTCATCTGTGTAGTTGAATGACCTCAAACGGTCGCCGCCGTCGCCACCAACGTCTCGGTTCTGCACAGTCAAACATACACGCACACACACGTACAGGAACTGCGTCCGTATGCTATCACGGTTGAGTTAGGTTAAGCGAGAAGCAGCATTGCTGTACAAAGCCCTTCTCTCTTAGGTTGTTCGGGTCGTTTTGGTTTTCCCTTCGTATATTTTTTTTTATGTCAAGCCGCCCATATGCTTTGCTAAAGCTGCTAACCTGCCGTTTTATCCCTTTTTATAACTCTACTGCCGTAAACTACTTATCTGTTCTCATTCTCCTTCCTTTCTGTTTCACATTTTCCTGCACGTCGCAATGTTCGGCTATCGTCTTGTAGCTGTGTGTGTCACCAGCCGTTTTACGATTTGTTTTATTCTCCGGGTTTTTGGGTTTTCACGGACCAGGGGGTGGGAGGGCGAACAGACCCGACCGACCGACTATCATTATCACCTGCCCTTTTTCTCGTGATCGTGATTCACAGCTACGAAACATGACATTCTTCCTCTCCTCGGTTGATGGAAAAGAGACTGGTTCAATTTCGAAATCCGACACGCATTTTCCGATTTATGCGAGAAAGGAAGAAATTCGGAAGAGTTCGATGGGTGCAAAACCGGTGCGATTTCTGTCTCGGTGCATGGAGGAGTTCTGTCTCGATTTATTTGAAGCTGATGGTTTCTTTGGTCATCTTGTTTTTTCGTTGAGTTTCGTGCTGGAGAAGTCCTCACTAAGTTTGGATTTCTTCTCCAAAAACTAGACGGAATGTTACTGTTACGGCCATCTTTTATTTATGTACACTTGCCTAATCAGAACACAGCGAATCAAATATTGAGGATCTCCCGTTCATCGTACTCTGTTGCGTTGAAGTAAAACCTGAGGTCATAGAACACTCTGTTTTTAAGATATTTTCTATGCATCGCCAAACAACATTCTTTTCCCCGTTAAGAGTATGCTACATTCGAAAAGAATATATCTTTGTCTAATGATAAGAAATACCGGTTCCATAAAGAGATCAATCATCTTACATCAGGTGTAATCAGATGTCTTGAAGAATTAGAAAATCTTTATAGACAACTAATCCTTGGAATTACTTCGTAGTCAATATCCAAAGTACAAATATTTGTGTAAGAAAATCTTAAAACCTGAAACCTGAGAACTGGAACATAATGATAATTTAGTTCTCTCTGATGTTTCGGTTAATTCCAACATCGGATCAAGGTCTATTCAAAATCGTGCCATTCATTTTTCTAGATGAAGTGTAACTCACTTATGCGACCACTCCTTTATCATTTACGATCGCACGATTCTTCTCATAAACTCTGGCATAGAATGGGGGGAAGGAATTCGCCTCTAGAATGGAAGGAGTAGTGGTGCGAACATTCTCGAGCATATATCTATTACAACGCAGCAAAAACTAGCCTCGTATGTTTCTATGATTGGATGAACAAACACACCTCTTTTTATTGCAAAGAATTGGTTAACATTTCATGGTTCGATACTTCTACTTCTGGTGGTTCTAGCAAATGATGAAGTTCCAACTGTTCGTCCATTAGAATCGCATTCTTCCACGAGGGTTGGTTCATCCATAAAAGATCGAATGAGCGTCATTTTTTCTTTGAATTGAAGGACGTAACCTCAGCCTCCGCACTAAAGAGAGAAGTTTGTTTCGGATTTCTTAATGTAATCACTAATTACCTAAAGTTTCTTAAACAATCCACAATAGATTGACGAATTTCGATACGCATCCATTAAGCTGTAGCGCACGTGCTGCAAAAAGGGCAAACGAGACTAGAGCAGAAGGGTACGTTATACAAAATATCCACACTTCTACAACTCGATTCAAGGTTATTGGCCTTCAAGTGCGCTGCACCGTTGCTCTGTCGTGTGTAGGGCACAAAAGAACGGTGGATCTTATACTTCATTTTCAACCCCTCACCTTCCTTCCCACCTCTCTACATTAGCACGATCGTGCCTTACAATTTGCACTGACAAAAAACCATCGTGGTCAGCAAAGCAGCAAGTCGCGTTTTGCGAAGCAGGGCGCAGAATTGACCGTTCACAAGAGAGCTGTACTGTTGGTAGGTGGAACCTCCTTAGGCTAGACCCAACCCGTGCCCCGTGGTCAGTGGAATTAGAATTGAAGAAGATACACCACGAGCTCTCTAAAGGCAAAAGCACGCGCCGAAGAAGACAACAAAAATGGCCCTCGGAAAGGGCGTTCGCTGCTATATAAAGTTCAAGGTGTGAGCCGCGTTCAATATGGTTCTGGTTGGTTCGTAGCCCCGGGGGCAACCATCAGCCCCAGCAGAAGAAAGAAATGGCTTCAAAGTTCTTGCACACGGTGCACTTTTGTGTGTTGTTGCCGTCCGTCCCGTATGTCCCGTATGCATGGCTTAGTGCAATTTACTTTTTGCACAAGGATTTGCTGTGTTTGGCAGCCAACAGGGAGAAGGAGGACTGCAATGGGCAATGGGGATGGGAGGTTGATTCATTTATTATGCACCACCCCGTACGTGGTTTTATGGTTGAGAGAGTGTACTCTGTGCTTCTGGCTCGCTTGCCAACGGTCCCGCAAAACGGATGTTTTGGCTCGGTGTACTATACTTGGAGATTTTATTTTAATGCACAACGGTGGACCTGGCTATGTATAGCGACAAATAGAGAGAGAGAGAGAGGACTGAGAAGACTTGTGCAATGCAGTTTTATTTTTGTTATGGTTCTGCGTTTTTCCCATAGAAGAGGAAAAGGAAAAAAAGAAACAATGTTTATGGGAGTACTATATCCGTTTGTTTTTTTAAATTCTGCATCAGCTTTAGTGCAGTTTGCTGTGAAGACGTTCGTGATAATTTTCGTTTTTTTATGTTGCATAATACCAATTACTTGCACGAATCGAAATAACTTTGCGAAATGTTGGACGTCGCCAAACCTTTAATACCTTCATTTTGGCAAGTGGACCCCTAGTGGGATCATTTAAAAATCGACAGGGTGTTCTAAATTTAAACAAAAATTAAGATTTTATCAACTTAATGATCTAGCATTTTTTGTAATTTTTAAACCAAACTCAATTGTGGTCATTGTTGCGGACAAACAGACTTTTCACATGACTAGTTAAAACGCCTAAAAGGCAAGGCTCTTGGTGACCTCTCACTGTTCAAATCATCACGCTATTTTACGGATTTTGTGGGTAACCGCAGTATTCACCGATATTCATCAAAAAGCTAACGAATATTTAAAACTCCACATGCTCGCTATGATCAACAGTTCGCTAGTTTACATATGTATTTTTAAACACATTTCAACTTAAAAAATGTAAAAAAAATACTGCTAGTATGAGGGGATTTACTGCATTTCTTTTCCATTCACACGCTGCAGCGTTGTGTTGAATGAAATAAAATTCAGCTTATTTTTAAGTAGCATTTAATAAAAAAACATTTCAATTTATGCATCTCCACTTTCCACTGTTTCGTTTTTTAAATTGTCGATTCATAATGTCGTTTTCCGGGCAGTTTTGCTGTGATCCTTTGTACAGCCAACACTAATAAATCAGCGAACAAAAACTACCCAAAAATGTGAAACAATGATTAATACAATAGCCGAAACACGACAAACAAAACGACTTCACCGTGTAACCACGCATTGTTAACAGTGCTCGCTTCCCTGTTCTCACGGAGGGGGTGGTTGATGGCCACGGAAGGTGAACCTCATCCTCCACCTCTTTCTTCTCTGGACGATACGCGCTGTATGAGGAAAAACAGCCAAGACAAAACAGTTTGTTTACAGCGCAGCTCTTACGGCGCTCCTCTGTTTCGACCAAAAGTAGGTTATCGCGGTGGGGATTTCTGCTGCGTCTGGGAGTAGTAGTAGGGTGAAATAGAAAGAAGGTCACGCGACGTCATAATAAATGTAAACACAAAAAGCGAGTTGCAAGAAACCCCCCCAGTAGTGTGGCCTTAGTGACACACACACATGGATAGTCTTAGAAAGGCCAGTACCAGCACCTTAGCCCCACATACACACTTTCGTTACCGTTGAGAGGAGGTACCTCTATAAATGAAAGTAACTCTTACTAAGAGAGACTCGAAATGAAAAGTATAAGTTCCTGTATCATCAACAGAAAGTAAAGCTTTTTACTGTGGTTTGAATTTAGATGATTTTTTTTACAAATATTATGTAGAAGCCGGATATTCGTACCAATCTCAGCTATAACTTTTTTAATGCAATCCTCAACAATGCGGTAAAATTGCTGCACCCCAGGCTGGAATTCAATTTTTGATTTTAATTTTCTTGCTCTTCTCTTTGAAATTTTGTTCACTGTAGCTGTGTGTGTCTTTGGATCAACCTGTGATACGTCGTTGGTCCTTCGCTCCTCGTGTTTGACTTACTTACAGCGCTTCTAAAATTTACCACCCTGTACTCTTTCGGACTTTTGTTCTCTCGTCTGTTGTGTTTTGTCTGCGTTTTACCTTTTTCCTAAATTCCACCATCTCAGACGTCGGTATTGTAGGTATATACCCTTGACCGCAGGCGTGTATATTTCCGGCATATACGCTCACGGCGAGATGTAGAGGGAAGCATATGCGCTTAATCCCAGCAAAAGGCTGTATTTCATACGTCGAGAAGGCAAAAAAAGTAATAAAAAGAGGAGATTGCTGGCCGAGATCAGCTAACAACGATTAATACCTACCTACCCAGCCAGCAGCAACCCAGAAGAGGAGGAGGTGCGCAGACGATTGTGTGTGTGTATTGGTTTGCTACGTTGAGGAGGTCTGCGTTGAATTGGTTTTTTGGTATATTGCATTGTGTGGATACCTCTGGCAGTTCCACTCAAACACGCACACTCACACCGAAAGTGGAAAGCATTAGACGTATTATTATGGATTATAAATCACCTAATGGCAAGAGCAAAAAGTAGCGCAATGCTGCTGCTTGCTGCCGCGGAGCGAGAGTCTTATTCTCTTCGTCCTTATGCGCTACCCTTTCGAGCAGCATAAATTTCGAGACACCATCATTATTTGTACAACTACAACAAGCTCCCCCCCCCACCACTTCCTGTGCAGGATTTGATGAAAAGTTTTATTTAAAAACGCGATTGGCTTACAATCATTATTGCAATTCTTCCGAAATGCGCACCGGAACACGATCTGCCGCCGCCACGTCAACATTAATTCCTGCACACACCAATTTGCAATGCCCGAAGATCTCTCAAACTCCTCCGATCGACTTTTTGTGAGCATTGATTTCACTTTTTTTTCAT
The DNA here is from genome assembly GCF_013141755.1 of Anopheles stephensi. Classification (NCBI taxonomy): domain Eukaryota; kingdom Metazoa; phylum Arthropoda; class Insecta; order Diptera; family Culicidae; genus Anopheles; species Anopheles stephensi. The sequence continues at coordinate 44,205,702 of NC_050202.1, forward strand.
TGTTCTCCAAGTTCCCCATGAGTCAGTCCCGCTGCTATGACTGATTCATCTTAAAATAATACAAGTCGTCCAGATAAGCTCTGCGTCGTCGTTACCGTGTTTAGGTTTGGCAATGTTGAATTTTCTTCGCACACATTTTATGCTATCGCTCCCATCGTTGGTGCTTTTAGATACTGTTGTTTGGAAATATGGTGGTGAGTCATCGGAAACATGGCAAGAATTGGCCCCTACCATGATGATTAAGGTTGCTTTGCGATGCAAGCTGCAATGGCCCGAGAGTTTATTCAATTAGGATTAGCCGTTTGAGAGCTGCCATTTGTGAAATGCTACGTAATTATGAATTCGAGTGAATTATTCGCTCACCCACCGATTTACTAATGATGAGACTAATTAATTAATTAATCACCTTTTTATGCGCAATTAGCTGCTGCGCTATCTCTGGTTCAAACAAACACTTCACATTTATTTAAATGCGAATGCTTTAAGAAATCTTTGTACAGCGTGACTTCAATGGGTATCTGAGGAAACCTTAAAGTGAAGTCGGAAATGCCTTCATTTTTTTTGACGATTTTCTTCGTCTATGCCATGAACCAGCCGGAAAACCAGACAGTTGTAGTGTTTGACTTTATAATGAGAATTCATCTTCGAATATGGTGTGATTTATTTTAAAATTTAGTAATGGAGCAAGAGTTAAAAAGTATAAGTTTATTAAAGAAATGCTTGTGGAAGATTGACCCATTTTTTAAATACTTAAATTTCAAATAAGGGTTTCGTTTGTATTTTACTGCTTATTTTTGTCGATTTCGGTCCCTTTCCTATTGGTTTCTCTTAAGCTTTTTTTTAATCTTAATAAGAAAACGGCCTAGAAGAGAAAAATTGTCCTCACTCAAAGTCATGCAAGTCGCCTATTTCAAGTTGTCCATATATCAAGGTACTGCATATTTCCGCATGAGGGAGACTGTACATTTGTTTTTGTTTACCTTCTTTTTGTTATCGAATTATTAAAACCCCCAACAAGGAAATATGCAAACACCAAAAACAAATGACGGAACTGAGAACTTAACGGTATTACGCATAGCATATTAAACGCAAATGGCGTACGATCAAAGCACAGCCACCGTAGCATAGCAACAAAGTATGGCAATGTATGTGTAAACGATACACAACGGGTTAAGAAGAAGAAGTAAGGCGTGTGCGCGGTGTGGCGGATTATGGGCATTTTTTTCTCTTCATTTCGTTCGTTTCGTTAGTGTGTAGCTCACTTCCTTACCACACTGCTGTGCACCATCCTAGGTAGCGTTTTCTTCCTATTTAAAACTATTCGTGCGTGCGTGAAAATGCATTATTATGAGAAAAAGGGGAGCAAGCATAACTGCCGGTTGGCTAGTCTTTATATGCGTGTCTGTCTGACTGTGCTGGAGGAGGGGGTCTAGTGGCGGCGTCGTGGTTACATAAACGATTTCTCCCTCGGTTGATTTTGTGTTGTATATTTCGCGGTTAGTTAGTCCGATTTATTTATGATTTTTGCCTTAATTTTTTTTTTTGGTTCAACAGTTTACGCGACGCCTAGCAGTAGCAACTGTGCCATGAAGAGTAATTATAGTCTAATTAGCTATCATTCTCGACAATGTATTGTGATTTTTATTGAAGTTTGTGTAATATTCGCTATTTGTTTGAATTATTAGGTTTTCTTACTACTTCGTAGGCGAAGTAAACGCCTTTTTACTACACCGGGAAGTAGCGAGAAGGTTTCACACATGATTAGAAGAAGTGCGATGCATGTGAAACGGAATTACGCTTATTTCCCATTTGCCAGGGTGTGTGCAAATGCGTGTTAAACAATAAAATTTTCCTTCCTACTTCGTTACTTTCTACCTTCTGCACGCTACTGAACGATAGTAAAAACGAACAAGAAAAGGAGGAAATCCATTTACCTGCTTTTCCATTTGGGTTCTTCCGCTATCACACGTTGTTGAGTATTGTGTCATCGGTTGTTATGAGAGTGGGCGAAACTGTGTAATTGTTAGAAGAAGGTCGCAGAACGCTTAGGATTGCAATGCAGTGGAATGTGCGAATGTGTCTACTGATTTTATTTGTAGTAATTATAAACTGGATTATTATCATTTTACTCGTTACTACACACAAATGATTGTTCTCTCTATGCCTTTTCACGCCCTGTTATGCGTACTTTGTTTCATAATTTCAATTTCACGTGAACCACTAACGTATTCAGTCAAGGAACTGTGCAAAAGAACGATTTTTATGCACCTGTAACAAAAGTTCATTTAAAAAAAAAAAAACGAGCACAAGATGATAATTATTTCCAAAAACGAGACACTAGACGCTTTTGCTCAATCAATGTTGCGCTCTGAAATGAGAAAAGTGGCTCAAAAAACAGCAAAGCCCGTCCCGCCTGCCTCCCACCGAAGTAGGTTATGTGCGTATTTTTCATTCGTCCGTTTTCCTGACCTCATTCGTACGATTTTCTGCTCATTGCTGTTGCTGCTGCTGCTCTCGTGTGCGGGGCACTCTGAGAAGCTTGCACTATCATCAACCAACATTTGGAAACATTTGCCCACCTAACACTTCACCTATGCTTCAGCTCCCTTCCCACATACACACACAGAGACTGTTCCATAGAATATTGCATTTGGGGGCGATTGGGATAGAAAAGGTTGGGTCCAGTGAAGCTGCGTGCAGCATATACATACATATTTTTCTTCTTAGTATAGTGCACTAGTACAAAGGCAACTGTAATCTTTAACCTGCTTTTCTTCTTTTTCTCTTCAGATCCAAACACAACCAATTCTAAGTGACACGACCAAACTCGAGACCTAACACTTTCGTCAATATCCCCCCGGATACTGTGCGGCATAAAAGTAAGTACACCCCAGTTCCACCTGACGACGACGTGTACGGGTTTTCTAACGACTTTTATTTCTTTTTAAATTTTAGAAACCTTCGGTAGAAAGAAGGCGCTACAGCCTACTAAAGATATCTTGCAAAAAGGTTGCCAACCAACGGCCAAACATAGAAGAGAGCAACAAAACACACGCATCGTAGTTATATGCGGTCTTAGGCGAAGGATCAAGGGAGCCAACGTCTCGCATACATCTGTAGTAGTAACGCGCTACGACAGGGGAAAAAAGAAGAAAATAGTCGACTGGACACGAGAGCATCATCGTGCTGCGATCTTTATTTTAAGTCCATCTTTCTTTCGGCTTGTGGTTTTTTTTTGTCGACCCTCGTAAACCGTAGACCGGCGCCGCCCAGAAGTTCTCGTTTGTCGCGGTGCCCTGAATCGACTGAATCGAAATTCATCAGTAGCAATAACGAAGTGTGTATTGGACTGGAAGAGCGGGCTGGCCTCTCTATAGCAGTAGCGGCAGCAGCATTAACACACATTTGGTTAGGAGAATACTGCATGTTGCATCCTAGTAACCATATATTTCACATTGCGAGTGAAAGGAAATTTCTAGTATTCACAAATCTTGTTTGAAAAGTGTTGTTTCCGTCGGTGGTCGTCGGTCGGTCGGTGTATTGTGCTGTGCGTGCATGTACATTGTGCTTACAAACCCGTGGTACACGGTTTGTTGAGGTCAAAATTGCGCTTTTAATCGTACGCGGTTGTCGGAGGAGTAGCTGCTGCTAGCGAGCACGCGAGAGCACGAGCAACAAGGAAATCACTGCTGCTGCTCGCACATACGAGAAAGCGTCGCGTGCAGTGAGGGCCACCAGAGCAACAGAATAACTGGTGTGGACCAGGGGAGGATGGAGCGCGAATCAAATGCAATGCAGCCGATGTGTAGATCTGGATGTGGATTCTACGGTAATCCGACACAGGATGGATTATGTTCAGTTTGCTACAAAGTAAGTGCCGATTAGCGGGGACGGGACTGAGCTTTGTTGCTTGTGAGACAGGAATCATAATGATGGTTTTGCTATTAACACATGATTTCTCTTGTACGCTTTGAACAGGACTTGCTCAGAAAGAAGCAACAGCCACCGGTTAGCAGTACGCCTTCCAGCAACAATGCACCTCAACCACCTGCATCTGGCCAGTCGGTAACAGCGTCCTCAATTAGCAGCATCCGTCCCGTCGTGACACCGCAAAGCTTTGCCAACAGCATTGGTAGTATCAGCACAACAACCACATCAGCCTCTGCTTCAGCATCGGCCGCATCGCCCTCGGCGTCGTCCTGTGCCGCTTCCGCCAACAATCCGGTAGTCTCCGCTACCTACACAGCACAACCTACCGTGCACAGTGCCCTATTCTGCTCGGACAAGGATGTAAGTAACAATGATCGATTTTGATAGCGAAGACACGACATTCATACAGACATTAACAAAATATGCGACAGATACGGGGGAACATTACAGTGAAACTTTTAAAACTGTTGCTTACCTCGATAAGAAGATGAACCTCCCTTTTATTTCGTTCAAACGCAATGATATGACTCATCGGCGCAGAGTTGCTGGACGATCGCGGTCAAAACGGTGCTGAGCAAAAAATAATATATAATTCAGCAATACATAGATTATTGAGCAAATATCAACACTTACCCAATGTACAAAGAAAAACTACAAATTTTCAACAAGCAAACGTCTTAAAAATGGATTCCTTGCATTAATTGCAGTTTTCATAAAATGGTTGTGGCTTCGAGTTGAACCTAGAAACGGGGCCATCCGCATATGAACCCTCTGCGGATGACACTGTTTCTAAGTTTATGCAGGAAATGCAGTTTCTAAGTAAATTATGTATTTTTGATCGATTCGCACAACTGAATCGATATACAATCGCAGGCACATTTGTAGGAAAAGGCTTCCACTCATTCTCACCATCCACAAGGTTCGTTTCATGTTTGCCTGTTCATGTCCCGGTTTGTTTTAACTTTATTTTGTTAAAGGATGCAAGTATATCTTCCGAAAATGGTATAGTCCACACAGTTGATGATAACTTATCCGATAATAGTATTGGTGAAGAAGACGACAGTCTTGATGAAGAAGATGATTATTTTTATGAAATTGAATTGATCAACGAAACTGCTTCCGCTTTGGGCAAAGAGCAACAGGTGTTGGATGCCGAACAGCACGATTTATTGTTTGGCACAGATACTCTCAGTGATGAGGATGAGATGAAAGAATCATCGCGGGTGATGTTTAACGTTTCGTTTGATTATGAATCGTCTGATGAAGCAGCAGGACATTCTTGCACTCGAAGCCATGAACCCAACATCGAAACACTGCCGGTGCAGAACACAAAACCCATTACGGCTGTGCCGGGTGAGGTGTCGAATGTTAGAAAACGGGTAAACAAATATCTCAATATATTTTTCGTGTTTTTTCCCTTGATGTTTGGATGTTTCCGGCAAAAGTATTCCTGCAAATGGGTGTGATCCAAAGCTGCTAGATTGATCGTAATGCTACATATTCAGTTCAACAAACTGTTGTATACACGTGAAAACGTGGAAGACATGCAAACATTAACATTCGTTTGTGTGTGTATGTGTCTTTTTTTTAGAAAATTAACTCTGAGGACAGTGGTAGCCTTGGTGGACATAGTAATAACAGTTCCATAGCTGATAACGAAGACAAAGATGGTGATAAGGACGATGCCAAGAAGAAGAAAAACCGTTGTGCAACTTGCCGTAAGAAAGTAGGATTAACCGGTAAGTATCCGTATCCTATTGTTTATTTGCAACTGTTTTGCGCAATTATTGCATATTGCACGCCCTCTCCCCGTGTTGGCGTGGCATGACGTGCGTTGCGGGAACATCTTTTCTGAGCGAAAGCTAATGGCGGATTTCACCTTTTTTTGCCCATCAGGATTCGAGTGCCGGTGTGGAGGACTGTTCTGCGCGATACATCGATACAGCGACAAGCACGAATGTTCGTTCGATTACCGGGAACTCGGTGCTGCAGAAATTAGGCGTAATAATCCCGTCGTGGTTGGCGAAAAGATTCAGAAAATTTGAACACCCTTCGTGCCATCGTATCGTAATAGTTTTCGTCACAAAACAGTGCAGCAGCATCCATCGTGCGGCGGCAGCGGCAGCAGCAGCACCGGTCACCAACAGTCGTTACAGTCACACCACCACCACCACCACTAGGAAGCATATGCAGTCATATGTGTCGCGTTAAATTCGTAGCATTTTCTTCTCGATTCGTCGCGTTTCCCACGTTGTTGTGTTAGTATTTGAACCAGAGAGAAAGAGAGATGGAGGACAGCAGTGATAGGTGCGGAAATTCTTATTGTGAAAGATGCTTCCGATAAAATGGTCATGCGCCCGCCCGGTACACACCGCTTCTTTCTCTCTTCGATACTACACGAAATGTGCATGTACACCGTCGTACGCCACAACCTTCTCTTTTCCGTTGCTTCTGCTTTTCGCTGTGAGACGCTGTTGTCCTCGAGCATATTTCTTTGTATTTTGAACCACTGACGAGCGTAACTGGATATCAAACCCAGCGCAAACGATTAAGAAAGCAGAACAGCGGCAGCAGCGCGAGCACGTGCAGGGAAAATGATAGCAGCATCATTCTGTGTGCGTGTGTGTGTGTGTGTTGCGTGCGTGGGAAAGAGCGCTGTCGAAATCGTTTCGTGTCCCGGTGTGCATGGAGCAAAAGGTTTAAATGTATACATGCCAATGGGGAGGGAAGAAGGCTAAGGCATCAAAACGCCAAATTTTAGTAACTAGAAGAAGGCGGAACACATACAGACATTTGCTGGCAAAAACAAAAGTAAATCCCACACGCGCAACAAACAAGGCAGAACGAATCAGCTAATCCTTCAACTCATCTATGAGCACGCACGCGCGGGGGTGTGTATCGTTAAGAAAAAATAATTATGAGAGTAGAATTATTTTACAACATTATTACAAAAACACACATACACCTACGGATACACAGCACACAACACGTCACACAGCTAACTTTACAATCTATAAAGATGAATTAAAAATGCGAATGAGACACATTGCGAACAAGCTATAACGCGCACACACACACACTCATCCGTGCAATGCTGTACGCGTAATACGCACACACGCACTTACGTTCCTGCTCGCCGAGGCTTGCGTATTGTTGTTTGCCTGCGTGTGTGCATGTCCTTTTGATAAACTACTTCTACACAATCAAATGCTGAAAATTTTATTCACGTAAAGATTGCAAATCAATATTTTAGATACGCGCGTGTGTCGTTGCAGCAGTATACACTCTCACTGTTGTAGCTGTGAAACTGATAAAAAAAAACGCTCGGAGAAGGAGAGCAGGAATTGCTGTGGGAGGAAGATATGGACACGCGTAAGATGCATGCACACTCTGTGTTGGTTTACGGTGTTGATCCGCAACATCCCAGCCCCTTGGTATGGAAAACATTATCACGCTTATTATTTTTTTCTTCCCTTGTTTTTAACACAAATGTATGATAGCCGTAGCAAAATAATTCAGTAACACAGATACACACACTTGCACGCGATGGAGATATCTATTGATTGGTTTGATAAGATGTAACACTTTTCGATGAATGAATGGTTTTTGAGCTCTGTTTTCTTCGCTTTTTATGTGTTGTGTGTGCGTGGGTGCGTGTGCGTACGTGTGCAAAAGGAAATGAAAGATTAGCTTTGATTAGCGATTAGCTAGTTGTCGCTGTTATATTGCGTGAAATCTTTAGGGCAAACTGCTGGTAGAGAGCTAGAACGAGCGAGCGAGTAGTATTACGTGGCAATTTCTTCGTGAAAGTGAACGGTCGACAGAATTATCTGGCTTTTTAAACTTCTTTGCCTAAAATCATTAACGTATAGTTTTATCGATGTAAATAGTAAAACATAATAATGCTGCTTCGTTTGGCCTTTCCAATTCCCCTCCCGGGTGCGTACCGTGTTGTGTGTGTGTGTGTTGGAACACGGATCGAATTAGTTGTTTTATTCCGTTTTTTGAAAAAAAAAGTTGTTTTATTCTCCTCGTAGCTGCGAATTTCTTTAGCTTTTTCCGTTTTTCTTCCTTGTTTGTGTAATCGTCTTTTCTGTAAACGACGTCACACCGTTTGTTTCATCCGTTGTTGCTCTTGTTAGTGTGATAAGTTTTGCTCTATCGTTTAAAGTCAACCTTGTTCTGGCCGTGGTAAATGATGCTTGCACACATCCATCTATCTTATCTAGCACAATTTCTTCTTTGTTACTCTTTGTGCACTCTTTGTGCGGAAGGAATTTCGTTCGGTGTAGTGTTTTTGTCGTGAAATTTGCTTCCTTAGCTCTGCTGCGCGGTTGGATTGGTAGTCACCTAAATTGAAATGTAAAAACTGTAATCAGGCTTGGTTTTGTTCTAAAATGTAACAATTTTCTTCTTTCTGTAATGAGACTTCTTTTTTTTGCAATGCACTGTAAAGAAGCACGAAATGATGGTAGTTTAATCAAAGAATATATGCACCACAAGCTGAATCAAAATTTTCCTCTCGCAACCAAGAACCTATTCGCCAAGAATGAGCGATGCTCTTACGACCAACATCTAAAGCGAACGTGTATAGTACAGAGTATTGTTTAGAGGTCGATATCGCTAAAGACTCACACACACAATTCATTGAAAGCGAACATCTTCCAACGACAACAAGCTATGAATGAAAAGAGTACCATTTAAATGCAATTCTTCTTTTGTGTTTGTGTGTGTGTGTGTGCGCTCGATTGAACAGCGTGCGTGTACGTGTTGTACGTGTGTGCGTGTGAAGTGTGTGTGTGTGTTGTGTATTTGTTTAATTTTTTTTTACTGGTTCTGCTTGAACTTAGTTGTAGAGAAGGGAAAGGAGTAGTACGGTGGATTGCGGAAACACGAATTAGATAATGAAACACGAGATATGACGATGATGATACATGGGATATATGAATATGAATGGATAAGAAGAAAAATCTAATTCGTATATAAATATACATATACATAAAAATATAAAAAATACTATACATATTTGCATATATATATATATATTTTACTAACAAAACGTGGAAAGAAAATATAAACAAAAAAACACACAAACAAAAACCATGCTTACATTACATCGGAACGAGAAAAATCACTAAACAGTAAAAAGAGAGAACTAGAATGAAGAAGCAAGCAGCAGCGGCGTGTGAGAAACCAATAAGCGAAAAGCTAACTACTGAACTTTATTCCTTAAGAAAAGAAAAAGCAAAACTTGACCACAAAATGCCGGATGTGTGTAAAAAAAGATGGTCACGTAGAGCGAAAGAGCAAGTGAAAAGTGGGCGACGCGACGAAAAAAAGGGATCATTAAAAAAGGCGAAAAATGCAACAAAAAAAAAACAAATAGAATATGAAAAGGTGAAAAGGCTTGACGTTCTGCTAAACACACTCAGACACAAAACCACACGTTTATTCGATTGTAATATAGACTAATAGACTCTTGTATGGTGTAAAAGAAACACACACACACACATAGCAAACAATTGAGAATGCGCGCAACCTAGGGACGGGAGAGGACTGTGAGTGTTACGGATATGCATCAGCAGAGTCGGTAGGCACAGCATTATCGTAGTAGTAGTCACGGTAAGTGTTATGACACACTTTACGTTCATAGCGCTAGTATTTTGCAATACATCATCCAGAAGAAAACGACCGAATTCAGCAATAGAGAAGAACCCCCCCCCCCCCCCCAATAAAGCATGCTGTTGTACACCTGCGACAAGTAGTAGTAACCACAGGCGGTTGTCAGTAACAACAACGTAGACGCGCACGCCTGTTGTCTCACACTACGAAGATTAGGCGAAGAGCTTTTTGGGACAGCAGTAACGAAGGCAACAAGGGAAGGAAAACTGTTCACTACGTTTATTCCTTTTTCCCACGACACAGGCGTATTGTGTATGGGATAATTGTAAGCCCGCTTATCCATCATCACTTCAATGTTTGTTCTATTTTTGTGTACTTTTTATCCTAATCGATTGTAGTATAGATATACATAGTGTTTCACTACTATTTTTCGTGGCGTATAGTGTAAAACTAGCTACAGAACAGGCTATTACTACTACTACTACTACAATCCGCAAGGTGAAGCAGAGCACAGCATTCAAGTTAAAGTCCACAACCACTATCAATACTTCTGACAGGAGGATTCCTGCCTGCGTGACGGAAGGCGGCCTGTGGGCCACAACACAAACAGAAGGGAACAACAAAATGGCAGTGGCAATTGCAAGGACATTGCTCATTGTTTTACCTACACTTGGTCGTCACTAAAGCAATTCGTTTTTTAGTCGAATATTTTCAATACACAGATGCGGAAAATGGTAATTGATTTTTTAAACAATAAAATCATGTTTGCATGATCGTCCTCACCGAGTGGAAGCACAATTCGGAGTTGGGGAGTTGGGATCACAAATTCCTTAGAAGCGCACAGATAAAGTCTTTCAGATAGTGCGGCATTGTCATATTGGATTGGATTATCAAGGGATATGATGTCCCTTCGTTTGGTGTAGTGTGGGGTTTGTTGCGTTTGGGCGTGTGTTTTTTTGAAGACAGGTTCCTTTGGATAAATCGAGCTCAGAGTGTGGACGGTTAACTACGTTTGCCACTTGTTCGTGCGTTCGCGATTATTTCGTTTAGTTTCGTATGCCTGTGTAGTGTCTCTCAACAATTTTATTAAGTTCTTTCCATGGTAGCGTTTAGTTGAATATGCGTTTGATTTATGTATTACACACTTCTTTCGTACTTTTTTTCACTAAGGCAATACTATGGCAGTATGAGTGTGCGTGTGTGAGTGTGTGTCTGTACGGTGGAAACAAGGGATAGATTTTAGCTTTTAAGCCACACTAGACAAATTGATATATGTTGTGTTATTATAGTAGAAAACCCTGTAAGAAAATTTTTACCTGATTCTATATAATCGTTTTTGTTTTATTTTTTTTCACTCTTCCGTTTCGCTACCTACTTCTACACGACCGGTGCACATTTTAGCCGATCGAGTTACAGTGTTTTGTTCTTTGTTTTCTTCCGCTATGCGCATGTTTTCACAATTGTTACAACCCTTCTTTTTTTTTTTTGTTCCGATATTTCTGTATCGAAACAATTTACACGCGGAAAGAAATTCGAATTTAACAATTAGCACTCGTCCTGCTTGCTTCGCTCTCCCAGTAGTCGACTATTCCTACCGCTTTACTACCGTACTAAACCGATTGGTGGTCACTGTCCCCTCATTCTTGCTCCAGCTCTTCTCTCTCTCACATGCGTCTATCCTTCCTATTTCTGAGCCGCTATACATATAGACTTTATGCATATAATCATCATTAATGTGTATAAAATGTAGGCTTAAGGTTTGGACGACTAACAGGCAAACTTACTGCTGCAGTGTAGCAATGCATCACCTTTTTAACAGTACCACCACAAACGGATTATAGGGCGCACTAACGGTAGATGTAGAACCAGGCAGAAGCAAGTGAAGCGCGCCACCTAAGAACTTGTAATTTTGGAGCGAAGTTGAAAATTTGCTTTCGATCTTGTTGTGCTTTTGGGGTGGAAAATAAACGGTGATAAACAGTGTAGATCCAACAGCAGCAACACATCCAGGAACCTCTAGTATGTGTGCGGCGCCTTTTCATACTTCATCTCCACAGTGCTCGAAAGCTCAAAAGTAACCAAAAGGGAAAACCTATTACTATCATCCCAATACACGCAAAGAGATGAATAGATCAGTGAAGTGTGTGTTTTACTTCTGTTCGGTTCGGTTTCCGTTTTTTATCAGTAAAGTAACGAAGGTCCTTGTAACATGGATGATGAAGCTTTTTTTTTTGTTCAATATTTCCTACTAATGCAATCAATATGCCGATTACCGTTGTGTCTGTAGAGTTTGCGTGTTTGCTTACCGTTTTTTGGACCGTTTCTCTGAGATTAAAGGCTTTCTTATAAAACAGAATGATGTAGGCATTGCAGACAAACAAAGAAAAGGAAAGGAAAAAGAGTGTGTAAAATGAGACGCGTAAACCGTAAGCAAAACGCAAGATAAAAGTGTAGCAGGCGAAAAAAGAAAGAAGGAAAAATTCAAGCTTTGCTACTGATTACTAACGATGCTAGCAAAAATTGTATTGGAGCGCCAACAGTTGCCGAAAAAAAAAGTTAACGATCGTGGCAAAAAATGAGCGAAGAAAACGAAAACCAACCACTAGCGCGCAGACTTAACAGTGAAGTTGAACAAATGAAGATCAGTGAAACAGGGATTCAGAAAGAAAGTGAGAGCGAAAGAGAAAGAGTTGGCGATGGCATGGTATCCATAGCATCTTATGAGAGAACAATAGAATGAGTTAAGAACAGACGCACGTTGCTACATATACATAGGATCGCGGAAGCGCGTGTCGTCCGTGCGCGAGTGCGTGCTTGCGTGTGTGCGGTGTTGGTGATAGGGAACGCGAAGTAACAAACTTCAACAACCGTGACATTGTGTTGTGCACAACACAACAAAACACACCACCGGTGTATGGATACAACAAGCTGCGCGAAGGGTAAACAATAAACTGTGAAAAAATAATTAACTTTGCAACGGTGTAACACTTCTTCATGCAGATACAGGATTGAGAAAATGTGTTAACAATTACCATGAAGTAACTCTGTTATAATATCTTTAAACTGCTCTAGAGGGCAGAAAGAAATAATATATAGGGGTTTTCTGTATTCCGTCCGTGAAAGCGGCGTATCGTTGATTGTTGTTCCATTCTCCAAATGTAGAGTTCTGTTTCTAGCTTGGGGTTCTAGCCGATTGTTCACCGGTTTCGGTTCAGGCACCAGGCAAGTAGTCGAATGGTGTACTTTTTATTGAATTTCAATTTATTCCCTATTTTAAGCTTTATAAGGAAGGTAATAGTGTTTTCATTCTTTCTCCAGTAGGAAGTGGTTGTGAATGTTTTCGTAAGGAACTATCGAGATCTTGATGGGGAATAAGTTCGTAGCGATGTCTTCTGAAGGTTTCATATAGTTTTGCTTATTCATTGTGATTTGGCCATATTGTTGTATTCATTCGGTTTCTCGTCCATGTAGCACATTTTTCATTTTTTTCATGGAAACTTCCTCAAGAAATGGAGCATTTTGTTTTGACTTCAACATGAATCTGGACCAACAACGCTTTACAGTCATGCTCTAGTAGACTATCAAAGCTGGATGACGCTGGATGACCCACAGCCCTCGTCCTAAGAAGTCCTTGATCTGGACTAATTTTTACTAATTTCAATAAAAAAATACAGTTGTACAAAAATGAAAGTAGTACAAAAGCAAGTTGAATTAAAAATGTAAAGAAAACACCGGCTCGGTGTATTTTTGTTCCAATTTAACTTATGCTGTACAAATTACATAAATCCTGTTAGGCTCAGAGAATTATATTGTGCAGCAAGCAGCACATGTTTATTTCTACCTTTGTACCATTTTTTCATAATCACACCACAGCACCATTATAAAAGTAAATGAGTTTCACTATTTGCTAAACTTCCATAAAAAGGGTGAGTACATTCAAATTAATTGCGCCATGGCTGCGTACGTCGTTTGTTTGAATTTGGGAGAAGTTAACCCGCGAAAGTAAACATAACCTTCCTTCACACAATTTTGACAAGCAAACAGAAAAAAAACCGACAAACAACACACGGAAGAAGAAAAAAAAAGCATTTCTTGTCGACGCCATTGACGAATCCGAGTGTAGAAAAGCGCACGGCCAGCGTTGTGCCGTGTTTTACCGCTATTTACAGTAAATAAAGACCAGAAAATCCATTTCGTACCCATCTAGCCATGTACGAAAATGAGGAAGGTAAGTGCTTTTCATCGAATTTTGGTCGGTATTCACCAAGCTTTTATGTATCAATATTTCACAACTTTCACCCGGTCCGCGGCACGCACAGATCATTTCGAGGAGGAAGATCCGGAGGAGATTTCGCACGAACTGTGGCAGGAAGCATGCTGGATCGTCATCAACGCTTACTTCGACGAGAAGGGTCTCGTGCGACAGCAGCTGGACAGCTTCGACGAGTTTATTCAGATGTCGGTTCAGAGGATTGTGGAAGATTCGCCGGCCATCGAGCTAACAGCGGAAGCGCAACACTCGTCGGGCGAGATCGAAAACCCCACACGCTACTTGCTCAAGTTCGACCAGATTTACCTTTCGAAACCGACGCATTGGGAAAAGGATGGTTCCCCATCGCCCATGATGCCGAACGAAGCACGTCTCCGCAATTTGACCTACTCGGCGCCGCTGTACGTGGACATTACCAAGACGAAGCTGGTTGAAGGTCAGGATCCGGTCGAGACGCAGCATCAGAAAACGTTTATCGGCAAGATTCCGATCATGTTGCGCTCCACGTACTGTCTGCTGTCTCAGCTGACGGATCGTGATTTGACCGAGCTGAACGAGTGTCCGCTCGATCCGGGCGGTTATTTTATCATCAACGGTTCGGAGAAGGTGCTGATCGCACAGGAAAAGATGGCCACCAATACGGTGTACGTGTTTAGCATGAAGGATGGCAAGTACGCGTACAAGACGGAGATTCGTTCCTGTCTGGAGCACAGCTCGCGGCCCACTTCGACGCTGTGGGTGAACATGATGGCACGCGGTGGTCAGAGCATCAAAAAATCCGCCATCGGCCAGCGCGTGATAGCGATCCTGCCGTACGTAAAGCAGGAAATTCCAATCATGATCGTGTTTCGTGCGCTTGGGTTCGTGGCCGATCGGGACATCCTCGAGCACATTATTTATGATTTTGACGATCCGGAAATGATGGAGATGGTAAAACCCTCGCTCGATGAAGCGTTCGTCGTGCAGGAGCAGAATGTGGCGCTCAACTTTATCGGTGCCCGCGGTGCACGGCCCGGTGTCACGAAGGACAAGCGTATCAAGTACGCGAAGGAAATTCTGCAGAAGGAAATGTTGCCCCACGTCGGTGTGTCCGATTTTTGCGAAACGAAGAAAGCTTACTTCCTCGGTTACATGGTACATCGGTTGCTGCTGGCTGCGCTCGGTCGTCGCGAGCTGGACGACCGTGATCACTATGGTAACAAGCGTCTGGATCTAGCCGGTCCGCTGCTGGCCTTTTTGTTCCGCGGGCTTTTTAAAAATCTGATGAAGGAGGTACGAATGTACGCACAGAAGTTCATTGACCGCGGGAAAGACTTTAACCTCGAGCTGGCCATCAAGACGAAGATTATTACGGACGGATTGCGGTACTCGCTGGCCACCGGTAACTGGGGTGATCAGAAGAAGGCCCATCAAGCTCGTGCCGGTGTGTCGCAGGTGTTGAACCGGCTCACGTTCGCCTCTACGTTGAGCCATTTGCGACGCGTCAATTCACCGATCGGACGTGACGGTAAGCTGGCAAAACCTCGCCAGCTGCACAACACCCTGTGGGGTATGATTTGCCCCGCCGAAACCCCGGAAGGTGCAGCCGTCGGTTTGGTGAAGAATTTGGCCCTTATGGCTTATATTTCCGTTGGTTCCCAACCGTCTCCGATTCTGGAGTTCTTGGAGGAGTGGTCGATGGAAAATTTGGAAGAAATTGCACCTTCCGCGATTGCGGATGCAACCAAAATCTTTGTCAATGGTTGCTGGGTCGGCATTCATCGTGATCCGGAACAGTTGATGGCAACGCTGAGGAAGCTTCGCCGACAGATGGATATTATCGTGTCTGAAGTATCGATGATTCGAGATATTCGTGATCGTGAAATTCGTATCTACACCGATGCTGGGCGTATCTGTCGGCCACTGTTGATCGTGGAAAATGGATCGCTGCTGTTGCGGAAAAATCACATCGACATGTTGAAGGACCGTGACTATAACAACTACGGATGGCAGGTGCTGGTGGCGTCCGGTGTGGTCGAGTACATCGATACGCTCGAGGAGGAAACGGTCATGATTGCGATGACACCGTACGATTTGAAGCAGGACAAAGAGTATGCGTACTGTACGACGTACACGCACTGTGAGATTCATCCGGCGATGATATTGGGTGTTTGTGCGTCGATTATTCCGTTCCCCGATCACAACCAGAGTCCGCGTAACACTTACCAGAGCGCTATGGGTAAGCAGGCGATGGGAGTGTACATTACCAACTTCCACGTGCGGATGGACACGCTGGCGCACGTACTCTATTATCCGATGAAACCTCTCGTAACGACACGCTCGATGGAGTACCTTCGGTTCCGTGAGTTGCCGGCCGGTATTAACTCGATCGTGGCCATTCTTTGCTACACGGGCTACAACCAGGAGGACAGCGTTATCCTGAACGCATCGGCTGTCGAGCGCGGGTTCTTTCGGTCGGTTTTCTATCGATCGTACAAAGATTCGGAAAGCAAGCGCATCGGCGATCAGGAGGAGCAGTTCGAGAAGCCCAACCGACAGACGTGTCAGGGCATGCGGAATGCGCTGTACGACAAGCTGGACGAGGACGGAATTATTGCGCCCGGATTGCGTGTGTCTGGTGATGATGTTGTTATTGGCAAGACGATCACTCTGCCCGAAACGGACGACGACCTGGATGGTACGACGAAGCGGTACACCAAGCGAGATGGATCGACATTTTTGCGAAACTCCGAGACCGGTATCGTCGATCAGGTGATGCTGACGCTGAACAGCGAGGGCTACAAGTTCTGCAAGATCCGTGTGCGGTCGGTGCGTATTCCACAGATTGGCGATAAGTTTGCCTCGCGCCACGGACAGAAAGGTACGTGCGGTATTCAGTACCGCCAGGAGGATATGCCGTTTACCTGCGAGGGCATTACGCCGGACATTATCATCAACCCGCACGCTATCCCGTCCCGTATGACCATTGGGCATTTGATCGAATGCATCCAAGGGAAGCTGGGTTCGAACAAGGGTGAAATCGGTGACGCTACACCCTTCAACGATGCGGTGAACGTGCAAAAGATCTCCACCTTCCTGCAGGAGTACGGATACCATCTGCGTGGCAACGAGGTCATGTACAATGGGCACACGGGACGTAAGATTAATGCACAAGTTTTCCTCGGCCCAACATACTACCAGCGTTTGAAGCATATGGTCGACGATAAGATTCACTCGCGTGCCCGTGGTCCGGTGCAGATACTGGTGCGGCAACCGATGGAGGGTCGTGCCAGGGATGGTGGGTTGCGTTTCGGTGAGATGGAGCGTGATTGTCAAATTTCGCACGGAGCGGCACAATTTTTGCGCGAGCGTCTGTTCGAGGTTTCGGACCCGTACCGGATTCATGTGTGTAACTTCTGCGGACTGATCGCGATCGCTAATCTGCGCAACAATACGTTCGAGTGCAAGGGTTGCAAAAATAAGACACAGGTAAAAGGCGAACCGACCGATTAGAAAAGAGACCGGTGAAGTGTGTGCTAACTTTTTTTTTTTATTTTACAGATATCTCAGGTGAAGCTACCATACGCGGCAAAACTTCTATTCCAAGAGCTGATGGCAATGAATATCGCTCCTCGTTTGATGGTACTGTAAAGCAAAGTGAGAGTTCAGGACATAACACCGCTGAACACTTCCGACTTCAGTATAGCCGTTGAATGTGCTGCAGAGAGTGTATTGTGTTTTTTTTATTTTCTTTAGAATAAAAAGTGTATTTAAATAAAGTATGAAAAGCGTTTTTATATGGGATATTCGGCAAGCGAGCAAACGGAAGTGTGGAACGGGGAAAGAAAACTAAAACCCGCAAAATTAAATTTTCCGACAAAACGGAACACAACTGCTCCCTTGAGGGTTATTTGAAACCGAACTATCGGATTGGGTGTTTACGTTGACAGCCGAGTTGTCAAACGGGCTGTCAGAAAGGGAAAAGTCCAAATCAGCCGACAGGTGAAAAAATAACCAATCAACCGCGTTTGCCTCCATCTCGTCTGCCGAAAGCAAATAAAAATCGCCTCGTTTTGAATAAAAATTAGCCCCAGCTCGAAATACTGCAGTCGGTGGTGGTAGTACAGACACGGGAGCGCTCACAAACATGGGGTACAGCGCCGGACATGTCTGTTCCCGTGGGTTCGTTCTGCTGCTAGTCCTATTATCGACCTGCAGCGGCTTATACGAGGACCAGATAGGTAAATTTGATTGGTAAGTCACCGCTGCACTACACATGGCTGCTTTGTAGCCACCTGTTTCCTACACGGCCGATTACCTTCTGCTTTGTTTCTTGCAGGCGACAACAGTACGTAGGAAAAATAGTAGACGGTGCCTTCGATACATCCTCCGTCGATCGGATAATCGTTGCGACCGAGAGCAACGTGCTAGCGGCTATTAGCGCCAAAACGGGTGATATTATATGGCGTCAGGTGCTTGAGAATGGTCCCCGTGGCACCGTAAAGCTGTTGCACGTGACAACCCCATCGTCTACCGGGGCCCGATTGAATCGGGGCGTAAACAGTGGATATGATGTGATCACTGTTACCGGCAACAATCCGGCACTGATACGCGGCTGGAACTCGAACCTAGGTACGCTCGAATGGGAATGGTCACTGACACCGACGGTGGCGGAAGAATCGGCAGCGGAAGCCGTTTGGTTCGAGTACGACGGATTGCTGTACCATGTGGTGCCTGTGTGGGGATCACACCTGGAGGTGACACCGTACCAGGCCGTTTCGGGTCAACAGGCACGATCAACGACGAGTCGTATTGCAGCGGGTTGGATTGCAAAGGATCGCTGTGTTTTGGCCGGTACATTCTACGCCTGTGGCATCAAGGAACAGTTGCTGGCGCTGGATCTGGCGGCCGATGCAAGCAGTACGGTCGTTTCCAAGCCACTCGGCTCGGAAGCAGTAGGCAGCCCCCGAGCGGTACGCGGTGAACCGGCTGTCATCCAGAACGGACGCTATTACTCATTGCGCAACGATCAAAAACTCGTATTCGGAGCACGGGATGCTGCGCTGGTCGATCGTATGGTGCTGGAAGGTGAACCGGTCCTGCTGCAGGGTACGGTTGATCGCACGAACAGCAAGCTAACGATAAACGCATACCGGTTGCGTGATTTGGTTCGTTTTGATCCGATCGAGTTCAGCACGGACTTTGGTGATGCGCTGGGCGACCCGGAGCTGGTTTCGATTCGTTGCAAACAATCGTCCGGCGGTGGCTCATCGAAGGTCGGAGCTGGGCTGGTATGCCGAGTGCTGCTGTCTACCGACGATGGTGCGATCGTGCTGGTGCAGCAGGGAAAGATTAAGTGGGTACGCGAGGAAGCACTGGCCGAGGTGGAAACGGCCGAGTTCCTGGATCTGACGCTTTCGGATGCGGAGGGAGCCATCGAAGAGGAGCTTAACAACAAAAACGGTAAGGACTATCGTTTTTCTTTTTCACAATCTTCCCTAATCCGTAATCTATCTGAACTTACTTTTTACTTCAAATTGTCGCTCACTTACCACACAACTTGTCGGAATTGTACGAACTGGTCGTACTGGTGTTTGTAAAGCAGAAGAAAATGGGCTGGAATGTGAGTGCAAATGCTCTGTTGAGCGCTGCGTATCCTTGCTTTGGTTTTCTTGAGTTTGTGTGTGTAATTTGGTGATCTCAGTTGCATTTGCTTAGTAGGTTATGTTGCCATGACTATCGACTGGAATCGATCATCGAAGTGATTTTGCTTTATCTTTATTTTATTATCTTCGTTACTATTTATTTCCGCTCATATTATAGACTTCACCAATGTTATAGCATTTTGTTTAATTTTTGCTCTTTTACTCCTTTTCTGTTACGTGATACTTACTCATACTGTCTTTGTCCGTTTCCCAGGGGATGTGTTCGGAGCGTTCCAGCGGCGCATTACAGCGCAAGTTTTGCACGTGAAAAATCTGATCCTACATGTCCTCGGTGTCGGACCGGCCCCATCGAAAGCTCAACGAGCCGGTCTAGTGAGGGATGATTTTGGACTGCACAAAATGCTCGTCGTGGTCACAGCCAGCGGGAAAATATTCGGTATCGATAACGTGTCCGGCAAGCACCACTGGGTGCGCTATTTGCCATCTTTCACTGGGTTCGGCAATGGGCAGCCGATGAAACTGTTAGTCCAGCGCACATCCCGCTTCTATCCGCTGCCGGCTCAGTGCGTCGTGCTCGGCCGCGAAAAGAGCGACGCAAAGAAAGGCTTGCTGTACATATTTAACCCCATCACGGGACTACCGGTTGCCGGCGGTGGTTTGATCGAGCTCCCGTACCGTGTCCAACAGGTCGCACTATTGCATCAAACTGGTCCCGATTTTCTGAAAGGATTGCTGCTGCTTGACTACAACAATAACGCACACGTCGTGCCGGAATCGCTGGCTGTGCATGCGGACAATTTCTATCTCTTCACCACGGACCAACGTATGGCGCAGATGCGTGGCTTCCTTGTGCAGTACCGGGCCGGTAAGCTTGAAACCATTCCAACGTGGCAGATCGATTTGAGCGGTGCGAGCAAAAGCCAGCAAATTATCGCCTGCGAAGGTAAGAGCCCGATCGAGCATGTGCACTCGCAGGGTCGCGTCATGGCAGATCGGTCGGTGCTTTACAAGTACATCAATCCGAACCTTGTGGCCATCGCTACCACCGGACCGGATAACATACACAAATGTGAGTATGGGACGGTAGAGAAATGCGACAGGAGTGCACTAATTCCGGTTTTTGTTATCACCCATTCCCTCTAGACATATTGAACGTGCATTTAGTGGACGTTGTGTCCGGTTCGATAGTTTTTTCCATGTCACACAAACGAATTCGCCCGCCACTACATATGGTGCACTCGGAGAACTGGCTCGTTTATTCGTACTACAATGACAAGGCACGCCGAACGGAGATAAGTAAGTACAGATGGTTTTCGGGCTGAAATTTAATGCCACTTCCGGTGGAATAGACTTCACCGTGTTTTACGTAGTGCAATCACAAAGCATCCGTTTTTGAGGCGGCGATAATCGTATTTCGGGGCGGTCCGGTGGTCGAGGAGACTGCGGTGTCGGTCTTCAAACGGCAAGACCGGGGTTTAAATCTCATCCAGACCGCCTCCCCGTACGCAAGACTGTCTATCTAGCTAAAAGAGTAAAATCAAGTCACAGAAAGAGGTTGTAGTGCCAAGAAAGAAGAAGATAATCCTTAATAAGGGTATTTTGCACAATTTGTAACGCAGTCTGCACTGATGAATCCGTACCAATGGAATTCCAGCTATGAGTAATTGAAGTCATAATAGCCAGATCCGACTCGTTTTGCCTCAACAAGAGAGTGTAAATTAAACCACTTGACAAAATTGAAATTTATATTCACTGAAACATCCATCTAATGATCAAAAACGTCTTCACGGATGTAGAAAAATCTGGTGACTGATACATTTTCTCCCGTAAGACAATGTGAACCCGGAGAATGACCTTGTTCATTCGATGCAGAGAGAATCGAGCGAAAGAGCTTGAAATAACTTATTATTACATTGTTTAAATTTAAACGACCACTACAAATTGATTTTTGCTTTTCCAGCGTCGATCGAACTGTACGAGGGTAAAACGCAAACGAACAGCACCGTCTGGAGCTCGCTGGACGCACCACCGCTTCCGATGGTGGAACGCCAATCCTACATTCTACCGATGGCGGTTGCCGCGCTGAAGGAAACCATCACCGAGAAAGGCATCACCAGCAAGCACATCCTGATCGGACTCACGACCGGTGCCGTTGCCGAAATGTCCTGGGCATTACTGGATCCCCGCCGGCCCGTCACATCGCCCGAGAAGGCACGCGAAGAGGGCATCGTGCCGTACATGCCAGAGCTGCCGCTTCCGCACGAGACTCTGATCAACTACAACCAGACGGTGGCACACATCCGAGGCATGCATACGGCACCATCCGGCTTGGAGAGCACCTGTCTGGTGCTGGTGCACGGACTGGATCTGTTCGTGACGCGCGTGTCGCCCTCGAAAACGTTCGATCTGCTGAAGGAAGATTTCGACTACTTCCTCATTACGGTTGTGCTCGTGGTGCTAACCACCACGTCCTTTGTGGTGAAGCAGCTTGCATCGAAAAAGCTCGTCAAGCAGGCGTGGAAGTGATCGCCATCACATCCAGACGCCGGTAGCAACCGGAGCGCCGAAGGAAGCGTGTTTAACAGTATGTGTGCGTGCCGTATGTATGGTTGGTATGTGGTGTTGATGGTGTAGGTCTGCGCCGTCATCATGTGTGCGTGTGTATTGTACAACCAAAAAGACATTTAAATGCATTTTCCCTTCAATCGTCATTTATTGCACCCGTTCGAACTTTTGTTGAGACCGGATCTCGGAATCTACCCTTTTCTTTGCGTAGCTCTTGCTAGTGTACAATTGGTGTCGTTGTGTGGGTGTGTGTGGATAAAGTCACAACAATTCATCACAAATTGAGTCGCTACAGAATACGATCGTTCATCAACATTGGCATATGGTGGTGTATGGCAACTATTTTTAACTTTTCCTATCGTTTCCAGTGCACACTGCAGGACGCAGCTGAGCGCTGCATTTCAATAAATGCATCATCGCTAGCTGGCGCCCTGGGGTGTGTAATTAGCATTATTTTGTTTTATTTTGTCTGCGGTAGTTTTATTTTCTAGACCAAATAAAACCTTTAACGGAAAAGGAACTTCCGTCAAAACGTGACCCACAGAGACGGGTAGAGAGTAGTGGTGTTCGTTCGGAAAGAAAACAAAAACAAACGCAAATAGCATCACAAAGACGAACAAACAGTTTGTTAAAAAACCACAACATCACATAGAATGTAGTCATATTTAATAATAATCAGTCAACATGCTTTATGCTACGTAATGCAAACGAACAGTTTTCTTTGTATGTCCTTTTTTTTAAACTAACGTGACAACACAAGCTACTGATTAACTTACAAAAAAAGAACGGAAAACAACACAAAAGATACTAATGGATTTAAGCAACTGTTCAATGATTCTATCCTCCAGGCATTCTAGGCAGTCTGACTCGAGAACTGCGGGACGATTGCGCTTCCTGGGGCGATGGATTGACAGCTGCAAAAAGACGGAAGTACGCGTTGTACATTAATATGGGATTCATCGAGCGCTGGTTAGGTCTCGATCAGATCACTTACGAGTAGAGGAAAGACGGCGGCGTTTTGCTTGTGGAGATGCACGAGCGTTTTTCTGCTGTTGCTGCAAACCGCTCGGTCCCGGTTCCTGCGAATCGCTAATACCCTGCAGTGGTCTAATGCGAGTCACCGGCTGTACTGAGCTGACCGAGGACGCTATGCTGATGTTGGGCGAGATGCTGCGGATGCTCTCGGACAGTGGTAAGATCGGATCGATCTCAACATCCTGCGAACTGATATTGACCGAACCCAACGAAGGATTCTGCTGGACGTCCTGCGAGCTAAGTATCGATAGAGCTGCCGATTGTTGGCTTTCGGGTAGTTGCAGCTGGTGCTCCGGTTCGTCGGTTAGAGATTGCGAGCTAAACTGTACCGTATTGGCGTCATCTACGTCACTTTCACCTGCCATGCTTGCTTGGTCCGATCCTTGCGAGCGCATCAAGTATGTATCGGTAGGAAAGATGTTTGACTGCTGGGCTAAGCTTCCCCGCGACCGGTCCCGTGCTGTTTGCGAGTGGAGCGGGGTGCGTTCAACCAGTATATCGAAATCATCATAAAACGGTCGGCTGGTGCTCGTATTGTATGCCACGCTTATTGCCTTGTACTTTCTGCGCAGCTCTGTGTACATTTCGGCCATCGAGCCATACTTTCGGGAACGGATTTGATGTACCGACGGGAAAAGTTGATACAGCTTCATCAGTTTTACCGCTTTCGGTAGCGGTTTGCGTGCGATGCTCTTAAAGTTGGAGTAGATTTTACTGAGCTCGGTAATGATGATGCGATTTTTTGTTGCAAATTCATGATCGTAGGGATTATCATACTCGTAACCTCGGAACATTGACAGGAACTCGTGATTATTGAACAAACTGCCGGGAAGATACAGCTCATCCGCATCATTCCCCGTCGACAATGGTTTCGGGAGGCAGTTCACGCAAAAGAAGTTATGTTGTGGCTGTTGGCGATGAGAGTGAGAGCCCGTGGAACGGAATTAGCAATAAGCAAACGGACCGGCACTGCAGCGCTCCTCAATACTTACGGGCAGTATTTTCGCCACTATGTCTAGCGCTTTCTTCGATACGACGTAAAAAATAAAAGGCGTATAGCACTGGCAAAGGCAGCATCTTACAAAATGCAGGGAGTCCGGGCCAATGTCTCTAAAATCATGCGTCGGGACAGTTTTGCTGACCGTGTGCATTTCTGCTGTGCTGCTAGCTGTGTTGCGCGTCCCTCCGAACTGATTTGTTTACCCTTTCAAACTTTTGGTCGCGCGAAAATACGTTACATGTTGACGTTTCAGCATTTTCCGACACGGTGCACACTGGGATAGTTTGCTGGACATCATCCGGTGTTATTTTGTATTTGGCGTTACTGAACCACGCGTCATAAACGAGCTAATCTGTCTTGTCGAACTTGATTTTGACAGCAGAACGGTGGTTAATTACAGGGGTTTCCAAGTTCTGCTGGACATTGTACAGCTGCGAAAACTTTAACTATTAAAAACCCCAAACGTCCCCATTTGGAGGAGTACAAGTAGAAATAAGGTGAAAATATTAAGTACAATTCATTTCCCTGACAGCTGATGAAATGTGAAGAGAAAAAGTAGCAGAAACAAAGAACAGACAAATGACTAACCGTGTCACACCTGCTTCAACCCTGTAAATCTGCATCACTCACGCACACACTCGCACAAATGTTGTCCATCCGTGCGTGCATATGGTACGAACGATCTGTCACTATTATTGTTCATTATTCTTTTCTGTTGCTGTCGATACGGCCGTTTCACGCGAGACCTACCAATTCTGCTGGCGCTGACTGTGTGAAGTGTAATCGTTGCGCTCACGCAAAGTGGGCTATACATAAGCTCCCGCCCGTGTGCCCGTGAAGTGTGCGTGTGGGCCTGTCGCGTGAATTTGTGTGTGAAGTTTTTCCACCCACTGTGTCCGCCGCCCGCTGACCCAAGAACATTGTGTTATGTTGCGTTGTCTTTTAGTATTACCTCACCAGGGAGCTTTACAGGACAGGTGAAGCATGTGTTGTGTGAAGTGAAGTGATTGTGTAGTAGTAGTAGCAGCAGCAGCAGCAGCAGCAGCAGTGCCGTCCGAGTCAAGTGGGAAACATACGAGCAGCGCTGCAAAAGAAAAAGTTATGGTCGATAGGTGAAAGGGGTGGAAGGGGTGTGACGAGAATTGCGATTGTGCACTGAGTTGCCTGTTCGTTTGTTCGTGCTAGCTGCTGTGATATTTCAAATTTTACCTCCCCCTGCCAATTGTGTTGCTTTCTGTGCGTGTGTGTGTGTGTGTGTGCCCGTGAGCGTGCGTGTGTGTGGCAAAAGGGGAGTAGGCAAAGGTTGTGTGGAGCGGCGCAGTCAGGACATTCCGGGACGTTGGAGGATTCGAGGTGATAAGAGGCTGCCGTCGTTCGCGAACCGACCAGCACCACCGGGGTTCTCAAACCGTACGCACCTAATCAGCAGTAAGTAGTAGGAACGTGTTCTGTGTTGTTTGCAGATGAAGATCCGATCCGAAGGGGTCCTCCTATTCGAGCACATGTACAGCAGCAGCTCCACGATCTTCGCGACTGTTATGTAAAGACGAAAATTTAGCCAACAATATTACTGGGGACTACTTTTCTGCAACCCCTTTTTACAAGAAGTTGAACCATATTGGCAAACAACACACCATCGTAGCAGGCAGGTGCTTCGAGAATGTTTTGTCGACTGTCATGTTTGGTTGCTCGCGGGAAGCTACTACGCACATTGATTCCGCACTATTTGTGTGCCAGTATTGCTTGAGAAAAATAGATAAAAAATACACAACTGTTGTGTATGTGTGCGTGAGTGAGTGTAGGTGTTGATAGACTCCTTTACGCCTAACCTAACCTAACCAGTAGGGGCCTTAACAATTCGATCTCCGGGTCATCACCATCATCATCGCCGTGACAAACAAGTAAATGCAAGGCACATTACGTTCCATTTCACCTTTCCTTCACATGCCTATTGTGCGTGTACGTCCATGTGCATGTTTGTGTGGAAATCATAAACTCCATTCAAAAACGGGGAACATCATCCCCTTCTCGTAGGGACGTTGTTTGCCGCTCAGTTCCATCGTCCGACTCACCACGGGTACGGGTTTTACGTAGCTGAGCAATGAATCAGCACGATTAGGTCGAACTAGTGTGTGTTCTCACCGAGCACACAGGGGTCGGCTTAGTGTTTGCGTTGTTGTCGTTCTGGCTCCATATTCTGGCCCGGTTACCGTTCTTGTGGGCACGAGACAAGTATCGCGACATTCGGCATATAAGAGGGGGCGGGGGACGGTTTCTCCCGGCGGCACGTGTTGTTGATGCTGTGCGTGCGCAGACTGTCTCTCTACCACGTGCTCGACTGTGATGAAGGTGGAGCAGACAATATGGACCGATCGGCAACTTGAACCAACGGAAAGATGAGGTGACCGATTTTCGGAAGGCGCTTCCTCATGATGATTATCTGTTGAATGAGTCACGCCAAAGCTTAATCATCGCTTGTTGAAATAAGACGGTGAAGGAAATTTATAAAATAAGCAAACTCCTGCGTAGGTCATATTGACCGATGTAGTAATTTCAAAAGCCCCATAATTCTAGAAACTACCGGAATTGGCATGCACTGTAATGCACTTCAAGTGCTTGTCTGCCGCTGTTCTTGTAAGGCTACCTTGCCGGACTAGGTTTTCATATCGACGGTGGCAATAAAGTGGCGCTTGCTGCTCAGCGGATGCTCTGAATTAAAGTTTTTGTTGGCTCCTCAACATGCAACAATCTTCTGGCTGATTAGTTATCTGTGGTTTGTAGTACCTTGAAGGTGAATAATCGGGTACTAAACATTGGATGTGTTGTTGAGTCATGTTCAACCAACTGTACCTGCTTTCGCCTTTGAGAAGTCACATTTAACAGTAATTTAATTTTGCGCAAGCCTTCACTGAAAAATCCTTCAAATCCTATGCTATATACTAGCCTAAGAAATGTACCCCACATCGGAGGAGTTCTGTAATAAACGCCGGTAAACGAGAGTTTTCTGTTTTTGTTTGCTAAGAAAAATTTTCCATAATAACGACGCAATCCATAAATCGACATCCCCTTTATTAGTCGGTCTGATTTCTCCATTATGAGGTATGAGTTGCATTTAATGGATAATTGCAATTTATCAACCAAGTGGCCGGCCCGTGGACCAAAGTACTCCGGTGGTGTGGTCGAGCACCGGTCGCGCCGAACCTCTTATCTTATCACTAAGCAGACTGGTGATTAGAAAATGGTTCGAAAATCAGGAACGAAACCTTGTTGTCATCAATTTTGCATTCCCGCCCTACTGATACGAGCCTAGGGGAGACCTTCGCGACAGAAGTTGGAAAAACTTTCTCTTTCTACAATAGCTTCTTTGTGCACGTGCTTCTTAATGCTCCGCGTGATCACTTGCGTTACCTCTTTGTTCGAGATCCGTCCAGCAGCTCGCGATCAGTCCAGCAGGCTTGAGGCTATTGATCTAAAAACTTCCCCTTCACATCAGGCAAAAGAACTCGCGCACACCTACTCATCATCTTAGGCCACCACCAATCGTTAGAAAGAGCGATCTGTTGGCGCGAAGCCGAGCAGAAAATCCCGGCAAGATCTGCTACAATGTAGACAAAGAGTGAGAACGTGTCGTGGCTTGGGTGTGAGACGGCGATGGCGAGGCTCTGTTTTGCGCAATCGGCTGTGTTGTGTTGCGATAAGTATCAACACACGCAGCTCGCGAGCTAGCTATCTCTGCGAGCGAGTCTGAGCGCGATGTTGGGTGTAGGGTGGTGAGCGTATACAGCGTCGTGTTGCGTGGTCTGCGGTGGTGCTCCCGTCAACATGCACACATGCGCTGCATCGGGCGCTGCTTGTTGCCTGTTGTCTGCTGTCAGCATGATTCGGCAAAAAGGCCGGCAGCAAAGAGACACCACCCCGACACCCTGCCTGCTGCCGCCACCTGTGGCTGTGCACACCACGATCCACGAGCTCGCAGAAACCGTCTAAATACCGATCGCGGCGTTTTGGGTGATAGTGTTGGTGCGTTAGAACGCGGGAATATTGCTCGTACAAATCATAAATTCTGGCCCACCGATAAAGGGCCTGCTGCTTCTTGCTAGTGCTAGTGGGGAGCGCAGCATCCGTGAGTTCATCGGAAGTGCGTCTCGCAGTGTAGCCGCTATTTTGTTGCTGCTATTCATTAAATTTTACCATTCTACACAATCGTTTCTCGATTGATCAGCTAAAAAAGGTGTCTGACATATTTCCAAACAAAGCCACAACACACACACATACATGCAAACGCAAAACCGAACCCTTTTACCTAGAAACACACCCCCAAGTTGCTCACTTGGCGTAAGAAATGATACACGCTAATGGAATTGGCGATTACGCATGACGACAGGACCTCGCACAAGAAGTTAGAGAAACAACAACAGACAACATCTAACCGCTCAATGGCCGTGAACATGTGAAGATGACGGAAACAAGACAAGGATTATCATCGGACTGCGGTTGTTTGCAAACGCAATCATCTTTCTGGTGACCGTGGGCAGTTAGCGATGATGGCGCTTCTATAAACTGCCGCCAAAAGTTTGTGCCAACAAACCCACGTGATGATCCGTAAAGCCATTCGGAAAGCTTCTCGTTTTTTTTTATTCAGGCCCGGCCGTGTATTGCTAAAAGCAGCTCGTTAATGCTAGAACTTATCCGTTGCGCTTTGCTGTACTGGAAGATGTATTTTGAACGGTGGATGAAGTGTGGTCACTCCCAATCGTGCAACTGGCGTACGTGATAAGCTGGCCCCCTAGGTAAACAGCAGATATAGCCCAACAACTGAGAAGGCAGGTCAAGATCGGCTGCTTTAATAGCCACGGGAAATAGGACTTTTTCGCATGCGTTTTTTCTATGGGTATTTCGATGTACAATAGATTTACTTGTCCATTGCCCCTCCACCATTTCATCAATTTTGGGAGCCAAGTCTCTGATTATAAATCAGGGATCAGGAATTATAAATGATCTTTGTAGACAAGTCTTCTTTCGAGAAGATATATGTTTTCATAGAACGGGATCTAATATCCGTGTTGGATGTCAGAATCCTTGCCCATATCTGAACCTGCTGTTGTCTTTGCAGATTTTAAGTCCGAGATAGGCGACATTTAAAGCGACTTTGGATATACGATCGTCAATCGTACATATTTCTCTTTTCGATCACCTATCTGTGAGTCTCAGATAGACTCGTCGTGCAGACTCTTGATGGTAGCGAAAGACTCTTAGAGTTTCCCATCAACCATGAATGATGTTCCAGTGACATACGATGTGGTCATTACAATCTAATGAGTTTTGTGTTTATAGATAATATGCTCGTATAGACAACAATTATGCAGTTTTGTGTATACAATATAAGGCCACAATACAGGCTTTCTGGCCAGCACAGCGGTGAGACATTTCGTTATTTAATGTTTAATGTTTATAAATATCCTATAGTGCATATTATTAGACCTCGGCCTAAATGAGATATTATGCACGAGATTCAATGTATTTAACACCAAACGCCAAAGAAGCGGACCATTTAAGCCATATGCAGCTATCGGTAGTAAAATGTTCTACTATCATTCAATACATGAAGAAGTCTGGTAGTACTGTGCAAAACGATTTGCTATTCTTTACAACTATAATTTGTGGACGACAGTTGAATCCGTTCTACTCTTAAATTTGTATATGACTTAAGTTCCACTGTGGTGTTAAAATGTCCCCTAGCTGTTGCGAGAGTCCATTGTATGATTGCAACTTACTGCAATGTAATTATACTTTTCCACTATACAACATTCCACCGAATGATTCAAATGTTCCATTTTGTGAACACAATGGTGATCCTCTCGAAAAGATGTCGGCATTGAAAATGTTCAACATACACAAACAATTTCGAGCAATAATCAACGTTTCCATAGAAATAATTCTCTACAAAACACTAAGCCTAACCAACCAACAAGTACACCAAAGAGCTCTGCGCTGGTCGTCTGATGAATGAAATTTAATTTTTGTCTTTATTATATGTCTGATAGTATTGCCTGACTGCTTGCTGTACCCAGTAAATGCATCAATCCTGGTAAGAAATTTTCCTACACCAGTTTTTGTCCTATGCTCTTCATGCCAATGACGTCCAACGCTGAGATTTGGCGTCGGTTGAGCAATCTCGACGTATGGCCCACCCCCCAGTCCTTTGCCCATTTGCGTTATTTTTAGCACACTCAGGAAGATTATCGAGAAATTATTACACCATCCGTCTATGCACAACGCGGGCACTACTACTACTGACCGTTTGGGAGATGTTGTTTCGCTTTTTCACTGGCTATTTGCAAAAAAAAGGTTCAGACCGATAGAAAGAAGGAAACGATTATGTGAAGCTAGATTATAATATGGGGCTTCAATGCACGTCCGGCTTTCTCTGTCTGTCAGGGGTCTGTCTGTACGCCACCCGACCGCGACTATATGAATGTTAATCGGATGCTTCTTGCTGCCCCGTGTAAGGGGTTTAAACGATGATCAAGTGTAGCACTAAGCGTTTAACAAGACTTGTTAAGTGTACATTATTACAGACCCGCATCTGTCGCAACGATCACACCGTTGTGTTGCCGGTTCTTCCCCTCCCCAGTGTGTCGGACGGCAGGACAGAATTTCAAACTCAGCATGACTTGCGCTAATAATTGGTCTGGCTGTTGGCGCTGGGGATGCAAACGAAAATGGTGCAATGGAGAGGAGTGTGAAGGTAAACAGTATTCTCTCCACCGTTAGGTGTTATCGTTTTGCATTATATTGCCATCCAACATCCCGATCGGGGTGGGATATATGCACGATTCTACATAAACTTGTTGAAAACAAATAAACTACTTGCTTGCTAACTATCAACATTGTAACACTTATTGGGGATCTGATGAGAACAGAGAGATTATCTAGGAAGCAGAACAGAAAGATTAATCTTTTAGGTGGAAGGGCCATACCTAACTGTGATATCATAGACCTCGATCGATATAAAAAAACAATCCGAAGAAGAACTTGCCAAGAACTTCCGGAAGGATTGTCAGACAGATTTCATTGGGCTTGGGGAAACAAACATGAGTTCGACAGTGTACACAATCCTTTTAGTTTAAAACAGAGTTAAAACAAGAACTATTCAGCTATTAGTTCTTAGCACTTTTTCTTCTTCCTTGCCAGTAAACTCGAGAGGTTTCGGCCATTTCTGACAACCTGTGACTTTATCTGACAGTCCTGCGGAGGCGGTCTTAATGGGATTTGATCCCTGGTATTGCCGTGTGAGGACCGGCGCCATTGTCACCTCTAACACCAGTAAAACAGGTTCCAATCACACAATTCCTCCCACATGGAACAAATATTTTTGGAGCATAGCAATAGTAGAATACGTAATTTATTACAGTATTATAGTTTAAAATTCTTTCACAAACACCCATTTCTCTTAAACTCCGAAACTCGTGCTGTTGATGTTACGGAATTGCGATTTACCTTACGGTATTATTATCACCGCATTCCTTCTGAAGGTATAGAGTGGCCCGAACCAAATTTGGCATCGCGCAAAGGATAAGATTGGATCGTTGCCAATTATATTGATGCTCAGCCTGATGATGTTGATGATGATTTGCACTAACAACAAAGATTTCTAAACGTGTGGGCCCCAACAAGCAACAGTTTGCTCTGAACACGGTGTGGAAATATCTTTCACTGCAGCTTCCCTGTCGCAGAGCTGTTCTCATTTTGCTAGCAGGTTTACCCGATCGAGTTGTCAAACTTTTCGGCACATCAATTTGAGCATTCGCGTGCTATACATATAACCGGTGGCCGAGGCGACAGCTGCGCCGGTCTTTATACGGCCGGGCCCGGGTTCAAATCCCATCCAGACCACCTCCCCGTGCGTAAGGTTGACCACTTTATTATGGGTAAAATTAAGTCACAGAAAGCGAGAAATGGCAGGCAGAGACCTCTCGAGGTTGCAGTGCCAAGGAAGAAGAAGAAGCTTTATCAAAACCCTACCCCAAGCGTTCAAGAACGTCATCGATACCCGGATAACCCGGATATATATATATATATATATAAATGACGGTTCCAAGGATCGGGATGATAAATGTATGGCGAAAAAAAAGCCAAATGTAACGATGATGCTACTAATTTAATTTCTCCAGCGTAATCGCGATCGAGCACAAATCTTTATCTCAACCCCTTGTCGCAAGCATATCGCGAGAGTGTGATAAAAAGAACCGTGGAGAATGGCGTTTGTTGGAGAGTGACGGTGCGC
Organism: Anopheles stephensi; assembly: GCF_013141755.1. Lineage (NCBI taxonomy): Eukaryota > Metazoa > Arthropoda > Insecta > Diptera > Culicidae > Anopheles > Anopheles stephensi. The sequence continues at coordinate 44,238,056 of NC_050202.1, forward strand.
TGATACGCGGCCTCCAGAAACCTTACCAGCAGCAGAGCGAGTTCGTAACATATGAACGGACACTGAATGGTGGTTTCAGTAAGATACACCTCGTTGCCCAAGCACGTACACGAAGGACGCACAGAGTTAAAATCGGTCAGTGGCTGTGGGTTTCAATAACTTTATACCGGACAGTAAAGGTTCGAGTTTTAGCTTGCTTGCCAGGAACATTGGTGTAGTAAATGTGCTGCGAACGTCCTGCGAATAACTCCGTCGGTGGAGTTTCCTCGCCGATGTCCGCAGAGCAATGGATGTGGCCGGTGAGTGAATAGTGCTCCTCTTTAGTGTTAGCATTGTGTTGTCTAATGTGCACAGCCATTGATACAACATAAAAAACCTAACAAGCAAAACAAAAGATTTCATTAGTAAGTAATGTATCACAAGTAGTAGATTAAACGCATAGTTCATGAATGAACGGTGAATTTTACCGATAAGGCAGGCCACAAATCTTTTACAGTAAGCAGTCAAACAATCGACCAAAGTTTGGTCACTTTATTTCATTCCAATTGTTTCCGCAAGATTACTTACGCGATTCCTTTGGTTCCTCCTATTATCTGTGCGCCGTCCAGAAAGCCCCCAATTTCACTACCAGGTGGGAGGGGTGCATTAAACAGCCCTGAAGCAAATCATTGAAAATGTTGCAGACGCAACGGAATAAAAAGTCTGATAATAATTGTATGCTGTTATGTTATCAACTGATGCGTGCGTGTGTGTGCCTATGTGTGTGTGTCACTTATTAGTAGTCGCGCGACCATTACTTTGCGCCGTCATTACACACGGTGTATAAAACAATAAACAAAAAACGTTATTGCGCGTTCTCTCCAACGCGTTGTTCTTCTTCCCTCAAGCGCTGTGTGTCGAGAAGTGCGACAATTTTCGCAACCATTTGTTGGGTAGGGAAAAGATCGCGGTTTTGTTCGGATCGTGACAAGGCTGTAACGCGCGAGAGAGGTCGTTCCGGAGCGATAAGCGATAAGCGGAAGACAAGGAATGTTGGCCCACAATGTTAATGCATTTAGTGAATGTGTGGTGTGGTAGGGTAAGATCGAAGGGGGGTCAGAAAGAAAGGAGGCCGTGTGGCGCTGGAAAAAAGGACGTGTGCTGCCCATTGCTTAGCTTACACCCATTATCGTTGATCATCTCTCGCGCATATGGGATCGATAGGTTTTTGCTGATTACAACAAGAATCGACAAGAGCGATGATAGAGCCTTACCGAGGACGACTCCCCCGAGCAAGGGGATGGAGTAGAGGGTCGAAGGTATACGGGTGTACGCACTTGGTAAAGGGTTCCTCCTATCAGCAGTTTTGCACTCCGTCTGACCGTCCACATGGTTCAAGGCCGGTCCTCTCCCTCAACAACTGCGACATGGGGGCAGTCGGGCTTTTATGTATGGCAAATGCATTATTATCCGCTCCGTCATGGCAGCTGGAATATCGCCGGTGGGTTGTTGTATGCACAAGACGCTGCTGTCCTGTGTCGTATGCTAATCGAGTCCAGTGTGCATCTTAAGTTAAGCGATCGGACAACTTGTTCTGAACAACGATCTGGATTATTAATTATACTTTCCCTATCGCGCTTTTCAATGCAAAGATTACGCGAGACAAGATTGGCACCCAAAGAAAGGTTGACTGCGTCTGCTGAGCCATGGATGAAGAAGGTAGCGTAAATATAAAGAGGCGACAAAGGCAGAAGAGCTGCAATAACAACAACACAGACAAAAAAACACCTCATTGCGTACGTGAGCACACCAGTTCGCGCCGCGTCCTCATCGCGTCACCAATGACGCAGCGTAATTTTGTGTGTGTTCCTTCCTTAACGCTCAGTCCCCCACTCCACCCGGAATTTCGGTTGCCGTGTCTTCGTGGTGATGATTGTTTTTTTTTTCTAACGTCTGCACTAGCCGCTCGTGCACACTAACTACCACCACCACTTTGCCTGCCGATGTGTGTTGATGATGCTGGTCCATATTCCACGAAGTCCGGAATCCTCAACGGACGGAAGGTTTACTGATAACATGAAATCGCATGGTGCGCTCACATGTGTCTGACTATTTCGGCTGGCAGTAATTGCTTGTAGCTATCTAAACTTTGGCACATGTTTCGCTAACGAAGCATTTAGCTCTTTCGATGCTCTGGTTGATCAAGGCACGAGTCACTCTGGTCGATAGACTCTCGGCCCATATACTCCACGATTGGAACGAGAGCGGGAGGCTAAGGGGACGAGCATGCTCTGAGCCCATATCTGTGGACAGCATTACCTGAAGAATGTGCTCCACCGCAAGCATCTGGAATGCGGTGATCTATTGGAAACAGGCTATTACCAGAAAACTGTAAGACGACTGGAGAGTGGAGCGTAGGCGGCAAGTTACCGAGGCGCAGACCTTGAATATCCTGACCGCGGGCACCAAGAGACATGGCTGCGCATATGGTGGAGCTGACTTACGACGAAAGGTGTCCGTCGAACATGTGGAGCGATCGAGCCTTGCAAACCCGAACGGGATTTGCGGACATCGTCTGGGTATGCGACGTTTGGTTGCTCCTGCAAACAGTGTCACAAACAAACGTACACGGAGATTATTTGGGTAGCGGTCAGTAAGAAGCTTAACCCGAATGGTAAAGCAGAACTGGTAATCTTCTTCGAGCCCGTCACGTCTGGTTCATCTCTCGTTGGGGGGAACCGGTGTTTGAACGGCTTTATCTCTAGTTCGGGTAGGACCGCTTAGGAGCGTGATCCCGATGAGTCTGAGACATGCGAGCATGTAACGCACCAACTGGAGATCCGCCGGTTTAGCCATTCCGGGGATTGCAGTTGGCCTCTTGCCTATCATTCCTTTCGTGTTAATGCGAAGTACGAAGAAATCGACAGTTCGAGTTCCTCGACTGTTTTGGCCATAGTTGCTTCAAATAGAATTGAAACACATTTGAGGGACATTTTTAAATGCATGTGTTATTTCCAACGAGAAGTCTCACAGCCAAACTTGTTCAACAAACTTCCTTTAGATATGTTGTTTGATTCGAATCACCCCGTAGAGCATCGTCGCATGATTTAAGAGTGTTTGAGTGCTGTGCATGTCCGTTTGCGACTTTTCGAAGATGCGGCGAACAATATGCACGATGCGCACTTACTAATTGATGAACTGTTGCATACCAATCATTATTAAATGGGACATTCCAATTACTTTGCTTTGCAAACTGTCAGTATTCAATGGCAAAACTGTCTTTGAAAATTTGTTGTTGATATATTCAGACCTGTGTAAAGAATACTCCGAATCGGTTGTATGTCCGGTATTGATTTGTAGTAGATCTAAAATTTGATCATGACATGGGATTTTTTTTTTAATTTGCCTATCTGGTCCTATCAGCGGATTAAACTTTCAATGGTTTCATAGTTTGTTTTAAAATTTTATGCAATCAATACGCAGGTTAAGTCAAAATTGGTGCTCTTGCAACCACAGGCAATGGAATTGTATCAATAATGGTTAATAGTGTCATAGTAGTACCAAGTCGACCGCAAAGGAATTCAAGCAACTGTGGTCAAAATTGTGGACCGCCACTGTGGCCGCCATGGTGGCCGTTATGGCAGAGGCGATAAGGACGCCGGTCTTCACACGGCAGGACCGGGGTTCAAATCCTATCCAGACCGTCTCCCCGTACGCAGGACTGACTACTTTGCTTCGGGTAAAATCAAGTCACAGATAGTCAGAAATGGCAGGCCGAGACCTCTTAAGGTTGTAGTGCCAAGGAAGAAGAAGAGTAGTCAAAATTTAATTGTACCATAATGTATTGGGGCGATAGATGGTAGATGGTGGATGCGACAGCGGCGCCAGTCGTCACACGGCAGGACCGGGGTTCAAATCTCATCTGGACTGTTCGATGAGGACTGACGATGAGGATAGTAAGGACTGACTATCCAACTATGCGATAACAATAAAGTCTAGTAAGCCAGTAATGCCAGTAATGACTCTAAAAGCCAGGCTAAATGATGCGAGATGCCAAAAAGATTTCGCTCAAAAGGGGAGGTTATATATCTGTCAAAAAGATTTCGCCTCCTCGAGCTGAAATCTCTGAAAGATTTCGCTTCTCTTTAGCCCTCTCTGTCACTTTCCATGCGTTCCCATGGTAGTTTTCGGTTGAAGAGAGAGATAGCATGAAGTGCTCTAAACAACGCGGCTAGATGAACCGAGATGATTTTGACGGAAAAAATTCGCAAATCCCCCCCTTTTAAGCAAAATCTTTTTGGCATCTTCCATCATGTAACCTGGCTTTAAGAGGTTGTTTGGCCAAGAAAGAAGAAGAACAAGACTCAGGTTAAGTCAATATTTGTGGTGCTCTTGCAACCTCAGGCAATTTAATTGTATCAATAATGGTTCATAGTGTGATATAAGTACTATTCAGCCTATAGTGTATTTATCTGAGAATTGGATTGAAGTTTTCCAAGGCACTCGAGAATAACTTGTCTTCCACACGCACCTAAAAATTGTAACTGCCAAATCATTTATCATCTGCAAACCAAATTGTATGAAACAGTGCCTCATACAGATTCAAAGAGGTTTTTTTCATCTTTTGGCGCAGTCTTTACGACGGTTACGCGTCTAGGTTTTGGCAGGGCTCCTTGAGCCTCCTTGAGCCTGGTTAATCCTAGTAGAAAACCTTTATAAGGAACTCCGCAGTGCTCCACCGACACGAGTAGCCGTTCAAAGTGAGCACTATTATAAGACCGTTCACTGACCATTTAAATCAAAGACCTTCTGGATGTTCTCGGGAGATTCCATACGGCGCTGCCCTGTGGCAATATGGTCATATTGACGACTTATTAGCTGATTTGCGTGCTGAATTCTATCACTGTTCTTAAGCATGCGCCGGTCCGGTGTCCGAGACGATAGCGGCACTGATCCTTATACGGCCGGAGTAGGGATCAAATCCCATCCAGACTTCCTCTCCGTACGCAGCAGGACTGACTATCCTGCTACGGGCCAGAGCCAGAAATGACAGGCGCGACATTGGATATTTCCACTGGTACCTTATAAATTGTTATTTGGAAGTAAGTAGAGCTATTTGCTCATGATCACTAATGATGTTCTTTCTGTTTCTCTCTCTCTCTCTCTCTCTCTCTCTCTCTCTCTCTCTCTCTCTAAAGCAGCCTGCAGATTGGACACCGTACCGATTACCGCCCCCCAGCATGGAAGCGACGGCCGCTGGCTATGCCGATTGTTTCGGCAACGGCGGGCCGCATCTCGTTGGCATTGGCATCGGCAACGGCAGCGGTGGACCCGGCACGTCGTCACATCCGGCAACCGATGGGCAGGCAACGATCGGTGGCGGCAACGGCACGACCAGCGTCCAGTGGGTCCAGAGCGGTGGCGGACCCGTGTCGGTTGGCTCGAACGCCGCGAAGGAGGACCTCGGCGATATGGCCTTCTACATGCCCAACTACTCGCGGGAAGTCCTAAAGATGATGTTCATGATGCGCTCGCACCACATGCTAACGGACGTGACGCTCGAGGTCGAGCAGGAAACGTTTCACGCACACAAGGTCGTCCTGTCGGCCGCAAGTCCCTACTTTAAGGCAATGTTCACCGGCGGTCTGAAGGAGTGTGAAATGGCGCGCGTGAAATTGCAAGGCGTTTGTCCAACGGCCATGACCCGGATCCTCTTCTTCATGTACACCGGCCAGATACGGGTGACGGAGCTAACCGTGTGCCAGCTGCTGCCGGCGGCCACCATGTTCCAGGTGCCGAATGTGATAGACGCGTGCTGTGACTTTCTCGAGCGCCAGCTGGATCCGACCAACGCGATCGGTATCGCAAACTTTGCCGAGCAGCACGGCTGTGAGTCGCTGCGGCAAAAGGCTAACCAGTTCATCGAGCGTAACTTTACCCAAGTAAGTGTGATAAGCGAAGAAACGCGGAATGATCAGCAACTAACCGCCCGTGGTCTTGCCTGTTTTTTCTTCCGTAGATCTGCCGCGAGGAAGAATTTCTGCAACTGTCTGTGATGCAACTGATATGTCTGATCCGGAAGGATGAGCTGAACGTGCAGGGCGAACGGGACGTGTACGATGCGGTTTTGAAGTGGGTAAAATACGACGAAGACAATCGATACCCCAAGATGGAAAGCATACTGTCGGCCGTCCGTTGTCAGCTGCTAACGCCCAGCTTCCTCAAGGAGCAGATGAAAAACTGTGCCGTATTGCGCCGTGCGCCCGGTTGCCGCGAATATCTGGCCAAGATATTCCACGACCTGACGCTGCACAAACGCCCCGCCGTACGCGAACGGAAGCCCAACACCACGCGCATGATCTTTGTGGCCGGAGGATATTACAAGCATTCGCTCGACATGCTCGAGGGCTACAACGTGGATGACAAGGTGTGGCTCACGCTACCAAAGCTGACCGTGCCACGGTCCGGGCTCGGGGCTGCCTTTCTCAAGGGCACGTTTTACGCGGTAGGCGGTAGGAACAATTCTCCGGGCTCTTCCTACGATTCGGACTGGGTCGATCGATACAATCCGGTCACGGAACGGTGGCGCCCGTGCTCACCGATGTCCGTGCCACGGAATCGTGTCGGTGTGGCTGTAATGGATGAGCTGCTGTACGCCGTCGGAGGATCTTCCGGATCGGATTACCACAACACGGTGGAATAGTACGTATCTTTCCATCCCAGGCCGTGGGATTAAAACAGATTTCATAATAAAGGATCATGGCAACAATTCCTCACGCCTCCACACGCTCGATAATGGTCCCTTGTACTGATGATAATATTGTTGTCTATCTATCTCTCTCTCTTCAGTTACGACCCAGAAACGGATCGATGGACACTTGTGCAACCGATGCAATCGAAACGGCTCGGCGTGGGAGTGGCCGTGGTCAACCGGTTACTGTACGCCATCGGTGGTTTCGATGGGAAAACGCGCCTAGCCTCGGTCGAGTGTTACCATCCGGAGAACAACGCCTGGACGCTGGTGCCGCCGATGCGGTACGGACGTAGCGGTGCCGGTGTAGCTGCACTCCATCAGTACATCTACGTCGTCGGTGGATTTGACGGCACCAGACAGTTGGCGTCGGTCGAGCGTTACGATACCGAGCAGCAGTGTTGGGAGATGGTCGCGTCGGTCCGTATCGCTCGCAGTGCTCTCTCGCTGACCGTGCTCGATGGACGGCTCTATGCGATTGGCGGGTACGACGGGCAGGACTTTCTCACCATCGTCGAAGTGTACGATCCGGTTCGGGATGTGTGGGACGAGGGTACACCGCTCACGTCTGGCCGAAGCGGTCATGCATCCGCCGTCATCTACACACCGTCCTGCATCTCCAGCTACATGGAAGGCCTTAATCTTGGCAGTGGCGAAGACAAACGGCATGATTCGGCGGGAACGGGTGGAGGTGCAGGTCAAGCGCCACCGGCGGCACCATCGTCGGCCCCACCGCCACCTCCGCCACCATCGTCACAGGGAACAGCACCCGGCGGTGCGCCCGCTTCACGTCCAATGGAAGCAGGTGGAGCTGCCGACAGTCGAATGGCTACGGGCGAGCAGGAAGAGGAGGAGGAAGAAACCGAGGGCAGAGAACCGTTTGCCATGGAAACCGACTCTAGTCAAGAGGAATGTGATAAGGATGGCACCGTGCACGACACGGGTGTTGGCATCAGCAACAGTAACCACAGCAGCGTGCCTTTGGAGCGAGCTCCACCACCGGAAGTGTTATCGGGCGTGCTGGTGGAACATCCGGTACGTGCGGAGGTTCTTCCACCGTCGATGCGGCTCACACGTCGCATCCTTTCCTGTCGCCGGGGAAAGCGATGCCCGGGAAAGGAACGATCACCGTCACGATGCGCCAAACGGTCTTCCTCCTCGTCGGCCCGCTACACCCTCACGCTAGAACCCGTTCCATCCGCCCGGAAAGCTTCGGAAGCTTCAGTTGCAGGCGGTGGTGGTTGCAAAAGTAAGCGAAAAGCGCCCATCACAGGCGGCGGCGTCGGCGGCACCAGTGGAACCGCAAGCGACGATCATTGTCCGCTGGTACGGCTTAAAAAGCGCATCACCTGTTTTGTGTCCGCCATTGTTTCACCTACCTCTTGTTCGGCCGCATTGTCATTGCCAGTAGCTAGCTCGGTAAGTGAAGAATCCACCGGTGCATCGACGGCGAACGAAGACGCCATCGTGCCAACGGTGCCCGCCATCGTACTATCCACCCCGGACGATATGAATGCCGTCGTTGAGCGTGATGCTGATCGGCTGTCCGCCGGCGGCTGCAACTCGCCTACTAGCTCAGCGAACATCGTGCAGCAGCAACGCCACCAGCAGCTACTAAAATCACCGAACGCAAAGTTATGACACTCGTAATATCGTGCCCATCGTCGTCTGCTGGAAGACAACGGTCTCCCACTGCTTAGGAGAAAAGTATTCCAATCGTTCAGTAGTGTCTAGGTGAAAGGTCGTGGCAACTACTGAACAACCCACGATACCAAACCCCGTTAGCTGTCGATCTAGAATGAATCTGAGTACCAAACCTCACTTACATCCACGTGTGGGTGTTGATAGGATAGGGAGAGAGAGAGAGAGAGGGGGAGAAGGAGAGCTTAGCTTTCCTCTTCCGGCTCCCTGTGCGTGTATGTTTGTGTGTGAGAACACATTCCCTTGCAAGTATGACGACGATGACGGCCGCGAGATCGAGATATAGTGCCAAGAGTGACATACGTTTAGCCGAACGTCTCGAGTAGGGCGGCTCTAGGGCGAGTGGTTAGCTAGAATTATTTGTTGTACACACTCTACTTAGCGCAGCAAAACCTTCCTTTTTTACGTAATTTGTGGACCGGGAAGCTAGGAACCCGGATGGGGGTGTTTTTTCCATGCTTTTGTTGAGATGTGTTGTACGTCGTTCGGTCGGGAGTTACATTTCCGGTTTGTCTTATACCATGTATAAGACCGGTATTTGTGTTCGGGACCGTGTTTCGGATTAATCTCGCGTTCGAATGTTTGTGTTTGTGTGCAGATCAAAGTAAGCTTCGCGAACGTATTGTGTCATGGTAAAACACCAGGGCACACGCGCGCACACACAAGATTCCGGAATGTAGCTAGGAATGGAGCCTACTAGGATTGTGCTAGTGTTTTAATTTTATTGCTATTTTTTAAATAAACACAAAAACCCCAACTGTAACTTTATATACAGCAGCCCGTGCTGGTCGCGTACCAATCATCATCACCTGTCGTTGCAGAGGCGTCTAACTATGATGACCGTACGTCGGATGGCGCAACACGATGTACAACTAAATGCCAGCTTGGCACGTTACAGCTTCCTTTGCTTTCTCGGCCGGGGCGGATTCCAGGACACTGGTGTCGTGTCCGTAATAGAAACGATGTTCAGCCCAGCCATTTCGAGCCCTTTGATAGCAGACTACGGAGAAAAATAAAGATAACGAAAGGTATCATTGTAGTGGTGTTCTTTTGACTAAAGAATCTTGCTCATTAGTTTCGTAATATCACTGTGAATTCTGGATCAGATCAGTTTTACGCCATCCAACTTATTAGTTGAGGTTTTGGTATGATTAGACGGTTTACTTGCGAACTATCTGATCCATCATTCGTGAAATCTCTATATTGTGGTCATGGAAGACGCCGGCATTATCCGAAGTCCTACGGCAACCTTCGCAATCTCGCGTGTTCGGAGGGTACAAATACTTTTCATCAGCATTATATTTTGCAAAACTACTTGTTGTCAACGTGCTCCAGACCCAGACAGGGCTTCGCGATTTTACTTCAAGCATGTCACGCTGATCCGCTCTCCGAAATAGGATGATTACGCTTTGTATAGCCCGGGAACCGGGGACAAAAGGATTGACATTGAATAAATCAAATGAACAGTAAGGAGTTCGATCCCACCCCGCCACTGGCTACGCAAAGTTCATGGCATAGATAAATTAAACAAATCTTACCATCCGTCCCGGTCCGAGTCCGCGGACCGTCACGCGAACCGTTTTATAGCCTCGTTCGATCGCCCTCGTGCTGATGCTGATGGCGGTGGCCTGCGCTGCAATGTTTGTACCTTTGCGTGTATTTTTAAAGCCCTCGATACCGCACGAACGGATAAACTGCGGTACGCCCTTTGCATCCGTAATCGAGATGATGGTATTGTTCGGCGACACTCGAATGTGGCAAATCGGTATCTCGTTGAACGGCACTCCATTGAACAGGGCGGTCGGTGTGTTGGCATCGGGAAATATGCTAGTCTTTCTGCAAAGTTGATCAGACCACGAGAATAAATGAACCGCGGAATTCACCACGATCGTATGACTGCTACCTACTTGTCGATCATGGAATCAATATCAATCGACCGTTCGCCGATGGTTCCCTCGTCTTTGCTGGGCAGCGAGGCAAGCATTGCCTTGCGGTCCTCCACCTTGCAGAGGGCAGCTGTTTGGTGGAATGATTTAACGTTTCCAAAGATCGTCCGCCGCACTACACCGGAAAGTAGGTTTAGCTGCTTCAAGAGCGCCATTTGTCCGCCTGTAGGTTTGTTTTCCTTTCGCCGTAAACTGTTTTGCAACACCGGTCCGAATCTCGGTTCTGACTTTTCTTGTTTTGTAAGAGCATGTGTGGAACCACCATGTCGTGTAGTGGTGTAAGTGAGCTCGGTTTAGACTAATAACCCGAAGATAGCCGAAGTGTCGATCTGTCAAACGAGTTTCGAACATCGTTCGAACTTACATTTCAAATATTTGAATCGTTATTGTAACGCATGTTTGAAAGATCCATTGAAAGTAACGAAATGGAATTATGGAATTAACCCATGACAAGACTGTTGTAGTAACAATAAAAAAAATTAGCTATCACAAATGATACAATCATTCAAAGAATGAAAAATACTGTTTGTGTGGTGGACTTTGACACTTCCAGAGCCTTATTTTCACTCAATCTGTCCAACTCCTGGACATGGCTGAAACCATCGACATCTGCTTACGCAAAACTCTGGGCGTTCGGTGGCAAGCAGAGTATCAGTTGACGGCACGTGGTATTAATTCAGCAAGCATGTGTTCAGGAATACAGGTATGTTCACGCCTTTGTTCAGGAGAATCGGGCTTACTATGGACTCTACGTACTTTCCCAGGTTGGCGCACTACGTCGTCCAGTAGTCTTCTGCAGGTATGTGTCTTGGGTTAAATTCTTTAAGGCTAAGGCTTTAAGGTTCTAAGGTTAAGGCTAATAAATCACTGGGACTGATCATTAGGCTATCGTCCGAAATCCGCGATCCCCTCTGCTTGAAGTCCCTGTACCGCTGGAGGAGGGTGCGATCCACCTTGGAATACGCGGCCGTAGTCTGGTCTCCCCCAGGCTCCACTGCGATGGCCAGACTGGAGAGCGTTCAGCGTAAATTCACTCGTGTAGCTGTTCGGCGCTTCCTTTACGGTTATCAACTTGCTCTACCTCCCTATCCAGTCCGTTGTCGTCTTCTTGGGCTAGATACCATTGAGGATAGGCATTTCTATATCCGTGCTAGCTTCATTGCAGGTCTCCTGTTAAATAAATTTGATGTCCATTCTCTCCTGCCTCCTGATGTTCTCCCTTTATGCTCCTTCCCGTCGCCTCCGCGATAGACCTCCTTTTTATATCCCATCCCGTCACACCCGCTACGGTTCGAACGATCCTCTGCTATGAGCTTTATCGGCTTTCAACAAGTGCTTTCACCTGTTCGACTATAATGTTCCCTTGTCTCGTTTTCGTGTCCGTCTTCGTGAAGCCTCTTTCCTTGCCACCTAATCCTACTGTCATCCTCGCTTTTCCTTGAAGTGTTAAAGAAAATTGTTGAACCATCATTGGCGGACAATAAGAAATAAATAAATAAATAAATAAATAAATAAACTCACGGAGGACGACAATTCTATCAGCCAGCGGTGCAAAGGACCATATATGGCAGTACTCTACCAGAAAGGAGCTCATGAGCGACCCATTCGGTACGGGAGTTGTGGATGAGCAGAGCTGGATCAAGTGGAGCCGTCGATAAGGAGGAATGCACCCCTTGGATCGAGCTTCCTGGGATCGAATTAATGATCTGGTCATGTCTCATAGACAGGCGCAATAGAGCAGGTCAAAAAGAGTAGCCTTCCGTAACGCAGACGTTTGAAGTGCTCTCGGTATGCACGAATCCTAGGGGGAAGACGACGACTTACGTTTAAGGCTTCGGATGTGAACTAACAACGATACAGTGTGTAGTAATATCGCACAATCCCATCGCATCTTTTTACCATCGATTTACGATAATAGTTTTAATAAATGAAACTTAAAAAAAACTTGCTTTAGGGTAATAAAGAAAAAAGGAAAGTTTTAGACTAGCTAGTTTTACAATAAATAAGATATCTCTCCTCGCGCTCGCGTACACGATTTCTTGCCGTTTAGCACAGGCAACACTCTCTTTTGTTTCGTCTCTATCCTCGTAAGTGCAAAACGGTTAATCCAGTTCGTTTCTTAGCCTGAACACACACCTTCCAATGAAATATGATCTCGAACCAAAGAGAGATACAGAGAGAGAGAGCGAGGGAGGTACAATACAAGGAGGGGGGGGGGGGGCAATGACGCGAACAAGCTGCAACTGATTCAAATCAATAAAAACGACATCAAAATGAACGATTTAACGCGTGTTCGAAACAACTATAACACAACGAGCAAGTACATTCACCGTACGCGCTCGCGAAATCCGGAGCCTCTCTGGTAAGTCACTGTGTGCCCACGGGCAGAAAGGGAAAGAAAGTCGTTAAAATTGTAAAAATATAAACCTTACATCGATTGTACATGAATGTATGTGTGTGTGTGTTTTGCTGTATTCTCGGGTGTATTCGCAAAGATAGAAATGTAGAGCCTGTGTGTCCAAATCGACTGATTCGACCGTTACGAAGATTTACATTTCACTCACACTGAACGCCTCCTCTCGTACAGTGTTTTGCATACAGCACCATTCCATTCCCAACCCAACAACTCTGACCCTCTATTCCGTAAGCGCGTACGCCAAGTAAAGCATACGCTCACCCTTCTTCGCAGTCCGTCGTAAAATAAGTTCTATTGACGCTCGAATTGTTCAAATGAATTCATCACAAAGTCTGCTTCTCTAATCATAATTACGTGTGCTCTTTTCCATTTCCCTACCCCTATTCCATTCGTGACCCGCAATTCAACTCAAAGCGAACTAGGTTCCTTCGGAGACTTCTTCGGCCAGTCCATGGTGATGTGTTTCGTGATTGTGGACTGGCGGAGGGATCGCCCAACCCGCATCGGTCCTCAACTGAATCGCGGCAAGTAGGCAAGCAGCACGCAGTAAATGTTGGTAATAATGATAATAATTATAATGATAATGTGTTCCCAGAATCACGGTAATGGATTATAGGTGGATGATTAAACGAGGAAAACGAAACTTACAAATTAGAACAAATAGAAATTAAGGTTTATCGCTTGAACGTCGTTATTTCATTCGATCGAACCAATCAAGCGATCGACGGCATCCCACACCACACTGCCACAGATGCTTGAAGTGTATGAGCAATCGGTAATTTGCTGCTGCTTATCCGCCACTTATACTAGCACCAACTTTTACCAGTTGACCTTCCGTTTTCCTTTCTGTAGCCGTTGTCTGCCCCTTACCGTTCAATCTTCAATCGACACAGCGTTCAGCGGCGTCTTTTCCCCATCGTCTCCATCGAGACGCCCTTCCGGTTTGCGAGCGGAATGGTCCAGGTCGGTGCCCTTCCGTCCGAAAGTGGACTCTTCAGCTGCAGCACCACATCCAGGGCTTGTTACCAACTCTTTTGCTTCGTGTACAATCGCTTTTTGCTGCAGCTTGCTACTGTTACTATCGTTGCCATCTCGTTCGCCATCTGTGTTATGTCTTACGGCAGTTTGTTCTTCCGTTTCCATGGTTCCGGTTGCCATCTGCTCAACTGCTGACGAAGGCTGGCAACCAGCGCTGTGACTACTGCTAACTACTAAGACCTCGTCCCGCTGTTCCGGTACATCAGTTTGCCGCTTTGTCGACGTCGTACCCAGCTCATGCTTGTTGGGGAGAATGGTTGCTGGGCTCGCTCCCTTCGTGGCCGGATTTCTTCTCGTTTCGAGCTTCCGCTCATCTGTTTCGTCATGTGACGGCTTTTGAATGTTGGCCTCGTTGGTATTGTCGCCTTCATCATCATCATCCAAGCATTCGAATATTAGCTCAATATGGCTCTCGATGTCTTTCACTAAATTGCGAAGATATTGTTCTTGCTGCTTTTGCTGCTGCTGCTGCTGCTGCAGCTGGTTCTGGTCGCTTCCGGTTGTACCGGTTGCCATTACCGTTGGGCCAATGATTTCGCACGAGGTTTGATCGTCACCACCGATCTTCTCACTACCACTTTCAATGTTTTTCTCATTGCCAGTGCTGTGCTGCTGCTGCTGTTGTGCCGAGCTCGATGGCAGCTTGCTTTCCACCGCTCCTTGCACTCCCGAAGCCGGTGCTGTTGTTGCAGCACTCGTGGACGCCACGGATTCGCTTCGAGGCTCGGTATCCGAGCTAGGAGTTTCTGTGTTAGTGGGCGGCAGTTTTATCACACTGCCAGCACCTGGTGCGCTTTGTACGGTGATTTCGATGGACGGTGGTACACTTTCCTTGAGCCGTGTGGATTTTGGCATCGATCCGTCTGGCACGCTTGAGGAGGCCACCTGTACTGCTGCTGTCGGTTGCATACCCTCCATTCCTTGAGCAGCGGTAGCAGCGGATGGCGATCGTACGACCGGGTGTATCGTTATGTGGGGCACAGTCACCTTCCGTTTTTTCGTAGGAATTTCTTCTAGGAATAAAAATGAAAAATTTATCATCGTACACTACCCCCGGTCATGGGCTTTCAACGTCGCGTACTTACCGTCACTGTAGATTTCATCCTTGAACTTTGTCAAAACGGCGTGCAGCGAATTCTGTAGCGCACTCTTCACCGAGCTCGGTATTCCCGTGCGCTGTCCGATGATTCGAATCGCCTGCAGGTCGCCACAAATATCCTCCAGATTATTCTTGTCCGGCAATAGCTGACAGATGGATTCCAGCAGGCGTGGCACGACAAGACGAGACTTTATCTAAAACGAGAGTGAACGGGGTGCGCAATTAACCTTGCTGCATCGGCGCAACCTTTACCTTCCTACCTTGGGATAATATATTTCGATAAAATTCGCTATTATAGGATCATTTAGCGACAGTCTTTCGTCTCTCAATACGTTGTCGATGTAATCGATCAGTAGTGGATTTTTTATGAGCATTTCGGCGTATCTGTAACAGTAATGTGATGTATGTTAGAGTGAGGAGTTAAGACGGCGCTTGCTAGCTACTGCGACTTACCGGTGCGTGGTTTTATTGTTGTAAATTCCAACCCAAAACTTGGCAAAGATGTTAAAGTGCAGCACAACCGCCTCAATCCCGGTTAGCAGTGAGAGGTGAACTAACGGTTCACTAAAGTGGTTGGAGGTCACCGCAACGCGGAACATGATGTCGAGAAATTCGTGATACGGTCGATAAAACAGCTCGAGCGCAAGATCGAAATCTTTGTCCATACCCTGTGGAAAGAATGGGACAGGAAACATGTGAATGGTAAAAGTCCATTGCTCCTCACTTCAAACTTAATCGATACTGCCTGCCTACCCTACCTTTTCACATATCTGTGCCTGTGGAATGTTCATCTGGATCATTGCCTTCGGTGGACGGGGTGTATTCTTTGACACCGGCGGCCAGGCCGCCTTCATACCGCGCCTTGGAAAGTACGAACCAAGCGGACCGATGGATGATGATGTGGAAGCTGCTGAGGTGGCTGCGTTGGATGTTGTCGCCGCAACCGTTCCGGCCATGCTGTTCGCCGGATGAATCAGATGATGCACGTGCGGTGCATGACAGCTGGTCAGCAGCGGTACCAACACGGTCGTGATTATATCCGGTGGGGCACATTTTACCAGCTCCTTCAGCACCTCCAACGCCAGATTACGCATCTCCGGTGGATTGAATGTGTTCAGCAACGTTGCCAACCGCCGGACGGCGTCAGGCAGACCCTTCATCAACGCTGGCTGAGGGCGCTTTTTCTGCTCACGGCTGCTTGCGCGCAAAGTATTGATTAGTAAAATAAGCTCCGTCAGCAGCTCCTGCAGATCGCCGAAAACGTGACAAGCGGTCGCCTCGTGGTACATCGAGTGCAGCGTGTGCAGTGCGTCAAAGCAAAGCGTTATGCCACCGTTCAGCACCACATACAACCGATCATCATCGTTGTCCACGAGGATGCGCAGTGCGGCTATGAGCGTACCCCAGGACACTCTTGCATCCAGGCCATTCAGGTAGGCTGTTAGCGTTGTTCGACGGAAGATGGTCACGTCCCGCTGCTCGGCTTCACTTGCATCGGGATGGCGTTGAGCAAAGAGCGTCATCAGGCGGAAAAGCTCATCAACGGCCAGCGGATACTGCGTCGGGTGTGGCGTAATGTTTTTAAATGCCCACTGCAAATTCTGGTGCGCTGCTAACTGTCTGGTAAGCAGTCGACTTTGTTGGCAGCACATTCGTAGCAAACCGTAGTATACTGGCAACATGGCCCGATTGTACGTCACGATTTCCGTATCGTCATGGTCAGCTCTAGGGAAGGAAGCAGACATTTAGTTAGATGTTAGGTGAATTTAAATAAGCTACATTTTGTGTCGCTTATTAAGCCATTATACGGCCGAAATGTGCAATGAGATTGACAGCTTTAAGGAACAATTATTACAGCAAAACCGCATTAAGATGAATCTCTTCTTCTTTTGGCCGCCCTTTCTGGCTTACTAGATTTAATGATACCACGTAGTTGGATAGTCTGTCCACACTTCGGGGGAAAGGTCCGGATGAGATTGGAACCCCGGTCTGTGATCTATATCTACATCTACGGTACTTACAAAATGTAGTTAAATGCAATGTTTCTCGTTATATCTGGACAGTTTGCCACGAGGCTCGCATTCTCTGGACAGTCCAGGGTTGCCTGATACCAAAACGCTAGTAACGCCTGTTTGTTGTGATGTGCGGGTACAGCCGGCTCAGATAACCGCGGGTGAAACAGATCCCACAGAGATCTCAAGTGTGGTCCAACCTGAAAAAATAACACATCATTGCATTAAACGGTTTTTGTTCGCGGTTCTTTCGCTACCAAACAATTTACCATAAGTTTCTCCGTCTTCGAAACCAGGCAATAGGTGAGCAGGTTAAAATACGCGGTAAACTTGCTCGTGCCATGCAGATTGATGTCCGTGTAATTTCTGGCAGAGCGCAGCAGCAGCAGCAACATATTCAATATGGTGTGCAGGATAAGCTGTGCTTCGCAGGAGATTTCACGATGCTGAAACACGTGTATCGATAGCTTATGGTGTGAGGTGGCCCGATAGTTGTTCCGGAAGCTTTGCGAAGGCACTAGAGACACCAACAGATATGCGGCCGCATTTCGAACCCGTGCATTCCCGTGAGCCAGCAAAAACCGTTCCACCCAGCTGTCGGCCGACTGCAGGATCCAGTTGTGAACGATCTTGTTGCGTGGCGCCTGCACGGCTAACCAGTCCAGGGCGGACTGCGGACAGTATTCGGCAGCATCCCACACACGCTGCAGCACTAGTTGCGAAAAGCACGGAAGCCCGGGCGGACCGCCCGAAGATTCCGTGAGCAGGGTAATGAGCTTGAAGAACGGTCCGCACAGTTCCGTATGCTTGGTGACGGCCGTGAATAGCATTGCTATAATTTGGCTAGCCAGCCGCTCGTCGCAGCGACACAGTGCGTGTATTAGATGGCGCGTTTGTTGTGGATTGATGTTGTCCTTAATCTGCTGGTACAGGAACGGGAATCCTTTGCCACCGGCGATTGCGTTGTAATCGCGGGCGGACAAGTGCAAACGCAAATCCGGTCCTCGGGATCGTTCCACCAGTGAAGCCACCAAGGCGATCATCTTATCCAACGATGCTGGTCGCGATTTATCGACAGTGAGCGCTTCGTCCGACGAGTTTTCCTCGTTGTCTGAATTTGCATCCATCTGATAGCACGCCAATAAGGAAACTTATGACATAAAACCCGTCAGCATAGATGTAAAATTTGTAACTTACACATTCCTGTCCCTTGTGACCGAGGTAAAAATCGGCAACACTGCGTATCACGTTGATGCGCAGTAAAAACAGCGCTTCCTCTTCGCCCATACGAGAAAATTCGTACAGCAAACCGAAGAACTCAGACAAATGTCTCGAGTGCGCCTTCGCACCATGCTCCATCAGCATGATGAGCGATTTAATGAATCGTGTCACGCAGGATACATTTCCTATTATTTCGTTCCCATCCATGTCGGTCTCTGCCTTCAGATACAAACTGCAATGACTTTGTCTGAGAAAGAGCAGGCAAATATTAATAAATGGTCAAACCAATCGGCAAGCATCATCGACCTAAAGCCAGTATTTACCTTAAGCGCTGAATTACATGGATCACAAGTCGTTGGAACATTTGGCGAACCATTTGATTGGGGCATTGTATTAGTACCTGTACGGGCCACCAAGGTTCTGCTGACATATGGCTGAGAAACCATTCGCAAGCTTCCTGACTGGCATTAAACTGCTTCGTCAACAACTCTACCCACAACACCATGGTCGGCTGAGAGTAAGGTAAAAGGATACTTATTAGTAGCTAAAATTCTAAATAGTTTCAATAAGGTATTCTAAGTTAAAAACAAACCTTTTCCTTTGCATGTATAAATGTCTCAATAAAAAACGACACTGATAATTGTGCAGCAATACTCGTTATGTCCGGCAGCGCCAGCAAGCTTTGAGGTATGTGACCACATATTTGCCACATAAAGCTGCAATGGAAGAGAGAAGAGAGAGTTGATATATTGTAAGAATTCATAGTAAAGCCCAAAGCAAAGACTTACTTAAAGTACGTGTGCTCAAAGATGTTTCGATCCTGTAGAAAATGCCGATTATCTTGCCATATCCATTCTTCTAGCTCCTTGGACAAAGGCCGATGCCGCAGCCGTTTGATCGACTGGTTGATTCGATTTACCATCACTAATCCTGACCCACTGCTGCTGCTACTGCTACCACTTCCCGAACCACTACCACTTGAGCAACCGGGCGAACTCGACGACTGTAACACAGCTGCGTGCGATGTAACAGCACTGAAGGAAGAACCCGGACCCCCTGGCGTAGGTCCTACGACGGCTGCCATCGGCAGCGCTATGTTGCCACCGACAGTTGCTGTTAGCGCAGAAAGCGATGATATTGACGAGTACGATGAAGGTGCAGGTTCCGCTCCGACGCCATGATGCAGCATAGCTGACGGTGACGGTGCTGATGATGTCGACCCTTGGAAACCTATCACCGACGGTGGTCCTCCGGGCCCACTCAACGCTCCCACCATACACGATGATACCACCGATGATACAGAGGATGCGACGGAAGAAGATCCTGCCAAAGGCACGATCAGCGGATGCACCGGTGCGGACAAAGGAGCCGTCGGTACATTGATGGTTGGCGGTGGTGGTGCAATGGCAGCCGTGGACGCCGACGTGACGGATGCCGTCGATGCGGTGGATGCTGGCGACAGCGAAGCAGTGCTGGCAAGGGACGCTATCGTTGGCGCAGGACTAACTACTCTGGTGGATGTCACGTCAACTTCCTGCTGGTGTGATGATATCGTCGATGGTATTCTAGCAGTGCTAGCAAGCTTAGTATCTATATCACATTTACTTAGGTTATTACTTTCTTTAGCTACTTCACTAAGTTGTTGGATAAATTGTTGTTGTTCAGTCTCTTGATCGCGCTCATTACTTGCTGTTGCATCTTGTGTCGCTGCTACTGCAGACGCAGGTGACGGATGACGTTCCTGCAATGGCGGCTCCACATTTGCTGCCAGCTGTTCCTGTGCTGCAGCGGTGGAATCACCGTTTTTGCTGGATTCTAGCTGTTTCTCTTGCACTGGTATTGCAGCATTCTGGTTGTTATTCGATGTAGCTTTAAAGGAAGATCCACACTCTGCAGCGTCCGACGCTTGTTGCGGCGATGTCGAAGAAAATGATGCTTTTGCCACGGGTGAAGTGTTCGAACTCGAGAGCGTAATTCCTGTTTTTTTGTTTGCGATTTTTACAATGTCTGGCCCTGTTGGCAGGTTGGCCTCCGTTGGCGGGGAAAGCATTGATTCTGACTGCTTACTGGAAGCCTCTTTTGCAGGCATCGTCGCACTGGAGGATAGCATCGAACTTTTAATTGGTTGAGACTTCATTGAGGGTTTCGTGCTGCCAGGGAAAGATTTTTTCTCACTATCTACATTGCTGTTAGATGCACCGGCTGGTGGTGTGTCTGTCGAAGGCGAAGACGCTGTTGCTTGTTGTTGTTGATCGACTTGGTCACGCTGTACATTTTTACCCTTGTTCGAACGCCACTCGTAGAACAACATGTACGCTGAGTTAGTCTTTTCGAAACTAAAATCCAAATATTTCTCCGCTACCGAATCGTATGTTTTGCTCTGCAAAGGAAATACAAATCATACAATACAGCGTTAATACAAAACATAAAAAATAAGAGTTTTTCTTCTGTCTTTTCACATCCTAACTTACCGTCATTTCTCCGCCAAAACATTCCGCCGCGATTTGCG
The DNA here is from genome assembly GCF_013141755.1 of Anopheles stephensi. Lineage (NCBI taxonomy): Eukaryota > Metazoa > Arthropoda > Insecta > Diptera > Culicidae > Anopheles > Anopheles stephensi. Next base: position 44,258,728 of record NC_050202.1, read on the forward strand.
ACGGATCGAAAAGTTTCACCTCGGCATCGTTAAAGAGAAACCAGCGTTCCTGGTGATTCGGATCGCCATCTTCATTCCTTTCCTTGATGAAGCTGTAGTAATGCCCACCGTCAGCATTTCCGGTGTGCACTGTAACACCCACCAGATCGTACTCATAGTTCTCGTTGAAATCTTCCGATTCCTCTTCATCCATCGTTTGCTGCTGACGCTGCAGATCACCATTGCTGCTGTCGCTCAGGTTACCGTTCGTCGTCGTTTCGTTCGTTCTGTCGGCCTCGCTTCTTTTCTCATCCGAACCAGCAGCACTCATCTCAACGTCTTCGGGTTCTTGCTTGTCCAGCGTCGTCGTCGTTGTTGCAGGTCCGTTTGTTTTGTTGACGTTACTGCTCGCCGCATTACACTCACTGCTTGTGCTCATGATGCCGGTAGTACTGCTGCTGCTGCCACTAGTATTACTGCTAGCACTGCTACTACTATTATCGTCATTCGACCCGGACGACGTTCCAGCCGGATTCCCCTCGCCTGTTGCTGACGATTCGCTGACGTTCCGGGAATGTGAACGACGCATCTGCGATTTCCGTTTTTCCTCCTGATAATGATGCGGCATCAGGGTTTTCTCCACGTAGCCAGACATATCCAGCCGCATGGGGAAAGAGAAGTGTGTGTTCACCTTCTCTTTCAGCATCGTGACCATGTTGAAGGTGTAGCGCATTGTGTTGAAGCACAGTATCTGGGGCAACTTCTTAAAACAGGCACGCTTTTCGGCACGCACCTTTTTGCCACACTGCGAGCAGGTGTACATATTGTCGCCCTCGAGCGTATCCTTCACAGTAACTTCGTCGAGCGATTCGTGCAAATTACGCATATCGGCCACCTGACAACGGACGGTATAAAATTCTTCCAGCGTTCTACTCACATGCCCACAGTCCTACAAAAGAAGGAAAACAACAACAAAAACACAATTATAAAGCCACTCCCCTGTACATGGGTAGGATGCACCGGTACAAGTCTTTAGTTCAACCGTTGGTCAAATATCAAATTCAAATTTGTTAACGGTCAAACTATTGGTTGGCTCGGTGCATTCCTTAGCCACCCCGAATGAACCCGTAGGGGGGGAAAGTGACGTGATCCAAAAACTCACTAAGGACACAACATTATTGCTGATGACTCCACAAAAGATGCGCTTCACCAAATTCTTCAGATCCGGCGTCATCTCCTCCAGCTTCGAAACAAGATCGATGAAGAACTCAGCCATATCCTTCTGCTCGCCCGTATTAAGCGGCTGATGATCCATCTGGTATACGCGGCAAAACGATCTTGGGCAGTACGCTTTCCGCTCCGACTCCATCAGATACGCAAACATGCGCTGCAATTCGCACAGCGTTGCTTTGTGCTTTTGCGGCGCGTCGGTCGAGATGGACAGGATTGCGTCGCGCGTCTGTGGTGTCATGAAAAGATGCTGAATACACGACGCCATGTAGCACGTTGCACCAAGGTTCGTCAACCCGACATAGCCACACTCGGAACGACCTTCCTCCTGTGGCCAGTAATCCCATGGATACGGCGAATGTGGCCCGGCACGGTGTTGCTGCATTAGCTTCCCGTGCAGCAGCAGATAGTTCTTCGGAGCGTTGCGACACATCTCAACCAGCAAATCGTACGCAGCTGCCCGTGCCGCATTACTCTTGCACTTCGGCTTTTCACGGTCCTCCGGGGACGGCAACTCGAACAGACAGCAAAACACACTGATCATAAACTCCTGTCCAGCGAGGCTGTACTTAAACCCTGGATCGAACTTCAGCAAATTGGCCATTAAATTCAACAGCCCGAACAAACCATCGTCAGGGCTGCCGTGCCGGCTTTCAAGATAGTCTCGTTCTAGGATGCTTCGAGCAACCTGCTGACACATAGCATCCAATCCAATTGCATCCCGTGGCTGCAGTTCTTCGCTCGCCGAGTTACCACCATTGCTGCCTCTCAGCAGCTCGGGCGAAAGGGCATCCACCAGCCGACACAACAGCCAGAAATAGTCTCTACACGCTGGCCCGTACGGTTCCTTGCCTTCGTCGCCCGCAGCCGCCAACAGCGCTCCATAGATACCGCAGCTGGTCGCACCGTTCAGCGATTGTGGTTTCATATTTTCTGCCAGTGGCAAAAGTGCCACCAGTTTGGACAGTAAGGGTGCCATCAACTCGTAGTACGTTTGTGCATTTCCCAGACACAGCCGGTAAAGGGCCGCACAAGCCTCACGCCGAACCGCCGGTTCCGGGTCATCCAATATCAAACGCTGCAGCCAGAGTGAGTTCGCCTCGATGGTCCACAGCAATCGGCGCACCTCCTTGCAGGAATGGGCATAGCAGACGAGCAGATTCATCGCGTAATGTATGACCTGCGGCCGGCCGAACATACCTGTTTTGAACAGGTTTGGATTTACAGGAAGCGATTCCTCGTTGAGGATCGATGCGATTCGTTCCAGCGTTGGCCGTGGTTCGAACAATGCCATCGTTTCACGATTCAGGGGCGGAATTAAAATCGCATTGCCTTCCGCTTCATTCGTTTTCAGTTCGTCCATCCCCAGGAGACACATGATTCGCAACAGAGAAGCCAAACAATCGTGACGCCATTCGTTCAGTTCACTTTCGTCGGAACCGTCGGTAGATTTCTGTAGCACACCGGAAAGAAAGATACGATACAGATGGGCCAAACCGCCGCATCGCATAAATTCATCGCTCCACTCGACTACGCGCGTAGTAGAACTGGTAGTGGCACCGGAAAGCTCGTTAGGATCGTTAGCCGACGTCGGTTCCAGGTTGATGTTTTCCTGCTTTTTAACCTCCTCCGATCCTTCCGATGATTCTTGCTGGGTGTTACTGGTGCCTTCCTGACTACATTCCACAGCTTGAGGTGGTACCGTCGTCACCGTTAGTTGCTCGTCTGGCTTTGATGAACAGGAAGCACCATCGAGGTGAGGTTTGTTTTCCTTGTTCTCCAAACTTCCATCCACTCGTGGCATAATGACCGTTCGATCGTCCTCACTGCACAAAGGCGTCGGTTTCACCACACCCGGGCCCGGCGAGGTTGGGGCAAAATCTAACCGTTTTCCCTTTGGCGGCGATCGATTGTTGCTAACACCAACGGCCGATTCCTGCTGTCGCGGGCTGCTTTGCTGTTGCATTTTTAATGACTTTGAAGAGGAAATTTTTAACTTCAGTTGATTCTTCACCGACAGCGACTTTGAACTTGTCCCGGAAACTCCGGGCGCACTACGGTGGTTGCTGTTACCGCCGTCGACAAACGGCTTCATCTGCTGGTGCATTGTTGCACCGGGTACACTACTGCCGCCACAGCAGTTTCCAACAAACTTTGATTTGCACAAACTCTCCACGATGTGCAATGCGTACATGAACTTTTGCAAGTTGTATGGGTCAAGAATTTCCTCTAGCGTGTAACAACCACCGCCCGACAGCAGTGGATCACCTTCCTTTGCCAAACATTCTGTTATGTCTTCACCACTGGCCTGGTTCTTGTTGCTCCCATTTCCTTCTTGCTTTTCGGTCGCCTTCTGACCGCTTGCAGTGGAAGGTAGACTCTTAAAGGAAAGGTTTTTCAGCGTGCTGTAAAAGGAGGGACACGTGGGCAGCATTGCAAGAATGTCCCACACACGGCGCGAAAGCAGTTGCGCTTTGGTGTTCGGTTGGCAGCGCTCTCCGGTGATGCTGATTTTCATATCACCTAACGTTTGCATCAATCGAAACAGTTGCTCAAAGTATGGTGGCTTCAAGAGTAACAGCGTCGGCAAACAATCCTTCGATGGTGGAGGTTGCATCGATGGGTTTTCGTTCTGTTCGCGTCTCCTGCCACTGCTACGTCCGCCCAGTGACACATACACCATTTGATTATCCTTAAAACCCACATCGGCCAAGCTGCGTTCATCGTACTCGGCCGTTATCTCCTGGCCCTGGGTTATGATCCGAAGCGGACCATCGTTCAACAGTATCCCAAGCGCAGGAACAACTGCCGGACTGCCTGCACTAGCACTATGTTCTCCACTGCCACCACTGCCAACGACCACGTTCGTAGTAGCGGTCTGGGCCTTCTTGGACTGAGGTGCTGATGTTGGTGGTACGCCGCCTTGATACTTTTCCCACCATTTCGCAATTTCCGCCTTCAAATCGGCAACCAGATCGCTCGCGTGCATGTTGAGGAACGATTTGTCTGGTACGCCAGCCGGTTGCAGCACGATCCTTATCGGAGGTCCAGGGCCTTCGGTACGCAGCGCGCTGTATGCCCCGATGTCTTTGCCTTCCAGAGCCCAACGACGCAGATGGTAGGCGTATCGCCGACGAAATGTATCGAGATGCGTATTCAACAGCATTAACGCACGCTGCACACACATCAAAGCATACTCCGTCGCCGGTCCATTGTTGTCAGAGTGTTGATTCAGCTCTTCGACTGCCTGTGACAGATGGTTCATACACTGGGCCACAAATTGATGCTCGTACTTCAGCTGCTTTTCCATGTAGTAAGTGTTGATGTACTGAATGGCCGACAGCGATACATCGGTGTTTGTCGCCCGCAGCGCTATCTTCCACAAGTGCTCCATGCCCACGTTGTCCATCTCTCGATCACGTTCAGCGCCATCGTTCGGCTGTCCAAAGAGCTCTTCCCGGCCGAGGGTGAACAGTTGTTGAAATAAACCCAAAGCAACCATCGATATTCCTTCCGGTTTTAACTCCGATAGCCGTTTCATGTACAGGTGCTGGATAGCGTTTAATCCGAGCGCATGAGTATCGCCACCCTTCACCTGACCCTGCAGCCAGGAAAATAAGCAATCGCTGCACTCTGCATCGTTGGCAAGGCATGCCCACAAGCTGTCGACTTGATTCAATGTCAATCGGAAGCTACGCGGCGATCCAACATCGCTAAACACGGACGTCAGGAACTGCAAGCGCACCTGGATCTGAGTCACATGCGAGTAGAGCGGTCCACCCAGATTCGTGCTATCCGTCGTCTGCACACTGCCAGTGGTAGCCGGACCATTATTCCGGACAGATGATGAATAGTGCTTCAGATTGTTGAAGAAGTGAAACATCATTCGATGCTGCCGTTCCGACCACAGCACAACCTGATGCGTCGTCACATCGCGGAACTGTTGGAACGAGGCAAACAACTTGGGCAGCAGTTTCAAGCTCGTCACCACACTACGATTTTCGGCCAGATTTTGCAGACAACCTTCGATGAACCGTGTGCGAATGTGCTTGTCCGTGTGGAAGCACAGCAAGGTACCGAGCACCTTTTCCGCTTCCAGTGCGATAGATTCACCCAACTGACCCTAAAAGGGGGGGAAAGATGGAACATTAAAAATGTAACGAATCTTTGGCTAATGAATTCACCGCTACTTACAATCTTATCGTCCTGAAGAAGATCCCACAGCAAGGTATTGCCGGGTTGGCAAACGTCGGGAAACCGGTAAGGATTGCCAATCATCATTGTTCCCACCGGACCCGCAGTCACTGCCGCAGCGGCCGTTGCTGCCAGAATATCCTTCGTTTTTGTAGACCCTCCTCCTTTGGCCATCTTTATCGCTCCATTGTTTGTGGCACCCCCCATTCGATGCATTCCAGGCGAGAGCTGCTGGTGAGGTGAATGTTGCTGTTGTGGTTGTTTCATCAAGCCCATTCCACCAGCACCAGCGCCACCAGCGCGTAATGCTGACGGTCCGGCAACGGTTCCGATCGAACGGGGCCGTTGGATGGGATATCCTTGATGCAGCGATTCGGCACGTGCTGCCAACTGTGCCAGTTCCTCTTCGCACGGCGAATCCTCGTCATCGAAGTCAGCCATGTTCTTTTCCGATTTGTTGCTCATTGGCGAAGAACAGCTACCGTCGTGATCGGCCGCATCCGCTGCGTTAAGAAAGTTAATCAAACGACCTTCGCCCATTGCGCCCATAAAACTGGAAACATCGTCATTCAGCGAAGCGGCACTCATGAGACTGTTGTTGTTTGCCTGGCCAACTACCAGCTGCTGTTCGCGATCGCTCATACCAACGATCCCCGGTCCTAACGGGCTACCGTGATGATGATGTTGATGGTGATGGTGGTGATGATGCTGTTGCTGCTGGTGCTGTTGTTGCTGCTGCTGCTGAATGTGGCGCAATACAGATGTCTGAAGGTTGTTATCACTGCAGTCGCTGTCGGGAAGCATCGCAGCTAGCAGATCGCTATCCTCCACGTCGGATACACTTTCCTGCAGCTCCTGTAGCTCTTTGCGAGTAAGTCCACTCACTTTACGGCGCTTTTTGCGAAGCTTTTTGCGTAACAAAAACGCTTCACCCACGTCGATACATTCGTCGCTGCTGGTAGCGTCCTCGTTGAAGGCAGTGATCGAACGTGTCATGAGAGGAATTCTTCTGTTGGGGATTTAATAATTATAATATTAATTCCATAATAAGTGGATACCACACTACTTGGTAACTTTTCGGTACAGAATAAAACTTACATCTTTTCTTTGATTCTCTGATGCACATCGTAGATGTCTGGTTCCACCTTGATGCTGTCTGCAATGTAGAAGACAAAAATATGTTTCATTCCACACAGATCGACGCACACATAACCACGCAACAGGACTTACCATCAGTAGTTTCATCACAACAAATTTTATGGCGTGCCTGCTTGCAGGGAGGAGCACCATTGTCCGATTCTCCCTCACGGTCTGGCCCCATTCGCAGGATAGGACCGGATGGTTTATGTACCCCTGCTACCACCACCGGCGGTACCGATGGCACATCCGGGTCGGAGCTATCATCCTCCGGATGCTCATCCTCGCTGTTCGTACCATCTACGCTTACGCTGTTCTCCGAGCTGGACGGAAGCTCGTTATAGTCCGCGCGTCCTGTCGCCATATCGTTTACAGTGGCACCGGTCGACTTACTCATATCGATAAGCGTCTGTCGCGAACAGTCACGCATCCAGATTAACTTCGTCAGTGCAGACGCAATGTAGATGCTTTGCTCCGTGTGTTCTTTTGGATCCAGCCGACACAGCAGCGAGTACAGATGTGTGGCTGGTTTGGGTGCGAGGTTTTTGACCAGTGACGGCAAAATATCGTATATCGTCTTGGAGCAATGTTTTAGCTGGGCCGCTTGCCACATCAGCGTAATGTGTTCCTCGGTGATTTGATTTTCAACCGCTAGGAAGTTAAGCACAATGTGCGACTGCTTGATAACCTCCACGTGCAGGTTTGGTCCGAACAGGTGAGAGATGATCTGGTTTTCGGAAAGCCAATTGGCCAGTTTTAGCCCCACCGCTTCCACCTCGGACACCGTTTCCGAGGTGCAGATATCGTTAAACATATTGATGTGTGCATTGATCTGCGCCATACCCGCCAACCGCATCGTCAGCGTGGAAGATGTGAAATATTTGAACGCCAGCGCCAATCCTTCCGTATCGAATGTAATCTGCGTGTCGAACGGGTCCTTGATAGCGGTCCACATGAAATCGGCCATCGATTTGGTGGCCGGCGATCGAAGATCCTGATCGGACAAACGGCACATGTACTGCAGCACCTTCACGCGCAGCGGAATGAACAGCTGCACGGTTGAGCGATAGTTAATCCACAGCTTAATGTTGGAGCTCGTAGCAGTGATGGCATGCGCGGTGGAGACCGGCAATCCGGGCTGATCGAAACAATGCATCATCGCCTCAAACCCGGCATAATTGCAAAACAGCGACACGTTTCGCAGCAGGAAGGCCGATATTTCACTTTCGTGCAAATCACAGAACAAACTCAACGATTGTACTTCCTGCGGTGATACATCTTCCAGCCGGGTGTGCACACTATGCTTGTAGGCCACGTATAGCGGGAAGTTGAGCAGAAACACCTTCGAAACCAGAATCAGCAGCTTTTCCACATCGAGCAATGTCCAAGCTTCGTCCATCGCCGGTTGATTGGATGCTGCTGGTACTGTCAACTGCTGCTTGTCAGCGTGCTTCGCGTCTTCAGCTTCTGCCAGCTTCGCGGCCATTCCAAGCTCACATTCTGCCTCCTTTGATGCGAGTTCCGTTTTCCCACCGTCTGGTGTGACGACGGTTGGCGGCCTATTCGTGTGCTCCTGCTGCTCATCTACCACCGTCTTATCGTTGGCATCTTTTGTATGGTCGGCTCTATCTGCTGCTGGGGTGGCGTCTTTAACCGATGCTGTTGTCTCCGGAGCATTCGGCCCAGCCTGCCCCCCTGCGCCTGCAGCACTCGTCGAAGCCTGAAGCAGATTTTGTGCCAACAGCTTCCGGATGTTCTTCAGCTGGTAGACGGTGAAGCATATTATGCCCTGCACAACCAGGTTGAACCGCTCAAAGTTCTTTACATCCCGGTAACAGCACATGCATTGTCTGTTCGGCCACGTCTGGATATAGTTAAGCACCACCTCCACCTCGCGCTTCTGCAGAAACACCGGTTGATCGGTGTCATTGCTTCCGTTTAATCTGGACTCATCTAGAAGGAGGAGAAAGACAACGGAGTAGAAAATGAATATTGTGGGGACCTTTTTTTTTTTCTAGAAAACGCGCCTCCCGCAAAACATGTTTCGTTGTTTTGGGAACGGCAACGGTGTTGGCCACCAGCAACGCGACCACGGACAACGACCAAGCTGCTGTCAGCGAAGAGTGTCTTGGACGGCGTGCAATATACTTACATGAAACAAGAAGATTTAGAAAACCGGAGCAAACATCGCACATTTTTGCTGCCCCTTGTTTTCTCCGCACGGAGGCTTGTTTCGAGCGTGTTTTCCTTCTCCGTCGATGGTCACCATCCGCATGTGCTTCTGCTTGCTTTTATTCGCCCACAATTCACATAGATTGCAATGCAATGTGAAATATTTTTTCACTCTAAACTAACTCGTTCGCGTAGAGCAGTAGTTCTTTCACCACTTTCTTTCTTCCTATTTGCTCTGCCTGTCATTTGCTGTCAAACTCTTGTTTCTTCCACAGCCGTTGTCTTCATCGCCACCGCTTTGTACACCGCCTGCTGCCACCGCTGTCTGCTTTCGTCTGTACCCTTCTTCCTGACGACGACGACGACGACGACGACGGAGAGCTGTATGTTGCAGGTTCCGCAAAGGTTGCCAACGAAAGACACTTTCGCAAAGTCCACCGCAATCGATTCTCCACTCACTGGCACCGACACTAGCCCCGCACAAAGTGCAACCAACACTTTATTCAGAAACGCACCGGAAAAAACATTTCTCACTCCACACTTGCATGCCTCTAGCGGTGGCAAGACATTTTTGTTCAAACCTTTTTTTTTACAACCCTGTATCTTGTATTCTGCTGATAGAACTGAGGTGTCTTCTACGTTCTTCGTGTTAGTTTCGCGTTCATAGTGTGATCTCTTTCGCGTTAGTGTTTCGCCATCTTCGTCGCACCACCTAACGGGATATCGGGAACTTCTTGATGTTTTTCTTCTTGTCAAACTAGTTGTCGTCAATGTGTCAAAACAGGCTACAACTTGAACGTTGCCAAATTTGTTTTCAAATTTGCTTTTCTCTCTGTACTACAGCGGTGGATTTTCAACCAAAAATATTTGGCTTTACGTTAAATTGAAACACAGTACGCCCCAATGAAAATAATTGTTACAAGTAGAATTGGTTAGTAAACACTCCATACAACAAAAAATAAATAAAATCATCCAACTGAAACAAAAGTTGTAACCGAGCCTGCGGTTCAGCCTGTGGTGCCATAGTGTTCTGTTGATGTCTTGCTTCGAGTGACGTTTGGCTGACAGTGGAGAAAAAAAAAACAATTCAAACACTTGTACATTTTGTGAGAAATTCGATTTCTGGCTCTTTTCACAACACATTTTTTGGCAAAATTTAAGGTGTGTTGCTGTTTGGTTTCTGTGCTGTTATTTGACTGTAAAGCCCTATTTCAGGATGAAGAAACTTTCATATCAGTTAAAGCAAAGGATAGCGCAAATAGCCGGTTCGGGCAAATGTACTTCCCAAGAAAATTCGCAAACAATGGCAGCAATTTGCATGTTGTTATCGCTGTGTACCGCAGGCAGTAGTCACCCGGTTCCGAAAGTGAAAATTAGAACCGGGGACTATTAGGTGGTGCTGATAGCGCGTTTCATATTGCCCAAAGACCATAACGCTATTGGATTGATAACACAAGTGGTTCATACTGTGCTTTTTCATATTCCTTCCTTCCAGTAGTAGCAGCAGCAGCAACTCCGGATACCGGTGTTAACTGGCAACGGTGAGGTGTTGATGACGTGCCAGCATGGTTCGGATACGACGAAAATTCGCCTTTATTCTATGCGGCGTTACTGTATTCTTCTTCCTAATACTCTATGTTGTGCTTAATTATTCAGTTTCCGAACGGACTGTAAGTATGAGTATGATTCTCTTTACAAACTGATGCTACATGTCCCGTCCTCGTTTACCGGTTTCAGCGCGTGCAAGATATAACGTTTCTAGAAAGCAAAATAAAACAGCTCGAGAGTGGGTTGAACAAACATCACCAGGAGTTTGGCGATATTCGAAAGCAAATTGACACGATTCGTGGCGCGGTAGACGGCGGCGGCGGTGATGATACGTACGTCGACAGCAAGGTGCTGGATAAAGCACCGTTGCTAGGTGACCGCGAGATGATGAAAGAATCGGTCATAAATGCCAACGGCGGTGGTGCTGGAACTTGTGCGCTCCGCACAGACATCATACCCCAGCCGGACGTGCAAATGTTGAATCTGTACGACCAGGTATCGTTTGAGAACATCGATGGGGGCGTCTGGAAACAGGGTTGGCCGATCAAGTATCATCCGAGCGAGTGGAACAGTCACCACAAGCTGCACGTGTTTGTGGTTCCACACAGCCACAACGATCCCGGTTGGATACAGACGTTCGATGAGTATTACGAGCGATCGACCAAAAACATTTTCGCCAACATGCTCCGGCATTTGGACGAGAATCCGGGGCTACGCTTCATTTGGGCAGAAATAAGCTACTTCGCGCAATGGTACGATAAACTTGCGGCCGAGCAGAAGGCCATAGTGAAGCGGCTGGTGAAGAACCGCCAGCTGGAGTTCGTTACGGGCGGATGGGTAATGTCGGATGAGGCAAACTCGCACTGGTACTCGATGCTGCTGCAGCTGACGGAAGGTCAAACGTGGCTTAAGACGCGTCTCAACGTAACACCCGTGTCGAGCTGGTCGATCGATCCGTTCGGCCAATCTGCCACCATGCCATACATTTTGAAGCATTCCGGGTTTGAGAATCTGCTCATCCAACGCACGCACTACATTGTGAAAAAGAATTTAGCACTGAAAAAGCAGCTCGAGTTTCGCTGGCGCCAGCTGTGGGACACGCGGGGTGATACGGACCTTTTCACGCACATGATGCCCTTCTATTCATATGATGTGCCGCACACGTGCGGTCCCGATCCTAAGATTTGCTGCCAGTTTGACTTCAAGCGCTTACCGGGCATGGGTCTCACCTGCCCCTGGAACGTGCCGCCCCGTCCCATCAACGATCAGAACGTTGCCGAGCGGGCAGAGATGATAGTTGACCAGTGGCGCAAAAAGTCCGTACTGTATCGAACGCGCAACGTGCTGATTCCTCTCGGCGATGACTTCCGGTACACTACCAGCAGCGAATGGGAAGCACAGCAGGTTAATTTCGAGCGCCTGTTTGACTACATCAACAATGAGCCGTCGCTGAATGTGGAGGCCAAGTTTGCCACTCTGCAGGATTACTTCGATGCGGTGCGGGCCACCAGTGGTGTCAATGGGATGGAACAGTTCCCATCACTTACGGGAGATTTCTTCACGTACGCTGACGTGAATCAGGACTACTGGAGCGGGTACTTCACGTCGCGCCCGTACCACAAGCGGCAAGATCGCATTTTGTTACACTACATTCGTTCGGCGGAAATGTTGCACGCCTGGAATGTGTGGGAACCGGCTAGCGAGTGGAAACCGTTGGCCGATCGGTTGGAGTACGCTCGTCGACAACTTTCGCTGTTTCAGCACCACGACGGCATTACGGGCACAGCCAAGGATCACGTGATGGAGGACTATGCGCAGCGCATGTCCCGATCAATAGAAAACTGTAAATTCGTCATGCAGCAGGCTGTGTATCGAATGCTCACAAAACCCTCGGTGTATCATCCGGATCCGTCATTTAGCTATCTTTCGATCGATGATTCACGGACGGTCAATGGATCGGACAGTGTGCGACCGACCATCATACTGGGGGACGAGTTACCAAGCAAACAGGTGGTTTTACACAACTCTCTGCCCCACACACGCTCCGAGGTGGTCGAGTTTTATGTGGTCAGTCCGTTCGTGACGGTGCAGGATGGCAGCGGAGGTACAGTGCCTAGTCAGATAGCACCGGTTTGGTCGTGGCACACGCGCCCAGACGGCATCAGTCAACCGCAACCATCGAATACGAAGTACAGGCTGCTGTTTCGTGCAAATGTTCCACCGCTGGGATTGAGCGTTTATACGATTAATTCTAAAAACAGTGCTGAAGAATCGCTGTAAGTATCGCAGGATTATCACCGGTACTAGCTTTAGTGCATTCACTAAATGATCATTCTAATACATTTTCAGTGGCGTCACGTTTACGAAAGCGATCATACTCTCCAAATCGCCGTTTACTGTCAATCTGGCCGCCGGATACCCGGAAGATATAGACCACGCATCGCCAATGGAAGTGTCCTTACGCTCCGAGGAGGGCGGTACAACAAGTGCCGCTTTCACCGCGAAAGGACTGCTGAAATCGCTTACGATCGAAAACAATCAGGCGATGGTGCCGGTGCATTTAGAATTCTATCGATACGGCATGCAGCTTAGCTCGGGTAAGAGCGGTGCATACCTTTTCCATCCGGCCGGCAATGCTACGCTGCTTACGTACGAGCAACCGATCGTGCTGGTTATGAAGGGTCTGCTAGAGACAAGCATTACTGCCGGCTTACCGTTTGCGGTACATCAAACCATTCTACGCGATGATAGTGTAGAAATCCGCAACCTGGTTGACATCGGGCATCGTGATAATACGGAAATAGTGATGCGGCTGCAGACAAACATCAACAGTGGCAGTACTTTCTACACCGATCTGAACGGTATGCAGCTCATCAAGCGCAAACGGTTCCAGAAGCTGCCGATACAAGCCAACTACTACCCCGCTCCGTCGACCATGTTCATCGAGGACGACTATTACAGGTTGACGCTGCTGGGCGGACAACCACTCGGTGGTTCATCGTTGAGCTCGGGCGAGATGGAAATTATGCAAGATCGTCGCCTGACGCGCGATGACGATCGTGGGCTAGGGCAGGGCGTTCAGGACAATCTGCCGGTGTTGCACCTGTTCCGATTGGTGCTTGAATCGCGAGAATCGTGCACCAAACCGGATCCCGATTACCCGACCGGATATCTGACGCTGCCGGCTCACTCACAGCTGCAAAGCTTACTGCACCCGCTGGATAAGCTTATCTACAACGAAAACTATTGGACGGGACTGCAAAAGGAAGGGTTCGGCGTACGGCACGAACCGCTGGAACGGGGAATCGAACTCGTCGCCATGCGTGAGCTGCCTCACGTCCACTTCGGGCGGACATCGGCAGGAGCGTCTCCCCCCGTAGGGCTGATCGTTCATCGGACCAACTTCGAAGACTGTGGCTCGGAAGCAAACATGGAAGGAATGGTACGAGTGTAATCGTTGCATGTTGTTGTGTATTTTACACTAAAATCAATCCTTTTTCCTGTATCTTTCAGTTGAACATCAAAAAACTCCTCAATTTGGACGACGGGCACGATATTTATTCCGCACGGTTGACGCTACTGAATGCGCTGGAGATGGTTCAGTCGGACGACATTAGCCTCTGCCCGATGGATGCCAAAGCGTACATAGTCAAACGATAAACTCCTTACCGTAGGGCAACAGTGAAAAGAAGAACGGTGCAGAAGCGCTACTTCGTAAAGGTGGTTCCGATTAACCTTATTGTGCAATAGCAATCGATCTACAATCAATCGATCGATTCAACATGGCTAACGAAGAATCAGTGTCCGGTAAAGGTAATTAATTCGTATCTTTTTGACTGGATCACGATTGTTTGTTCCCCCCCCCCCCCCCCTAATTAGCCCCCCTTTTTTAAAAACCACAAGGTACAAGGCGTATTTTTTCTGTTAAAAGAATGTCGCAACCAATGTCCTTATTTATATGTAGTTTTTGTATTTTCCAACTCTAGATGTTAAATGAACGAACGGGATGTCTGCTGCTGATAGATCAGTGGGCGGTAAAGAACGGCACATGCGCTTCAATGTGTTTAATTTTCAGGGGTTTTCTTTCCGTAACCTCCGGTTCCGGTTAATTTTATAGCGTGTGATATATCATAGATAATATGTTTGTCGTGTGTACGAAAGCATTAGTACGATGCGACGGGGGCATGTGCCCGCCGCTCAGTTGTCCGCACTAAATATCAAGGCTTTATCCAGGCGGTGTTCCAAACTTAAAAATCAGTACGAATCACATACATTCTTCGGGATTTGTTTGAGCAAAGTACTATGTATACACAAGCTATGCACTGTAGATAATTAAATAAAACTAAACACTACATTTGTACCTTCATGGGTGTACTTTATGTATAAAGCTTGCGGTTTGTTGTAGTTAATTTGTTGAGTGAACCCGTTATCGATAACTGCGCTAAAGATAACTCGAACATGATCGTTGTTGTACATCCTGCCAACATTACCAACGCGCGTGTGTTGAAGTTCAGGATGAACATCAGCGATGTCGAGTTAGTCAGGTAGCAGGTTGTACTACCTTGTATTCTTGTAGATTCGACTATACGGTCCGTTGGTAGACGGGGCACTTTGGACGGTGAGTTTCCTTAGACGGGAAGGTTTCATCCTTCGACTTTTGTGACATTAAACACTAACGTTATAAAATCCTTTCATTTCTCATATTACGAAAATCTTAAACACTTGCTATCGTCTTTGGTGACCTACTAATTGAGAACGATTAAGCGCAGAGAACTGGCGTGTTGCTCGTGGGGAATACAATGCATGGTGCAGTGAAGAATGATTGGTTTTAGTAAGCTTTTGTAATAATTGCAAACCTCACACGATTGATTGATTGATGGACACGCAGGCATTGTGAGCTATTTTCTTGACACGCCTTGCTGTGAATAAATAATGTTTCTTAAGCGAATATCTTCCTGGCATGATGGAGCTGTGTACAAGAGTGGTATAAAAGTTAACGCGTCCAACAGTATATCCCTACAGTCCTGTTACAGCTTGAGCTGATCGTGGCAAAAGAAAATGTATTCCTTCGTGCTATTACTTTTACAAACGGCATTTGTATGCGGTGGTAAGTGAGTCCCTCGGGCTAGGGATCGGGATTACCGGTGTTAAATTGGGTCCACCGGGGTTAAATTGGGCTTCTAATTATTTCCAGCTCGCAAAAATCTTATCGCTCTCAATGAACGATCTAATCAGTCCGGCATGATAAGAGGCATCTCGGAAATGGTGAACCTGCTTGCACCGAAATCGTTGGTAATTGTGGTTCAAAACGAAACGAAAATCGATCGCCTCGACAAGCTCACCGTGATGATCCATCAGCACAACATACCGACCTGCGTGTATTACGATCTGGAACAATACTTCAGCTTGATTAAGGAAAACCTCGTCAAGTCGCTGGAAATTACATCGCTTATATTCTGCCACCCGGAGGACATGCTGCAGGACATCATCGATCGACGGTTGGCACATCGGCTGAGTTTGTTTATCTTTTACTGGGGCGCTGCACAGCTACCGGCCACGCTGAACCCGAACCTGCTGAAGGAACCGTTTCGGGTGGCCATTATTACTAATCCGCGGCGCAATATCTATCGCATTTTTTACAACCAAGCCAAACCAAACAATCGTGGAGACATGTTGAGTGTAAACTGGTTCGATGGGAACGATATGACGTTCAAACGGGTACCACTGCTGCCGGCCCCGACGGAGGTGTACAAAAACTTTGAGGGACGCATATTTAGCATTCCGGTGATACACGTAAGCTATCCTTCAATTGAATGCCTTCTTTGTATGATGTGCCGTTTTTCCCCCCTCGTCTAGAAACCTCCGTGGCATTTCATCGTTTATGGAAACGTGAGTGGCAACGCGGGGGAAATGGCGAACAGCACCAACAGTGAGGCGGTTGGGTTCGAAATGGAGCTGGAAAAGAATGTTACGGTGGAAAGTGATGATACGTACTTCACGGTGAAAGGTGGACGCGATCACAATTTGATGCAGCTGATAGCAGAGCGGATGAACTTCAGCTTTCAGTACGTGGAGCCTCCGGAAAAGATTCAGGGAATTGCGCTCGGTTCCGAGGACAATGCCAGCTTTTCGGGCGCCCTGGGAATGCTGCAGCGCAGAGAGGTGGAACTGTACCTTGGCGACGTAGCAGTGACCTGGGAAAGGATGAAAGCGGTGGAATTTTCGTTCTTTACATTGGCCGATTCGGCTGCATTTGTAACACATGCACCGCGCAAGCTGAACGAAGCACTAGCTCTCGTACGCCCGTTTCAGATTACGGTGTGGCCGCCGGTAATTATTACAATTTTGATTTCCGGTCCTATCTTATATGTCATCATCTCTACGCCCTATCGATGGAGATGCGGTCATAGTCGGCGCGGAACCTCACGCAATCCCCCTGTTCACCGCAAGAGGTTCCGGCAGCGCAAACCAGCCTTCTACAACTTACGCTACATCGAGGAAATGAGCTACACGCGTGTCACGGCACGGCGAACGGATACACTTAACCAGCATCAGGAGTATCCTAGCCTAGATCGTTGCATTTGGTATACGATCAACGTGTACTTACGGCAGTGTAAGTATATTGATATAGTCTCTGGACTGTAGAGCGGGACAATATCAACTACCGGGTGGTCCCATTTCAGCGGCAAACATTCCATTCGATGGTCATCTGGCAAGGTTCTTCTCTATCTTGCTTTGGCTGTGCGCTACCTACGTACTCGGTGACGTCTATTCCGCACAGCTGACATCCCAGCTGGCACGCCCGGCACGGGAGAGCCCTATCAATACACTCGGTCGTTTGGAAAACCGTATGACCCGCGACGGGTATGAGCTACTAGTCGAACGACAGAGCGCATTCCATGCTGCCCTGGTAAATTCTACGGGCGTATTGCAGCGGCTGTACCGCCTGACCAGACAGCGAGCGATAAACGATTCCTTTCTAGTCAAATCGGTCGAGGAAGGCATTCGTGTGCTGCAGAGCGATCCCAAGCATGCCGTGTTCGGCGGACGGGAAACCCTATATTTCAACACCAAACGTTACGGTGCCAATCGGTTTCAGCTGAGCGAGAAGCTGTACACGCGTTATTCTGCTGTGGCCGTGCAGATTGGGTGCCCATTTTTGGACAGCTTGAACGAGGTGTATGTGTGTCATTCGAGTGCGGAATCAACGATTAACAATGCTCTCTCTCTTTCTGAATTTTCAGCATTATGCGTCTGTTCGAGGCAGGCATTGTGGAGAAAATAACCATAGCGGAATATGAGCAGATGTTCGGGCGCCACAAGGGAGGCATATCACACTCGGAGGAAACGGTGCGCTCCACGAAGTCTACGAATTCCGACTGTGATGCGGACGGTTCCGGGGCGAAACGAAAGACAGATTCGAACGATAAATTGCAGCCAATGAATTTACGAATGTTGCAGGGCGCATTTTTGGTGCTAGCGTGTGGCCACTTGTTGGGAGGCAAGTCCTAAGGTAGAACAATCTCTAAGGGGCTCTGTTAAAGTGAATTTTTTCGGTTTATACTGTTGCAGGAATTTGTCTGTTTGTTGAAAGGCACATCAAATTGATCAACCGATGTGGAGAAACTATCGGTCACCTAGGAAGCGAAACGAAGTTTGCGTTCGGTCATTTCTGCCACGGTGGCGATGATTCGCAGAGAACAAATAACCTTTTGGAATAGCGAGAATCATTTATTTTTTTGTACTTTCGTTATTTTTCCTCTCTCTCCCTGATGGAACTTTAACAGCACTATCGCAAAACACTTTCCGAATACATCTGGAATATGCTCACAACCATGCCATTACATTGTTATAACGGAAAGAAGTTTGAATTAAAAAAATGTTACAACAGACGTTTGAATCGGACGATAGTTTTGACATCAGACGTTATAACGTCGTTGACACTGGTTTGTTTGTGTACATTGTTTGAAAACATGCAAAAGATTTGGTTCGTTCCCGGAAAATAGACCTCCTCAAGCCACAAGGACGATGAATCCCGCCAAATTAAAGGATATTATTTTAAACACTAGCCATCCGCTTGTATTGTGCAACGTACATCCTCAGTGGAACTGCTTTCAGCAAACATTCAACGAGTGGTGTGAATCGTTCGACAATGTACACAAAGATTACGTACAATTCGATGGGTGTTCGGTGATGGGCGGTGATAGCCCTCAATGGGAATGGCAACGAACGAAGGTAGAGATGCAAATGCGAGACATTTGTCGACCCAATATGCACAGTAAAGCTGAACGTTGGAATTCCTTCAGTTATCGTAACATTGCACTTCTGCCAGAATCCTGCCGGCGAGGAATAAATTTTGCGTGCTTTGGTTTTCCCGAGGTCGATGAAGATATTACGTTTTGGATTGGATCGAAACAGGCCCACACACCTTGCCACTACGACACGTACGGATGCAATATAGTGGTGCAGGTGTTTGGGCGCAAATCTTGGACACTGTTGCCCCCGGAAGCAAAGTTAACACCAGTCCGGATTCCGTACGAAGAATCCAGTGTGTATTGCGAGGAAAATTTCTACAGTCCTGCATCGTACAGACCATTTACGAAGGTGGAGAATGACGTTTACCATATCGTTTTGGAACCAGGAATGGTACTAATTGTCCCTCCGCGGTGGTGGCACTACGTGGAAACATTAGAACCTGCGCTTAACTTTAACACTTGGCTCAGTTTGGTACGTAATGCATGATGCTGGTATGAATGATGGAATTGCAACTGATCGTTTCATGATTGATCTGCAGGAAACGGACGTAGATTCTCTTATCTCGGAATGCATAACCAAGATGATGGTACAAGATTTATGTCACGGCGTGGCAGACAATATGAAAAGGCGTATCATAAACCCGAATGAGGTACATTAGTCTTCGAACAGTTATGTGCCTTTTTAGTGCAATAAATAAAATCCATCTATTTCTCTTTGGCAGGAACTATTGGCAACAACAACTAATGTGAACATGTCGTACGATATATTGAACTATTTGCTAAATCAAAAGCGAACCAACAAACAACAACGTACAGACCTTAAGCGTTATCCCTGCAACTATCTACCCAGCGAAGCGCTCAGCCGACTAATAGCTGAAAGTGATTCCTATCTTAGGCCGGTGCAAAAGTTACATCAAAGCGATTTTTACAATTTTATCGCGTGCAATCATGTCCGATACAATTCTTCCAACGATGGCCTACATTATGCAGGATTAACTCCTGAGGAAACGGAAAAAGCGGTTAGATTAAGAAATTTGATAAACGTGTGTTGCAAATCCGATATCATTAAATCAATAGAAAAAGCGCTGTTGGATGAATATAGCGATTGACTTTAAACGATAATGCGATTATTTCGGTATAGCTCATGAACGAAATATTGAAAAGTTCAAGTTAATAGCTTGTCTTACCAACTTACTAATTGCTTGCCAAAACTATGAATAACGATTGATACTGGCATTTTTTTTATTTTTCTTTTAATTAGGCTTCAATTTATTTAATAATTTAATTCAATTCAATGTTTTATTAATTCAATTCAATTTAATAAATAAAGCAGACGTTTTTTGCGCCATTGAGACGCTCTAAAATGTAGCCACTGTCTGTTGTATAAAGAGAGGTATTACTAGTAGATAAGTAAAACATTGCGTGCTACGGTCAGAATAAATGCACTCTTTTTATTGTTTATTGAATTTCTAATCTTGAAACGCCCGCCACAAAATCCGATCCAAAAACCATTTCCATCGTAGAGTCACCCTGTTGTGATTTGTTGTGACGTTTATCTATTGTGACATTTTCCAACAAAACGTCAGATCAGTGCTAGGAAAGAAAAGGAAACAAATTAGATGTTTTTGCTGCTGTTTTTCTTGTTGCAAATTAGAAAAACATCAGCCATCAGCAAGGAAATGTACGAAGCGTGAATGCTTTTGTCTGTAGCGCGGAACCAGGACAAGCGTGAACAGTTTCATCGATCGAGCGATTGCGAAGCGCGAATGTTTGATTTGTGGGTGGTATACGACACGACACAAACGCGGAGTGGGTGTGGGTGTGTGTAGCCGTAGATCATAGTTTGGGGATTTTGCCAATGGTAATTTCACGGTCATTTGTTTGCATTCCGTCACCTGATAGGAAAGCAATTGTGGTTCGCTGTTACAAGATGAAACAGAGCTGAACTAAGCTATCTTTTTCTCGCGCAGGAGTAATTGAGGCAACTACGGGCTACAAGGTTGTGAGCAAGACGGTGATTTTCTAGTGGGTTTGTTGGAGAGTTGCGAAAGCAAAAGCACCTGTCAGCATAGCACTTTACTTACCTGACTGAATCCACGCAGTTTAATCGGAATAGCAGCTACTCCTAAAGGAAAGGCGATGAACTACGACGTGCTGTTAAATCGTACCGGATTCAACAAGCTGTCGATAACTCCGCAGCACTTCCGCAGTGTTTCCGAAGGCGACTCCCGACACCGTGAGCACGACGTCCCTCAGGCGGTTGCTGATCGAAGCGGCGATGGAACGAAAACTCCTGGAAGGAAAATATCACTGCCACCGCATGCAGCGCACCGGCATGAAACGGTTTCCGCTTCGTGCAGTCCGATGCGAGGCGGAACCTCCTCAATCCAATCCGTGGGAGGTCCGGGTGAAGAGTTCAAGGGCAAGGTCGAATCGAAACTGCTAACCATGTGGAACAACATGAAGTTCGGATGGAGCTACAAGATGAAAACGAATTTCAACAAAGAGCAACCGCTTTGGTTGCTAGGACGTTGCTACCATCAGAAGGTAACGCCCGGACCATCGATGGAAAGCTCGGTCGAGCTCGCGACATCTGGGCCCGACGGACAACTGATGGTGCTGCAGAACGTTTATTTGGCCGAAGGGTCAAACTCACCACCCGAAGAAACGGGCACGGATGCCATTGAGGACAGCAGTCCGGAAGCGATCGTGGAGGAGGAAGGCATTGATGCGTTCCGGAGGGATTTTATATCGCGCATCTGGATGACGTACCGGCGTGAGTTTCAAACGATGGACGATTCGAACTACACGTCCGACTGTGGCTGGGGTTGCATGATCCGCAGTGGGCAGATGCTGTTGGCGCAAGGTTTGGTGGCACACTTTCTAGGGCGCAGTTGGCGCTGGGACGTGTCAATGTTTACCGCGTACGAGGAGAGCATACACAGGAAGGTGATCCGATGGTTCGGGGATACGTCCTCGAAAACGAGCCCGTTCTCGATACATACGCTGGTGGCGCTGGGGAAGGAATCTGGCAAAAAGCCCGGCGATTGGTATGGGCCGGGAGCGGTAGCGCACTTGTTGCGCCAAGCGGTACGGTTGGCGGCTCAGGAAATTACCGATTTGGATGGAATTAATGTGTATGTGGCACAGGATTGCGCTGGTGAGTGAAGCAATGGATTTGATGCGATGCGAAACGCTAGCTGTCGTTGTTTGTTTGTTTGTTTTTTTAGTGTACATACAGGACATTTTGGACGAGTGTACCATTTCGGCCGCACCGCCTGCAGCACCCTGGCAGCAGAAGAGCGTCGGAAACAGTCGAAGTTCAACAAAGAAGGTGAATGTCGATAAGGGCGGCGCATCGCCGGCTGCGGAAGGGGATGATGAGCTGCAGTCCACTCACTGGAAGTCATTAATTTTGCTTGTACCGCTTCGGCTCGGTACTGACAAGCTAAATCCCATCTATAACGAATGCCTTAAGGCGATGCTGAGCTTGGACTACTGTATCGGCATTATAGGCGGACGTCCGAAGCACTCGCTGTACTTTGTTGGGTATCAAGGTAAGGAAAAAAGGGGTAATAACGTATGTAAAGCTTTCAAAAATTTGTGCTGCGATGGCTTTTTTTCGTAGCGATCCACAAAAATTAGAAGACAGCGATGGCTAGAGTCCCAACTAATTGCCATCATAATTCATACACTCTGTTATGATTTTTTAATCGCCATCAAAAAGTCTGGCTTTGCTTTCAAAATTTAAGTTAGCCGTTAATATTGTGTTAAAAATCTTTGCTATTTGCAGAGGACAAACTCATACACCTCGACCCGCACTACTGCCAAGACATGGTCGACGTGAATCAGGAGCACTTCCCGGTCGCCTCGTTTCACTGCAAATCGCCGCGTAAGATGAAGCTTAGCAAAATGGATCCCAGCTGCTGCATTGGGTTTTACTGTGAAACGAAGCGAGATTTTTACAAGTTTATCGACAGCGTGAAACCGGTGAGCGTTGATTCTCTCTTTGTTGGAAGTACATCTACAATACGGAACATTTTGCTTTTCCATCGCTTGCAGTTTTTAATACCCGTTCATCAGGGCAGTCAAGAAACGGGATTCGCGAACCCATCCGGATCATCAACCACTAGCTCTGTTAGCTATCCGATGTTTGTGTTTTGTCGAGGGAAAAGCAGCGAACAGCGTGCCGATCTGCCAGGACAACATTCTGCCCACTATCCTCACCCGACGGCTTATCGATCACCTCCGACGGCTATACCGCAGCAATCAGGTGCGACCAACGACGAGGACGACGACGAAGAGGAAGATGAGGCCATAGAGTTTGTCATTCTATAACAACACGTTGGGGACAGGAATACCGAATCGACATGCTTAGTCGCCGATTGGTGACAAAATTCAGCTTTCACCTGCATGTGCTATGTAGCCACATTCCACCCATGCGATCTGTTGTGTATGAAACCATCCCTTCTCGGATTTTGTGTACAGCACGAGCAGAACAAAGGCAGTCAAACAGGCACGAAACACGGGTTTCAGTAGTGGAGCTGGTGGAAGACCGCAAATGCAAGCATAGTAATGTTGATCGTAGAGCGAATGGATTATCGATTAGAAAAATGTACTTATATTGTGATTGTATCGCTTAAGATGTATGAAACGTGAAAACTGCGCCGTTAACGAGGACTACCTATACCTAAACTTCAGTCAGGTACTAGAACTGCTTACATATTGCAAACAAGTAAACCGATAGCTGTACCATAGGTATGTTACTACACACATAGTTATGGAAGGTTTTATTTATTATACATAAACACTTTTTTTCCGCGCTTATTAATTTTAGTTTGGTTTGATTTAGTCGTCACGCATCGATTATACTTTATGTTCCGTACTTATAACGTCGATGTGGAAGTCGCATGGCGAGCATATGCTACCCAAATAATGTACCGTGTAGGGTTAGAACATTTTTTGGTATAAAATAAATATAAAATCTTAAACGTATAGCTGCGAATAATAAAACCTTAAAACAGTGGATACAATGAAACTAAAATAAATTTAAATAGATACGCGTTACAATCAACGAGCGAAACCGTCTTCCACGCTACTGCTCATGATCGCTGTGAATTGCTTGCGCCATCTAGTGGAAAACAATTGTATTATTCTACTGTCAAACAAAAGCGGAATAAATTTCTCCGCCGTTTGTTTTGGTACAGTGTTTGGTGCGGTACGGACGCGTTTTATCAAGTTTATCGTGTTTAGCCGGCCGGTAGAAACTGGTGTGATTCCTGTGAAAAATTAGGTGCTTCTTTTAGTTAGTTAAATCGAGACGATGGCGCCACAAGATGAGGTCCAGCAGCAGGACAAACCCATCCTCAAGGGAGCGATTACAATATCGCAAATAAATGCCGACGAAATAACCTTCGTAAGTGTAGCCCAAATCCTCCCGGTCTGCTGATCCTGTTCCGAATGCATTATTAATCAACATTGTCTATTTTTCAGCTTGCGAACCGCTTTTGGGCACCGGATACAGCAAACGCGCATGAAGCGTACAATGCGCAAATAATAGAGGATATCTATCGGAAAGAAATCTGCGATTCGCGCCATTCGTTGCGCCGGATCATGATGCTGGAGTTTAGCCAGTACTTGGAAAACTATCTGTGGCCCAACTTTGACGGGCAAGGTGCGAGCCGTGCCCATCTTCTGTCGATCGTGGCGATGGTGAATGAAAAGTTTCGTGAAAAGGTGGAAGTGTGGCAAGTGTTCGAAAAGAGTGGTGAGCTGTTTGCGAACTTCTTCCAGCGCGTGCTGGAAGCATGCATCGAAGAGTGTCCCGTAACACCGGCCACGATGCGCGAGCAGACGGCACTGCTTGTTTTTTTAAACCATTGCTTCAACAGCATGGAGGTGGAGATATGCCGCAATCAGGCGAAGCGGCTCGTATCGCTGGCTATGTGGGCTTGTCTGCAGCCGAAGCGACGGGAGCAGGAGCTAAACCAAACCCCGGAATGGCGCAAGTTCTGGAAAAAGTTACAGAAAAGGGATAAGCCCGAGCAGAAAGATAAGCTTGGCTGGGAGCGTCACTTTTTGCAGAATCTAATGATCAAATTTATTCGCATCCTTGAGACCATTCCGTTGGATGGGCCGGTATGTGAGGAGGCGGTGCGCTACTGTGAGCGGTTCGTAGAGTTTTTGATAGATCTGGAGGCACTGTTACCGACGAGACGGTTTTTCAATACCGTCATGGACGATTGCCACGTTGTCGTACGGTGCTCCTTGTCGTCGCTGGTTCGCCGTGAAGAAGGAAATCTGTTTGCTCAGGTGAGTCGCTTTTTTTTACTCTACTGCTACTGTAACATGGGAAATGGGTCCGCACGAGCAATATTATTGAGCGATAGATTTATTCAACGTTGGGCAGAGAATTGAATTTAGCCTTATCGTAATATTTTGGTCTCAAGGGTTTATTTCTTTTTTAATCGGGCCTCATGCCTTTAACCAACCGCGGGTTGTTTGTATAGTCAACATTGTTGGAAATGTTATGAAAGCAACGTTCAGTTTGTCGAATGATAAACATTGTCCACGTTATGCGAGACGACAGCAATGCACTGGTGTGTGGAAAGACATGATTTTTATAGAAACGCGACTAACGTATGAGTCTTATTCATGAAACAACACAGTTGGAAATAGTTATGCACTGCCTGATGGCTCGATTTTGCATCATCTTCCTACTTCCGTACCAAAATTGAGCCCAAAATAAAGCGCCTAATGAAGATTTCGTACATCCGACGGTGTTGGAATCAGTTTCCTTTTTTATTTGATTTGGACGGCCGTATTACAGGTCCAAGCTTCAAATGCAGCAGAAATTGTGTGATGTAATTTGTAATTTTGATCCAAATGTCAGATAATTTGTCTGAAGGAGGACAAAACTCACCGTCCTTGTGAGCATCTGTCGGAAAGTACGTTTGAAGACGTTAGTAAAAAAAAAAATAAGTTAGGTGTCTCGTCAATGTCTAAGCGACTCCTTTGATGAAACCTTTGTTTTTAAGGCAGCAATGGCCAATGTGGTAGATAATTGCCGTTCGACTGCTTGGAACTGAGAGTCAACATTTTTGTAGAATGATTCTTGAATGTGGAATTCAAGCAACATTGAGTCCATAGCGATAACAGTTGGTACAATTTTATCGGCCATCCAAAGTTAGTCTATTTATTCCATTGCAAACGTTAAAAAAAACAAAGAGTTTCGGTCGGGATTTTAATGTCAACAGTGTTTTATAAGTGCTTTTAATAGCTATTCTCAACTTACTCAACTATTACACGGGATGCATCAATTTAACGAAATGTTTTATTTCTAAAAAAAACTCTTACTATTCGATACTGCGCGTTCTATGCCTAATTTATATGTAGACTTATACATAGCGTTATGCCAAAACACCGGTAAGACACTGTCGGTTGTGTTGAAGTACAACTGCACCAATTGTTAAATTTAAAAGTTTATCTTACTAATTTACCTTTTTTTACAAACTTTTCGATTTTACCTTATCTACGACTAAGCAAGCGTTCCACAATAAGCGCGTTCTGTCTTATCGTGCCGGAAGAGATTGCAGCTGCATTGCTGTTTCTTTGTTTGTTCGGTTGTTACAATTTATATGACTAAAAACGGTGCTTATTCTATCGTTGCGCGTATAAACTATGACTATATTTTGCAGCTCAATTCTTAGCTGTTGAAGACTGGAATTTAGAAGCCTGGAAGAGCATTTCTACGGCCTGAGATTCTGGTGTTTCGCTTGTCCATCTTACGCTCAGTAAAGTAATTTTTTGTGTTTTACACTTCAGTGTAAGAACAGCCGATGGGGACGGTGCAGGGGATGCATCTAGTGGACGTACGCTCTATTTGCTTACCTCCTCTATCTCTGCTCGACCTACTCACTGATGCGAATTATTGAAATGTCTTTCATGGTGTGCAATTAATATCAAACGCATTCATTCTTCTGAGGATCGTGTGTGAGGAAAGATGAAATCGAATATTACAGTACAGATTCATTTTACCGATCATAACCATTTACAATCGTCCGCGCAATACATTAACAATTAGTAGTCACCACCATTCATGTACGTCATCTCGTCGCCCCACTCAGTAGTTTGCGGTGCCTGATCTCGAAAGCATGATTTGACGAGAAACGTCACGTGCTTCTGGCGCAACACGCAGATGTAGAGGATGCAGGGTGCCTGCAGTGCATTTGCGATGATGTGCATGTACAACAATCCGTCAAAATGTAGCCACGATAGGATGAGAAACAGCCAGGCGACGCTCATGGTGGCAAAGATGAGCGTGAACATCACGAAGCTGCACCGTAGCTTGTGATGAATGCGTCCGTACGTATGCATTCGATTGATGAAGCGTAATGTTGTGACGAAGAAGAAAATGTTCACGATGATAATGAACGCAATCGGGGTAAAAAACACGGCAATGCCTAGCCAGCTGATGTTTTCCTGTCCTTCGAAAAAGCTTTCCCGCGTTGCGTGTTGGCTTTCGGCGCCATTACTACTGCTGCCGATACTGTTGTTGCTTCCGGGCAGATCGAGGAAGAAGTGGGCAAACACAGCGATAGCTGCCATTGTCCCCGTGCATCCCCAAGCGTACGCGGAGTACCAGCAGTACTTTCGGCCATCGCTAACGCGCAAAAATACATTCCGTGTCCGGAACATTTTCCAGATGTAATAGCCCAATGCGTTTAGCCAGAAGAATGCACCGAGCAGGCTGACGTAGAAGAACAGGTCCGCTATCAGGAAGCTTACATGATTGCTAAACTCGGTAAAGATGCGTACGAGATCGGCCGCCTGGCTCACGATCAAACACATCGTGATCGTTGTCACCATGTTGCCCACCAGATCGCGCAACGTTGGCAGGACGAAGTAAATGATCGACACGACCAGCAGAATGATCATCGCCAGTCCGTGGCAAATCGGGTTAATAATCTTTCGCAGCATCACATCACTGTCCGTCCAGTGGATCTCTTCCTTCGGCGAGCATACCTTCGCTATCAAACCCTCCATCAGTTCGCCACCCCCCTCGCCACCACTTCCGATGGCGCGATCCATACAGTACAGTCCCTGCGCATAGTCGTACTGTAGCACATTACTGTCACCGGCATCGATGTAGTCCTCATCGAGGTAGTTCCCTACGCTACCCTGCACCTTGTTGTGATCGTGTCGCAGAATCAGGTGCCGCAGTTGACCGTCCGGAAAGAGAATCAATTTGTCGTAGCTCTGAAAGGTGGGGCAAAAGCATGGAACATTGAAACAGTTAAAAAGAACGGAGCATCATCGGCACGACCTAGCGATATGATGGAACGATACCGTACGTCGTGATATTCGTAGATGGTGAACTTTTGCTTGGTACCACAGTCCGGCAGGCCGATGACGAAACGATAATTGTCGACCTGCACGTTTCGTTCGCCCTTTCGTCCGATGAACTCTGGCTTCCATACGGCTGGTGGTGGCAAAATGGGAAAAAAGAAAGGAAAGCAACATAAGTGTGTTGATGAAAAATGGGCCTCTTGGACCTGGGGAGTGTGTGTTGCACACGTTCGAAGTCCTCGTTTCGCAATTTAGTTCCGTCACGTACGCTCCGGCTGGCCGTCAGGTGTTCCATATATATATATATATATATATATATATATATATATATATATATATATATATATATATATATATATATATATATATATATATATATATATATATACATTGCAACAACCCTCCTGCAGGAGAGCTGCACTTGAGTTGCACAATTGAATGTCGTAATGTTGCTATTATTTTTTATTTTCACTTCCTCATCATAGAATCCTCATACGTCCTCTGCTCTTTTCTTTTCAATTGAACCAATTTTCTTTTCCGAAACGCAGCATCACAGCTTAACCTGGTGTGATGTAGAATGGAAAGCATTTTTGCTCTGCTCAAAACGAGTAAAAGCGTATCCCTTGTCTCTCCAATGTGAAAGGGGACCAACCCGTGTGCTCTACTCGAATAAAGCACACCAGAATCGAATGCAATCATGTACAAGTTAGCAGGAGGTTGGGATGAAATGGAATTTCGATTAAGCTATCGGTCTCTTCGGTAGCACTGAGGAGGGGGCTTTAAAGCTTTTCAGTTTTCCTCAACAAGTATTATCCCCAAGAGGGATACTAGCAGGTAGGGTATTTTGGGCATATTAGGATACGTGTCATTACAATAAGGCACACGTGCAAGAGAAGCACAAAGGAGCTTGATATTCATCCTGATCGTTGGTGTTTTGTTTGGAGTATGATTGAAATCCAGATATAAATCATACACCCAACGCTAAAGCTATTATTGGCGTCGGTGGTTTATTGATGGATGAATCCTACTGTCGGCTGATCACCGGTTGCCACTTCTCCATAAGAAGAAGAGTATTTTCAGAGTAGCTCTGCAAATCACTGTGGAAAGTAAGACGAACGAAAGCGGATGATGCTCGGAGTAATAGGGAGGAGGAAAAACTTCTTCATCTCACTCGACAGTGTAAGGAGCTACTTGTACATGCTCTCTCAACCGTAGATATCTATTTATCTTGTTAAACCGACGAAACAACAGAGACTATTCATCTTTCATCTGTCTGTGCGGTAAAAACCGGGGCGCCAAAAGTATGGTTTCCATGAAATAAGGAAAGCGGAGTTCTTAGAAAGGACGCGAACCGATTCTTGAATGATTACAGGTAAATCGTTCATCAGTAACCACCGATACCGCAACGTTTCTTTTTTTCCGAAATGTTGGAAAAAGCTGTAAGTTTGAGCATTGAACACGATTATCCTTTATTGCGATGCTGCCATTAAATGAAGGCCTTACATTCCGCTCCGCTGAATATAATTACATCCTTTTTTTGCGAAGGAAGATGATTTTATCGATCGTCAACGGGAAAAAATCGCGTATGCATCGATCGGTTCACGGATTATTAAAACGTTCAAGGAAACGAAACTGCCAAACGTTATCTTGTCCCCTACTTGTTCCGTTTTATGTTGGGGATTTAAGTTTGAGCCGTAATGTTACCCCAAAATTTCTATGGGTCCGCTTTAAAAACTAATTAGTGTGCTTTCAGCTGGATCCTTTTCCAAACACACATATAACCATTTGTTCTTTGTCTGGGTTGCAAGCGAAGTCGTGATTGGGGTTTTTGATTTTGTTGCTTTTCGTCCTGCATACTTACTCGCATTGACCGTGGCGGCGACAGTACACTTTCCATCGTACACAACCTCAAACTTCTCGCAGCATTTGTTTATCCGTACGGGCGAAGTGGTCGTCGTATGGGTGGACCCAATTACGGAGAGGACTATAATTGCAAAGGCTGTTCTGGCTGGTGTTGGCATCTTTAGCCTCTATCGGGTGTCTAATAGCTGCCAGCCAACAGGGGGGGAACACTAAAGGCACCTTCGAATGGGGATTATGCGGAAAGTTTGTGAGATTCACGTTGCTGTCTGAGAATGTTAGTGGCCAGCCGTTTGTTTGTAGATTGCTAGAGTGTTGAACGATTGTCCTCTCCCACGCACGCCTGTGAAGGATGATATGGTATGGACTGGGTGGAGCAGGAACATTCAAAACGATAAGATGTTGCATCTAGTGCTAGCTGTGGTGCATTGTCATTGTCGTGGAAAATCTAGAAGAAGAGACGGGGGAAAAACGGTTAAAAACAAAATCTGCTACATCTGCTAAATATAGGGTTTATCCGGTCAAATAGCAAGCGTCCACGTGTCTGAAGTGTTGCTGTTCACACGAAGAAAACATTTGTTGCTTTTGGTTGAATCCATAACTGATTCGCCAGCTTAGGGAATTAATCGCTATTTATTAAAGGGGACGCTTCTTATTTAACCTTGAATTGGATTAAATATCCATTTCTAGTAGCTCCTCATTTTTCTCTCAGACTGATGATAGCTGCTTCATATTCATGCCGGAACATACAACTTTAATTCTAGCTGTGACCTTTACCGCTCGCAACCGTCATATCGCATGAATCCTGGTAGTTCTTTCAGCGATCACGCACAGATGGATATGGAAACAAAAAACCCCCGACAGCTCATTAAACCCGTGTACCTTCACCCCCCGTGCGGACATAAATTTCTAGCAATACACAAACAACGTGCGACTGCAGCCAGTGCATGGGACGACATCATCCCCATGTTTGCTTTATAGAACGAAGACTGAGTTTTGCCTTTTTTAACCGCTTTTAACAGACCGGCGCGAGCATCAGAATTTCTCCTTTCATTTATACTGCCGAGACTGCTGAGACAAGGCAATGGAAAAGCAAAACAAAAAACTGCCGGAGAAGATGCTGCTTTTAACAGACACCAGGCCAGCAGCAGCTACTGGGGTGGTTACCACTGCACCGCATCAGGACGCATTCCCTGCCTGCCTGCCTGCCTACCTTCGGCGACAGTCAGTGGCGAGCGAGATCTCTGTGCCATCTTCAGGCTGTGGTTTGGGTGGCGTGTGTGAAGTTCATGGGTTGGGCGTGATGTTGCCTGACTCGCGTCGCGCTGCATGCTCACGGCTACCATCTCCCCGAGGGAGAAACAAATTGAGATCATTATAGAATAAGTGATTCACATTATCATCGTCATCAAAATAAGATGTGGTTTTATGGCAGAACACCAGCACAGATCGTCTCGGTGCGGTGTGGGTTGGTTCGATGGTGGCGAAAGGATTATACCTCTCCTCGCCAGCAGTCGCAAAGCAAATCTCGCCCGCTATGTGTGCATGTGTAGTCTTCCACCAATTCATGCAAGGGGTTATCGTGATTGTACGCCGATTTTGGTAACGAGAATGTGTGCTAAAAGCATCATCATCACGTCATATTCGGTACTGTGGAAGCAAACGATGGAACGAGCACCTTGTAATTACTTGACGCTCGAAAGGACTCGAAGCGGCCGGAATCGAAAGGAGGGGGTTCAATGAAAGGAAATCCATTTGAGCGTTCGACATAGCATATAGTTGCTGTTGTGGTAAGTGTCAAGCCCTCGAATAACGCCGGACATTGTTACACCGTTCGATTGTTTGGCTTTCGGTTAGATTTGCTTCACGCGCTTTCGTGATAAACTGATCAATGGCTTTTGACGCACGGGCACAACGATGTGCCCGCTTTATGCTAATACAAAGATTCGTGGCGTCGGATTTACTTGTACCAAAACACAAATCCAAATGTCCTACAGTACGTACACGCAAACTTAAACAATCGACCGGCACTCTACTGGTACGATTGTCGTCGTACACCAACCAAACGTTAACGAATGTGGTTTTAGTCGTTTGTGTGCCGTATATAAATGAGCTGGGACGTTCTCTCTGTGGATGGCCTGATTTGCGTGTCCTGTTTCTGGTTCCGTGTTTTATTAGTCGGCTTGTCGTTTGTCTAGAGATGATATCGTTCCACCAGAGGTGCGGGAATTAGCTGCCGAGGAAGCTGAGATACTCAACATTTAGGGACAAGAAATTACTTATTTATGTCCTAAGCTACGTTGTGCGCCCAAATGGCACATCTCTTCAGGGTGCCAAGATTGTGGTGGTGGACTATTAATTATGCGTTTCATTTTTCCTAGGTTGGTTCTGGAAGTGCGTATCATCCGCGTACCAAAAGGAGATGCCCATTTTGTAATTCGATGTCTTTTGTGCTCGCTCGCTGTCTCTTCCGTTGTCCATGGAACAGAATTTGTTTAGTATGTGCACCACAGCGCACAGCGCCGTGTGAAGAAGCTTTAATGAAGGGATGATATTGAAATACAGATATAAATCGATCCCGCTTGAAAGTCCTGCGCTGAGTAAGGTCCGTTATTTATACCACTTTCCAAACAAGGAATCAGTGCGCTTCCAGCCACTCAGAATACTGTCCAAACTGAGGACGTGCGCGCGCGCTTCAGATTCCGATCCGAACCTTGGGAACGTTGTGCTGCTGCTGTCCGGGGTTTTTATGTGTTTGTGGTCCCTTCGCACCGACCCAAGCCGAGAGTAGCATCTTGAAGATATTTTCGCATTCCGTTTTATCTTGCCAATACGAGGAGGCCGGTGTGCTTCATGCGTCCTTCTTCCGCGGTATGAATGAGGCGGTGCGCTTCCTTCTTCGCTTTTGTGACGAAAGATGCGTACGTGATGATAAGAACGCACCCGATGTCGTCGCCAATTGAATGTTTCGGACAAGAAGGAACCGTTTGTGTAACCGTCCGACCCACATCGACTTCTTTCGGAAAGGGTGAAGTTCCCGTTGGTGTTGTAGCAGAGTGTTTAAAGCAGTTGATGAGAAAGACGAAAGGAACAATGTTAATCAAACATTTCCTACTGGTCTGGCGGTATACTGGCCTGGGGCGGCAGTACCAAGCCTGGAACCGGTGTGTCTTTCCCGATAAGGTACAGAAGACAACTATCGGTACCGGCTTTGCTGCAGAAATGAGTTCGTCGATAATAAAAACAATAACGGGTCTCCGGGATTTGATCACCCTTACACCCTGTGCTGCACGTTGTGCCGGGGATGAATGGACGCACCGTTTTCTAACGCTTACCATGCTGCTACAGTGTTAAAGGTCCGTTTGAAGTTTTTGATTATTTTCAAGCGCAGGATTGATCAATATTTTTGTGCCACAATATAATATCAAACTCATTTGAAATCTTCAAAAGTTCAAAGAATGCCGTCTGGATAGAGGAGAACGCTACTTCGTTTGTAGTGTGCCCAGATTGAAATGGAATGGCAAACATTGGAAACAGTAGCTGGGGACCTCCCCTCGTCGTCGTCCCGTGTATGAATGCTGAAAAGATGAAAACCGTTGAAGGATGAATGGCACAACATTAATATTCATCCCGCAACACTTAATATGCTGCTGCTGCTGCTGTTTATCACAGATACACCACATCACAACATGGAGTGGCCACAGTGGAACTGTGCGACCGCGAGTCTCCTGGGAGACTGGTTGGGTGTGATTCTGCAAACCGAGCATCATCGGCCCTCGAAGGTCATAAATTCCAGCGCAGTTTTTTCTTCCTTCATACGCGTCCGTTGATTTACTTTTTGTTTTCGAATGGCAACGAATATACTGTGGCGCTGGTCTGTTGCTGATTGAAGCTGGATGCAATAATCTTTCTTTGGATTTCTAGCCGTCGTTGACGGCCGGTTTCGGTATATTTTGATGGCTAACGTCAGGGAAAAGCTCGATTCAATAGACTCACAAAAAAGGTGTTCTAGGGGAGCTTTGTATGCTCCGGAACACGACCGTTTCCTTGGTCCATAGAATATTTCGTCAACATTGGTGTGTTGTGTTCCTTTCTTTTTAGCTCCTTTTCCGTGTCCGCTGTGTCTACTGCTAAACCCCTGGGTGTAGTGTATGCCGGGTTTAGGTCGATCTATCCTGATGAAGATTAATTGTCCCCGGTTTTGCTTTATTACCGGCCGGCACGTCACATGTGTGTGGGTGAGAGGAGCATTTTGTTCTGTGCCGAGGTCTGTGATTATTAGTGACCGTTTATATGGTGCTTACTACTACTACTACTACCACCACTGCAGTCATGATGGGGACCCGGGGAAATCCGGGACGTTTTGTGTCAAGCACTGTAGCGTAGTAGGCAAGGGGATCCACTAGGTTTTAGGTATTAACCCAAAAGCATCAAAATCATTCGATTTATTCAGAGTTCAGTTGCACCAAGTGTGGAGTGTGGCATCGTAAAAAGTAACGACACGGAAGGATCATATACTCATGGATGAAGCCATTTGCATGCAAAAGCAGTAAAGCGACCAGAACATAGCGACAGGAAGACGAAGCCGTGGTCGAAGTCGGTTCCGCTTACAGCATACGACGTACCGAAACGCGCGATTGTTTCCCTGCGCTTTATTAAAACGATGATTTGGAAAATGTGCTTATCGCTTTTGCTTGCTTGCTTGCTTGCTGCAGCACGTTGTCTACCCACAGGACACATTTCCTATTAGTATAGTCACTGGTTGCTCCGTACAGCCAGCCCTTAGTTTCGATTATCGTTTGTGTGCTCTCAAGTAAGATATCGATTTTTCTTTTCATACCGCAAAATAGATCCATTTTTGCTTTTTTATACTAATTTTATCGTGTATGTGCTTGGCTTCTTATGGCCTGGGGACGATCCCCAGACGATCGATTTAACTAACGTAGAACGAACGTTGACAAAAAACGATGGACGAAAGAGCAGCAAAATTGGCAAAAATGCGTACGACAACATGTGCTTTATGGGATTTTGAATGAACCATTCATATTGCTCTTGATCACGTGACACCTCTGGCATGGCACCTTGGAACCCAGAACCCAAAGACTCTCTCCAAAGCAAACAAAAAAACACAAGCTTCGATACGTAAAGCCACATAGAGGCGAAAGGAAAAGCCCACGATTTTACTTTGATCCTGTGAAAGAGGGAACCCCTCACTTGGTTGGCTGGCAAGTCTGTAGAGTGTATTTTTCTTCATCTTTTCCTAGTCTTTCACGTTCCATGGCCAACCTTCCAAGCTACCATCCACGCAAGAAAAGGTGGAAATTAGATTTTCCGTTTTTTGGTCTCTTCCGGCCGGCCGTTTCAGGAGAGTAGCAGTATTATTTTGTCCTCGTTGACACCGTAGACTTTGGTGAGAGGGGTTCCTTTACGTTCCGAACGCAGCTTTAAGAACAGACAAACAGTCGATTCGGTGTATTAAAATACATATTTTGCGTTTGTATTCAATTTAACAAACGGGATAGAAAAAAGCGCGGCCGTTTACCAAATTAAATACACCATAAATAAATACACCGTTAAATTAAATACACCAAATTAAATACACCGTTCGCGGAACGAATGTGATCAGTGTTGGGTTTCATTCAGCACACCTACGTACGATCAGGTGGGACGACGCGTTCCATTATAGCTGCCGCCATCGGTACAAATTTATTATGCTTTACGGCGACGACCCAGCGTACGTACACGCTCGTGCAATTTTATTTCAACGCCCTAGAGTTATGTAGTATCACGTGTACTCACAGCGAGGGCTACCAGTTCTCCTCGCGTCTAAAGCATGCGTTTGGACTGTTTGCATTTTTATTTGCATTCCCGCATATAACACACACATATCACAGCGCACAGAGAGTACAACGAGAGGAAATTGGTTGCCGTTGGTTTTGTCGCCCGTGTTGGAGATGTGTGCGAAACGCCAGGCGGTGCCCTCTGTCTTATGAATAAGGTTATGTCACGAACTTGAAAATCCCGCCAGATTACGTTGCATTCCCGTTCCACGGGCGAAAAAGGGAAATTCGCATTGGTCGGTTGGAAGCTTATTGCCGGTGCGGTTGTACTGCAGCAGTGCGCTTGGACCATAAA
This sequence comes from Anopheles stephensi, assembly GCF_013141755.1. NCBI lineage: Eukaryota > Metazoa > Arthropoda > Insecta > Diptera > Culicidae > Anopheles > Anopheles stephensi. The sequence continues at coordinate 44,294,586 of NC_050202.1, forward strand.
CAGGTGGATTGAGATGGATTTCGTCGTACGTAGCTTTGCTATTGCTGCTATTCGTTGTTTATTTATTCTTTAAACGTTGATTTAAAGTTCAGTTTCCATGAGCAATAAAAAACGTGCAAAAAGGGCATATTTATGACTAACAAACATCGTGTCGACAAAATGACAAGAAAATGAGGTTCAAATTATGCTTTGCCACATTTGAAATTTAAAATAAATTACATTTTATGTACAAACAGAAAACCTTGGAGCGTAAATTGGGGGGAAGAAAACACTAGGGATAAGTTTAAAAAAACATGGCCTCTCTGCTTTTGTCGTTCTTGGCAGTATCCGCACTTACTGTCCTGTTGCAGACGGAATATCCCTTTACTCTCCAGTCAGGATTGCCGCGGCAGGCAGAGGTGACACACAGAGTAGGCAAATAAGACAAAATTCGTTTACGATCTTCTTTGTAGTGTTACGTACTACCGGGAGGGGAGAAGTTCGAAACCAGTGGAGACTGGACCAACATGAAGGACTCGCATCCGACAATGCAAAGCACACACGCACACACTGCATGTCGATGTCGTGTGGCTTTTTGCTGTTTGCGGGAACCGTTGCGTCCGCTTGTGAAAAAGCGGAGGTACGAACACCGAAATTGTCGGTCGATTCCTTTCACTCGAGCGCGGGAACCTTCTTTTTTATGTACTTGCGAGTCCGCCAAGAATACGGCAAACCATGGCGAAGTTTGTGGTCAGGTTTTTGGGCAAATAACGATTGTTGGTGGCACCGCGGTGGCATTCCTCTCAACCTTCCCCCTTGGGTCTATTTTCACTAAACACACATGAACACTGCTGGCTGGTTGGCTGGCTGGTGGCGTACGATAATTTAAATACTTTTGCCATATGTTTGTGTGTCTGTCGCACCGTCCTTTAGCGGTTTCTCTTGATGTGGGTTTCGTCTTGTTTTTTTGTTGACTCTGTTTCTGTTTTGTAGCGTTGATAGTGTGTTTGTAACCGTCCCAACCTAGGGAGGAGATGATATTCCTAATGTATACTATTTTAAAACCCAAAAAAGTCAAGCTTGCACCAGCCAGCAGCAGGCAGTGGCAACATTTCACCTTTTTGCGAACAGCCGGCTGTCGGATGGCAATGGGGAGGACATCAAACCATTAGGCAGGTCCTCCAATGGTAGTTGCAAAATGAGTGTAAAAATATGCTAAATTGATAGTCTGCTAAATTTCTTTTTCATTCGTGCCGTACGCCGAGGGTGGATGAGAGCTGGTTCCACAAGGGACCCTTTAATTGATGTGGGTATTGTATGAATATTTTGTGCCTGTGGGTAGCGTAGGCAAAAGGGCTAGCGAGTATTTCATGAATGAAAGACATTCAAATGTAACCGGTTGGAAAAAAACCATTAAAGGGGAATGTTGAGTTTAAAAATAGTGGCACCATGTCATACTGTTACAAATATTTTAATCGTATAATAACTATAATCTGCATGTGCAATGCGAAAACTCTGCTCTAATGATTTCGAAACGAAAAAAAACGTTACTTATACAGAGCTCGTCATTTTATTGTTTGCTAACGTTAATGAAAGCAGGACTGACTGTCCAGCTACGGGTAAAATCAAGTCACAGAAAGCAAGAAATGGCCTCTCGTTGTAGTGCCAAGGCAGAAGAAGAACATTGATGAAATACCAGTTTACACTATCCAGAAGTTGTTAACATTTGTTTTAAACAAATCCTGATTTGTGGAGATGAAAGGGATATTATGATAAACTACTAACTCTCCAATAATTAAAGACAAAGAAATCGCTTCTAATCAAACGAAAACTATTATATAGGTGACACAAAATGCGGATTTTTGTGACTATAAAGAAGCGGTGTCTTGACCGATATCAACTTTAAACGCCACTGGACGCAGCACCATGAGCAATCACTGTTCAATGCGGCTTCATATTTGTCCAGGTGGTATCGACAGTCTTGGTCACGAATTCATGGTCTCTCTATCTTATTTAGAGTTTACGAGATTCATTCACACCTGTGTACGGAATGATGATCAGCCACTTAGTCCTGGCCGTTCAGAGCCATCAAGGACTCATTCACTTCGAAGCAAATATTACCGCTAACAAAGATAACCGTACTATCAGCGTAATGCTTGGTCTAAAAATAACAAAAAAATAAATCCTCTACGCAAGGATACCGCTCCCTTTGCTGAGCAGGTTCTTCGAAGAAGCCATTTCATAGCAGCAGCAGCAGCAGGCCTCTGAAAATTCGATCAATCGTTGCCCTTTTCTTTTGGCAGACCACCAGAAAAAGGAAATCCATAAATGTTGTATGCTTATGAGTACTAGCACGGTTTTCCGGCAGGTCGAAACCGTGGTCTGCTAGAAAATGCATCACTCGTCAACAATGTTTGTACCCGGTGCTCAATTCTGCTGCCATAACGTTCTTCGATGGAGTAGAAGCGGGGCACCCACCAGCAGTCATCAAACCGTAACTGGAAGCTTGGTGTTTTTTTTCTTTTTCGCTGGACGAGATTTGTGAGTGAATTTCTGGGTTTTCTCGCACACATTGCTTGAGGGCACACAAAAAATGCTTCGTAGGAGGTTTTGCATCTTCTGCCTATATAATCCGGTTCCGGTGCACATAGGTATCCATTAGGCCCATTCTCCCCGGCCCGGTATTATGCGAAAGTATGTGAGGTAAAAAGTTTGCTCGATCTAATAAACGTCATGGGTTTATGCTAACCAGGTCATACACAGCGGTGAGTTGAGCTGTGTGTTATGGTAATATTGTCGCTTACAAAAGCGTGAACATAAAGATGGAAAGAAACGCCGCATGATGGGGAGGGCATCTCGTAGGTCCAGGGTTGAAGAACCAATCGAAGATTGCATTATATAAATTTTTTTACTAATGTTTAGAAACACGCGCAACAAGCATTTTCAGCATTATGAATGATGATTTCGATCAACATTCTATGCCAGATATTTTTAAAAATCTTTACTCAGAAATCTATACTGTTTAGGGGTAGGGGTCCGTGTTATAAACAAACGTCTCTGCACTGATCGTCTAGGGATATAGTATTTTAACCCAAGAGTTCAGGGTTATATTGGTTCTCAAAATATCATTTTCTCAGCATGGGACAACATTTTCTTTGACCATACAGAGAAAAAGATCTTAGATTCAACGCTGTTCGCTGTTTTATCCTATATGTAGTGAAAATACAATTTAGCAGAGAAATTTTAAATACTTTTTCTTCAGTATCATAGAACATATTCCTAGCATACGCTTGTTATGTCTTGTCTGTGTAGTGAAGTAAAGTACCCGGTATTATTTTCTTCTTCCCGCTTGAACGATATACTAGGTCATATCGGCCATACAATGGCTTACGAGACTTATTTGTATCACGTAGCGAGATAGTCAGTCCTTGCCGCAGGGGAACGGTCGGATGTACTGCCTGATGTCCAATTTTGCTGTTTCAATGGCTAGCGCAATATTATACTATATTGCTATACATGGAAAAACCAGCAAAATACACTTTGATTCATTCTATGCGTGGTTTACAGTATTTAACATGGCACTTTGAACAGATTGCTCACCACTGCCCCGTTTTAGTTTGTGGGCGCAAATTGATTGCAGGAATCTTGAGGCAGATCGATCGAGAGTGAAGCTATTGCATCGATTTGTCACCAATGTTGCTCGCTAGTCGCTAAATCATTACTGGCAATTGATCTGCTTGCAGGACAGAGACATTGCGCGATCGGAATAACGATCGTGATTAATCCACCAACAAATTGTATGACGTCATGTTGTGGTGGTACGATCTGATATGACAAACACAACACCGGGTTCATTTACTCGAGCTTGAGCCTACAAAAAAGAAAACAATCTTATTCATTGCGGCAGGTGCACGAACAAACAGCCGGGACCAACAGCCACACAGCGGAGATTCATAACTACGCATGCTGTTCACCAGTTGTGCTTTGACGGCAAAATAATCCGCGCGCAACGCGATTACCGAGTGCATGCGTTTGCGTGTATGTGTGTGCGCGTTTGTTTGCACTCAACCGTGCAATTCCACCGGTTGTGAGTAGGTAACAAATACACATAACTTTTCGCTTCCTTCGCGTTGGCCACTGTTGTTGATACGGGGCACTCCTACGCCCAGCCCCGTCCGTGGTTTCTTATTCATGCGTTTTGTTTTCTTTTTGTCCTGCACTCCCCGGATGTTGGACGGCGGAAGCTCTCGCGGATCGCTACAGTTGCTATGGGGTTTCTCGCACGTTGTTTACGAAACACTGCGTATCGTTTACCGAGATCTTTGAATTCGCAATTGACTTTTTCTTTGGCTCAAGTAGGTGGCCCCTGATTTTGCACTATTTTAAGCATATTTCATCGCTTAAACTTTCTTCTGATATGTGTCGCATGCAGACAGCCATGTATTCCCGTCGTCGTCGTCGTCGATGCTAACACAAAACAGAACCGCACACAAACACAAGCACGGGAAACCAGCGTGAGCAGCGTTTCACCTGGACGCTTAGAGAGTCGCACAGCCAGGGCTCATTATGAATTTCCTTTCCAAAAACCAGATGCCCCACCATACACACACACACACATACACACACACCACACCACCAAGTATGCATGCCAACACTACGGAACGGAGGAGAAAAAACCAAAAACCGGTGCTACGAGACCGAAACCCATTTTGATAGCATCGTTTTGCTGCGCCTGCTTTACTCCCCGACCGCTAAGCTCGTTTGTAGTACGCTTTGCTCTTTCTGCGTCTCACTCATTTACACAGCCGGGAAATTACACGTCGTGGCACACTGCTACGAGATGGCTAGCTGTACATACACACACGCACACTTTTTCTGGCCATTCCGATTTATTTTCAAGCGCTGTTTGTTTGCTTTTTTGGCAAATCCTTTTACGAATGCCAAATTTGGATTATATATGTGTGTGGTCGTTTTATTAGTGCCACCAGTCACGGAACTGGCCGACCGCGATACCGCCGACAGCTAAATAACTACCGGTGACTCACTTGTTCCGTTTGGCCTGGGTTAAATGCGGTACCTGCGTTGGAAACACGGTCCGGATGTGTAGGTAACGGCGAAAGGCTCAAAACACACTCGATGCCGGCAAACAAGTAGGCAACGCACAAACCAGCGGCACGCACAAGCTTCATTCAAGATCGCAGGGTTCGTTGGGTCACTTCACGCATCGCGACGAATTAGATAAAAAATATCGAAACGATTTTCGCTGGCCAATAGGGTTTTTCGGTGATAAATCAATTTTTCTAAGGTCGGTTGAGGTCTGCGATACTTAATATCAGGATAAAGCTAGCAAATTCCCTCTAAATTTCACAAAATCCCTTATGATAATTGAAATAATTGATCAATAGCTACGACCGGACGAACCCTGTAAGCGTGTGGCGCAGATGGCGGTTTGATCGTAGAAGTATTGGACTCACGCCAGCATAAACATGGTGTACTTTTGAACTGAACGTCGTTTATAACGGCTTGTGCGGTTCGCCATAATTATAGCAATTTGAATTATCGGTTATATTTTGGAGGTTTGTTCGAAGGATAGAAAAATGCAAATGGTTCGTGACACGTTTATTGTTTTTTATTTTAAACTGTTCTTGGCATGATTCCTCAGTATATTTATAACTATCAATTGTGGTACAGTGTAATTTAAGTTAAAAGTTTGCATTCGGCCATGTCTTGAAACTGCAAATAATTTTGAAATTCAACCTTACTCGTTGAAAACAAACCGCTATAGTTTATCGAGCTTGGAAGACACTCTATCCAACAGCTATCGAATTTGAATAATTACATCGTGCGAATAATGTACTGCATAAATTGGAAGCCATGGCCTTGGATGCTGGTGCTGTAGAATTATTTGATGCTTTTAATGTTTTCCATTGAATTTGCCTCATGAAAACATTCAAGTACGTCGAGATAACTATTCCTGGAGTAACACGGTAATTTATTGATTTTATTAATTTGACCTTCAAATCTAACTTCTTTTACGAGCCACACACTGTTTGCTGAAGAGTTTATTTATTGATCAATTTTTGTTTGTCTGAAATAAACTGGAACGAATGTCCCGGACGGAAAATAATTCCATTTCATGTCGAAATACATTTAGCATTGATTTTTTTTTTATTCAGGTGTAGAGCCAGATTCAACATCCTTACCATTTAGTTGTTATGGGGCTTACGGATAATCGTTTAAATCGGGATCAGTACAGTGCAATCATTCCGCAAGTTGGTGGTTATTACTATGACTGTATAATGTTCCATCCAGCAACAAGGCCAAGGAATAAAAACAAAACAAAAATGTTGCATCCCTATCCTGTCCTTCTAGGATGGTGGTTTGCTTGCCACCTCACATCTACATCGAACGATTGGATGACTTTTTCGTCCTTGACATAGCGGATGATGATGATATTGGTTGGAAACATCTCTGCGCCATTGTTAGCTAACGTCCGGAATTGGTATCCCATCATATCCGGAGTATGAATAGCAATAGCGATCTTAATTCGGAAGTCATTTTCTGTGCAGGGTTAAAAATACGGAAAGGTCACCTGATATCGAACCAGCACTTTTCGACCTTTAGAAGGACTTCCTTTCGTCCTGGGAGTACTGTTTGTGATATTAGATCGAACACACTAATGGATGAAAAAACATTTTGCTGTTTAAAAGTTTATTGTAGTTCAAACTTTTCGCATTATCTAACCGGCATCAGTTGGCCCGTGTATAAATTCATTAACAGACTTAGGCATCACCTCAGTCTCGCCACCGCACACGGTGCAGTGGGGAGGTAGCAAGGCAGCAGTAGCAAAATGGATAAAGTAACTCCTGACGCAATTGCAATAACTAGTTTCACTGTCCCTCTCTCTCTATATATATTTCTGTGTACAGTATAAATTCATCAACGTTTGCAACATTGCACCTAATTCTAGACGTAAATCTACGCTTAACAATTTTGCTCGTAACTATATGTGTTTGCTGAATCACCGATACGAATGCGATAAATATCATCTCCACATGTTCGATGGGTTCTCGTTTGGGAAACCGCTTGGGTGTAAAATGATGGTCATCCGGACTGTGCGCACGTTTCCGCGGAATACACGCGCCGGGGTTTCTCTATCTCTCTCTCCCTATCTAACGACTCCAGCGTTCACTACCTAACCCTTTATGAATGAGGTCACCGGTGATGGTAGGTGCGTATGTCGAGAACACCTCGCTGCCAGATGGCAGGTGTCTCAACGATGGGTCCAACGGTGGTGTTTCGATGGGGTTGCGCTATTTCGTAAGGTTCTGTTGTTTACTTGATGATAAGATCATACTTGCCCGTATCGCGACCTGGTTTGTGTGTAAACGATAGAAAAAAAACGAGGTGTGTTTAGAGGGTCCTCCTCCTCAATCCTTCCACCACCTACCTTCCTCGTGCAGATGCTCCTGCTCGTCGTCTTTCAGTTCGGCCCAGCGTGCCGGTGCCCGGAAGCAGAACAACCGCCGGTTGGCCAGCTCGCGCTTGATGCGCTGCCGCCACACGATCAGCACGAAGAAGATTAGCACCCCGTGCAGGCAGTTGACTGCGTCGACGATAATCCAAAACCAGGACTGTGGCACCAAACCTTCGCTCATGTGGAACGACAAAATCTCAAACACCCAGATGAGGCCGGACAGCAGGAACAGCTTCAAGTACAGCATGCACTTGTATCGGAGCGATTTCTTCCGGTCCTGGCTAATGTCGTCACCACTCGCATGCAGATAAAGGCTCGTCCAGACGAAGAGGAAAATGTTGATGCTCAGCATCACGCTCAGCGGTAAATAGACGAAGTAGGACTGCTCCCGTTCGGCTGTGCGATGTGAAAGGAAAATAATCAGAGGCGAAGGGGCGGACGGATTCCATTAAAGGGGGCAAAAACTCACTACGGAACCAGCAGGAGACCTCGCCAAGGGTCGGATACCGGCTGTGATAAATGTAGACCATGGTCGTTAACGTCACGGCGACCGTGGTGGCGTAGATGTGGTTCAGGATGTACCAGGATCGCTCTCTGATCTTCCATCGGCGTGCACTACAAATACCAAGCGTCCCGAGTATGCCGACACGGAAGGGATGGATAAAACCGATTAATCAATGAGAACACGCCACGTGGGAGGCGGGATGGATGCTTCTCGGGGCCATACTTACACTGTCAATTTCCATACGTTAGCCATGACCATGTTCAACCAGGCGAAATAGCTGTTGAGGAAGAAGTACATCAGGAACGCTGTAAATAGAGTGAGAGCGTTGTTTAGAGCGGTGAGCTCGGGAAGGACGACATAATTGTCTCAAAGCGTCATATAAAAACAGTTTCCTCCCAAAGCATTTCGTCGAAGACATTAACCGTGGCACGGTGTTTCGGTTGAACGGAAGTGGAACAATCATCAGTTCGTCTGCCCTACTGGTACTGGGGCGAGCATTGTGCACTTATCTCATTATCCTAGAACAGTTTTGAACGGTTTTGTGGTCCGTTCCATATCGGATCGCTTGATGAGAACGATTGGATAGCGGAAAAACAAGTCCGGACTGTCCTGTGACCCAAATATGCAATTGCTGACTCTTCGCTTCCATGGCTTTTGTTACAATTCGATTCCCCAAAAGTGGGAAGTGTAAGCTGGAGAAAATAGCGGAACGTTCCGCCGTGAATCGCGTGCGCATTCTTCCTTCCGGCTAGCAAACCGGCATTCTTTTCCATCGTCTTCGACATGGTTCAGTGGAGAATCTTTTGGTGATTATCCCCGGCTCTCTTTACAACGTTTCGATTTGTGGTCTGAGATGCTGGAAAAAGCTTTTCCGTATTGCGTCCTTAATCCATCAGTATCTCTTAGCATCGTGAAGCATCGTAGAATGGTATGATTCCCTGGTACGAGGGTACGTTAACCTCCGTAAATGTGTGAGAGGAAAGCAGGCCGTCATGTTGGATGATGTTGGGCGATGTTGAGAAAGTTTTTTAATCTCAACACGACGACACCGCGAATGTAGTTATGGTTTTGTAATTCTTTTTGTCTCGCTTTCATTCTTACTGCCGAACCGAACCATTTTTCCGTCCAACCAATTTCACTTTCGCTTTTTGGACTGAAGTTTCTTAGAAAGCGAGAGTTTTTCGTCACCTTGCCCTGTACGTTGCTTTGCCTTACGTTTGTTCCTTTGCTCCTTATTTGCGCCTCAGTGCCGGCTCATTGCGTTCTCGTTCTCGTTAGCATGCTAATTACATTCAGTGCTGCTGCTGCTGCTGCTGGGTTCTTTTACGTGAAGTTCACTTTTCTTCTTTGCCTTTGCTATTTTGCAATCTAATTTTACCCATCGGGACAGCAAAGCGCCCTGGTGTTTTTTTTTCTCCTGGGGATATTATTCGGTCACCGGCTAACCTTAACCTTTGCCGTCAACATTGTGTCAGTTGTCGGATGACTTCGGTTCGGTTTGGTGTTTTTGTTCTTTGTTGGAAAGGCATAAAAACAGAGCCATATCTTGTGTTCGGTTTGTGTGGTAGCAACCCTTTCGGTCGGGAGAACATATGGGTCGGCCGATTTGATGCCACAGATAAAGCCTCCGTAGCACAGTTAGGTAGAAGAGACGCGACGAGAGCTGAAAGTTTTCCCCCAAACCGGAGACTTTTAATGAATTCTAAAATTTCCATTTCAATTTTATTAGCCTCGAAAAAAAAACGCGTTCTGCATGAACTCCATAATTGAATGGTTCGCGGACAGCCGTACTGGATCGATTTAGTTAGTGCTCATAAAATTCAATCTAAATCCGTATCTTTCCTCTGAAAGAACTGGATCAACAACGGTTTTCGGTGATGGTATCTAGTTCGATTAGTAGTAAATCGATCATCCTTTCATCGGCAGCTGCCAAAACCCGGTATCATCCAGTAAGGACAATTTATCCTTTCGGGGAGCTTTGAAGGGAATTTGAGCTGTGCTTTTCGCCATGCCACATGTCTCGGTACGGAACTGTGCGGATGCGTTTTCTGAGAAGTATTGCACTGTGCGCCCGTTATTGGTTCCATCGATCCGGAAACAACACGTTACGTGCAAGGAAAGGAAAAAAACTGTGCCAACAGCAAGCAAGCAAGCGAGTCCATCGAACGGTAAAATATGGTCCAAAGCCTTGCCGGTGGTGCACTGTCTGCACAATTGTGCAAGCATGGATGAGTTTTCAATTAACCGAACCAAATCGATTGTTTGATGGACCGCAAGGTACGAAACGCGCAACGCTTTTTCTAGGAACCGGGCGTTGGTTGTGTTTGCGTTGGCTGCCACCAATGGGCAACCGCTGGCGTTGTTTCGCATCTGCTGACTGACTGCACCAATCGTTGTAATCGATTTATTCTTGCCGCGGGCATGCGGATGTCTCGTCGGTTCATTTTACACCCAATTGGCGTGGAGCGCATTCGGGTGGGTTGTGGCACTTACCTATGACCGTGCAGAAGGGGGTGTGCGTTAGGGACCCCCACAGCTGGACCAGGCTGAGCAGGAACATAAACACCGCTAGACTGGCGACGGCCGCCGACGTTACTTTGTCCTGCGTTTCCCGCAGATCCGGGATGGTGTAGTAGATGTAGAGTGTGACGAGCAGAAAGAAGACGGAGATCAGCATCATGATGCCTTTGCTGACGAGCATCGTGGCTACCGTCTCCATGTTGGCCATGTTAAAGCACACCACAAACACCGGTTGCATGCCTTCCCCTTCTGCTTGGGGTAAGGTGTGCTGGGAATCCAGGGTGTGCGCCACACAGAAGCTAGTAATAAAGCCGGCAAATGGAAAGAGAGCCAAGGATACTTTTAGAAATGAGCCGTTGAAGTTCCCTTCGGGGAGTTCTTGAGCGAAGAAAGAAACACAAAACTCCGTCGAACAACGCCATGGCCAGGTATTGTTGCACGTAGACTACACTTACTCATTGCGCTGGATCCGGTACTGGCCATCGACCAGACTCCCGGTCTCATCCACGTACACCTCCTGTTCGATCTCGCGGTAGATCATGTAGCTGTGGGTACAGTTGAGGTGCATTTCCGTTGTGTAATTACCGTCGGTGCGGAGACACCGCTGTTGCTTGCCGTCCACCACGTACGATTCCTGGCAACACTGGTTAGCCTTCTGGTCGTTGGTTGTCACCAGCTCAGCGGCAACCATACCGCCTGCACCGAGCACCACCACGGCCAGGACCAACGTCACCAATGCCATTGTCCTGAGCATCACTTTACTGTCACGTGGCAGCCTGACCATATCTTCTATCCACAGGCAGTGGGAGGATAGCCAACGAACTTTTCAAAGTATCGCTATCCTGCTGTACACCACACACCCCAAGGGACACACGCAACAGTGTGCACTTTCTCCACCCGAGTTGTTACGCCAATTTTCACCGACCCGGCTGCCCAACACTTGGCACTAATTTCACTTCCTTCATTTAAACGACACGGCTTCGTGTCGTTTACTTACGTCTCTTTTGCTATACCAAGAACACTCGCCTTCCGTTTTTATTACCTCGCGGGTATCCTTTTCCGTTTTCGTTTTTCACTTCCGCTGCTTTCAACACTTGTGGCGCATATAATCACTGGACTTCATTTTGCACTGCACTTGTGGACCATCTGTCTCGCTCTCTCTCTCTCTTTCACCGCTTCACCCAAGTTGCACAATGCACACTTCCACTGTTGGCCCTCGGTTTCTGTTGGAGGTAGGTAGTAGATTTAGAAATCTGATCCACACCCGTTCTGGCGTCCTGGGCGTGAGGAGCAAACGGCAAACTGCAAGAAAAGAAAAACGCAATCAAAAAACCCGTCACCAGTCGAAAGGAACGTGCAATGGTTTTGTGTGTGTTCTTTGTTTGTTTCCCCCGCACTCAATTAAAGGGCCCGGGTTGAAACAGGGATAGCTAGTCTACGTCTAGCAATGTAATGATGAAGGAGCTAGTCGTTTTTTTGTGTGTTTGCTAAAACAATCTGCACCACCAAGAGCCGGGTTTGGAGCACGGAAAGAGCATTCTTGGCAGTTGTTCTTTCACGCCCATTGCCCATTTTATTCCTCATTTCCTTCGCGTGCTAATGCATTATAGGCGAACTTCACTGTGCGAACGTGGTTTAAAGTGCCTATGTTCCGCACCATGGCACAAGTGGCCGGAAAAGAGGGAAGACAAGTAAATCGCATCTTCCCTTCTCCCTGATACCCGATGCCGGAACTGGGACGGAAGGAAAAATAGCCACCGTATCACAAAAATATTGTTAATTCATTAACTCAGCCAGCGGTCCAAAGGATGATGAAGGTGCTGAAGACAGCAGACGACGCTAGACAGCGAGCAGCTATCAGAGTGCTAGACAATGTTTTCGATAACGGAACTGAGACGGTGGAGATGTGGAGAATGGTTGGCTGGTGAGGATCGGCAGAACCGTTGGCTTCGCAAAAAGGAATTTAATTAATGGTGGGCAACTACCTGCAACGCACCTTGACGCTTCTTCTTGGCTCACCGGTACACAGTGTGCAGCGAACGTTCGAGCACATGGACAAAAGTCCTGACGAAGGAAGCGATTAATGTCGAGGCTAACATTGAGTGTTCGTAGAACGATGACAAAGTACAGGAAGAGCGAAAAGTTTGTAAATTCTTTAAACAAGTTAAAACTTTATCATAAAAGAATTTCAATCAGCCAACATATTAATCATTTCCAGTGTCTGCAATATTCTTGTTGATGAATAGGGCAAGAAAAAATGTTTACACCGATCGAAAGTGGTAGCGTCTGAGGGCCGTGTGTTAGAATTTCACACGCGAATGTCAGCACCGGTATCAGCGAAAAGGTGCGCTGTTTGTCTTATCACGAGAGTCGATTGTTTACGTATTATAAATTATCTAATCTTAGTCTACTGATATAGAAAGCTTACGCGTGTATTTTGCCTTTAGCTTTTCTATTGCACATACTTGCTAACGGATTTCTAATCAAATAAGAGTGATTGTACGAGATTTGGATCCGTCGTTGAAAGTTGCTGAAGCTGACATTGAACTAACATTTTCTTTCTTTTCTTCTAAAACTTGTCCACCGCAATCGAGTATCCGCAAGCACTATCCGCATAGCAAAACGTGCAGATAATTGTTCCGAAATCCTTTCGCACTACTGCCGGTGCTACTGACGGTGAACTCGACCGACGGTTGTTATTTCGGCCCCGAACAAATCACACAAACTCCGCCGAGAGTCCCCAGGCGTCTTCTAGTGTCCCTTTCCACTTCCCGGAGCTTGCAGCCGGGTGTATTATAGCATCTGCACCTGCCAGCATAATAGGGCGCAGCACACTGCTAGATAACTTTTGATCGTGATATTACAAGAAAGTTATCTTTCGTTTCGTTCTTTTTCTAGCCATTTTCAGCTACGGGGTGTTCTGTTATTGAAATCAAACCTGAAATTAAGGTACTGAGATTGTGACAAATGGATGGTGGGAATGATGCAGTCCGGGCGAGACTGCAGAAGAGACTCGTAGTTGGCTAGAACTTTCCTGTTGCAACGTGCAAACAAACAAACAAAAATGTTCAATCAATAATGGAATGTTTGGCGCATTGCTCGAAGTTCGACAGTTTGGTGGTCCATGCGCCATGGGAACTCTTATTTTGGGAGGTTCCTGGCACTCCACGGTTATTTTGCTTATTTTTGCTGGACTTTATCGGAAGTGAAGGGGCGAACTGTATGTACCTGGTATGGTAAACTTTGTCATTTCCAACTGTCTCTATGAATGGGAATGTAATAATGCTACTTGACAACTGGTATATCTTATGCAAAGTTTTCAATAATATGATTTGAGTGTTTTATGAGCTGTCTTCTAGCCGGCGAGAACTGCAGCATATGCATGGTAATACTATTGCTGAAGTAAACTTTCTTCCTTCGCTCGCGAAGGCTAATTAGCGTTCTCGCCCTATGAAGCCTGCAGGCGGCACTTCTCGTGAGTGAGGTCTTCAGATGCCTGCCGATTCATAATTACATAGCTATAGCTAGAGACGCTCTCGCACTGCAAACGTTTGAAGCATCCTACAGAGGGAGACAGTTCTTTTATCCTATGTTGTTCTTCCATCAGCACAAAACACGAGCGTACAACAATGTCAATCGCTTCCGGGCCGACCGCTCTACACCAGTTTGGCAGTGTAAATAAACATGCACAATTCTGGGGCAAGGTGAGCCGCATGTTGTCTTTTACTTGTCTCTAGACATGGGAAACCCCCAACGGGGATTTCAGACGGCCCGACGTCAATGGACCGACTCACCGATCCAGCCTACTAAGGCTCAGTTCCTTCCTGGGCAAAGTTTGTTGTTGTCTTCTGTCGTGGTAACGGGTGCGCTTCCAACGTATCCCAAATGTCGCCGGATCGTTCGTTAAATGCTGAAAAATGGCCAAATTATGAATGGTACTCGGGCAGAATATGTTGGAAGTTGGAAGAAGATTTGAGAAATGATCTTCCACCGTGTTATCGTAGCGCTGGTGGAATAGCGGAGAGAGTAAGGCATCATCTGCATAACTCCCCCTCCCCCATCATGATCATGTCCTACGAGCGGAAGCTAGGGACGTGATCACCACGCCGCTTGGAATAATGAATTTAATTTATCCTTTCTGCTTCAGGCCATTACGACGTTGGAAGGGCTTTCCGTACCGTTGAAAAATATTGTCTCCCAACTGTCTCTGTGATGACTTATTTCGGTTTGTGACGCGGTATGGCCTTGAGCAGCGAAATCGGGTGTGCAAAAAGGGCGCGAGGTTCCAGACGCACAGGGTCAGACAGCGGGAGATGGATACGTGTGTGGGTGGAGAATCGGATGAGCCGGTTTTTATTTCTTCCCGTATGTCATCTTACCAAGAGACGTCTTTTAAACCCCTGGAACTGTGAGCATGAGTGCGCATTGCGTGTGTGAGTCGATAGTTCAAGGTCGCGAAGTAAGTGATTTATCTTCACGCTAGCATTGGGTAGACGGAACAGTCCAGGGGGGAACCTGCTATACTAGGCATATCGTAAACCGATCGGAACGGAACGAGATTTACCTCGCAAACAACAACTTCCTCGTACGCGGGTGCGTATCGGTCATGGTCTTAGTTTAAAGCAGCGGGCGTTACAATTGCTATCATTAATCGCTTGCTGACTGTGGTTAGGCTTCTTCGACGATTCCGGTTCCATTTCACTAATTCACCGCTGACTCACAGGCACAAATTCTCGCGAAAGGTGAATGTCAAGAACAAAAGAGTGTGGCCCCCGTGGGTTGGGAGCTTGTTTGGATTGGATGGATACGTGCATACATATGTGTATCTAAACCAATGTGTATTCGCTTGTTGCTTCATGAATCACATACGCTAACACGCTTCGGAAAGCGAATCATTCCGCTCAGGAGAAGGATGTCTTTATAAATTTGTCTAACCCACAACCCGCAAACGCAAGCACCAAAGCACTTCCGTTTTCCGGGGTGCACAAACCGGAAAGCGCGTTTCTTTTTCCTATTCTGTGTTTGTGTGTATGCTTAGCTGGCACAAATTCATCCATTCCCGCTTTTCCTCCCCTCAATTGGCCGATAGGAGTTCCACTTCTTGGGCGCTGATAAATGACACCGCACATTGGGTTAGACAGAGTTGAGCCGCTGGGTGTGTAACGTTAACGTGGTCCGATGGTGTACAAGAGTCTGGACGCTTGCGGACGCTTACTCCCCTTTGCGGAGGGAAGGCAAAATGGCAATCGATAGAGTATGCGAAATTTTTGGACTAAAAGCAGTTTTTTTTCTCTTGTGCTTCCGTTGCTGTAAGTAGCCTTCTCCGTGAGGGCGTTGTTGGGTTGTTAAAAGAGACATTTTAGAGTGCTGAGTGCTCTAGCTCTGTGCAGCGTAATGTGTGTAGAAACGGATTAAGCAAAATAAGCGAATTTATGTGTATGTGTGTTTCCTGCTTTTCTGCCTGTTAAGCGACACTTTCGGGAGTTGATACTTGCGGAGGTAGTATTATTCGTTTAACAATAGTTTCAAATTTATAACGAAACTTTTACTAACTAATAATTACGCTCTTACGAGGCTGGATTCAGTGTGGCAGTCGGATTATGGGGGGTCCTCTTCACTTCCAAAGTATCCTTACAGTTGAAAACATCCACCACCAGTTCCTAGTGTCCTAGTCGGCTGGTTGGTTCAGATCAAATAGGCATTATTTAAACCCATACCGGCTTTCACTGTTAAAAAAGAAGCATACTGTAAAGCGTTATTGTTTGTTCTGCCTTTTTGCTGCGGGCTAGCAATAATTTCCAGCCCAATTGCTTCTCGGGCTGGAACCCTATCGCAACTATACATCACGCCAATTCTTCGCGTTCGAGCAAAATGGCTGGAAGTTTTTGATGTTTGAAAATATGTTGTGCGATAAAAAATGGATCGCTTCGTTCCTTCGTTTCGGGAACGAGTTTTGCTACAATGCGTCTCAGGCATACAGCATTTCACGGTGGCAGAGAGATAGCGTTGCGACAAAACATTGTCCTCCCAACATCAACAAACATGCATTGCGTCGTTGTGGACAACTTCCGAACACTGGAGTACGGTTTTATTGATGTGGTTGTTGAGTCGTAAAAATCACAACCGACCCGAAAGCTCGGAACTCCTCCTCGACCGGAAGGTTATCATGTGACCGTGAAAGTAGAAAATCGAACAAGGCTACCTGGCACTGTGCCCAAGAAGGGAGAGAATGTTGTTGCTCGGTGCAGAAAAGAGTACAGCACAAACGTTCGGGAAATAACATCTCGAAAATTTGATTAAAATGTGTAGAACGCGCGCTGATGACTGCTGTGTGCTGCTCTAGCTCTCCTTATGCCTCTCTGGTGTACGATTGGTGCATATGCATCCGGAAATGCTATTTCAAAATCTGAAATTGTTTCCGGAATTTGAAAATTCCGCATCTGGAACGGGTTTGTCCGGATTGACGTTTTGGACGAGACAGCCTCAGCGATATTGATTGTAGCGTTGGGTTGCAAATTGAAATGAGCATGAAAAAAAGATGTTTGCTCTGTATGAGCATCCAGGCTGACGTATTTTGTCCACGGGGGGAAGAAAGAAAGCAGGAGCTTACACGAGTACTTTGGGCCAGTGCTGTCGTTGGGCAAACATGTGGGTGGGGCGTACCCATACGCGCCTTATGTCGAAGATGAGTGTTTAGTGCAAAGTTGCTAATTAATTTTTCATTGGATTCCCCTTCTCGATTTGTAGAAAGAGAAAAGTAAAGAGAAAAATAATGGTTTGTGTACATTAGCGAACTTTTCGCCCAGATTCATGTGTCATGCGGCAGGCCGTAGACACAAAGAGCTGAAAGTGGCGTTCGGTTCCTGATGGAGGCGACAGTGTTAACTGATGGAGCCGAGGATTGCACTATGGTGGAGAGCGAGTGGTTTGTATGTGTTTGCAAATTATAATAGACCGTTAATAAGTTAACCGGTACACAGAAAATGCACAGGGACTGGACTCTGTTTGTTTGTTATGTTAAACATGTATACAGTTTTTGGGAGCATTTTCAACCCTAGCTTTGTATGCAGCACATGTACTGTTCATAAATAGTCCATTTTCATTAAGGTTCCTTTTTTGCTGCAAAAGATACACATACGTTGAGTAATTGTTTGTGCAAAATCTCGCACATGACCAGACAAATAAAATGGGTCACGCAGCAAGGCAAACAGATTTAAAGCTTCTCCAAGGCTTATCGTTGCTGTCACTCAAATCTAATCCCGCCCTTCAATCTAATCCCTTTTTACTCTAGGTCAGGATCGCCGGTTCACTACACACAAACACAGTAAGGGACATCCCCTAGGGTTTCTCCTTGTCTTTTCTTCCCCCTCACCTCACCATCCCATAAGCATTAGCGCGTGTATGCTTTCGACAGCTATCATCAGCCCTAAGTTGACCGGCAAAGTTTGGTTCGATTTTAACTTTTACCGACCGACGCCATCGCGGAGTCATTGTACCTCGTTCGCTGCGGGTGGCGCACGCATCAGGGGTAACTTTCAATGATTGCAATACCGTATCAAAGTGATGTCAAACGTGGAGAAAAGTTGTCGTTCAATTATTTTAAAAATTAACATCGAAACGGTATGACTTTTAATTCTCGCGCGGATAGCAGAAGCATCTCGCTCGCAACACGTGCACATCAATAAATGATGTATTGATAAGCGATCGATTTCAAATGTGTCCCATCCACTTGCGCCTCCGCTTCCGGTAGTAAATCGGAACATAAAACAAACCTCCCCGCAGTGAAATTGCAACCATGTGTGGTCCTCGTTTTCTCCGTGAGGGGTGTGTTGGATGGGAGCGAACCGTTTTTCGGTAAACGGTAACCTTCTGGACGTGATGCATGATTCTCTTTGATCCTTGTCCGATGTGTTGTGTGTCTGTCCGGGAAAGGTCTGCAAGATACTGGCAACAAGCGAACGCAAAGAATTATTTAACCGGGCACAAACACATACGAACGCGTGATTGTTTGTGATCAGGTGCTTGGGAAAAGCTTTCGGTGTATGAAATATGTATCCGGACCAAATCATTTGCTCCATATTTTAAATGTTTAAAGCGAGGTTGCTCGAACGTTGCGTTTGTGTCCCTGTTTTTCGGTTGAAGGGACTATTACCAACGGTCTGTGAAACGTGTTACATAAATTGTATGTGTAAGTGTATGAAACATCCATAACTGTCTACAACAACAAAGAACAACCTGTCTCGATAAGGCTATGCGCCAGGTGTGAGAACCGATTAAACTTTCCTAATCCTTCTAACTGAATGGCCGGCGACACAGCACGGTGGTTCGTGACCTGCCATATAAACTTTTGGGCGACAATATTCATTTGCTTGGTCGTCTCTAACAAGCTCAGATCAAGCGGCACGTGCCCTCGCGAGGATCTCGCAGACCTGGCGGCGGCCGAGGAGTCAACGGCATCATATCTTGTGTTTGTGTTGCTGCTAATAAAAACACCTGATCTGGTGCGGTACACGAGACGAATGCACGTACAAACGCTTCACCCTGTGTTGTGCTATGAGATATTGTACTGAGACGCGTAGATAATCCAGTTCTACGCTCGGCTCGGCTGTACGCTGCTAGGAGCGATGATTCTGGCGTGTTTCAAAACCACTTTTTTGACGCACGATGGTGATGGTGCACACAACAACATCCGCGAGTGAAATAAATATGCATCGACAATCGCTCCGGCACGTTTGTGTATGAACGTCATACGATCACAATGAAAAAAAAAACTCCAACAAAAGCAGACAGCTTGGTTTATCTTGCCACCGATAAAACTTGGGGCAATATTCTTTCTACGCTGTGCGCCTCTGTTTTGCGTGTTTGATAAGAATGCGATGTTGATTATGCGTTTTGCTACACTTGCTGCACTTCACACTCCGTTCGCACTTCGAGGCTTCCGCCATTAGGAATCGCCTGCAGATCGCGTACACTACCCACGAGTGATCGAGTCGACTCCTCGTATTAGCTCGATCACTATCGTCTGTACAGCCTGAGACAGGAGTAGACGTAGAGTGCTTTTAGATTCACTTTCAAAAGACAAAGCGCACTGCAAACACACCACCACCGGAATCCAAAACTCCGGTGTGTCAGTCGACACCGATAAGCGTCGGTACTGGTTTCCGTGGTGTGCAACTTTTATTCCCTCCCTATACACGCACTCGCGCTGCTGTTGTTACGAGGTGTCCCGGTGGACCGGTGCGAGCCCGCTCGCTTCCATGCGGCACGACGGCTAGAGTAAAACTACGAGCTGCGACGCGTTCGAAACGAGAACTGAGCGCCAAAAACGCCTCCGTCGTACGAGATATGCGATGGTGTGCTGTATCTGCGTGTATTCCGTTCGGGCAGACGCCGCTCCAACATAGCAGGGAGCTTCGGTTCGCGCTCGATTCGGGTCGGTCCGGTCGGTCGGTCGGTGTGACGTTCGAGTTGCCATACGCCCGAGCAGCAACATGCTGCTGGTTTGCGCGAGCAGTGCGTACTGGATTGCGCGCATTCTGCTGTTGTTGGCTGCCGACGATCGAACAAACCGGCAGCGGCAGCACAGCTGATAAGTGACGAGCGGACGTTACGCGTCCTTATGTCCACACGGAACCGGGAAATCGGATGGGCAAGGCGTCACGGCGTGTACAGCATGATTTCGGATTGTATTCATCGCCGCAACAGCTGCAGTTGGGATGTTCCGCAGTTTATCACACGTCCAGCGGAGGGGCCAACGTGATGGGAGTTGCTGGTGACGTTCGGAATAGTTGGACTTGTGACTAGTGTGGTGAAGTTGGCGGCTAGAAATTCAAAAGATGAATGGCTTTCGAACGACGTTCTCCTCTTCTTCGGGTGGTATGCAATCGATTGCCAGCGCTAACCCTTGTGTGTGTGGAAAGTGGGTTCTCTCGAAATGATTTATGAAACCATGCTATCGCAGAGGGCCTATTTAGGAGGACTAATTGCAAGTAGCTCAGGATCGCCGGTAAAGTTTCATAAATTGCCTTGCGTGCTTCTCTGTACCAATCAAAACAATCCAATGTCACAACAAAGTGGCACAACAGTGGCCTTCGCTGAGAACACTGTACACTTCTTGTAGTACTTTGTGCCACCGGACTCAATCATCACACACACGCGCGCGCAAGTGGGTAGTAGGCAGTGCGTGACTTTCAACCGATAATTGTTGGATATAAATACGCACGTTATGGTGCTATTTCAATCGTTTGGTTTCTTATGCAGGATAAAAATAAAAAATCTGTTTGATTGGAATGCTTTTACCAAGTTCCACCCACACGCGGGCGACCGGTGACGACTGATTCACACACGCGGAATGGTTGCCGGTCCTCCAAGTTGCGTCGAGTAGCGAGGACACAGGCGTGGATTTTTTGCTTAGCTCTTCTTTGGCCCTGGCACCAGTCGGCGGTGGATGCTGTACGATGGCAGAACCTTCTGTCAAGCGGCTGGTGATTGATGACTATCTGTTGATTTATTCGCTAGTGTAATCTCATGGGCTGGACCTTATTTATGTTGTAAAATGGTGCGTCGTTCTACCTTTGCACGAGCTACCGGCACGTGCTTTCCGTTTATACTTGAGCGTAATTTGTATGTTGGCTAGTTTTAAAGGTTTTCTATTTTATGTGCAGTATAGTATGTGCGAATTTTCGCTCTGAAGGACGAAAAATTTTAAACAATAGCTATGCTATTATATGGGGCATTTTGAATATCCACAGTGCCACTGTATGCGGGCTCTGCTCCAAAGGCGTGTAGACCAACTGTGGAGGAACCCATAAGCCATCAGTGGATGAAATGTTTAAACTTTCCTTCCATTCTTGTTATCTTTTTTTTTCCTCTCTCTCGCCACCGACGAACCAGCTGCTCCTGACAGAGGAAGGTTTGACTTGAGTTCTGCGCGACTTTTGCCAAGGATAGTAAGACAGTCGGTTAGGACCGGAGCTGCCTTCTTTGTGCCTCGAGCTCTGCTCGCAGCTCGGGAGAGAATCCTTCAGCGGAAGTGAATTTTCCTGCGATTTCCGGATTTGTGATATTGTGTTGTGTCTGTGTGTACAGCGGAGGCACAATCCCTTGGCAGGCATTATGATGATGGTGGTTACTTGCCTGTGGTGGGCCAGGATTGAAAAGGGAATCAGCGACAGCAAATAAGCATTTGGAAAATGTTCATCCTATGCGACAGCCATCAGCTCAGCTAACATAGAGAAGGTGGTATGGGATCAGGACAGGAGGCACATTTTTATACCGAAGGGAGAGGTTTAAGAACATTCATCTGTTTTGCATGAATTAAAACTTTAATCCACTTTCGCCCATTCGTACGTTTGGTTTGTGTTTGTTTGTGCTGCTATTTTTTGTTCAACCGCCATCATCATCATCATCATCATCACCATCGTGGCTACCGGAAACAATGTGCTTTGGCGGTAAAACGTCTTACTCTTCCGGAGGGAGTCGGAGATGAAGCTGTCGGTGTTTATCGAACACTTAGCGATACTTTTAGAAGATAGAATGCAAACGAATTGGACTGTTTGCAGTAACCTTCATGGCTGATGATGCCTGATGCGGTAGGCGATTAATTGCGTTCTCGAGATGGAATTGGATGGAATTTGGATTGGCGTTCGGATAACTTGAGCGTCTTTCGGGATGGACGCACGGCGTTCAAACTCACGAATTGATGAAACTCGATGCGTGCGGTTCGGTTGATGCGCTCGTAATCAATATTTATTGCCGTAACCTCTTGAGATACGCTGAATAGTTGCTTCTCGGTACAACATTTCTGCACCGGTATGGTTCGAGTATGGAAACACTTTAAATAGACACACTTAGTGCAACAATTCAGGCGCGGAAGACATTTTTGGTTTGGCTTAGGACATAACTTTACAGCTTGAGGCTTCGATAATGCTTAAAGTGCACTTTTTGGTATGTTATTTATGGGTAAAATGATCGCTGAGAATGATGTTTCTGACAATGATCAAGGACTTGAAGTGGAATTAGGTCATTTGTCTGGGTTTACTTTTTTATTTGGGGATTACTTAATCGTCTGGGAGACTCCGACAAAATGCCACACGATCGAGATTCGTCTTTATTGTATCTCTTCCACAGATTTATAAACATTCTTTTAAGTCTGCTTTAAAACTGCGTAAGCTGATGATCCCTATGGCATAAATTTTGTACAAAAATCTTAATTAACTCATAGTAAATCTGTAGAACCTTAGAATTACATCAGGTAAATCTGAAGTGATCTTCGACAGATTTCGAGCAAATATCCTTGAGTATTCTTAACACATCTACTTTTAACTAGCTGTGAGACTGAGAGGTGTTACTTTGATCATTTGTGAAGGATCATCGATTGCTCCAAAACCTTAAAAATGACATTGTCCTCAAAATGTTAAGAGGGTCTCAGACTCGCGTGGTTTTAACTCGAAGCAAGAGACAGAAAATTATGATATATTCACTCGGACCATGTAGATGTATGTCGGATTTAGAAATAAATAAACTCTGCCTTGTTGTCTGAAAATCTTATCAGGCGGGGATATTCTGCTTTGAAGTTCTCTCCGATAGGTTTATATGTAGCAAAACTTGTGCCAAGGTTCAATCACAAGCTATTGTATCCGTATCGCTTTAATAAAAATCATATTTAATTTATAATTTTAAATGATGATCTCATGGTTTCATTAACGATTGGGAATATCTCACAGCCACTGGCGGCTCACCTTGGAGGCCTTAGGCCTTAAGTTTGATCCCTTCCAGCTCGACTTTCGAAACTGCAGATCTGCAGACCGGGGTGTGATTGACTTTAAGAGGATCATCGATGTATGCTGCGGAAATAATTGCCACAATCTGGTCGTCTATTTCTGGTTTCGTTGACTTGATTTTACTGGCTGAGTTGTAGCGCAACATTTTCTTTCCGAACCGATCGATATGATCAGCGCTTATGATAAGGCGATATGATAAAGTCGCTTATCATCAACGTACAGTGTTTGATAGTAGGGCTTCTAATGAAAAAGTTGCGTATGCAAATATTGTACCAAAAATCGTACAGTTAAACTCTAGCAATAATTAGGAACTGATACACGTTTTACATAGAGTTGTGTATGGGTTGTTGTTCTAACACATCTGAAAATGCCAAAGTGCGACCCATTAGGATGAGATTGAAGTGGCGTCACTCCACAATTATCATTATGTTTTCAAAACAACAGTCCAAATGGCGCATTGCAACACCATTGCTGATATGTTGATTAATCATATATTAATCATGTGCAAGTCAAAGTAACTGATAATCTAGAGCCACATACAAATCAATATGAGACAAAAAGGTCTGAATGGTGTTTTTTTTTTTGGTATTAGTTTGTGTTCGGCACCCTTGCTGTTAGAGGTGTTTCCAAAGAAAAAGGACAGTTTTTGTAATTACCCATAATGGTAAATCATCTATTTTTGCACTGTGCATCATATTTCACCAAAAAATAATAAAATTTTAAAACAAACATGGTTATGCCTTTCAAAAGCTGATAATCCCGTGTAACCTTAGACGCGTCAATGATTCAGCCCCTTGAAAGCGTTGATTTTTAACAGCCCCTTTGAATGTTACACTGCCTGGGGCAAGATTATTCAGCTTCGCTGACGCATTTTAGGTGTTTTTTTTTGTTGTATTTTGAATTTCGCATTTGGAATTCTACGAAATGAGCTGTAGCTTCTGTCTCCATGCATAGTGTTTGTGGGTTTTTACTAATCAGGTTTAGAAACGGTAACCAACTCACTTTAACCCGAACCTCTCCTCTGCTCCTCTTTGTTTCAGCTACTGGACATGCTCAAGTTCTACGCCCGCTTCGAGATAAACGATAAAACTGGGGATCCCCTGACTGACCACGACATGACGCAGTTGCACTATGCAAAAATCAAATCGCTCCAGAAGGCAGCATTCGCAAAATTTCCCAACCTACGTATGTTCGCTCTGTCGAACGTGGCGAACGTGGATACGCGTGAATCGCTCGAGAAACACTTCGGTGCATTAGATTGCGCCAGTCTCCGGGAAATTGCCTGCTATCTGAACCTTGTCCCAGAGCAACTGGAGCCCCCGTTCGAGTGGCACCGGACGGATGAGACGTTCCTGCGGGAGCTGCTAATTTCGCGACACGAGCGGCGCGTGTCACAGCTGGAGTCGCTGAACGAGATGCCCCTGTACCCGACCGAGGACATCATCTGGAACGAGAACGTCGTCCCGACGGAGTTCTACTCGGGCGAAGGATGTTTGGCGCTGCCGAAGCTGAACCTACAGTTTCTCACGCTGCATGATTATCTATTGCGGAACTTTAATCTGTTTCGGCTGGAGTCTACGTGTAAGTATGCAAGTAGTATAATGTGACACACTTTTTTGCATTACTCCTTATATACGAGTGCGCTACCAAGAGTAGCACATTAAACATATGCTAATTTATAAGGTCGGCAACAAAGTAAAAGTCATTTCAGAATATGCCGATCATACCGTACATTACCACTCGTAAGTCATGTGTTGTAAAGCTCATAAATCAAGCTGGGACATACGGCCATGTTGTTGTGCAGCTGAAGCTCTTAAGACAAATTTGTACACAGATACCGCTCTAAGTGTTACAACTTTCTGCTAGTGATTTCATCGTTAAAGAAGCAATAATTTCGATGATGGACATAGTTATTGGGAAGGAAGACCTCAGACAATCAAAGACGGCGTATTGATAATATTGCTCGACGAAGTATCCATTCCGAATGCAAAATAGCTTCGCTTCAATGCCCGATGTTACTCGCCAAACCATTTGCAAATGAATGGTCGAGATCCGTTCAGCTTGAGTCCCGTATGATCTGGTTGATCTGCAATTTATGTCTTATCAGAGCTCCTAAAGATGGCTTCATTCGTGAATTGCTAAGAATACAATATTTTGAGTTACTCTTTTTTTTCAAACTCCATAAAATATTCAGTGTCGTACTTTCATAGGCAAATCTGTGGAATAGCCATAGTTACTATGATTCTTTTTGTTGATGATAAGTATGACAAATCTGTAGATCTGATCATTAAGAATTTGCCTCGATTGAGCCATTCGTCATTTGATAAACTTCGGATAATACCTTTTCATTCCATTGTGCATTAAGATAGAATGCTCTTAAAACTATCTGTCTTAAATCTTAAATTTGTTTGCCACACTAGAATTGTGTGAAAGCTGATGATGATGAACTGCAATAAGATATATTTTATAAAAAAAACTATGCATTGAGGCACGCTTTAAACACAGAAAGATCAGCCGTAAGAGCAAACTCATCACTCTTATCGGCTAACTTTTAGATGCTATTTACAGATGCGTAAAGAAACTTGACCAATAACTAAATTGGTTTGTCTCTGTTTCCTGCAACATAAACCATTCTAGATTTTAAAATACTGAATAAAAGTCGTTTTACCACATCGTCTGAGGTAAAGTAAACATTATTTATTAATCCACCAACCCGTTATATCATTTTTCCACAGACGAAATCCGCCAGGATATCGAGGATGCCGTCAGTCGGATGCTACCCTGGAAATCGGAGGACGGTGACGTTGTGTTCGGCGGGTGGGCCCGTATGGCTCTGCCGATTCAATCGTTCGCCGTGGTCGAAGTGTCCAAGCCACACATCGGCGAGAAGAAACCGTCCCGTGTACGGGCTGACGTTAGCGTAACGCTGAACGTGCGCAAAGAGGTACAGGAAGAGTGGGAAAATCTCCGCAAGCACGATGTGTGCTTCCTCGTGACGGTCCGGCCAACGCAACCGATCGGCACCAAGTACGACTACCGTGAACACTTTGTGCCGCAGGTTGGACTGGTGCATGTGCGCGGTTGCGAGATCGAGGGTATGCTCGATGCGAATGGGCGCGTCATTGAGGATGGAATTGAGCAGCGACCACAGTTGGCCGGTGAGCAGCGTACCTTCCGCGTTTGGCTCGATTCGAACCAGTACCGGTTGGATATGGATGCCACGTTACAGGCCGGCGGGGAGGAAGACGATGGCAGGGAGGACGTGTACGAGGGCTTTAACATCATCATGCGCCGAAAGCCGAAGGAAAACAACTTTAAGGCCGTGCTGGAAACGATTCGCCATCTGATGAACACGGAATGCGTCGTGCCACCGTGGCTGCACGATATTCTGCTCGGGTACGGTGATCCCGGTGCGGCTCACTACAGTCGCATGCCGGATCAGGCACGGGTGCTGGATTTCAATGACACGTTTCTGGACTACGCGCATGTAGCGAGCAGTTTCCCGACGTACGAGATTGTGGCAGCGGAGCAGGAAAGTATGGCCCTTCAGCCACCGTTCCGTCTTACGTTTGAGGATGTTCCGAAGGAAAGCGAATCCGATACGGAGTCGGACGGCAAAGAGAAGGAAACGGAGGATGAGCTACCGAAGCGTATCCTCGTCGAACCGTACCGCATTCCGAGCCGTGGTCCGTACAAGTACAACGAGCCGAAGAAGAACGCAATTCGCTTCACGCCGACCCAGATCGAAGCGATCCGTGCGGGAATGCAACCCGGCTTGACGTTGGTGGTCGGTCCACCCGGTACGGGTAAGACGGACGTAGCGGTGCAGATAATTTCCAACCTGTACCACAACCACCCGCAGCAGCGTACACTGATTGTGACGCATTCTAATCAAGCATTGAATCAGCTTTTCGAGAAGATCATGGCGTTGGATATTGACGAGCGGCATCTATTGCGTTTGGGTCATGGTGAGGAATCGCTCGAAACGGAGAAGGACTACAGTCGGTACGGACGGGTGAATTACGTGCTGTCTAAGCGTATCGATTTGCTCGGTCAGGTACAACGATTGCAGGAGTCGCTAGGAGTTAGTGGCGATGTGGCGTACACGTGCGAGACAGCAGGACACTTCTATCTGTACCATGTGGTGGCACGCTGGGAGAAGTTTCTGAGCGAATTCGAAGGTGAGGGAGCTGCTGCGGCATCGGATGGCGATCCGACACGTCGAGAGCATTTCGAGCAGCAGTTCCCCTTTGTCCGGTTCTTCAAGGATGCTCCGCTACCGTTGTTCGGTGGGGCTACGTACGCGGAAAACATGGACATTGCACACAGCTGCTTCCGGTACATCTCGCACATGTTCGCTGAGCTGGAGGAGTTCCGCGCGTTCGAGCTGTTGCGCAGTGGGTTGGACCGCTCGAAGTATTTGCTGGTGAAGGAGGCAAAGATCATCGCGATGACGTGTACGCATGCGGCACTCAAACGCAAGGAGCTGGTCACGATGGGCTTCAAGTACGACAACATCCTGATGGAGGAGGCGGCACAGATTTTGGAAATCGAAACATTCATTCCACTGCTGCTGCAGAACCCTCTGGATGGGTACAACCGGCTGAAGCGTTGGATCATGATCGGTGATCACCATCAGCTGCCACCCGTGATCAAGAACATGGCGTTCCAGAAGTACTCCAACATGGAGCAATCGCTGTTTACGCGCCTAGTGCGTCTCGGCGTTCCGACGATCGATCTCGACGGACAGGGTCGTGCACGGTCGAGTATTTGTGAGCTGTACAAGTGGCGCTACAGTCGTCTGGGTGATCTGGAGCATGTCCGCAAATGGCCAGAGTACTGCCGCGCCAATGCTGGGTTCGCATTCGAGTATCAGCTGATCAATGTGGAAGACTTTAATGGGGTTGGTGAATCGGAACCGAACCCGTACTTCTATCAGAACCTTGCCGAAGCAGAGTATGTGGTGGCCGTGTTCATGTACATGCGGCTGCTTGGCTATCCGGCAGAGAAGATTTCCATCCTCACCACATACAACGGTCAGAAGCATCTGATTCGGGATGTAATTGAGTCGCGCTGTGCCAACAATCCGATGTTCGGCAAACCGCACAAAGTGACCACCGTTGACAAGTACCAGGGTCAGCAGAACGATTACATTTTGCTGTCCTTGGTTCGTACGAAAACGATCGGTCACATTCGGGACGTGCGGCGTCTGGTGGTGGCGATGAGTCGTGCCCGCTTAGGGCTGTATATTTTCGGACGAGTGGGACTATTTAAGAACTGTGTCGAATTGCGGCCAGCGTTCCGGCTGCTGATGAATCGACCGCTCGAGTTGCAGCTACATCCGGCAGAGAAATATCCCGGTGAACGTGAGCTGCTAGCTGGCGCCGGCCGTGACAGCAATGCGTCCGCCGATTCATCGTCCTCCTCCGTGCGATCGATAAAGGACATGACGGAAATGGCACAGTTTGTATATCAACAGTATATGCAGCAGGTGAACGTAATCCGCGAGGAAATGGTAAGTGATTCGGAAGACGGCTCGGGTCGGTTTTATCACAACATATTTCATCACCTTATGTGTTTTGTTATAGGAAAAAATGAAAACCCTGTTCGAGAAGCAACGCCAGGAACAGCGGCAGGAAAAGATGGAACAACAAATCAAGCAAGCCGATGCGGAAGCTCAGGAAGCGGAAAAGCAACGGAAGGCGGAAGCAGAAGCGAAGAAAGATTTTACACCCACTCCGATACGTAACGAAATAGCCGATTCGGTTGTTGAACTGGTAGCCGTGCCGGCGGTGCGTCGTGGCAAGAAACGAGCTGCTGAAGAGGAAGAAGAACCGGCTCCCCAAGAAGAGGAAAAAGAAGAAGAGGTTAAGGAGCAACAGGATGCTGAGAAGCCTAAGCCGGCTGATGATGAGCCGGCGCCGGAGCAGAAGGAGACTGAGGATTAATGATAAGATTTGCTGATTGGTAACATTCTAATTCTTTATTCATCTTAATTTTTCTTTGTAATAGTAAAACATGATGATTGATGGTGAGCTCTTTGAAGATGTGAATTAATCTTTCGGTATATTTTTTTAAAATTTAAATAGAACGAAATTAAATTTATGAGGATATCAATTAAGCTTATATTAAGTGATTAACTACTGCTTGCGAAAATTTTCACTGAATGTTTTGTGCAACTTCTTCACCTTTCTTGGCCCCAGCCCCGAACACATGCTCAGCTTCTCCTCGGTCGTGTTGATCAACTTCCCAAGCGTCCCATAGTTCTGCAGCAGTATCATCGCATCCGTCTGGTTAACCGGCTTAATGCTGGTCAGTGCACGCACCAGTTTCTCGTGCGGATATTTCTCCGCCCGTTCCATAATCCAGTCCGGCGGTCGGTTTTCAAACAGCTTATACTTCTCCACAATCCGTCCCGCTTCATCCGCATTCCAGGCCAGCATAAGCGTCAGATCGGCCAGCAAACAGATACGGGTCAGATGTTTCAGCGCATTCTGCGGCTCGGAAATGTCGATCTGCACGAGCAACACACGCAGCTCGTACATTTTGCCCAACTGCTTCAGCCGGGCATGGATGTAGTCCGGGTTAAGGTTGTGATAGCGCAGCGAAAGGAACAGGATGCAGGCACTCGCACCGACCACATAGTCCGGCACGATGTCGTCATACTCCCATGGAATGTTTTGGATCGCTTTTAGCAGTGGATTGCAGCGTTGCTTCGGGTTGACCAGGATGCAGTGGCTTTTGTTTACCTTCGCTACGACGACGGGTGTTTGTTCGGTAGTGCCGGCGCTGGTAGATGCTGCTGGGGCATTCGGTGATGCATCTGTTTCACTTACGGCAGATTGTTTCGGGGCTGGAGGTATATCCAGAGCAGCTAGTAGATCGTCGTCTTCGTCCATTGCGAGATTAAAAACGCTTTTGCTATGATTTTGATAGCGACCGGCGAAACGGAATTGTGTACGAGATGTCCGCGCAACAGTTTGTTATTGTTTACGTTTGCTTTTGACAAATTCATTCAGATATGTCAAACGCGCGGGATATATTTGAAATCGATGTTCGAAAAAAAAATCGTTGTTCAGGAAAATCGATCAACTGTTCAAATAGTGCGCGTTTCTGTTGTGTAGTGAGGTTTAATTAGTACAGCGAAATTTTATTACTTGCACTGTAGAGAGATTCCCTAACAACTCGTAGATCTCGTCATTGCAGCGACTCTTTTAATGTCCCTGTTTCGACGCGTTGTTTTGAACATCTTTCATTCGAACGTGGCTAAGAGGGTTTCGTCAATTTTTAAAATCTTTCGCGACAGATGGTTTGCGTGGAAAAGTTTCCTCATACTTTAGTAATACTGAGTGGTAGCCAGTACTCTAACCAGTGCTGAGTTTTGCTTCCAGACAGTTTAAGTTGGGCATTGGCTTTCAGAAGACAGTTCCCAAAGTTTTCATTTCTGCGTTTCTGATGATGGCATTCTTTATCGTCAGGTTGAAGAGAAGACAGTGTCCATCACTCTGGTGCATGCTCTTAGTAGTCGCAAAAAGTTGCTGACAGTTTTCCACTCACTTTCACCTGAGCCATGTGATGTTGGATATTGCCATTCTTGCTAGTCTTGTAAGTTTGGCCTGGATTCCGAAAAAAGAGAACTGTGGCTTCAAACCTATTGAAGAGGTGGTAGAAGTGTAGCTGCAGGAATGTCATCCTCATCAGGTCACATGGTGAGTATAATTTACCAATTACTGTACAACAAGGCGGTCCGGTGGCCGAGGCGACAGCGGCGCCGGTCTTCACACGGCAGGGCCGGAGTTCAAATCCCATCCAGACCGCCTCCCCGTACGAAAGGCTGACTACTTTTCGGTAAAAAGGTAAAATAGAGTCCCAAACAAAGATTTGACAGTTCGAAAATGGTCAGGGCTATTGCACACGCGATGCGTGTTTTGTCAATCGGAGGGGGGATGTTTGTTTACATTTTGCATTTGGATTGTTATTGTGCAGGGAAGTGATCGTTCATTTTCCTCGACCTTTTTTATGATTTGAAACTAATGAGGCGCCTATATTGGTTGCTGTTTTAAATTATTTCAGTTATATTCTACGATACGTTAATGATACGTCGCATACATTTGGTGAAAACGTGTTTGGGCTGCGCGTGGACACTTTGCTGCTTTGCTGCGGACCGGTTCAACTCCCGGTCGGATGTTTGTTACCGGAGGATGCAGAGGTGGCTGTTATAGCAACAGTGGCCGCACCGTAACCTGCGCTAGCATCTATGACGATGCGCCTTAACAGCCGGCAATTCTATCAGTATGCGTTTCATGCGTTTCGTGTACTTGTGGTACAATGTGCAACTGTTCTTTATTAAAAAGAATCGGTGTGCAGCCAGTATGTGCAGCATATGACACCATTGTATAATTGTGCACTTGCATGCAGACAAAATATGTGTGTATAAAACCCGTGATAAGTTATATGTAAGATTAATCAGTAATATAAGATGTGATCGTACACCTAACGCGGTCGTGTATTAAACATCTTTTAATGTGACACATCCGAAACCGTTTTGGTAATTAGGCTCTAGTGGATCCGGGTGTGTTGTATTCTTTAACTTTTTAACGGATGTAACGTTATGCAATCACCGGAAAGGATCGGCGGAAGGCTATCATAGAGAAAATTACGTACGATATTCATATATATTTCCTGCTTTACAAGCCGTCTACCATGCTGATCGATTTCCTTGCAAGCTGGGCAGGTCATTCTATTTTAACATTATAGAATCGCAGTCTAACACATGGCAGTAGGTACCGGCTGCGTTAAGGTAAAAGGTTCGCGCCTTCGTCTCTGATTCTACTGGAATTTCGAACCGTTGAGCAGTTCGTACGTTAATTAAACGGACTGGCTAGCTTACTGGCTCAACAACTAGCGCCTAACAGTGGACCTTGTGCTTGCTGAACTTGTGCTTGTAGCTCATAGTTGAATAAAACGGACAGCCT
The DNA here is from genome assembly GCF_013141755.1 of Anopheles stephensi. NCBI lineage: Eukaryota > Metazoa > Arthropoda > Insecta > Diptera > Culicidae > Anopheles > Anopheles stephensi. Next base: position 44,326,824 of record NC_050202.1, read on the forward strand.
GTCCTTATACACCAGACTCCTTTTAATTTCTTTCCATCCTTTTTTCTACACGTGCTGGCCTTCATTAAATTGCGGAGCAACGTTCAATCATTCAATCTGTTTTTTGTTTTATCGCACAAAAAACTTCTCGAGCTTACTTTATTACAATGCTTGGATGTAATGCATACATATGCCAACTGTTGTTCATAGTGTCTAGAATAGTACCTGTTATGTAAAATAAATTGTAAGATATTTAAGTAACAAAACTTTTTTTTTAATTTATGTAGAACGGCCTGGCCGTATTGCTACAAAACGTTAATCATATCTAGTAAAAATAAAATTAACAATACTTCACTGGCAACTCATGGTTTCATAATATAGCAGAGGTTAATTATGTCAAACCCGATGTATGTTTAATTTTCATTTTACAGACACAATTTCTTTATTAATTAATTAATCCTGATTTAGATACCTAATCACAATACAGGGCTCATGCTGTTCCTAAGTTACATCAACGCTCTCACCATCATTCTACCAATGGGATGTACAGCCGAAAGTGACGCCAGTTGGGTCCGACCAAAAACCAAGTTATAAATTTTTATTAAAGCATGAAACATCGGCCTGAATAACTAAATCATTTACATTTTATGAAACATTACGTTTCACAAATGTATAAAGCAAAAGAAAAACTATTCCAAGTAATTTTTGTTCCAATTTTTACGAAACCAAATCAACACATATGTACGCTCCAAAAAGTGGAATGCGAATGGTCTGATGTTTCTAACATATGAAATGTCCTGAAAGATTTTTATCCAAAGCCTTCTCAGTCGTGTTTATTAAAGTAAAGTTTATTAAAGTCGTGTGAAAAGTATTTTCTACTAAATGTTAATGGCTAATCCAACCTTTTCTTCTTCCGGCAAAAGGCGCTTCCGGGTGATGTGAAAGATATTCATTAACAAATTATACTTTTTCAAACATTTACTGCTAGGTGTGTTGTAGCTCTGTTATTCTTAATTCATGGGTATAGCTTGGTTGCAATTCATTATGGCTAAAAGACGAAATTTTTAAATCAGTTTCTATAAAATGTAAATCTTTTTAAAGAAACAATAAATTGAATTCAAAATCAATACTCTCGCATTGTTTATTGCTACACTTTGCCAAAACCATTGTACCGATTTGAATTCAAATTTTTCTGCATATATGGTAGGTATGAGAATAAGATTTATAGTAGTTTTTATGCCGATAGGTGATCTATAAGTCGGATCATACTGTGCTACCTTATGCTCCGCTATTGAAGACTATATTACAAAAAAATAAATAAATAAAACACACACGTAAGGTTATTTGAAATATTTATTTTACTAACAATTTAAGTTGAATCGATACAATTTTGAAAAATTAAAATGCATTTTTTTCATTTGGTAATCATGTACTTCAGGACATCAAGGACACAAAAATTTCGTGAATGCAGCAGAAAAGTTGATATTCATCATCTATGTTCACCAGTTTTGAATTTGTCTCATTTTTTTTTGAGAAACGCTTTCAACCATCTTCATAAGCTATTATTTATTTTTTTATTCATGAGAAGCTTTTATTTATTTGTCTGTGTACAAATATAAGTTATACACGCTTTAGATGAGAAAGACAATGGGGTGGTTAAATTACCATGCAAATAAACAATTATGTGTTAGGTTAATTATTATTTCGGTTGTAGTATCCATCTCCAAACATGCAAATATTATTTACAAGGGACAGATAAGTGGTTCAGATACTTACCAGAGTTATACAAACACCTGTTTGTTATAAAAAAATCAATAAAAAGTTGTGAAAAATCATAAAACATTTTATTTTTACATACACCTGTTATACTTACGTCACAATTCTACACACAGTTTAATTATTCCTTTTTTGCACTATTAAAATTTATCTAAACTAAAATTGATGGAAACCAAAGATTTTTTTTGGATGAATACATAAGCGTAGAGATCATTTGACATTTTGAAGATAAAGATTTCCACGAGTACCTTTCGGAATCGGAAACCTACCATATAAGAGCAAAAACAATTTTCAGAAAGCTAAACCTATAGAAAGTAAAGTATAATACAGCAATAAAGTTTCAGGACTTCATCAAAATTAACAGCTTTTAAAACACAACTAACTTTATACGAACTTAAGCGTTTTTTGTTTTGCTTCTAGAAAAGACTCAAATATTGAAGGAGTGAAGTGCCTAGCTCGCTTTGATTGACTGATTATTTTGCTCTATTTTAATCAGTAAATTATTTTTAAGTATTTCTATAAAAGTGTCCCGTACGTAAGGCTGACTACTTTTCTACGGGTAAAATTAAGTTACAGAAAGCCAGAAATGGCAGGGCGAGACCTCTCGAGGTTGTAGTGCCAAAGAAGAAGACTATAAAAGTGTATTTTGTTATTTTTACACTAGATTCTTGATTTGAGCTATTCATGTAAACTGATTGTTTGCACCTTATAGGCAACCGGCATGCCATTCCCGAAGGCGGTCACGATCGAATGAATTATTGTAATGCATGCCAGGGGTCTAGAATATGAATAAAGATCTCTCAAAAAAGAACAATCAAGCAGTGCACACGTTTCTTACAACACCTCTTAAGACATTATTCTTAGATTTCTCCGCGGCTCTCCCCCGAAGTATATTGATAAGATAATTTAACAATATTTTTCCAACTTTTTGAGCATCTTCCATGCCAAATCCAAATTTGAAAATATATAAGGAAGGCCTTATAAAAAACTGGAATGAATGTTGAATAAAAATGAATGTAATATTTTAAATTTAAAAAAATGAAAACAAAATCGTCGATCGTAAAAACTTAAACCAAAAATCACAATTTCTAACTCGTCTATTTGGCCTTCTATAGCTTTCTATGATTTTTGTTACCGGTAACTGGATGGTAGTCAGTCTTGCACACCCCCGGACCGCACCAATAGCATAATAGCATGCCAAAAAACCACGATACGTCACTATCACATTTAGCTATCACATCAAGCTTTTGTTTTATTCCCAAAAACAGATGCTTGTTTAGTTTGATTAGTCAGATGAAACGTATCGTAGACATGAGCTCTATTTAAAAATTAATTTATATTAAGAATAACTAAATCAGGGTAGAATTCAATATTTATAAATACAACAACCCTTAAAGACAAGCTTCGCGTGTATGGTACGACATTTTGTGAATGATTCTGTGAAAAACCAGTCAGTAAATAATCAGTTGACATTTGAACGAGGCATAACTTACATCAAAATTCTTCTTTGTTCCGAAATATACGTTATATTGCATTTTCAAGGCATATGTTCGAGGTTGAAACCATGTATTCAACCGCTTACCAGTTCATGTAAATAATATTTATATATTTAGAGATGGATACTACAACCTGGCCGAATGCCGAAATAATAATGAACTCGAGGGTTTTTTGGTATTTGCATGGTAGTATTAACCACTCCATTGCCTTTCTGCGTACAAGTAATTATAACTAGCATTTGTATATACTAATGGAGAGGGTTGAATGCATTTCTCAAAAAATAAAAGACAATACAGAAAAGTCTCAAATACATAGACAGGAAGAATATCAATGTTTCTGCTGTATTCAGGACACTCGTTCTTGCCCTGAGAATCATGTATAGAATACAAAAAAAAGTTCCCCAGTATCTCGTCTGGTAATGTGGTACATAGAGAAGCACAGCAAACATACGGAACATTTAGCGGTATAATAACTACAGCAAACATTATTCTCATTCTTACCATAGGTGTACTAAAAATTAAATTGAAATCGGTAGAACTATTATCGTGCAATTTTGAAATAGACACTTCGACAGTATATATTTTAAATTACTGACTGAATTCCTTAATACTTGCTGAAAACATAGTCTTTAATGAACAACCTCGATTCCCATTACAAAATGCCACCAACTTATCGGTGCCAACCATAGAGTCGGATTTAGAATAACAGAGCTACAACACACTTAGCAGTAAATGTTAGAAAAACTAGGATTTGTTAATGAATAATAATATGTGTTGATTTGGTTTCGTAAAAATTGGAACAAAAATTACTTGGAATAGTTTTTCTTTTGCTTTATACATTTTTCATGGAATAAAACTTCAGGACGAAGTTTCATGCTTAATTAAAAATTATAACTTGGTTTTTGGTCGGACACAACTGGCGTCACTTTCGTCTGTACATCCCATTGGTAGAATGATGGTGAGAGCGTTGGTGTAACTTAGGAACAGCATGAGCCTTCCATTGTGACTCTGGTTCTAAATCAGGATAAATTAATTAATAAAGATATTGTATCTGTAAAACAAAAATTAAACAAACATCGGATTTGACATAATTAACCTATGCTATATTATGAAACCATGAGTTGCCAGTGAAGTATTGCTAATTTTATTTTTACTAGATATGATTAACGTTTTGTAGCAATACGGCCAGGCTGTTCTACATGAATTAAAATAACAAGTTTTGTTATTTAAATATCTTACAATTTATTTTACAAAACAGGTGCTGTTCTTGACACTATGAACAACAGTTGGCATATATATGTATTACATCCACGCATTGGAATAATGTTAATGTATTGAGCACTCGAGTAGTTTTTTGTGCAATAAACCAAAAAAAAGCATTGAATGATTTAACATAGTGCCGGAATTTTATAGAAGCCGGCACGTGTAGCAAGATCCTTTAACGAGCAGATGCTAGTGAGGTTCGAAAAATAAAAGAAATACAGCAGGGATCATTTATGCGCTTCTACTTAATGTTACACGTCTACATTCAATAGTTGAATAAGAAGTTCAATTGTTTGCTTCTTTTCTAAACAAGCAACCATTACAATAAACCGTGGTAAATAGATAGACTTTCAATTTAAATCGAAAACTAGAAAAACCAAAGTTCAATTCAATAGACCAATCCAAAGTTTCATTTCAGTTTGCTAACACTTATGTGTTCGAATAAAACCTTATTTTATCATTTCATTTCATTATAGAGTCTCATCAGTTTTCATGACTACACTGCATTGGTGGATATTGAAAAAATCTGATAAACGTATGAAGTGGCATCGTTTGTCTTTATTCCAAGAGGTGGTGCCTAGGTACGGAAGTTGGTTACTAGATCAGGAAGGTGAGCATGAAAAAATATTTTTGAATGTTCAGAAACGACTTCTATATTCAATTTTTGATAAAAATTTTACTTTTTCTTCAGATGGATGCAAAGAAATGATTAGGAGTCTGATGGATAAAGACAGGCTGTCCGTCTTATTCAACTATGAGCTAGAAGCACAAGTTCAGCAAGCACAAGGTCCACTGTTAGGCGCTAGTTGTTGAGCCAGAAAGCTAGCCAGTCCGTTTAATTAACGTACGAACTGCTCAACGGTTCGAAATTCCAGTAGAATCAGAGACGAAGGCGCGAACCTTTTACCTTAACGCAGCCGGTACCTACCGCCATGTGTTAGACTGCGATCCTGTAATGTTAAAATAGAATGACCTGCCCAGCTTGCAAGGAAATCGATCAGCCTGGTAGACGGCCTGTGAAGAAGGACAGATACATGAATACCGTACGTAAATCGCTGTATGATAGCTTTTCGGCGATCCTTTCCGGTGATTGCATAACGCTACATCCGTTAAAATTTAAAAGAATACAACACACCCGTCTCCACTAGAGCGCTGTATTCAACCACAATACTGTATAGGTACGTACAGCAATCGCAATACAGTTTACACAAAAACGGAGTAGAAATTATTTAATCGCAAATGTGAATCCTGTGAAATACTTACTCAACTTTAAATACCAGTAAAATACGATAAACAGTTTCGCATGTGTCACACTAAAAGATTTTTAAAACACGATCGCCTTAGGTGTACGATCACATCTTTTATTACTGATTAATCACACATAATTTATCACCGGTTTTATACACACATATTTTGTCTGCATGCAAGTGCACAATCATACATTGGTGTCATATGGTGCACATGCTGGCTGAACACCGATTCCTTTTAATAAAGAACAGGGGCTCTTCGGTTTAGCCAAAGGTTAGCAACATCTAGGACAGGCTACCTACTCTGCTCCATAATCCGGCAGCAAACATCCAACGGGATGCTGCTGTTTCCGGCGGTGGAAAGAATTCGGTTGCACATTGTACCACCAGTACACCAGTTTGAAACGCATGCTGATAGAATTGCCGGCTGTTAAGGCGCATCGTCATAGATGCTAGCGCTGGTTACGGTGCGGCCACTGTTGCTATAATCAGCCACCTCTGCATCCTCTGGTAACAAACATCCAACCGGGAGTTGAACCGGTCCGCAGCAAAGCAGCAAATTATCTACGCGCAGCCCAAACACGTTTTCATTAAATGTATGCGACGTATCATTAATGTATCGTAGAATAAACCTGAAACAATTTAAAACAGCAACCAATATAGGCGCATAATTAGTGTCAAATCTTAAAAAAGGTCGAGGAAAATAGACGTTCACTTCCCTGCACAATAACAATCCAAATGCAAAATGTAAACAAACATCCCCCTCCGATTGACAAAACACGATTCGCGTGTGCAATAGCCCTGACCATTTTCGAACTGTCAAATCTTTGTTTGGGACTCTATTTTACCTTTTTACCTACTTTTCTAGGGGTAAAATTAAGTCACAGAAAGTCAGAAATGGCAGGCCGAGACCTCTCGAGGTTGTAGTGCCACAGAAGAAGAAGAAGTACAACTTTCCCTTTAAAATTACTTTGGAAAATAGCTAACAGATAAACAAACGATACTGCGTGCGTTGCGGTGCTCGACGTGCTGATACAACTTGTTGAAGTTGTTGATTTCGGTTGATCGTAGCAACCTGCTGGTTCTTACCAGCACTCCGCGGGTAGTTCATGTTGGTTGCTATGGTAGAAAAACGTGACTGTTTGGTTGCTTCACAATCCGTCACTGACAACTCACGGGATTGGCAAAGGATTGTCCTCAATTTAGGTGAATCTAGCGGCAGCTCGGGTGTTAACCAGCGGTCATCGACTGGACGACGAAGAGCGGACCCTTCAGTGGCGGTTTAAAGTTTGCAAGGGTTGCCAACGATGGGCGATCGAAATCTGGAACTACAAACCACCCTAGTGCGCTACAATAACCCGGTTCTGGTGGTGAAGCATGTGGAAAAACGAGAACCATCGAGCGATGTCGCACCAGCGAAAGAGCAAACCGGTCGTCCCGGGTCGGGCGGTGCCGTCGTAGTCGATAGTCCACGCGAAACGGAGGAAATCCTGAACTGCATCCTACCACCGAAAACATGGGAAGAGGATGGCCAGCTTTGGACGCAAACCGTCTCGAGCACACCGGCCACCCGTCAGGATGTGATCAATTTGCAGGAAATGTTGGACACACGCTTGCAGCAAACACAGGCACGCGAAACGGGCATATGTCCGGTACGGCGGGAACTGTACACCCAGTGCTTCGACGAGTTGATCCGCCAGGTTACGATCAATTGTACCGAGAGGGGCCTGTTGCTGTTGCGTGTTCGGGACGAGATTGCCATGTCGCTGGAAGCGTACGAAACGCTCTACTGCAGCTCGGTGTCCTTTGGCATCCGGAAGGCGTTGCAGGCGCAGGAGGGTAAGGAGAAGCTGCAGGAACAGATACAGCAGGTGGAGCACGAGAAGGAGCTGCTGCTGAACTCGATCAGCGACATGAAGATAAAGGCGGATCAGGCCGAACGCAGGAATGCGGAGCTGCGTGCGTCCGAGGAGAAGAAACATTCGGAGGAGATTGCCTTCCTGAAGAAGACCAACGCACAACTTAAGGTAAGTGTTGGCCGGGGAGATTACTCACAGGCGAACTCTGGTTGGTTTTGTTTTATGAAAACGGAATTATTTATTGACAAAACCGTGTCGTCTTCTGATGATTGTTGGTAACACAATCGCTTGCAGGCCCAACTGGAAGGAATTATTGCACCGAAGAAGTGAACCCGGGGAGTGTCCGCAACAGTAGCAGCAGGTGCATCGTGTGGACCAACCGACCAACCGATAACCGTTTCCTTTTTACGTTTGTTTTTCGAACCCCCGATATATGTTATATACTGTAGCTAAATTTTTGCGCCTGTACAACTAATACAACACACACTTTAACAAATCTTTCGGCCCAGTTGCCCAGCTGATTGTACGAATTCGAGCACTCAACTCTCCGGTGCATTGTGTGCGTGCGTTCGTTAGCACTTTTCGTTGATTTCCGGCACCACCTTGAACAGGTCGGCCACCAGGCCATAATCCGCTACCTGGAAGATCGGTGCCTCCGGATCCTTGTTGATGGCAACGATCGTCTTCGAGTCCTTCATGCCAGCCAGATGCTGGATGGCGCCAGAAATGCCAATCGCAACGTACAGCTCCGGCGCTACAATCTTGCCCGTCTGTCCGATCTGCAGATCGTTCGGTACGTATCCGGCGTCAACGGCCGCACGGGAAGCACCGACAGCCGCACCCCACTTGTCCGCCAGATCGTACAGCATCTTGAAGTTGTCGCCCGACTTCATGCCACGTCCACCGGACACGATAATCTTCGCCGCCGTCAGCGAAGGACGGTCGGATTTGGTGAGCTCCTGGCTGACGAACTCGGTCGTTTTGCTCGCAAAATCGCCCGTCGGAGCTTGCTCGATAGCTGCCGCACTACCGGCCGCTCCGGTCGGTTCAAAGTTCGTTCCGCGCACCGTGATGACCTTCACCGGATCCTTCGATTTCACCGTCTGGATCGCATTGCCGGCGTAGATCGTGCGCACGAACGTATCGGCCGACTGGACGCCAATAATGTCGGACACGGGCGAAACGTCCAGCTTAGCGGCGATACGCGGCAGAACCGCCTTACCGAAAGCCGTCGCACCAGCAACGATGTGCGTGAATTTGAGCTGCTCCTGCGTGGCCAGCACAAGTGGCGTCAGTGCTTCGGCCAGCGAGCCCTTGTACGCGTCCCCTTCCGCAACCAGCACCTTCTTCACACCGTCCAGCTTGGCAGCGGCATCCGCAACGGGGCCAACCTTTGTACCAGCCACCAGTACGGTCACATCACCGCCGAGCTTCTTCGCCGCCGTAACCGCGTTGGCCGTGATCGGATTCAGCGTCTCATTGTTGTGTTCGGCCACGACGAGCGTGCTCTGGAAGCGGCGAAAACCCTGCGCCGAAAAGAGTGCGAATTATGTAATTAATTTCAACCGAGGACAAAGGTGGTTGCTTCCAGTGTGCGCAACTATTCTTCCGGAATCGCAAACAGCCCGCTTCGTTATCTCTCGTTATCATCATGCAGAAGGCGCAGGTGGTCTCCGATGCATGCTCACTGATCGCGCAATGTTATGCAAAATTCACCTTCGACCCGCTCGTTCTGTTCCGACTTTCTCATTCCCTTACCTGAGCCGATGGGCGTACGAGCGATGAAGAGCAGCGGGCAAACATTGTGCGATACTGTTACTTCGTACCCAATAGAAATCTTAATGAACGGCGGGGAGCCAGAATAAAAAAATAATCACAGCAGTTTCGGGTGGTTCAATTGATTAAATGGAATTGTTGTCAATTGACGTTGGTCAACTCCCAAGTAGCGATTTTTGGCTGGCAGCGATGGTGCTTGACAGCTGTCAAACTTCGGGCTTGGTGAAGGTGACGCTCCAGTGAGCGAAAAGTGAGTAGGATGATTCAATCTGTCCGTTTTAGGTTATTCGTGTGATTTGAGAAATACAATTTTAATAAACAACAGCATAATTGAATATGGAGTGATGCTGGCAAAATTAGAGCAAAAACAGACATGAACAAATTTAATACTGCTATCCTGGAAAGAGCGAATCTAAATAATAGCATTGCCGTTTATGCAAAGCATTATTTTTAGCTCGATGCAGACTCCAGAGTTGAATGGATATTCGAGTAAAATCTAAAATAGCGGGAATCCTCTGGATATCTCTAAGTTTTAACAGTTTGCAACTGTCTACATAAGTAAAGTAACGAGGAAGCAGTTATCCTGAAGAAGAAGCGATACAGGAGATACTGGAGCAACTGGAGGTTAAGTAATCTGGATTATTTTGGCAAAGTATTTGTCAATAATCTTACCATTTTCGCACGCTAACGACAAATTCTGAACATGATTGCCCCCAGGAATCTTAACACTCGAAGGAACTTGCCTCCCATAGCCTTTGTTTTTTACGGGCTATTGGAAGCGTTCTTCTAAAACATCTCCTTGTCTTAAGGACTCCATTGTTCAAGAAACATCATTTATAAAGAGACCGCATAGTTGAAGATCTCGCTACGTCGGCCTTTTCATCCAAGGGACCTCGACTACCTAGAGACATCGGCGATCAAGAGACCTTGTAGTCGAAGCGGTCACCTCGCCAAGAAATCTAGAAGCTACCAAGAAACTACGTATTTAAAGAGGCCTCTGAGATCGAAAGAGCCTTACCAAGACTAAGAAATCTCTTTAATGAAAGGATGCTTTAATGATGTGATCTTCCCGGCGCGAAAGTGGCTAGTTGTGTTAGGAGACGTGTTGTGTACGAAATCCAAAAGATTCTTAAAACCATTCTCAGTGTGTCACTGCTGCCATATACTAAAGCGTTACCTCAGCGCTTTGGCATACCACAGATCCTGGCAGTAGTTTAAGTTGGAAGAAAACAAAATTTAGAGCCTTATGATGAAGATGTCGGTCAAAACCTTTACGAGAGTAGTGCTCGTCAGCGATCAGTTGTCGGTTGGATAAAGACCAGTAGAATCTGTCGAAGAAGCATTGATAGATTTAGATGTTGCGATCACTTACCTGGAACTGATTGTATAGCAACGAACCTCGAAAAAGGATCGCCTGTTGGCTACTAACCTATCACCTCGCAATGACAACTCGCACCATAATTTCGGGTTAGGCCGCACACCAACACAGACACAGACACAGACACATGGTTAAAATATCGTTTAATCATCGGTTCATCCATTCACGGTTCATGTCCTTTCATTAACTTTATTATTGGTATTCACAATCGTTTCTCGCTTAATTTGGTTTGTTAGCTTACCCACGGCGGTAGCGGCGGCATATCAAAGAAGGGAAGGAGAGCCAGAGAGAAACAGAAAAATCGTGGGGACACTAGCGTAAAGGTACAAGGCGATCGATCCATCCTTGTTCCGGTGTGTTGGCGTGATCGTGTGTGACTGTTGTTCACATGGGAGTGAGGTTTTTACTTTGCTTTTTTGAAAAATTACTACTTCCCTTCCTAACTTTGTGGACATGCTCCTTGCCAGCTGCTGATAATTGATGCCTCCGCCCCTGCTTCTGCTTACTAATTTACAATATCCACCAGCATCATACGGTGTGTTTGTTACCAATTGCTCCTGCCCTCTCGTGTGTTCCATTAATGCTTTAGAGTTATAACAACAATTGCGCTATTAGAGTGTTTAATTAATTTGTTTCTATCGAGTGTAACAAATATGCAGAGGACACGCAAGATCGGAGGAGTAAGAGGTGGTGGTGCGCACGAGGTCAACCATGCAAAACAAACAAAAAATATTAAAAGCAAAACGAAACCTAACTTTCGTAGTTCTACTTATTTTTCCTAACATAAAATAACTAGTACAGTAGCGTGCATTCCATTGCACAAAATAGTAAGTAGCGATGGAATCAAACGTCTTAAAAACACAGACAAAAGGCACGAAAAATAGAGGAAGGATTATAGAAACAAAAAACATAAAAATTGTCTAAATACGAGAAGTTGGTGGCTGCCAATGTAATAGATAATGATAGGGACAGCAGCTTTGTACAATTGAATCAATGCAATCGGTCGGTTAAAAGCGGCACAGGAAGGAAGGAGCTGCAAATAAGAAGCTAACGGTTTGAACTAGCCAAACGCACACACACACCCTGTAGTACACACTTCCTGTATGAATCTTTTTTTGGAATGAGGAAAACAGTTTAAAACAGGGAGGTTTAACGTTGCGTTCTCAGGCGTTTTTCTTCTAAGGAAAAAACATGTCCATCACACCACGATGCAGTGGTCCTTGGGATAGTAGGACAACGAAGAGTACAGTGGTTCAAGCAGAACTTCGGACAAGTTGAAGCGGAAACATTTGCTTGACGACTTTGAGGATTATTTTCATAGATTCCCTAGGGTTGGATCAGTTTGGATTCTTTTTAACGGATCTCAGATCAACTGCTTTTGGGCGAAACGGAATATCTTAAGGACACTATGTTTTGAAGATCAAATGAATTGAAATTTGATTCTTTAAACTGTCTGTCAATTTTTTCATGATCCTATTAACTTCTGCAACATTTTTGCAAATTTTACTAGCATAGTTTTTTACGTATTTTTGATTTCATTTCCATTTCGAGAAACTGTTTGACTCGTTGACGTTTGTAGAGAAGGAGAGTAATCCAATGTTTGTCCAATCCAATATACTCTCTTCTTGGCCTAGCGACCTCTTAGGGGCATGCCTGCTATTTCTGACTCACTAGATTTAATAAGATACCACGTAGTTGGATAGTCAAGTTCTCACTACGGGCGAACGATCCGGATGCGATTTGAAACACGGGTCTGCCGCCGTATGAGAAACGACTCTACCCTTCTATCTTTCAAGATTAAATTTTATATATCAATACGCAAAGGTTTTGGTATATAAAAATAGGAAAAAAACGTTATTCAGGCCTTTGGTTCAACCCCCGGTCTTCAATCTCAACGCGGTGTTAGTCTGGTCATTACTGACTTCCCAAGCATAGTTCACAAGCAACATAATCCTTTCACGTTTTGATTCAATAATGAGCACCGTTTTACTGCTCAAAAGATGGAGAGAGCTTTTTAGCAATGGAAGCATCAAATAAGAGAAATTTTCCAAAAAAACGCAGCCAAATGTTAGTAGAAATTATAAGAAAAATGAGACAAAACATTGGCAAAATTTTTAAAGAAGGTATTTTCGAATAATGTTGGTCATTAAAAGCAATCGATATTCGGTTGCAAAAAGTAAGTGGATAGAATAATTACTTTCATTCAGCCTTAGAGAGGGCTAATAAAATCGTCTTCAAATTCGAGCAAACGTTCATGTTCCCGAAAGTGTCCGAATTTCTGCGTGAGCTACTGTAAACATGAAACAAAACCACTAAACAAAAGTCCACTTACCAGCTGTAGGTTGTTAGCGCGTACTAATAATACAATACGTCCCTCGGATCGTTTCTTTACACCTGCTGCTGTCGTAGCGGCACGCCTTCTTCACCGCTACCATCCGCCTTTTTCCATTACTATTCTATCATATTCACCTATGCTCCCTGCTGCTGTATAGACTCTCCCTTCCCGCTTACCCTTCGATTTTGTGAACTAATCATATCGGCAGTTTTATCCTATCGTTTCGCACTGCCAATCATCCCCTTTACTTTAGCGCATCATCATCCACTCGAACGTACACGCTCCCTCGCCATTTTGTTTGCGTAGTCGCTAATGTTTGTTTTTGATTCACTAGGTGTGTCTGTGTGTAAGTCGTATCCTACAACGTGCATTTAGTTCCGGGGGTTGCCGGTTTTGCTTTGCTTCATTTGAATAACTTGCCTACGGTGTGTAGTTGCCTTTAAGAGTTGCTCTGCGTAATCCACACCATCATACAGTGAACACCCTTCCTGAACGTCCTTCGCCCGTCCGTCACTATCCTTAAACATTAAATTACACTAAGCTCCCGCACGTTTGTTTTTTTTGTTTTCTCTATTGGACACAGTGTCGTCATTGTCTTTTTTTGTGTGTGTCCTTTAGAAAGTATTAAAGACCGGATTAAAGACAGGCTGGCTTGTTCGTGTAGTAGGAGTAGTTGCAATGAGTACGGCTTCTATTCGATATAATTTCACAAAATTTGAGCCGGAATTTTAAATCCGGGAAATCAAGATGGATGAGCTATGGGAACAGTTCTTCCAAATGGACTACAAACTCGAAGACCTTTTGTCTGGCTGGCGGCTTATGCTTCTTGTTCCGATATTAGTCCGATCAGGCCACACAGCATTTAAAAGCCAGCTGAGCCTTAAAAGGGTACCGTTATTTGCTGTTGATACGCCGACTGACGACTTTTGATACGGATATATTGGAGCTGTTGGAGCCTCATAAGTCTATGCATATTGCCAGTTCCTGTGAGACCAGGTCCCTGTGAGTTCCGAATGGAAGTCGTGCTCTGCCGGCGCTAATACAACCGAAACGATCGTTAAAATTTAAAATTAACTAGACGTGTTACGATAGGAAGAGAGACATCGAGATAGACGGGATCTGGAACCGGGAGTCGTAGAAAGTTTCGGTGTGTGTGTGTGTGTTTTAGAGATTGCGAAAGAGAGCTTCATCTTTTCCACGTGGATGACACCGTAGTGAGATAAGGTCATGGTTATGTTATTTTCTTCTTATCTACCTTCCTGCTAATTACTGCCTACTTGTCTTCACACACGCCACACATACAAAACAAATAAATACAGGACGTATTAGAAGGGGCCTTCCCGTCTGTTCCTTGGAGTGCGTTCCAGTGTCCTCATGAGTCCTGATCACTTAACAGAAGCTACTTTTAGCTCCTTCACCTTCAATCAGGCGTACCCGATCGGTGTGGAATGCTTGAAATGAGTTTACTAGGTCACCTGACTTTCCCTACTTCGAGAACGTAAGATTGTAGGTTTTAAGTTCCATCGGTTCTAGGTAGATGTCGGTGAAGGCATTGATCCGTTCGCCCGGATGCAACCCCGTCAGCGATGTTGCCTGGATCGTGTCGATCCGTAACCTTCGGAATAGCTGCAGCTCCCGTACCTCCGGCTGCCGGTGGTCAATTTCATTACCTCCTCCCCCACCACCTCCCCCTCCTCCACCATCAATGACGGCATTCTTGGAGGGATTGCTGGTGCTGCTACTACCACCAACGTTATTACTGCTACTGCTGCTGCTGCTACCATTGCCGCAGAAGTAGCCGATCATCTCGTCACCACCTATTCGACAGCTATACCCTTGCCGTTGCAGCACCAGCAGGGCCGAGCTCGACGGAAACAGCGGCAAGTTGCTCTCGGTGAGCGTGCGCAGATTGAGCATGTGCAGGTCGCACGGGAACTGTACACGGAGAAGCCGTACCGCGCGGTTCAACTCGAGCTGATTGCTTTCGTCGTACCGTTCGACGATGAACAAGTTGGCCGGATAGTTCAGCCCGTTCGCTAGCGCATTGGCAAAGATGCTAGGCAGTTGGTAAGGATCGGCACCTGGCTTCTGCGGGTCCTCGTTGTTGTTGTTGTTGCTGTTTGGTTCTGGCGGGTTTGGTTGTGCTGCCGCCGCTGGTGCATCGATTGTTTCCAGCGTTAGCCAAAACCGATGCCTCGTCAGACGACTGTCGATTACACCTTCGCCCATACCACGATAATCGTCGTACAGAGTGCGCCGATCGAGCATTACCTCTAGCTGGCCGGGTTCTAAGCTTGCCGCACCCTGGGCGTGCGTGGTCAGCAACGTTAACCGCATCCGTTCGTCCTGGATGAAAGCGCCCGACGTAATGGGGAAATAGTTTCCTTCCACGCCG
Source organism: Anopheles stephensi (assembly GCF_013141755.1). NCBI lineage: Eukaryota > Metazoa > Arthropoda > Insecta > Diptera > Culicidae > Anopheles > Anopheles stephensi. The sequence continues at coordinate 44,342,328 of NC_050202.1, forward strand.
ATGGCCGACACCTTCACGCGCTTTTGATACTGGAATCCGTTCAGGTCGGAGTAAAACTCCGGGTTTTCGCTCGCTCCATTCTCGATGTCGGTCACGAACCGCATAAACAGTTCCGTTTCCCGGTTCTTGGGCGGTGCCTCGAAGTCGATATCGTTTTCGATGTAGATCGCACTGTCGAGCACACTGTTGGAGTTGTAGATTCGCACCGTGTGCGCCAGGAACGGTCCATAGATGGCGGTAACGTCGCTTGCTAGTGGACCGGACGTGATGAGAATGGTAAGATCACCGTACTGTTCCAGCACATCCTTCTCGGAGTTCCGTTGCTCCGGGTCGGTCTTGAAGAGGTACGCCCCAGAGTGGAACTGAGCGCTTTTGTACGCAGCGAACTTGATGGCGCACTGGATCTGTTTCCCCATGTGCTTCTTCGTAACCGACTTAAGGAACCCGCTCTGCTCGTCAAACAGTAGGCGCATCTTGTAGTTCTCCAGTTGAATGTCTCCCGGCTGTTTGCTGCGCACCTCGAACGCTTTGGTCTTCTCGTCCTGACACTCGGTACAGTACAGCGTAGCCATCTTGCCCTGGTACCCATCCTCGTCGTAAGCGGCCGTGTAGGTGGTCAGCGACAGTGGAGCCAACCGTGCGACAAACATCACCTCGTACTCCTTGTCCGAGGGAACAATTTTTCGCGACGTGTACGACGTCTCGGTAATGTTCCACACCGGGTTGATCTGGATGTCGATCGTTTTGCCGCTTGCATCGAGCACCTTGACGCGCGGCGTCAGCGTACGTATCGTGACCACCTCGAGCCGTTCCTGGGCGAGTGCATTGTACACGATAAAATCGGTGCTGCGCCCCTCCGTCACGATGATGGGCGTTTTGCGTGGCAGCTTGCCAAAGTTGTCCCGTTCGAGCTCGCCGATCAGGAAACCGTGCTGCTGATCGAGCGGTTTCCGCTGCACCAGCAGCTCGATCGTTTTCTCCTGCAGCTTCACCGTGTCCTGTATGCTTTCGAACAAGCGCAGCGCGTAGTCGCGCATCACGTTCGCCTTCGACGTGCCGGTGATGGCGTCGTGATGCTGGAACAGCCCCAGATTCCGCCGTGCCAGTATCATCTTTTCGTAGTTCTTCTCGTAGATTTTAAACGCGTTCGAGCTGCCGGTTTGCCGGGCCCGGTTGAACGCGATCGTGAACAGAATCTCCAGACTGCGCAGATTGTGCTCCAGCTCGCGGCTAAGGATTTTGTAGTACGGGCGGGTCGTAAAGTAGCCGCTCCAGTACGCCGGACGGCCCTCGTTGAAGATGTCCGCGTACACGAAAAAGTCACCTTTGAGCGTCGGGAACTGGTCGTACCGTTCGCGGATGGCAGTAAAGTAGTCGACCGGTGTGCCGAAGCTTATTTCCGCATTGTACTTCTGCCGGTGTTCGTTAATGTAATCGATCAGCTTCTTGTAGTTGGTGTACTGTTGTTCCATTTCCTTTTCCTTATTGTACCGGAAATCGTCTCCCACCGGGATGAGCGCAACATTGTGCGGAAACAGAGACGCCGTACGCGAATACTGCTCCATCAGCAGATCGGCTTTCGCTTCGATGTTTTCCGGTGTTATAAACTGCGCTTTGATGGAATACTCGGTGTACTCGCCGGGGATCTTGCGGAAGTCAAAGTTCAGGCAGATGAAAGGATGCGGTCCGCACGAATGCTTGATCGAGTAGATGTCGAATGGCATGTTGTGCGTTAGCATCGTGTGGTCCGGTGCACTGTTCGAGGGGCTCTTCCAGTACGGTGTCCAGAGGAAGTCACCGTACCGGTGTCGGGCGAACCACTGTTTCCAGGCGTAATGGATCCGCTGAATGATTGTGCCCTTGAAACCGGACGCAGCCAGCAGATACGGAACGGTGCTACCATGTCCAAACGGATCGATACTCCAACCCGTCTTGGGTGTGATGTTCAAGTTCGCCTTCACCCACTGGTGTCCTGCAAGAAGCGAAAAGTGTGGTTAGGAATCGGTTCCTATATTTTTTTATAGCAAATATATGAAATTTACTGCTTACCTTCGATAAGCTGGTCAACCATGGCGTACAGATGAGCGTTCGCTTCGTCCGTCATAACCCAACCGCCGGTTGTAATCTCTAGCCGCCCCGATTGAACCAATTTCTTTAATATCTGCAAAACGGAAAGATGAGGTGCGTTCAGTGTAAGATTTTCATAAAACATGTGAGCTGCTGTGAGTGATTTTCAACGGGAAATTTGACAAACCCGTCTTCGGAAGATGCTGTTGACTTGCTCAGGTTGACATATGACCTTATGAAATACGCATTTCGTGGGAACGGGGCAACTTGAATTGCGGCAAGCAATGTCAAGTGAATAATAAGTGTGCGTACGGAGAATGTTTCTGGGGTGATATTTACATATGCGAAAAAGCATCGCTTTTAGAAAACTGGTAATGAAACCAACGAAAGGATCAAATGAAGCTTCATCGAGAGAGAGAGAGCATCGTAATAATTAAATGTCAATAATTCGTTTTTTTTTTTACTTTGGGAATTAGTTTACTTTTGGCGCAAGGACACGACACAGCTGGATTGTTTCGGTGGAAATTCTATGTTGGAATTTACAGGCTATCCCAAGAATATTTGGCGCTTTTCAATGGTTTTATTTTTACGGTTTAACCAACATGTTTGAGTTGGTCCCAAGGTATTTTACTATTTTACCATTTACATTTTTTATTTTAAAATTTAAAACAGTATTTTTAGTAAAACAAAAGCAATCTTTTGAAAGTAGGAATCTTTTACTTGGCGAAAACAATTTCAATAGTGTGTTTAAAAATACGCAAAAATAAAATAATGATTCGAAATTGTATTCTTGTCAACATACTTCAACACCATTTTTGTCCATTTCCTTAATTTTTTGTGTGTATATTGTAAACTAAAAAAATATGTGCTTTTCCAAAAACATTAATACGAGTTCAACAATATTTGAGAAGCGATCAAAAACCCTCGGGACGAAAGCAAAAATATTCGAGAAGCCATCGAAAAACAATGGGACCAAACCATATCCATATTCGGAAGGGGTGAAAATAAAAAAAAAATAATCCGGAACGAATACAAAAATACATGGAAAAACGTCAAAAAAACTGATGAATACACCCTGCAACAATAGCTCAAGGAAAGATTTTGTGTCACTGAAACCGCGGCGGCTACTGCTAGAGTTTATCTTTCTATTTACTTTGATCCTAACAAACTATACTTTCTGTATTGATCTTTTGTGTTTTTCCATTTTAAATTTTGAGGAAATGATGGCTGCGGAAATGGCACATTCTCACCAATAAACAGAACTGTGGTTGATCATGTCAAAAAAAAACCCTCCAAAATACCTTCGTTCTCTGAATTTGAATTCAATCTGAAGTTATAATTATTGTGGATTATTTTTTATTCACTACTCAAAACTGTTACAAAAAACATAAAGCCAGACAAGATAAACTAGTATGAATGGGAATTTGATGTTTGACTGATATTTACAGTCGTTCTTGTTCAGCCTAGTGCCTATTAAAAAGAACGTGCTCTGCTGTTGGTTAGTAGGTCAGCAGTTCATATCACAGATTAGTCTAAGCACATGTATTGAATGAATAAAACCACGGCCAATCGTAGCTCACACAAACCTCAGCCAGCTACGAAAGACATGCTCTTTTCACTTACCCGCTGTTTGGTCGGATGTGCCTGATCCCACCACAGCTGCAGGAAGCTAATTTCGCTCCAGATGAACGACATGTTGCTGTACTCGGGCATTTTGGTGACGGCCAGGTTGAGAATTTGGCGCGAATCCGACTGGAAGTAGTTGACGAACGTTTTCAACCATCCCGGATCGTTGTGGGAATGGGGCACCACCACAATCTGTGTGAAAATAAAAATGCGAAAAAAAACAGGAACTCGCGGTCAGTGGAGTGGAGAAGGGCGCGATATATTCTGAAACACTCGTCGCGTGATGAATCGCGTGGCGTGATGCATAAATTATCACCACCCAGTGAGCCGCGTCGCGCTGATTTTTGTACCTTAAGCGGTGGCCTTTTCGGGTCCTTTTGCAGCTTTTCATAGCGCGTCTCGAAATCCTTGTCCCAGTATTCCTTGGTTTTCATCCATTCAGGCTGTGGGTGAGAAAAGAGCAGAGAAAAGGGTACATGTTTACTATTGGGAAGCTTCACTTCTATTCGCTAAGATAGTGGATTTTTTTGTACTTCGGAAGTCAGCTATCCGCTGTTTTAATTAGTTTTGGCTATATTTAGTATAGCTTTGAAAGTTTTCGAATTTTAGAGTTTTAGACAACACTGTAAGTTGCACATTTTCATTAATGAGAAAGGAAACGGTGTGATACTGAAATGTTTTAGCATTCGAAATATAGGTCAAAGATTGTAGTTTACTTTAAATGGAACATATTGAAAATTTTAGATGCGGGCTAATGCAATGACTATCCACTGATTTAAGTCAAAGACACAATATCGTAAATAAATCCTTTTCATTATCTGTACTTTTCACTTATTCTACTGGAGGTGCACAAGGCCTAGGTATCCTATCTCTATACTATTAATACTATAAATGACGTATGTGCTGATTACGGGTTTTTTAAATACAAACTCTCCAATAACCCTTGTCAAATCACATATCAAGTACTGCTACTGTAAAATACTATCCTTCGTCTGGATAGAGAAAGATACCTTTTCGGGTAAGACAATTTACTAGCAGCATCTTGCTATTTCTTCTTCCATGGCACTACTACAACCGTGAAAGGTCTTGGCCTGCCATTTCTGGTTTTCTGTGGCTTTACCCATAGCAAAGCAATCAGTCCTGCGTACGGGGAGGCGATCTGAATGGGTTTTGAACCCCGGTCCTGCCGTCTGAAGACCGGCGCCGTTATCGCCTCGGCCACCGAACCATCCCGCATCTTGCTATTTGGTGTAATGTAATCCATGCCGGATGAAAAAAATATGGATTTAACAGCAAATACTGGATTTCCTTCATGATAGAGACGCTCAAATTGACTGATTTAAAAACGTTACGTTGTATGCATAGCCGTTTTTTTGTAGTCAACTCAAATAAATTAGAGATGGAGAAGGTCCGTTTGTCTGAGAGAACAATTGTATATAGATCATATATTTTCATTTGAAAATTAAAAAAAAGATACATAAATATGTCATCGTCGTAGGAAACCCTCAAAAATTCAAAAACAAACAGCGAAAAATCTCTCCTGAAGCATGGAGCCGATGCAAGCTTGAGCAAAATCGAGTGTCCGTTTGGCAACCGTAATGCGAACATTAGAGTTCAAGCTTACGTTAAGCTTCAAGATCTCTGCGCAGTCTAATTTTTCACTAATAAAATTAACAAAAATTTATTAATCCATTAAAAATCATTAAAGTCAATTTGACAATCATACAACCATTATATAATTTACTATAATTTACTATAGGCCGACTACCTGAAGACCAGCTTCTTCTCCTCCCGATTAAAGTCTTAGAGTCATGCAAATTTTATGGTTTAAATATTAAGAAATGAATAATTATTACGTTTTCTAGAACTGGAACGTTGGGAGATCACCTTGTTACCCCGAAAAAATGTAGTTATTGAGAGTAGGCTGCTTTATACTGGCCACGATAAACCAAAAGCACTCCACTATAATAATCAATTAATTAGATCCATTTATTTTGCAACCTACTCACTGACAACTGACTCACAATCACTGACAAACCATTATTCGATACGTTCACAGTCCCTTAGTAGAAACTTAAGATCTAAGGACTCTAAAAAGGCAACATTTTGAGCTTTTTAAGTAATACAGGGTTCACCGATAGATAGCATACGGCGAGCATACCTTAGCGGTTCGCGCAAACGTTTAAGATATCTGCGGCCATCGATAGCGATTCGCATGTACAATTAGCGACTGGCCCAAAATGGATAGCGATTCGCGTGCACACTTTAGTGAATGTCAGAATTCGGCGCGGTTTGAAAATATAGGTTTATATGACCCAGGTTGAGGAGTCGAGATTTGAAAAAAATCGTTTAAATTTCATTTTTGATGTAATTGGAAAGTTGTTGCGCACAAAAGTGGTGTGAAAATTAATGTTCATTATTATAAAGCATAAATTTATTGATTTTCAGTGTTGGTTAAAAAAATAATAACAAAACTATGTGAAAGATCAGAAGAACAGCCATGTGGAGAATTCAAACATGAACGTATATACACGAATTCAAAATTGATGCGATCACGAAAAAAAAAATCCGTTCAGGTAATGAAAATATTTAGCATATTGGTCCAGCAACTAGTTCACAGTTTTACCAAGCGATTAACAATCAAAGCATCATTAGCGGTTTAAATGTACATTCCTTCGTTGGTTTTGGTTTTGGCAATCATCCTTTTAAAGGTACGTATTTCAGCCTTACAATTGAAAAGTGCTACAACTAGAATTCTCTTTGAATTTGGGTGTTTTCTAGGTGTTTGGCTACGGTAGGAGCTCTTGCTTGTTGAAATGCGCTCGTGCAACATTGTTCTTGTCGGTAAATTTGTTTTATTACCACACCGTGAAAGAATACAGTGAGTTTCAATAGAGGTATGTGCTGAAGCGAATCAACTGAGACACACATCGTTTTTTTTACTTTTTGCTTGCAGATATGAATTCCAGCCAAAGCTCTGTACAAGAGGAAAATGCAAGTAGCGCTATGCAAGCACCTCGCCGCCGAAAAACTACCAGCAACGAACATAGAGAGCGCGTGGTATGGTGTATGAAAACGGAGCCTTTGCAGCTACGATTAGCAAAATGTTCAATTTAAAAAAACCGACTGTCCATGGCATCATCAAAAAATACCAAACCCAATGGCAAATCGAGGCAAAGAAGCGTGGTGGCAACAAATCTAAATTATTGTCGCAGCAAGCCGTAAATGATGTTCGTAACTTGATCGACGAGGACTGCACGGTGACGCCTAAAGCACTCGCAGAGAAAGTGTTCGAACAACACGGTGTTCGAGTTTCGTCCACAACCATAGCGAGGGAATTATGGTTCCCTCCACATGGCTGTTCTTCTGATCTTTCACATAGTTTTGTTATTATTTTTTTAACCAACACTGAAAATCAATAAATTTATGCTTTATAATAATGAACATTAATTTTCACACCACTTTTGTGCGCAACAACTTTCCAATTACATCAAAAATGAAATTTAAACGATTTTTTTCAAATCTCGACTCCTCAACCTGGGTCATATAAACCTATATTTTCAAACCGCGCCGAATTCTGACATTCACTAAAGTGTGCACGCAAATCGCTATCCATTTTGGGCCAGTCGCTAATTGTACATGCGAATCGCTATCGATGGCCGCAGATATCTTAAACGTTTGCGCGAACCGCTAAGGTATGCTCGCCGTATGCTATCTATCGGTGAACCCTGTAAAGTACTTTTTAAACGGTTTAGTTTAACGATTCCATTCATCCCGCTTAATCAACTACGCCACAGTTTAAAGACAAGCAGTTTATGCTCCCACTGAAGAATCGTTTTCGTAAGTTGTGCACTCACTGCTATCGAGTTGGAAATACCGACCGATGCATTAACTTCCATGCATGTCAACATGACAAGCGGTGCATAGAAAAGTCCGTGTCCGGGTGTGCGAGAACATGCCACTAATGTAACACCGTTGACGACCATACGATTGCAAATTGGCAGCTAAACGGTCGCAAAACGTTTAACCTATTTTACGATCGATACGCCCCGCTAGCATCTCGCCGCTGAGGCCTCATGATTTACTGATGTAATAGCACTTGAGCTGTGCCGGCAATTAGCGAGGCAATCGGGAAATCGGGTGCTTTGCTAAGTATCGCGACTGATCGTACCATTATTTAGATGGGGCAGAGTACAGGTCGGTGCGAAAGAGAGCGACACGTGCAACGCACCTGTGAACGTTCATCTCGCCCGGGCATGCTAATTGTTTGAATGCCAATGCTTGCTGACGCGTTTGCGAGAGAGAATGCAGCGGGGGTTGCAACCCTTAAAAAAAGGCCATTACTAGATTCCAGCCAATTATGATAACGTTGGCAGTCGTCATTCAGTGTGCTTCCTTTCCGGATTTATGTTGAACCCATTATGCTTGGGCTGACTATGGGCCCACCATTCGGGCAGAGTCAATTATCATCCGCAGGGCACGCGTACTTCCGGTTGAAGTAGTGACGTGTCATAAACATAACTCACGCAGCAGCATGTAATTGAAAATGAAGTGCATGTAAAACCGTTAAGCCTGCATAGTTCATAAATTGCAACTCTGATTGAATGTTTTAAATTTAACCATTTTTTTTATTGTTTCGAAAAACGAAATTTTGTGAACAATATTGAATTATACACATACTTTCAATCCAAATGATGTAGCAGTGCCCCTGTGTACCTATCCTTGAATTCCATCAACAAATTATGTACAATTGTAAACACCGCAAACCGACTTCGGCAGGACCTGCGAACAAGCAAAACTATTCGCTCGCACACTGTCCGGGCAACAGTGAGCCTCTCATTTTTCGCATGAATCCAAACCACAAAACCAACTCAACGGACTTGTAGTAGCAGCAGCAAGCGCTAACAGCGAACTACGGCTACAACAATTGTGGTCGTGAAAGTTTAAACTTCCCGGCCACATTCGCAACCGGGTAAAGGCTCTGCGAGCTCGCTATTACGGGGATGCGTTCGGTGTACCTCGTGTGTATCCTTCGTGGTTGAAGGCCAATGTGTCCAAGTAGATGTCTGAAGCTTTCGACATACAGCCCGGTGGATAAAAATCATCACGCTGGTAGTAGCTCGACATTGCACACAATAGTAGTCTGTCGATGGCCTCCAAGGGTTGTGTGTATGGATGGAGTGGTTTGCACGGACGTCCGTTTTGCAATGGCCGCAACGTTGTGGTCGCCAGGGCTTGCTCGGCGAGAGTGCACGCTCGGTGATAGGTTCACTTGAAGAGATGCTCCATCAATTACATTCACCTCAATGCATTCTTTCTGTGTGTCAGTTGCATCCGAGCGCAGGGAAAGGAATGTCGGAGTCTATTGCCTATATGCTTAATGAAGTAATGTATGTTAAGTCCACTATTACTAACGCTATAATACTACGATGGATGACTGCACTGAAGATTGATGTGTCGTTATGGTCAATTATGTTGCATCATTATACAGTGAAATAATATTCGTTTTACAACCTGGCTATGACTGATTCATTCTTCAACAAACCAGTATAGACGCCAAAGCGATATTTTATCAGAAGAGTGAAAGCCTTGACGGTACGGTGATCGATTGGTCATTAAAGCTCTGTAGTGGAAGGGCTTAGTAGCATTTTCATAAAACCAAATATTTATATGAGACATAAAAACGTTAGAGAACCAAATATTGGCATCTAATAAGAATACTCCAACGAAAGAAAAAAAAGTAATGAATTTCCACCCAGATGAGCTCGCTTTTGTAAGACATTTTATGTATCAAATCTTGAGACTGCTGCCTACCAATCGGATACATAAGTAAGTTAGTTAAGTAGGTAACTTAGTTAGTTAAGTAAGTTAGTAACTTAACAGGCGTTACAACCGCTTCGCGATCTTCTTCTGCTGCAATAATCCTTGATATCGCTTACTGTCTAGCCCCGTTGCCTACCAATCCATTATCCTCGCCGTTCTGGTGAAGGTATCCACGCCATCAATTGATCTCAATTTGATGATCTATCAGGCCTCCTCTGTCCATGTTTACAGACTAAAAAGAATTCAACGGCTTGGGTCGTCCGCTGCCATTTTCATGACATGACCAGCTCTCTGGAGCCTAGCAAGTTTAACTCGCTGCATTGTGGTGTGATCACCGTACAGTTCGTAGAACTCGTAACCTCAGGTAGGTGACGTTTTGGGCGATTTCAAATCGAGATAACTCCGAGGTTCAGTGTCGCGTGCTCAAACTTCTGGAAATATTCTGCTACTTGCAGAGACTTGCAGAGACTTCATATGCGTATGTATGCTAGAATCTGGATTGACTCATAGCAGATGGTCTCCGGAGTTTCCAAATTCGAGTCATGGATGGCCATCTGTGGCGTCAGATTGAAAAGAAGACACAGTCAAGCCTATCTCCCTGATGCAGGTGGTAGCTAAGGGCAAGGGAGTATTCCATTCACTTTCATCTGTCATGTGATGTTGGCCATCGTCATTTTAACAAGCATGGTAAGCTTGGCTGTATATACTGATAGCCTGAACAAATCTTCTGCACCCAAAATACCCGTCACGATAGATGGAGACCGGAAGTGTGCGGAAAGCTGTACCGGTACTGTATTTTGGCCCCGGTATTCAAATATGCTTCTGATACATGAAGGACAACGAAGTCTTAAAATGATGACTTATAAGAGCTGTACGATGTTCTCTTTATTATGCAGTGAATTGAACTCGGCATGCTCCGGCGAACAGGTCATGTCATGAGAATGACACCGGACGACTCTCCGCTTAAAGTCCTCCAGGACGTCCACATGGAGAGACGAATTTGTTCATTTGCGAATTTGTTGGTTAATTTTTTCCACATGAAAAAATAATCATTTGCGAAAATATTAATAACTCTATTGTTCAAATTCAATTTCTTATAATTAATGTTTACAAATCTGAATACCATGGAGCACCACATTATTCGATACCGACGGTATTTCCCATAAAATCTCGCTCCTAGCTGAACGATTACAAGTGTTAGGAAGGTTTTATCCTGCCACGGTAGGCTTATCATGCAATCTGAATCTTGCTCCTTACTTTGCCGCATAGTACGACAAAGTCGTTGTCAGCTGTGTTTAACACACATCCTCGCAGGCAAGAGAAGCAGCAGCAAAGACGGCTAGGTAAAAAAATAATCCAAATGACACTCTGGTACGTACAATCCTGCCTGCACACAATCTACCATCCAACATCGGTTCGTGGTGAGATGAGTCGTGTGATGTTATTCCATAGATTTCTTTCTCGCCCTCGTATTCGTTCACACAGACACGACGCTCGTGCCATCTTCCATCATGCTATCTCACGCGTTCGTTTTGAGTTGTGTGCTATGAATATTATGCGCATATATGAATATTTTTCCCTCCACACGCCTACTCCACTTTCATCGTCTTTGTTGCCGCAATACATTAGCATATAGAATTGGACCGCTGAATGTGTGTGTGGTTGTGTGTGTTGTGTGGTCTTCGTCTGGGTAGAAAGCTCACAAGGATGATGAGCGTACTAATAAGAAATCGAAGTGATTAAAGGACAATTTCCAATCATCTCGCTCATCTGCAATCAACGGTTGGAGGCAGAGGTCGAGAGGTTTTACTTCCTAGTACTTCCGTTGTAAAAGGTCACGGAGAATCAACACAGCCTGCAGACGGAGGGACACAGAGAGCAGCGAGTGTGGGGGGCCGGCTTACCTGAAAATCGAATTTTCCATACTCGTCCACGGTGGTGATATCGGTCGATGCTTCCTCGAGCACGTTGCACTCGTCCCAGCGGCTTCCAAACCGGGGCAGAGGTCCACCATCACTAGCACCGGCACCGCCGTCGTTATCCGTCCCACCGGTTCCACCACTATCGTCCGCATCGCCCGAATCTCCTCGCAAGTTATCACCTACTCGATCGGCGATGCGCTGCTGTCGACTGCCGGCAGCTCCTCCACCGCCAATCGAATTGAGGCTGCTCCGCAACCAGCTGTGCCAGGAGTGATTTGCATGCGGGCCCGTATGCTGTCCGTTCGATCTGTTTCGTGGAGCAAAAGAAAGGATACACCCTGTGTTAGAATTGTTTCGCTAGAGTGAGAATTATAACGGATCGGTTGCTGTAACAGTGTACCTCCAAAAAAGAAGGACAAAAAAAGGACAATTTGTTACCATGGCCCCATTCATCTCGTACAGGAAACGGTGGAATTGCATCAGAAGACAAGGGCATGATGTTATTTCATTATTTGTCATGGTCATTTGTCGAGAACCAGGTTGGGAATGTTGGGGTGTCGGGGTCGTCGGGAGATATCGGAGAGGTGTACCTCTTCGATGGCACCGATGCCAATATTCAAATTCATTCTCTCCGGCGTAATTATATGAGTGTGGCCGGCGTCTATGCTGCAGACAAAAGTGCTTCTCGGCTTTCCCGGACTGCCCCAATAGAGAGACCGAGTAACTTCAAATGATTTGCATATTATTGGTATCTCGAAAAGGGGCGAAAGCGAACGAACGAACTCACTTCCGAAAACTATTCATTGCTTGGGTGTTGGCTTTCGGGGCCGCAGTAGCATCCGGGGGGATGGCGGCACACGCACTCTCTTCCGACCCGGTTCCGGTTGAAGAAGACCACAAACCCGACGGAACCCGGGGTACCATCTTTTGTCGTCCGCGCACACCCGCCCGTTTGACAATGAACAGAGACTTGGAGCCGCAGTAGCGTGCACACCACCATGGCAGAGGTCGTCGTGGTCGGGTGTGTATGCTCTTTTGATTGTTGTCCGATGTCACAAAAGCCCATTGCTGCTACATGCTTCCGGTTAAAATTCATTCCCACGTTCTATGGTTGATTGTTCGGGACTGTCTGTGAGTTTTGAACCTGCAGCCACCAGTACCAGCACGGTTCGGTTGGTTGGGAGGCCACGTCCCATCGGAGGTCTAGCTAGCGTTGTAATGGAGGGAGCAAAAAGCCACACACGCCCGTTACGTACGAAACAAGTGTGAAGCACTTCACGTTCAAGTGCAATCGTTTTGTGAAATGAGGCAGACATTTTCTCACCGGAAGTACGGTTGCAAGTATAACACACCGCACCCACACGCACACGGAACGAAACGCAATGAATTAATTTTCCATCTTTACAATCATGTTGTAATTTAACTTTTGTTTCGAATGTACAGCACAAGCGCAAGCATGCTGTCGCTTGTTTTTCGCAGAACATTGTCATACTCTTTTGACAATTTCGAACCATTCTGGCAACCACATGACCTTGACGAGGGGCACCGGATATATTTTTCAGAGGGGGGTTTATTAATCATGCACCTGGTCGTACAATTAACAAGAATGCTGGTAAAGTTGATCCTGCATGTAGGTGGCCTTCAGGCACATGATACAGTGAGGGATAAAACAATAAAACCACCAAGTTTTGTAAAAGCTTTAGTGTCAGGTAATTTTCTATAACTTGGTTTAATACCTTCGTAAAACGAGGCTACCATAGCAGTTATAGATGGGTGATACTTAGATTCACTTTTCGCACATTTTAACGTAAAAAATACTTCAGAAAAGCCAACACTCATTTATTTAATTTTGAATTTTTAACACAATTTGTATTTGGAATCGTATAAGGCATCTCTTCTATACAATTTTAACTAGCACGATTATTACGTTTTGCCCTGCTCATGGTTGAGCATGTCGTAGAAGAATGAGCAGGTGTCCTTTTCGTTTGCATGAACCATGGTTATCATAAAAATTGTTTTTATCACATAAAATTTAACGAGATTTTTATAATTTTTAGCTGCAGCTATACAAGTAAAATTTGTAAAATTGAGATAGTAAAGATTTTTACTTATTTTTTTTCGTCTATGACACTACAAATTCGAATAAAAATGTCCTTAATGAAAAATAAAAATAAAAATTAAATAAATACGCCTGAAAGCCGATTCCAATGCCATCCATAGGACCGTTAGACAAAGATGCATGGGTAACAATGGAAGCGATAGTCCATAGGGACAGCGTGTCTTGCAAGAGATGCCTTTGAGAGTACATGTTTGAGCAAACTTGACAACATGTCCCAAACATACACCTATTTGTCTAGGTGATAAAAATTCAAACAATAATACAACAAGCTCTCGTTTGAACAAGGCTTTGATTGTAACGCAACAAAATGGAAATTTGGTTGAGATGAAGTTAGAGATGTGGCCGATTCGTATTTTGAAATTATTTATATTTTTAGTATTACGGCCTAATGTCGTATTGTCGTCATCATATTTTGAAATGATGTGCGAAAAAAGGCATTGAGGTGATCTTATTATATTGTCTCACACTGTACCTCCGTTGGTTCCGGTTCGAAAGGGGAAAAAGTTACATCCTCCTACCCTCCGAGTTCTAGTTTGGAGCTAGTTTAACTGCCTAACATTCCCATTACTGCCACCCTTTCCCCACCTGTTCGTTTCCGTTTCGTTTTGGATAGGTGTTATAACTTTCGCCCCAAAAATTCATGCTCGGCCAGTCTGTTTCATCTCGTTATTCGGCACTATCAATCCTGTCAACCGTGCAGGGATCCTCGGAACGGATAGCAAGAGGGATGAACGGATAACGAGTCGAGACCTTAACTTTGCTGTCCCGGTGTGTGTATATAATAAGAAAGACAGGACCACAAAAAGCGCCGGAAAACTTTCTTCTCGAACAGGAAGTAACAAAAGAGTGAGTGAAAGAGAGAGTGAGAGATTGATGGAAAGGGTAGAATTGGAGAAGAGGCAGAAGAGCAAACAAGCACCAAAGAATGATCCTTTTTTCCCCGTTGGATAGTAATTTTTGATGACATTCCATAAAATTTCATAAACTTTCATCCTTTTTTCGTGTTTTTTTGTTGCTGTTTTTGTTTTTGCTCGGTGATGAGTTTCTCGTCTAACTTTCCTTTCGCTTAGAAGACCTCATGCGTGTGTCTTTATTTTTGGACGGCCCTTGTGCTTGAATGTGTCATTCATGGGAGCTTTTGCTTGTTATGATTGCCGAACAAATGCTGATCCGTGGGCGAGTTAAGGATTATGAGGATTTATTAACAGCCAGACACGGGAATGTAGTATGAAAAATAAATTAGAACGCATTAGTTTTTTGATGCCGAGGGACAGAAGCTCCATATTTTTTCCAACTTCTTTTTCGAACAAAGTCACTCAAAGTAGCTGTGAGCAAGTTAAGTGATTGTTGAGGAGTGATAGCGATTCAAACCCAAAAAAAAGTCCTCCATATATTGCACGTGGTTTCACACCCTATCACGCCAGAACAGGGTTCAATAATCGATACGGAAGTTATTTTAAACTTGTTGTTAGGTAAGGTACTACATCCCAAGGGTTGGTTGAGGCGATGACTAAAAATTGATCACAATAAAAAAAAACGGGGTGATAAAACTGTTATGCCAACCTGAAATAACAGTGACAACAGTCTATCTGGGCAAAATGACTCTCCTCGGTCTCCATTTACCATTCAGCCACAAGCTGTCATTTGTTGGCCGAGCCGAAGACAAAAAAAGGAACCAAAATCCGAAATAAAATTTTGCCTTCAGCCGTGTAGCAGTGGCTGTAAACTGTCCCACACGAGCCTCACAACCGCACGGTCTACTCTGCTACCCGTTCCATCGATTGCTTTCTTTATTCGAAATTTTATTATGAGCGCTTAATGATGCGAAAATATATGGATCGGCGCTCACATCGTCGCAGGAAAATGGATCGCCGCGATCGCCGTTGTTACTGTATGGCTTCAGGGATTGGTAGTACACACACACACATACAAAGATTCAGTGTGTCGAAGGACATTCGATATTCGGCACCGTACATCAGGGAGATTGAGTTCGTACGCCTTTTTGTTTTCTCCGCCGTGAGTGTCCAAGTTCCGATGTGGAGCACGACTTGTGCTACCGTGACTGTTGTTGCGAATTTTATTACCATTGCCTCTGAGTGCAATTTCGTTGAACTGTTGTCAGCCGAGCACGCGACCGTTATGAATGGACATTGTGCCTTTTTTTCCTGTAGAATTTTTCACACAACACTTTTAATAGCAGTGAGCAAAACAAAACTGTGTTATAAAAACAGGCCCATTCTTACTCCTCTCTTACTTTGTGTTGTTCGTCCTGATGAAATGGAAATAAACAAGGAGTGTGCAGAGCCTCGGTACGCTGCGAAAAATGGTGTACGATCTTCCGAAAAACGCAACCCGAGCCTTCCGGAAGTTTCGATGCCAGCAAGGAGATGGATACTCGCGCGTGAGATGACGTACGGTCGATGTCACAGGCGGCTAACATAAAATGGGAACGACCCTTTGCACGGTCGATGCCACCCCTTCGGTAGGGGGGGGGGGGGGGGGCTTCACTTGCAATTTTGGAGCTCATAACACGTTTCGACCTCTCTCTCTCTCTCTCCTTCACCATGTTTCGTGTTGTGTCCCTTTCTTCGCACAGTGCTTGAATTTTTGTTCGTTCCGTTCGCTTATATTTATTGTTGAATGATTTTTCCGATTGAACGAGAATTGGTAAATTGTGAATTTTCAATATCTTGTGGGGAAAATAAAGTACCCCCAGAATCGTTCCGCAGCGGTGGAACGACGACAAGCGACGAATTGTGGGAACTACGACGCTGTAACGGTCCTTTTGAGAGTCACAAACAATCCGCTTGATGGTGAGGAAGACCGGGTACGGGACGTGGAGGAAGCGGTGGTGGGTATGAATGAAAATTCCACTGTATTCCGTGTCCATTTTCTCAATTGCATTTTTCGCCTGGTTTGCTTCGTAAAACCGCGCATTGTAAGTGCCGCGCATGTATGTATATTCCGCATCAGCCACCGGCAACCAGGCGTCTCCATTCGGACGTTAGCGCATTTGATTCGCTGCCATCGTTGGGACGATTGGTGCGCGTTAGCACTAGTGTGTGTGTGTGTGCTGTATAAAATGTCGTTCCGGAACCTTTACGCGGATCCCGTGGCCACCTGGCTGTCAATTGGTGCAAATTTTAGCTCAATCGTGTGGCAGACGGTGGCACACACGTATGAGATGTCGTCGTCTAGTCTCGTGGCCATGTCGAAACATTGCGTGAATGTGACAGTGAGCGATGGCAATAAAAGGCTAAATTGTCGAAACGATTTAGAAACGATGGCTATGGTGGTGGTGGTCGAGAGCGAGAAGGAGGGAAATCTCGAAGGAGCGATTTAGACAAAACGGCGGTCCGCTTTTTGGTGACGCGTGTCTGTCTACATGACAGTGACAGCGCGCGAATGAATGTGCGATTGAGTTGATGACGGATTTGCATCTTACGAGTGACATTCAGAAGGGATTCGGTTTTTTATATATGTGTGTGTTTTTTTTTGTTTGAAAGGGATTTTTCATGTTGACGATTTACCGAAACTATAAATTGAAATCTATAACTATTATATAATTTATTTTAAAAGTGAGTTACAGAGTTACAGAGTTTTAGAGTAGAACTATTAATGTTTGACATCTTGAGAGATTGAATTCTAGCAGCAAATTGTCTGCTTTATTTGGAGCCCCGGAATGGCTTACCACTATGATCATCTGGAGGCCAGCAATGGTTTAAATAATACTAAGTTCGGGGGCGGTCCGGTGTTAGAGGCGACTGCGGCGCCGGTATTCACATATCATGATCGAGGTTCAAATCCCATCGAATTCTCAGTAGTGAAGATTGACTTTAAACTACGTGATATTGATAAGTGTGGTAAGCTAGAAACGGTAAGCTTAACCTAAGAGATCATTAACCTAAGAAAATAAGGTCTAAACTAAGCCGGGGTTAAACCAAGAAGAAGTGATGATCTACCACTCGGAAGCCTAAGTTTTAGATAACTATCAAAGACAAGTATTGAGGCGCTGGTACGTCTTTCGCTCGACAGGACCGGATATTGAATCTTTTCTGGACGCTGTCCTGCGCGAAGTAGAGATAAATTAATTTAAGGAAGGAGAAAGCTCAAGTATACAAATGGTATACATTGAGAGCGAATGGAAGATAATTTTAAGTACTAAAATACTTTCCAAAACCAATGAAAAGTTCGTATGGCATCTTGTGTGATACTTTTGTGAAAAAATAATTCAGTCTTTTGCGTTTGCGATCCACAATGTGTTATAGATAGCGCCCTAATTGACCTCGATTCCAGTGTCAGATTGGGCCATGTCAACCTCGCTTAACTTATTTAACCACACACACACACACAAACACAAACTGGACAGACGACTGGACCAGAGCGTTGTCCGGGCTTGATGTCATTAAACCAGATACATTAGATGAATACCCATGCGAAGGAATGGATTCGCACGTGAGCACCATCTGCCTGTGGACCCAAAGTAGCGATCCCAGCAAATGTGGAGAAAAGGCGCACTAATCAAATATACCACGATATAAACAGTGGCATGCGGACGGTGTTTGGTCCCAACTTGGTCGAACTGGACCCAGCATTGCACGGTAGAATACGGAACTAAGCGAGATCGCCGCTAGTCTAATCCAATTGCTTCCTAATAAACCGTGCGCCGAGATGTGAATGTGTCCAGCAACAGGGGAATAAACCCAATGTGTGTGTGTGTGTGTTTGAAAGGGAGTGTGTTTTTTTGTCCCATATATCCTTCCGAATTCCGCTTAACTCGTGCTGCCCGTGGTGTTTGTGTTTGCCTTTCTGTCCATTAGTGTCCCGGGTGATGTACGAGTCCCGGATTCGGTGGAGTACGGTGGATTCGATAATGGGCCGAGAAGGAATCGAAACCCCGGTTGGACGGTGTCGTTCAGCGAATGAGGCGAACTTTTTATCCCGAACTGCACAGTTCCGCAGCAAGGGAACAATTGCGCTCCCCGAGTGCACGGTGCAAAGGTGGACGTATTTTCTTCCAGGAATTTGCTGCCCGTGGAATCGATCTCCCGGTACAATTGTTTCCGCTCGCATGGTATTCCCGAAGGATGGATTACGCAGTTTCAGGTCGTATATTGTGTGATGGAAGTAGACAAGTCTGGCTGGCTGGCCGGCGATTGCATGCCATATCCGCATTGGAGATGTTGAAGATGATGATGGGGGATGGTGAAGGTGATGATGGTACGATAAGGTTACCGGGCTCAATCGAAATCCCGACAGCCCTCCCGATTGATGGCACGGACTAGAGCGGACGGAATAGAAATGAAAACACCGCTGGGATATAGTCAGATCCAGCACCTTCCCACACGTCGACTAAACGTTTGGACGCCGTAGAAGACACAATAGTCGGTCATTTGCTAGGGTTGTTCGGAAGCGAAGATTTGATGATGAAGAAAAATGCTACTAGTGGCGGTGTACTGTGTATTGACTAGCTCTTTGCACCACTCATTTTAAGCACGATCGGGTTTGAAAAAATGACCTTCTGAGAAACGCGATAGGGTAGGCGATTGGGGTAGGTTTGTAGATAATGCTTCCCAAAAAAAAATCACAAGAAAATATAATCTTGCCAAAGTATGCATGCAGAATGTGCACGAGTGTGTGTGTGTGTGTGGATGAGAGCAGAGCATAACCCAATTTGTGCGACAATGCAGATCCATTCCCTCAGTGTCATTGCAGTTTTCCGAGTAGCGTCACTTAGGAAAGCTACCACAGCTTTCCATACCCTTTTTCCATCTCCAGCCGACGACACAAAGTGTGCTGATGACAGACGGCCGTCCAATCCAGCGATAACTCTCAACACGTGGAGAGATGTGTGCAACCGGAGAACGAGCGAGTCGGGTCTGATTTCTTTTCACTTTCGGAAGGGGGAAAACTTCGCCACGTTCCTCCAGCTCTAGCGCATACAGGCGCAAGAGTGCAGATATTCGCTTCCCATCCATACGAGCAGAGCAAATGGACTAGACACAGATACCTGGCACGGGCGTTCGTCGTTCGAGCGCTGGAAGGTGATGATAAAAACGTAGATTTCAATCGAATTTGATGCCAAGTCTGTTGTGCAGCGCGTGCTAATAGGTTGGGAGAGGAGGTTGCGATTGGTAACGGTGATAAGAGTCTGCGTTGACGAATGCATTAGCGCGGGGCTGGATTAAGGGGAATTTTTTTGTATGTTGGCGTAACAAATTGATGGGATCGTTTAGTACCCATGTTCAGAGTTATGGGAAACAATAACAGAATGTTTACTATGTTGAGACCATAAATCGTTTTTTAAACAAATAAGTTAGATTGAAGCAGTTTATAACAAACAACCTACCGCTTAATACATCCAAAGGGCAAGCATAAGTTCAGCTCATAATAAATGATCTTTAAATGAACCTCAACCTCGCTCTAAACCAAGGATACGTTAAGAGGAGTGAAGTCTAATGACTTAAAGTCTCCGACGATTTGAAGAAGATATTTGTCCTTGAGTCTTCAGTTAATTGAAGACTTGGCATTTATGAGGGTCAAATTACATTATCTTACACAATGTAATTTTTTGTATAATTTGTGAAAACTTTCCGGCGTTCAATTATTCTGCATAATTATGTTTCAAACATTTTTTTTAGCTATCTTAAGACGCTCGGAGTGCTTATCTTTGGTATCTCGTCAAAAGCATCTAAATTTACGGAATGTTTCTGATACTAGGGTATCTTCTTTTTCCTGGAAATACAGTGCCTACCAATTGCTAGACATGTACATTTTTCTATGAAAAATCTTATTCTTTCGGGTGTAACCCATAATATGACTTTGGAAATACTTTCAGCTGACGGTCACACCCGAAAACTTAATGCATAAAAAGTAAATATACGCCTTATACAAGTAAAGTTACGCGAATTAATTTAATACCGCTGTACCATCCGGCACAACATTCACATACGTCCCATAAATATGGCTTCCAATGTATCCTGAACATCCTTTGGATGCTAAAACATACACTACCAAGGACAATACCACACACAGACACACATACACGCTACTAGTTGACGGCTAATCGAAACTTTGTTTGACCGGAGCATTCACATTCGGTAAACCGCAAATGAAGAAACGATGTTCGTAGTCACCGAAAAACGGAAGTCACCGTATCCTCGGCCGACTTAGCATAACATTTCCCAGAAAGCCAATCCAATAGCGATTCGGATACGGATGGTACGACGGATGACAAACTTACCCTCCGGTACATGGCAAAGGGATTATGGTTCTGTGTTTCTGTTGGCACATCTCGTTCGATGATGGTGTACACGGCGCAACCGTACAGCACCGTACAGGAGGGAGAAGACCCAGTACCGAGAATTGAATCGGATCGAAATCTGCATAATCCAGTGTAGCAAGCGGATGACGGTGTTCCTTCGCGAGACATTCGGACATCGGGTGCAGCAGTAGCAGGAGCAGAAGCAGATTGGGTTGCTGCAGTTCATTTTCAATCAGTAATTACATTACTACATGTCATGTCCACCGCAAGCACGGCAATGTTTTCGCCTGCTGCAGTTGCGGAAGGTACACTCGGTAGAATATTTCGGTAATCGACAACTAAAGCGTGAACCGTTCGCATTCGATCGTGTTCGTGTGGTGATCCACACATTGAACTGTGGAAAAATTAAACCCACACACACACACACACACCTCCATCGAGATGCCACGCCGCAGAAAGAAAACATCAAAGCGTCGGGCGGGCAAGTCAAAGGCAAAGTCACGGAACTGCAACAGCAAGAAGATGTACACGCTTGACTCGCTTCCGAAGCACACTTTATCAGCTAACCCGAACAAAAAAGTTTTTACCCCAAACACACAAACAAACAAATCCCGACACCGCGCATCTTCCTTGCTGGGCACAGCCCCGCGTCATGGTTGGTGGTGATCAGTTTGCTTTAAGTTTGGCACTCTTGTTTTTGGTGAACTTGTGTAGCAAACCCCTTTTTGCCGAAAGAAACTTCATTTAGCGAGAGACACGGTTTCTAAGTTTATCATGAAGTGAAAAGCGTTTTGAACCGGAAACCGGGCGAAAAGAAAATGATCAAAAGCTAAAGGTCAAGCAAAAAAGGGGTAAACAATGTCCGATAGAGTCAAAAGACAGCTTTGCGAGATCTGGTGAAATGGGGCTGAGAAAGTAATTAAAAATAGGAAAACCAACAGAAAAAGGCTATATATCGGTTAAGGTTAAGGTTAAGGTGACAAGAAGCGTGTACAGATGAGATGGTATTCTAATTTCTAATTACAAACCGGAAGAATAGATTATTATTACGGTATACAACTGTGCTGGTGGGATGCTGGTAACTGAAATTAAACTCAATGAAACACGCCTAGCAGCTACTTGAAGCAGTTTAGGTTAGTGAACCGACAACACAGAGCATAAAACCACTAACACATCTGAATGTTTTTGAACTGCAAAACTGCTCTTGCTTCAGTTTATACATCAATAAATTAAGCTTAACTTTGAAGCGTTCTTCAAGCAGAGCGGACGAACATCTTGGCATTCCTTCCGGTCATTTGTTGCCCGTAATTGCCTATCAAACAATTTATTTATTTTTACTTTACGAGCCAAACCGGAACCGGGGGATAAGGAGAAAGAGAAAGGCAGGAAGGGAGCACAATGTGAAGTTCTTCGGAAAGAGGTCTCTATCTTTCTTCGGCTCCCGGTACTCGGTAACTCCAATCGAAGTGCTAGTCAGAAGAAAGTTTGCCTACTCTTCCAGGAGTGGAAAGCAATCGAAAGCCAACCAACCAAAACGGCCGAACGCCGGCTTCGTGTCCTATTCGCCTGCGCTCACCCAACTTTGTTAGGCTGAAAGGGGTGGTGTTGAAAAAAAGGCGAACGGAACACGGAAAACGCGATTCACTTTCTAGCAATCTAGCGGGAAAATGTATTTCTCCCCCGTTGGGGAATAAGTGTGTGTAGGAAAAATAGGGGCAAAAGCTCAATCCAGGATATACACCCGCAGGACATTACTCCACCACTAATGCAACACGACGCAAAAAGACATTGTTGAAGTTGATGGTCGCTGTACTATTGGAGTGCGAACAGCAACTCCGTTGCACTGGGGAACTGCCGAGCTTCTGGGAATATCTTGCACTTGGCCTCTTCGAAGCATCGACTGGTTACGGCATCCATCTGAATGCATCACGAAATACTTGCAATCTGCAAGTATTTTGGAGTATTTCGATGGAAAACATCAATGCTCGTAATTTGCAAACAGGGAAGATAGTTTATCAAATCGAACAGTCTCTACAGAATAATCCTGGGCTAATACGTACGCCAGAAAATGTAGGTTGAAGTACAGGATTAAAAACGTGATGAAATCGGTACGAGCAAAGATTGGAGCCATTATCTGTGAGAAATCTTTGCAGAAAACTGTCCAAGAAGACTTTCATACAATTTCCAGTGGAATTAAAACATGGCTTGATTACTAACCAGCCAAGGGAACTGAGGGTAACTAGTTCAATAAAGTTACTTTTATTGTTGAAGAAGTAATTAATGATAATCCTGTTCTCCGACGAATAGCTGTTCAGTATCGATGCTGTCTCCAATAGGCTGCAGAGACCACTTTATTCCACCCAGCAAACTTGAGAATAAACCCGAGAAGATGAAGTTTTAGTTTAAAACCAAGCATCCGACTGGTGTTATGATGGTTGGCTTGGTGTCGTCCAACAATGTAATGAATAGCGAAGTGTAAAATGGGATATTACCAACTCTTCGACCCCGTGGAGATCCCTGGATAATCAGACCTACTACCCGTACGCAGAACTGACTAGCCAGCTACGGGTAAAACAAGTCATTTAAAGCCAGAAAAGGCAGACCGCGATCTTTCGAGTAAGGAGAGCCAAAGAAGAAGAATAAGTATGCTTGGCTGGGTGAAGATCAACTACTCTCAACTTCGAGACATTGTGCTACAATAGGATGGAGCTCTATTATCAATTTCGGAACCAACGATGGCTGAAGGAAAACAGGATATTTTGGCCTTACGATTTGTGGCCCTCTTACAATCCAAACCTTAATCCGTTTGATGATTTCTTAGGACTCCTTGGGAAGGTTGTTGATAAAAATGGGAGACGCATAGAGTATATGTTTCAAAGGACTGTTGCCACAGGTGTGACAACCCTAGCTGCCTGAAGTGAATGAGAGATTCGAATGCGTGAAGATCGATGAGAGCTGAAAATAAAGGGAGCTGCTCGTGCCAGGCCAGACAAATAAAATGTACAAGTTAATTAAAAACTCTGTCATGTTCTCGAACAAACGTTGCTCAAAGCAGCAAAGATTTTAAAACTCATGGATAGGACTTTGGGGGACTGCAGTTCGAATACCATTCGGAGTTTTTCCCCGTAGTGAGGACTGACTATACGTAGTATATTAATAAGTCTAGTACGTCATTAGATGCCTAGAGATTATTAAACAATGAGAGTCCTATACACAACTCGTCCTGTCTTGCCATGCACACATACACTGCTAAAAGTTGCTCTTTGGACGAGTTCAGGATACTGGACCCATTAAACATTGAATTTTACAATTGAGAAACTTGCAATACGAATAAAAACCTGTCTAAACAACCCAACTCATTCCAGATGGATGCAATCAACCGTTAAAAATAGTTTACATCCACCTGCGAAAAGCTTCCGCTCGGAATGAAAGTTCCTACATGCCATATCGATTAGTGCATTAGGCTTACACGTGTCCAACTCAGTACAGCGGTTGCATTTTCCGACCCCAATTCCAGGTCCGGCAGAATTTTCTCACATTAAGCACCACCGGTAAAGAATGTACGTATGTTGGTCCCCCCCACGCATTGACATGGACACATTGTACTTAAATGTACGTCCTATTGCCTGGCGGCATCATGCGGAACGGGTTGTAGGAGCGCGTGTGTGTGTGTATGTGTGTATTGAAGCATGCAGGAATATTTATGCTCACTTATATCTCGCTTTATGTGATTTTTTATTGCCTTCAGATAAAGGCATGCTTTCGCACCGTTTGCCACACATTACGCTTCTAAGCAGAGGACCGAGTGTCGTAAAGGAGGACCGGACGTGCATGGTGAAACATTGCCTGGAGCAGTGCTGGGTGGAAACAACGGACAACGGAGGATAATGTATGGTTTGCCATCGCACCGACACTTGCTGGCTTTTTTACCCCTTCATGGATTCATCACCAGCCGGCCCTTTCCTCCCCCCGGCCACCCGGTAACCAGCTAGCCGACTTTCGATCCTACCGATCGATTCCGGACTGAAGGAGTATAATGCTACCGCCTGCTGCCCGAACTGTCAGGATGAAGTGGAAGTAGCACACTTTGTGTGCCCGAAAATATGACATTAGCAATCGCGCAAAACCCTGTGGGGCCACGATTCGTCGCTCCGTCAGCGAAACTGACTCGAAAGACAGGAAGGAAGTTCTACCTTAATGTAGGTTAGCACTTTTCCCTACTTAGCTTTGCTTGTGCTTGGCGCGCCAGTTAATGGCACACAGACTGTTCGGCACCGTCACCGGCAGCATGGGCAGACGCCGAGAGTTATGGGCAAAGTTCAGTGTGCCAATGTGACAATTTAGTTGTATTTTTACCTTCTCGACACGTCGCGCGTCCATTAATGGGCGTACATTTCATAATTGTTCTGCGAGAGCGATGGTAAACAATTTCACGAACCGGGATCCTTGGCCGCCACATTTTGTTTACTGCCGTGAGCGAGCGCGTGTTAATTTTGGGGTGATTTATTTACGTTTTTGTTTCATGCGACTGTGTATTGTGTTTTGGTAACGGCACGTAATTCTGGCTTATACTGGAGCTTACTGGTGGGTGGGTAGGAAATAGAGCTATTCATTCTGCTGCATTCTTCGGCGAAAAGAATGGACTTTTTGGAATTGTGAATACAGCAGTTTGAGCTGTTGCGCTAATTTATGGATCATCTTATCCTTTTTCAGCACTTTGTCCTCTGTACGTCTTGGCCAGCCATTTTTGGCCTTTTAGACTTGATTTACACATAGCTTGATAGCAGTGCGTAAGACTTGGCGGTAGTA
Source organism: Anopheles stephensi (assembly GCF_013141755.1). Taxonomy (NCBI): domain Eukaryota; kingdom Metazoa; phylum Arthropoda; class Insecta; order Diptera; family Culicidae; genus Anopheles; species Anopheles stephensi. Next base: position 44,367,958 of record NC_050202.1, read on the forward strand.
AAGTCGGTCTTTACTTGGCAAGATTAGATGTCGAATCTTGTCTGGACAGTATTGTTGTACGCAGGACTGACTACACGGAAGGATCGGGGTTTAGATCCGATCCGGACCGTTCTCCCATTGTGAGGACTGACTATCATAGTACGTGATACCATTAAGTTTGATAAACTAGAACAGGGAGACATGAGATCTAAGTGGTCATTAAGTCAAGGTGAAGAAGACTTTGGGTAACTGTTATGAAATTTCACGGTTGGACTACATATATCAAGCATGCTAGATAGATTATTGTGATCAAAGTGTTTCTATAGAATTAAGAAATCCTTATAAGATTTTTTGGATTAAGTAGCAATATTCGAACTTTTACTGGACTATGAACTCTGGAATCTGTGGCGCTTTCCAGGCACTTTTCAATTATTTCGTTGATGGTCTTGTTCGCCATGCCATGGTTTCTATCGCGGACAATTGACTACTTGTCAACTGATATGGTCGAATATGCAGTGTTTGTAATAACAGGTAGAATACAGTCGCCATTCCGTCCGGAGGTCAAATCAAGGCTAATTTATGTATTGTTTAAACATTTTAGTAACGAACCACTCAATAATGTGTTTGAATCGATAGACTTTAGCCATAAATATGATTTTTTAAATTAACTGCTACGAATTAAGAGTAGTGATTGTTACGGTAACGAAATAGTTATTATAACTTTAAATCTCCAGTCTTTATCTCCAACAGCAAAAACTATAACTCTTTTCAGCTCTAAAAAGCTTCAAAGAAGGAAGGATTATAAATTTTCAGCTTGTTTTAAGCCCGATCCAAGACAAATCGATAAATTTCTTCCATATTTTCACAAGGCTATAAGAGAAGCAAGGCAGTTCAGCACGAAAGATTTTGTCGTCAAATTGTTAACGACGGTTAATGCAGACCCCATCACTATATCCAACATTCTCGATGGCAGGCCCCGTTCCGGTTTTAATGACACGATATCTCGACATGGTAGTATACCATTCAGAATGACCGTCAGTATTAGTTTTACTGCTGCAATATGTATCACCCAAAATACCACCGTAATGGGAAGCACAGCATTAAGCGCCCTTCAGCCCCAAGTCCAAGCAAGCAGATCGTAACGGCACGGTATCAGATCGTTCCGTCCCCGATACACAACTCAAATAAACTCTTCAACTCGCAAAATCAATTCCAAAAAGTCATACAATTTCGACTTAAGCACGAGCAGCCATAATCCCAAATTGGCTCTCATAACTCCCGTGCTGGTTTCAGACGGAAATCGGAAACATTCTCCAGCGCCAGCTTCCACCAGAACCGTAGCGGCCGAGTATTCCTCCAATAAAACATAAAACTTTGCTCCGTAAAACGGAGAGTGCGGGCGTCGTCGCTGTCGTCCTCGCCGTGGATGCATGAAATTCAACCGACGCAATCCGTTGGATCGATTTTGGCACGCAAGTGGTCGGCGGTCGTTTTGAGGATTGGGATCATCGTCGTATAATAATCCGTTTCACTAGTTTGGCGGAGCGGCCAAAAACGGGCCAACCCAGATGGGCAGGACAGTAGCCAGCACCACGAAGAAAAAGGGGTTTCGCGGGTAATCTTTCGGAAATGAGCCTACACAGCCTGGGGTTGAACCCCGCTAAGCGATATAAATACACCAGACGGCGATGATAAAAAATATGATATCCGATGGCATTTGAGACGAAGGACACAAACTAAGCAAAAAAAAACTCCCATTGCGCGAATCCGCGCGTTTGCCGAGATCGTAAAGACAGTGTTGTTTGTTGTTTCGGTGCGCAACATAAATCGCTCGCTCGTCGCCGCATGACTTACCGTTTCTGGTGGGCAGCACCGACGGCTACGGCACCGGATGCGTCCTTGCCGTCCATCCCAGTCGGAGCGGACGGGCCGGATCCAGCCGGCGACGGTTGCCCCATGGAGATGTAGTACAGACAGAGCAGGATCGTCACGAACGCAGACAGCAGGCCGATACATCGTGGCGATCCGCGTCGGAACAGCTTCATCGTCATATTGCTTTACGCGCTTCGCTTTGTCTTCGTTTCGTTTGTTTCTTGGCTTTCCTCTAATCCGACTTAGTTTCGCCACTTATCACCAAAACCGCACATACAGGCGGCAGGCCTTTTTCACGCTTTCAGCAAACAATTCACAATTCACCCCAAAGTTCGTAGTATTCCAAGGCAACACATTAGAGCACGCACACACACAACAGATTAAAAACGCGCTGCACGTGAAGAAAAACGTGACACTTAACGTAATGACAAATTAAAATAAACTAAACGAGTTGAGATCCTTGAGTTGCAACGGCGGTGACGGTGGTGATGTAGTTCGGTGCCGTTTCGTCCTGCATTGCGACCATGATGTGCGGATGCCTCACGTCCCGACGGTGCTTGGCCGTACTTCTGTCAGAAGTGCTTCAAGGTGCAGCGCTAAGACAACCTCCATAGCAAGCGTTGATGCTGTTGCGGATTTTGCGCCTCTTTTCAACCGATGATGCACAGCGACACGCGGTTACCGCACTGACTGTCTCTGGAACCTGCAACGAAAGAAAACATGCGAATAATTTAAGATTAATGCAACGTTCGTTCACTGATCGTCGCTGCTCTTGCCAAGCTTGTTTATGTTTTCTGCTTGCCTGCCTGCAGTTGTTGTAACCTCTGTCAAGGTTAGGGTGAATGCTGTTGGTGTGAGTAGCCTTGTCACCCGCGTTCCAGCAGGAACCCGCGGAGTAGAGTAATTTGTGCATTTGGTTGGGCATTCTTTTTACCACCACAAAACCGTCGGTCGGAGGATTGAGATTGTCAGCTTAAAGGGATGGCCCCCTAATGACTTTGATTCAGTGGTGATGCCGCCTCGATTCTATTCTTCTCGCAAGGGGCACGCTACAGCAATATCCTGCTGTTGGGGATGCTGCTGAGCCCCATAACGAACTGTATCGCGTGGGAGCTACAGGGCTTCGTGCGGGTGCTCCGTTGTGGATCGGTTTAAGTGGCCCCCGTGGATTAAATCCCGCACAACAACTGCAGCAGCAGCAAAGAACCACATACGTCATGTTACAGCACAAAAAGGTTTCCCATTCTTACCAGCAGGAGCGTGCTCCTGGGAGTGGTAGATCAGCAGAGATCACTACAGCGTGCAGGCAGGCAGGCAGCGTTGAAGAAGTAGCAGCAGGTTCCATAAAAATGCATAATCATGAATATATTTGTGCATCGCGTGCTGCACAAACCGGGCCAACATTTCGGTAACAACCGGGGCGGGGGGCAAAGATAAAATGGGCTTTCGACATGAGTAAGCAGAGGTAAAGGATGATTTTAAATTATACATCATTCCGATGATTCGTCGATGCCTTTTTCGATGCCCTCCGTACGTACGTGATTGAAAGCGAGGAACGAGTGTAAGCTTTAAGCGATATTCAATCTCATTTTGGAATATACTTATACTCTATTCTATTTTGCACACATCAGTGTTGCCATCGTGTCTGTTCTATTAGAAAAAAGGACAAACATGTTTAAAGTTATTCTTTGAACTGAGGTTTTTGTCATGCAGCATCACATTTTCTGATGCACTAAACATCAACCAGCAACATGATAGTTTCACGCATGATTTATGCTATGTGACAGTGTAGACACAAACAAATCGGCATAATTCCAATAGCTTCAACTGAGTTCAATTTCTATTCTCAGAATTGAATGTTATTGTTAATGCTGCAATACATTTTTATGCGACACACAGATATGGTTTCAAAATTTCCGCGCAACATGCCTACACAAGGCTTATGCATTTTGAAAATTATAGAAATCATTTGCTGGGCTGTAAAAAGGGTATTATTTTATGATTTTTTAAACGGGTCTATTCAGCAGTTCGTATCAAAAACTATTACGAGAGGTGTGCAAATAGATAATGGTGTGAGGAGAAGTGTGTTGAGCTTAGTAGCAATAGTGGAAGATTTAACTCAGTTAGTGGTTTCCAATAGAACACAAATTGAGATACTAAAAAACCCTTTTAAAGCCTCTTGAGGGGAGAAACATTTACTGCCTGTTAAAAGGTGTTCATTAAATGATCACTCTGACTAATACGAATGCTGTAAAATTGGTTTAACAACTCTTAGGGAATAAAATAAACACAAGGCAAGTAAAATTAAAGGAATATCAAATTTAAGAAGCTTTTTTAAGCCTTCTCAATAGATGAAAACCAGTAGAACATTTCGCAGCGATGGGCTGTGCATCTGGCCAAAAGGTACACTGACAGGCGGCCGGTTTTGTATACAGTTTTGACTTCAATGTCAGGTTATACATGTAGTATCGATTTTACTCTACTGAAATTACTTGTTACAATTGACAAAACTGTATATAAGACCAAGCTGTTTCATAAGATGGTATCGAAATTTTTTAGTCCCAATACACAGACACGGATTCCCTGAGATATGGATTCTGTAAACTGACGAAATCATTTCAGACGTTTCCGAGATACGCTGCTAAAAAAAAATATTGGCCCCGTATGCGAGAGAAACTTTGGACGATATATTCTATGATCTGTACGATAATCTCAGTATTATACAGCTAATCAAATTTGCCAGAATCTTTTCCGCTACTTAAGTTATGAGCATGGTATCGTTAATGCTTTGAAGGCTGTCCACAGGGACAGACTATGCCGCTTTGTAAGTCCAAATTACGATGGTGTGTTTGATGATGTTTGTGAGTCCAATAGAAAGTCCTGAATATTAGATTTGCAGACAATATCTCTAGATTGTAGATTAAGGATTTCTACTGCCGGCTTTGACAGTGTCCGTTAAGGACTTCTGCAGCAATTGATCGTGTCCAAAGCTGAATTGATAGGGTTGCATGTGATGGGATGATCTAAATCTTCATTCGTGCAAGAATATCCTTATTGATTTGATCACCCGTTTCATGAAATATTTTAAGTTTACGGTTTACAGCAGTATCGCAGGGTCTTGGATTTATAGATTAATTGAAATAATACTGTGTGAACACAAAAAAGCTCCAATAGTATAAAGAAAAAAACTCAGTCCCTGACTAAAGGACATTTTATTCTTGCTGCAGTTGCGAATTTGTTGCAAATATTATAATTTTTAAGTCCAAGCCACACAATGGGGTGTGCATCTCGCAACGACACAACAGCACCGTGCAGATATGAAAGTTGACCACGAATGCGAAAATAACTAACCTTCCGTACCATTCGATTCCCGCGAACGTGATATATCCGCTTCGAACAACCGTGTATCCTTTTCCATGTGTACACAATGTGTGCCCTGACCTTGGATGTCTTTAATGTCAGCGAAACACATTTGAAACAGCAGTTTGATCGTGAAGATAAACTCCCTGCAAGCTTTCATGACAAACGATGTTATCGAAATTGTAAAGCGAACATAACATAATTCAAAAAAAAACATGTAATCGTTGCATTTAATACGTTAATCGTTGATAAATGATACAATTCAACTGCATGTGTTCGCTGGAAAAATAATTGAAGCTGGTTGTTTGCGTGCTGTACACCTTGTTCGATCACCATCCTTCATCATTTATTCGAGTTCATGTGATGGAAAATGCAAACCTTTATCAAACGGAGCGATTCTTCCAGCTTCCGGAAATACGTGTGTCGAGATGTGTTGTATTGATATTTGTTTGTACATACATAGCACACATACTCACGTTCCGCACAGGTACGGGCGTTGTTCATCATCATCATACCTAAATCGAAACAAGAACGTGGTGTGTTACGTGCACGAAACAGGCGATTCTGAAATTGCGTATTTGTTCTGCGTATTGTTTGCATACGAGTGATCGTGCACATGTAACACGGTACGGTTTAGTGCAAGAAAACAGGACTCGAACACACATTATCATGGGCTTCCAGATAAATATGTACGCAACGCACATATAAACGCACGCCCAGACTCACATGGCTGCAGAAAGTTTCCCCCGCTTCCTCGATGAATTGCTTCAGCTGCGCCAATCCTTACACGAACCTTTGAAACCAATCCCACTCGAAAGGGATTACGTTATTAGATTGTTTCATGTAGCTGAGCTGCTAGAATAATCGCACGTAACGACGGGACCGGGGCGTGTGGGTTGGGATTCTCTCCATAGTCTCGAATTTTCATCCATCACGTTTCAATCGGCTTTTGTTCCCGTCTGCCAAACGCAACACTCATCGCAACAGCATACGAGCGACCAACGGGTAGGACGTTCGGGAAGCTGTTCGAGCACTTCACCTACTCCTAGCGGCCGGTAAGCATCGAGTACAGGCACTGATAAATCTTCCCCGAAACCCGAGAGGTTCTGCACGGTTTTCTGGTTCCGATGAACAATTGCGTGCTAATCAGCTTCAGCCCAGGGTCTCGGATCTTCCCATCCCAGTTTGAGACCCCACCCAAACGTCCGTTCTGGTAAACGTGGGCAAGCAGCCCAAGGGAGCTGTGATGGTGGTGGTGATGGTGGTTGGCATGATTTAAGTCTCATGCGTCTGATCAAGATGTAATTCATTAAATGAATGCATAGAAGTTCCGGACGCGGCAATGGTTGAGTGGGGGCGGGCAGTGACGTACGGCAGGGCGATAGGGTCGGCAGAATTCAACCTAAATCTCTGTGTTTAACATGTTGCTTGTGGCGATGATTGTCAATTATTCATTCTCGCTGCTACTCCGGCGAGGTCAGAACGTTTTCGCACAGTACACAGTAGAGCACACCCGGTGCTGAAGTTTTGCAGCAGAATGGAACAGCAAAGCAAAAGGTGGAAAACTGGAAAATGAAAATACCCCCCCCCCCCCTTTTTGGGCTAGAAGGAGATGCCTGGTCAGATTCACGGGCTGCCAGGCTTCCGCTTGTAGTACAAGCTATAAAGTTGAACAAATGTATATGTATACGTACACACATACCAACACACAGATACATGCATATCAATGCCGAACGGAGGCACACGTACAACGATCCTTCCACAATCGGCTTCGCTAATTAATACTAATTTTTGAACCTTTGTCCGGCGTTCGTCGGTTAATTAAAATTCATAAACAGTCCGCCGGGCCCTGTCCGCTTCTTGTTCTGCTTCTCCTCTGGTCAACCAACAACATAAAAACGAGTCTGCTTGTTGTTTTTCGCCTGCTTTCTACGAAGGAATTAAGGTCCCTTGGTTGTGTGTGCTTTTTTTCTCTTTGTCTCAGTTTTCCGCTCCTCACATCCGACATACACAACAGATCCTTCGTATTCGGAATCATACGATAAAAACCACCACCTTCGGTGTCCTTTCACGTGCTAGTTGCCGTATGGTAGCTAGGCAAGCACTTACCGTCGAGGACACAAACATCAGCGAGAAGCGGAATGCGGCAAGAACAAGATCATAATACGTGCTAAAAGGCGAAAGAAGGTCATCGAATGGGGTGAGTGGGTAGTACACAGCGACGTGCCCAAAGGTTGGATAAATCGTATAAAAATTTTAATTGTCATTAAATTGGATTTGTGATGGCCGTGTTTAAAATGGGTTGGTTGGTAATATGTTGTGTGGGAGAATGTTTATCAACATTCTATAAAATGTTGCTGATTATGTGCTAAAAGGAGAATTAACAATTTTACAAGGGTATCGAACGCGGCTAAGAGGGCTTTGTCAGTTTTGGACAGAGTCCATGTCTCAGAGGCGTATGTGAGTACTGGGTCTATAAATGTTCTGTACAGTCCCAGCTTCGTCCGTCGCGACAGGTATTTAGAGTGGAGAAGTTTCCACTTCCATTGTCAAGTTGAACATCATTTTTATCCATCACTTCCATTGTTTTGATTTCTTAGCCAAAAACAGGTGTTCGAAAAATATTCATACGAGTTTCAAACATTTTTAGAATGTTCAAAAATTGAAATCGTCAAAAAACTGCGAAACTACAACAAAAATTTAAAAAAATCGCCAAAAGAAAAGAAAACGTCAAAAAACATTGGAATACCCTGTATTCTTCAAACACTTGAGTATACTTTTAATGGCGCGATGGACAACTGATATAAAACCGAGTTTCTGTCATTATTGCACAACTTACTCCACAAACAAGTAGACATTCAACCATTTGAGCCTCAGTTATCTTCAATCGTAGGGAAACTGTGGTTAAGGATCTTTTTTGCTGTCTTCGCTTGGATGTGGTTTTGTGGTTGCGTTACTAAAGAGGCCATTTACTTACCCAAAACCCCGTTAGCGTTTCAAGACGAGGAAAAAAATACCACGCTCCTCGGTTTAAGACCGCTTTTAAGCTGTTTATGCGTTGGTTGTTGTCTGCAACAAAATCGAACGCATTATTGTGGTTCCTTGCCAATGGCTCGTTCTATTATTATAGTAATTCACAAACGGTTCAGCACAACAGGAACTCACCAACCATTTGCCAATTGTGCCTCACACACACACAATCACCCTAGTTCACTTTAATTTTCTTCCCGATGCATACGAAGGATGCGCACCGGCAACGTGAATTATTGCAAATACCGTACACACCCCGTACGAAGAAGACATAGTAGTGTTGCAGCTATTCTTATCGCAATACCTTCGCACAACTGTCCGACGCGACTGGCTAACGAATGAAGCGTTCACCTGTGAACGGACCCCGAGGGACCGCGTTAGCCGCGCGAATGCCCATCTAACCATGATTTATGCCACGCCACGGACGCGGCCTGATGCACTAATTAAATGCCACAGCAAACTAAGGGGAGGAAGGCGACGGAAGGTTCGGAAGTTGAGGTTCGATGGGATGGGTTATGGTCGATCGTCACGAAAGGGGGCCGTACTGCAGTGCGGGGTTTGTACGAGGCAGGTTCAATTTAGCAAGCGTGTTTTTTTTTCACGCCGGTACGAGTGCAGTTGCGAGTGCGATGAATGATAGAAAGATGCACGTTTGTTGGTGATGATGCTGACGAAGGATGAAGAGTAGTGCATAAACGATTGCGGGTTTTGATTTGAGAGCTGATCTGATAAACAGCAGACTTTTACAAGGCAGTTGGTGTGCTTTTTTATCGTGTAAGGGTAATTATTGCTAAAAAGGTCATTATTTATACACTTATAGCACATTCTGATGCCGAATCTGTATCTTTCTATGATGATCCGGCAATCAGGTTTTACTAGCGACTATGCTTATGTGGATGGCATATATCTACTCTGCTAATCAGCATTTACCGTAGATGGAATTTGTGAATTCGAAAAATTGGAATTCTTCAGTTGTCAGGCAGAGTTTCAGAAGTCTCAGATATTCAACAAAGTGGAGTTTAATGGAGATTACAGTTCGAGAAATTCTGTAATCGGTTTAAAGCCAGTACCCTTGCAAGTATCCCAATATTTATGTTGTTGTCCGAGCTGCCCAAGAAGATAATTCAAATTTTGGACAAACATGAGCAAATTATTCTTTGGTAGCGGGATCGCTAGTGGTGCCACTGTTATTTTGGTTTTTGCCTTTTTAATCTCCAATCCGATGCTGCAGGACTCATGATCGATCTATTGGTAACCTACAGGTGTTACATAGGCGGTAAGCCAGAATCTTGATTAACTTAAAGAACGTGGTCTCCAAAGTTTCCATCTTCGAGATGGTTTCAGATGCAAGATTCGATTTTTTTGGATAATAAAACTAACCGAATTTCTTTGTTAAATTTGCTGAAATTGTTTAACTAACTTCAAGATGCCACATTTCCATCTTCAAGCTGGTAATTAATCTGAGATCTGGTCAGCCTATTCTATCAGATTCTCACGCTTCATCGGCAAACACTAGATGGGTGAAACTTTGTAAAACACCCTATTGCTCCCTTCACAGGCGATTGTCTCAATCCACGCTTTAAAAAACGTGTCGTTTACCTTAGCACCAAGCGATTAAAAGATCTCGTCTTGTCGTGCAGCACAAATTGATCAATTGCAGTCCCGTTCCACAAATCGAATCGAATTGGCTAGTATTGCATTCATACTGCCTAGAATCGATTGAGGTTTCACAGTGGGGCTGCACAATTCGAAGATACTTGGCGTGTTCGGCTCGTTAGACCAGTGCGGTACGTTTGCAGCGGCATAAAATTCGGAACACAAATCCATTTCATCAACCGGCAGCACCGTAAAGAATTGTGTTTTCCCTATTCCGTGTTCGTGTTTTCACGATCTAAATCGCTTGACAGCTCGTGCGGCGGAAAAGAGCAAGAGTCAAACGGGGAAGGGTGTCTGGTGGGGAGACGGGGGTTCGGTTCCTTTGCAAAGTTAAATAAAACGTACCGAACCTCGATGCGATGGTCCATGCAAACGACGCAACACGATTGATGCCATGCGTAGAACCCATTCAAAGTGCAATCGATGAAATCCGTTGGCACCGCAAAGCTCAACGCCATCTTGAGAACCAGCCCCCACTGACAGGTCGTGCGTGACGAGAGGAAATTGTCTTCCGTCGCATCGAATACGACCCGCGTCAGTCACGAAACGGTGCAAAGTACGGGGGGCCAATCCATCTGCCGGCCGGATAGAGCCTGAACCAAGCGATGAAGATCCGCGGCTGGTCGTCTTCCGGCGAGGGGTTCGGAATCTAGCGATCGATTGATATTTAATTTCGTTTTGCAAATGCACAAATTTTGTCGATGCGGGTAATGCTCAACACCGTTTGCAATGCAGCAGAGGCAAGTTATTATTCATTTGAGCAGCTACTAGAGCGAGTCACTTCGGTGACGAGCAAGAAACCCGGCGACAACTTTATCCGAAGCCGGAAAATTGCATTCGCTCTCGTCTGGCAGGAATGTGGTGTACGACCACCGGTCGTCTCAACCTTCGTTCGTTTGTCAGATCTCGGTCAGATCGATTTTCCAGTGCACGACCGGCTGGTTAGGGTGGTGGCGGCTTCGTTTTGCAACGAAGTTATTCGAAGGGAAAATTTGTAGTCCTGCACCTGGATGCGCTTTGCACCATTCGGCGAGAGCAACGCTAGGGGTTGTAACAGGCAGAGCATAATTGCTGTTAAATCAAGCATAAGCGGTCTCGATCTCGATCCCACGATTTGGTGGTCGATTGTGTTCTGGTGACTCGAAATTGACGCGCTCATTAAAATTTACCCACTAGCGAGCGATGATATTGTCCTGAGTTTCGGACAGAACTGCTACGCGCCGCATTGCATACAACCGGGCGCAAAAGTACCGGTGTACGTGCATGAAGCTATTATTGATCCGAAGGGGCATCACACGGAACCGGGCGCGGAAAATGGGCGTGGAAAGTCGAAATAAACCGAGCTAGATCTAGATCTAGATATGCTAGTTGAACTGATTATTGGCATTTCTAGACTTTTCCGTTATCGGCATGGTTGGATCGAACCAGCGCTGACACGCCACCCGGCTGCGAAATCGGGAGCACATATGCATGACAGATATGGGCCAAACGATCTGCATTGTGACCATTGTGACAGTGTCTGGCTGCGTCTGGAAAAGGTTTCGTGATTGCCACTGCCACACAAGCGAGATTGGATTAGTGTGATGATGATGATGATGATGATGATTGCGGACGGTTCAGATTGACGCACCGTACCTGACTTCAATGCTTATGTTCGAGTGAGTTAATCTAAATGAACAATAATGGAGATTGATTTTCAATTTTACGCAAAGAAGTTTAATCGGCGGACGCATTAATGTCTAGAGCACGTAAGTAAACATATTTGTTCGTCAATTGTGTTTTCAATTACATGCTCATTTCGCCATGGTAGTAAACTGCAATAATTTGAAATATTTTAGTTGACAAATGGCTGTACGCTGATCTTTGTCATTATTGAGAAGGAATTAAATGAATCTAAACGACGTCCAGGCGTGATTCAAATGATGATAAGTCATAACACCTTAGCAATACTTCTTCTTTCTTGGCCTGCTCCTATGGAGCACGTCTAAAAGACATGGCCTGGTGTCCAATCTGTTTCCAGGAATCTCAGTCCATGGCTGCACTCCTCCAGCCCCGGCATGGGCGTTGTCATGTTGTTATATGACTTTGTCAGTTGTCAGTCGATATGGTTTCCCGCAGCTCTAAGCTTAATCTGATACTAGAACTAGTAATAAATCACGCAGAGCTAGTTCCACTTGAACCGAACTTTTAATCACTACATAAAGTTTTTTCATGAGTTTATAATGCATTTCCTGAAAGCAAAGTGTCCAGCTTAGTATTCTTGAACATTTTAGGTGGCCCTCAGGAAGGCAGTCTTCAAAAGCGACGAAGCCTCTCAAATCACCTTCATTTGCTCACAGCACCATCCCTGTATGATCTTATAATATCCAAATGACCTTCAGTTTCCTCTTTGTTTGCTATAAATAAAAGTCGTAGAATTTCTCGCTTTTGACGAAATATTCATTTTCTTTCAAACTACAACCTCCGCCGGCCATTTCAGGTATCTGTGACTGCATTTTAATCGTAGCAAATTAGTCTGGCTTGCGTAAATGGAGGCGGTCTGGATGGGATTTTAAACCGGATCCTGCCGTGTAAATATCGGCGCCACTATCGCCTCAGCCCTAGTAACCTACTAGTTGCTATGTGTTCCGTATGGACCTTGAAGACAGTGTATAATATAATTAACCGATGACATATGTGTCAATGTAGTTTGTACGACATGTTCTCAAAATAGAACACAATTGTCTGCTGGCACAAAAGTTCATATCGGTCATTATTTTGCTGAGGACCAAATATTTTATATACCTTGCAACTCATCATATCTTCGTCTTGACAACAATGCGATGGATTAAACAGTAACAAAATACTCCCTTGATTAAATCCAAATCTTATATCAATTGTAAATAAAATCATACATAGACCCAGTACACTCTCTGGAACGAATAACAACATGTGTTTGGTATGCAACGAATGTTACAAATTCCTCCCGTTCACAATGTCTATTGAGTAATGCAGTGTGGGGGATGTACAGAACATTATCTCATGGTTGGAGTGGTGTGCCTCCGGTGTGGATTCATCACGTATCAAAATATGCAAACAAATGTAATGCATTCCCACCTGAGATTGGCACCATATCGGGCGCACTCATATTTTATTTTACATTAAAAAACAAAATCCCCGAGCTCAATGTAGCCAGATGTAAAAAATTAATTACACATTAGCTAGAATATATGTAGTCGAAATGAACGCAGCCACGTCATACTGGTTCCATCGGGACACGTTAACCCATCATTACATGTTCATTATCACGCCACTTCACGCCATAGGACCCTTTTTTTGTACTTGCTCCCTCGTACATCCGCCACAGCGTACGGCTATAAAGCCGTCCCATTATCACGTTACATCCGGTGGTACATCCACACGTTCCACACCGTGTATCCTGCCCAGGGTAAGGTGTAATTGAATTACAAGCCCACCACCCGAATAATACGAAGCAGCAGAGTGCGCGCGTGGTGCGACGGCACGGCATTTTGCCCGGTAGCTAATCTGAACCGTTTCTCCTTCATTTGTTACTTACCATTTCTAACGGGGCGGCGGTAGAAATCGGTATCGGTCTTTCCCACACTTATCCTTTGATTACCGTTTCGTTGCTCGCTACGGCTGGCTGCTGGCTGTGTTCGGTAGATGAGTCGCGAGCCCTTTGCTTTCGTTTACCGGAACACAGAAATCATCATTGTGCAACATTACTGCTCGACACGGACGAAAGCAAGGCACAAAAAAGACACACATGGAAACCGGAGAAATCGTTCGGTGTGGCTTTGAGTGGGATGTGCTATCCTGAAAGATGCGCTATCGATGCTGTTTGTCTTGTGGGTGACGTGGAAACAAGAAAGGACACAAAAAAAGATCTCGCTTCCACTTCCGAATAGGGGCGTATCAAATCAGGCCAGGATGCTAGCTAGATCCGGGATGCCAGAACCAGAGTGCCACCGTTTTAGTGCTTTTGTTTCGATTCTTACGCTTTGTATGTGTGTGTGTGCATTGAACATTGGACGTGGAAGGTGTATCCGCGTGGGCTGACGGCTAGCTGAGAAGCGGGAAAGCTCTTTGCTAAATTGATTTTAATGGGTGATCTCGACCTCTCCCCCCTCTCAAACCCGGATGTGGGTGGGTGGGTGAATGCGCGAGGGCAAACCCGGTGGCCATAGTGGGCAATAAAAGTGAGCTCAAATTTAGATTTAAACCAATTTGCGACCCCAAAAGCCAATGGCGAGACTAATGCCGCCACCGAGGTGCTTGATCGGGTAGCGGTAGTGGAGGAGGTGGAGGTGGGTCGCGGTCAAACATTGCACCGTCCTCCTCCTTTCCATCTCACCCCATACGTTCCATACGAATGCATTAAACTCGCAACGGTATACATATGCAGCTGCGCAGTTTAAAAGCCACGATAGTGGTGGCCATTGTTGGTCAAACAGTGCTAGCCGCCAAATGACCCGAAACTGCGGATAGCATTGCACACTTTTCTCTTTTGCTTCAATGCATTGAAATGGTACAAAAAAGAAAAAAACACCACGAGCTCGGATGTTCGATTGTGATCGCCAAACTATTATTGGGTGTAACAGTAAGTTTCCAGGGTTTATAAAAATGACGTCTCTAGTAACGTTACAGGTATGAATGTCGGATAGTTTCAGCGTTATTTCAATTTATTATTATGAAGAAAAATACGGTTGAGGCCTGCTGTTTGCTCCAGGACACTAACTCCAGGGAAAAGAATCTGGACGCATCATAATTTGTTCAAATTGTTCAGAAGCGATTTTGACGCTGAAGACGTGAAGCAAATAAAAAAAAAATACTTTAAACCTACGAATCGGAGGCTTTGCTGTATAAGGAGACAAAAAGGTTGTTGTACCTTTCAACGTTGTGTACATTGAGATTCAACCAAAAAGTTGCAAAATGATTACTGCACAAGTTGAAGCGAAGAGACATTGAATGGTGATGCTACATGTCCGAAATGTCATCGGGCCGACACAAAAAGCAGGGCTTGATTGATTGAACAGTCACTGGTGGTGAAAAGTGGATCTATCATGATAAAACCATAAATTCAACTCAGAAGAGCAGAATCAGAACCATATACTACGAACTCAGTTAGAAGCGTTATCGAGTCCAGTTAAATCTTTGAAGTGAGGATTGAACGAGAAACGACCAAAATATAAGACTAGACATGAGTCAGTAAATTTTCATAACGAGAATGATGGGCCATATGTTATTGCTACAGGCAAACACTATTTGGAGAATAAGGGACCATTTGTACTTGGACTCAAAAGACCAAGAATGCTTGGAATGAAAATGCCTCAAACTTATTACCTAAAATTTTGATGATAAACCCTTCAAATTTACTTCCAAACCCAATGGAAAACCCCAACTGAACCGTTTCAGTGAGCTTTGTTGATCTGTGTTCTCATTTCTATTCGCTCTCCCAACACACTCCACTCCATTCATTTCCATTGGAGCTTTTGATTCTTTTTCCGTTTGTTTTACTCAATTACGTAAAAAAAGGTCTAGCACCAAAACGAGAAAAAGCAGCGCAACCATGGAAAATAGATTTGCTGGGGGGATAGTTCTCGTAGATTGAGCGACAAAAGGTTACGACTCTTGGCCGATATTACTTTCCCGAAATGTGATGACCCGGTGGCTGGTGTTGCGTTTCTGTCTGAACCTTCAATTGAAATCTACGCAAACGGAGAAAATGCGTAAGGGAAAAAAGGGAAAATCAAACACCAAACCTCACCTTGCCGCCACCGGGTCAGCACCACCCACCTTTCGGGGGACGCTCGGGTTTTGGCTTACCTTCACCGAACCGGAACACACAAATAAAAATCAGATTAATATTGAATGGGAATCACGTACCGGTGAAGTCATGAAAACGAATCAAAATCTCGCTCGCCACTTGGTGCCACAAGTAGCGCGATGAGGTTTGTTGTTTTGTGAAGGGAAGGTGAGGAAGACGCGGAAGACGAGAAGCAGGACGGAAACGTTACTTCGGAACGGAAGTTACCGTTCCACCGAGCATCCACCAGCAACACTACCACTCGAGAGTAACCCTGAGTTGAGTTGAGTAAGAAATAAATTTTTATTACTTTTTAAATTCCTCCCACTCCGAGCGGATGATCCTCAGGACAGCCGGGTGGAACAGCGACGTGTTGTACCGGGCGTCTCCATCAACAATGTATGGTGTCATCAAGCGGGTGCGCATCGTTTTCCCTTTCGGGGCTCCGTTGTTTCTCCCACTCGGGTGCAGGACACAATGTAACAATATACCCATGTGTCGTAAAATGCTCGGTTTGACTTCGGTAGCGCGCGAAGAAGCACTTGGAAACAGACACGCGCGCACACACACACACACACAAAAATACGCCCCATTTTCTTCCCCATCGAAGGAGGACAGGATTAGGGAGAAAAAAACTTTCCCGCAAGGCAGACAATATTTTCCTTCTGCTGCTGTAGCGAACCGCGCGTTCGTGCGCTGGGCCTGTGTCTCGGCGAATCCTAGAGCAATCGGACGGATACGTATATGGAAGGTTCTTGTTTCGTGGTGTTTATTCCCGTCTTTGAAGCTTGCTGCAGCAGCAAGCTCACCCCAAAGCGATTCCCGGAAGGGAGAGGAAAAAAGCAAACTAAAAGCACCCGATAAGAAGCGAATAAAATCGATTACCCGCAGGCAAAGTGTGTTTTCCTTTTCACGGCAGGCAGCACAGGGTTTGTCGCCGAGGTGCAGAATTGATAGGAGAATAAAATTTAAGCTACCTCTTGACAGCGTCCGGCGCATGGTTCCAATATTGGACGAAGCCACTGGAACCATTGTTGGTGGTGGTTGGCAGATTGTGTAAACATAGCCGATCTACACACACACACACACACACATATGCACCGAATCCATTTCTTTGCGCCGTTCTTATCACCAAACGCCGCTGGCGACAGTTGTGCGGCAAAGGATGTCAGTTGCGGTGATATTATGGCGACAGTCGCATCATCATCATCATCGTGATCCTTTTATCATTATCGTTGTCATCGGTGCGATATCGTATAACCGCCGGTGGTTCGTCTTTTGGATTGTCGGTGAAATCTAGCGCGGAGGTGGTTTTCTCGAGGCGATTTTCCTTGGCCGTAACCGTGTCGACGACGACGACGACGACGACGATCGAGTCCTCATCCCCATCCATTCATCATCATCCCTTTTAGGTAGGTGGCAAACATTTGCATAATACTATCGAACGAGCGCGTCCTGACGACATTGGTTTTTCCATCCCCAATTTCCTATCCCCGAACCGGAGCGGGAACTTTCCCGCTCGGGCGGTGTGGAAATGGGCGTGAGATAAAAAACTGAATTCTTCCCCTTTCTCAGTAATATCCCGCCCTGCGTGTCCCGTGCAAACTGTGACAGGCTGTGGACCAGCAAACGCTGTCATTGTGTAGCGCGAAGGGAAGCGCATTGGTCCTCACCAAATATCTGACTGTACACGGCGTACCGACAACAGTCGACAGCGTCCATTTGTTCGTAACAAGTTTGTGCGACGTGTCTGACGCTACACCCTTTAGTTTTCTTTCAGCCTTGCACCAGTATTCCGCCCGTTCTGGTAGTCCCCGATGTTGCGTCCCTTTTTTATCATCATCCGGTTTCGCGCTGCGCTTTGTTCCCTTAATCTCTTGCCCATCTTGTCGTTGACATTTTCCTAATTGAAATCGAATTGAAAGAAATGGAGCGAAAACCGAATGCTGCCGGGATTGGACGAGGCGGGCTAGGCTGGCTGGTTGGCTGGCTGGCTGGCTGGCCAGGCTAGTCTGCGGCCCCACCAGTGAAAAGTGGAAAACCATTCTGTTACGTAAGTTTGCTACGTTCAACAATATTCGATGGGATTTTCCACCACCTCTTCCCGTTCTGTTCCTTGCTCCTGTGATTTGATGTGTTCGTCTCAAACTTCGTGGCATGAGGTTCCCACTCACAACCGGGACGCAGACACGGACAGTGCTTGGAAGATTTCTTCAATCTAAAGTTTTTGGTTCGGGTTTCGTCACGTAGCAGCGTAACCGCCGCCGTCGGCCCCGGGACGGGGTAATCGGAGAAATTTTATTAACTTTAATGCAATGCATTACCAATGTTTGGTTTTGCTGTGTGGATACTATTAGTGCTCCATGCTCTGTCTCTCTCTCTCTCTTTGGCGTTGTCAACCGGATGGCCACCGCGACAGTAAATCAATAGCATATCGGGATATCTGGATGAGGAAATGAGATAAGATTTATCGGAAAATGGGGACAGAAAGAACAAAAAACCTTTTCGTAATGGTGTCCCAAAGGGGAAGTTTTGAAAGGTAGAGTTTGTAGAGAAAAGAATTGTTTGTTATGTGTTATCATATGTGTAAGTGCTAACAAATAGTCCCATGTATTTCAATGTGTTTTTTAATCTTTTTGCAAGAAGTGTTTGAACAAGATAATAAAACTAGATTTTTTCATCAACTAATGAATCGTCACCGGAGAAAAAATCTCCTTATAAAAATAAAACGAAACATGCAATATTATTTCAGAAAGTCAAAAAAATCATTCAAACTTACATGCTTAACAAAATAAATCAAAGAAACTATGGGTAAAGTTAAACACAGTACAACAAATTCTGAATTTTAATTAAAAAAACTAATAGAGTAAGAAGCTAGAAATACAATTGTTTGTTAGTATGGTAGCATTACCTTTACTGAAACTTATATGAATTTGGTAAATTTAGATGACAACACTGATGGACTGATAACTGATATAATAGTTTATACAACCAATGTTTCTATTCTTCAAACCATTATCGTTAGATAATTTGTCTTACGCTAGATCTTACTATTGTTTTATCTGAAAAGGCACCTTGCTTTAAATGTGGAACTACTTTTTTATGATCTGAGAATTATTGTATGCACCTGGAATAGCTTTGAACTAAAGCTAAGGTAGAATTCTTAAAGATACGTTTATCCTTATAACATTTGTCTTTGCAAAAGGTAGTAAAAATGACATGAAAGGATCATCAAAAGAGCTGCCTTAACTAATTTCTCAGTTTACTAACGGTCTTATGAAAACTCACTTCTTATAAAAGTGCGCTTTATGAGTGTCTGGGTCGCTAGTAAAATAGCTCATAATCATGTCATAACTTGTATTAGTTTTTTAAGCGTTGTTTTACGAGTTTTTTAACATAAAAAGTTGTTTAATTTTCTGATAATCTAAATGGTAGATTTGATCAAAAAATAAAAATAAAACGCAAGATCACAATTGCATGACAGATCAGCTGAGCAGATTCTAAACTATCAACTATAATATGATGAGAAGGGTTAACGAGGTTGAATTGCGTGTAGTTCAGCCTTCTTCCAATGTATGTAGTATTTTTTTTAATTCAATTAAATGTTGAATAAAAATTTTATTTCTCACTTGAAATATTCTCCGCATCATATGATACGCGACACTGCCAGTCCCGTTTTATAGGGGTATCCTCTTGTTCAAAGCACGTTTGAGATATCTCTTTGGTGTAATATTAATGCTACTAACACTACCACTACTGCTACTACTACGTTCTCCACTGTTCCACATACGGTCCAACCCCTGTCACACCGGTGCAAGAGACCTGGTGGACGACAGTAAAAACCCGTTGGACGACAGATTGCTTTTTTGTCGACGTGCATCGTTATTTTTCACGGTCGAACGTCGATGTGAGTAAGAGGCCGTCGAAAGACATCGGACGTGTGGCCGCGCGCGGTGTCCAAATGCGCGAGCGCCGGTGACGCAAAAAGAAGGAATCACTCAAAATGCTCCCATGGATATGTTGTTGCGAAAATAAAACAATTTTCGACGATCGTTCTACTATACTACACGCTCAGTGTGTAGGATCAACGGGCACCAGTAACCGAACTAGAAGGAAGAGAAAAAACGATATGTTGAGACTTCTATCTCGCTCTGTCACACATGCTTCCTGAGCGTGGGCGCAGTTTGAAGTATGCTCGCACGTGAAAATGAAGCATCTACAACAAGCCGAAAGGCTGTCATGTGCTCAGGCGACACTTCGCCTCCATTCGTGGCGCGTGTGTTTTTTTTTCGTTCTGCCTCTGTCCACTCAGCCGGCCTTTTGGACGACTTCCGACACATGGTAGAGCATGGCGTACGATTGACGCGCTTGTACCGAGCAAGCAAGCGATTATGGATGAAGCTACACCACGTTGCAAACTGCTGCTCTTCTGCTACGGACGGCGTCGACGCGTCTCAATGTTTGCACGTTGAAGTAATTGTACGTGAAAGGCTTCCAACGGCATCAAAGATTCTATTTTATCCTTGTACGGGGTGGACGACGCGAACGTTAATAAAATTGTATTTTTTAATAAAAACAATTTTACCTGCAGTGAAAAGTGTGTGTGTGCGTGTAGCAAGAAACAAAAACAAAGCACAAAACAAAGCACAAGGATAAAATTAAGCTGATCTTGGTTGTTCTGAATGATGTGTATGTTGCATGCGTACTTCAAAGCAGTAAAAGTTTTTTCATTATTTAATTTACAATATTCATCCATTTCATCGCGCTCAGCCTCCTTTCAAAAAGTCTGTTTTGTTTAGAATCTTTTCTAATGTTCTGTAAGCGAGTAATATTCCAATTTAATTAACGCACACCACCATCCGTTTAGTGCAGATTGCTTTCGGATATCGATTCCCTGCTTAGCACCAGTAATGAAGATACTTTCAACAGTTCTTTCATTCCTGCTTACGTCAGGTGCAGAATAATTTCTATCAAAATTCACCAGTTCTTAGATGGGTGCAGTTTTTTTACAGCAGACTGTTGCACTGGAACTGGATGCACTTCTCTGGCACTAGACGCTAGCAGGCGCTCAAGCAGGTCGTATGGAGTAAGTGTAATGAACGAGCATCAGTGTTCGTTACCGTGGGGCTTGGCAGGATAGTAGTTCTGACATGTGTGTATGCTAGGGGGCTCTTTGCCCGAATAGTTCTCGGATCTCGGATGGTTGAGATAGCAGGGTGTGCATATTTATGAAGCATCGAAAGCCGGGGTGATGAGCTTCAGCCCTACAGTTGCAGGAGATTTTCTGATGATGGCTCCGAACCGCTCCTTGAAGGTGTGCAGTGCTACTACGCGCGAGTAAAAAGCCCGACGACAAACCGTACCGGAACAGAACTCTCCTCAAGAAGTGTTTTCCTTCGTTCGTGGAATGGTGTCAAAATGCTCGCAAATAATGCCGAACGCAGGTTTCTACAGGTTTCTTGGGTGAGTTATTTGAGAACGAAATCTAATTATACGCCCATCGCCATTAGCTCGACCAGCTACTGTACGCTGCAGAACCACTGTTCTGGGCGAATATTGTAGGAGGAAACGCAAAACGGACGGATTTAATATTGGTTCCAGTTTGCTTTGGCGACCGACCGAAAGATGATATTGCCGTGTCGTCGTGTCGTGGCAAACGTAATTGGAGGCAGAAACGTTCCACGCTAACCTGCATTCCCTGTTCGTTAAATTCAGCCGAATCGAGTGGAATGCAAATCGAACTTAGGTCCCCTTCTGTGTTCGTACTAATCGGGACATAAATCCGAACATTCGGATTCGGTAGTACATTATTGACTTTTAACCTTCGCCCTGTTTAGCGGCAGACATCATATTTCATCGGAGTACCAATTCCAAAGTTTTGCCAAGTGTTTTTTTTGGGGAGGTTCCTTTTTTTATACGGATAGCTTAGGTCGTCGCAAATAATAAAAAAAAATAGAAAAATCTTCAGACGCACTTTTGGAAAACAAATAATACAATCTTGGCTGTAAGGAGGGACTTGAAGTTTTATTTTCCAAAAGTTCGTCCGACGGAGGATGGAAACTGCCGCCGAGTTCGTAAGCGAAAATCCTATTTTACGGCAATTGGTTGATTTAATTATTCATCCCCAGCATTGTCGTCAATCTTTGGAGAAAGTTTTTTTTTTTACTTTTGCTGCTGCCTATTACACTGAACCGTAGTTCCCTCGGTAACGTGCAATCTGGTTTTATTATAATCTTTCATCGGAAATTTAACAGCAACTTCGAATCATTGCCAGTCAACCGAACCCCACACCGGGAAAAACCACACTACCCGGGGTTCAGTATCGCGTTTCTTTCGAACGAATTAGTCTTCAATACCAGAGACTGCCCACCGTGCGGAGGTAGTTCACTCACACTGCCTGGAGAGTTGGTCCTCCGGAACCTTCCTGTCCAACGTGACGATTGAACGTGACGACGCCGGCACTTTGCTGCCCAGTTTCGCCTCGCTAATTCAATTTTTCAATATCTCGGGGGTGTAACCGTTGGGTCCCTGTCCGCTTACGTACCGGCTCCTGCTGCGAAACCCTGTCGCACAATGGGAATGGAAGCGAAAGGACACAGGAAGTGAAGGCAGAACGAGCGAAGCATTGTCAGGTAAAGGTAATTTTAAAATTTCTTCGCAAAAACTACCTTTTGTGAAGTTGCATTAGCACACCGTACACCGGAGAATGTTTGCTGTGTGGAAAAAAACTTGCACACATACCAACTCCGGCACTCCGGTGACATTAATAGATCGAATTCAACAATGAGCGGAATACATATATTTCTTCGTAGTAATACTGATAATTCGACAAAACCCGTAAAGTACATCCTTGATATGCCAATTTCGGTCCCAATCCGCTCTGGCTGGAGCTGAACCGAACTTCACACCCTGCGTTCGGTGTCTGCAGTGCAGCTGAATAACATTGTAATGGCAACCTTCATTTGCAATGCAACCACCTTCAATCGGAGGTCCTCGGATGGTGGCATTCATTGTTCACGTCTTTTTCCAAGAGCTTTCACACCACGGCCATGTCGGTGTGCCGTTTATTGAAAGAAAATGCAAATGAAATGAAAATGTCATCCTTTAATTTTAGATTTTATTGCTTTTCTGCTAGTCACTGACAAACTGGCAGAAGAAGAAAAAAGCACAGTGCCGAGCGGATTACATTCGCGGTTCCCAAGATCCGAGAACGAGACGTGACCGGGTTGTGCAATGTGTTCAGGGATGGAATATAAATTCACTACCGCTTATCCGCTCGATCTGCCGGGCGACAAAATGGCTATCGTAACTGCGAATCCGACGCGTATCAATGATGGTCTCGGCAGTGTGGAGCGCAGTGTAGATGTGGTTGGATACAACATTTACGGTATTATTATTATTATCGCTTTGCTTTTGTTAGTGGCATCATCGTCTTATGAAGGAAAAATAAGTAACTAAAATGTTAACACTTTTTAAACCCTCACCCCACGTCATATTTGGAACTAGAGACTATGACGCCTCCTGAGCATATGAACAAACAACATGCAAACATGCATCCTGTTCAACATAAGCAATTTACTTTGCTCCACCGAGAGGAGCTCGCTAATTCGATTGCACTTGTCACGTTCGATTCGATGTTGAACTGCAAGCATTTTTCCTGGAAAACGATGTCTGCCGCTCATAGAGAGTATGCCTCTTATCGAACGTTCGAACGAGACGCGTGGGCCACTCACTTGCCTACTTCGATCGATTGTGTGCCAGTGTGAGATAATGAAAATAAATTTTCATTTAAAAACAAATTATGTTTCCATCCGAGAGGTTTTGCCCTAGGACAGTTAACCTACCGAAGTGGTTGCTCCACTGCCGCTTTACTTTAGCCTCTCCCGTATTCCCCAATTCGAGCCGAACAATCTTCAGGAAGTTGGTTTATTCTTTCTTTCGGCCGCCATCTTTAGAGCTCGTGTGTCTTTTGCGTTGGCACAGTCGGTCGGAACGGCGGGCATAATTACTCCCGGTTGGATGAACTATAATTAGATTTGGTCTTCCGAGATTGTCCTTTAGCCCCAGCCCCAGCAACGTCCTAGTCGGACGATTTTTCCGTTATCACAGCTGGAGATCTCGGCGAAAGTGGATGTGCCGAGTGAGCAAAACTTTTCTGCAAAACTTCGTACCCACGCTGTTTCTTCCATCTAGCTCACCGCCTAGGTAGGAAGGTAGGTTGGTTGGTGGGTGCACCGCCGGGGGAAGCTTTACCTTCAGACTCGACGTTCGATTTTAATTTTCGCTGCAATGGATCGGCCACGAGTCTCTCGGCGGGCAGCGAGCGCCCCACACGAAGGACATGTCGACCGAAACACCTGCTGATTCCTGAGACAATCGGCATGTAATTTCTACAGCTACGTTTGACGTCATCGTGCGATGTGGTCCCGCGCCCTGGTAAGTGACAGGTTGGTCAGTACCAGCATATTGAATTTTGTAAGCCCGGCAGTAGCAGCAGCAGCAACACCGCAGGACTCACTTACACTTGGCACGACAAACAAGTCGGCGGGAAAGATTGCGATGATAAATATCGTCATCGGGTTGGGTTCTACGGTCCGTTGGTACTGTTGTGTTTATGGTTCGGTGGGGGGAGATATCTGTCTGGTCCCAAATTCCTTCCCAGTTCGTCCAGTTTTGGTTTCGAGCGGTGACAGGGACGACTACGTTGACGGCCAGAATGCGATTTACTTTGGTCGTGTGCCAAATTGAAATTTGTTCGCCTTGTGCCGCGTGTGCGTAGTACCCACAGGGGCATAATTCTGGCCCGCTGCACATCTGCCTGATGCACCCGTGGTTTGGCCTTCTGCCGCAGCAGCATCACAAACACGCGACAAGAAGTGTGCCAAAAGATGTACCCGTCAGACGCGTGTTTGCATCACAAGTTTTGCACAAGCCCAACCGCAAAGATGTCTGTCAATCTCTGAGGAACGATTGCGTCTGGGTGTGTCTGGGAGCGAGAAAGGTCATCCGTATCCGAAACAGGTGCATTGATGCGTTATTGGAGGCGCAGAATTTGTTTTCATATGCGTCAAACCCGTCTTATGCTCAAGTAAAGAAATTTTTTGATCTTAAATTCGTAGACCATGCTTGGTTTACTAGAATTACATTTACTACGCAGCCAGATAGTCAGTTTATGGTGCGAGAGAAACAGTTCGGTAGGGATACGATATCCGGCCCCCTGCTTTGGATGTTTATTGAAACTAGTTATTAGCTGCTAAAACATTGCCATCGTTGAAACCTTTGCCAATACAAACAACCTAAAGATTGAGGCTGTGAGCATCAACGCGTGGCGAAAACACATTCAAAATCTTTCAGCAAAGTCCCCAAATGGGGATCTTCTTCAGTCTTCTTAATGCTAATCCTCGAAAGTGAAAGTCATCTTTGATTACTTTGTATGCTGGTCGCTGGAAACGGAACCTAAAATCCAAGATACAAAAACTGAGTGTCTTAAGCCGAATTGAAACGATAATACATAATCATGATATTGTGCTTCTATCTCAAGCATGGCTATAGAACATCCAAGGAAGGGAGTAAACATTTTCGGTTGTCCGGATGTTGAGAACCATGTCGGCATGAGAGCTCGTGTGTCGGTGTAGTGGCGAGGAAGGAAAAAAAACGTAGCGACTGGATTAGCAAACTGTTGGAAGCGGGCAAACTAATGGCGTAAGCGTATATAAGTAGATTGAGAAATCCTACCGTACGTTGCTACCGTAACAGCTTCACTCACCTGGGCCAGGAGGCGTGCGACAGTGACAAGGCCGGTGTAGAAGCCGGCCGGCCCAATTCTAGCCGAATGCCGCAAGACGCAACGAAGTGGTCCATTCGATACGTTCAACGCTCATAAAAGTCATCGGCGAAAGATAAATCCAGAAAGCAGAGAGCATCACAACGCACACCAAAAAGATGACACATGTTTCGTTGGTGCGTACATATTTCTTGACTCTCTCTCTCTTTTTCTCTCTCTCTCTCTCTATCCCTCATTTACCCATGACGCATGATTTGCACCCCTGCTCCCCTGCTGGTCTCCACCCCCACCCCCACCTGGGGGTTTATCCATCGCCGATGTTGTAGATGATGATGAGAAACAGAAGAAGTTAGCATAAGAACTAATTCGTCCGTTGACGACGACCGTCGACGCGTTGCACGACGCTTCACGATGCTGTCAGTTCTGAGGGTGTCGCCTCACTCACCTCCGCCGGCCTTCCACGTTCCCTCTCCGGTCGGGGAAGTCGAGTAGAGTAGGCCTAATGCCGACGCCGACCATCTAATATTAGCTGTTTTGCTATTTTTGGCTTAATGTTGTTGTTTAGTTTTCGTACACGGATGGCGCTATTTCCATCGTAAAGCGGTTTCGGCGTGGAAAAAACATGACGAACGAGGAAGCCGAAGAAATGTTAGGCGAAGAGGAAAGGGGGGGGGGGGGGACTTTTACACACCTAACATATTTTTCCAACACACGGCCGTAGCGAGGTAGGTCGCTCTTGGCTGGTTCAAATTAGGACAAGATTTGGCAAGAAGTTTAAACCACTTGGGATACTTTTGGTCGTTGGTGCTGATGGATTTGTGTTTTGGAGAAACATTCAAACAGAACAGTCACTCAAACAGCTAAATTGTTAAGTACATACTTTTTCATGTCACAACGCTTCCGAGTATTCAAATTTGAGTCGAACCTTGGAGGGACCATTTTTTGTCTGTATCTTCCAGGTGGACCAGTCTTTGTTGTCATTCACAAAATTCTCCAATTTCAATCATTTTTACCACTAGTTTTCTGAGGATAACGAGCCGGAAAAGTTTTTTTTTATACCTTACTGCTGCCGGAAACATTATGCTACATTTTCTGCAATGTTAACCTTTCCCCGGGGAGAGTATCATTACCGGTAGTTACACGGTTTGGAGCGAAACATATGGGGTCGTCAAGAGTGAAGACAACGCAACGCAAACGTGCACCGCGTGGAAAACATGGGTACAAACATAGCGAGAAAATGATACCACTGGCAGTTGCTGCTTTTGTTTGTTTCTTTTATTACCAACAGTTTTTCTCCACTGCATACACACATCCGACCAGTGTTTGTGTTCCAAACAGTAGGGCAAACACGAATGCCATTGTTGATGCTGCACTTCATCTCAATGTAACACGGTAGTTCCATCTGTACGCCAAGATGTGAGTGTAGTAGCGCAGACTTTGGGCGGGCATTTGCTTGAGGTATACGGGTAATTGTGGTGAGCATGATACGCTTTCCCCAACCGCGTACAAGGTCAGGTCAGTGTGTGGGATATGTTGGTTACTGCTGTGCTACCTTTTTATTCCACGTAAATCCACTTTTGATGCTCCGTGGAAAGGTTTTAACTGACATTTGACAGGATCAAGCAATACTAACTCATGAGTTATAAAACAAACTTGAAGGTTTTCACTATAACTATAGACTTCGAATAAATAATATTAGCTTTTCGATTTCAAATAGAAAGATATTCTTAACTCGTACGATTTAACGGCAGAACCCTGCTTCAGTGCAACTTCAATGCTAGCCCTACGATCATTACCGAGCAATCAGATTAAATCGGTGCTACAATTAACTCATGAAAGCAAGACGTCCGCCGACGGTCCACGGTTCTGTTTCTGTACGCGATTTCGGAGCGCTCGTCAAATGGACCCTGTCATGCTGACCGGTCAGCCTGCCTGCCAGCCAGCCAAGGCGGATATTGCACACGAAGCTAAACAACACACCATA
This sequence comes from Anopheles stephensi, assembly GCF_013141755.1. NCBI lineage: Eukaryota > Metazoa > Arthropoda > Insecta > Diptera > Culicidae > Anopheles > Anopheles stephensi. The sequence goes on from NC_050202.1 coordinate 44,395,429, forward strand.
AATTCTTCACCCATCGGCGACGCTACCACGGAACACATGCCACGTTTCAGCCAACGTTTCTTCCCGCTGCAGGTAAGCGACACTGTGACAAGCACAGTCGATGAAAACTGTTGCCACCATCGTGCATCCCGGGGACTAGCTAGGAGAAAACGCAGTCCCCCCGGTGGCTGTTGTTTGGCGATTGTTTTACGTAGTGAAACCACTGTGAAACCTCCAGACCACACCGAGAGATGGCGAAAAGCATAAAGAGCCAGAATATGTGGCGGGTTGACTTTTGGTTGACCCGAGGACCACCACTACTACTACTGCTGGAGCGGTTCGGCTACCCGTGGCTACCCAGCTAAATGTGTGTGTCCCCACCGACATCGTTTCAGTAGCACAAATAATGGAGCTCTCGGCCACTTGGACAAGAGCGGTATCCACCGCTCGACTATAAATTATTCTACTTCATTCACACTTGGTCAGCAACGAACACGGCAGCGAGAATCTTTCTTTTTGTGGTGCCCGGGTCAGAAAATGAATCAGGTGGAATGTTTCTACACAGGAGGTTGTGGACGGGTGAAAAAGTTAGTGACAGCATTCGATGGTCAAAAGAAGCCAAAAAGAAGTTGGACAAGTTTTGGGGCCATCCGTACTTTATACGGCGTTCACAAATTTATAAAGATCTACACCACACGTCCGGTCCAGCCGAATTCTAGCAGGCTCCAACCAAAACACGGTGGCTGCGTGATCATCAGGCCATTGCGTTGAAAGGTACTTTTGGAAAAGCGAAACGATGTCGTTTGGTTAGAGCTGCAGCCGAACGGTAGCGCTCGAGGTGGACACCTAAGGGTGAACTTGTTTTGTCACCCTTCTTGAAAATCGAACACCGGGCAATACCGGCAATTCTTGCGTGCGTGAAGATCCAGCACGGACAGAGAGAGAGAGAGCGAGAGAGAGGTCCAGTATTGTTCACTGTGAACCGGAAACCAGAAGGACAGAACGTGGCCACATCGAGTGGTATGGTATTACGCGATCGCAATTGAAATGAAAACTGACAAATGTGAAACTCGGCTCTCGGCGCAGGAAACCGCGATGAATGTGTGATGCGCCCTTGTACGGAGCAAGAGATGCGGAGCAAGAGATCGGAGGATTGGCAGAAATTGCCCGGATGGCAAACTTTGATCACAGTCCCAAATGTCCCCAAATTGCAGCAGTACGCAATGCATTCGCTGAACCATTGATGTGCGCCTCGTGGCAATGATGTGATCACCATTGACAGCTATATATCGGGGCTCGATTGTGTCCCTGGGGGCAAGAGACACCGCGTCTCCTTCTGCGCATCCCGTTGAGCCTACGTTGACCCGCAGAGGTGCCACCCGATGCTTTGATGAGTGCGTTGTCAACCACGTTTGATTGTGTGGAACGGAGGGGCCAAAAAGGCTGAGCATGTTGATTACTCTGAAAAATTTCGGTAGCAATTTCGAGAATTTGCGACTGTTTGTGTCGTTGGAACTTGCTGTCTTGTTTTATTGTGTCAGGTTTTTTGTGTCTTATGTGTGTGTGTTCCTTTCGTTGTTTTACTGTGCGCGCATTGCGTTTTTGTGTGTTTTGTATACTCTATCGACATCTTTTTTTTACGTTGTTGCATACCCATCGTCATAGGCTTTCTCGGAAAAACCGACCCGCGTGAACAAGACGAATAATGCGATTGCTTTTCTGGCGGGGACCAGGAGTTGTGGGCATGCCGTTGCGGTGGTGGCCGCTCTTTGGGGAGACAGAAAAGGCATCGGGAGCTACACATTGCTGTGCAGCCCAATTTGAGAGCACAGCGCAACTTCCCAAACAAAGAAGACAAATTATCGTCAAACGGACCGATGGTGCTGCGAGGGCAAACAAGGGCCACAGTTGGCATGATTCGTCAAAAGAATGCAAGCAAACTGCATGCGGAATGTACGAACGAGCCTCAACTTCTTGTTCTCATGTCACCAATAAATGAGATTCTCTGGCAGATGGAAAAAACGGCCCCAACAGCAACGACATGTTTGTATATTGAAGCAGGCAGGATGTTAGGATGAATAGCTGCAGCGACTCATACACATAGGTGGCTTAATGCTTTGTTAATCCTTAAAGTTGGCTAGTCCCAAATGCTTTCCAAACTCGAGTAAATATAAGTAAATTATAGAGGCTTAAATCAGCACTTCAAGCACAAACGAAAACTTTGACAGTTAATCAAATAATCTGAAATGTTGGCTTCCTGGAGGCTGCAATTACCATTCCTTCAATGGCAAGAAAGAATGTAAAACTATGTTCACAATATAAATATTTTCAAACAAAAGCGAACCCCAAAAACCGGAACCGTTTTTGCTGCCCTGCTGCGGCTCAGTGCAAACTTTACAGGAGTAGGATTTTTTTTCCTCCCCAGCTAAGGGTAAGCATTTTTAATTTGTTTCGCCGAAGTGCTCGTGCAGGGAGCCGGTGTGTAAGCCAAAGTTATGCGCTTATATCGTCATTGTCCTTTCGGGCTATTGCTGGAAGGTGCGGTGCGTGTTCACAGGGTATGGCCACACTGGCCACGAATTGGATGGATGGTTTCGGATGCCGGGAGGACGTGATGCTATTTTGCTTCCAGTCATCTTGGACCTCTTCTGCCATTCGAGTAAATCCTTCGAGACGACCCTTTGGCATAAGCAGCAAGTGGACGGACCAGAGAGCTCGTTGAGGTTGGATTTTCTTCGGAAAATTGTCCTCACTTCTACCGTTCGCTTTAACCCATCATCCCACCTCGATGAACTTCGGTCAATGTGTAGTGCCACACTCGGCGTCGGACAGAGTAGGAGGTAAGAAAGTACCCACAGGGTAAGGATTTTAATTTGCATATCATTTTCAGTCGGCCAAAAAGTCGCAACCGTTTGTTGCCGACGAAAGCAAGTTTAAATTTCTTCTCAAAATGATGATTTTGAACCCCTCACGGGGAGCTTCAGGAGATGGGAGTTTAAGCTTTTCCTTTTGCCGTCTCATTGTGGAGAGTTTGTAGTTTTCAAGTGGTTCTGCGTGCTACTGATCTCTCTGAATCGGAATCGAGGGTTTTCTTTTCTGTTGTTGCGTTAAATACTTCACGAAAAATTTCTTGTGCCGTTAGATTGTTCGTCCTGGTTTGCTACAGTGACGTCTCCGAAAAAGTGGACTGAATTATTTATGTATACGAGTCAAGTGTAGAGTGACGGAAAGGAAAATATTATTAACAAAATCATTGCACCGAACAAAACGAGTAGAAAAACTTTAACCACGCAAAACAATGTACCTGTGTGTGAGCACTGATATCGTCATGGATCGAATCAGTTCTCTTATACAAACTGAAATGAGAAAGGGAATCGCATGAAATTTTCATTCCGCACGTCATCGTCCTGAACTTTTACCCTTTCAAATGTAGATCTAATGTTTACTTACTTCGGAAAAAGCGAAGGAAAAATATCACACACTACCGTTTTGCAGCCGAGCCGAGAAGGTTGTCGAATTGTTGAAAAGAACCTGAATATCTACCTGCTCTACCAACTACCAAACTATCTCAATAGGACTACTTGCGAAGCGAAACGGGCGAGACAGAGAAAACCATCAAGAAGAGTCAAGATTGCTTTTCATAGCGATATCCTTCCAATTGGATTGAACAAAAAAAAAAACGTGAAAAGCGATGTCACGTGCCGTACTTTCGAGGGTCGGAAATGCAAGGATTTGACTGCAGTCAAACTTCACCGACCGACTCCGGATCCGCACACGTGGAACATGAATCGAGAGAACAATTCAACCGTTCGGAGACGAACGAAACCCCGAAAAAGATTACGGTAAAAGTCGGTTCCTCCTGTGTGGCACTTGCTTGAAACTGACTTTTAACTACTTCTTGGTAAGCTTGGGTATCGTGGAGAACTCCAGAAGATCACCTGTACCGCAAAAAAAAAAACGAAATCGGGGACAGAAAAAGAGGTGGAAATAACTCCCCCGATGATTGATGCAAAGCAAATTTTATCATTTCGAATATTTGCTGATATGAGAATTGATTTGGGGCTAAGGGATTTTACCGGCAGGCTAAGGCTCTCGCCACCATCAACGCGCACATCAACGAGTGGTTTGCCAGGATCAACCAACCTTTTTTTGTACGGCCTTGCAGTAGTAAGAGGAAAAATAAAACGTCCCGTCGTCCCTACGAAGGACCAACCAAGTGGGGACGCACGCATATGATTGATAAATTCCGACATTCTTCAAAAGCTTCCAACCGTGCTTCAATTTTTGGTGCGCTCGAAGATACACACACAGAGAGAGAAATATGGGACAGGCAAAACGCACCAGCAAAAGCGCTGGAGATGCTGGTGCTGGTTGGTCCTCCAATCCCACTTGGCTGGCATGCCGTAGATTTATGAGAGCTCGGGAAGCATACTTCGGGAGGTTTGAATTGCTTTATCTAATAAGGCAGATCTCTTTACCACAAAGAGAAAAACATGTTGGGAAATTTGTGATGGCAACTTGGCAAGTCCTTACTCCCAGCGACAGGCTCACACGCACAAACACAGAGGAACGTTTCTGGTTGTTTTGCTTATTGACTCATATCTTAAGTAGACACTTACACAAAGATGAAGAGATACTTACAGTCTATCTCTCGGCGCAAAAGGCATGTTTGCTGATTGTATTTGGCCTAACTCATATGGAGGTACATTTTTTATGAACAAAACACGTGAAGTAGCTGAACCTGGAGAGATTCGGCGTTTCCGCCGAATTTGCGGCACCCCACAGACAAGAAAGATTTATCTCCATTCCGAATTCTAACGGTTGCGAAGCATCTCGCCCTTCTTAGAAGCGTTCGAGGATTTCTTCTCAAAAAACCCTCACAACCATGAATTACAAATTTAAACCCTTCTAAGCCACGGTAGTGTCCATGTTCAATCACCACACCAGCTGTGGGTCTTTGAATTTGAAGCCAGCTTCAAACGTGGTTTCTGTGGGCTTTAAGATTAAGGGAGTTACAACATTGTCCGGTAACTTCATAATTCAGGATTTTGGTGGCACATTGCATTATTCTCAGTAAACCACATACATCTTCCCGTGGGTAAGTGTTTCCTTCGGGATTGCATGTGACTGCGGTGATGTGTAAATGTAGTCCAGCGACGAGTTCTATATATCGGCGCTAGCTCGGTTTGCTAGCTCGTGTTGATCTGAAGCGAAAGGTCAAACGATTTAGCCCTGCTGTAGGGTATGCAGCGGCGAGACTTCTACAGGAGCATCACAAATAGATGCACTACCGTATTTGCACCTTTGCCACTGTAGTTGGCATTTGTTTCGAATGTCCGAATACCCACGTCATGCTACCGGCAAAAGGAGAAGAGCGGCGTGCTTTCATGGACATAAATTTAATCCACACCGTACCACCGCAAACGAAATATTGCCATCGATGGACAATCGTTCGTCAAGAGTAAAATGTTGGCAAGCGTACTCCCGCTCCCCATATGCGCCATTGTGTTCCATTGTCCGCACTCTAATCCTTACATCCCTTTCGGTGCTCCATATATGCGCAGCTGCATATTCACACACCCAGCGGACATGGTGGAAGGTCTCGTTCCAGTAGCAGCAGCTGGGGTCCAACTGCCCAACATACTTTCTCCATTGGCCAGATGGTTCTAATTCCTGCCATAAATAAACACATTCACCGCCATGCTGAAAGTATGCATGAGATAAATGTCCGAACCGAAGCCCGTCCCTCATCGGGAAACCATTGGCACCTATCTGTGATTCCATCCGCTGTGGAGTTGGTACGGTACAATTCTTTCGGCAGGATGCGGTTGCCTGATGGTCAGAGTTTGGCGTTGGTAACAATATTTTAAATTCAGAGGATTAAATTTACATCGATTAATTAAAATTTTATCCGATTTGAATTTCAATTCTAGCCTCGGTACCGGACCCTGCCCGAAGTGGAGTGGATTTTTGGGGCAGGTTTTTTATGTTCTTCAATGGACTTTTGTCTCGAGTCTGTGCTGCAGCTGGAGAATCATAAGCTGGCCAAGCGAGCGAAGCCAGATGCTAGAGATGGTTGGAAAATTCGTTGGTGGAATGTGGAAGAATTAAGCACAGCGTGAATAGTCTTTGCCCTTCCCGAGTAACTAGCAATATTCTTCCATCGATGCCGGGAATGCTGTGCAAATGGTTTGTGAGAATTTTCCCATCGGACGCCAAACGGTGTTACAACAAGATCGTTGCATAACATCACCGCCATGCTCCGTGCTTTCGAACGAGATACGATCATACCGTACACGGCTAGAATTTCCCGTCAGAAAGAAAACTCTCGTCCCATTGTCAAATGGTTTTATGGCAAGTGTTGGCTTTTCCGATTTAAGCCGAGTCTCATTCGAAAAGCAAACCCTCCGGCGAAAAGGAAAACATCAGCGCGAGAACGAGTTCGTCAAAAACGGATAAGATTTGCTCGTCCTTGCTGGTGCCCCGCCGAATGGAAGCGCGTTGTTGACAGAAGCTGTCGATGCTTGAAAGGAACGGGACGAAAAAAAAAAGAATCTGCCTGCCAAGGAGTCTATCAAAACATATCTAAATATATTTACGGTAGAGTAATACACAAACACAATTTCTGTAACCGTGGGCTGCAAGAAAGCTGAATTTGGCCATTGCTTCGTTCGTCTGTTCGGTGCCATACCCTTATCGTGTGAATTATGAAAAGGTAAACCCCTTTTTAAAGATATATTTTCCCAAGAACTAGGTAAAAAACACGAATGGGGTGGTTTTGACATTGAATGACGTGTTTTTCGCAAAAAAACCTTATTTTTCTGTTATCGTCCTCCTAGCTCACCAGGATACCTTAAGCACGGAAAGGTAGTTAATTGTAGGTGGATGAAACGCAAACAACATCCTGTGTCGTTCAATTGAAATGTAATGATAACATTAGTGCGTTAACTTAAAAAGAAATAAAAACATCCCCAACGTATTCGCCCTTCTTCGGATACAACGAATGCTGAATTCCAGCAATCGGTGGCTCTGTTTATGGCTCCAACTCCAGCAAAGATAAACTGTCTCTGATATGTAATCAGGATTAAGCAAGATATGACGATCATTAGCTTCCTTACATCGTCGTGGGCGAAATGTTTGAAAAATTACAAACATCCAGTTAGCGCGAGTGTGTGTGTGTGAGAGGGAGAGAGCAAGATCATTGCACACAGGCAAGATTTAAATTTCCCATAATATCCCTGGAGGAGATTTTGGCCCAGTTGCTCATTCATATAGCATTCCGCTTCACGGTGGCAAATGGCGGCGGAGTGTGGGTCGTGTTTTTATTCGGCACAAACTTTTTCCAGGGCCCAGGGTCGAACGAACCAGTTTTGCATAAACTCCAATTCCTTTGCGGTAGCACGTTCGGGGCTAGATTGAAATATAACGAAAATTGATGATGATGTGCACGGGATGGAAAATGGAAAAACCGCTTCCACCGAAACGACAACCGATGGCGAGCCGGGCGAAATAATATTGAAAATGAAAAGTGGGTGGGTAGGCGGCAGCAACAACAACAACCACCAACCAACCAGCAGTAAAAAAAGGAAGGTAAACACAAATTTCTACACCGTTGTTTCGCGCTTTCGCGTTCGCGCTGCGTTGCGGGGCGTGACGAAACAAAAGTTTCAGTGTATCAACATCAGTCTACCGAAGCCGTTTTTTGGGACCGACAGGAAGAGATTAGAGGCTGAGGGAGCCCAAGAGAGAAAGAGAAGCAGTAAGAACCCCTTCCGGGGTTTTGGGGATATTACGTCGAAGTGAATTTCCCGCAGACCGGTCAATAGCCGGTGACGTGCGCGACGCCAAAAACGGAAACGTCTACGACCGGTCCTCATCCTCCATTCCGACAGGTAAACAGATTTATTTTCCAGTTAATTTATACCGCTTTTCTTCGGCGGCAGAACGAAGGTTGCCAAATTCTTTGCGGACGTACAATGGGGACGCCTTCTCGGTAGGGTATCCCCAGTGAATCGGTAACAGGGCAACATCAGCGTGGGACACAGGGTGGAAGTGCTGACTATTTTGATGGATTGATCCTTGCTTTTGGCGTGTGCGAATATGGAAGCGAAAATGTGTTCCTGGACGGTCTAGACAAGACCGTGCATTCAAACAAACTCATCAGTTATTGTGAGTGGCAAGAAGGCGTCGGCGAGGAGTGATGGCGTGTCTGATTCAAACGTGCCACAGAAACTACCCATGGGATATAAATTGGATCGATGCAGCAAAACCGATTAAGAATATTGATAGATGGAAACATTTTACTAAATTAAGATGATTGCAAAACAGAATATACAACATCTAACCAGGTTTGGTAGTTACGGACATAGTTTGGACAGAGTTTATGAGTTTAAAACTCTAGGAATAATGAAGCTTTAGCTAAGTCCATCAGCACCCTCAAAACCTGTAAGAAACATATTTTAAATATCGCAAAGCATTGTGTTTAAAACAAGATTTTAATCAAATTTATTCTGACTAAATCACCTAGGAAATACACCTAGGAAACCTAGGCCACCAACGCACACGTACCTCAAAAATTTCTCAACAAAGACAATACCACATGCAAAACGACATTGTTCTACTCCGTCTCTGGCATCGATTGTACTCTATTCAAGCAAATCAAATCAAATATTTCACCGTCGAGTGATAAATAACCAATCGTTTTCAGTAGAGTTCTGCTCAATTACATCTACTGGCACCTGGCAAGCATTCAATATGCACACACACACACGTATAGAACGAGCGCATGGTTTCGTGCACTACACACGTGGTGGACGACCCCAAGTCTGGCTGAAGGATCTGTTTGTGTACCGGGCCTGGGCGTGATTGAAAGGTGTCGATAGGGTGTCGTCTTTTAAGCACGGTATTTCACGACACTGTACACGACAGTGTAAGGTGTATTGGGTAAATTAATTCATTCCATTTGTTACTTTCAAAGGTAGGCGAGCGTATTTGCGTTCCACACACGCTCGATGCTCCTTGAGACATTTCGATGGTAGAGAGCTTAGATTCTTAATGGCACGAGCAAGTGCGTGCGGTGGTGTGTAGTATAGCCGGCAGAACTTGAGAATTGATGAAGCCGCAATGCGTTGCCATCCGGGCAGGAATAATGAGTACTATCAGAGAAAGAAATTATCGTCAACAGTTCATTGGTTTGACAGATTTCTTCTGGTACATCAGCATGCTGAGTCATTGCTAAAAGGATATTTGTTGCAGAACATGTTTCGCATTTCCTTTCAAAATCTTTGGAAGAATCGAATCTCTGTTTGATCCAATAGGACAACAATTGGTACTTGGCTTGGTCCAACAGATCACAACATCAACAATAATCACACAGATGTGTGTAAATGATTCTCATAGGAAATTATAAGGAGGAATTAGTATGAGGGATAGTAGTAAAATAATGTGGAGTACATAACAAACGGCAATTGATTCGCGACAATTGATACAGGCCGTTATACAGGGGTTTTCAGTTGATAAGGCAATCCATTTTTATGGCAGGCTTCTTAGATGAAATGGCAAGCAAAGCCAGTTGATACGGAAGCAACTTCAGATGTCAGGGGAATCAAAACCTTTTATTGAAATGTCCCTGTAAAGTATTGGTTGATGATTATCAATTTCTTCTTTTTCTCATACCTTCTTGGCCTCATGACCTTTTAGGTCAAGTTTGCTATTTTTGATTTACTAGACTTATTGTTACCGCATAGTTGGATAGTCAGTCCTCGCTATGGGGAAACGGCCCAGATGAGACTTGAACCCCGACCCTGCCGTGTGAAGATCAGCGGCGCTGTCGCATCTACCAGAGGGCCACCCCCAAAAATCGTGGCTAGCATAGAAGATTGAGATTTGGATGAAATGTGTTGGCAAACCGATGTATGAGCGATTTTCCGAGGTTATCTCACGCCAAGGCGAAGCCAACTGAACAACAAGATTATCACCCTGCTGGACGTTTTCTTGCAAGATCGCATTTTTTTACAAATTTATAGACATCTCAGGGATCCCACGGACCCTAATACATCATTAAAGCACATAATCCGATTGTTCTAGATTTGCATCAGAGTTTAGTTGCTTAACGTATTATCTACCACCATCTTGTGCTGTCAATTTCCAATCAGCACAATTTCGTGTAACACTTTTCTCACCAGAAAGAGAAAGTGAGCGATTTTCCACGCAACACAGCTACTGTGCGCGCGCGTTTGTGTATGAAGAGTGTGCCAAACGTACCATTGCGTCATTAGTACTAAGACATTTGTCATCATCGCTTGGCAGCCAATTAATATTCAACTTTTCTTTGGCTAACCCGGCGGTCCAGTTCCATTAGACGTTTCCATTAATCATCTGAGAGCGCAGCTCGTCGTTTGTCCATTAGCCGGCAGCGCCCTCGGTGACAAATGGAGGTTTTGCTAATCGGTTGTATTGAAAACTTTCAAGCGATCCTCTTTTTTGCTTTTCCTTTATCTCTTGAGACGTTGACTTTCCGTATTAACGAACGCAAGCGACCGAATCAAGGACGCAATGTGAAATAAATTCTGATAAGGTACAGACACTTCGTTTTTCGGTTAGGAATAGGACTAACAAACAGGGTTAAGTTTTTTGGGTTGACCTCCGGATATTTATGCTATTTTGATATTTAATGAAGGATCTTGCTTACCTTTCTCATTCATCCATCTCGTTGATTAGGTGTGATAAATTAATCTGCAAACGAAAGAGAAAACATTTTTTAGTGACTTAGTTAACCGAATTGTTGTAGCTGGCTGTGTTATGATAAATTTAGAAAAGTGTTCCTGCGAATCTTTCATTACGTGCTACCTTGTAATTCTGCTTATTAACGAAAATCACACACACACACCGTGTAATCCATGTCGCTAGGTGATTTTGCAAAACCCTGTACCGGAATCGAGGAAAAAGTAATCCGACCGTAAGCAATGCAGCAAAGCAAGCAAACTCGGAACAGTTTAAATGAGACGTAAATTAAATCCTCTTTTAATGATCGAAAAACAGAAACCCCGTTTCAAGCCATTGCTTGTTGATTAAAAATAATTTGCGATCCCATACCGTTGAATAGCTTCGGAAATTCCCATCTGCAGCATAGCTGCCATGATCACGGGCTGCCGCAAAAATTTTGTGCATGGAATTGGCACCACGCACATACATACGCTTAGCAGCATGACTCCGACCAGCAGTCGGGGGTTGAATTCGTCAATTAATGGCACCGAAATCAGTCGGCCGAACCGGCAGAGAAGTCATGGATTTTGGGTCGGTGCGTGCATAAATGTGCGAGGAACGGAAAATCAGCCCAGCACCAAACACATCCGAACGAACAATTTCAAACATGACCAATGGAATCTGGCCGATCGTGCCATGGAATGGGGCTGTGAAGGTGCGAAAAAAAGTAAAAGCATCAAGGTACAGGTGCGTGCGTTCCAATGTTCCATGGAATACCGCCGGTAGCGAGCAAATCAATTCTACATTTAATTTTTCAACCCCTAAAATGAGCATATACGTGACCCAGGAGACGGGAGAACCAACAGTGGGAAGTGTAAGGTGGGAGCAGGTGATAAAGGGTGTAAAGTGTAGGCGGAAGTGAAACACTACACCATGCGCGGGCGAGAGTGTGTTTATATCGTTCGATTGTAAGCTTCATAAATAAAAGATGAGCAAGTGGCGCCCCAACTTTTGCCATGGGAGATTGGATCAGAATCGGAAAATGTCTGCTGGGGGAGGAGAAATGGGGGGATTTTTCCGAAGAACGAGTGAACAAAAGAAAGAAAGACACCACACTAATAATTAATCCGGCAAAATGTTTACGAACACGAAATGTGGCCAGAATGTTGTGTACTTTGCTGCCAAATGAACTAACTCCACCACTGCCCAACCATTGCCGTCTCTGTCGGGCCCTTTACGCGCCGCACTCACGTTCGTGTACTGCAATCGGCAATAGTTTGTGGCATTTTAGTGCGGGCGCTGGAGATTCGAGAGCAAAGGTGTTGTGTGTTTGAAAAATGTATAGCAATGGTGGTGATGTCGAATCGGTGCGAACCTTGGCACGGTCGGGCGAGAGACCGGGGCCCGGGAATTGCCGGGCTGGTCAATAGAACTTTCGCTGAGTGAACAATTATCATAAATAGCTTTCCACTTCCAACGCGGGAGGTACACCCTGCGGGTGCTGCTTGGGGTTGTATGTTTTGCAATTGAATTGCGTGCGCCGAGGGCACGCGTGGAAATTGAACCGTGGAAATTAAACATAGACAAAAACAGACCGGAGTGCCATAGAGATCGCTCGGAATGAACTCTGCATGACACTCGGCACTTCTAGTATCATTGCACGGCACTTGATCTCGCCGTGTATGTCTGGGCGGTTAATCAGCAAGGTACTGTTCATTTACCACGTATGGGACATGCTAGAAACGGGTCACGTATTATGTATGTTGGCGGTACAGCTTCGATACCTGATGGAGCATGTAAATTATGCATCGAGGTTTATGATGACTTCGATGAGGAAATAGATCATTTTTGTCAGGGGTTCTGTCAAACTTTGGAGAAGACACATACAGTGGTAAAATCAGCACAGGTATACATACTCCAACACAATTGACAACTTCCACATCACGTTTAGAAAAAAGTTCAAAGGCACATTATAAACTTGCAGCTAGATGTCATTATTCTGCTTCTGTGACACAAACATTCCTTTTTATCTCCATGATAATTTTGGCGATCGACATTGACAAAAAAAACCGGAATTACTCGAACCAAAATTTCCACGTGCGGCTTGTAAACAGCAAGTTTTTTAACTGCTTTAGCAAATCGATCAAATTTAATTTTTTTTAATTATATGAATAAACGAATGTTTATAAGTCTAATTGCACCAGTTAGCCGCCATACGCATAACAAAATGACGGAGGAGGAGGTTATCATAGGCACCATTGTTGGTAGAATAAAATTCTCGCTATTAATTTAACTTTGTAAAGCGACATAAATATAAGGCAGACTTTTCATTTCATAACCAACCGTTAGCGTGACAGGTGGGTGAACAAACTTTGCCCAAATTAACTACATTCTCGCCGGTAAGTCACACGCCAAGTTGTCTGGAAACTACCACTACCAGCACCTCTGCTGTAAAGTTTCCCTCGCCAAGAGATACAGCATCCGAAAAAGCAAACTAAATCAGTTCCGTGGGGGGAAGCGAAAAACCCACCATCCCCCTTCAACTGGTTCCGCCCTCGTCAGCATGCGCCATCGCATCGCCAGAACATCGCAACACACTGCTCCACGCCGCGCCCAGATGTAATCGCTTCGTTTAGCATAATTTAAAGCAACAGCAGCAAGTGGCGCGTGATTCAGCCTGATTCAACATCATAAACATACAATCTGCTGCACTGCTGCTGAATGAACAACCTTTTTCCTGCGGGACACGGGCGCACACACACGGGCTGGTGCACTGAACCGGAGCACTTTAGCGGCTGTAACGATCAAAACACACAATCTCGCTGCCGAACGCGTGGTGGAAGAATGCAACGATTCTCCGCGAGCGTAGTGCGCTACGCATGCTGAGCTATGTACGCCACCGACACGCTTGAATGGTACGTTGCAATCGGGCCGCGATCATCGTTTGGATCAGTGACGCGCTTCTTCAACTATCATTGTGGAGGTGAGTGTAGCGTGGGGAGGACAAAGATAAAAAAAAGGAAACCCATCTCCAGAAGATATGCAGCGCTCCATCATTGATTTAGATGCGTCCTATGTTGTCGCAAGGGGTCCGGAGATTCTAGAGCGTCATGTTTATTTATATAAAAACATAAGCAAACTGTGACGAAACCCTGTGGAGACGAACGGGCAAAACTTTTACCGGCCCCATGTTTGTCATCTAAGTATAGTTTGTAAGCTTGGGTTGCGTTTAAGTAAACTCTGCTCCATTTTAGAATTGTAAACTAGGGATATGTTGCAAAGTGTTGTCGATTTATGTTCTCATTCACCTACTTCTGTGTCAGCAACCGAAGACTGGCGCTTTGTTTGTAAAGTCTTCTCATTTCCATAAGGGTTACGACCATTGTTTACGATCGCCGTGACCTAGGATTGTGTAATTTTTACGACATTCGGAAAACTGGGCGACGCATTGTTTTCCAGAGCGAGCCAAAAACAAACAGCAACGCAACACAATGGGCCGCCGGAGAGATTTGTTTTGTGTCTCGAGCAGTCTAGACTGTCTCGCAGCTGCAAAGTGATGACGAAGCGAGAAAAGCATGCTCACCTAGACGCAGAATAGAAAATGAGTTGGGATTTTAATGATTTATTTTCCTTCAACGTGTTATCATTTCAGCAGGTTACCCTGAATGATTCCTTGAAAGGAGGATACTTTATCGTTCTATTTTCTAATGGTAGCTCCAGAACTAGCCGACTTAAAGGAGAGAGCGCGAGATAATTGTTTGAATATACACCAATAAAGCACTTGGGGACGACCTGAAGCATTGGCCACATTGCTGCCGGCATACTTCCGTTCACGTGCTAAACACCACGGCGGCCGATGACTTCCGATTTGCTGAAACGGCAGCTTAATAACGTAGTAAACGGAGAATGCCAAACGTCCCGATGTCTATGTGTGGTGTGCAAAGTTCCTTTCCGTTCCGTGGCGTCATATTTCTTCGTTTTCCTGATGAATGAATGCTGCTATTTTCCTTCGGCAAACTCATTTCCATGTGTCTTCTTTTTTGTTTAGACATCTTTTTACGTTCAATTTTCCCTCTGCGCCCGATGGCAGCAATATCAGCCATTTATGCTAAGCGATTTTATTTCATCTGCTCATCTTTCTGTGCGTTTTCTCCAACAACGACGACGACGACGACAGTATGGCCACCAGTGGGTGATGGCAACGGAACCGATGGATTCGATTTTCATTCTGCTTATTTGTAAGTTTTTTCGTCGTTGTTGTAGTTGCTACTGAGGCGGTGTTGTTGTAGCGCGGCACACAGAGCACCGATGCGATCATATTTACGGTGAAACATCACACCAATCGAACGTTCATTGCACTCGCCGGTGCAGTGTGTATGCTGACGACGGACGGACGACGGTGTCGTATACAGTTGGTAGTGAAGCCGGCTCCGGGTTTGGGTGGGGATTTATGAGAGCATACTGATGATGTTTTGATTGAGAGCCGTAGAGGTAATGTTGCTTTGCTTCGGTAGAGCGTAACAGACAAAAAAAAACTAAGCCTGGCAAGGTAAAAAGTAACGGAGCTAAGCACTCTAACTGGGGCTGAAGATGTCAGCAGTGCACACTTGTGGACAAACGTACTGTGGTCTGCCCGGTTCTTTCAGCTATAGAAATTGCTTTATGGAATAAAAAGATTTAAAATTGCTTTCAGCTTTACGTGGATGTTTTTCCATTTCGCTGCAATATACAAGGTTTCGGAGCTGCACTAGTAATGTTCGATCCATGTCTGGATACTGCTCATGGCCAAACTTGAAATGGCCAACTTAGAGACTAGACCTAGACTCTGTCACACTTTCTCCACGTAGCTCAAGATGAACTGGATAATTTGCAGGAAGAACGGGATAGAAATATTTCAAGGCGGCCATCAGGACCGTCTGAAACCAATGTTTTGGATGTTTAAAAAATGGGGCTTGATCGTGAGCAGTGTCCGATGGCAAAATTTTTGTTTTCATCTCTCACTTTCTCACGAGAGTGATGAAATTCTGAATTCTGAAATTGAATTCTTTCTTTTCAAATTTTCAAAATATGTGAGTCTAATCAGAAAACACGAACCGAAATCTCTTTAATACCATAAAGTTTGACTATAATAGAATCAATAAGTGCCTTGCCAAGCTACTCAACTATTTAATCGGTAAAAATCGTGTCGTTGCTCAATAAGCCTCAAGAAAATTCTTATAATTCTTCGGTAATGCTAACAGTTAAGGCTAAATAAGTCTATGTCTTATTTAGACATAGATGGCGCTTCTAAAATCTATAGATTACGTGACATATTTGACAGCTGTCAGAGAATTAGTTTTTGTGTAGTAATATGTAATGGGTAGGCGATAGCGTCGCTGATCTTCACATGGCAGGACCGGATATCGAATCCCATCCGGATCGTTTCACTGCAGTGAGGACTGACTATCCAACTACGTGGTTTCATTAGATCTAGTAAGTCATTAGATGACATCAGAGGCATGGCCATACAGGTTGCTAAGCTAAGCAGAAGAAGAATAACTCTACAATAAAAAAAAAAAATAATTACATTAGCTCCGGAATCTTCACAATGTATTAGACGGGCTAGTCATTACGGAAACTAGTGCACACTAAAATAGATGCCCGAATATCGCACTGACGTCAATGGGTTACATTTCTCAAGTACTCCCGCACTGCTACCGTACCGTACGCCGCTGCAACTTTTGCACATTGCGAATCACCGGACACTACACCAATTCCACTCATCATTCACTTCATCATCATCATCGTCCCCACCCTCCAGTCATCACTCCCCATGCACCAGAATGAGCTAAACATACTGGCGGGAAGGATTAAGGCCGCCATCAAAGCTTGCGTTAGTTGATTGATGAGATGTTCGGGCGTCGGAGAAAATGCGTGGCATCCGAAACCGAACCCACAGCACCGGCGATTCAGAATAATGTATCGCTTCTTTGCCTTTCACACTGACGCAAGCAATGACCCTCTGTAGTTTGAAGATTGGAGATTGGAGTGCAGCGCACCCGTTGCAAAAATACACGCAGGGAGTGCATTTTGCCTTGAAATTGCAAATAATTTAGCCCGGTGTGTAAAAATTTTGCTTGCGCGGATAAAGATCAAAATTCTGTTCCCTCTTCGTTTTTCCCCAATGCCACAGAAAATGGCTTTCCGGTCCGGGAGTAAATGAATGGGATAAAATACAAAATGAAATGCGGGATAAATGCATAAGTTGATAGTAGCCTAGAGCAGCGAACGGCGACATCAATCTTTGGCAGCGCGCTCAACCAGCGTACTCATCAGAAACCTGCTCGATAGGGATCAAGGGATCGGTTTTTTTGTTTGTTGCCGTTTGGCTGCTTCTGCTGCTTTCGTAGCTGCTGAGGGGCTGGCAAAGTTCTTATGCACCTTCTTTATATTCCGTCCCCAGGTGCATCATACAAAATCAGACGAATGGTAGTTGGATTTGCTTGCGGGCAGAAATTGGTCGAGCGATTTCTGCGATCGTATCGCACATCAGCAGAAGTCAATGCTCCCGAGGACTTGCACCGCGCACCAAGGGTAAACGGGTTCCCACGGCACACGGGACGGGCCGCCAACAACATCAAAACTGAGGGCGGACCGACGCTAAATTATAGTAATCATCGCTGAAGAACAGTGCAGCATGATTTCACAAGGCAAGATAAAGCACATCTACACGGTAGGACAGGAACAAGGAACAAGTTATCAATTCCCGGCGGAATCCAGATCGCTCTAAGTGTGCACGTCTCAAAACGTTGGCTGCTGTGCGGGTTCAACCGTTTATCGGCAAATGGAATCGATTTTGAGGAATATATTCACAACTTAATGATCTTAAAAACCTTTACCTAAGAACTTTGTGACACGTACACACAAGCTACGTGCCAATTAAGTGAAATTCAGTTTTATCTTTAAAGGATTGCCTACCGAAACATAAGTTGCTCTGCAGTTATCGGGCAGTTTTGAGTATCGTTGTACTTCATTAATGTTTTGTAAGGAACAGGAAGACCACAACCTGTTGAAGAACAAACAGTAGATGAAAGCGCTTTGAAGGTAATTTAAGGACCCATACCCTCGTCCCCTTTTTGTTGCTGATTGCTCTGGTCTTCCACTAAGACTACAGTACAGAAGAACTCTGCACTAAACCGCACTGCTGCAAATCTTACTACCGGCCACGAAAGCATCAACCGAGGCCACCTGCATAAGTTTCGTCTCCACCGAAAGACAAATGGTAATTTCTCCAACTCAACGCCACACAATAAGCTTCTTCGTTTGAATGTTTTCATGAAAAAGGTGCCCATCCAGCAAAATGGTAAAGTTCGACCCCGGCTATGATAACCCTTGCAGCACACGTTTGTCCACACCACCGTTCTATGGGTAAGGCAGCACGCGCTACATTAACCGAGCGCTCACTTGAGCTTAGTTCATAATTCGAAACAGACGAGAAATAGCTCGTGGCAAAGCAATCGGGTAGAAGTTGGGAAGAAGCTGGATCGGGCACGGGTCTACTCTTAGAACCAACATCTACCAAACCAAAGCCTGCAAAAACCTGCCGACGGTTCCGAACCGCATCACAGCTTAAACCCCCGTAACCAAAATCGGAGATCCCGTAAGGGTTACTTCTTGGGATTTCTTCGCCACGGTTGGGCGATGCTATTGTACACGACGAACGAGGACGATGATGGTGAAGATGATGATGAGGACAATGACGGCTCTTTGCTCTGGTGGTTTTTCATAATTTTGTCTCCCCGGGCAAGTGTCTTTGGGAAATTTTCAAGTGAACGAAGCTCCAACGGCTCCAGCGACTGCATTTTCCAGGCGCAGTATCGTCCCGCGCTGTCTGTGCCGGAGTACCAGGTAAAGATGCTGGTAGACCGTCGCAGTATCTTTTGTTTGTTTGGTTTCCGTTCACCGGACCGTGTAATCCGGCAGCACCGGGGGGAAGCGGAATGTGGAGAAGGCAAGGAAAAACTGTCCCTTTTTGCACCTTCAGAGCGGTATTATCTTAAAACAGGGTTGAGGATTGAAAGCAGCTTAGCTTTGGTTGAAATTTAAAGAGCATTTCGGGGATGGTAAAATAATTCTACGTTTGTAAAACAATTAGTTATCAGAGAGTTGGAAGTTTGAAGCCGAGAATCGCCGAAGGATGAGTTCCTCTGGCAAGTTTTATTTATGTAGCTATTAAAAATTAAAATGAAAACCTCTATAATTCAATGCCCAGTTGGAGATAGTGAGATACGCGTGCCCAAGTGTACTTGCACGAAAATTAGTGGCCTTGCTTAAAGACAACCGTTGGCTACTCACCCGGCTGCATATCAACATGTCAGCTTTAGGGATTACGATTAGTGTTATATGCTGGACAGCACGCACAACAAGAATGCAAATAATCTCTGTTCAAATGTTTGTTCGCACTCCGTCCATTCCGATGACCCCACGGCTGTCAAGCACGTTGTTCTTCGACGACTGGTAGCGACGTAGCGAAACCGAATATGCTGCTGCTGTTGCTGCCGCCATAATCTGTATCGGCGAGAATTTAGAGCGTAGGCTCGATGGAAGACAACAACCACACAAAAAAATAGAAACGCCCGAACCGCAAAACCCGAGACACCCGGCGCCTATTAGCGATACCGACACAATCATTTTAGATTATTTGATTGGCAGTTAAAATCGCGTTCTCGCCCAGCTTAAACTGTTATTAATTACCTCCGTAGCCCACTGCACCTGGGCCCCGACCCTGGCTTAAGCTCAAATCCCCCGTCGTTCTTCCACTCTCGCCGAACCGGGGCAGATCAGAAAACATTGCCAAACATAATAAACTCACAGCGTCACAAACGGAAGCTCATAATAGATAGCTCATTTTCTAACACTCAAACGAACGCGGCATCAACAGTCACCGCACCAAGCACACCGGCTGCGGCAACAACCAACGATCGGGGCAGATTAGAGCAGATTAGCAGCAGCAAAAGGGGGCCGAGAACAGCGCGTGCAAATTTTGAATTCGCAAACGTGTGTCCACATGTTCGCTATAATACATTCAAGCAACCCCGAAAGTCCCAGAACCGAGTGTAACGCAATCTTTTCCATATAAAGTCTGTTTTTTTTTTGGAAAGTATGCTCCACCAAAAGTCAACGACTCTTGCCCAAATTCCTACACCTTACTTTTGGGAAGTGGGAAGTCAAGATTAAGATTCTCTTCTTCCTTGCAGATGCTGTGCCTCCCATTATTGACAGTCCCCCTTTTTGTGCCTCGGTTTTACAGCACCAAGAAGATAAATGTCAATTTGAGATAACTTTTGTTCTGCATTGGTGCTGTTTAAAAGCTTCCGAAGCTGAACGCCCTCTTTATAGGTGAAAGGTTTGCCGGGATACGCACCCCAATTCGCTACCCAATATCCCCAATGACACACAACGGACAACTGATGAGATTGGGGTGTGCGCGGATTGCATTTATCGCCGTTTTACATATGTTTTGGTGCCCAAGAGCAAGTGCACGCTGTGGAGAAAGGAATCACAGAAACCCAACCCAACTAAACCGTCGCGGATGAGTGCGATAAAGCGAACCGCTGTGTTTTTTTTTCTGCGAAGGGTCGCGAGTTGGAGCCAAGAACCAGCCACTCGATGGAACCTGCTTTGGGCAAACCGGTTCCGGTGGCCGGGTTGGAGGACACGGCGGGTAGAATCCGCGGGAAGCTTAATCGGCGAGGTGCGTTTGTGTGTGTGTGTGTGTGTATGTCCGTACTTCAGCGAGGGGTGTGAAGGTATCCGAGAATGGACCAGACCAGTAGCAGAGTTCGGAAGGGAGGTTAAGAAGGGAGAGATAGAGGTGGAAGAATATTAAGAGCGAATGAAGGTGAAAATATTCTGATCGGTACCGATTCGATCACAACACAGAGCCAAGGCGTCTCCCAAGTGGCAAATATATGATTTAAAAGCGATGAGAAGCAGATGAGGTCCGCAATCATTCATGTGCCTCACATATGTGTGTGTGCGTGTGTGTGTGTGTGTATGCGGAATATAGAAACACAACAAGGGGTTTGGGTCGGTGAACTGTTAGGCCGTTTCGGCCGAATGCCTGCTCAGCTGCCAATATGGAATGCAATATTCAATATTCCCCGCGGAAGAAGCTTGCCTTTTTTGTTGTTGTGGCGAGAGATCGGAAAAGCAGCAGTCCCACGGGAAGAAGCTGAGGGTTCGAGAGTGGGCACTGCCCAGGTAAGATTGGCGGGTTCCGTTCCATCTCCGGAGAATGCGGCACGGAGAACGAAGCGCGCTAATAATAGATATACCTGTGTGGAGGTTTTGCAAAACCTTTGGGCTCAAGCTGGGGGTTCGATTTCGATTGTATGCCAAAAGGCTCGCCCGAAGTTGCAAATCAGGTAAGGTCGGGTCATGTGTTTCGACCACCCAGACCTTTACGATTGTAATATTTGCTGGCGCTACTACCAAACATCATCTAACCAGCATGGAAGCGCGGGACGTCTTGTTTGAGCATTTTTCTTACAAATAATCTAAGCCAAGAAGAAGATGCACATAGAGACACACGGACTACACAGACTCACCGACCGTCTCGTACACTTTGCAGCTTCAATCTCCCTCCTCAGTATCAGGTCCCGGCGCAAAGTGAAACATTCATGATGGTATATTTCGCCTGAGTTAATCGAGCGTAAACCCTCAGCAGCCCCAAATCACGCTCACGAAGACAACTCCCGCGCATCTGGCCGGGACTCTGACTTCTCCACTCCGACCGTCCAACGGCAGGAGATGCAAATGATTGTTAAGAAAAGGCAACCAAAGAAGACGCAGGTCATAAATGCGGGCTTTGGTGGGAGCAACACAGGAAAGTTCACACAAGAGCATGAGGCAGACTAACAGCAAGCAAAAAAAAAAATCTCATCCCTCGCAACGCAACCGGCTGGTTCACTCGATGAAAAGGTCCTTGCCACTCGGTGGAGCATGCATCGAGCTATGAGCAGATAATTACGTCGTTAGCATATCTTGTCCCTTCCGCTCAATTCTTCGCCGCACACAAGCCACTGCCGGGGATGTTTCAAGATGTTTTGGGAAGGACCGGATGTGGAGTATTGAATTCTTCGGGGCTCGTTGGTCGTTTGTGTGCTATTTGTTGTTGTGGGAGCTCCGGTGTTGCACCGAGCCGGTCCATGGTGTGTCCTGACGCCGGGACCTGATTATGCCCCCTGACGCCATCATGCAAATGCAAAAAAAAAAAAATTATGTACACGTATTACAAGCGGGAGGAGAATTGGTTACATTACGTCCCTTCGTGTGCGCAACCGGATGCCGTCGCACGTGGCTTGGCAGGTGTTTGTGTGGGTGTATAAGTCTATAGGCAAAATAACAGCTCTTACTTGCCGGATTCGTTCAAGTTCAAAGGAAAAAGATCCGGTCCAGGCTTGATGTCTTTTCGCTTGCCGCACACGCTTGGGTGTGTGTGTGTGTATGTGTCCTTCTAGGGTGAAATGCGAATCTCCGGTGAACTGGATGCTTCACAAGGATGGCTTTTATGCAAAGCACAACGAGCCGAGACGAGACGTTGGCAAATTTGCAAAGGCAAACACGCTGGTCCACTCCCGAGAAAGACGATCATTTCTATATCCTTCGAACTTTGCCGCCTTCCATCATAAAGGAATGCTATCGTTTGGCTTTGAATGCACAGACACATATTTTATGCACCCGGCATGAGCAAGTGAGGACTTAACGAAACCATCCACCGATCTCCGTCTATTCTGGCAGCCACGTTCACACTATCGCTAACGTGCATGCGCTCCGGTTACACCGAACGCGATGCTGGCTTATTGCACCGGCCTCTCACGCCAGCCCGAACCTACTTTCAATGCGAAGCTTCTGGACACCTGGGCATCTTGCTGGTTCGGTGTACGTCATTAGTAGCTTATTTATAAACATATATGAACTTCGGTACAAAATTGCTTCCCTTACCGGGTTATTGTTAGTCACGGTGGGAAACGACCGTGATACGCGAAACATGAGGCCTGTCTCGTTTGATAAGGACGCAGTGGACGGTGTGTATGTCTCCGAACACCCTTCATTTCGCCCATTTTAAAATCATACCTAAAATGTCTCACACACACACACATACAGTGCAACTAATTAGCAAAAAGGGACGCAATGATTAAAATTGCATTCACAATTTTGCCCATCGTACGCTGCATATTAATTTAAGCAAACAAAATACAACAGGAAACAACAAACGCTCTCACACGCGTGGAACGCTACCCTAGCCCACGCCGCCAGCAGCGAGTAATCTATTAGCTCATTTTATTTGCATCCCCTTTCGCGGGTTTAAATAATCGGTACCGTCGAGCTGCATCCGACGACACCGGCACACACAAACACACCATAAAGCCATGTTATAGTTTCGCTGATTTGGCAAATAATTAACAAATTAGCTTTCCCATTCATGGCTCATTGTGAGCACATTGTGTCCGGCCGGCTCTGGTGACATGGGGAGCGAGCACTACCGGAGACTCGAGCTGCCTGCAGCGGCGCTAATTATCCGGGCCGGAATGATAGATCAGGCCGTTGTCGTTGTACCAAACTCTCGGACAATTATCAGACCTGCGTCACAAGCATACAGTGTAATGGCTTTGATGATTTTAATGAATCTATTAGTTCTGTACGTTAAAATATACCTTATCGCATTCGTCATAATGAGTAGCTATTTGTTCCGTGTCGACGCTTATTTTGATTTGTGCGGTAAAATGGGATAGGTGGTTGTGCTGTGGTTTGATGTTATATAAAGTTATTATACTTCATGATTTATAAAAGTTGAATGA
This sequence comes from Anopheles stephensi, assembly GCF_013141755.1. Classification (NCBI taxonomy): domain Eukaryota; kingdom Metazoa; phylum Arthropoda; class Insecta; order Diptera; family Culicidae; genus Anopheles; species Anopheles stephensi. The sequence continues at coordinate 44,418,954 of NC_050202.1, forward strand.
AGCACAAATGATTATAACATGCATGTATGCTTTGTCTTGTTCTTCTAGAATCCTCCAGACTTAAAACACCTATAGTCTAATATCGGTACAAAAAGGATAATAAAGGACATCTTTAGTTCTCAAGATTGGGAGGTGTCTAATCCCAAAACTAATATCTGAGCTGTGTTCGATTACCATCCAGGACACGTTCACAGCCACTATTGACAGATGCGTTAATAATATGCCAGCAGCTCCATACCCGTTTGCTTCGAACACATCCTCGCCAGCATTACGCAGAACCGCATGAATAATTAGAATGTGCAAATGCTTGACTGGAATTGACATAGAGCTTCTGATTTCGCCACCCAATACCAATGAAAGGCGACAGTCTTAATACATGGAGATATTGGAAGCGCTAAGATGCTTCTCATCTCCTGCTAGGTAAAGCTGAAACTATGTGCAAGATGATATGGGTATCGGAGGCTTAAGCAGCACTGAACCATCGGTGTGAGAAGCTTTTTATACTCGTCTATGCAGGACAATCCCAGAAACGAAGAAAGCGTCGCGTTTTCTTTCCTTTTTTTGATGTTCTTGTGGTTGTTCAGTGTCAAACAAAAACTACGACGAAAATAAAGCGAACGATTCACTGGATTACTAGTGTCACAGTATCGATCGATATGAGCATTATATACGCAAACTCCCACCAGCCACCACCCGGCAGATGTGCCAAAATGGAACGTTCATGTTGGCTCGTTTCGCGTATAATAAAATGCTACATAATTTCGGGTCTTTCACCATCGGTAAGTGTGCAAAAAGATGTGGCAGAGCGAATGATACGTACAAGTTCATCTTGCCAGGACAACCTTCGGTAACGGCGCGCCACTGACCTCGATGGTCTTTGCCCGTCTTTGCGTTGCTGTGTTCGGGCGCAACACTCGTTATGGACAGATAATCGTTATTAAACGTGACATATCATCCGACGTGTATAGGGCGTCGAAACAGCAGACGGTCATTGAACGATGACGGCTCCTTCCATTTGTACTCGGTGGCGCTGTGAAGGATTCGGAGCTACCCAGCGGACGGCAACAAAAGGGGGAATGGAGGTGGCATTGAACTCCCCCCTACCCATCGTGCACGTTGTTTCCAGCTGCTCCCCTAAAACTTAAACCTGCTGATGTTCGATATTACACCCATATTTTACCGGTTGCCGAACACCATTTCCCGGTCAAAGGTAACGGTGGCAAGGGCAATGCGGCACAAAGATTGGAATTTGATGCTTTTCTCGACGTAATCGCACGTAGTGCAACAGGCTCAGGCATCACCACATGCTGCCGGCTTCAACAAATCGCTTCAAAACACTATCACGAAACCGAGATGCGTTTTGGGGAGGTTTTGCAGAATCGACCTGAAAGATGGCTACCCACCCTGTTAGTGGCTCGGTACCGATCGTTATCGATAATCGACACCATATTGGTAATGTGAGCTTTGTGGTACACTTGCTCCAAAATTTGACATCGGTAGACTTCCACTGCCGGAGAAGCATCGCCTGTCCGCCCGGGAGCACAAACACAACTCGCCACAGTGATGGAATATCGCGAAGCAAGGGCACACCATGGAAGGCTCTAAACATGGAACAAACGAAACGAACGAGACCACCAGCTGCAACAAATTGTCATCGGATCGATGTTTTCGGCAGACATATTTGTACGACAGGGGATTGTTCTTGATTGTGTTCGGCTATGAAGCGCACAGAAGGATCATATCTTCGTGAGCGAGTAATTGCTGTGCTGTGCTGGATGTTATTTGTTTTCGATGCATTATTGATATTGATATAATTCTACGCTAACAGAAACAAACAAATCGAACCGGGATTCATCTACTGCTAATGCAAAACATGTTTTTCTGATATCAGATGTCTCCCTGCACACGTGCGCACACTGCATTCAGGAAGAAAATATTGATGCCAGGGAAAGTTTGTACCTCAGAAAATACTGCGCATCACACAAGTCAAGACTCTACTTTTAAATAGTTTTACTTTATACACAGCTTCTATGCACTATTCTTGAGCGAAATCAACAAAGTACCGGTGTCCTCTTGCAGTGCACTAAAAGATTGATATATTACCAAACATGTCAGCGAGTAGCTACCAGTCTGCCAGCTGAAAACGAATCAAGCACTAACAAATTCTTTCAAGTCATCAATCGTCCTCGCTATGCGCTTTCGCTGTCTTCCGCATCGTATCGCCCCCGTAGTTCAGCCAGCTACTGTGCTGAGCAACAACTTTATCACCTTCCGGTTCTTTCTTTTCCCCGCTATGTCCTCTTCTTCAACCGATTCGATCCACAGTGTGAACAAAATGGCAAAACTGGCTGATCATTGGATGTCAATTTGTTGCGGGCCGTCAACACAAATCCCCACAAACCTCGACTCTTACAGGCGCATAAGCAGCATAGCGAAATTTCTTATCCGACCAAGGGAAAACAACAAGCAAACCACGATGATGACAGAGTGGATGCTGCTAGTTTCTGCCTTTATTTTTTGTTTTTGTTTTTAGGGTTGCTTCTTGCAATGCAATCAACCTTCCTGAGTCTCGGCAAACTTCCCATCGTTTTTTTCTACCCATCCCGCACCGCAGAACACCGAAGATGGCGAAATAAATCCTTACGAACCACGTCCAGCAGCAGTGCTCCCTTCTGGCCATGGCGAATGGTTTGGCAAGCCCACGTTTGAAGGCTTTAATTAGATTTCCTCTCTGTAGCCAGCTGTGCATCGAAAGCGAAGGCCGTGTGACATGGGCTACCAGTGTGTACTGGAAACTCGATTTCTATTTGGTGTTCTTCGTATGTTGGACTTGGGTGGTGCCATTCGCGAAATAATTTTCATCCTAAAGACTGTTGGTCACGATAATTTGGCACATTTGGTATTGCGTCTAAAGAATTAATGATCATCTGTATAACAAGTAAAAGATAAACTTAGGACTGACGAAGGATAAAAGAGAATCACCCTTGAGAGAAAAGAATCATCAGAAGTTGGCCAGACTGCATACGGTTTAGCTGATGATCGTTCGAACATCAAAACCATCAAACCATATAGTTTGAAGTTGCTTCCAAAATTTCTTGGAAAGCCCAGACATTTTAACGCACTCCATTAACCTTTCTAGACCGTCATAACTTTACGCTCTTCCAAAGTTTGCAAGTAACTGAAGTTTAACTTCCTTCTGCTGTGGAACTACATTGCACTATGGCACGTCCTGCGCACGTACTCGCCCTGGTCAAGCAGAGTAAGTATTACGAGAGAATAATTAACTATGAGTGTAAAATAATCAAAACTTTCTTGATTGTCTTGCGTCTCCTAATGGAGTGCAGTAAGTTTTGAGGCGCAACTTTTACGCCAGACGCCATTTAGTAGTAGCTTAAGTGCGGTGCTGCGTCCAAAGATTTGGGACATTTCTCACAATGATGAATCGTATGCAATCGAGCAGCGAATCAAAGCGGGACGGAAACTTTTGCAACACGCTGTACAAACGGTACAAAACGATACAAACACAAACCCATATCTCAATGGCAATCCTTGGCGACTCATTTTTCAACTGTCCTTGGCAAACAAAAAAGAGAAAATCACTTGCGAGAAGTGTGAGTGGAACAGACGAAACAAGCGATATACAACACAACTCCAATTTACTTCGATCTTCCATCGCCATGGGGATCATGACTCAGAGGAAGTGATGGTTCCAGGCGTGTCCTTCTCCGTTGCCTTGGATCAAACGAACTAAAGTGTTCTGTGGCTGTCCGCACAGAATCGTTCCTTTCGCTCAGCCGCGCGCGAGTGCAACCGAAGTTAATGGTGCTTTTCGTAAAGTCTTTTCTTGCTCAACTTCTGACCAGGGCTTTGTTTGAGGCGGGAGAAGAATTTCAACAACCCTGCGGGGATTATCTCGGCCCACCCGCTTTACCCCACCAGGAGACCACGATCGGGCAATGCTCTTCTCTGAGGTTTTTTTTTGTGAGGAATTTTCTCATCCTGACCGCGCACGTCAGCAGGCGTTTATTTTTTCCTTCAGTTGCTTTTTTATTCACATAAAAGCACTAGAACACACTCATCTACTACGGACGAGGAGCAGCGGCACGGTGCACCCAGTGCTCTGGCTTTAAGGAGGCCGCTAGTGTTACTTGACTTGGTGCTTGGCGGCGTCTCAGCGTGACGATGAGTACGCCGGCTGTCAGCTGGAGCAGGCGAGTTTTGTATCGCATACACGTGAAGCATAGAAGACAATCTTTCGTGCATATTTTTCCCTGGTAGTAGGGTGTACGAACGCGCGAAAGTGTCCGCTTGCTATGCGGCGTGATGTTGGCGGTGATGGGCCGAGGATTAGACGGCTGACACGTCTCGAGCACTTTCGTACACTATCTTTCCAGCTGTGCTACGACCCGACACGCTGGTGTACTTGTGCTGCATCTATACTGGCATCGATTGAGCCGTAAAGAAATTTGAGTTCGCACTCCCAACCGTATTCGTCTGAAGGAGTTGGAGAATGCCGTATTCGACTTTCTTCACGAGACCGGATCTTCCTTCCAATACGCTACACGGTCGCGATTGCTCGGAAACGATGATAAATGAAGAATCATGAGCTTCCTCCCAGAAACTTTCCGTTCCGAAACGATTTAAGGCCAGCGGATGGGAAAAGCCGTACCATTGCGTGACTAGCGTCCTCTTCTGCTGCTACTGCTGGCTGGCGCGTTTCTGTATGTACATAAATATTCTTACTGCAGCAATTCTCACCCACCGATGCGCCACCGCACCCAACCCCGATCATATCCCAACCAGTGACAGTTGCTTAATTAAACTATCGTTTCGAAGAATGAATGCATTAAGTTTGGTGGTGGCTGCTTTCGGTTGGGTTTTCGGGTGGCATTAGCACCGCCATCTCATTCGGCCTGGAAATTGTCATCGTAAAGTAGGCCTGTTGGCTGTTGGTGAGATAGGAGCGCGCTGCCGGAAGAGTTGACATATTTATTGCAAAAGGCTGCGTTTATCGCGCAACCGAAAGAGCCCTCGAATCGTACCGATCAGCGGAGTTATAAATTAGAATTTTATCAAAAGCCTATTATCGATAACACCTTCTGGCTATTTTCTTTTGGCTGGCCCGTTTTTTTTTTGTCGGAGCAACCCTATGTGTTTGTTTTCCGATTTTGTGAGAAATTGGAGCGCCAGGAGTTTGTCCGCCGAATAGAAAAAAAACCGACCAAATGTTCTGGAGACCTGAGTCACCAATAAGAAGGTCAATTTTTATCATCCATAATCACTGGTTGGCTAGAGCTAATCGAACTGGGTAAAGGGAATCGGTAAGCTAAGAAGCTTTTAACGCGGATAAAACACGAATGATTGAAGTGCTTGCTAAACATTGCGCTAGTGCTTCAACTTCAAGTACTGCCCTCAAGTATGGATTACTGGAATTCAAACAAGTACCCAACAGCAGACACTGCAGCAGCCAGCGGGAAAAGGTCCTGCCATAACGGAACTACCTCATAATCACTACCGATTTTCAGTAACTCTATTTCACTCGCCCGCCTTTTTTTTTTACCTCGGACCCGTATTTTATGTTTCCGTTCGCGGCATCTTAATTAAAATGGATTCACTGAAAGGGACAGGCCTCCAAACACGGAACAAAAACCATAAAAAAGGAAAACTCATTTATAACCAATTTACTGATGCGTCCAATTAACACGACCACGTACAAAATCATATCCTTCCTCGTGGTCGCAACCCCTCGCTATCTGCCGAAAGACAATTGTATTGTACAGTGGAATTGCAAGCACGGAGATGGTTGTTCATTGTTCAAACTGTCAGTTGCAAAGGCAAGTGCGTTCAGCAATCGGACCCATGCTCATCCGCATCCGATCCCGTATGCCTTACATGCGTTTTGCACCACCGAAAACCTACGCAATCCGGTCCATTTGAGAACGATACGTCGATGATTAATTATGAGCGCGATAAAATCGGGTGACAGAAAGGTAAATAAATGAATAACGTACATCTCCCGCACATCGGGAGGATATATGTATATGGCGCACAGTGTATGCTGGTAGACCGTTCGTGCTACACATTGTATTGGAAGGGGGAAATGAAAATTGGTCCGAGCCTGACGAGATGCGCATAAAACATTGAAGTAATCAATAAAGTTTGAATGAAACAGAGATACATGGTGTAAAACGCGTAGTTAAACGCGTATAGTAATAGTTATAGTAGCGACAGAATAAAGTAGTCTTTAACACTTAAAACAAGGGTCTATGAAGATTTAAGCCAGTTTTTGACGTTTTGGGGGTGAAATGCTGCAAGTTTTCGATAAAACCCAACAGATAAAACTAGTCACTGTCGTTAGCATTAGACAATTATCATCTTGCTTTATGAAAGAACGCATTGCATTTTAACACAATTTTTCTTCCAAAAATGTTGCCAGTTTGTGAAGAGTTTAGCGGTCAATCTGCCAAAAGTGTTTGTCTGTAGTCGGAATAAGTTTTCCAGATTTTGTATGATTGCTCGAATGTTTGACAGAATCCGACAATATGTTTTTTTCTAATTGAAGTCATTGAAAACTCTAATGTTGATTGAGGTGCGTCTCACAGTCACAGGCGCATGGGTTTAAGGCAACAATTAGTCGAAATTATTGTTCTAGTAGCTAATTCCTTATTCCACAGCTGTTTGCAAAATTCCACAATTTAGTTGCAAATTTCCCCTTACTGAATGGAAACATTTCACCGAGTGATTCAAAAGATCCATTATATGATTCAGAAATAAGTAAGCATGAAGAGCAAGACGGCCAGGCCAGTTGGTAGCATCGGTAACGGCACCGGACTTAACACGGCAGGCCCAGTGGCAGGTCTCAGCAAGCAGGCAGGGGTATCGAATCCCGTCCGGATCGTCTCCCACTGAAATGACTTCTTCTTCTTCTTCTTCCTTGGCACTACAACCTCGAGAGGTCTCGGCCTGCCATTTCTGGCTTTCTGTGACTTGATTTTACCCGTAGCAAAGCAGTCAGCCCTGCGTACGGGGAGGCTGTCTGGATGGGATTTGAACCCCGGTCCTGCCGTTTGAAGACCGGCGCTGGTATCGCCTCTGCCACCGGACCGCCCCTGGACTGACGAGCAATGGTTAAAATCAAGTAAAGGAAGCCAGAAATGGCAGACCAAGACCTCTCGGCCTTCAAGAAGCCGTTTGACCTCCAAGACCTCTTGAAGATGTTCAGCAAAACGAGAAGTTCTGCATTGACCGATAAAGGTTTAACATTAAGCCCAGGAAGAACTAACAAAATATTGAACCACAGTTTAAGTGCAAACATCACTAATCCAAATCGATAGCAATCGATGGAAATCGGTTCCTAAAAAAGCTGATCGTTGCACACTACTTTCGACAAAAGACATGCCGGCGACGTGATACGTTTTGTCCTACACTAGCCTAACACATGTATTTGTGAACCACAATCGTTTCACGATAGTAAGCAATTGTAGAGATTGGTTTAGTTACCGAGCGGACCAGTTGACCGGCCCGGCGGGATTTGCTGTGTTTGTTTCCTTTTTTCATCAATGAACCGGAACCGGTCGACGAATGCACGACCTTCGAACGGGTTTTTTGTCTGCGTTTACTAAGCGATACTTAAATTCCCCGAAAAACATGAACCCATCCCTAACCGACCGAGGAAAGGTGGATTATGGAGTGTTTGTTTGGTAAATTGATCGACTCATTCCGGTTTCCTCGTCGAACGAAGAACGCAAGCGCGTTTTTTCGAGACAGGATTCAAACAGAGCACAGTTTTTAGCTGGTGCACTATTTCGGTTTGGTTCCTCCGGTGTGCGTTTCTGTCCTTCTTGTCTCGTCAATCTCGTTATTTTCGAAAGACTAGCCCCAGCAAGTCTTTGCGACAGTTTCAGTGCACCCTACTACGGCGACGGTACGCGGCATCAGTTTTCCTGGGGCGCTCAAATGCACTTCATCATCCCCGGTGAGCGCAGTAGCAGTAAGGGTGGAATATGAAACGATGGAACAGGCACGTTTAAGCTTCATATTACCTCCGAGAGATGGGTCCCGGTTTCCGTTTGCCCCCTCTAAATCCTTTCCGCTCCGTTCACTCCAGTAGGTGGTTTTCTTTTGGTCCACTATTAAACGGGCACTAGGAAAACATGCAGCCGGCGCCGATGATAGAAGCAGTCTTTGTTCATTTCGGTTCAACCGATCCATCACATCAGTGGCTTCGGAATGAACTGGATGGGAAAAATTCTACCCCAAAGCGACCGATCAGCGAAATTCGAAACGAACGGCGACGGGGAATGGAGAGCAAATCAATAAAATTGTTGACATTTCGCCATTCGTGCGCCGAAGGAAAAACATGAAATGAAAATATGCATCACTTCACAGCACCAGTCCACCCCTCGCCAGGCCACAAGGCTGGGTGTAATGGGGATGTAAGGGCACAGAGCACAGTCCGCACAGCGCGCCGACGAGCTACGGTCGGGTTTTGTGGCGCTTCTATCGTCGGCAAAATCGATTACAATAGATCGCATGATGAAGGATTATTTTTTATACCGGTGAGTGTTTTCATTTTTACCGCTTCTCCGGATGTAAGCTTGTGTGGACTATTTTTTTTGCCCCCTTTCGACCGACCGGATGTAGCACGGCAGGACGGTCATGGAGCGAATTTTGAAACGCGTCCGTAAAATAGTGCAGATGGCGTTAAACCGCAAACAACAGGGAAAGCGTAAACCATAGCTCAACGTAATCTAAGCCTTACTCACGGAGCTTTTGGAGGAAAAAGCAAAACCTCCAGCGGAAATCGGCTAATGATTATTTCCGGCAGGCTCACGATAAGAATCGTCGAGGCAATAGCAATAGTGGAGAAAGGGAGAATTTTGCAGATTTGTTTATTTGTACGGTACCAAGCGTGCAATCCGTGGTTGCATCGGCTGTATGTGAAAACAAACCCACTCATGCCGTCGATTTATCGATCGTTTGTTACACCAGCTACACTTGTTGTTTACTGATGTGCAATAGTTCAATTTTCAAATTTCAATTTCAAATGAAGAACAACTAAAAGTTCAGTTATTGTTATTTAAATTCTGAGAAATAGCAACAAAACATTCGAGAGAAACATGTTGAGTAATATTTTGACACCGTATGTGAGGAAGGACAATGGAGAAGACGCTAAATTGCAAGGACGAGGAGCACGGTGATCGTACAGCGAATTAGACTCCTGTGGCTCCTGTAGGTTGTTCATGTTATGAGAAAAGCACCAGACAACCCATCCCGTCACGACTGTTTACGATGTTGAATTGAGATGGGGTTATGACCAGCCGAAAGACCGACATATTGCTGGCCTTAAGCTTCCTGCCAAGTTCTAGCACCTGATAAGTAACTATTCTCTAGCGTCTCTTCAACATTTAGATGATATAATCATGATCACGGGGAGGCGGTCCGGTTGGGATTTGAACCCTGATGCATTGCAGAAATTAAAAGACGATGTAAAACTCAGAACGGTCATAACTTAATAAAACATATCTATTAACTTATAATACTAAAATGTGTTGTTATCGATGACCGATAGAATGTAGAGCAGTCCGAAAGTTAACTATTTTGTATTTATCATTGGACGAAAGTTCAAACTTTCGAAGCGTAATGGTCGCTATAAATGCTCGCAGTCGAGTGCTCGCTTTTCAAACAACAATATAAACATAAAAATCCATTCAAATTCCACTTTTGAGCTCAGTGTTGCGAACCAACAGTTAACGGAGGGCGAATTGGCAAAAATGGAAAACTTTTCAACACTTTAAAACATAATCACTGTTGCCGCACGGAAAGGGCGTGGAAAAGGGGTTTTTTACGGTGTATGTGAAATGGTTTCAATCGGTGCAAAAATTTCACTTCAACAATACAAAATGTGCAATTTTTTTTATTGTTGCCCTGTTTTATTTCGTTCAGTTCCGTCTTCGCGTTCCGCATTATTTGTGCACCATTTCCCATTAATCGTGTCGGCGGTTTATTGGCCTGCAGAATTTCTCCACCGCCTGGCAGATTGTTCAAACTTGTAGAACGAAACTTTGATAAATGCATTCGACCCTGCAGCGTACCGTTTGCTGCATACGGATGTAGAGATGTTTGTGCGCGAGTGACACGTGGCACAGCATAACGCAAGCGGCGAAAAACTGTCGAAACTCGAGAACAGGAAGTTGGCGGAGAAACCCCCCAAGCGCAAGCCAAATGGGACGATGTGAAAAAGCTCCAGCATTCAACTATCGACCTATTCGTTGCGAAGATGCCATTCGCAAATGCAAATTGATTCCCGAACAGTGTTAATTAATTTATTCCCTCACTACTGTGCGCTTTCAGGTGCCCTACGTCGCTTCGTTAACCGTGAAGAGCCTGTACAGAATGATACCGCGATTGTATTGCTGCTGCTGCTGCTGCTCGTCGTTGCCAGTGCCAATGTTGGGACCGGAGTGATGAGGGCAACGCCAGATCAAACTGTTTAAAATTTCCACGAGACCGAAAAGTTCTTCGCGCGATATCGATACTTTGCCCGAACCATATACCCAACAGCAACCCGCACAATATCGTTGGAGAAAGTACGCGGGCGCGTACCCAAAACCATCCAACAGCGATGCGTAAACTTTACGCTGATGCCTAATGTGCGCGATGGAAATGTAATTGAAATTGAAGTCTTCGTCGACAGGGCGTTACGCTTGCCGAAGGGTTTTGTTGATTTTCGAGCCAACCGGAACACCGTCTGCAAGACAGAAATATTAATCTGGCTGCCGCATACTCGGGAAAGCACGTTCACGGCGAACGCGGTGAGCGTTTCTCCAAGAAGTAGCATTTTTGCGCCAACCAGACGACGTTGGTGGTGATGTTAAGGTACCGGCCGCCAACAACGGCAGCCACTCCATTAGAAGAAAATTTGTTGCAATTTTATCGCAAGCACAAAATGTAATTTACTCCGGGGGTCTTTTAATAAGCAGGCAGAAGCACGCCGACGTTTCGGCAGACGTTTTGTGGTCTCAGTAAGCATAACTGGCACTGGTTATCGGGAAATTTGGGTAAAAGTGAGGGCATTGCTTGGTTGTTTTATAAAATTTCAGTTAAACAAATTAAAGAAATTCTTTTTCTGGACACTGTCCTTACGGAAGGACTCAAGTAGGTCAAAAAATTGAACTTAAATATAATATTTTCATCACTTTCAAACTGCTTTCACTAATGACATCAATGATTTAAGTTAATTTCGTTATAAGACAGCATAATGCAACGAGCAGGAAACCAAATGATACATCAACATTTTAGATCAACCTTCAAACCCTCCAGTTTCTGCTCTTTTGTTCTATTGTGCATCCTCCGAATGCCCACCAAGTCTGAACGCTGAAAGTCGCAATCAGTTGTCCCAGGGCTAAGTTAGTCGGGAAAGTCGCACCAAACTTTCAACTAAACTTCATTAGTATTCGAGCTGGAAACTCCTTTCTGTTGTTAGCGCTCAGCGTTCAGAGGACGCCAGTTGGGAAACCGTACACTTCTACTTGACAAAGGCAGACTTATTTCAAAGGAAGATGCTGAAGCAGCCGGGCTCTGCCGTATGCTTCCCATTCATCTAGCTGGGGATCACAGAACGTCCACCAAAATTTTTGTTTGGTATTGCGGTGCGGTGAATCGAATAATAGAATTAAAGAAATTCATTTACCTGAAGGATAAGCAAATATTGTTTGACAGCTTAATAATAATTCGATGAGCCGGGTACCGAGTACTTAAAACTGAAGCACAATTGGCATCAATTTGCCTGGATCGTTTGCCATCTTTGACTGTAGCTCTTTAGGGCTTTTCCTTCCCACACCACAGGTGCCTTTCGAACAAATGAAACCGTACGGCGTATTGAAGTAGATTAATTTTCTGCCGTAACTCGTGTGTGTGTGTGTGTGGTTTTCCGCTGGTAGTAACATTTTCTGCCGAAACCTACCACACCTTTGTAATTGATCGTTTGTTTACGATTCGTTTGATTAATGCATATAAAATGAGCCCCGTGCGTCCTGTTCTTGCCTCAGCGTTAGCACACAAAACACCAAAGGATACTATTTGCACTAAACAGAAAACAAAAGGCCGTAACCACAAACGTCCTTTTGCGTCCGGACACTTGGAACCTTCGCGGTGGCACACCAACCAGGCAACAAATTTGCAAAGTCGGCGAAAGATTGTGTGGTGAGGGTGGATTGAAATCCGGAAGGAACGTTTATGCGACCGGCATCTAATTGAAATGCCAATTTCGTCAGTCATCCAATTATCATCCGACCGGAATGTGAGTGTGTTTGTGGGTGTGTGTTTGTGTCGCCAGCATTCACTACTCATTCAGCAAAATACATCTCGCGCAATTGATGGAGATCGACCGTTCGGCATATTATGACGGTGACATGGAGCTAAGTGCTTGATGTTAATTTTGACATTTGAACAGCGAACTGCGACAACTCGACAAAAACTGTCCACGTTGTGAGTAGAACATTATACTTTCGCGTAGATGGGGTGTTTTGTGGTTTCGAAATGACACAAAAAGTAGGTGAAACAAAATTGGAGAAGGGACAACATAATTGGAAGTAAGTTTCATTTGCATAAAAGTCCATGTTTCTCCATATCGTGTGCTTTATTTATGCTATTGCCTCCCTTTTCCATGTCGACCCAAATACATCCGAAACAAAAAATCGTTATAATCAGCGCTGGATATCGTTGTTTATCCAATTAGCAAGGTGTTGACAAAATAACGGAGTAGGCTCCTGGTTGCTACTAGAGGAAAACCGTGCATTAATTCCAATATTCCGTTGTATTTCAGTGTTTGGGTTGAAGTCTTTAATTGAAGTAATTAATGGTGGAGTAGACATAACAAGTAGAAAACCCTATTTGTGTTCTGGACCTTACCCTACGTTTCTTTAAGGAAGTTTGATATCGGGACCTAATCTCCAGATTGATGTAGATCCAACGGACAAGAGATCCATAAATGTCTAAAATGTGCCGACAACTTAACTTCTTAACCTGCCATTTCTGGCTTATTGATACAACGTACATAGTTAGATAGTTAGTCCCCACTACAGAGTGACCAACAATTTTACACGTCTAAAATAGTAGAGAAGAGATAATGTCCAACTATTACTCCAAAAGCATTACTCCATATAGTAAGTACTGCTTTTTCTTTATCTGTGCTTGATACACATCCCTCCAAGGTAATTTCCTAGGTAAAGCATTTCTCATACTAAGGCTAGATCTCTCTTACCAACAACTATAAGCCCCTTTCAACTTCTGTGTATCATATAGGCAACGCTATTAGTTAAAACTTTCCACAGAGTGCTCCAAGCTCGCAGCGATTGCATTTTGTTATGCTTCCCCCCCATCTTCAACACCCTTTCCCGCTCGTTGGCTTGAATTCGCGCACAGGTTGGTAGGTCATCAGGAGCACTTCACCATTGTTTGATGATATTTATTCTTTTCGTTGTAAATTTATTGCATTGTTAGCTGTAGTAGAAATCTGGTATCACTTCCCTTTTCCAAGCAATTAACCCTCAATTCAGGTCGACCGGGGCTTTTGACTCACCTTTCGTTACGTGCCACCAATACGCATTCATTGGGTGCGAGAGATTCAAACTTCCGGGAAAAAGAAGATAGCGAAATAAAAAAAACCAGAACTTGTTGGAAAAACTTTGCTACCAAAACGCCTCACACCCCGAATCTGTTCGCTCAAGGCATACGGAACTAATCCCTTTTTGTACACCATCGCCAGCTCTGGACATGGGACGTTCTGTTCGGTGTTAGTAAAGTCGTGACTTTTCACAGTACGTGACGCGCATCGATGATGAGCAAATTTTGATCCTACCGGGCAACTCCTGCCCCCGACACATCGGGTGGGGTATATTGTGGTCCACTTTTCCACGCTGGTACATACATTGGAACGGCACACAGGACACGACTCAGGCCGTTCAGGTGGGAAAATTGTTCCAAATTACGAACGGCATGTTGAAAGGTCAGGAGATGGCGACCGCTTACCGATGATCACAACCATTTTTTCTTTTGGGTTTGCGAAAGCCTCGCGGATGCTCGTGTTAGGGATAGCGATATACAGCAACACACACACACACACACACACACACACACAAATTAGAAAACAATTGTACAGAACAAATCAATTTAAGTGCTTCCTGTGCACATTTTATTCAGACAAAGAAGAAGCACAAAGAGAAAGAGAGAGATCAACATTTCCATTGACTTTTCAGCAAGCTTTTCACTATTTTTAGTTGCACCATTTGCAGCGCAGAGTCAGACTGAATTTCATTCGAATACATAAGGGTAAATGATGCAGTGGGTGCTTCGACGAGTCGTGCAAAACAATTTGCAACACTGTAACGCTATTACTGTAAGCATTTAGCTTCACTTTTTTAACCACCCTCCCCTATCCAATTGTCGGCTTCAGCGTTTGAGATGAAGTGCTGTTTGTAGATGTTTCACCGAAAGTGTATGCACTCGGTCAGCATGTTGGGTCAAGCACTGTGTGCTTCCAGAAGGTCACAGAGAGCAGAGAGATGTCACTGCCGTGACGTGGTCGCGGTAAAACCGAACCAGTTAAACCGTAAAACCATTCCACTGTGGTGCTGTAGTCGTAAACAATCTTACTGTTTGCTGTGTTTTCACATTTGTTTGACTTCCATTCCACATTTCCACAGATGAGTTTGGTTCGGTTAACCAGGGGAATAGCAATGAAAATCGGAATAGCGCTATTTGAACAGAAAAAAAGATTAAGTAATCTGAAATGTGAAATGCTCCAGTTTATGCCTCGATTTGCCGATGTGCTGGAGAACTGTTTATTCACGGTCACACGTTGAAAGGGGGTTGTTTTGCTTCGCTTGATCCTCACCTGATCTTAACCTTCAGGGCAAAGCGGGATACCGTGGGAACCTAACGCAACGCGCGCTGAACGTTCGGGTGGATGTTTGTAGAGAGTATATTTTGTGCATATAATTAAAACATTAAAATAAACAAACACTGTTGTTATTGAATAGCGTACATTATGCATCATTGTATTTTTTAAGAGTTCAATAAATAATTCATAATAGGATAAAAGTTATAATTAATCTCTCAGTTAGTTTTCCACCCCAACATTTCGAAATTAATTGGAACTGCAGGGCCAACACCGTTTAAGACTAATATTTTAAAATAAATTTACTTGAAGCACAGTCCATTATAAAAAGTTTTAAGTTTTTTTTTATTGATAAAATTTGAGGGTTTTGTAAATTTTTATAAGTATTTTATATAATTTGAAAAAAACGTATTCGCAATGTTTCATATAGAAACAATAAGGGTAAAAAACAATAAGACCGCCCTGAAACCTATTATTGCCCCAACTGTTTTCGATGCTTCTTACGGTTTTTAATTATTTTTTTAGCTTTTTTCAGCTTGATGTGCATTTTACAGAGTTATGTGCCTGTAAATTAATGATTTTATTGCTCTTTTTTCTCTCAAAATTCTTGTTAGTTTGAGACACATTTTGAAATCCTTCTGTTAAAATGATATATCCACGACTCACCACAATAAGAAAGTTGTGTAAAGTTTGATATTTGAAGAATCGTAAATCAGAATTGATTTCTTGATTGTTTCAACAGTTTCATCGTTTCCCAAAGATTTTCAAAAAAAAAAAATCAAAAAATAACCTTAAATTTCTACACCGAAACTACAATTGTACGATTTAACATAAATTTTGTAGATTAATTATTTTGTACATGACCGTAAGTAAGTCAAAACTTTTGCTAGAAGCTAAAAAGTATTTAAAAATATTGAATAATAATAATAAATGCTTGTTTAAGCAAAAACAAATCAAAAACTCTCTTACAAATTACTTATTTTAACTTTATGTGTTAATCGTAGTTGGAATACTATTCGTTTGATTGAATCAGATAAAATATATCACTAATTCGAAGAATTTCCACTCAGCCGACCACTTCCCAGCGAAACTTTCTCGCAAATGACAGAAACAGCCACACGAAAACCAGCTCCATATCCAGCGTACTCCAACAATCGGTTCGCGAAAGTGGCACGCGAGACGTACGATGATGCTGTCCGTTTGGCTGTCCGTCGATCGCGTAACACTTAAGCGTGGGGCAACGAACTCGATGAACTTGAAAAGCGGAAGCCAATGCATCGTTCGTCGTTCGCCGTAAAACGACAAAACGGCTAAAAGGGGGGATGGGGTGGAGCGGACGGTGGGTTGGAGTGGAGGGCTCACAAACCAGAAACAAGTACGGATGGTACGGTGCCGCTAGTGTCAATTTGCCGCCAAGGGATTAACCGTTAATTTCGTACCGAAGACGTGAAAGGCACCCAAGCGAAGAACGTGCGAACGCGCGTACTATCCCCCGGTCGGGTGGCTCAATTTTTTCACCCCCCCCCCCTCCCCTTTTTTTGGGGTGGAACACCCCATCATCTCGCCCGAGGTTCTTGATTTTCACGCACGCATTAGCCTGCTCGGCGATCCGAATTCCGAGTTTGTGGCGAAGGCTTGCCACCCGGAGCAAGATAATAAAAATACGAATGGTAATGAGCGCCCGTTCTTGCGCCGATGCTTAAGGGTATGTGTGTGTGTATGAACTTTTTGTTGTTTGGTGCCACGGCAAAATGGGCATCGCGGGTGACAATTTCTTGGACTGCGAGAATTGAATGCCAAATGAATTTATCTCCCATGCCCGGAAAGCCCTTGCGGCGGCCCTGTCGAGGTGTTCGAGTGTTCGAGGAAGGTAATTTAAATTTTCACTCCACTCTCATTGGCAGGCGCATTCAATTCGGAAAACCTTCGGCCCACCCCCAATGGCAGC